>NW_026693245.1:0-1259375 GCF_021218885.2 Marmota monax
ATGAGATGTATTTTAGATAAGAATTAGAGAATTTCACCTGCTTAGATAATTTCCTTTGAAAATATTCTTAACACATATGCAATTTTCAAATGCACTGCAATAATAACTGATGGAGTATAAGCAAACTAAATTATGGAATATAATTATTAAACAATATTATTAAAAACATAACCATGCTTCTACAATGGGAATTAATCAAGTAAAATTCAATTATTAATGTAATTCAAGTACCTGTGTTGGTAATATTTTTCCAGGAACATCACTTCTGGATGATCTGATCCACTATTCGTCCTTCTTTTCATAATGAAACAATTGTTTTTTGGTGTGCAGACAACTCACTAATGCAATTCAGTCACATCAGGCTTTAATTAGAAACAGACTGACCTGATCATAATGCTGCCATTTCAATGCAGGTGCATATGCTTGAAACATTAAACTTCTGATTTGCTTTGAACAAGAGAGATCCAAATGAATATCTGGGTGATTTATGTGTAGTCTAAATCCAAGTCCACCTGCCTTTTGGTCAATCCATGGCTCTACCAAAAATACTTGATAGAAAAGCTATTGAAAAACTGCCTATCTTTGCTGTCACAATAGTATCTCCCAAAACCTCATGGAAGGATCTATGCACTTAGGTTGCTAACATCATTAGGTTGATCCATTTTGTAAGTTTCCAGAAGCAGCATCCATTACATTCATTTTTGATAGTAAAAACTGCTTAGTCATGTCTGCTTGTAACTGATAAAGAGGGGCACTAGCCATAGGCATGCTCAGCAATGACTGGTTACAATTGTTAATTAATGTCTCCTGGGCATAGCTCCTTGGATATGCTCAGTTGCAATTACATTACCTCATTGGATATGACCAATGGACATCGACTTTCACCAAGTGTAACCAAACACTGACATACACCACCAATTTGGAACTGTATTTAAATTGCTTTTCCTGCCACATTGAAGAATTTTGCTTGAAGGACATTGGTGAGACTGGCCTCCTTGCTCTCTGTCCCTGGACTGACTCCACCATTCCCTAAAATCCAGCCATTTGTAGAAGAGAACCATCAGACAAGGTCAACATCTGCTCTTTGGCTAAGAGAAGTCCTGTGGCATCGGAGGTATTTTGGGGCTTGTGGTTGCCCTAGAATTGTGTGATTTGCTTATAGTGTTTAATTAGAATGCATTAAATGCTAGTTGGGGTGCTCTGACACACCCAACACATTTTGCATTAATTGTTTATATTTGATGGTTAGTGTGATTGATTATACACTTGCATATAAAGACAATCCACCTTTGAATAATTATTAATAGTGCCTCCTATGACAGTTTACTTAGGCTGCATCATGAAGAAAAAGAAAATCTGAACAGATATATAATTAGTAAGAATGAATCAATAATCAAAAAACTCTGAAAAGATAAAATCCAAGATCTAAAAATTCCATTGGTAAAATTTAGGAAATATTTAAGGACTTATTATTATCAACATTTTCCAAACTCCTCCAAAATAATTCAAGAAGACAGCATAATGACAAAGTCATTTTATGAGAACAACATTACCCTAATAGTAAAACTAGAAAAGAACAGTACAAATAAAATTTCAGGTCAATTTCCCTAATGAACATAGATGTAAAAATTCAAAGCAAAACACTAGCCAAACAAATTTAACAGTACATTAGAAATATCATACAGCATGACCAAGTGTTTATTTCTGGGATGGAAAGGATAGTTTAATATATGAAATGCAAACAAAGTGATCTACCATATTAATATAAAACAAGGCACAGACCACATTATTATCTCAATAGATACAGAAACTGCATTTGATAAAATCTAATAATCTATCAGAACACAAAGAATGGAGGGAAATTTATTCACTATAGTAAAGACCTTATATAAAATTCCACAGAAAATATAATATGCAGTAATGAAAAACTGAAATTTATTCATCCACAACCAGAAATAAGGCAATTATGTCAAATATTTTTACTTCTTTTCAGTATACTAGAAATTTTAGCTAGAGCAACTAGGCAAGAAAATATGTAAAATATATTTTAATAGAAAATGAAGAAGTAAAATTATCTCTGCTCACTGAGAGCATGACGTTTACATATAAACCTTAAAGATTTAAAAAAATCTATTAGACTAGTAAATTCAGTAATTTATATTGTTGTAAGATACTAAATCAACATGTAAAATTATTCCTGTACAATAACCACAACAAACTAAAAAAGGAAGTTGAACAAAAAATCCATGTAAAGAAATTAAAAATAAAATACTATACAAATAAATTTAACTGAAATATTAAATATATGCACATTTAAAACTATAAAATATTGATGAAACAATTTAAATACACAAATAAATAGAAAGACATTCTGTGTCCATAGATTGGAAGGCTCCCAAAGCAACCATATACCCAAATCAAATATAGATTTAGATAAATTCATGTCAAGTGCCAATATCAGTTTTTACACAAGTATGAAACCCCTCAAATTAATATATAACCACATAAACCCTGAATATCCAAAATAATCTTGATGAAAATAGATTTAGAGACCTCATGATTCCTGATTCCATATTTCAAAGTTATAGTAATTTTAAAAGTGAGGTAAAGTAATAGCAGACAAATGAATCAATGCAAGAGAGAAGAGAGACCATAAATAAAACCATACACATATTAAAAAATTGATGTTCAACAAATATTGCTAAAAATACACAAAGCAGAAAGGACAATTTCTTCACCAATGGTGTTCAGAAAATCTTATATTCATCTTAAATTTGTAAAACAACAACAAAACCGTGGAATTGGATCCCCACCTTACACTATACATTAAAAATCAACTCAAATATGTCTAAAGACTTAAATGTAAGACCTGAAACCATAAAACTCATAGCAGAAAACAGGATAAAACTTCATGAGATTAATATTAAAAAATATCTTGTATATTTACCAAAACATAAACAACAGGGAAAACAGACAAAGCAGACTGCATTAGACAATAGCTTTAGTGTAGCAAAGGAGCAATCAACAAAATCAAAAGGCAATCTACAGAATGGGACAAAATACTTGCAAACTGAATATGTGATGCATGTTTAATATCCAAAATTTTCAAGAAACTCATAAAACTCTGTGGGAAAAAAAGCAACCCCCCAAAACCAAAACACAAGAGAAAAAAATTTGCAAAGGACTTGAGCAGGTATTTCTCAAGAAAACAAATGGCCAACATGTACATTTAAAGAGGGCTCAACATTATTAATTATCAGTGAAATGATTTATTAACTCAAAGTGGTTAAGATAAACATTATTAGAAAATGTTAAAATTAATAAGTGTTGCAAAGATGTGGAGAAGTTGGTATACTTATACACTTTGGGCTATAATGTAAAACTGTAGTCACTATGGAAAACCATATGGAAGTACCTAAAGAAAATTAAATAAATCTACTACATGATATTGCCATCCACTTTGGGGGTATATCTAAAATAATTTAAACAATTGTTCAAATAGATATTTACATTCCAAACCTTATCTTAGTTTTATTCTCAATAACCAAGATGCAAAAGCCACCTGAATTTTCAATGATGGATTTAAAAAGTTTGGTGTATACATATAATGTAATCCCATTAATCTTTTAAAAAATAAAAAGAAAATTCTAACATCTGTGATAACATAGGTGAATCTGAAGGACACTATGGGAGCTGAAATAAAACAGTCACCAAAAGACATTCAGAGCATGTTTCCAAATACAAGATGGATCTAAACTAGTCCAACAGACCAAAATAGGAAGGGAAATGGTAGTAGTCTGTGACTGGGATGTTAAGAACCAAGGATTTGATGTTCAATGGGTACACATTTTTAGTTATTCAAAATAAAAAATTTTTAGAGATCTATGCATGACATTGTATTTATAATTAAAATATAGTGTCAAACACTTAGAAAAATTTAAGAAGGCCTATCTCATGCTGTGTGCTGTTAAACCAAAACGCAAAGAAAAAACCACCGACTCCAATTTTAAACCAAATTAAAGTAAGGTTACATTGTGTACACAAAAGAGCTGACCAGAGACCTCCTCACCCAAAAAGCTGTGCAAGAGGACAGCAACAGCTCTCTGGGAAGAAAGGCTTATATAGCACAAAAAGTTACAAAGGGGGGTGCCTTGGGAACATAGCTAACAGGGTTCTGGCAATCATTATACAAGGGCAGTTAGCAGGTTAATGGTCTCCATGGCTTAACATTTCAAGGTAGGGATTAAATTGAGATTCCAACATCAGAATTTATGAGGCACTGCTGAGGTTTTAGGAGAGTAGTTATTTGGTCAAGGAGAGCCAGAATTTATGAGGGACCACAAAGGTTTTAGGGAGGGTTGTTATCTGGTCAAAGAGAGCCAGGCATGAGTTGAGTTAAGAGCATGGGCAAGAATTCCAAACACTTTTCAGAGTATTGCCAGGCCAAAATGAAAACTTAGTATTTTATAGTAAAACAGAAAAGAACACTTTTCATTACTTTGTGAGGAGATGGCTCCCAATCTTAAAATGGAATTAAGCTGGGCTCATCAGTGTGTACTTCACAATATAAAGGATAAATAATTTACCTTTATGAACTGAAAACAAACATTAGGTGAACACTCACTGACCAATTTTAAGCTTGAATTCAGTTTGCCTACTTTGACCTTTGGCATCTTTGCATTTTTATTCACTTCATATATTATTGGCAACATGTTTTCTTGTTCTTACTTTTTAAACTCTGCATAACGAAAAGTTATAATACATGTAAGTAATGAAAATAGTATTATGAAACCTTATATACTGTCTGTCACTTTCTACCCTTATTATGCACAGCCTGTGATGCTTCAGGTGCTAAACACATGGTCCGCCATAGAGCTCCCTACACCATGATGTGAATATTATGAAGTAAAAATGAGCAAAATATCAGGACATAGATATTTGTAGATATACACATATCAATGTATTTGTGTATGTGTGGATATCTACAAAATACAAGGATTCTTCATGAAGTCATGTTTATAGCTTAAAATAATAACTAGACAGACTCTAGTCAATTATCCAGTTAGTACCATGTTCAGCCAGAGGAAGTAGAAGTTGTGCTCTATTTGTGGACATTGTGTCTATATGCTTTCTACTGTCATGAATAACTAATAAAAACAAATTAGAAAATGGAAAAAAATAAGTAAAACTGTCTTTGTTTTGAGATGTCTTCTATGAATAGGATCAATTTTTAGTTCTCAATATGTATGTTTTCTGATTTATTTTTCCTTTTTTACAACAATGGCTACATATCCCAGTGAAATTTGAGTGAAAATAGAATTTGCTACTATTTTTATTTCTTCATATTTTTAGGGTAAAATGTTTAATCTTTGTCCATGAAGTATAATTTTAATATTCATTATTTTAATGTTTTCATTATTAACTTGAGGTCGTTTATTATGGTATATATTTATTTATTTAAGATTTGTTATTATTTGTGTGTCATTATGTAGAATGATTTCTTTTCCTGTATTGACCAAAGTCATCTTACTGTTTTCTCTTTCATTCTATCGTTTTTAAACATGAGGTATTATACCAGTTGATCTGCAAACACTAAACAACTAATATTTGTGAAATAAGAAACAATTAATCATGTTGTTATTTTAAATCTATATTCTTCATAGGTTTCTTTGCAAATAATTTCAGCAGATATTGAAAATTATTTTCTAGATTCCCTATTTCACAAGAGATTGAAAAATTGGGACAGTATAATTCCTTCATATTTCTATAATCTTCTTCTCCATTATATCAAGTAGGATATAATGATAAAAAAATATTTTTATCAACTATTTCATTTGTCTAAGATATGGGTCCTCATTTCTAAAATATTTGTTAATTTCTGATATTATATTGTGTTCCAGGATTATATTGTTCTTGCACAAAACTTAGTATTCCAGGTTTTCAATGAAAACTAGATGTTTCATTCTTTCATATGAAGAATAATAGCTTCAATAATAAGAATGTTCACTGCTACATTTTTGGCCTTTGCTTCTAGGTTTTATTCATAAACAATCCAAGAAAATAGAGTTAAACTTTTTATCATGTGTTCATAGTGAGAGTTCCAGATCAATTTTAGTAATAGTTTTGTTTTTATTTGTCTCTTATACCTTATATTGACATATTAGTTCCTATGATATTAAGTTGGCTTCTTTATTTTATTATACACAAATATTTTAGAATGAGATGGCAATATTATTATCATTATTGCTGAATATTTACGAAGCCTAATTATTGTTAAGCATTAATCATAACTTTGAATATATTTTATTTAATAAAAACTATTTCAGACATTAAACAAAGTGATTTTGGTGTGTGGGGCAGGTTCTTGGAAATGAACTCAGAGGCATTCGACCACTGAGCCACATTTCCAGCCCTATTTTGTTTAGAGACAGGGTCTCACTGAGTTGTTTGGTGCCTTACTTTTGCTGAGACTGGCTTTGAACTCTACATCTTCCTGCTTTCGCCTCCCAAGCCATTGGTATTTTAGGTATGTGTTACCCCTCCAAGCTCTAAAAAAATGATTTTTGATAGGAAAGCTTTGCCAATTGTTTATGATTATCCAAAAACAATCAGTCATCACTGTACTGAGATTTTCTAAATTGATAAGTGCACATTCTGTATGATACAATTCCAACTACATAGTTTTTGGACTCTATGGTTAAATATATGGAATCATCAATAAGCTGAATTTATAGGCATTGCTTTATTTTTGTCTATTTGGAAACTACAGTTTGTTATGATGTTATATTGTGTTCCAGGATTATATTGTTCTTGCACAAAACTTGATAAGTTTCTTGATAAGCTATTATTCTTCATATGAAAGAATGAAACATCTAGTTTTCATTGAAAACCTGGAATACTAAGTTTTGTGCAAGAACAATATAATCCTGGAACACAATATAATATCAATAATTTTCAAGTTATTGAAAGAGGTGATCCATATGAGATTACGCAACTAGGAACATCATAAACAATGTTTGTTATAAATAAAAAAAATTCTGACATGGATCCTAATATACCATATATGTAGACCATTTTAGCAACAAGACATACACACAGTATTTAATATCATCAGTCAAGGACACCTTGTGCATTTTATTGGGCTTTCAATGTTTTGAACGAAAGTAAACAGCACCTTCAATCTGTCCACAACATATGGAGGCACCTGTTTCCAACTATGTAAGGTAAAATAATATCACTGCTTATCAATTCAGCATTGTGGTCTTAAGTCCATCACAGGACTACACATTCTATACATAAATCATTCATAAGAATATTAAAGAATCCTTGAATCTGGAAAATAAGTAAATTCATAGAAACTAGGTGAATTATTTCTGTACCTGAAAACTTACTGGCAACAAGAATTTTTTTTTTCTTTTCTTCTATCTCATGCTGGGAATTGAACCCTGGGCCTAATACAAGGTAAGCATGCACTCAACCACTGGGCTAAATGCCCAGCACAAGAGTAATGACTATTGCTCCTGCAGTAATTTTCTTTTCTTTCTTTATTTCTTTTTTTTTAATACTGAGTTTAACTACATTGACCAGTAGGTTCTAAACTCATAGGCTTAAGTGATCCTTACTCCTCAATCTCCCAAGTAGCTGGGTCTACAGGCATTAAGTTGGTAACAAGTATCCCACCCATGCCTAGTGTGTGTGTGTGTGTGTGTGTGTGTGTGTTTAGTTTTCATATTCTAGTGCATGTGAGCTGTATTTTCTTGTTTCCTTTCTCATATTTTTCTCTTTCCATCTCCAGTATAAAAATTGCATCATTATTTCCATACCATCTGTGTGGGGATTATTTTCTTGAACAATCATTTTAAATGTACATATAGAAATATTTCAAATTCTCACTCTCTTGAAACATATTCAGCTAATAAATACCTAGGTTGTCACCACATCTTTATCTCAGCCCATTTCCAGTGTCTTATCATTTGGGTTTTGGTGAGATTTTATAATATTTACCTATAAGTCATTCACTTACCTTTGACATTTATATTTTTTCTTTGTTTCAAAAACTTTATTTAATACGTTCTACATATCAACTCATAGTTGTTAGATATGATTATTAAATATATTATCACTTGATTATCATTCTCTAAATCACCTTATTTTGTATTTTGAATTTAAAAAAAATAGGTTTAGATGGACATAATATCTTTATTTTATACGTGGTGCTGAGGATTGAAGCCAGTGCTTCACATGTGCTGGACAGGTGCTCCATCACTGTGCCACAACTCCAACCCCAATTTTTGAATTATTTTTATTAATAGGGTATTTATTGCCTATTTCAGGAGCTATTCTGCATTAAAAATTGTCTTTTCTTTCTTTATAACAATAAATGTTTTCTTCTCTGGATACCCTGGGCTGGGCACAAAACTTCTTAGTAATCTATCCGAATTGGTACATTGTCTTCCCACCCTGAGTTACTCATATAAGAATCTCAACCTAATTGAATATGCTTCTGTATGAAACATATATATATGTGATAATTTCACTTGGGAAAATAGTGTGCCTTCTTATGATGAATACACAGACATCCAAAACTTCCACATTTATGAAAGTGACCGTTGGTAGATTGTATTGCTACCTACTGTGTATTCAAATTTGTTTTCGCTAAGGTGTACCTTTCAGCTAAATATTATACTTTTCCATTCCATTGGAGGCATGCTAAGCCATGAGTCTTGCTTTGGACAATGAAATATACAGGGATGCAATCAATTTCGGTCAGAAGATTCAAGCCAGTACTTGGTTATGGAGATTTTTCATTTCACAAGAGCCTGGTGATCTTGCACTCAGTGATGATTCTTTCAGCCTGGTTCCCTGAGTAAAGATGAAGCAGGGCTGAACAACAAGCTGACTTGTTATGCAAAACTGCAATAAATATGCAAGATTATTGGTCTAAGCTGGAGACAACATAGACTACACCACCCTATAAATTATCACATAAAATAATAAAAAGCAGTCTCATTAGTTATAGATATTCTGTTTTATATGCCATCAAGGAGACAGAAAAAAAAGGAAGAGGGGAAGGAAGCAGAAGAGAAAAAGGGGAAGAGGAAGGAGAAAGGAAAAGGCCTCCAAGAGAACGGAGCCAAACCCCATAGGTACAGGACAGAGACAGAGAGCTAAGGAATATTCCTGAGCCCCAGGATGGTGAAACTTGCATGGTTGAGCAATGCAACTCCAAAATGGATAGGCATCAGTGGTAGATGTAGTTTTACTCATTTTCATCTTCAAATGTATTTAGTGTGATTGTCTTTTCCTTCCACCATTAGCTGTGTTTGCAGAAGACAAGTGCCTACTGTAATTCACAGATCTTTAGAAGGAGACCTCCTCCATGCTCACACTGAGATCACTGTGAAATCAACTAGTTTACGTTTACACTTGTATGTTCTAGCACATGCTGTTGACCCTTTATCTCTGCAGCTGGGAATTTTTACTAGGATGACTTCCTAATGCAAACACCTGTTTCAGACTTTTCTGAGCTACTTAAAGGTCAGGTGAGTAATGTTGGACAGTTAATGCCTCCGGGAGCAGCCAGCTACCTACCGTGGATGTATCTGAGTTTGTTGCTAACCATCTCCGGTTTTTTGAGTGGGATGACTTCCAGAGGTCCTAGGCACTGCATAGCTCGTGCCACCTCCAGTAGCTACCGACTCATTAACAAACCTTGCTTTAACTGATTTCCCTCATCTTTCTCACTTTTCTCCCACTCCTAACTCTTCCCTTTATTTCTGAAGTCACCTCCTAAATAAATTGTTCATATTCAGATCTTTTACTCAGGGTCAGCTTCTGGGGGAGTCTAAACCAAGGCACATATGCACACCACAGATGCATACACACTCCAGAAACACACTTGCAAACCCACATAATGCAAGAACATGGCTTTTAACTGGCTTGAGGCCTACAAGCTAATAACATGGAACATTGAAATAAATGAAATTTTTTAGATATATTTATTTGAAAAACTCAGCCTATTATTTAAAAACATCAGCTAAATTAAAATATCTGAAAAAATTTAGGAATGTTAAATTAGTAAGTATTGATATTGGTGTTCTATTAGAAATCAGGTGCTTCACACTGGTATTGATTGTTATTGTGTTTTAAAACAAATAACCAAAAATGCTAGTATTTTGGATTCCAATGAAGTTGAGTATTGCAAGATATTGAATTGCTATTCCATGGAAGTCCTATGTTGCTGAACTGTTATTGTGCATGAAGGGAATCTCAGGAAAAAAAATGCTTTCTCAGAAAAAGTGAACAGTTCCTGATTATTTTCTAAGCCTTCCATTTGAAAAAGTTATATTTCACTTTGATATGATGACAATAAATCATTGTAGACAGTTGAAAGTATTTTCATACTTAAACAAAAGTCGCTATGGATATTCAAGACACAGATATCATGGCTTATGAATACTTACAAAAATATACCTAAAAAATCTTGTAGATTCTTGGTACATTAAGTAATTACTCAGAAATTCATATGAACTAACTGGGTCACAATTATTTGAACGTCAATTTTATTTTGTTCATTCATAGCACTTACATTTATTTTTCCCTTATGGTATGACATGTGGGAAAGGTAAGCCAGGGAAAAATGCAATATAATTGGAGATCAAATACGGTGTAAATTACTGTTCCTTATTCTGTGTATTTTTCACTGAGCAAATAAATTTGGATTCAGAAAAACATTCAACACATCCCTAACATCCTTACATTAATGAGTATATTTAATTTTCTGGTTTCAAACAAAAAAGTTGACAACTGGATTGCATGTTAAGTACTAACTAAAGCAGAAAGCAGGGCAACTACCTGAACTAATTTTATATTGCTACTTAAAATTATTACTTTTAATATCTAATGACATTATTTTCAAAATTATTTTGCTTTTCATTTTATATAAGGTCTCTATCTTAATTGCTTAATATTTTCAGATACAATGTTTTAAACCATATCAGAAAATATTTAACAAAATTTTGGTAAGATTTGGTTTATTATAAAATTATATTCAACTCCTTTAAAAATAAGTCTCTTATTTACAATCTTAATTGAATAATAATATGTCCTGATGAGGATTTTTCTATCATTTCACCAAAGACATTGAAAAAGGCAGTTAAAATTACTTTCTTTAGCACTGGCACATGGGAAAGGCAACTTATTATCCAACTATCGGAAAAGTGGACAGTGAATGAAAATAATATTCTTGAGTTTTGTCTTTAGAATGAGAGTGGTCCCGTCCCTGAGAAAGAGCACAAAACAAGTTATTTCTTCCCAATTCTTTCTTCCTTTACACTAACAAGAACATCAAGCAACCAACTATCAATGTGAGAAGCGATACATTTAAGGCAGTCTGTTTAATTTTTTATAAATGGTCCCTCTGTTGTAAAGAATCCTAAACAAAAAAGCAGGAAAAAGTGACATGGGAAATATCAATACTTTTACATTGAAATTTGGAAGTCAAAATCTAAATACATGACAGGTTCAGGGATAGGGCAGAAGTTGTTTTAGCAAGTGAGTCAGGAATAACCCTTAATGTTCTGTGGATATGTGATTTCACATGACTGAGAATAGCCAGTAGAGAGAAGTATTAAAAAAAAACCTTCTCAGAGAGTGGGAAATAGGAATGACTGCAATTATATCATTTAAAAATAGCATAAGGTAAACTATTCCAAATGAATGCATTTCATGGAGAATTTATTTCAGTAATTTGAAATTATTCATATGTCGGAGAAATTGTGACTTATTATTGTGACTTATTATTGTTGGAGAAAGGTACCCAGGGATCTTGCTAGGACTTACTTGAAAACAACAATTTTTGGCAGTTGTGATTTCTTAGTAACATCTTTTCCAAAGACAATATGAAAAAAGCCAGGAAGCACAGGGGGTTTAAATGCAACAACTATGTTACATTCATTCATGAATATGTCAAAAAGAACCCCACCATTAGATGTAAATACAATGCACTGATAAAAATGTTTTAAAATGTGTTGTGAAAGGAAGATTTCTAACCCATGAAAAAGATTTGGACCAGGGGTTTTCTAGAACAAACTGCACCATTTTTCCTACCCTTGGTGCAATGTAGACTTACATAGAAGTCTAGAAGTCAAAATTCATTAATATTTTAAGTGAGATTTACTACTACATATAACTTTATAATCTTATTTATATTGCTAATCTTATGATATCAATATTGTCTGTTATCAAATAATATTTGGCACCAAATTTTAAATTGGTATTACTATCTTATGGCTGTGGAATAATTTAAGTATTCCAGTACCTTGAAAACACATCATATTTAAAGTATGTTCTTATCATGAATAATTCAATTGAGACAGTATTCTCATCTTACAGTTTTATACATGTTAACATATTTCTTTTACAAAAACTACGTAAATAGAAAAGTTTCTATTCCATCTTCTTTTCATATGAAAGATTATTTTGTACTTTTGCTTATGCTGGTCTCATTTCTCCTTGTTCTTTCCTCACTCAACTCTGCATTGGATTAACTCAACCAGTAAGATGATAATTAAAATAAATGTTTATGGTGTCTACTACTTGTCAGCCACTGAATTAAATGGTTTACATTATGTGTTGATGCATTTAATTCTCGTTTTACAGATGAAGAGACTGAGACACAAAGATATATAGCAAGCTTCCCAAGGTCCCCTAACCAATCAAAGCAAGGCAACCAGCTGTAGACATTATATTTAATAGCAATACTGTATATAGTCTCTGATTAAAGCACCAAAGTATGAGTGGATTTGTGGCCTGTGGGAAGCTTGAGTCCTATAAGAGATTCAAGCACTCACAAAGTATCACGGTTCTGCAAAGTATTTGTAGGGGACTAGGCTCCAAAGCGTCTAGCCCACCATCATTACTGTGAGTGGTGTCTAGGAGAAAGACAGTTGCCAGGAAGAAGCTCATCTGTAGCTGGATACCCTCACCTTTATTGGCCTTCCCTGTTGATAATGATAATAGCCTGCAAAATAGAGCATGCACTACTTCTGCCACCACGAGTTGCCTGCAGTGTATATACACCTGAGATTCCAAACTGACAATCCAGTAATATAACATACAAAAATATGTCAGAAAAGTTTAAAATGTTGAAAAGCTGAATGTTAGCATGTTTTTTTAAAAAAATATTTTGAAAAGAAAATACTGCTGTATTTCTTCAATTATTTAAAAATATGTTAAATATGATCTATATTATTATTTTATAATATAGAAAATTAAGGATGATGTATGAAACACTTGTCAATTCCTAAAATAATACATGCTTATTTAGAAAATTAACATGGATTTAAAAAATATGTGTGAATAATATTACAAAGTTTATTTCAAGGCAGTAAGGAATGTATGAATAAATTAAACAAGGTCTGAAGAGAGAGACAAACTGAAAAGTGGCAAATTCTTCACAAAATAACACATGATGTATGATGTTCTTAATTCTCTTCCTAATAGGAGACAGGAAATTAAAGTGATAATAAAGTTCATCTGAAAAGTGACAATAAGAAAATACAGACAAATTTTCTTAGTAAAATGAATTAAGAAATGTGATTAACATTGATATGTATTTATATGTCCTGAAATTCAAAGAGAAATGGAGAATAATGTTGTAGGAAAAGGAACACGTGTTAATAGGACACCCCATTGAAAAACTGAATGAAATAATTTTATATATTGAGAATGATATCAATATAATTTTCAAAGAAGTAAAGAAATTTTTTTTTTTTTTGGTACTAGGGATTGGATTCAGGAGCACTAATCTACTAAACCACATCCTTTTTTGTCTCTGAGTTGCTTAGGGCCTCACTAAGTTACTGAAGCAGGTTTGAACTGGCAGTCTTCCTGCCTTAGTCTTCTAAGTATCTGGGATTACAGGCACATGCCTGGAGAGATAACATCATTTGAGAAAATAAACACTGCTTCCTAAAATCAATTAATGCTGATGAAAGTAATGTACACCCTGTAACAATCAGCAAATATTCACGAAAAGTATTTCAAGAGAATTGTAGAGTTGAATCTTTAAAAATCTGTCAACTTGGGTAAAAATAAAAATAACATAGGTAATTTTTTTTTACTTAAAATTATATCTGTAATTTTTTTTACTTAAAATTATATCTGTAAACTTCAAACTGTAATTCAGTTGCCCTTTTCCACTGTGCACAGCATTTTATAATATTGCTATTACTCATTTCCTTATACAATTAAATGCCTTTGAATTTACTTGTTCTAAATATGGAATATCCAAGTGTTTTTTTTTTTTTTTAATTCTAGTGAAAGTAGAAACATTTTTGTGGTTATTACAGGGGGGTAAAACAGAAAACTAAAAGAAAAAACAAAAAAACATACTTTCTTTCAGCAAAATTCTTGCTACTAGATCTAGCAATAAATAAATAGCACACAGAATAATTGGCTTTTGAAGATTCTACAACTAATAAGCTTGCCTAAACAGTTTGAGTAGTAACGATTACAATGAATGCAAATGGGGGTTTTGACTAAAATTATTTAGATTTAAATTTTATAAAATGTTTACTTACATTTTTCTGCATTTTCTACCTGAAAGTTGTCTGTGTAATTCAGGTCATTTCTTGATAATAAACCTAGTGTTAGTAGTGACCTATTACTACTCATACCTTTAGTTTGAATGCAAGTATGCCATTAAATATATATTTAGAAGACTGAAGCAAAATGTGTCGTCCAGAGTGAGTTTATGAATTTCTGGAAACTTAAAAATAGATATGATAACTTCAAAAATATATTTTGCATATTAATGCATATTTCAACCTAAATCCTTAATAGTTAAAGAAATCTTATATTAACAAAGTAATTATAAAATAAATGATGAATTTATACACACAAAAATATGCAGATATATAATCATGTCATTTTGGGGAAGTAAATGCTAACAAGACCTAGCCCTCTGTTATTTTTTCTCATTAAAGTTTGTATGTTTTCCTGTATTCCATATTTTTAAAAGGAAGTAATTGTGAATAAACATGAACCTATATTATTTTACATGGTCTTCTTCTTTTCTTAAGACCCAGAAAACAAGTGATTGTTCAATTTAGTATTTTTTTGTGTTTGTTTATAAGTATAAATACATTTAAACTTGTTCTCCATTTGTACTTTTTATTTTGTAATTATTGATTTTTCCAAATAATAGAAGCCCAGCATCTTAATGACTTGGATTAAGAAATGTTTTTAACTCTGATAAATATTTACATGTACAGAGACATGATGACAAAAAGGAAAGGAAGATGTATTAATGGAACATTTCATTTAAAATATAACTGAAATAATTTTACATGTGGGGTTTGGGATAAAGGCATATTTTAAAGCAGTAGTTGGTATATTTCTACAGTAGTTGTTCCACCCTACAAATCCATTTTCTGATTTCTTTAAAAGTATAATTTATCCATGAAATTTTCAGATCTATTGATAAATGGTATCAGTTTAGTGTTAGAATTTGGAGAAAACTGCATTTCTGTTCAAAATTACTTAAAGTAGAACAAACATGCCTCCTCCATTTTTAACAACATTTATCAAATTAAAAAATAAATGAAGGGAGAAAATATCTTTAGTTCTGAGACTTGAGAAGATATGTAGGATTTGGGGGAACATAGAGGCACCTCACTTTCTAAATTTGATCTGTGTCCATGATACTCTTTGATATTCTGGCTATTCACTGGTTTATTCTCAGCTGGATATTATAATTCCTTATTTTGTTTACTTCCTTAAATTCAGCAAGTCTAAATGCTAATAAAATACTTGCAAATTAATTTTACTTCTCTATTCCCATCTTACAGAAATTCACCATCAGGTTCTCTGAAAGAACATTTTTTTTTCAGAAGGCTCTGAAAACTGCATTTCAAGAGCCATTCCAGGGCGCACTAATGTGCCGATGCCATTCTAAATCTTAGAAACATTGTCCTTGTGCAGTTGTCATGTTCACTGATGCCAGCAACAAATATCAACCTTCAATCCTGCCTCTGTCCCCAGCAATCAGCCCTTTAACTCCATTTTCTTCATATTTAGAAGATTTTTCATCAGCTGTGAAACTGATAGTGTCATTTTCAATAGGTTCAATCTTGTTCACATCATTTCCTTAATCAAAAATCTTTCTTTATATTAGAAGAAATAAAATTATATATTAAAGATCATTATTAGATTTATTAGTTCTTCCATGGGTCGTCTATCTCCTTTAAAAAAAAATCTTATCTCTGCTTTATATTGTTATTATATAACTCCAGTAATATATACAGATATATATGTATGTGTGTATAATATACACACATATATGTATGTGTGTGTGTGTGTATTATATATATATATATATATATATATATATATATATATACACACATACATACATACATACATACATATATATAAATTCATTCTAGGATTCAATTATGCTGGGAAACCCAAAAGAGCTGAACATCATGACTGGCAGTTGATGTCATTTGATACTGGCAAAAATAAAGGAACTGTCAAAGTGAGCATACACATGGGGTTTCTCACAGCACAGCTGCTGTGTTTTCAAGAGAGAAAAGGCAATAGCTCTGCTCATTAAAGGCTCTATTACTGGAAACGGAGTTTGTTTAAAGGTTTACAATGCCCCAGCAGGGTCCAAACAATGAGCACAGAGAATCCAACCCTTCAAAGAGAGAATAGAAAAACCACATAGAAGAGCATGTGATATGGGTGCTTCTGAGTGCAAAAGGAGATTCCTACACTTAGCAAGGGAAGAGCAATCATTCACAGCCTACCTTAGGACTACAATGATTTTATCTCTCTTATATACAATGCATACTCCATTTCCAAGACTCCTGAACTCTCATCCTACTAGTACTTCAATTGGAGTGTAGAGTCTTGAAATCGATATCAAATCCTATAGGGGTTCTTCCAATCTGAAGACCTGCAAATAAGAAGCATAAGAAACAAACTTGAGCATTTATAGTGGTATAGATAAAGAATTATGTCTGTAATCACCCTTTAAAAGACTGGAGGATGGAGGAGACATCTATCACTCATTCGTAGCATTCTGAGATCCAGGCTAGTTCTGGTTCTAATGGTTCTTGATTAGAGCCTGTGTGCATTCTGAAGGCATTGTCTTTATGGTCCCAGGTGTTGCCCTTCCAGATCTTCTATACTCTAAATCACTCTTCCTTTTTAATAAGAGATGGCTTGAATAGCTTTCTCAGTCTTTCTCCTACTCGTAGAAGGTTTTGGACCTCAAACTTGCTTTTTATTTTAACCACACAATGTCTTACCCAATTTAAGATGATTCTGTTAGTAAATTGCTCTTAAGAGCCCTGTGTATCTGATAGATCTTTTAAATGTTGGTTCTTAAACAAAAACTCAATCCTCTAAAGTTTCTTAGAATGGGTTTCTTTCCATATGTTACTGTGAACCCTGGTGCTGTGGGAAAAAAACTCAAGATTCGTGGAAATCATTTTGAAAATCTTGAAGAGTATTAAATAAGCCCTTAATACCGCTTAGAAATCATCTGCATGAACCTGGAAATGTCATGATTTTTTTAAAGAAGGTTTATAAGGTTTATAAAATAGCATCTTATATTATTTTGAGATCTTAGCAAAGGGTTTCACAGTTTTACCCTTTATCTTCATACTCTTAGGCCATGTTTCACTGGCAGACACTGGACTGGAGATTTCCTCTGTGAATATTTGTTAACCGTAACAAAGTTCCTTGATGTGTCCTCTAAATTTTGCTGAACTATCAAATATTTCTATCATTAGTTTATTGCTATATGTGCTTTTTCAGACACTAATTTAGCTGAAAAAATCTCTTTAGATCAATTTTCAGGCTCATAAAATTCAATTTTTCTTTTTTATGCTACTGCAGACGATTGTTTTGCTAAATATTCTGCTACTATAGAACACACATTACCATCCCTCTAGCCTCTTGTTCAGTATCCTGTTAGCCTCCATTGAAATCCCCTGAGGTTATTTTTGTTTCTGCTAATTGCCTGATTTTCAAAGTCAGCGTCAACATGTACATTTTTGTTATTACTCTGCAACAACAATTTCCAAGGTAGCTCAATCACATGATGAATTCTTGACTGAAAGTTCAGTAAAGACTGTTTACTGGAGAATCCACATATAACCTTGCAAATGATGTGTGCTTGCTCCATTTGGTGTTTGAATTTTAAGAAGAGGCAGAAATGAGACATTACCTGAAGGCCTGCCATGGACTTAGCATGCCCAGTATACTATGTTGGTTAAAGCGTTGAGAGGGAAGAGTGAAAACATGATGTGGAAGAGCGTGAAGGATGCAGGCTGAGAGAGGTGTGGTCTTTCCTACAGAATATTGTCTAACATACATTCTGTTTCAAATGATTCATGCCTATATAAAATGTCTATTTAAAGAGTTAAAAAATGAAGTATCCACTCATGACAAAATGTATTTCAGGAAGAATGTGAATCCTTTGGACACTGTGCTCACAAATAATAAAAAAGTTGCCAACCTCAACTATCTAACAATATGTTGTCATATATGTTTATTTGATTGTGATGCATATTATATCTTGGACAATTTAATTCTCATTACTGTCCAGGTAACCTTTTCTTTATTTTCTTCCTTTTACCATGAGTTATCACTGAAAGTTGTCTTTCATTTATCCTCAATACTAAAGAATTTTTACAATTTTTTTTTCAGGAAAGTCTTATAATTTACATTATTGGGAATTAAATGTTCCCTTTCCATATGAACACATTTTAGTTCTAAGTAATAAGATAAATTATCAGTGATGATTTTATCTTCTTCAATACTGATTTTCCTCTCTTTCTAGAATACATGTATTATGGTTGCTGAAATGTCAAAATTGATTATCTATGGCTCATATCTTTTCAAAACTTTTAATCTTTGTTATTCAATATTGTGTTCTGGGAAATTTACAGATATCTCCATAACTTCTATTTTCTTTTAGAGCTATATTGTACTTTGAAAACTCTATTTTTAAAACTTCTGAGTCTTTTCCTATGTTCCATTTTCCATTAGTTTCATTTTATTATATTTTTTAACTAATTTTATTGAGTTATTTCTTCATTTTTTTCTGCTTTGTTTTTTAACCCAGTAATTTCTTTTCTTTTTTTGTATTTATTTTTTACTTTTAGGTGGACACAATATCTTTATTTTATTTTTTTTCTGTGGTGCTGAGGACAGAACCCAGTGCTTTGCACATGCCAGGCAACTGCGCTACCACTTGAGCCACATCCCCAGCCCTGTTTTCCTTTTTCTTTATATATTGGGTTTTGCTCAGTTATGCATTAATCCTAAATAGAAGGTTAATTCTTACTATTGGAAAATTGTGAGCCACCACCATCATATCACAGCCACAGACTTTAGGACCATGACATTCCAGCTATGAGTCATGGATAGAGGTATTTTATTTATTTGTCTATCTATCTATTTATTTACTTATTTATTTATTTTTACTGAACATAAAGGCTTTAAAAAGAAATTTAAAAATGGTTACTGTGACAATAAATCTGAAAATTTTTTAATGTAGAAATGGAACAAAAATGTTAAGAATGCAGAGTAGATTAGTAATTAAGGACATAGAAAACATTTGGGAGGGAAATGGGACATGGAGATTTGATAGAAAATTAGAGACAAGAATAAATTTTGATATGATTACCACCAGGATGTGGTCAAGAAACTGTCTGGGATAGAGTACAATGTATCATTGCATCTTTTGGTCCTTGAGGTTTATTTTTCCATAGTATTACTTAAAATGTTTTTTTTCAGAATGACCTTGAATTATTTAGCAAGAAATAAAAATAGAGATACCTTCTTCAATTTATTTGTCTCAATGGGAAATGTATCTTTTAATTTTCCACAATTATTAAAAAAAATATATATATTTTAGATTCTATTTTCCCCTATTAAAGTATATTGTTTTAGCTTTGAAACCATGTATATGATAAATATGATATAGTAAATATGAAATGTTTATATGATAAAGTTAATAAGAAGGCTTAGAGTGGAAGAATAAGGTCTCATTTAACATGAAGGCCTCAGGTGTCCTGTAAAATGATATTTTTATCATAATTCTTTTTTCAGTATAAGATGCTATAAATATTCACAAATTCTAGTTGGATATATAGGAAGATATTGTCAGAAAATAGTTATTCTCTATCATAGTATTTCATATTTTATGCATAAATATGCATGCCACTTTATTTTCTTTTTAAAAACATCAAAGTACAAAATGGAAAGTAGAAATTGTTTGCTTACAAATTTGGCTTTTTTTTTTTTAACTTGGTATGACTACCTTTAAGTATCCTTCCAAGTGAAGGGCCATTTTCTGATTTCTTTGAGTATATTTATAAAATTAGATATTCATAATCATGAATAATATAATATCAATATATTTGTATTTTCACTTTTAAATAAACACAATTTGAAAGCTGCTTTGGGTTTCTTTGTATATGAGTGAAATTTATCATTTGAGAGAAAGGCATGTATGGCAAGATGTGTGATTTCTGCTCAAGTGAACCAAAATGAAGCAGTAGAAATTAGTTAAATCCAAATTTCCAATTAAAAATCAGATATGAAACAATAATTTTCAAGGCATTATATATCAAGCAAAGTACACTCACCACAAAAGGCAGAGGAATTCTTTATTTAAAAGGATGTTAAAACAGTTGAAATTCATATTCTGAAAACTCCCAATTCTATATAAACCTTATAGCATAAAATAATCTAAAAATAATCATTAGACTTAGATGTAAAATATAAAACTGTAAATCTTCTAGAAGAAACTACAAGATAAATCATTCTGGTATTGTGTTAAAGCAAAAATTTCATAAATTTGAAGTCAAAAACACAGTTCTTAAAAATTGGACTTCATCATGAAATCATGAACTATAATTCATCAGACAATAGCTGCATGTTTCCAAAAAGTACTAAGAAAATTAAAATGTAGTCCTACAAACCGAGTGAAAACATGTGTGATACAAATATGCTAAAGGACTTTTGCCTAGAATGTATAGAATACTCTCAAATCTCAGTTGGAAAATAAGTACACCTTGCTGAAAAAGATTTTAACAGAGTACCCTTCACCAGCACAAACGATGAAAGTAAGTGCAATGAAATAAACAGTAAAAGCTAAGAAGAAGTAACAATTTGGTTCAAAATAAAATACATTGTACCCATATATAAATGGCTAGAATAGTTATTGACTAAAATGAGTGTTTGCAAATTTATGAAACAACTAGAATTCACACACTGCTAAACAAATATAAAATTATAAGAGCACTGGGAAAAGTTGCTGTTTATCTGCCAGATGCAGTGGTGCACATCTGTAATCCCAGCGACTCTGGAGGCCGAGGCAGGAGGATGGCAAGTTCAAAGCCAGACTCAGCAACTTAGCAAGGCCTTCAGCAACCCAGTGAGAGCCTGTCTCTAAATAAAATATAAAAATGTCTGGAGAAGTGGCTCAGTGGTTAAGCAACCCTGGGTTCAATCCCTAGTACCAAAAAAAAAAAAAAAAAAAAAAAAGAATAATTGCTGTTTTCTTATATCACCATTTTATTTCATACATCACCATTTTACCTTTAAACATGTAACCAAGAGAAACAAAAACGACACACAGGTTTATAAGCATTTTGGACACTAGCCAAAGCTACAAGCAACCAAATATCCATGTACAGGTGAATGGATAAATAAATATGCAGGTTTTCATTAAATGGATTATGATTCAGTAATGAGCTAACTTCCAAATGACAATGCCATTTGAAAAAAATACAAAAGTAGCAATATTGTTTTATTACATTAATAGATAATTCTAAAATATAATCTAATATGCTAGAAAATAGGTCATCCGTTACCTGAATATGAGAGTATGGTTAGTGGAGTGAGGTGAAAGTTCCAAAAGTACCAAGAAGAAATTGGAGAATGTTAAGATTCTAGACCTGGTGATGATTCACATGTGAAGACATATGTTGAATTTTTTAAAGTGCATGTTTTATATGTCTACAATGTATCCAGGTAAGAAACAGTTCAAATAGACATTTAAAACACTGTTCTAACACTTTATTTTCAGTATGCTAGTCACTATCTGCATGTGATTATTAAAGTTCGTATTTTATTCATGCATATTTAAATATAATTAAAAATTCAGTTCCTTGTGAGCATTAGGTAGGTGCTCTATATCCACTCCTATGAGTGCCATACTGGACATCACATTCATCAACTATTTTTATCATTTCTCAAAGTTCCATTTGGCAGTACTATCCTACAAGATTTTAGGCTCACAGACAGATATCCTTGTATTGTTCCAACAGAAGTCACAATTTTAAAGGATTCACATGTAACTTGAAATCCATCAAATGCTTTAGCTTGAAAATTATTCATTGAAATAAGAAAAATAGAGCTGGGATTGTAGCTCAGTAGTAGAGTGCTTGTCTAGGATGTCTGAGGCACTGGGTTTGATTCAAAGCACTACATATGAATAAATAAAATAGAGGTTCATCAACAACTAAAATAAATAAATAAATAATGAATAATAAAAATATAAAACTGCTTTTAAAATGTCCAAAGTCCAAGTTTTTGTTAGAAAGAAAAAGATTCTAATTCTCCATAGATTGCTTTATTCATAAAAGCTTAGAATCAAAATAGATAGTATTAAAATTAAATAATGTATTATTCAGGACTCAGAGGAAAAGCAGTAGCTATGAATTCAAGTTCTATTTCTTAATCAAAAAGTGCTTTAAATTTGAGGTTCTTGGTAACATCTGAAGGTCATGAATATATAGAAGTGACCACATACTTTACTTTGCTGTAAATATATATATATATATATATATATATATATATATATATATAAGCACACACACACACACACTCAGGACTTTGTAGTACCCAGGTCCAAATTTTTGGAAGCTCATGGAAGCAATCTCAGCCTGCAGAACTTGATTGACAAGGTTTTGTCTTAGTATCAATCAGTAGGAAGTTCTGACCAATAATTTTACTTTAGATAACTAAAGTTAGGAATCCTCAGAAGATCCATTAAACCTCTCAATACTTCATGTCTTCCCATACATCTAATGGCCTCTGCTTCATTTCTAATTTTCAAATCTTGCACAAATTTTCTGTAATGGAAAGGTCTACCTGGAGTCATAGAGAATAAAATAGCATATACTGGGTGGCTTATGGTAGCACATATGTTCATCTTTTAGTAATTTATTCTAGTGTAAACTTACATTTTCTGTTCTATATGCATGTTAATACAAATGATTAAAATTACATAATGTATAGAAAAAATATTCAGAGATGTCTTTTTTTCTCCACATTATACTCAGTTTCCACATTTTAAATATATAGTGCAGCTATTTTATTGATTAGGACATAGCAGAGTAATTCTATTGATTAGTTTTAAGAGTATTTGTTTAGTCGATAAATGATTGTGAGAAGTATAGAGAGATTACTGCAGTGAGACCATACAAACTTTTTTATTATTTGAAAGCTCTGACAATTTGTTTTTGGAGCAAAATTCATTCACTTGCCTCTTTCTCTCAACTATATAAATTTTCATAAAAAAATAAGAAATATTTTTAGTGGGCTGTGGTGACCTACACCTGTAATACCAGTGATTCAGGAGGCATGAGGATCACAAATTTGAGGCCAAACTTGGTAATTTAGCAAGTCTCTGTCTCAAAATAAAAATTAAAAAAGGGATAATGGATGTAACTGAATGTTAAATCACCCCTAAGTTCAACCCCCCAAAATACATACAAATATTCACATACACACACAAATAGGTGAATCCAGAATTTTGATAACTTATATTTTCTTTTTGTTGTAATGCTGTAGTTTTCTAAAAATGATAGTGGTTTAATCAATTTGTAAAGACATTCTTTTTCCTGAAAAGCAACTGTTTTTAGTTACTAATGTTGGTTGTCAAAGAAAAGATGTGTTGGGATGACTAAAAAATTATGTTTAAACCTCAAAACATTCACTAAAGGAATTAAAAATTGAATAAAATTTGGCAAAGGTTTACTACTTAGCATGAGAAAGCTCCACTAAAGATTCTACAGGGGGAAAAATTTCATGAAGTTGTTTCAGCATAAAATATTCTGAATTAATGATTCATTGTTAAAAATAATTTATCTGCCAGGCACAGTAGTACATGCCTATAATCACAGTTGTTTAGGAGGCTGAGGCAGGAGGATTGCAATTGCAAAGCCAGCCTTAAAAACTTAGCAGGGCCCTAAGCAGCTCAGCAAGACTCCCTCTAAATAAAATATTAAAAAAGGGCTTTGGATGTGGCTTAATGATAAAATGCCCCTGGGTTCAATCCCTGGTATCAAAATAATAATAATAATTTATGTATAACAATATGTGCCACATCAAATGTGTTAGATGTCTTCTTTTCGCTCTTCCACATCTCATTTCCTCATCTCTTACTCTTGTTTTCTGTTCCAAGAGGTTGATCTGAATAAACTATCTCAGTGATTATTTTTGCCTTCTTGATTTCAGTTTTCTCTGGTAAGGGAAAAGAGAAGGTTGTGGTCACCATATTCATTCCTTCACTTTTCTACATGAAATTATTCCTGCATTGGCATTGTCCCATGACCAAAATCCATTCTTCTCTCAATGGTGTTTCCACACAACCCTCCTTTAGGATGTCCACATTCTTTCCTAGATGTTAGTGACAGCTCTGCTCCCATATTTCTACTGTATTCCCATCAAGTCCCTAAAATAGGTTGCAATTTTGGTTGATTTTGTAACACTTGATTCCTGCAAGCACCTATGCTGCTTCTTTTTTTAAAACATTTTTAATATGATTTTATAGCAGGTATATATTTGTACTAAGATGAGCAGGAAGGATAGAATGTCCTTGTTTGTCCCTACTACAACCCTATACAACTTCCACCAGCATCAATCTCCCACAATACAACAGAGTAGCATGATGTATGAGCCAATAATGACACATAGACTACTATCACCCAAAGTCCATAGTTTACACTAGACTTCACTTTCGTTCTACTTTCTTTGGGATTGGAAGAGTTATATTATGGACCCACCATTCTAGCATTTTACAGAATAGGTATGCTCCTCCATATTTCCTTGTGACTTTTCTTTTTCAATATGACATTTCATCTTTCATTATAAAGAAGAGCAATATATATTCAGTTTTCCTGGAAAATGAATTGCCCTAATGCAAAAGAAGTGATAATGGCCCAACTGAGTTTCATTCCAAAAGCCTTGCATGTATCTACTATCTGTTTTAGACCTGATCAGCTACCCAGAGAATATTCTTGTTCTTTCACTAACGAAAGAGAGATTATTCTGAGCATAGTTGCACCCTGCTAAGGGATTCTAGGCTGGCTAGCCACATTCTTTGTTCTGAGAAGTGACCATAGAAGATAAGTGAAGAGTAGTCAAAACCAAAAGAACCACCCAGCTGATTCTAAATAGTAGAATTTTAAGCAATAATAATGGTTACTGGTGTAAGCCATTGACTCTTGGAGTTTTGCACTGAAGCCTAACTGATACTGTCTCCTACACACCAACTTTTGTGAACAGACTCTATGTAATTAAGGTCTCATTAAATAACACCAGTTCCTTCTTGTTCCCTTATTAATGGTACTGTTGATTGGTAAAATACCTAGGATATATTCTAGAAAGTGCAAAGGGCACCATATCCCTCAACACTGTGTATCTCTCTTGACCTAGATTAATCACTTCCTATAAAACTCTGTCATTGGTGCCATGAAGGTTCAAGTTCCACTGTCTCTCTACTTACTTTTATGGATAGATGGTAAATTGAAATACTTTGATCTATTTCATGTTCATTTCTTAATATTCTCATTTTATACATCAGACCAGTTTAAGTTAGTTTTCTGAGTTTCTTCACATTTTAGTATATTAAAACATTTACTTTCTAGAAAGGTCCTAAGGCTTTCTATCATATAGGACACCAGAAAAATTTCCAATTATCTTCCCCATTAGACCACATCCTTCTCATTTTTCTATATTTGTAATAAAATACAGAAGCACCTAGCATACATTTATAGTGCATCATAAATCAATAGCATTTAATGTTATCTTTTTTAAAGGCAACAACTAAATGATCCAATTTAATCCTATGTGTTCAGCATGAATACAAAGAATAATGACTTACTCTATTATCTACATAAAGAGTTTAAAATTCAAAACATAACTAGTGGGAGAATGCACATGTAAGTTATGTATTCTTAACTAAATTTATCTACTATTATAACTATGTTAATAATTGAAGGAGAGTGGTTTGAAAGAATAAAATCTTTATTTGTTATTTAATTTCAAGGATTCTCTTTATTGGATAACTTCTGTCTTAAAAATTCAATTGAAATCTTTTCCATAAAATACAATTTGGTTACTCAATGATAGGAATCACAGTGAGAGAAACTGCAAGATACTTATTCAAGACCTGACTCATCAGGATTTATATATGCAAAGATTTTATTGACCTCAAAGTCAATGAAACTTCAGGCAGAAATTTTGCCTGAGCAAACACAGCTGAATCAGGACCCAAATGAATTAATTTAGTGCCTATCTGTAATATAGATTGGCAATCTTCCAAAATGAATATGCAAGTTGAAGTGAGTTTGATTTCTAAGTGCAAAACTGAATTGCTTGCTATTTCCCTTTAGCAATCTAAGGGGAAATATATTTCCATTGTTATAGGATGCAGAAATTCTCTAGCATAGAATAACTTTATCAAATGATTAAATTAAACCTAATATTTCAATTTTAGCTTAAGGTTTGACATGCAGATACCAGTGCAGGGTTTGGTATCGGAAGTTTAGGAACCAACCTATAGTTCTAAAAATAAAGAATGGGGAAATAATGAAATAAGGGCATATTATAAGAGCAACTAAAGTAAAAGGCTGAGGACAAGTGAAGGGTACAAAATGTGTGAAATTATTTAAATTGGAACACAAGGTGCTTTAGATCACTGGTGTATGTTAGTTAATGAGAACTAACATTTATTGAGAAATAAAATGAGCCATACATCTTCTAAGGGCTTTATTTGCATTGAGTCATTTAATGCTCATTGACCTTATGAAATAGGAAGAATTAATATTCCCAACTGACAAATTAAAGAACTATAGGAAGAGAAATTAAGAAACTCACTAAAGGTCCTATGAACAGTTTCAGAGTCACAATTCAAATTCGGAGCATATGAATACCAAGCTTATAATCTTTATGAGTACATAATATTTTCTGTCAAGCATATGTCCTTTTATGACATTGATGACTTAGGAACATACCAATGAGTAGACTAAATTTATAACAATATTTGGAGCATTTAAACTTATTTTGCAAATCCAATATCACTAAGAAATAAATGGTCTATCCAGGGCAGGATAAAATAACATGTTTGAAACCATCCCCTCTCTGCTAGAGAAGCCAAGAAGAAAACAATTACCTGGAGAAGAACCGTAAGTAAATATTATAATGATTTGGAACAGATCTGTTAGTGAATATGCTAAAGGCATTTTAATAGTGTAAAGGGGGTCTTCATAAAATTTTGTCAGAATATAGATGAAATCTCTATATTTTAATTAATCATGACATTTGTTAGTTTATGGAGTTGGCCGTCTAGAAAATACAAGGAGGGAAGTCTTATAAATTAAAATGACTTTAAGTATGACTTAAACCTTCAAAGCTTAGATATTCTTGTATTGAAAAGGCTACCTTTGTGTTCCATGTCTCCACAAATATCACTGTTATTATAAAACCAACATATTTCCTTTTGCTTTGTAAAATTTTATATCCAGTAAAATAAAATATTGTGTGGTATAAAATGTTGCCTAATCCCATTAATAATCAACTCCCATTACATCCCAGTCTTGACTGATATATCATGGAACAATTACCTTAAATTCTTAGCAGTTTCTTCACTTTTTAAGTTCCACATTCTAAGCAATCTGAACATACAATAGTGTTTTTGTTTTTATTTTATTTTATTTTTTGGTTGTTGTTGTTTTCAGGTTTTATATATAATCTTTTGACTTACAACTATAGAAGAAAAATATTTTGCTTCTTTACTTAGACCTTTTACCTTCATCACAGACATCAGATAGATTTCATCCTAAATTATGAGTAAATTGTAACTATCAACTGGGTTGCTTATTTTGTTGTAATATGCAAGTATTACAGATGATTCAGGTAGTGTTCCATTATTTCAATTGTCTCAAAAATTTTGTGTTTATTGGTGCTAGAAATTACATTGGTTTTAGTTGTTCCTATTTAATGATCATGAATGCATTCTCTGAAGTATTATTTAAATATATTCAGATACATTAAGGACTCTATATCAATTTCATTTTCTTCTTGGAAAAATATCTGCTAGAATCCAGCAACCATTCTCTCTGGGCTCCAGACCTTCCTGTCCAGGTCTGGCCTTTAGAGTGGCCTCTAGCCATCCACCTGGGAATAACCTCACTTGTTTTGCTAAGCCACATCCTTTAGGAATTTCCTTAGAAAAGAGATAAAGGTAACATTTTTGAGATCCTGAATATTTAAAATATTTTCACTTTAATCTTAAATGCTTTATCAGTGACTTTTTTTCCTCTTACTTGTTTCCTTAGAATAACTAATCATCTTTTTGGACATATTTCACTCTTCCTCTTTGCTTATATATTCTGGCATTTTGAAAACATTTTTGAGATATTTACTTAAATTCTTCAACCCATAATATTGTAATTTTCAAAAAATGTTACCATTTATAATTTGCTGCTAAAGATATAGTTTCTACAACTTTCACAGCATAATTAATTTTCTGTTAAAATAATAATACTAATTTTTCTGAAGATATTTTTCAAATAAGTTAGAAAAAAAATCCCTTCTCAGTCAGTTTGGCCATTATAATAAACTACCATAGACAAGGCCATTTATAAACATCAGAAATTTACCTCTATAGTTCTGGGAGATGAGAAGTCCAAGACTGGAGCACTTGCATATTCAGTGTCCGGAGAGGTCTGGCATCCTGGTTCACAGATACCCATCATTTGGGAGTGTTCTCACTTGGTGGAAAGGGGGAAAGACTGCTTTGAAGTCTCTCTTATAAAGACATGAATCTCATTTGTGAGCAATCCACCCTCATCCTCTAATCACTGTTCAAAGGTCCGGCCTCCAAAAACAATCAAAGTGAAGATTAGATTCAACAAATGAATTGTGAGATAATATATTCAATCTATACAACCTTCACAACATTTTATTTATTTATTTATTTGTTTGTTTGTTTGTTTATTAATTTATTTATTGTCCTGGGGGTTGAAGCCAGGGTATTTTACTACTGAGCTAAATCTCTACCTCCCCAACCCCATCCCAAGCTCTTTTTTGAAATAGGGTCTGGCTAAGGAACTGAAAGTATTGCCAATTTGCCTAGGCCAGCTTTGACCTTGCAAACATCCTGCTTCAAACTTCTTGACCTATAGTTGCTTTAAGTGATTCATTGGAATACATTCTCAAAATGCATTTCATTTGAAAATTATATTTTTCTCATGTGGCTTTGTGTTAGCCATTCCAAACATTACTCACTTAAAAAGACAATATTTTTTAATATTTTGATTATAAAAATCTTTTCTTACAAACATACTTCTTTTTGTCCTTCTATGTAATCATCTGATTCATGAAAAATCATTGAATGTAGAATATATGTGTATATAACTGTGAGTGTATATGTGTGTGTGTGTGTGTGTATAAAGAGAGAGAGAGAGAGAGAGAGAGAGAGAGAGAGAGAGAGAGAGAGAGAGAGAAACATTCTTGGTTATAAACACCAGGCCCTGCTATGTATCTGAATATATGATGATTTTAAAACTAAAGTTTTATTTTCACATAGAAAAAATTTATCACAAGAAAATGTAAATTTAAATACAGGAAGGAGCAAAACATTATACTTTATATTGCAGAAAATAATTGAAAATATTACATACAAACAGTAGAAACAAGGAATTTTTTCTTTCAACTGTAAAACCTATTAATTTTGTTCATATTTTAACAATAAAAGAGGATAGGAAAAAATTAAAATGGTAGAAGAGTACATTGAAATTTTGCTGACTCAGCTGTCTGATGAGTTGTCCAGGTCTGGGTAAAATGGATGTTCATCAGGTAGAAAAGACAGTTGCTATAAATCAAATCCTGTCAGGATTAGGCCTTGGATGTCAGATCATGTTTATCAGACATGGTTACAGACCAAACCCTGTGTTGCAGGTTAATACAAAAATTCAGTGAAATATCATACACACAGGAGGAACTTAAAAATGAACAACCAGCTACAACTGAAAAATCTTCAGATTTTATTTGATAGCAAAATGCAAGCCTTTGGTCCACTCTCAGACCTTTTTTATCTTCAGTGTTTTCTAGCTTCTTCTAAGCAACTGTTTTTTTTTTTCTTTTTCTTTTCTCCTAATTTGTTCTTCTCTTGGACTCTATACTTTGTTTCTCATTGTAGATGTTCTATGTGGAAAATATTTACATATCATATATGATTATGCATATGTATTATGTGTATAAAGATGCACATACATATCGAATAATGGAAATATGTCTAATTATATATGTATTTTAGGGATATACATACATACTCATGCAATATCATTTAAAATGTAACAAAAAATCAAAGTCTAAGAATAAATCAATTGCAAAATGTGTAAGATCTTTGCATGGATCTAGAACATAATCCTGATCTTACACACACAGAGATACATACACACATATAAGCATAATATTTGCCGTACTTATATTATTGCCTTAGATGTATATAAATGATATATTAATCAAGAGAGTGCAATTTTTTGTTCATTATAGTTTTACATAATAGTTGGGTCCATTTTGACATAATTGTACACACATTGAATTTAATTGACCCCCATTTCAGTCCATGGTCCTCTTCCTTTCCCTCCCCCTCCTTCCTCTGCCTATTCTCCTTCTTCTACTCTGCTGCTCTATTTCTTCGCTCTCATTTATATATTTTTAATCATTACTTTGTAGATTTACATGAAGATCTAATTCACTGTGATATATTTATACACACATATAGCATAATTTTGTCAAGTTCATTCTGTATTTTCTCCTTTTCCCAATTCCTCCTCTTTCCTCAATCTCCTTCTACTCAATTGATCTTCCCTCTTTATTTTGCTCTAGCTTCTGCATATGAAAGAGAACATTCAACACTTGATTTTCTGAGTCTCCCTTATTTCACTTAGCTTGATGCTCTCCAATTCCATCTATTTAACATCAAATGTCATAATTTCATTCTTCTTTATGACTGAATAAAACTCCAGTGTGTGAGTATGTGTGTGTGTGTGGGGGGGGGGGGTGGTAGACATTTTCTTAATCAATTCATCTATTGACAGGCACCTGGGCCTGTTCTATATCTTGGCTATTGTGAGTTGCAGTCCTATAAACACTTGTGTGGCTATATCACCATAGTATGTTGATTTTAGTTGTTGCTGTTGTTGTTGTTGTTTGCGAATAAATACCAAAGTGGAGTAGCTGGAGCAATTATCTGTTAGTTCTATTTCTATTGTTTTGAGGAGTCTCCATACTATTTTTCCCGAGCAGTTGCACTAATGTGTGAATGTACCATTTACCCTACATTCCTGTCAGCATTTATTATTCTTTATATTTTTGATAATTTACATTTTGACTAGAATGAAATGAGTCTCTGTATAGTTTTGATTTGCATTTCCCTGATTGCCAGAGATGTCGAACATTTTTTTTCATGTATTTGTTGGTCATTTGTATTTCTTCTTCTGAGAAATGTCTTTTTTAGTTATTTTGCCCATTTATTAGTTGAGTTATATGTGCATTTTTGGTGTTAAACTTTTTGAGTTCTTCATATATTCTGCATATTAATCCATTGGCAGAGGAGCAGATGTCAAAGATTTCTCCCATTGTGTAGCTTTCTCTTCATGCTCTTTAACATTACCTTTGCTGTACAGAAGCTTTTTATTTTTATGTCATCCCACTTTTTCATTCTTTGTTTTATTTCTTCTACTTACAGAACCTTGTTAAGGAAGTTGGTGTCTATGCTCACATGTTTTAATTTATGTTTTCTTCTAGCAATTGCAAGTTTTCATTCCTAATTCATAAGTCTTTGATTGACTTTGATTTGACTTTTCTGCAAGGTGAGATATAGGGTTCTAGTTTCATATTTCTACAGATAGATATCCAGTTTCCCAGAACCTTTTGTTAAAAAATGTTGTCTTTTCTCCAACATATTTTTGACACATTTGTCAAGTACCAGATGTTTGTCACTGTATGGGTTTGTGTCAGTGACTTCTGTTCCATTTGCGTTGATATCTATTTTGATGCCAAAATTATATTTTTTCATTTTTTATGCTATGATTACTGTAAGTATCTGGTATATTTGAGATCAGTTATCATAGAGTATTTGAGATCCAGCTTTCTTGTTCTGGTTCAAGATTTCTTTAACTATTCTTGTTTTTTTTTTTTTGTTTTTTTTTCATTCTTCCAAATGGATCTTAGGACTGTTTTTTCTAGTTGTGTGAAGAATGTCATTAGTAAATTGATGGTGATTGCTTTAAATACATATAACAATTTTGATAGTATGGACATTTTGACATTATTAATTCTGCCTACCCAAGAACTTGGGAGGTCTTTCCATCTTCTAAGCTCATCCTCAATTTTTTCATTCAGTGTTCTATAGTTCTCATTGTAAAGATCTTTCACCTCCTTCATTAGTATTTTTTCAGATTATTGTGAAGAGAATTTATTTCTCAGGAGAACTGCTATTGGAGTATAGGAAGGCTGTTGATTTTGTTTTAATATTGCTCTTGTATCATGATACTTTGGTGAATGTATTTATCAACTCTAGAAGTTTTGTGGAGAAGTTTTCTCAGTCTTCTAGATATAGAGTCATGTACTCATTAAAACAGAGATAATTTGGTGTCTTCAATTCTTGTTCATGTCAGAAAGTATAATATTAATAGAAGATCAAATATATAAGTGTAAGAAAACTGTATAACAACATAACTGTTTATATATCCTCAATTGAATTCAAACCACAATAACAAGACCATTTAATGATGAAGTGAAAGATTGGGTTTTTTTTTTTTTTTTTTTTTTTTTTTTAATGATGCTGGGAACAGTGGCATAAGCATAAGTAAGAAAAAGTCAATCTTGACCTCTACTTAACTTAATGAAAATATTAATTCAAGATTATAGACATAAAATGATAAATTAGAACCATAAAACTTCTACAAGAAAAACTCCCTTCACAACTTGGAGTTGAATGTCCTTTTCTTAAACATAGGGCAATTTAATCATAAAATAATGTTAATTGAATCTGATCTAAGTGAAAGGTAACTGCTTGTAAAAAGCATCATAAAGTAACCAAATGCAAATCACGAACAATGAAAAGATCACTTAAAATTCTTATATCCCTGTTATGGTTTATAAATAAGATGTCCTCCAATATCTCATGTGTTACACAATGCAAGAAAGTTCAGAGGTTAAATGTTTGGGTTCTGAGACCATAAAGGTAATCAGTGCATTAATCCAATTAAATGGATTAACTGTCTGATAACAGGGTAGATTGTGACTGGAGGAAGTAAGTCACTGGGGGATTTCCTTTGGGGTTTATATTTTGTCCCTAGTGAGCAAGAGCTCTTTCTGCTTCTAACTGGTCCTGTGGTCCTTCTTGGTGATTCTGAGCTGCTTTCTTCCACCACACCCTTCCACTAAGATCCTATGCCTCATATTAGGTCCAGAGCAATGGAGTTAGCTGTCTATGGACGGAGACTTCTGAAATTGTGAGCACCAAATAACCTTTTTCTCCTCTAATTTTTTTCTTTTCAGGTATTTTGGTCACAGAAGAGAAAATAATGACTAAAACAACCTCAGAGATGTATCAATTATATATGCATTTTAAAATATCCTAGGAATCCAAAATAAACATGTGAGCTAGTGAATTATAGATAATATGTGTAAATTGACAAACCACAAGTGAAAACACTTAAATGATCCATAAATGGATGAAAAGTTGTCTAACATTATTTGTTTTCAGTAAAAGAATGCAACAAACTGGCTAAAAGCAGTACATTTTATGACACCAAACGATGACACATTGCACAGCTGGAGCTCTCATGTGCTGCTGATTGAAGTGTAAAATTTTACATAATTTTGTAGAACTTTTTGTTTACCTAAAATAATTTTGTTCAAACATTCATGGTACCTTGAGTTGTAATGCCCAAACGTTGGAAAACCATCTAAATGCCCATACGCAGAGGAATCAATATTCCAATTCTGGTGTTTAAAACATTGAAATACTTTCCCCAATAAATATGACTACATTTCACAGATAACAGCCCCTGTAAATCTTAATAGTATTTCATTGAACTAAATAAATTACATATAAAGTAATGCTTAATCTATGATTTTATATTTATTTGTTTTATTTTATTTTTTAATTTTTTTATAGTTGTAAGTGGACACATGCCTTTATTTTATTTATGTTGTATGTGGTGCTGAGGATTGAACCCAGTGCCTCACACATGGTAGGCAAGTGCTCTACCACTGAACCACAACCCCAGCCTTGATTTTGTATTTATATAAAATTAAAATTAGATATAAATAGTCTGTGCTGTTAGAATGACTAAGTGATTGATTGCCTGTGACTGGGAAGAGAATTGACTGGAAATCAGAAAGAAAATTTAGTGAATGATCTAAATATTCTGCATGCTCTTTCAGGTGGCTTTCATATTTTTCATAACATTAAAATGAAAATATATATTTTATTACATCAAAATAATATATTCTTTTATTAAACTACAAAATGACTATAAGCATCTCTCTCATTATTTAATGCATGGTTTTGAAAATATGTAAAATTCTTTAAATGAATGTAAAAAAGCATTTCTCATCACATAGGGAATAGTACTTAATAACATTTTGGTAAAATTACGGAGCTGATTTATCTTTTGAATTTCAGAATATTTATCTAATTATTTCCCTTATTTTCCCATTTTAATTTATTTTAAACTAACCTTATATTACTAAATATTCTCATATGGAATGAATTTTAACTGTATATAATTTATTTTATTGGTAGATTATAAATTTATAAATAATTGCCTTTTCATCTGTTCATTCTGTTTACAATTTTGTAAAATCTCTTTATAGAGCAATTTGTGTGGCTTCCTCTGTCTAATATATACTTCTAAACTGATTGTACTCTAGGTTTCACTTCCACCTCTCCACAAATTTCATCAGTAAAACTTATTTTTGGTAAATTTCTATCTTACTTAAATTGTTTCTGTAGCTTTGACAGTGGTCATCACCCTTCTCTTTTTCCCCAGCCTGAGTATTTTGTTACCTTGTTGATTACATTTGTACTCAGTTTTCCTCCTTGGACGCTCTTTCTTAGTTTATCCAATTCAGTGTTTTCCTACCATCTGTCTCTTTTAGATGGATTTGTAGGTTCTCTCAGATCACTGCCATTATATTCATGCTCTGTCTGGATGACACTATCTGAATGACATTATGTGCTTCCATGCCTTCAACTATAAGCAGTTACAGTAGTGACTCTCAAATCTCTTTACCAATTTTTTTTTCTTTTCTGAGTACCTCTTGTTTAAGCTCTGATCTACTGGCCAATACTTACAAGTAGTTTAAAAACTAATTTTTTCTTTTCAATTTCTACAAGGTCTTCTTATTCTATGGATAAATATCTGTTGATAAAATGTATTGATATATTTAATTTACTACTCTTGGGTACTATCCTATAAAATTTTTTAAATATGTATCTTCTTCTCCGTTTACCAATTTTGGCATGCATTTCTTCTGTGAATCATTGTAACACACTGCAAATTTACATTCAACCTCAATTTCATTAAGTGAGAGTATTTATTCCCCATATTTTTCATTTTCCTACAAATTCCTGAACTGTTTTTTAGCATTTCATTACTTGTTTAAATGTCTTCAACTGTTCCTTAATGAAAAGAGTAAAATTTATATTAATTTTAAAGGCATAAAAAGACCTGATGGTCCTCCGCCCATCTTTTTGCTATTTACTAATAATAATCTACCCCTGAGATGTAAAGAACAATGAAATTCTCTGAAATGCAGATAGCATCCCCTCTCGTACCAAATATGCTCCCCCTTAATTTCTACTTACTACACTCTTATCTCCATTTTGTGCAGCTATAACTAAACATTGAAAACTAGGTAATTAATAAAGAACAGAAATCTATTTTGTCACAATTCTGAAGGCTGAAGAAATCTCAGAAGAGCCAGATATTTGGTATCTAGTTAGGACCTTATCTCCATTTCCAAGATGGTAGATGAAATACAACATCTTTCTGAGGAAGAAACTGTTTCTCACATGTCACAAGAAAGAACAGAGAAAACCCACTCTCTCCAGCCCTTTATTTATAGTGCGCTTCACCCATTTGAAGACAGAGCCTCATGAACTGCTGTAGATTGAAGGTGTTCCATCCAAGATCATGTGTTGGAATCCTAATTCCCAGTGCAACAGTGATGATAGGTTAGATCTATGAGAGGTGATTAGGTCATAAGGCCTTACCTTTGTGACTGGATTAATACCATTAATATGGGAAGGTATGAGTTATTGTGGAAATGGGTTAGTGATAAAAGAATGAGTTTGGCTCTGTTCTCTTTCTCTCATACTTGTTCTCTCACCATCTGTGGCCTTCCACCACATTATGACACAGCAAGGAAGCCCTCACCAGATGTGGTCTCTCGGTGTCAGATTTCTTGGACTCCAGAACCATGATCCAAATAAACTTCCATTGTTTACAAATTACCTACTGTGCTGTATTCTCATAAAGCAGCACAAGACCACTAAAATGTTCATCTTGTGTTTTGTTTTGCTTTGTTACATTTTTCCCTCTCTCACTCTCTTGGGGTCTACACTATTACACTAAATGTTTTCCTTTTCAGAACACGATTGATTCTTATATTCCATCCATTTTTTCTCAGTATTCATTGTAGGAGAGCAAATCTAGAATAAATATTTCATGGACAGAAATAAAAAGCAATTAACCATTAATAGTGAATGTGGAAATGCTAATAAGCCTCTCAGAGCTTCCATCTCTTTTATCCACACTCCTTTTTTCCCACTCTAGTTCCTCCTTTCTTTTTTTAATATTTATTTTTTACTTATAGATGAACACAATGTCTTTAGTTTACTATATGCGGTGCTGAGAATCGAACCCAGTGCCTTCCACGTGTTGGGTGAGCACTCTACCTCTGAGCCACAACCCCAGCCCTAGTTCCTCTTTCCTTGTGATTTTAAGGATCAACTCCCTTAGTAGATATAATAAACTTGTTCTTCTTTTTCAATGTCAATTGAATAGATTAAGGAGTACAAATTGTCCAGATCATACTTCTAGCTTCTTGGACAATGGAATTATTTGAACCTTCTGTTGGAATCAATACTCCTGTGGGAACTATGTCCATATATATCTGCAAAGAGACACATTTCAATAACAGGTTGCAAAATAATTTTATTAACAGAGCACCAAAACTATTAGAAAAATAACTAACAGCCTTTTTACATATTTTACAAGATCAGTGTTTTATGGCTATAGCCAAAATAGTATCAGATGGTGTTTGATGGTTTACAACTTATACTGTCTCCCTTACAATCACATGAAAACAAACAAACAAATAAATAAACAAACAAGCTTCTATCCAGTCTTAATAGAAGTTCTTTTTCCAGCACTTTGTATGTAAGAAGAATCAGCAACCAGCTACCAAGTATTATTTTTAAAGACCTCAATTATCTTTAGTGAAATGATATTCTTTAGAAAAGTAGAGACAGGAATCTGCATTGAAATGAGAGTCCATATGACAGAAAGGATTTTTGTTTCAGAAGAAAACTTTAATTTGGACAGTACTAAGATAGATGACCTCATTTGGTTGAAAATCAGGTTTAGCTCAAGCCCCTATAAAACACTCTGCTGCTGGGATCACAGAACTAACTACCTGTACCCATTGAAAATAAAAAAATCTGGGGAGACTTTTGTATCTAGATCAAAGCAAAGCTCTTAGGACAAAAATAAGAGCGATGGAGAATCATATCCTTCATTACAGGTGACACACAACACAGCAATATTGAAGTGGAGAATTGTCTGGAAGAAAATGCACACCAACTGATCTGTAAAACCAGTTCAGAAATGAGATTTATAGGGTCTAGCCAATATTCTACCTTATATCCATTCTTTTTTATTAATCAATACTTTTAAACAATATGGTACAAAACAAATGTTTAAAAAGAAACAGAATGGGCTGAAAATAATAGTTTCCACTAAGGACATTAAACAACTAGAAACCAATATTGAAATTTAAGTAACAAACTCAGAGTAAATATCCGAGAAACTCAACACAAAAAAGAGCAGATTCCGATCTGATGGTGATTTATCACATCAGCTCAGATTCACCAGCCATTACCAGCAAGGCACTGGAGTCATCCATGAATACAGAGTCTGGTCACTGGTGTCCAATGCGACAGACAGTGCAGACCTTCTCTCCAAATAGCCTCCAGGAAAACAGGGGACATCCAAATTAGAACAAATGGGGGTTATTTACTCAGAGCTTTCCAAAATAGTAACAGAATCACTGTTGTGTTTTACAGACTTTTAAAGCTTGTCAAGGCCGTGGGAAAGCTTAATATTTTTTTTTTAAACAGTCGAGGTATTTAGTATACTTTATTTGGAAATTTTTGGAATGGAATAGATGGACACCGCCTAACTAGAAGTGTGATAATTGATTCATTTTGGTGGTCTAATTTGACAATTCCTGGATGATCCCTTATTTGTTTGCTTGTTTTTTCCTTTTTTAAAAATTTATTTGTGTGTGTGCATTTTTTGTGGGGTTTGCTATTGTTGTTGGTTTTGTTTCATTTTATTTTGTTTGCAGTTATGAGTTTCTTTATGCCAGACATGAGCTTTCCTTCTGAACTGCATCTCTCATGCTATTTTCACTCTACTTTTAGAAGTGGGAGCAAAAATATGGAAGTTGGTAGTTATTTTTCAAGATCTGATCATTTCTGCAATAATTTTGATTTGGCCTTCAAGGTTCATTGCTGGAAAACAGTATTTGGAGTTTATTATATTTGAAAATATTATGGACCCCTAAAGTTCAAATATGAGACAATATAAGAATGTTCATAGCTAAAACAATTAGATTATGAGAACTGTAATTTAATCGGTGGGTTAATTCACAGATATGGATTAACTGGTTTTAATTGGTAAGTAGGGTTTGCCTGGAGGCATGAGGTAAAGGGGGCTGTGCCTTTGGGCTCATATTTTGTCCCTAGTGAGTGGAGTGTTCTCTCTCTGCTTGCTGATTTCTATTCCTTCCACAACAACGTTCCCCCTCAAGTTCGACCCAGAGCTGTAGAGTTAACCAACTATGGACTGAAACTCTAGAAATATGAGCCCAAATAAACATTTTTTCCTCTAAGTTGTTTTGTCAGGTTTTTTTTTCCCCCTCACAGCATTACAAAGTGGACTAAAACTAAAATATGACAATCTATGACCTATTCTCTTTTTTTCTTTATTTAGTTTCTCGATTATTGGCTCTATGAGGATGCTGTTGCATAACTGGTATCATAATCCTGTGTTTTGTAAAAAATTCCTCCTCTCAGATCAGTAAATTCCACTGAGCGTTACTGAGTATGTGGTAAGATAAGTAAATTCTGTGCATATTTGACTTCCTTTATGATGAGTTTCATGGGGGACATCAATACTGTGTAGAGCAAAGCAGTGCATATATTCGTAAACAGAGGGTTAGAAGCATAGTAGGCAAAGTCAAGTCCAGTCTATGACTCTGCTTCTTCTTTTCCATGTTGAAAGAGCATTACTATGAGCAATACCTATCGGGTTCCTGTTTCTCCAGGGAAATTGGTTGTTAGTGTTATGGTTTAGATATGCAATGTCCCCCAAAAGCTCATGTGTGAGATAATGCAAGAAAGTTTAAAGGCAAAATGATTGGATTATGAGAGGTTTGAGTAACTGTAGGCAGATATGTTATGACTGGAAGAGGTGGGCCATTTGGGGATGTGCCACTGGTGCATATGTTTTGATCTTGGTGAATGGAGCATGGTCTCTCTCTGCTTCCTGGTGTGATATCCTCAGCTATTTTCTTCCACCACACCCTTCCATCATGATGTTCTGTTTCATTTAGGGCCCCAAGGAATGGAGTAAGCAATTTATGGACTGAGACATCCTAAATTGTGAGTGCCAAATAAAGTTTCTTTTTCTAAAATTGTTCTTGTTGAGTTACAGTGACAAAAAAATAATAATAGTAACAAAAAAAGAAAAGCTGACAAAAACAGTGTGTACTGTAGGTAGGTTAGATCCTCAGAAATGTCCACATCCAAATCAGCCTTGATGTTGAATCCATGAATCTCCTCTAAGATATTGAGTCCAAGATTTTGAACTTTATTATTTTTCTCTGGTTTCATAATTCATCAGTCCATTAAATAAGGGTTAATTTTCCTGGGGGATTAAATATACCTGATATCTCACAGGAGAACATGTTTTATCTACAATCACAAGCAGTTTCCCCTGATGCATTGAACTTTTTTGTGGATTTTCACCAGTTAAAAAAGATTACATTTCTTCCAATTATCACGTTCTATACATATATTTTCTTTCTTGACCTTCTTCATATTAAAGGTTTCCAATATTGATTCTTCTAAGTTCCTGCCAGTAAATAAATATAGGAAATTAACTGTGACATTTTCCCCTTGTAGAAAAAAAATAAGCATTGAATAAATATGCTGCTCAAAGTTCTGTCGACAGGGGATGGTTTTCTTTCTCTCTCTCCATTAGTTACCCTTGAGTGAGGCTGCAGTGTTATTAGTGTTTCATACATGTTGGTGTCAGTATAACAAGAGAAACCATATAGTAAGTACTGTTGCTCTTCTTCTGTGGTTCATAAGAAATCCCAATGGGGCCAAAAGTATATGGTAAGAAAGAGAAAACAAAGGTGGATGAATCGCCATTTGCTTAAGTAACTTATTTGGGTTTGATTTGAGTTTTATGTCAGTGTATCACCTCTAAAGAAGAAATTCAGGTATATAGGTCCAACTGCATGTCTCAGTGGACTTAAGAACCTTTTTTTTCATGATGGGAAGCTCCGGACCTGTGCTTAATTTGAAGTCCTGTAAGTACATATTCTTTCTCTCTTAAAAGTCAGTAAGAAAGAAGGACCAGGGCTGGGGATGTGGCTCAAGCGGTAGCATGCTCTCCTGGCATGCGTGAGGCCCGGGTTGGATCCTCAGCACCACATAAAAACAAAGATGTTGTGTCTGCCAAGAACTAAAAAATAAATATTAAAATTCTCTCTCTCTCTCTCTCTCTCTCTCTCTCTCTCTCTCTCTCTCTCTTTCTCTCTCTCTCAAAAAAAAAAAGAAAAAAGAAAAAAAGAAAGAAGGACCAGTCTTTTTTAGTTTTATCTAATTACCCAACCCCACCCTCAATCTGAAGAATTCTCCCTAGAATTCTATTAGGATCTTCTTCTTCAAGCTCACAAACAGCAAAACTCTTTCAGCAAGTTAAACAAATGTATTCAGATTTGTTGTTCTTACATTTGCATATTGAAATTCCTAAATATTATCCTTGTCAAACAAATTAGAAAAAAAAAATTTATCCATTCATCAAATCACTTACTAGCCTGTAATTATTTCTCAAATGATGTAAAATGGCTTTTGCCCTTCATCAGAAAAATTGTCTATGAGATCAGAGTTGGTCGTTAATAGTCAATAAAATATTATAAATTGATCTATACCCTTAATGTGATTTTAGCCCTCTTCTGTTGTCACTTTACAAATTTCCCTAGGATTTATTTATCTGTTTTTTTTTTTTTTTTTGTATTATTCTTAATTTATATCTACACTACAGATCTCCTGAGTTCTTGAACTGGATTTTGTTTTTTTCCCATCTTCACTTATCAAAGGAATGTGTATGTAAGCTTGCCAATGGTTTATGTATGTCTACAATGAATTGCTGCCTGTCTTTAATCCCTATTCCATTAGCTCCTAGAAAAAGTTAGTAGTGATCCATGACCACTACTCTATCACATTTATCCCTCAATCAGTAAGTTCTGAGACTAATTTTCCACTCTCTAATATTGGTTAAATCTCTGTAAGTTTTCTCCTTATTCACTCTTAGCATCTTGCTAAATCATTCATATTCTAGCATAAAAATTATCTTGATATTTTATTGAGTTTGAAGGTTGAGACTGGAGGATTGCTTGAAGTCAAAACCAGCCTGGGCAACATAGTGAGAACCAATTTCAAAAGGACTGGTGTTTTTTTGTTCCATAGTCAAGTTATAGTCTAATCCATTATTCACTGTATAACAAGAGGGATCTTTCTGGAACATTAAATATTATAACATTTTAACATAGAATAGTAAAATGTCAAAGTTACCATGTTAAAAAGGACACTTTGTGAGTGAAAATAAACATAAAATTATTTATGACTTTAATTGTTCTGTAGGAAATAAAAACCTGAGCTCTCCTGGAATATCCAGGCAATTTGATAATAGTATAAGTATATAGTTTTCCATGGATCCCTCCTAAATTATGAGAATAAAGAAGAGAAAGCAAATCAAGCTTAGGCTAGCAGCAAATTTCTCCATACTATTAATTTCCTTATTCAACTTGTAGAAGATCACACTCTTCATAGCTATTCTTCAAGTTATAGACAATGGGTTTGATACTGGCTGAAAATAACCAAAAAACCCAAGCTTCCTAGTTACCATAAGATGAATAATTAATAAAATATTTCTTGCATAATTTGGGGACATTTTAAATAAACTAATATCATAACATTCAAAAATATGTGTTAATCAATAGCTATATATCAATAATTTATGAAAACACTATGTTCCAATAAGTCAGCAATATACTTGAACTTGATCTAGTCATTTTTTTTGAATAACCCAAATCACATTGGCTTTATTAAAATAATTTTAAGTCTCTAACTGTACACAGGAACCAAGATAAAACCATCTCTCAATGTAAAAATGTCTAAAATTTAACACATAAACTCTTTCAAAGCAATAAGAAAAGACATGAACCATAATGAACATATTGTCAGAAGACATAAAAATACAAATACCAGTAGAAGAAAGAACACACAAAATATCTTTTAACAGAAATAGGCTGCTAAGTTAAATCTTAATGAAAATGTTTCACTTCTTATTTGACCATGTTTTAGGATGGCTACTCTTCAATACATTATTGTTGTAATAGATATTAGAAGAGAGATTGCAGAAGATGGCCAAATGATTCAAGATCCAAGAAATACAGATATTGAAGGTAGAAGACATAGTTTCTCTTTAGAATTGCAGTAGGTTTCATGATCTGATAAAATCTACTATTGTTAGCATTTTGTTTCTTCAGCACTGTGATGTATATTTATGAAGAGTTCATTTCACAGGAGAATGGTAAAGACTAAATATTCTCTCTGACTTTAGAAGTAAAATGAAATGTTTTGCATTTAAAGTGAAAATTGGTGATTGATTTCTTAAAAATCTCTGAATTGTGAGTTGTTGTTTTTTTTTTTTTATGCTAAGTATAAAAGCAAAAATTTTGTCTGTAAGCAACAGGATTTCACCCACTTCAGCTCAAAGTAACTTACTACATTGTTAGTTTTCTCTTTGAAATTTTAAATAGCTTACAAAATATTTCAAAAGTGTCTTATTGAGTCCTCCCCCGTTTTTTAGTTTTAGATGTCAACAATGCCTTTATTTTATTTATTTCTTTTATGTGGTGCTGAGGATTAAACTCAGTGCCTCACATATGCTAGGAAAGTGCTCTACCACTGAGCTATAAACTCAAGCCACATGAATCCCATTTTTTAAAGTAACCAAATTTTAGTAGACTGCACTATTTAGCAGCATGCCATATGAAAATTCCTCAGATTAATAATGAAAATTAGTAAAACAGATACCTGAGACACCATGAAATCTACATCATCAACATTTTAGAATTCCCTAACTTCACCTTCATACTCCATATAGGATGAAACTTGATTTCAGCTTCTGAGTTACCACAATAGGTGAGCTTTCCTTTGATTTTCTGAATTTTTAATGGTAGAGATTGTATGACATCATAATGATGTAAAACAGATACTTTTAATCTAATTAGTGTCAAACTACAGTGAGATATCACCGCATGCCAGTAAGAAGGACTATGTGATCAAAAACAAACTAAAGATGGCAAGTGCTGGCAAGGAAGTCAAGAAAAGGGAACACTTGCAAATGGAGGTTCCTCAAAAAATTAAAAATAGAACTTAAAATAAAAAAAAAATAGAACTTAAAATGTTTTTTTTTTTTTTTTTTAAAGCACTGGGGACCCACTAATTTGTAGAATCCAAAAGAGTTGATCTTCAGAATCTGAGAATAGAATGGTGGGTAACAGAAGCTGGGGAGAGTTGGAAAGGAGAGAAGGGGAGAGTTTGGGCAAGGGGTATCAAGCTATAATTATAGGGTTTAGAAGTTTCTGTGTGATTACAAAATAGGATGACCTGAGAAATGACATTGTGCTGTATATTTTAAAAGCTAAAAGAAAAGGATGCTTTAATCATGAAGAAATGATCAATGTTTGAAGAGATAAATATGTTCACTCAATGCATAATGTAACATATATGTGTGTATAAGAACACTGCATGGTACTCCATTAATATGGACTTTTTAGTGTTTATGTTTAAGTTAAAGAATTAGTGTCAGAACAGTGGCCATTTATTGTAAAAGTCATTTTTTTCATCTATGTTTGCTTGTACTGATTTTTAGAATTATTCAAAAACCCATTTTTTTTCTGCATATATAGGAGACTAGATTTCAGCATACCTCTTTTATTAATTTTCTAGCTGCTAAATATCATTTTGGAAAAATATATAATTTAGTCATATAGATTTGTGAGTTTCTAGATAATAGAATTGATTATAAAATTGAAAGTAGGATCTTAAAATGCCACATATCCATTGTAGTGAAGATTTGTTTTTAAGGTCAGTAGGTTTAATGTGCTTTCAAATTGTGAAATTGTTTTTATGACTTTTGAGATTTGGGAATATTTAAGATGCTAGTTTTTACAATGTTTGTCTTGTGAAAAACATAGGAATACAATTCAGCACATATCCAGAAGTATTTAAACCAAAAATATAAAGTGCAGAGACTGTACTACGTTATATTTGGTTCAAGATAAAAGGGAGACAGTTTCAGAATGCAATCCATATGTTGCCTCAACTATAATCAGTCTCCCCTTTAAAGTTAAGCTTTTATGAGCACACGTTTCATGTCATCATAATTTATTGTGCTAAATTATGTAGTACCACTGATACTTTCTTTTTGTTTGTGTTGATCTCTTTTGACTTTAAGTAAAAGAAAAATGAGATTTTTGCTGTTATATATAGATAGAGCCATTACAGAAATACAAATATAAATCATACAACTTCATACAAAAATATAAAACTAGAGGTTTACTCAAAATATACAGAGTATGTTGAAAGGTTAATTTTTCTTTCTTTGTGATATTAATACCAGTTCTACTAAGAGATTTGATATTGGCTATTATTTCATGCTGAATTCAATTGAGTTTGACTGAAAATAATATTTCATTCCATTAATTTCCTGTATGATTGGTGTGTGTTTATGAATCAACTTTCTCAAATTACTTTGGAGCAACATTTCTGGATGTAAGAGATATTTACTGCAATGCATACACTATTTTGTCATAAACTATAATACTCCCTAAGGTTTCATCAATGTCTTTGGAAATTCCCTTTCTTTCAAATACACTGGCTTCACATGGAGTATTTTGCATAATATTAATGTGGTTTGTTTACTCCAGAAACTTTTCCCTTTTAAGAAAACCAGACTTTCACAAAATATTTCTTGCCCGTAGACAAGTCTTACTTTTCTGACTTCTCATCCTCCTTCTGGTTTCCTCAGTTAACAAAGAGGAAACTAAAATCTTTAAACACTCTTATCATTTAATTTAAATATGAGAAAAGTGAGGGAGAAAGAACATCTTATCCAAGGAAAAAATATTATTTCCGTGTACTATGTGTCAGAAAATGATTCAGAATAAAATCAAATTGGTTGATTAAATAAATAGAAATTAGAAAACTGCCTAAAAATTTAAATGTATATTAAAATTTAAAACACACATATATCAATTTATATTTAAATTTAGAACACACATGTAAGTTTATGTAAATTATTTTGGTAAAATATATTTAAAATATTAATTATACTTTTTAAAAGTTTTGAAAATAGTATGGTGCAAGATGGCATTATAACCAGAATCCTAACAAGATTTTAGTTAGGTTTACTTTAATTTAAATAATTTGGTGACCTTGGATATGGTTCTCAATGTGGCCTTCCATTTTCTCATGGATATATGATTGAGACATTATATTATTCTATTTGGTTAAAATGAATAAGTGAAAATGCCAATCAACTGGAAAAATTATATACATAAACTGCTCTCCAATTCTGTTCTCAGCTCTGTCTGCCCCTCACTAAAGCATTGCTCTCCTATAGACAAAATGGCTCACACAAATTTTTGCTGGTTCATAGAATGTGACATCCCTTTTAGTGGATTGCATTCTAGAGCAATGCTGCTTGTATGAGAAGTGCTATGGATGAGTAGGTGAATAGAGAAATCCTTTTTATAAATATCATTTACCAACTTCTTAGAAAATTTAAGAAACAACATTTTTTTAAAAGTAAAAGACTGTTAAGATTGATATTGCTGGAATACAAGTTAAAACTTTCAAAATTTAAACAGAAACATTTATTTATAACTTTGCTAGTAGAAATAATTACACATTTTCACAATTTTACCAAACAATAACTTCAGTAACAGTTTGAGTACTTTAACAGATTTGTCTTGTATGACTTACAAGTTAATGAAGTTCAAATGTGTTATATATAAATAGAGCTATTACAGAAATACAAATATAAGTCATATAACTTCATGCAAAAATATAAATTCTGTTATATAAATGCAAATTGTCAAACTGCAGTATAAATGAAATCTTATACTTTTGCATAGAAAAGGAGACTGTCCACTTTTCTATGAAAAAAAATAAATTTTCAAGGATTTTTTTTTCCATTTTTCTTATAAGTTTATTTTGAAACTTGTTTTGTTTTCAAAGAGAATTGATTATTTGATTTTGCTAATCTAATAAGTGAAACTCAAAGGCAAGATACCTACAAAATTGATTAGCTAATCCAGTACTGTATCAATAAGGAAGTAGGGTTACATTTAAATAACTGTCTGCTGCCTCCCACGCTCTTAAATGAAAGCATAGGCAGCCAAGTACCTGTGTGTTCTCATTTTCTGCTTTAAAAAGATATAGTATCTCAATGAAAGAACTGAGTTCTGATCATTAGCAAATTTGCAGCCTGTCTATATTGTTTCCTCTGCCATAAACTACATGAAAATACCACAAATGGCCTTATGTGAAAATTTGTAGCTTTATCTCTTATCTTCTTTCTCTTAATCTCTTCCCACTCCTAACAATTGTATCAAGAGCTACATTTCAAATTAGAATTTTGTAAAATATCGGAATTGAAAGTGAGAAACTGATAAACACATGTTTTGAGCTATTCTCTTCTCTTTTCCATCTCCTCCCTTCCTGGGAAACTCTTTTGAAAAGCCACACATGATACATCCCAGCAAGGATTCAGGCAAGGGTCTGTAACTGAGGAGCAGCTGCAGGTGCCTATGTGTGGGGTCAAAATTGAACAGGGAGAACAGATGTTGGATGGGGAACAGGTACTCCTCTTCCAAATAACTTCAGAATTCAATTCAATAAATTCTTTGAGAGCAAAGAACTCAAATTACGAATTCATCTTCTCTACCAATTATTCATGTTTTCTAAATTAGCACATGTAAATCAAAAGAAATTGTAATTACTGAAGAGTGAATATTAATATTTTCTTTTTACTCTAAATGATGAGGTTATTGCATAAGCCAGAAAGATAATACAATTAATATTTGATTTAGAGACACATTACTGAGAAAAATTTACTCTCCAAAATAGGATGAGAAGAAAGTATTTAGTTTATTTTTTTTTTCTGGCAAATTAAACAACACTTGATTAAAATTCCTTATTTTCTTTAAAATTTTCGTGGATCTCAAATCCTACAAGGGGGTGTGAAGTGTCAAACAACATTTTTTATATACACACACACACACACATATATGCACATACATATACATTATACATTATTGACTCAATGAGAATGACTTTCTTTTTTTAATACTTATTTTTTAGTTTTTGGTGGACACAATATCTTTATTTTATTATTATCTGGTGCTGAGGATCCAACCCAGCGCCCCGCGCATGCCAGGCGAGTGAGCTACCGCTTGAGCCACATCCCCAGCCCCGACAATGACTTTCTCATTGCATCATTTTGGTTTATTTAAGCAGTCACAATTTAAATTTTATCATAAATACATTCTGTTTGCAGAAGGATAAACTCCAAAAAGACATATTCTCTTCACTTTGTTCCAAAATGTGTTAGCATTTTCATAGCATGTATTTTATACAATGAAATAAAGCAGCTTTTCACATCTCAAGACATTTATTTAATTCAGGGAGACAAAAATTATGTGACTTCATACCAATCCTCTTTTTGTTTTTCTTTTTTCCCCACACACCAAAGATTAGTGAATTCACTCTCAATGATTTATATCCTTCCGATGTGGTTCAGATTTTAAATCACTTTAATGCTACAATTAGCTCCTATTCCATGATTATCACAATTTAATTTCATTATTATAGTTCATGACAAGCAAAACAATTAACAGAACAGTGGTTTCATATGACTGTCATAATTGTAATAATTAAAACACTACCAGAGTATGATGATTTCAATAGTACCTATGTAAATTTGCAAGCAACATATAAATGATTAATAAAAATACATAAACATGCCAGAATTTGGCTTTTTCTTGCATTTGAGGTTGTACCAAATTATGAAGCTAGAGTGTAATAAAAAGTGAAATTTGAAGGAAAATTAAGGAGACAGTGTTGGGGGTCTACAGATCTCTCTGCCTGAATGTATTTAAAAGGGGAAACTATGTAATAGAAAACCAAGCTGTTTCCCATTCTCTTTCCTAATTGTATCTCAGAAAATATTGGTCATATGCATTTCTCAAAATATTTTAACTTATTTTTAAATTTTTAAGTGTTTTAACAAATTAATACATAGCAATATACATTATATATATTGAACATGTATTAACACAAGAAAACACAGTTTAAAAACCTTATAAATTGTTTTCTAAAAATATTTCTGCCTCAAATAGAACATTGGTTTCACTACAAGGTCAAATAAATATAAATAAAAACAATGAAATAAGATATCTAATGAAGACTGCTACTAACTAGACTCTGGAAGATATGCTATATTATGAGACTATGAACTAATATAGGTACTTCTTATGCATATAGAATAATCAAGTAAGTGATATATAAATTTATAATATACTTAGCATTTGACAGAAATTTCTTTAAGAACTTCAAACACCTTATTTTAATCATTAGAAAAAATACTCTTAATTCATATAAGAGATATCTGAGTATGAATAAGTAGTATTTCCAAGATCACTTAACTAGAATATAGTTGATGAAGAAGCTGAGTGTTGGCTGTCCTATGTCAGAACCTGTGTCCTTTAAATACTGTTCCATCTTGCTTTCCATCAGACAAAGCCTGCTAGGATGTTCCCTAGTATAAAACAGTTAATCACTTAACATTATGTAAATATCTGTAGATCAATAATAATGCACATTTTAAATTATGAATGATTTTATTGAATATGGTTTAAAGCATTTAATTACATAATAAATATAAGTAAGACTTTAAATACTCAAAGTTGGTCTAGTTGAAAGCAGTGTAACATTTACTTAAAACAGCCTCAACATAGAATTTGGTTACTTTTAAACAGTATGTTCATTTAATTTTCACTCATTTATACTTGAAAACTTTATACATTTCAGCTCTTTCAAGTGTGACTTCTCAGTTGAGTGTTCTATTACCCTCTGGATGTGAAGGTTGCAGTGTAGGTACTGTTCTTACTGTGGGGATCAGTGGGACAGACACGTCTTTGGTCAGGTCCTATTCATGGTGTCTATATTCCGTCCTTTAGAAAAGTAAAACTCTGATAAAGTCTGCCCGGATGTATAATAAAATTAAGTGTAATAAATATTCATTATTTTAAATCTGTGCATGTGCTTAATAAATAAGTCTTGCAGTATATGAAATATGAAATATGAAAGAGACAAAGGAAAATTGATTCTCAATGGACACTTGTTTTTTGGTTTTTGGTACTGGGGATTGAACCTGTTGACACTTAACCACTGAGCCATCTCCCTAGCACCACCACTTTTAATTTGTTTCTTTTGTTTGTTTGTTTGTTTTGAGACAGAGTCTACCTAAATTATCTAGGGCCTTGCTAAATTGCTGTCTTTGAACTCACAATCCTTCTCCCTTAGCTTCCCCAGCCACTGGGATTACCAGCATGTGCCACCACACTGGCTCAATGAACATTTTAAAAGTGATCATTAATTTAATTTAAAAAAAATACAATATAATTTTGGATTCCAATAAAATTTAGGGTGGCAAAAGGGTGGATCTTGAGGGCTGTAGTTGTGGCTCTGTGGTACAGCACTTGCCTAGCATGTATGAGGCACTGGGTTAGATTTTCAGCACTGCATATAAATAAATAAAATAAAGGTCCACTGACAACTAAAAAGTGTTTAAAAAAATCCTAATTCTTTAAAAAAAAACAGTGGATCTTGAACTCTGGTTTTCAAACTACAATTATTATCATACAGAAATGTATTAGAAACCAAAGTGCCCTTCTTCTACCCACACATAGATTAAGAGAGCAATCATAGATAGGAACTGGTGATCTATGCTGTTAACAAAGTCTGCAGGTAATTGAATTGCATGCTAAGATTTGATAATTAATTATTCAAAATATAAAATACTCATATATGTTGAGGTTTAATTCTGTTTGCAGTATTATTCTATTTCCATGCAATTTAAATACTGAATTTCAGTTATAAAGTTGTATGAATTTTCAGCTAAAGCTATTGTTTTCCTTCAATTCTTAGTGGAAGACCAGAAGAGTAAAGGAAGGAGAACAAGGGAAGAGAGGAGGCAAGGGAGAATGGAAGTACTGGGGCACACATTGGAACAAATTATGTTATGTGTATATGTGAATCACACAATGAACACTATTATGTTTAATTACAGTGCTCTAATAAAAACAGAAAGAAAGCATGAATGAAGATTACCACAATTTAAACAAAACTATAAGGCATCATTCTAAATTATGATGTTTCCAAAAGTGCACTTATATTTATGTGCCTGAATAAAATGTAAAGGTGCTTAGAATGATAAGCATTTGGAATGAAGACATTTTCAAGACTGTGAAGGTGGAATTCTTAAATAAGAATCTGCTTTTTTTTCATCTCAAAATTCATGATGCATATTCAAGTAAAAACTTTCAGAGCTCTTTTAAGGACAATGAATGAAAACCAATGTATAAATTATTTATCCTCATATATACGTCCATGAATGGAAAAACTGAAAGAAGAGAGAAATTTTGGTGGAATATTTAAATGTTGTTATGAATAAGTAAGCATTATTTAAATTAAGTTTAATTGCACAACATTTATGTTAAGAAAATAATTTATATACCCATGTACATAATTAAGAACTATTTCAGGAATTATTTGTATTTACGTCAACATTTTCATGAGGGAGACATCATATCAGGTCTCATGCTGACTGATAATTTAAATATTCATGCTATATTAGGCATAATGCAAAATAACTCCAAGCACAAAAATAAAGAGTTAAATTATTAATTTTGGGTGTTTTTTATGTATCAAAATCTAAGTAATATAGTTTTTAAATGGTGGATATAAATTCTGCTATAGTTAGTCTAGTCCTGTCATTGAAAAGCCTCACAATATCTTCTAATAGGGAAAATCAACATTAAAAAAATTCATGAATTTCTGAAAGTGATACTTTTTCCCAATGGATAGATAATAATCAGTCTTCTTATCTTTCTATAAAGGAGTATAATGATTTCCAGGCAATGTGCTATTCTGGAAATAGTTTAATTTTTAGTCCTCTTTAAAACATACATTTCTGCTCAAATACAGAGATTTAAGTATTATTATTGATGATCGTGTGATTTTTATCCCATGCATTTTTAAACTCAGAAGGCCTTGTGTTAAAATCTTCCAGTCTCCAGTTATAGTCTTAGACTATGATACCACCAGTCTCTTTGCCTAGAATTTTAGTGTTGACAATAAGAACATTGAACAAAGATATAATTTCTTTCTACTTTTCATAGAAATAAACTTGCCCTAAAAAAGATTTAAAGTGCATTTTACCTTGTATATGTTCACTGAATTTTCAAAGATGGCTTGAGAATTGGCCATTTATTCAATTTACAGAATAGTCTCATTTTTGTGTCTTGAAGCTACCAGAATATATAGTTGTAAAAGGAAATTTTCTCAAACTGAAATGTGAGAACTTCAAATATGGTATGCCTTTAAAAGACAGATGTACTTTTTGCTCAATTTGGAGGAAAGCAACTCTTTTCCAAATATTATGTTTAGGGTCCATTTCTGTGTTGTACAAAGCACACAGGTGCTTTTGAGAGAGAGTCTCTTGCTGCTTATGATATTACAGCCTAATTCAAAACCTTTTTACCATGAAAAACAGCATACTGTAGATAATGGGAAAAAGCCTGACTCTCAAAGCATTATTCCATTTTTAGTCCAGTAGAACACTTTTCTAAAAGAAAGAGAGATTCTTTCCATACTTCTAGGCATGTTGGTTACTTGCTCTTCATTTCTTTTGCTGCATTCTAAGTAACCATGGAAGTATATAATTAAGTAGAATATCAATAACTGGGAAAGTGGATAGCTGTCTTTCATAAAGCCAAAGTAAACTGAAGAGAATTCATAAATTGTTGTATAGTTAAAGTCATTTATACTCTGGTCACTCTTTGATAGATCTATCCATTGAAAATAACATTCTCACATACTAAAAATATAATGAATGTTTGTGATTCTTACAAGTAATTCTTTCCTCCTCTTATAAGTTTTCTATTTTTATGTCCTCTTGTGCATATTACTGACTTTTTAAATAACAGAAAAAAAGTTGCATAAAGCCATTTTTTTTCTCTTGGAAATCAGTATGCAGTTTCCTCAAAATATTAGGAATAGAACCATCATATCATACATCTATACTGTGCCTTTTGTATTTATCAAAAAAAAGTGTTACCTACTATGGCAATAAATTCATACCCATGTTTACAGCAGCACAATTCTCAACAGCCAATTTATGCAACCAAATTTGATGTCACTCAACAGATGAGTAGATAAAAAAATGTGAGACGTATATACAATGAAGTTTTACTTGATGATAAAGAAGAACAAAATTAAGTCATTTGCATGGAAATGAATGGCATTAGAGAACATTATGCGAAATTAAATTAACTGGACTCAGAAGGTCAAAGATTGTGTGTTTTCTCTCATATGTGGAAGCTAGAGAGAAGTAAGGAAAGAAAGGGACCTCATGAAAACAGTAAAAATACCAGTAGAACAGAGATTGTGAATCAACAGACAGACCAAATTATGCAATATGCATGTACCAACATATCACAATGATCCCATTATTTTGCATAATTATAATGCACCAATAAAAGCAAACAAAAAAGATTTTGTCTTTTACTCTTATTTATGACAATTTTTCTAGGAGGTATTTAAGTTTATGTTTATGCTTCGCGGAATCTGTCCTTTCAGTTTATTAATCTTAGATGTAGATGAAAGTTGTTCATTAGAGTTAGAAAATTTGAGTAAGTTGCTGAGTCTGCTCTAAAGCTTCTGATCATCCTGCCTCAGTATTAAGCCACTGTACGCAGCTGGGATTGCAAGCATGTGCCACTGTACCCAGCTCATATTCTTTTGTTTTTGGTGATACAATGTTCTTATAATTTCTCTAGTTCTTCAGATATATTTTATTCTAATTTTTCAAAGTATTTATTAAAAGAGCTTATTTAACTAACTAGTTCAATGTTATAACCTCATTAGGAATAATTTCTTTTTTTTCTCTCTATGAGGCATATTTTACTGATGTGAATCCTATAGCTTTTTGTTAAAAATTGGAAATTTTCATATGATGTGATGACATTGAGAACGAACCCCTCCTCCTTGGAGTCTGTCATAATTGTTATTGTTTAAAATCTGATTATTTGTCTAATAACTTTCCTGAATTAATTGTGTCATTTTTTTTTCCATCCTGAGATGCCATGGAAATATTTTCTTGATTCACTTAAAGTGGTAACAAAATGATTGAACAACCTCTTGAATGTTTGAAGAAAATAAGTCTCTTACTGTTTTTAGCAAAATTTTTTGTGTGTATGAGTTAGAGTACCTTTCTCCACTCTTAATAGGCATTTCCAAACTTTTCTTAACTCTCATTTCTTGCTTGTAAAGAAGCTCAAATCCAACCAAAGATGAAAGAATTGGTCCTCCTCAGATATTAATTTTCCAGCATTGCATAAAAGAATTACTTCTAGAGTCTCAGAAATATATTAGAGCCTTTGAAGCCCTCTGAATAAACCCTTCTCCTTTTATATATAAATTTTTTTAAATCTTCAGCTTCCTTTGAGTATAATCTGGAAATACCACTTTAAGCAACTGCAATGTCAAATGATTATACTGTTTTGTGATACTTATTGTTCTTTGTTTTTACAGATGCTCTGTGACTAACGCTGTCCATGTAGATTGAGTTCTGATGTCAGATCAAATAAACACAAGCCCTGAGAACTGTAAAGAAGTGAACAAATTAAACATACATGTCGCGACCCCTTGCCCGCAAGGAAGACGCAACTCAGGAATCGTCTTTCAGCAGTTTATTCAGGCCTTTGATATTTCTTCTTCTTCCTCTCGGATGCCCCTCCCAGCCTTAATAAAGCATCTCAAGCCCCAATGCGAAGCTGCCACGTGGAGCTTTCTCATAGGGTGGTGAAAAACCATGCGCCAACTCTCCCAAATAAGGAGTTGTTTGTCACAGACCACAGCGGAGCCAGCGCCATCTTGTAATGGTGACCATAGTCTGCAGAAACCGCAGAAGCGGCTCACCACAATTCCCCCTTTCTGTTTTCTTAAAACAATACAGGCGAGAGTAGAGGTCCTATCCCACTGTGCAGAAGTGGCTGCATAGTATGGCTCAGTCCTAAGGAGGGCCCTTCCCCAGATCTGAGGCCATATCAGCCGACGCCTTTTTTCGTGGGGCGGGGCGTGGACGCGTCTAACCCGCATGCAATAGGACATGCTCTCCTTGAGGTCCACGTCAAGGATCACTCAAGTGCAGTGCCTTGCCTCGCATCCTGTATCGTGACGATGGTGGACGAAGGGGGATAGCTGAGGCTGAACTGTGGCTGTTTATAACGACAAACAAGTTGACAGCACCCTGAAAGAAAGGCACGGACTTTAAGGCTATAGAAAAGCACTAGTGTGGAAACCCATCTGCGTGAAATGGCAGTAAGACCGGCAGAGTGCAAGGGCTTTCCAACACTAAGAGAATAACAAGGAAAGTCATGTCGATCCCAGTGCAATGTTATAATAACTTGGGGTGTAACGACCATGTCAAAGGTTTACTGTTTAAGATGCGCAAGCCAGATTTGTGGAAAAATGCCATTTTCTAAGGCCGCAAGAGCCTGTACAATCATAGCTTTCTCTTGCGCATGGCGAGCTTTAAGGCGACAGAGAAGCCACAAACAAAGTACAACACCGAAGCAACACATTGCCCCAAAAATGCCCACTCCCACCCATTCCTTAAAAAAGGAAAAGGCAGAGGATAGCCAACTGGTGAATTGACCCAAAGTCACTGGTTCGACATGGGTGCTATTCAGAACAGCAATCTGAGTTAGTTGAGACTGGATCAAGTTTTTTGCTTCCATGGACCAGGTTCCGGCTAGATACTCTCCGATGATGCGGGAGGCATTCCTGGAATCATTAAATCTGACAGAGGTTATGCATAAATGTGCACGTTGGTCAACACAACCCAAAAGCACCAAGTCAGCCAATTCTTCTACCTGAGCTTGGAGTAAATCTATTCTTTGGTTGGCAGCTAAAATCCCTGACAAAATATGTTGATTAATTGTATTTTGGGATTCAAGTATGGTGGAAGTTTGTTGAATAACCTGATTAATAGTGGCAGCAGTTTGTACTTGACTGGCCATGGCCACTCCGGCCGTAACCGCTGCAGCAGCAGACACTGCCACAGCTGTCACTATAGCTGCTGTAATTCCAAAATCTCTACGGGCTCTAATCAGTTCAACAATAGGAAAAGATTCTGGATCTGTAGTAACCGGGATCGGGACAAAAGTTGGAATTTTCATAATCACTGCCGTAGTCCAGGATCCATTCCAACACTCAGACAAATAACAGGTAATATTAGAACAATTAAGCATCCCCTGTAATGTAACATTAGCCAAAAGAAACAGGAACGGAGATTGGAGACAGACTGCTGCGGAGGGTAATGTAGCATTAAACAATTGTGAATTGTGTGAAGTAATTTTAAGTCTCCTACCTCGCTCCGAGTTTTGGGTACTGCCAGAAACATTAAACAGCCAACTTTGGACTCCTAATATTTCCCTGGGGAAACACAAGCGCGGACTAGACTAGCCCAATCTGAGGGAGTCATGCAAAATCTAGTAAGTCCCTCCACCTGAGTGAGAGTGAAAGCGGCATCCACCCCATAAGTGCGCACAGACTCCGCCAGGGTCTTCACAATTTTAAAATGTAAGGGTTCATGGAATCTTCCGCTATTGTCATCCTGAAAAACTGGATAAGCAAGACCCATCTCAGCGTTAACAGCCCTCCATGTTTGGGCATGGAAAGCTCTCCCCGAAACACCCCCACCATACGGCGGTGGATCCGGGGATCGCTTTTCTTGAGCCCCTGTTTATTTCTGTTCCCTTCTCCTATAGCTAAACTCTCTAGCTGACGAGACAGCCACCCGAGCTCTTCCTCCTCATCCTCCTCTTCCTCTGACCCACTTTCACATGGGGGTGTGCGCAGCGTACTGAGATCTGGATACAATCGTCTCCTCCCCTGTTTCACGCTCCGCACACTCCCATCCTCCTGAGGCACCTCACTTCCTGCCGTCTCTGATTTCTCCTCATGTAATTGCTCTAGAACTTCCTGTCCTTTAGTAAGTGCTTCCTGACATCTGCCATCTGTAAGGCAACTACAGACCATTTTCCAAAGGGGTATCACCCCACCCTCTAATATGCCCTGCTCAGAAGCAAAGTCAAGATCTTTGCCTAATTTATCCCAACTAGGTACAGTAAGGCTGCCCGAAAATGCAAACCACGGTGCAGCGATATCTATCTTCTGTAAAAATCTCTGTAAAGTACTATGTTTCACTTCCAGGCCCTTGGAACGTAACAGGCCATCTAGGGCCAGGAGAAGCGGACTTGAAGATGCGGCACCCATGACACAACAACAAAAGAAGCACAAAAAACAAAAGCGAAATGACACAACAAAAGAAACACAGAAAACAAAAGCGAAAGTACACAGTGCAGCTGCAATAAAATGTAATGCTCTCTCTTTGTTTACAGAGGAGCTGCCCCGCTTTGGTCGCAGATCCCACTTACCTGGGACTAACCCCGCTTTGATCGCCGATCCCACTTACCTGGGACTAACCGGTGCACCACCCCTGACTGCTGAAAGTTCTGGTTCCCGGGTTTCGGCACCACTTGTCGCGACCCCTTGCCCGCAAGGAAGACGCAACTCAGGGATCGTCTTTCAGCAGTTTATTCAGGCCCTTGATATTTCTTCTTCTTCCTCTCGGATGCCCCTCCCAGCCTTAATAAAGCATCTCAAGCCCCAATGCGAAGCTGCCACGTGGAGCTTTCTCATAGGGTGGTGAAAAACCATGCGCCAACTCTCCCAAATAAGGAGTTGTTTGTCACAGACCACAGCGGAGCCAGAGCCATCTTGTAATGGCGACCATAGTCTGCAGAAATGGCAGAAGCGGCTCACCACACATACACACACACACACACACACATACACCCCACACATACACACACACACAGTGCAAAGGAAAGAAAAGAAGAAAAGGCTGCTTCTCAGCAACCACATTTATTTATCTCAAAATTTACATAGCTTGTCGTTAACATGACTACATTATGATTTAGTCTTCCTTCAATCCCAAGTGCTAGTTACTTGAGATAAGGTCCAGGTTCATGTAAACACAAAGCCCCTCTTCTCCAAGGACATCACCATAGAAACTAGATAGTATGCCTGTATAGTTATCTTACTAGCTTCAAAGAGAAACTGCTGGGCATTCCAAGTGTGAGAAACAGAATACATCCCAGGGGTTTGCTCACCAGAGGAACACTTTCCATGGTCAGAAAGCCTACAGCTCCCATTTTTTAGTTTTTTAAGTCATTTTGGATGAATAATATCTGTTTTCTTCTTAATGCTGGTGGGGGCAAAAAATAGGGAGGGCATTGACAACAGCAAACACAACAAAACAATTCCAGTACTAGTAAGCACCCACCTATGAATAACTGTTTGATCCAGATGAAATTGGGTAAACACGAAGTTACCCAATCCAACAAGTCTAAACTTCTATCATCTTGTCAGACCTATATCCTTAAGGTAATCTAACTCCTTTGAAGTAGAATTACTATTATCCTTAAATTGAAGCAACATATATTATTATTAAGATCCTGATATCCTTTATGATGTAACAATAACAGGTAGTCAATTGCAGCCCAACTGTCAATGGCTTGACCATGTTGTTTTTGTTCTTCATTAAGCATATTAATGGTCAAAGAAGTATGATTAATATTTTTTAACCATAGCAATACAGGCCAGTCTCATAGTGGTTTTGTAAGCCCCAACAGCTATTCCAGGGACACCCACTAAGGAAAATATCAAAGTGTCAAGTTCTGCCTTAGAGAGAAGGTTTACTGAATCATTGCAGTTTTAATCAAGGGGAATAGACCTTTTATCAATACATTGTGCAGGAGCAATATTTAAAGCATTATTAATATGAGAGAGACTATGTCCCCTTTTTTTGTTTTTGTTTTAAAAGGAACGTTTTCAGAGTGCCATGCGCTTGTTCAACCAAAGCTTTTCCAGTAGGATTATGAGGATTTCCATGATTTAAAATTTTATTCCATTGGTTACAAAACTGTGCAGAAGCATGAGGTGTATACACAGGGGCATTATCTATTCTTTAAATGAATAGTTTTTCCCATGGTGGCAAGCAAAGTAATAAATGAGAAATGTAAGGAGATACCTTTTCAGACCTATGGGAACTACCCCAAAAGAACCCACAGTGGGAATCAAGGGAAACATGAAGAAAGGAATAAGGATGAAAAGGAGGGAAATGGGTAACATGCATTTGCCAAAGAGCATTGGAATGTAGGCCCTGTGGATTCAAAGATTCCTGCATAGGGGCTCTAAAGGGTACTCAGTGAGAATAGTTGTTGACTATACCATGAGCCTGTTGAGAAGAGATGGAAAATATTTTCAGTAGTGATCTAGCATTTTGATGAAAGAATCCATGTGATTCTACAGAATCTGAAGACAAAGGATAGAGGGATTTGATAGCTTCATTCACATTAGCATTATACTCCATCAAAGGTCCAGGAATTTTGGTGTAGCTGCATATTTGAACAAGGACACTGCAAAAGTTTTTAAAGGGTTAAAAAAGAGAGACAGTAAATTGGAATCCAGATGAGGGCCTAACACAGCTATAAAAATATGAAGAAAAAGTTTAATTATATGTTGAGAATCTGTAATAATATTTAAAGTAGTAGAAAATAGTCTTAGTGATAAGAAAATGCCAGCTAATTTAGCTTGCTCTGGAGAGATTTGAGGCAGGGTATAATAGTTGTTTTATTTATCATTAACAAAAACAGATATTATTCCTTTTTGTTTACCTTCATCTGTGTATACCATAAGGAGCCTGATATAACAAAAAGAATTGTCCATCATGAGGCATGTAAAAATCAGTTGGTGCTAAAATATATGTTAATACAACCTGACAGTACAGGAAAACCTGTAAGCATTGGAGTTATAAAGTTTTTTTTCCTGAGTAAGGTATCAAACATGAATTTCCATGCCTGTTAAGGATAAAATTTGAGTATGACCATCAGTAATTAATTGAACATGCATGTCAGAAAAAGACAATATACAATGGCCTGAAAAATGAGAATATAGCCATTCAACTATGTAAAATTTCTTATTATGAATAGCAACTACTGCTGCAAAAGTATAAGGTTTTCCAACAAAAACTATCAATGATGATTGCACATTAGACACAGGAATTTGACCCACTATCACTGTTGATAACTTCTCATTAATTCTTTGCAAAGTCTGTTTTAAAGAAGAAGTCAAATAAAGGAAGGAGGCAGGGTCTTGTTTCTTTAGCAACTGGAAAAAGGGAGAGAGCATATCAGCAGTTAATGAAATATAGGGATGTGCCCAATTCAAATGTTGTAAAAATTGCTGCAAATGAACCAAAGAAATTTTAGAAGGAAAGGGTTAAACTTGGGATGCGAGAAATCGAATATTTCTGGAGTGATGTATGTTCCAAGTAGCTGATAGGAAGTTGGTGCTGTATTTTTTCCTGCATCAACACGGAGCCCTGATTGTAGTAGCACTTCCTGTAAGTTTTGCAGAATTTCATCCATAAGTTCTCATCCTACAAGCAATATATCATCCATATAATGATAAACAAGTAAATGTGGGAACACTTGATAAAAAGGAAATAAGGCTTTATTTACAAAATATTGATAAAACATTGAGCTATTTAGCATCCCTTGTGGGAGAACCTACCAAAGGAATCTATTAGTTGGCTTGTGATAATTCAAGGTGGAGACAGCAAAGGCAAATTTTTCCCAATCATCAGGAAATAGGGAAATAGTGAAAAAAAAATCTTTTATATCAGTGACATACAGTGAAAAATCCTGAGGAATTAAATTTGGATTAGGTAACCCACATTGAAGTGGGCCCATAGGTTGTATACACTTATTAATTTCCCTTAAATCTTCTAGTAATCTCTATTTTCCAGATTTCTTTTTTTTAATGAAAATGGGTGTATTCCAAGGGCTACAAGGAGATTCAATGTGTCCTAATCATAATTGCTCTAGGGCCTCTGCAGCTGCCACCTTTCCCCTAAACAATGGGAGCGAAAGAATGGGTGACCAACTCAAAAAACAATGTGTTATTGTTTTGATTTATTTTGTTTTTATTTCAAGTTGCCTGTTCCTAGAACTTTCTCAGGCAAACTGGGGAAAATGGTTGACTCAAGGTTTGAAGTTGTTCGCCTCCGAGGAAGAGAAATTGTTAGAGAAAGGAGGCACCCCAGTAAGACCAAGAACAGTTAAGGCATATGTTGATAAAATACAAAAATGTAGCAAATGGCTTTTTAAAGATGAGTTATTAAGTATATTAATGAGACCATCATGGTATCCTGTAGAAGGATTTTTCTTCAAGAAAGAGATGGCTAGTTCTGTTTGCTACACTTGTCTAAGATCTTGGTTTTTACAGACATCTGATTAATTTACAAAGCTGAAGTGTTAAAATATCAACCACTAAATATAAAATCAAGTACTCTTTACTTATTAAGTTCCATAAGGTAATATATTTAAACATTATGTGTGTTTTCATAAATTGGTAAATGGAAAAATGTTTAATATTGCTTTGTGTCTGTGTCTTTGCTAAAACAAGGTTACTAAGTGTTAAGATTCTATCATGTGTAATTTATATACAAAGAGTAGAAAAATTTTCAGTTGGGTTTCAATTATAGTATTATAGTGTCATAAAAAACATGAGTCTTTCATCTTATTAAAGTGGAGTAATTTGTCTAAATCAGAAATTTTATAAGAGTTGTTTCAGAATGTGAATTTATAAAAAGGGTTAACGGTTAAAAAAGAGATAGAAAAAGATTCAAGATGTGGAAATATATTTTAATATGGAAGGTTAAAAGAAATGTTTCTAGATGAGATAATCTCTGTGTGGTAAAGTAAAAAGTTGTAAAATGTCATTTAAAAAATTTTGAGGAAACTAGACTTACTTTAAAAGCTTGAGAAAGGAAGAAAGAAGAAAAAGGTATTTTGTACATGGCAGATTGAGACAAACCTTCTCAATGGAGTTAAAAAAAAAAAAAAGCCTTTGGTTGAAGGGCAGCCATGTAAACTAACATTGAAGCGATTTAAACAAAATCTAAGCCTCATTTAAAAGAGTGAAGCTGTAGGTGGTGAAAAGTACATTTAAAAGTACAGTATAGATGATAATTGGAAGGCTTTAAAAGGTTAAATTGAAGGTGGTTAAAATGCCTTCATGATGGAGAAAAGATTGCGTGATTCGAAGCCTAGTTAATCGTAAAGACATTACTTAAAAAAAAATGGGAAGATAATAGGATAAAATATATTTAGATAAAGAAAATTAAAAATTTGAAGTGAAAAACTTTAAAGACAGAAGTATAGAAAGTTAAAAACAAAAAAAGATAGAAAAGATGTAGGAAGATAAAAAAGATGTAGGAAGACAAGAATTTTAAACCCACAAAGTAGGAAACAAAGGAAAACTAGGAGGAAAAAAGCAACTAAGGGTGAATGTACAAACCCTAGAAGATAGAAACAAGATAAAAAATGATTGAAAATGTCAAGGTATTACACAGATAGAAAATGCAAAAAGCTAAGACAACTATTAGATACAGACATATACTTATTAAAGCAAAAAGAGGGAATTGGAAGGGGGTATATATCCCCCAAAGATAAACTTAAAATAACGCTTTTTACTCTAAACTTTAAAAATTTAGATTCATCAGGACTTAGTGCTGCAGAAAGGCATATGTATCCAAAAAATGTACATAAGTCTAAGGTACTTTGGAAAGATATTCTAACAGGACAATGGAAAGGTCCTGACCCAGTGCTTGTCTGGAGTCGGGGTTTTGTTTGTGTGTTTCCACAGGGAGAACAGCAGCAGATTTGGATTCCAGAGAGATTAACTAAAACAATTTCTACAGATCGAGAAGAAGATGATTTGACTCAAATCCATAACAGCTGATATCCAGAGCTCCAGCTTGGCCATTCTTACATCTTACATTTTTATTTCCTTGCCAGCACACCACATGTTAATTGTGGTAGTGCTGACATATCTTTGCTGATGGTGTCACCAGTGATGCAATTTTTCCCAAGGAGCCGTCAATTGGCTTGGTGTCGTGGCATTTCTGTATCCTCCTCCCTTCTGCTAGTGATGGTCTAAAATTTGGGGGCCAATGGCTTATGCTGGACCGGTAGTCAGTGACGGGTATGATCCAATTGCAGTGGTATCAACCTAAGACAGGAGGCTGACGCCTAAAGGTCAGTTTTCCGATGACGGGTAAGAACCATATGTTGAATTGGACAACCTACCAGGCACGGTCCATAAGCCACATTAACCTCACTCCCCCACTGGCACCAAGGCCAAATTTGGGGGCCAACAGAGGTGAGGCAAAGAACCTCACCCCCCCCACTGGTGCGTAGACCTATCCACAAGTATGGCTGTATGCTGGACCGGTAGTCAGTGACGGGTATGATTCAATTGCAGTGGTATCAACCTAAGACAGGAGGCTGACGCCTAAAGGTCAGTTTTTCCCATGACGGGTAAGAACCATATGTTGAATTGGACAACCTACCAGGCACGGTCCTTAAGCCACATTGCTTGTTGTTTAATTAATCAGAAGGGGGGAGATGCTGGGAGCCATTAGCCAAGTAGGTATGACAATTTCCTTGCCAGCGTACCCCATGTTGCTGACATGTTGCAGTGACATTGAATGTAAGTGACCTTGCTCAAGGACCAAGGCAGATTAGGGTGTTCCCGGTTTTAAGATAATCCTGTTTAGGGCGTTCCCAGTTTAGGTTCCAGGTTTAAGGTTTAAGATTATTCCTGCTGGGAATAGGGCGTATCCTGCTGCCTGAGTTCCCCTTGAGTTCTCACGGGATTCAGACAGTATATTTTGGGAGAAGAAGCCCAGTGGAGGTGGATTTGGGCAGAGAACGTGGATTTGGGAAGAGAACGTGATTGTAGAAGGCTGGTGTGAGTTCGGGAATAAAGAGTTGCTGTTTGAATCTACAAGCTGTGTGGTGGCTCGTGATTGTGTGCCCAGCCAGACTGCGGCATTTGTGCCCAGCCAGACTGTGGCATTATGGCTATTGTTCTATCCAGAAAGGGGCAGTAGCTTTCCACTTTAATGGCAAGTCAGTCAGATCTGCAGAGATCCCTACAAAAAAGGGAAATTTACAGACATTTGAAGCTTACATAAAACATTTCTTCCTGATATAGGAAAAGATTTTGCCATAAAATATGGCTGAACATGAGTAATATTGTGGATTGGAAGGGGCAGAGCATTGTAACCATAGAGAGCTCTTAGACACCTGCTCTTTAGTGCCCCCTATTCCCCCGACTGGGGTAGCCCTCTGAAGTAGCCATGAAACAGGCCAAATTGACAGAGGCATAACGGTGACCATGACATCAACACCTGTGTCTAACAGTCCTGTAACAGGTTGCTCATTCAGAAAAAGGGTCAATTTAGGTCTAATCTCAGTGATTAGCAAGTATGCTCCAATAACAGTAGAGCCAAACCCTGCATCACTCCCTTCATTTAAAGGTTGTTGAGCTGAAATATAGGGAACCACAATCATTTAGGCAATGGCAGATCCTTTGGGGAGACTTAAAGGCATATGGGAACACATCTAGATAATATACTGTATTGGTATAATCAGAATCAATCACTCCAGGAATGACAAATATTTCCTTTTTGGAACTATGAGGTCAAGATAAAATTAATCCAAAAACATTTTTAGGTAAAGGCCCTTGAAATTGAGTACCAGCTTTATATATTTCCCTAGGAAGTCTCACTTGGATGTCTTCAGTAGTAATCAAATCTATTCCAGTGCTCCCTCCATTGACATAAAAGGATTTTGGAATGAGGTTGAGAGGGTTTTGTCTACACAGGGAACATTTGTGTCATGGGATCCTGTGGGGAGGTGGGTTAGAGAGACCAATTCCCCCTTATTTTGTCCTGGGTCAGGGTGGTAACACAAAATGGAGTTTTCTGATGTATCAGTCTTAGATCAACAATGACTTGCCCAATGAAATCCTTTCTTACATTTGGGACACTTCTGATCAGGGCATTTTAAAGACCCTTTTTTAACCTTATATTCCTTTTGAAAATGACTCGGTTGTTTACAATTATAACATAATTTATCAGGGGATTTTTTTAAGGCAGTGGCAAATAAGGCAAATTTGAGTTTCGGTTCATATAATCTCACATGCTTTTATCATATGACAAAGTAGTACCAGCTTTATGATAAAAGGATTTCATTACATCTTTACAATCTTGATTAGCATGTTTGGTTAAAATATTAGTAGCCTCCAAGTTATGAGCTTGCTGCTCTATTACCTTAATTAAGCAATTAACAAAATTTATGAAAGATATCCACTGAAGCTTGACTAATTACTACAAATGATTTAGAGAAAGAACACTGTGTATTTTTATTTATTTATTTATTTGTTTGTTTGTTTGTTGCAGATACACTTAAAACTCTGCTTCTGAGAAACATCCACCCATTTCTGATGAATGATTTTTGTTAATTCTGTTGGATTCTTTACATCTCAGATAACAGCTATTCAGATGTGGGAACACCTTTTTTTTTCTTCATGTATTGTGATTCAGCCAATTGCTTTGATCATGGGTCTTTCCCCTCTACATTCATGCAATTTTAATAGATGTTTCCTCTTTGTGTGAGGGATTCCTTTTTCTGCCACATCTGTTCTCTTTTGTTCTGTTGAGAATACTTGATTATTTCAGTATTGTGATTTTGTGTCTCAATTTGTTTCCACAGGTCACCAGTACTCATTTTTATCTTATTGGGTTATATTACTGCCTGGTCTTTACACTCTTGTTTCCCACATTAATGCTTTTACTAAGTCCTTACAGGTCACTTGTGGAACATTTCCTTCTATTCATTTGACAATGATTTAGTCTTAGCTAAGAAAGTTACTTATTCTTTGCAAATTATGTTCCTTAATTTGCTTATTTTTAAATATTTCTACACAGTTGTTAAATTTCTATAATTTGGGCAACATGATATTTTCTATGAGATTTTCCTTTCTCTCTACCCATTTTTGTAAATTCAATTTGCTATTCTTTCTGAAAACACAGCATTTTTTTACTTTGGTTGGCTGGACTAAGTGCATGAGTGAAAGAGAAGGTCTCTCTTTCCTAACTTGTTCTGAAAGTATCCTGTAAGGTTTTAGGTTCTCTTGAAATAGTATTTTTAAATAATAGTATCATAGAAGTCACATGAGGATCTTGCTAAAATGTAGATGGATATTCTTTAATCTACATTTATTCTAGACTCCTAGGTCATGCTAGTATTGCCAGTCTAATAATCATGCTGTGAGTAGCAAAGATCTGAAGGGCTAGCTACACAAACCAAGGCAAAGGCAAATACAGTCAGTGGCATATTTTACTCATTCAATGTATAGCCACAATTTCAATAGACAGAGGTGAAAATATGAAATATGTCCCTTGAATCAGCTTTTCAAAACTTTGTTGCCATCTGTGCAGATTCTGAAAAATTAAGACATCATAAAATATCTCCTTTTTTGCAAGTTGGGAATATGAAAATCATGACAATTCTCTTGTTGGCTAATTTGTAGTCCTAAGTATATCTTTCTCTTCTCTCCCTCCCTTTTTTCTTCTTTCTTTTTCCTTTCTTTCTTTTTTCTTTCTCTTTCTCTCTCTTTTCCTCCCTTTATTCTTCCATCTAAAAAAATATTGCATTTGTTCATTTATTTATTTATTTAATTTGTGCAGTATTGGGATCAAACCCAGGGTCTCACACTTGCTAGGCATTTACTCAGCATTCTACTCTGAGCTATCTCCTCTGTCCCTCCCTTTCTCCTTCCTTCCTTAATAGTTTAGCAAGTTAATTAATCCTATGCATACTGGGGGAGCAAATTTCAGTGAATAACCTCTATTCTCTACCTTTATTTAAAAATCAAAATCACTTTGATTAGCATTCTTTTTACTCCAATAGGTCTTCTTAATATCTCTAGTATGTATATGTATTCTGTATTTTTTTTAATTAAAAAAATCTATTAATGTAATTGTACATATTTTTGAGGTACAATGTGATGTTTTGAGGTATGTATACACTGTACATTTATCAAATCAAGGTATGGAACTGGATTCTGTAATGACTATAATTCCTGTGGTTGAAATTACAATATTCCATCCTACAACAGTCATTTTAATTTTATATGGATATAAATTTTTATATGATATTTTATATTAGATCATTTATATCTTATTCATTTAAAATTTTATAGTTTATAAGCATTCTATTATTTTTAAAATATGTATTTTGGAAATAGAGATCTTGGTCAAACATGAATACACAGTAAGATATTGCAGTCACTACTCAATTACCTTACAAGTTTGTATTTTAAATATTTATTTTTATCAGCAATATGTGACTATACATTATTTCTTATGTCTTTGTCAATCTGGTCATTATCCATCCTGTTGTTGTTGTTTTTAAATATACATGAAAGTAGAGTGTGTTTTGACATATTATACATACATGCAATATAACTTAGGATCCCATTCTTGTTGTTGTACATAATGTGGAGTTTTACGCATCATATATTTATATATGAACATAGGAAAGACAAGCCCTATTCATTCTACTGCCTTTCCTATTCCCATATCCCATCCCTTCCCTTCACCCCCCTTTGCCTAATCCAATGAATTTCTATTATCCCTACTCTCTTTTTGTGGATTAAAATCCACATATTAGAAAGAACATTGGACCTTTGGTTTTTGGGGACTGGCTTATGCATAAAAAAATGAGGTATTTGTACACAATGGAATATTATTCATCCTTAAAAAAATAAAATAAATGCTTTTGCCAGTAAATGGATGAAACTGGAGATTATCAGGCTCAATGAAATAAGTCTGTCCTTGATTTTTGATAATGTGATGAGTGAAAAATGACATCTCTTGTTTTTGTTTGCCTTCTTTCAATTTCTAATAGATTTATACTAATTTCATGTGTTCATTGGCCCTTTCTTTCAGATCATAGGAAATTTTTGTTCATATTTTACTAGTATTGATTTTTTTCCTTAGTCTCCTGAGTTTTAGGAAATCTTTAAAATTTGAAAACATTCACTATCTATTTTATATATCAAACATATTTTATCAAACATATTTTTAAATCTCTAAAAATTTAAAATAACCAAACTATAAAATCAATGTCTCACTCAACAAAAATATTATTTGAAAAATATATTGCCTTTCTCCCAAAATATACTTTACTGTGGGATCTTATGACCAGTGCACCAAATTCCATCATTCAACATTGGCTACGGTCGGTTGAGCATTGCAGTTTTTATGCAGGAGGACACAGGAAAAGTTTCATAGTGGAACTCAAATGGCTGTGAACACAGTTCTAACCTTCCTCCTAAAGAGTGCACTATTTTAGGATGCATGATTTAAACTTATAGGTGTAATATAGCATTTCCTCTATCATACTACCCATGTTTTGTGTTTCAGAGTGCAATAGACTTCTCAAACTACCCTAACAAAATACCACCCCTTGAAACAGCAGGCACTTATTTTTTTCATGGTTCTAGAGGTTAGAAAGTCCCTGATCCAGATGCTTGTTATTTAAATGTGTCATCAGGCAGCTCTTGCTGGTTTATAAAAGATCAACTTTTCCTACAACCACACATGGCCTTTTTTCTTTGCTCCTGAAGGTATTGAGTGAGGCAGGGCATTCTCTAGTGTTTCTCCTTAAAAATACATGAATCCTATAAAATAGAGTACCATCTTTATGATTTCATTTAAACTTCACTGCTTTCTGAGAGGCCCAGTGCCCAAATATAGACACACTAGTGGTAGAGGTCTTCAATATATGGATTCTTAGAAGATGGAAGTGGGTATAATATGCCAAACCTCAAACCCTTTCTTTCACTTCTCAATGTCGTTCTTTAAAGAGGTCAATCACATCCTAAGGGTGCCAAATGTCTTGAGTCTTTTCAACATCAACTCTTAAGTCTAAAATCCAAAGTCTCAACTAGACATCATCTAAATCAGATATGGGTGAAACTAAAGGTTAGATTCTTCCTAAGACAAGATAATGCCTCCTCAGCTGTGCACATAACTTAACTAGATAAGTTATGTGCTTTCAAATACAATGGTGGGACAAATATAGAACTGGTAGTCCCATTAAAAAGAGAAAAATCACAAGGAATAAGTGGATGACAAGTATCAAGTATCAATCAAAATTCTAGCAAATCCAGAATTTTGCAGGAAAATTCCATTAGATTTTATGTCTAGAGAATCATCTTTGATTTAGTTCTCTGCCCTCCAAGTCCACTGGGCCCACTGGGGTGGTACAGTGTAACTCCTACCCCACTTTAGAGTGGACTTACTGTTCAACTAATCAACACTGGAAGTTAGGGATGGTCTTAACACTGTCAGATGACCCCTTCCTCCTCCTCCTCCTCCTATTCCTCCTTCTTTTTCTTTTTTTCTCCTTCTCCTTCTCCTTCTTCTTCTTCTTTCTTATACTTGTTAGGCAAGCACTCTACTACTCACTCACCACCAGGCCCTGAACATATAAATTTTGAGTGGATACAAACATCAAGTTTGTAACACAGAGATTCCAAGTAAATGTTGAAATGTGTTCAAACTTTTAAAATATAAGTTAACTTTAGGTGATGCATATAAGCAATTACCCGTGTTGCTTTTTTTCAAGCAACAATGAAAATGATAAATACTAATATAATTGTGCAGCCAGTGAATTACCAGTACATTAGTTTGTAGGAAAAATTAATATGTAGTCTATTGCAATAGTGTTCAGTACATTTTATTAAAAAGAAGTAAAAGAAAAAATTAATAGAATTTTGGTGTATGTGTCTTTATTTACATACTGATTTTTGCCAAATAGTTACAAATAATTTATCCCAAAACTATAGCAATCATTGCTAAAATAATTTGTTAAACCTAACATGTGGGAAAGGAGGTATGTTTGATTTTCACAAAGGGCCCTTCCATTGTGTGCACGCTAGGCCCCAGTAGTGATCACTGAATGCCCTCTGGAATCAGGGTAAAAGGAAAGTTGCCTCTCCACTTTGTCTTTCATTAGTGACAGCCAACCATAAAAAAACTTTTTGCAGTAGATTTAAAAATACCAATTAAGTGAATTTCAGATAAACTGAAACAAAATGTTAATGGATGCCTACACAAGAGAAAAGTCTTAATTGAAATCTATCTGACTTTCTTATCCTGTACTCTCGATTCTTTGAGAAACAGAAAGTAAAACACAAAACACTGTGCATTTTACTATGAATATGGGCAAAGTGGAAAAGGAATGTGGAAGACCATAATTAAAAGCAGATTTTTAAGACTCACACTAGATTTTGTGTCCAAATTAAAGAAATTGAATCAAATCTTTTCTTCATTCCAAAGAATGCATCCCACACTAAAAATATACTGTGAAAGAGATTATTCCTTGCCAAACATCAATTTCTAATACCATTACTGTGTTTCCATTAGAACAAATATTTAAAAACATGACCCAGAAGTTAATTGATTTCAACAAAGAAAATTAGGAATTTCAGCAGATATTTCCTTTGAAATAGATTAAAATTTCCTCAAAAGTACTTTGAAGTTACTAATTTTGCCAAAGACTCATTGCCTTTAATCTTCAAATCTATTCTTAGAAATCCTCCCTGAAATGTTGGGACTATGACTTTACAAATTATTTTTCTTAGTCCTCACAATAATATCAGTAGGAGGCCCTAGAGTGTATAAATAAGAATTTTTCACCTGCTAATATACTCTTATTTTATATACTGCTTATATACTCTTGTTTTCTTTCTCTTCCCTTTCTCATGTTCAGCCTGGCAATAAAAGGAGTTAACCGCAGCTTCTATCCTTTTGCCAATTCCAATATCAGTTTATAACCCTTCATTACAGGCTTCAATAATAATCACAGGGTGCTGCACCTCACATATCTGAGTACCAGCCTTACAGGATCCCAATAAGGACTCCTGGAGTCTGCTATAAACCACCTCTTTCTTCACTTCTACTTCCATCAGTCTTTATCCTTGGGTTAGCTTTGAGCTCCCTCTTTGCTTTTCTGGTTTTATAGCTCTTATAAAACCATTTTGCTCTGTGAAATCCCCCTTGAGTAAAATTTAAACATGAAAGTAAAACTGCTTAATCTGCACATTTTTTAGATGTTCACAGAAGCTCATGTGAACTTATCTAGATTTCTTCAGTATTCCTTGACTCTCAGTATATCTTAAATTAGCAATCAGACTGTGGAAAAGGAGGTTAAAAACCACATTCCATGTGGAAATAAATACAATGTCTTTGCACTAAATGGACTATTAGCAACAATTTATTAACTTTGTAATCACTACATGAACAGTGTATAGAACTTTTTTTATTTAAAAAATACTGAATTTTGCAACAAATAGTGCAGTATTGAGTCTTCTATCTAGAAATCAAAACTGACAGTTTTCAATACAGCAAACAGAGTTTGTTTTTTTGTTGGGATACAACTCTTTGTGGTACTTCTACCAGATTCTCTTTTCAAAGATGCTTGCATATTGAGTAGCCTCAAACTTTACAGACATTTAATTGTTCCTTCCCAGAGAGAAGATTTCTTCCTCATCAATGTAAAACACATGAGTAATGTCTCTCTCCTCAGAGACATTCTATGGTAATAAAGGTGGCCTCTTCCTCTTGAGGGAACTGTGCTTACATTTTGGGGTAATGTCTGTCCATGGAGGACAGGAGGGTCAGTTTTATTAGCAGAGGCCTTATAAAGTGTATTACATTGACTTTACATGCTCTAGGTAGGGGATGAAAAGCAATTTTAAGGGGCTAATAGTACTTTTGTACTATTAGGCCACAGTCTCTGTCACATCTATCTATCTTTTCCATTCTCGCCCCAAGACGGCCCTACACAATATTTCAATGACCTGGACACCTCATGTATGAATCAAACCACTGTGTATGCCCAGTTCTCATCAGTTTAGGTTCCAATAAGAGTAATATAGACTGAGAGGCCTAGACATAAAATTAATGTATGTCTCACAGTTGGAGTGTCTGGAATTCCAAGATCAATGTGCCCCGCTTTGGTACTGCGGAGGGTCCTCTGCAGGAATGCAGACTACTGACTTCTCTTTGGAACCTAACTCAGAAGAAACAAGGTGAGAGAGATTGAGGGGGTGTCCTTTTTTTTCCAACCACAATTACCCCATTCATGAAGGCTCCACATTTATAACCTAATAAACTTCCATAGGCTCTAATTCCAAATACAATATTTATGAAGAAATTGAGTATCTTCTTGTTTTGTGTTATAAAATATATTTTCTCTTGTGAAAAAATATTTAAAGAAAAACCTGCAGAAACTATTGTTCAAAACAAGTTGTAAGAAATGGCCGAAGACTTCATAGAAAGATTAAGATCTTTAATGTTTTCTCTTCATAAATAATAAAACCAGAAATAAATCTAAAATGTAAAATGCCACAAAATTATAAAAACAGCTTACATTGTAACATTAACAAAAATAATCTTAAAACATAAGAAGCATGAATTCTAAGTAGGTTTTAATGTACCAATATCTGGTTTAGAATAGCAATAAAATTTTCAGTATTACCAGTAAAATGTTTCAAATCACCAGAAAAATCTTGGACAGAGATGGATTGTGCTAAGATCTCACCATTTTCCAAGGAGATTTATAAGAAAGTGTTTTATGTACGTGACATTTCAAATTAAATATGGTATTCTAAACCATTTTCAGGATATTGTACTATTAGTTAGGTCGAAAGAAATACTAAATGAAAAATTGGCTTCTTTGACCTTTATCTCAAGTTTCCTCAAATGATGTTGTACTGCAGCAATTTTTATTAGTGTTTGCAGATGTTTGTAGCACTCCTGGCATTGACCTCTTGGAATTATTGAAAACATAGAGCAAAATAAATCTTCCAACTAGAAATTCTAAACAGTCTTCTATTTCTATGACCTTATTTGATGCCTGATCCTATCACCTTGCCTGATAACCAAAAGTCAGGGCTTCCCAGTCAGCAGAAAGCAGATCATTTATTTTCTTAGCAGGAGATCTCTCCTGTGTCATTAATGATTCATACAGGTCATGTTTACCAGGAGCAAGCATTTTCACATATGCTTTATTCTAAAGCAGAAACTTCTGTTTTATAAAAGCATAGTGCTAGAGCTTCTTATGCAACACAATCGAGAGTGATAATTTCAGCACAATTATTTCATTGGTTTATTGAAGGCCAAGGAATAAAAGTGGAAACATAAAGATAAGATGAATTTAAATCTTAAGAACAGTGACCTGACTCAAGCCTCCTTAAAATTGGCTCAGAAAATCAGAAAAGTTTTTAATGCTTGAAAGTTCAAATTGAGACTAAATTTTGACATCAGGAACAAAAATATAACTTCAGAAAAGTACATGACTCCATTGATGATGGTTTTCCTTAGTTTCTTAGCTTTTTCTTTATTTTTTTGTTATTTCCTCCTTCTTATAAAATAATATCTTTCCATTGATTTTTTTCTCATAGATCACACCTTTAATCTTTCTTAATTTATATATTTTTGGGGAAAATGTATATTTCCAAAAAGGAGAGCAAATTCTAAAATTTTGTTAAATCAAACAAATGCCTATATCATTCCTTTTCTTCTGCTCTTTATCAATATATTCACCACTTTTAGTAGGACAATTTTATTCTTTCATATTCTTTTAAAATATTCAACTTCTTTCACTGCTCTGCTTTCTAATTAAGCTGATCAAAATCCAGAGACTGGCGTGAAGGCGCATATTGATATCACAAAGCTCTTAAATTCTTAGTAAAAATAGAAGTGGATTTAATATACTGGGCTTATTTGAAGTTCTGATTATTCAAGCTGGTAACTATGCTTTCATTTATAAATTTTATAATGCTGAACTAATTTTTGTAAATTCTACCACCTGCTAGAAAAAAATCTTTGGTAATAAGTCATATGTGTATACTTAATTTTAATATGTGGTGCCAGATTGCTTTTAACAAAGCTTTCAGTAGATGCAATTGGCATATTTTTTTTAATGTTCTACCAAAGTTAACTCATTCCTGCTCTGTGTGTGTGTGTGTGTGTGTGTGTGTTTGCATTTTTAGTGAACTTGCTGAGCCTTAGATATTTACTCTTCATTTCATTGTTTTGCTCATAAATGGCCATGTTGTTATATTCCTAAGTACCAGGCAGTAATACAGTGTCTGGAAAGAATACTTGAGTCACCGCCATAAATAAATCTTTTTCTGGTGTTGGATTTGGTGTTCCTGTCTAACAATTCTCTGCCAGAACCACCATCCATGAATGTATTATATCAAACATTTTATAGTAATCAATGATAATTTTGCACACATTTTTTTTCTGTCCAATAAATTTGACTTATAAGGAAGTATCTAATTTATGAAAAAGTGCTCTTTGGATCCACTGAATGTTTTGTGAGTACATCACCATTAAGAAACAGTGGCTCTTGGCTGGCATTGTGGCTCAGCAGTACAGCACTCGTCTAGCACTTTCGAGGCCCTGGGTTCGATCCTCAGCACCACATAAACATAAAGATATTGTGTTCAACTACAACTAAAAAATAAATATTTAAAAAAAAAGAAAAAGAAACAGTGGGCTCTTATAGTGTATGGGAAGGACCCTTAGACTGTAGATGATACCTTGTAAGTTTGAATGTCACCAAACAATTCAGCAGCATATACTCCCAAGAAATATTAAATATTATATGCATTCTTCACTAGCAACTTTACACACAGCTGGAAAACTAATCAGGAAGAAAATTTTATTTTGTGAACACAGAAACATATTAATCTTACTTCAATACTTAAAATAGTTTATTTATATCAGTGAGTTTACATTTATCTTTAAGGGTTTATATTGAATCATCAGAACACTTGTGCATATTTAATTTTATTTATTTTGAAATAATTATTCCTTCTTGACTGAATTAAAAAAAACCTGTTGCTTGAGGAAACTGAGCTGACAGATAATTAATTCTATGGAGTAAATTTAAAAGAAACCCCGAAGACACAGAAAACCAGTACCACTGGTGGTTCTTGTCTTTGTCCAGTGCTCTTATAATAAATATACATTCTTTTACAGATTTTATCACTTTTAGAATATTAACATGTTTTCAGATCACACAGTTTGAAAAGAGTCTCCTTAGACAAATCTGTTTTATTTATTTATTTTTTTTATATTTAGGTTACCAACACTTTTACACTTATACACAAGCATGTTGCCTATAAGTATAATTGCCTATCCAAAATTTATTTAAATTTTTTTGCATAAATTAATTAAACAATAGCAGTATTTCATATGAAATTACCCACTATATTTTCAGCTTGTTAAGGTAATTGTGTTGTCATAATTGTCATACAAACATTTTAAACAATCAGACAAAGAAGGTGTAATTTATGATCCTATATGCAATGCATACTTTAAATGACACAATAAACTGCAACCTTTTATAATACAGAACCTCCATTTTATAGTATGACAGCCTAATAACTAATCTATTTTATGACCTAATTATTTTGTAAACAATATGGCTTCTGTCATAACCCATTAACTTAAACTGTTCCCCTTAAGAGGACAGTGAATATGGTTATGTTGCTAATGGCCAGCTTGTCACAGCAGTAAATATCACCTTTTTTCTTAGGCGATTAATTAAAGAGGTGATTCTTCCTTTCTTAAAAGTATTTTAAGGGTATAAAACTGAAAATACTATATGCAACATCCTCAGACTGTAATGCTTTCCAAGTACATACATTCTGACCAGTAGACGTGTGTGAGGAGCCACCTGTCGTGTTGACTGTGGCTGTTAGCAGAACATTAGGGAAAAGACCACAGAGGCAAAACTTTCAAGGATGTGTAGTGATGCTGAAGTGCTACAGCAGCCCAATTATTGATTATAATCGAGCAGATGCCAAAGCTTGCTGATTTGATCTAATATTTGAGAATGCTTGTCTAAAGTACAGATCAGCTGTCCATTCTCTTAGCATCCCCAATTACTAAATCTCTGTATCAAATTAGATCAACTGATGGGAAGCACCTGCACAAATAATTTCAAACTCCAAAAGGAGTGTCTTCACTGAGTTTCAAATTAACTTTATTCCCTCAGCCATTATTCAGTTTAATCAAGAGCCATGCATTTCAGCACTATGTCTGTGTCAACTTTGGAGCAGAATTTGAACATAATATTGAGTATGTTATCCAATGGTCACATGCAATTTAGAATCTCATTAATATTTCATTGAAATAAGTTGCAGATTGATAATGTGCTTTATTTTGCCAGATCTTCAAAATTGTTTATACTTACATGATACTCCATTGATTATAAAAATTTTGTGGCTTGTATATGAGGTGCCCCCTACCCCAAAGCTCCTGTGTTAATGCAAAAATGTTCAGAGGTGAAATGATTAGATTATGAAAGCTATAACCTAATCAGATCATTGATCTATAAGTCGTATTAATAATATGAATGGTTTACTGAATGTGTCAACTGTAGGCAGATGAGGGCAGGGCTAGACAAAGGAGCTCATGAGGATGTATAGCCTTCAGAGTTTATGTTTTCTCCCACACCCTCTTCTTCCCTGTCTCTGTCTCTCTTCTTTCCAACTGTCTTATTCTGAGAAGCTTTCCTCTGCTACCCCTTTCTGCCTTACCTCAGACAGTGAACAATGAAGTCAGCTAACCATGGACAGAATCTCTGAAGTCATGACAACAGAATAAACTTTTCCTCCTCTAATTTGTTTTTGACAGGTATTGTGGTCACAGTAGTGAAAAGCCGACCATCACACAGAGTGTATTCAAAATATCTTCTCATTTATCCTTACTAAAATCTAATGAAATAAGGCAGATGGTTTTTGTCCCAACTCAAAGAAAAATAACTAAAAATAAATGTTAGAAATGAGACACATAGAGTTAATGTGATTCCCCTTGACGGTCATGAATGTCTGAATTCAAACTAAATTGTAAACACTATGTTTTGCTAGATATTTGCTTGTACATATCTTTTTAAAAAATATTTATTTATTCTAATTTGTTATACATGACATCAGAATGCATTTCAATGTATAGCACATGTAGAGAGAACAATTTTTCATGTCTCTGGGTGTACACAAGGCAGAGTCACACAATTCATGTCTTCACACAAGTACTTAGAGTAATGATGTCCATCTCGTTCCACCATCTTTCCTACCCCCATCATACTTCCCTTCCCCTACTTTCCCTTTGCCATATATAAAGTTCCTCCATTCCTCCCATGCTCCGAATCCATTCCCATTATGGATCAATATCACAGGTGCCCTTGGGCTGTGTGGGGACTATGTTGCACATAATACCTCAATGAGGGGATGTATGGCATTGGGAACCTCCCATGGCACCCCCATAGGTATTTATCCCCTGATGAAGGTGTTCCCCCTCCAGCTCTGCCAGAGATCCCACACAGCACCTGAGATGGGTGTGACCTGCCAAGATGTGAATCAGCCTACAGATGCAAGACACCATGAGGTATTGACTCCACCCTTGAAACATTATCCCTTCCTTTGATGTCCCTGATATAAATAGATATAAATAAAGCAAGCAAAGGCTCCATTTTGCCAGAGCATAGAAGCTCAATCCATCCAATGGGATTGCTGGTCCTGCCCTCGCTTTTGAAACTTCTTTCTGTGTCCTGTAGTTTTTTCATGGTTCTGTTTTTCATAGCTTTTATTTCTCAGCCAGACCATTCCACCGAGGGGAACCCCATTTCTATCATCTGTGCAGATCACAAGCAAGAGATCAGCATCCACGTATCAGAGAAAATATTTGGCTTTTTTTTGGGGGGGGTTGGCTTACTTCACTTAGCATGATATTCTCCAACTCCATCCATTTACTGGCAAATGCAATTTTATTCTCTTTTAATTCTCAATAATATCCCATTGTGTATATATACCATAGTTTCTTTATTCATTCATCTATTGAAGGGCATCTAGGTTGGTTCCACCATTTAGCTATTGTGAATTGTGCTGCTATAAACATTGATGTGGCTGCATGATTCTATACCTACAGGATCCAAAAACTTCCACCAGAAAACTTCTAAAATTAATACAGGAATTCAGAAAAGTAGCAGGATATAAAATCAACACCCATAAATCAAAGATATTTTTATACATCAGTGACAAATCCTCTAAAAGAGAAACTAAGAAAACTACCCTATTTATAATACCCTCAAAATAAAATAAAATATGTGAGAATCGACTTAAAAAAAGAGGTGAAATACCTCTACAATGAAAACTACAAAACACTAAAGAAAGGAATTAAAGAAGATCTTAGAAGATGGAAAGATCTCCCTTGTTCTTGGATAGGCAGAATTAATATTGTCAAAATGACTCTACTGCCAAAAGCACTATGCAGATTAAATGCAATTCCAATCAAAATCCCAATGACATTCCTTATAGAAACAGAAAAAGCAGTCATGAAATTCATCTGGAAAAATAAGAGACCCAGAACAGCCAAAGCAACCTTAGCAAGAGTGAAGCAGGTGGTATTACTATGCCAGACCTTATACTGTACTACAGAGCAATAGTAACAAAAATGGCATGGTATTTTCACCAAAATAGATTTGTAGACCAATGGTACAAAATAGAGGACACAGAGACAAACCCACATAAATACAGTTATGTCATACTAGACAAAGGCACCAAAAACATATATTTCTTTTACATATCTTTAATGATTTTTAACTTTGAGGAAAAGTAAAAATGTTATACATATTTAAAATTAACTTATTTCAAAGAGCTAAATGTGTTTATTCTTTGTATTTTTAAGAGCTTTGATTGTAATATCAACCATTGTATTTTATATTATTTTAAAATTTTAGCTATCCAGTTAGCTTATAAACACATCCAATTCAGATATCTATCTTTTATATCAAAAAAGAGAAACAAAGAAGTATAAAAATATACTCAGCATAGTTTAATTTTCTCAAAACTATTCTTGAATACATACTATTGGTGATCACTTTTCTTGATACTTTCTTGGCTTCATTCCAATTACAATAGAATATAGATAACATAAATGTATTTCTATAATATTTTTGAAAGGATGGGGGATGGATTTTACATGAGAAGAATATTTTTCACAATTTCCTGAAAGAAAACATCACCTTGTATATTCGTGATTTGTTAAACTTATCAGATATGAAATCCCACTACTGAAGGGTGTGTCTTAGTGTATGTGCAAGTCCCCATTGAATAAGTTCCTTGGTAATTTAAAGTGTCTATTTAACAAGGTCCTCAATGGTTCTTATTCTCTAAGAAGTTTACATAATTCTTTGGTTTGGTTATGAGAAGCACAGTGAGAGTAAACTAAACATCAAGAGGACAAGGGGCTGAATTTTGTGTGTCTAATTTCTAAGGTTACCTTCCAATTCTGAGACAAATGATTGGACAAAGCAAACATGCACAGACACATACCCCCCCCCACACACACACACACACTTCACTCTTTTTCTCTCTCTAATATACCTTTAGAGCCACAGAAATTAATATGTTCATTGGGACCTTGACCTATAGAGTTAATCCAGCAGGAGATGTAAAGGAAAGCAGGGGCTAAAAGACCTCTCTTCCGTTACCATGAGCACATGGGTTCAAATTGGCATGCATATATTCATGACAGGCAGAAAAATAACACATGCATATTTCTTTATAATTTTAGGGGAAAACTCCTTATAAACACATTTCCAGAGTATTGGTGCTAAAAATACCACATGTGACAATCTCCTTAACATTTATTTCTTTCACATATGTATTTTTTTTCCTTAAAAATGCCTTTACCATAAGTATGCCATCTTATTTCCATAGCAACAGGAATTGGAGTATTTGCAGTATGAGTTAACCTGATCCTTAGTGCTACTTGATCTGATTCCCACCATAATCTTGATAACATGTATTCTTGTTATCAAGAGGAGCTCATGGGAGGAAAATTATTCTTTCCTAATGCAAATGCTTTTTTAAATTTTTTTTCATGTGTTTTTTACTTTTTGTTTTTGGAAAAATTTCATCTGACTTTACAGACTTAATTTCATTCTTTATTCCTAAACTTACGGTGTTTTTCCCTTGCTGTGCTATATATTTCTCATTTAAGCAGTTCTTTTCACTGTACAAATGTGAAGACTTAAGGTGTGAAAGATAGGAGGAAATAGGTAAAACTCTGGAGAAATCAGGGAAATGAAAGTTTGCATATGCCAAGACCTAGGTTTGATTTTCATTGCAGGCCAGAAGGTGGTGTATCTTGGATATATATATATATATATATATATATATATATATATACACACACACACATACACACACACACATATAATCAATCTACCATCCTCATGTAATTGTATTATTAAGTATATATTATTTAGTGTGTATAGATATATATATATATATATATATATATATATATATATATGATGACAATAAATAAAATTCAGTGAAATCCCTTATTTTAATATTGTCCCTCAAAACCCTCTTTTGAATACTGTCATACAATCTCTAGTCACTTAAGTCCAGTGTGGCTGCCTATCTCACCCTTCCCTGAGAGAATCAGTCATAAATTCTTTCACATATTAGGCACAATTTTGGAGTCCCCTAGCACCAGTTTGGTGCAATAATAAAAACTTTTAAAAGCTAATTTAAATAAAGATTTATTGTTTTCAGTTCAACAATAAAGACAATACTTCTTAATTTTGAAGAAGGGAAATAATTAATCTGAAGGGTTTAATATCATTTATTATATTATTAGTTGTCTGATTTTGATGTCCCTTTCCTCAATTTCACTGCCTCCTTGGAAACAGTGGCCTTAAAACCAGATTTGTTGTGAAAATTAGTAGACTGGCAGCTGTTGGAAGGAGTGAAACATGATCAAAACCCCCCAAGTTCCTATCCTGGGAGTGTCATCCATACCTTACTTGTAGTCCCCCAGGAAAGGTGCATTCACAGGAATTGCCTTCAGTGTACCTCTGTCAGATTGTTCAGGGACAGTGAATTAAATAATGGGAGAAAACTGGAGAAGATTGCATGTGTTGGAAGTGATGATATAAACAGGAAGCTAGACACAAAATTTAAAAGTTAAATGTAGGGATGAGATATTCAGTAAGGTCATTAAAAGCTCTGACCCATTAAGGAAAACCAGGAAAACCAGTCACATGTGTGGGACACCAAAATTATCAGGAATGACCTTAGAAGACATGGATAATATTTAGTTTTTTCAGGATGAGGAGGATTAAGTCAGAATTGCAAAATTACGAATTTAACGAGTCACCCAACAAATGCACAATGTACCTCTGAAAATGCTGGATTTGAGGCACTTAAGGAATTTTCTGTGTGGTCACACTATTCACAGAGTTATCGAGTGGGACCTGATGCTAGCATTTTTAAATTAGGAGAATTGGGTTAGGAGAAAACAAGTATCCAGTGCAGTTTCTTCTTTTTTGGGAGTGGATGGGTGGGTATTGCACCCAGGGCCTTGTGCATGCAAGGTAAGCACTCTATCAACTGAGCTATATCTCCAGACCCAGCACAGTTTCTTAGGGAGGAAAGGAAAATATAGAAACAAACAAACAAACAAAAACAAATACACTGAACTAGTTGTTATAAATTATCACACATATGTACATTTTTATATTTGTACAGTTGGACTTTGCATTGGGGCCAATGGTACTATACTTTAGTGAACTTTTCCTTTTTTTCTGTGTATGAGTGCTTCATTTTTGAACAACATGCTACTTAGGAAAAAACGGTAACATTTTTACCTTTTAATTCATTGCAAATGTCCTACACTGGTGTGACATAGAGACAACCTTTCTCAAATTTGTCATCGAGTTTTGGTGTTGTGGATTTTTTGAGATAATATCAACGAAGAATACTAAATAGTACTTAAGGAAATCATTCTAGACTTATTAAATCTTCCCTGAAATTCAAACTAAAATGTCAGTACTACACCTTTCAAAGTACTGAAAATAAACTTTCTTAAAAAAAGAGAATTTTAGTGATTATCGTAAAAACTCCTTGAGTTTCTTCTGCTTGCCTTGGTCAATGAAAAGCTGCAGTTGATTTTGCAGCAAACTTTTTTCCATTGCTCAGTTTTCCATGTCATCATTGTTACCTATACAAAACAGAATGACTCATGTTAACTGTCTCCATGCCACCAGAGGTGATGGTTGAGAGCTGAAACAGATGAAAGGGAGTCCAGAATACCAATGCAAAACTCCACATGAAAATATTATTAAAATTAAAATAATTGTCAGACACCTCAAAATCTACAGAATTTTATCATGAGAAAAATTTAAAAAGAAATATTTTAATTATATTTTTTTAAAAAACTACACAGTTGTCATCATCATTATTATTGGTCCATCATATAGTAAAATTCATTAAGTGTGAAAACACATACAATAGGATGTATTTAAATAATACATGCACACAGAAATATTTTGCAAAATTTAGATTATTTATATATATTTTGCATAATAACATTATTTGCATAATATCAAACCAAACATATGCATTGCACAGAATTCAGATAAGAACAGTTAAGATTGGCTTATAAGCCTTAGAATGCACTTGTGTATGTTTCACCAACCACGTACAAATCTTTTCTGATGAACCTTCCAGTTATATTAATAAAAATCCTCCCCTTCTATTTATAAATAGAAAAGTTATTTATTCCACTGCTGTGAAGGATTTTACTTTCATAGATCATTTATCTTTTATAAGAGAAAGATTCAGTCCAAAAGGCTAAACCAAAGACCTAGAATTGAACTTAGTCTGATTTTAAATTCAAGGTTTTTTGTTTATTTGCCAATTCATTTTATAAAATGAAATAAAATTTCTGGAAGCACATATGGAGAATCATGTATCTCCTGTTAATGTCCTAAAAGACTATCTTACAGAAAAAAGCCTCTAGCAGAATCTAGTGTGCATTCCACACTCACCTACCTGAAACTTAGACTTGCTTGGTTGTACGTAATGTTTTAGAGGTATCAAAGTCATTGTATAAAGACACTTTCATTTTGTGAATACTTTCCCTTCTTCATACCATATTTTCTTCTGAAGAGAGACAAGCATATTAGTGACCTGTAACATTTACATTTCATCTAATCTCTTCAACTGACAACATAAGCAGAAAATAAAGGAATTTTAATCTAAAGAGAAGTTTTGTGTGTTAGCAAATAATATAATGCCTACTTGTTGAAAGATATTAAATATATGCAGAATGTTGTTACCATCTGTACTAAAGGACCTCAATTGTACTGATGAGTCATTAAAATGCTTACTAAATATCAAGGGTTAGTGTTTTCTACTATATTACTGACATACACGAAGGAATTACAACCCACAAGATGCACTTTAAAATTTGAATTTGTCAAAAAAAACTGGATAAAACAACTTTTCTACCACTTATCAAAATCAAGTGATTTAGCTATGTGACAAATTTTATTCTCAGAGATACCTTTCTAAGTTATTAATACAATACATACCTAGATGAAGAATAGGTATTGAATAGAATAGGGCTTACCATCATTTATTTATTTATTTTTTATTGGTTGTTCAAAACATTACAAAGCTCTTGACATATCATATTTCATACATTTGATTCAGGTGGGTTTTGAACTCCCAATTTTACCCCAAATACAGATTGCAGAATCACTTCGGTTACACATCTACATTTTTACATAATGCCCTATTAGTAACTGTTGTATTCTGCTACCTTTCCTATCCTCTACTATCTCCCCTCCCCTCCCCTCCCATTCTCTCTCTCTACCCCATCTACTGTAATTCATTTCTCTCCTTATTTATTTTCCCATTCCCCTCACAACCTCTTATATGTAATTTTGTATAACAGTGAGCATCTCCCTCCATTACCATGCAATTTCCCTTTTCTCTCCCTTTCCCTCCCACCTCATGTATCTGTTTAATGTTAATCTTTTCTTCCTGCTCTTCCTCCCTGCTTTGTTCTTAGTTGCTCTCATTATATCAAAGAAGACATTTGGTATTTGTTTTTTTAGGGATTGGCTAGCTTCACTAAGCATAATCTGCTCTAGTGCCATCCATTTCCCTGCAAATTCCATGATTTTGTCATTTTTTAGTGCTGTATAATACTCCATTGTGTATAAATGCCACATTTTTTTTATCCATTCATCTATTGAAGGGCATCTGGGTTGGTTCCACAGTCTAGCGATTGTGAATTGTGCTGCTATGAACATCGATGTAGCAGTATCCCTGTAGTACGTTCTTTTAAGGTCTTCAGGGAATAGTCCGAGAAGGGCAATAGCTGGGTCAAATGGTGGTTCTATTCCCAGCTTTCCCAGGAATCTCCATACTGCTTTCCAAATTGGCCGCACCAGTTTGCAGTCCCACCAGCAATGTACAAGAGTACCCTTTTCCCCACATCCTCTCCAGCACTTGTTGTTGTTTGACTTCATAATGGCTGCCAATCTTACTGGAGTGAGATGGTATCTTAGGGTGGTTTTGATTTGCATTTCTCTGACTGCTAGTGATGGTGAGCATTTTTTCATGTACTTGTTGATTGATTGTATGTCCTCCTCTGAGAAGTGTCTGTTCAGGTCCTTGGCCCATTTGTTGATTGGGTTATTTGTTTTCTTCAACAAATGGGACCTACTTAAACTGAAAAGTTTTTTCTCAGCAAGAGAAACAATAAGAGAGGTAAATAGGGAGCCTACATCATGGGAACAAATTTTTACTCCTCACACTTCAGATAGAGCCCTAATATCCAGAGTATACAAAGAACTCAAAAATTAAACAATAAGAAAACAAATAACCCAATCAACAAATGGGCTTACCATCATTTAGGAAAACAACTTAGGATGCTGTAATATTTCCTTTTCTCTTAATTTAAAATTAATGCATTTTTTAATAAAGATAATTTTGGAGTCTGAGGAAAGATAATAAAAGCAAAATTAAGGGCACATAATAAGAAAACCATGGCCCAGATATAACTAATTTGTTGATGCACTCCTTTGCAGACATTTTCTGTGCATGTTCAGGGATTTTACAAAATTTGTGTGAAGTTGTATTGAACAAAATACTCTTATAAAGCATCAGCATAGTGCTTATCAAGATAGGATGCTAAAAACTATGAAAAATTCAGTGATGTTTACCTGTGTCAATGTATATATCCCTCTTTGGGATAAATCAAAGGATAGTTCTCTTATTCATGAGTTTTTCTAAATCATAGAATGAAAATACACAGTTGAAGTGTCTCAGTACTGCTTATGACCTTCATTCTGTGAATACTTGCCCTTCTTCATATCATCCTTACTTCTGAACAGAGACAAACATATTAGTGGCCTCTAACATTTACATTTTATCTAATATCTTCAATTGACAGCAAAAGCAGAAGATAAAGAAATTTCAGTCTAAAGAGAAGATTTGTGTGTTAGCAAATAAGATAATGACACACATATTTTCATTTTATGGTGATGTTTAGGTCTAATTTTATAGAAAAATAATACTGAGTATAATTATCCAACATACAATAGGCCTGTATGCTCATGGTATCCATAAAATGTGTAAAACCATTACCAGTCTTTATCAGCTCTGTCTGATAGATTTTGCAACACATTTTTACTTGATTTCCTTTATAAATACAATTCAGGAGTTATCTCTCTCTCTCTCTCTCACACACACACACACACACACACACACACTAACTACTGAGGAACTGTCAATGGTCTCAGTTGTTCATGATTTTTCCCAGTGATGCATTTGGCTTCCAATTTGGCTGTCCTCCTTTTATTTTCAATCTTAATCCACTTTGGAGCAAAAATCCAAAAATCATACTAGATTATGGCCAAAATCTTAATTTTTAAGTGATCTATTCAAATGGGAACTTCATGAAAATGTATAAGAATGTTATTTAGGGAAAATATGGATTTGCCAGAAACACTCAAAGAAAAGCTATGTCTTAAGGAAAAATACAACATAATTGCTTATGAATGTTGGTGTAACAAAATAGGTAAGTAGAAGTAACACATGTTACACGGGTAGCAGATGGTAATGTATGTTGTTGAATATGGATGAGATAGATGATTATATGTTAAATTCAATGAAAACAGTGTCTGTGTTCCACATTCTAAAATGCTATTACTTAGACAAGAACAAAGGCACCATCATAAAGTCACACTTTCAAGCAATGTCTATGTAACAGTGAACTCATGGATAATGTGGCAGATATAAATAAGAGTAGAATATCCAGCTGGGGTTACAGCTCAATTGGTAGAGTGTTTGCCTCACATGCACAAGTCCCTGTATTCAATACCCAGCAAAACGCACACACACACACACACACACACAATAGAGTAGAAGATGATTGGTGAGAAAATGCAAATAAACTCAGTGACTTCAGTGTAAATGTCTCAGTATCATGGAATTCTATAACATGTCAGTTATTTATTCAAAAACCAAATATTCCCCAACGTGTAATAAGTATTCAGACACATTTTATTTGGAAAAAAATATTGTTTTGGTTCTTTTATATAAAGTGATTATCAGGTCCACATTCTATCAAGATTTCACTTTTATAAGGTATTGGTTCTCAAATTAAGTGTTACATAAGGGCTACAGAAGTAATCTCCAATGACTGATGAACTACCAGGACTTTGTGTAAGCCTGTCCATAGCCGGAAGGGGAGTCTGCTGAAGCCTGAAATCTGAATGCACTGCACAAATCTAACAATGGTTACCTCTTAGCTACAGATGGATCACATCCATTAGATTTTTAAATAGTTTAAATTATATATTGATTAACAAAGAAACAATGATTACCAAATTTAGAAAAAGAAATTCATGTCAACTTTTCATGATCTAAGACACTAATATTTCTTGCTTTATTACTTAAGACATCCTGCGTTATCTCATGACTGTTTTTTTTTTTCTATTTCAAGCATTTTATCTCCTCTGCCCAGTAGCAGAGAGAACAATCTTCACTAATGTGTTTCTGTCCTGTGGATGGCATTCAATTCCTGATATGTGCCCCTTTCAAGAAATTGGTTCCAACTTTTTCGGTAATTTCTATCCAAATTTTTTTTTTGAATTTGTGTAAGTTACCCCAATACCCTTTACCATATTCATTTTTGGAGGGTAACAATAGGGTTTAAAATAGTGGCTTCTTTTTTCATAACTAATAATCTTAAGACAAGGGAAATGTTTTCTTCACACTCACATATGTATCATTTAAGTTTGTTCTCTTTGATTAACTTCATGCCAATCAATAAGATAACAATTTTCTAGAAATGTTTTCATATACTACCTTTAAAAACGTCCATGGACTGATAAAACTATAGGCACAATACACTGAAATATTTCAAATACAGAATCCCTGTTAGTCATGTCAGTAGTTCATACCACAAAAAATGTTATAATAAAACAATATATAAGCAAAATTTTTCAGTTCTATTCCTACTGAACTGTCAAAGCTACAGTACAGAAAGTCAATATTCCACTAGAAAAATTTTGAAACTTTTTATTTTCCATCTTATAAATTCAGATTTTTCAGATGCTTTTCCAATATGCTATTTGAGAAGCCTCACTGAAATAACTACATTGCACACACACAGTTTACAAGTTCCTATCACAATTCCCAAGCTACCATTTTATTTCACTATTTTTTACAAAATAGTTTTGAGAACAAAAAGTTCCCCAAATTTGAAGAATTCAATTTATATATGCACTATATTAAATATGTTTGAAAAAACAGAGAATTCAAAATGGGCATTCAGCCTTTTGAAAGATACATTGAATGCAATGCACTGTGCCAGGATAAACTGATAGAGTAGGTACAGTAGATACGTAGAGTCATTCTTCATCACATAGAACTATTTCATTTGTTTTTATTCAATATGTTCAATAATTTGTGAAATAAGCCAGAATTATTATATTTATAATTGAATGAATGAACTCAGAACTAACACAGGTTAAATAGTTTTTTGAGGTTTATAATTTTTAAATGACAGGTGTAACTTTCCAGCTTAGAATTTACTAACTCCAAAACCATTGTATTTAGAATATTAAACATCAGTGAAAAATGTTTTTAGTTCTTAAAATAGTTGTTAAATTCTGGTTGCATTAAATTATAAATAAATAATATTTTTGTTACATATTTATAAATAGGTCTTTCTTAAAGAAGATATTGTTCAAGAGGCAATAGAGAATTCTTGAATGATTTGCTACAAAAGTTTTAGTAGCATTTAAAAACATTTTCTATGGTCTTATGTGTAGATAGAATAACAGATGATTGATTGACTGCTTTATTGATAGGTATAGACAGAAATATGGGAAAAAGTCAAGGAAGTCGGCACATGCTTATAATCCCAGAGAATTTGCAGGCCAAGGCAGGAGGACTGCTAGTTCAAGGCAAGCCTCAGTAATGTAGTGAAACCATGTCTCAAAATGAAAAATATAAAGGGTTGGGTATGCAGCTCAGTGGAAGAGCACCCTTGGGTTCAACCTCCAGTACTTCAAATAATAATAATATGATTATAAATAGAGAAATGGAGGTTGAAAAAGGAAGAATAATAGAAAAAGAAAGAATGAGAGACATTTTCTGTGTGTATGTTATGTCTTCTCAGAGGAATATTTAAATAGCAGATTGGAAAACTTTAGAAAGGATTAGAAAACAGGATTGATATAATTTACAAAGTGTATTATATTGACCTGCATGCTCTATGCAGGAGTGAGGAAGCATTCTTTTTGTTTGTTTTTGTTTTTAAGGGGCTGATGGTACACATAGCATTTTGTTCTAGCAGTTCACAATCTCTATAGCATCTACACACCACTTCTGTTGTAGCCCCAAAGTGGCCCTTAGTTGGGGCTCATTTTTTAAGTTTCTGAGATATATCTCCAGCTCTTTTTAACTTTTATTTTGAGACAGGGTCTCTCTAAGTCCTTAGGGCCTTGCTAAATTGGTCTGGAGCATATGATCTTCCTGTCTCAGTCACTGGGACTAGAGTCATGTGCCAGTACACTTGGCTAGGATTGCAAATTTTAGTTTAAGTATCAGAAATAACCACTTTTTCTGATAATTGAACAACCATTTTTCTTATTTATGGTTCAGCTGGTTATAAAACCAAAATAATTTGGTGTAGTTCAATTATAAAGACCACTGTATTTTTGCCCTTGAAGAGCTGTCCTCTAAATGTATTTTTCACTTTGGCTCAAAACTGAAACTTTGTATAAAAGACATCATTCCATTTGACTGAGTCCTATCAGTGGGAAAATGGGCAAATTGTTTCTCATGTGAAAGTGATCTATCTTTAGTGCTCTTGTTTTCTGCCCTGTGGAGATGAACACATTTTGTCACTAAAGAATAATGGAGACTCCTCAGCGGTGATGTGCATTAGCACTCATTTCTCCTGTGTCCATAAAAATACAGGAATAATAGAGTAGAAGTGCATTGTAATACTTAACTTCAGGGTATAATCTATGAGATTACTAAACAAGGAACTGAGTAATTTATCTTTACATGGATTTTCTATCAATCATATATTAACTCATTTTCTGGTAGAAATCTGTGTGTTGAAAAAGATATTAGACATAAAATTGTATGAGATTTCAAGTTGTTTGGATATAGACGGATTTTATTATAGGTATTGGCATAGGTTCAGATATTACATGTTTGGTTTCTTTACCATCCAAGTTTAAGTATCAAAACTTGGAAAAAAGTTCAAACTTATTTCAAATTTATTTATTTCAAAGAAAAAATAATTGAGAAATAAATACTCTTCTTAAAAATTATTTTCCTTAAATTCTTAAAAGGTATGAATGTCCATCATATAATTATAGGGAATCAGAAAAATATTTCCAGCTAAGAAAAGTAAGCATACAATTCATTTAGTTAATAGTTTCCTTGAACAATTTTTGATAACTGAGCTGATATTTTTAGGCCTCAATATTATTTCCGCAGATTGTCTTCTGTCAGAAAAAATTTAAACTTAGTAGACCACCAGGAGTAAATGGTCCTATGGATTCCAATTAGCAAGGGGAACACATGTATGAAAATATTTGGATATGTTAGATATGCTCAAGACTCATTTTAGGTGACTCTGAAATTAGAGTTACCAGGAAGAGAGGCACTTTGGTTTATTGGGAGGCTTTAGAAACCTTGCACTACATTTCCTACCATCAAAGATTTTTGTGTTAAGAGATTTATATTCATTTTGTTTTAATTAGAGCAGACAACTTGCCCATGGGGTATCTAAACTTAGAACAAATTTGACATCAGAATACAGTTTATGTTCTCTGAGGGAAAACTAAAGAAATTTTCCCCAGACTTAAAAATCACAAAACAAAACAGTTATTTCAATTTACTTTGGGTTCTCAGTGATATAATTTTGTCTTCAGGGTTTATAAAACCATGCCATTTTTGCACTTTAAGAATAAAAGATTTCTGTTCAAAAGCTCACATATGTACCATCTTTGTAACTTTGCTTTAGATCTATAGTTCTAAAACACTTCTATATATAAAGTTTACTGAAAATCTAGTTCACATGTGTCACCTGCTAGGATGAACTGTTAAGGGGAATGCACTAAGATGTGGAGAAAAATTGTACCAGATAAATATTCATCAAACATGGCATAACTTTGCTAAATTTAGGTGTCAGATGGTCATGTGAAAGCCATCATTTGTACACCAATACTCTAAAAAGCAACAACGATTTGTACGTGTGTGTCTCATGTATGTATGTATATGTAAGAATATATGTATATTCTTAATGTATATAGAATATGTATAGTCTTCATTTAAATTTCAATCAAGAAATATGAGTGATGGAAGTTAGAGGATTATAATGAAGAATCATTGTCATTTTTTTTTTCTGCAAGACCTTTACTTGATACAATATTTAGACATAAACTAATTCATCCTTTTAAGTTCTGGTAACATGTTCTCCATTTTCATTTATTTTATATTACCTTATTCTTATCAATTTATATGGTGTTCAATAGTGGAAGAAGATAGGATATCCACTGACATGGCCTCCCAGTCCTCATGTCCTAATGCACCTAAATCAACCTAGTCCTGACCAGTCAATTCTAGAGGCCAGAAACAAGCATTTTAAGCAATGCTTACTTGCAGTAAGTGTATATATTTTATCAGCAAACAGATTTTTAGAGATTATTTTTAATTAATTATAATTATTATATTTCTCTTCATGATTATACATGCAAATATATGAATATATATGAGAGAAAGAGTTGAAATTTAAAATTACAATAGTTTTCACTAAGAGTGTACTAAGGCCTATGACTTCACCATTTCTTCAATACATGGCATTGGACAGACCAACAGTTACTTAACCTGTCAGTGCTTCATTTTCCTATTTTTGAAAAGTGAGTAGCTATCTCAAAATGTATTTTTTTTCCTGAATGATAAAAAAAAATTCATTATTTTTACAATCTGTTCTCATTTTTTGTAAGTAAAATAATGTAATCATTTCTCATTTTAGTGTAAAAAATATATATGTAGATACAACTCCGACATATGTGAAATGAAGTTCTATACATTCACTTCCCATCTTTCCACATTTCATAACTTCAAGTAGTTTTATATTATGTGCTATGCTTATTAAATAGTCTTCTACCTAATTTCTTAGATATCGTAATTTATTCACTATTTTTCATGATGTCATCAGCAAATTTTGCAAAAATTAAATTTCTATCATTTTCTGGCTCGAAAATATCCACCAGTTGCACAACATATTTTCTGTTTAAATTTAGAATTTAAAATACAAATCTATGCTATAGTAGTGGTCTTAGACTAGTTAATTGATGTCATAGATTGATCATCTAGCTGACTGTGTGTTTTTAAATTGTGTGTTTGTGTGTGTGTGTATGTTTACTCAATTTAAAAATAAAATAGTTCAAAAATCTATGTTCTGGTTGGATATATTTGATTAAGAATACAGAGCATATTGTTCCAAATAATTTGTCATGTTTCTAATCTGTTCTATAAAAATCACAATCTAAAACTACAATATCATTTGAAGGTAAACCATGATAAGCAAAGATAGATTCCCTAACCTATAAAATAACCCATCAAAATGACAAAAGGGCTAACACTAATATCCAAGAAAGGAAAAATAGAATTCCAAAATAGATGCAAACAGGTAGAAAAAGAAAAATATATGCACCAAAAGTCTATGAAAAAATAGAAAAGAAATATATATCAGACTGAAACCCAATTATGTAAGTAATCTAATTATGTGTAAATGGTGTAACCTCCACTTAAATCTCAGAAATTATCAGGCTGGTTCTGCTGGCCAGTGGTGTCAGTCCTGGGCTGGGGCCAGAGCTCTATCATGTCCCTGTGGGTCAGTGGGATGGACCTGGGTCTAAAAGTCTACCAGAAAACTTCTAGAATTAATTAATGAATTCAGCAAAGTAGCAGGATATAAAAATCAATACCCATAAATCAAATGCTCAAATGCATTTCTGAAAGAGAAATTAGGAAAACTATGCCACTCACAATGGCCTCAAAAAAAAAAAAAAAACTTGGGAATCCACTTAACAAAAGAGGTGAAAGACCTCTACAATAAAAACTACAGAACAATAAAGAAAGAAATTTAAGATGCTCTTAGAAGATGGAAAGACCTACCATTCTCTTAGATAGGCAAATTTAATATCAGCAAAATGGCCATACTACCCAAAGTGTTATACAGATTCAACATGATTCCAATTAAAATCTCACTGTCATTCCTTACAGAAATAGAAAAAGTGAAATTCATTTGGAAAAATCAGAGACACAAAATAGCCAAAGCAATCCATAGTAAGAAGAATGAAGAATAAAGCAGGAGGCATCACTAAACCAGACCTTAAACTATACCACAAAGCGATAGTAGCAAAAATATCATGGTGTTAACACCAAAATAGATATGTAGATCAATGGTACAGAATAGAAGACACAGTGACAAACCCACATAAAACAGTTATTTCATACTAGACAAAGGTGTCAAAAACATATATTGGAGAAAAGATAGCCTATTCAACAAATGGTTCTGGGAGAACTGGAAATCCATAGGCAGCAAAATGAAACTAAACCCCTATCTCTCACCATGCACAAAACTCAATTCAAAGAGGATCAAGGACCTAGAAATTAGTCCAAAAACCCTGTGCCTAATAGAAAATTAGGCCCAAATCGTCATCACATCAGATTAGGCCCCAATGTCTATAACAAGACTCTTAAAGTGCCAGAAATAAAATTAAGAATTAATAAGTGGGATGGACTCAAACTAAAAAGCTTTTTCTCAGAAAAAAAAAGAAAAAAATCAATGAGGTGAACAGAGAGTCTACATTTTTTGAGCAAATTTTTGCCGCATGCACTTCAGATAGAGCACTACTCTCCAGGATATATAAAGAACTCAAAAAACTTAACACCAAAACCAAACATCCCAATCAATAAATGGGCTAAGGAGCTGAACAGATACTTCTCAGAAGAAGACATAGATTAGATCAATAAATATATGAAAAAATGTTCAACATCTCTAGAATTAGAGAAATGCAATTCAAAACTATTCTAAATTTTTATCTCGCACCATTCAAAATGGCAGTCATCAAGAATATAAACAACAATAAATGTTGGCAAGGATGTGGAGGAAAAGGCACACTCATACATTACGTGTGGGACTGTAGATTAGTGCAACTTTTATGAAAGCAGTACGGAGATTCCTTGGAAAACTGGGAATGGAACCACCATTTGACTCAGCTATCCCACTCCTTGGTCTACACCAAAGGACTTAAAATCAGCATACTGTAGTAACACAGCTGCATCAATGTTTACAGCAGCTCAATTCACAATAACTAAACCAACCTAGATGCCCTTCAATACATGAATGGATAAAGAAACTGTGGTATATATAAACAATGGAATATTATTCAGCATAAAAAGAGAATAAAATTATGGCACTTCCAGGTAAATGGATGGAGTGGAATGTTCTCTCTGATAAGGGGATGGTGATCCATAAGCAGAGGCAGGAAGATATGGAGAAACTTTGGGCAAAGGGGAAGTACAGATGGGGAAGGGGAATGGGGGCAGGAAAGATGGTGGAATGAGATGGACAGCGTTACCCTAAGTACATGTATGAGTGCACATATGGTGCCACTCTACCTCGTATACAACCAGAAAAATGAGAAGTTGTGCTGCAATTGTGTACAATGCATCAAAATGCATTCTTCTGTCATATATGTAATTAAAATTAACTAATTAATTAAAAAATTATCAGATTGGATAAAGGGGTTAGGCACAAGTACAAACAGCTTAGAAATAAACATGTTAAATATGTAAACATAAATATGTTAAATGTAAAAGCTATTTTGTCAACAGTAGTTAAAGGAATTGCTATAACAGTTACTGGACAGTGTAGGTTTTAAATCAGAGGATACAGTCATCATGAAATAAATTTGTTTCTTACTTAAAAAGAGCTCAGCTAATTAAGAGATCATAATTCTGTTAAGAATGTGCATAACTTCAAACCATGTGAAGCAAACACTCACAAAACTGCAAGCAAATAAGACATGCTACACAGATTTAAATGCTATCCTCTAAAAGGTACACAAAGTTCAAAGATAAATTCAATAAATATATTCAAGAATTCAGCAACACCGCTGGGCTCAGTGACACATGCCTGTAATCCAAACAGCTCAGGAGGCAGAGGCAGGAGGATCGAAAGTTCAAAGCCAGCCTCAGCAAATGAGAGGCACTAAGCAAGTCAATGAGACAGTGTATCTAATAAAATACAAAATAGGGCTGGGAATGTGGCTTAGTGGTTGAGTGTTCCTGAGTTCAATCTCCTATACCATAAAAAAATAAAAAATCAGCAACACTGTCAACCAGATTGATATATTTGTTAATTATAAAATGTTCTACCCACCAATAGTAAAATACACACTGTATCACTGAGTGTATGTGATAGTTTTCAAAATATACTATGCTGTGGATCATGAAGTCAATCTCAATATAAAGATGTTATTTCATACAAAAATTTATTTTGAATTCAATTAAATCAGAAATAAACAACAGAAAAATATATTTAAAATCTCCAAATAATTACAAATCAGATAGAATACTTTTAAATAAGTAGTCAAATTTAAAAATATTAGAATAAATTTTGAACAGAATATACCTAAAAACACAATATTGAACAATTTTAGGATACTGCTAAGAAATAATTCTTTGTAGGAAGTTGATAGCATACCCACATCGGGGAAAAAAAAAAGTCAATGAGCTCAGCTTTCATATTGAGCAATTTGAAAAATAAAAGTGGATTAAGTCTAAAATGAACAAAATTAAAATGTATTAATTCTAAAACACATGAAAGGAAACAATAATGACCTGAAATCAATAAAGAGAAAACAGACTTCAGAGATAATAAATAAAACAAAGCCTAGTTCTTTAAAAGAGATCAAGACAAGTAAACTTTTAACAGAATTGATGAGAAGAAGAAAAAGAAATCAGACAGATGAAATGGCCTTGGGTTATTCTGAATCCTAAAAGGTTAAAAAAAAATTTTGAAATCAATAAATAATAAAATAGATAAAATGAAAAAATATATGAGACTATATCTCCGAAGCAAAACCTAACTAGCCTTATAGAAATTAAATAAAGTGAACTTGTAATTTAAATGTTTCTGACAAAAAGTTTCAGGTCCTCCATATTATACAATAACACTGACAGAACTATTTTCCTTTCCTAGCAATAGTGGTTACTGGAGGCTGGAAAGGTGGAAAGGTTAAGAAGAAGGAGGGAGGCTAAATAATGGGCAGCTACTATGTGAGCACCACAGTTCATTATAACCTATGGCATACTTTATTTTTATTAGAGGAAAATAATACATATATAACATATTTTACAATATGCTTGACCCTGAGTCTTAGTAGAAGGATGAAAAACTTATAGGAACTAGATTTGTTGCCACTGTAATTTGAAATAAAATTAAACACTTTATATTTAGAAAATAAAGGTTTTAAAACAAGATGGATTAAAAATATTCTTTCTATTCATCTTCATGCTTCTAATATTTAAATATATTTTTATTGGATATATTTTGTGTGTTTTCCTGAGATATTATCTGTTCTGAGATGTCACAAAGAAATATCCAGTTATTCTGACCAAATATCCTTATCAAAACTGAGTTAGTAATGATTAAATGTCAAAATAATATCTAGAGTTTAAAAGTGAGAATTGTAATGCATACTTTTAGTGTTACTTATGTTAACTCACTGTGTCATTATATAATAAATAATACACTATTTGGCTGGTGTATGTATGACTAAAATACTAAGTAGTATTTTAAGTACTTTAATAAACCAATATTAGGTTTAAATGATTCAAATGCCAAAGCAGAGTTTGTTTGTTTACTTTTTTATTTTATTTTAGCTTATAAATTTATGTGGCTGAGTGTTAAATGTTTTATGTTACCAAGTATTCTAGGATACTCTTCTCACTAACAGAAGTTGGTATCAGTATTTAGCACTTAGCCAAAATGTTAATTTTAAAAATCCTTTTGATAAACACTTTGCATAGCTCCAGTGAATTAAATAACATTAGAAAACATGGACCAAGTTGGATTCCACTAGACTGCCTAGCACTTAAAACCAATCCAAAGGGAATGCAAACCCCCCTGCATATGGCTCAAGTACAGTTACAAACCAAGGCTGCATGTAAATGAGAATTTATAGGCAGCATGACCATCTGTCCAGAAAGTCCTTCCTGATTTGCCTGTGGAAATGTTGTAGGCTTAGTTAAAGCAAGCAGTTCCAGAGGGAAAAGTGAGGAAGACAGCTGCCTCCTCTCTGTAGCAAAGCAAGGAAACTCTCACTAATAGGAGCTGGGACCTGTCTAACCTAATCACAGGAATCTCGAATGGCTTCTCAGCAGTCTCTCCATCTATCACTGACAGAACTGAATCCTTAAAACGGTCTATGCATGAATAATGACTAATGCTTTTACTCTATTCGAATGAGATTTCTTGCCTTTTATAGATCATAGGCAACTTCGGTGGAAAAAAAAAAAAGAAATTAAGTAAGAGAAAAAGAGATATTTCAAGTGCAATAGCCTTTAAATCCAGAAGTAAAATATTGCATAGCACACAATGGTAGAGGTTTTATGCAAAGATATATGAGGTGTTTCATTTCTTTAATAGGGACTGTGGTAACTTCAAAGTTACTGTAAGTAAGTTAGACTACATATGCACAATAATTTAAACTAGTTAAAATGTTTGAAGATGGGAAGTCATTCAATTAGCCCTAGTTACCAGTTTCATGTTAGTTTTCACTTGAAAAGACTTCCATGATATAAATATTAAAAGAGAATTATATTGTCCTTTCCTTACTCAGGCTATAATTTATATTAACTACATACGAAATAATTGAGAAATGTAAGTCTGTAAGAAAATTCAGTTTAGTGAAAAGCAACCATATTTTCAACCACTCTTTCCAATAATTTTCATTGATTATGACACTTCTAAACAAAAATCTAATTTCTTTTAATATCAGTTGTCAACCCAAATGGAAGCATGCCACGAAAAAATAGAAAACATAAAAACAAAAAATAAACAAAAAATAAAACATATGTCTGTACCTAATATTTATGTTCAGGAAAAATAACTCATCCATTTTATCTGCAAAATGGAGTAAAATATACCAATATTGCAATGTTATTGTTAATATTAAATAATTGTAAAAATTTAGGCTCATAACAAGTGGTCAGTAAATGGTATTGTACATTCATCAGATTGTCACTGAGCTCCTACCAAGTGATATGTACTGTTACATTCTGAGGAGTTATTGATGATTAATAAACACATAATAAACACAGCCACATTTAGGCACTTATCAGTATTATCAACGTAGATTTGCATATGATAAAGATTTTCACGCATTCTGTAGGATCTCTTTTCACATTATTGATTGTTTTCTTTTCTGGGAAGAACCTTCTTAGTTTGAATTCATCCAGTTACTGAGTCTTGATTTGATTTCTTATGTTTTAGGAGTCTTGTTAAGGAAGTCAGATCCTAGGCCCACATCATGAAGATTTGAACGTATATTTTCTCCTACTAGCTGCAGGGTCTCTGATCTAGTGCCTAAATCTTTGATCCAATTTGAGTTACATTTTGTACAGGGTGAGAGATAGGGGATTAATTTCATTCTATCATACGTAGATTTCCAATTTTCCCAGCACCATTTTTTGAACAAGCTATCTTTTCTCCATTGAATGTTTTGATGATTTTGTCTGGGATAACTGTATTTTTGTGGGTTTGTCTCTGTCTTCTATTCTGTAACTTTAGTCTACTTGTCTATTTTGGTGCCAATACCATGTCACTTTTGATACTGTGGCTCTGTAGCATAATTTAAGTCAGGTATTGTGACACCTCATGCTTCAGTCTTCTTACTACAAACTTAACATTAAAAAAATCAATAAATGGACTAAGAAACTGAACAGACACTTCTCAGAATAGGTATGACAAATCAACAAATATATGAAAAATTGTTCAATATCACTAGCAATTAGAGAAATGCAAATCAAAACTACTCTAAAATTTTATTGCACCCCAGTCAGAATGGCAATAATCAGGAATACAAGCAACAATAAATGTTGGTGAAAATGTGAGGGAAAAGGTACACTCACACATTTCTGGTGGGACTATAATTTGGTGCTACCATTATGGAAGGTGGTATTGTGATTCCTTGGAAAACTGAGAATGGAACCACTATTCAACCCAACTATCCCACTCATTGATTTATACTCAAAGGACATAAAATCAGCATATTAAAGTGACACAGCTACATCAATATTTATAGCAGCTCAACTCACAGTAGCTGAACTATGGAACCAGCCTAGGTGTCCTTCAACAGATGAATGTATAAAGAAAATGTGTTACAGATACACAATGAAATATTACTCAGCCTTACAGAAGAATGAAATGATGGCATTTGGTGGTAAATGGATAGAGCTGAAGAATATCATGCTAATTGAAATAAGACAATCCAAAGAAGTTAATGGCTGAAAGTTTTCTCTGATATGCAGGTGCTAATTCACAATAAGTGGGGACTAGGAAAGAACAGATTTATTTTGGATTAGGTAGAGAGGAAATGAAGGTAGGGGAAATATATGTGTCTAGGAAGGATAGCAAAATGAATCAGACATTATTACCCTATGTACACATATGAAAACATGACCAGTATTATCCTACATCATGTACAGTCAGAAGAATGAGAAATTATACTCCATTTACATTAAAAAGTAGATTTTATTAAACCCATAATATGCTATAATCAGAACAAAAATAATTCATTTAAAGAACAAAGTGTTTAGCACATAGAATGTAGAAAATTCAATTTATTCCCTTTCACAATTTTCTATTCTAAGCATAATTTTAACAGATCTTTTAAAAATCAACTTTACTTATTTAGAAATAGTTGTTCTCTTATGCATATTTAAATAAAATTTCCACTGGTTTTTTAGCATAATTTTTTTTTCCTTACCTAAAGACTAAAAAAGATTTCCCCTCAAATAATGAAGTAGATATTCTATAAAATCTATCCAAAATCAACTCTTATGTTTATCTCTTCTTATTAATCAAACCCCATCCTTCATTAATTTGTACAGCATTCATATTATTGTTTTTAAAAAATACTGTTTATTTTTAAAATTTATATAGCAGCCTAATTGATTGCCAATTCAATGATCACGTAGTACCTTACTGCTTTCAAACAGGATACTGATTTTGTCCTGTTGTACACTTTCAATAGCATGACTTACATAGAGCGAGGACATATCAGGTTCCAGTGACATCCTGATTGGTTTCATACCAAGATGGCAACCTCATATTTATTGCCATTGGTTTATATGAAAGACCATGTGACCAATGTGGCTAATGAGGTCTGAGGGAAAATCTTGTATATTTGTGGGAATATAGCCTTGTTCCTTTGAAAGAAATCTAGGAGTTAGGAATCTGCTTTTCATAGATGTTATTTGGTCTGAATGTAGACCTGGAAATATTGGAATAAAATTGTCTAACTCAAAATTGAAGCAACAGTATACAACACTCAGAAAACAACAAGCAGGAGGTTGAGCCAGAGGATGCAGGGAGCCTGCTCAGTATCAGCTTTTCCATTACATGAAGTAACATAGATCCTTGCTTGGTAAGCGAAGTTGAGGCCAGTTTTCATTTTGTTTGTTGCCAAAGTGATCCCAACTGGTAAATATTACCCCATTGCAAATTATCTAATCACATCTTTTCCAGAGAGTAGGACAGCAATGCCATTGGGCATTTGGGAAACCTGATAGTGATAGATTAAAAAGGAATATATGGGGCTAGAGATTAGCTCAGTGGTTGAGTACTTGCTTAGCATATATAAGGCCCTGGGATAAACCCCCTGCACCACATAAAATAAAATATAAACAAATAAATCAATTTCAAAAAATAAAAAAGAATACGTAACAGCAAAGGAAAATCAAACTGCCTCCTTCAAAATAACCTTAAAATGCCCATAAGCCAACCCTGTATTTCAAAAAGGTTATTCACAGAGCTAACATCAAAGCACAGTGTAGCTCTACACCTTTATCTTAATAGGATTTATATAGTTTAATGGAATTTTTAAATTTCTTAACACTGACCTAATAATCTCATTTGCATAAGTCTAAATTTGAATGTGTTAGAATTTAAGTATAGATTTTAAACTCTTACACCTTCTCAGAGACTATCATAATTTCTTATGGAACAAAATTACTCATTTGAATTCTTTAAAATCAAATTATCTACCCTGTTAATGATCAGATTTCTACCTACAGGGTTGACAGAATTTATAATTTTTTTCTTTTTATCCTGAAACTATCAGATTTCATATCTCCTATTTTCAAGAAAAAAACTATTATTAAAACTAGATTAAAGACAGCAGAGACAGATAACTCTATAAAAACACTTCTCTATTTTAAGGATTCAGAGAGCCTATGTTAATACTACCCTTCTCTAAATTTACAGATTCCCTAAGCTGTGCAGATAGGTTGCCTGACAACCATTGACTCATAGCCCATTCCCCCACTATGATGAGAACCCTAAAGCACACCCTCCTGGACTCTGTGAGGTTCTTTGTGTTATAGCATTAAAGTCTAACATTAATGTTTATGAGGCAATTTCTGTTTGGGATTTCTAAGAGAATTAAAAACCTGAGATTTTGAGCATTCACTTTTCTCATTTTTATTCTCTTTCTGTAAGCTTAAAATAGAAACTGAAAGCTTTCCCAACAAAAAATACTTTGAGATAAATTTTCTCTTAACTACTATTAGATTCACATTGTATTGTAAATTTACTTTCTGTGCTTTTTAAAACTTACCAAGAAATGCATGATACTATTATATCTACTGTCATTTATTTAGAGAAATATTTAAAAAAAAAACCTCTATCCTTTCTTAAGAGACACATTTTTTTTTCCTACCTGACTGCTCCCACATCATACCATACACACACAACCATAGAAGACAAAATATCAGTTTTGTTATGAAAGACTCAATGGTGTACCAAGTAATTCAGGTCAATGTCCAAGTGGAGTTTCTTTCTGAATCCTGGAATAAGGCTTACTACTCAGGGACATGTTCTACTAATCATGGACCAGCTTCTCCCTTTAGAAAGACGGTCTAGTGAGGTAAGAAAAAGACCTTCAAGGAGACAATAAAAATTTATTTTCTTTGTCAATAGATTTGCTCTCAAAAGGAGGTAGACAAAGTTCAGCTATACTTACCCCACTGGTCTTTTCAAATTATACCAAAGGGATGAAGCACTCTAACCCCTCACTACCACACAAACTAGATACTGGGCGGTGCATTCAAAGGGTACTCAGAGAAAATATTTGCTCTTAGAAACCCTATAAAGCTGGGGGCTGGGCACTGGTTCTTTGGCGCAGCTACAGTCGCGGACGAGAGCGGCGCCCCTGAGCGTGGCCCCGGGGAAGACGCGACGGAGGCAGGGTTTAATTTCTAGAAATCTGGACTGGAAACAGAAGCAGCAGTTTGTATAATCCCAAGAACTTGCTTATGCCAGGAAGCTGTAAGGGCAACATGAATATCATTGAGGAGATCTAACATGGCAGCGAGCGGGGAGAGATCAAGTTTCTGACCTCTTCAACTGCGCGGGCATAAGGAGCTGTAAACTGTATAAATGCTGTTTGCCCAGGATCACTAGGCAATGCTGAGCTGACGTGGATCTGGGGTGTACACTCTGGGCCCCTCAGAACACACACACCGAGCCCGGATCGGCTGCATCCAAGCTCCGGTTCGCCTGCTTCTCGTGACTCAGCACTAACAATCCCGCTGAAATAACTGGTTGGCCCTTAGGAACTTTCAGAGGTAAAAACCAACCGAGCCTTCATAGGCAGTGGCCATAGGATTGAAACAGGGATTGGGAGAGACAGTCAGGACCCACCCGTTGCACTGGTCACCCGGCAAAGGGAACGAACGGTCACCATTTACATGTGATACCACCTTGGCAGAGAAATGAGGTCACGGGCGGAGGAGATAACTGCATTGAAACCAGCGCAACAGGGCTCCCAGGAGCAGCAGACATGGCGTGTAGCCAGTATTGTGGTGAGCGTCACAGGTGAGCGCGGCCTGGCTTGAGGAAACACAAGAGAAGGCCCTAGGCACTCAGGATTGGAGACCTGCCCAGTCTGTGAGGAAGAGCTGCTACACAGTGATTGGTTCCCACTTAGTGAGAGGAGAAGCTTGACCCAGTGGGCACAGCTCCACCTACTGGAAGAGAAATTAATCGAACTCTATGACTGCATTTTTTATTATTATTATTATTATTATTATTATTATTATTATTATTATCATTTTTTTCTTTTTCTTTCATTTTCAATTTTTTATTGTTGTTGTTCTTTAACTTTTTTAAGTGTTTCTAATTTTTTTTAATTTTTTTATTATTATTATAATTTTTTTAATTTTAATTTTCATTATTTTTATTATCATTATTATTTTTGTAAAAAAATTTTCTTTTCTTTTCTTTCTTTCTTTATTTTCTAACTTTTTTGTGTGTGTATTGTTTTTGTTTCTTTTGTCTTTTCATTTCTTTTCAATTTTCTTATTCCCCCTTCCTTGAATTCTACCTGCCTACTCTCATTCTCTTTAGTGACTTCTTCCCTTCCCTTCTAATATCTTTCCTCCCAAGCATCAAATAAATCTATAAGAGTAAACAGTAACTCAGCAGTCAAACAGAACAAGAAGTAACATGAGCAGCATAAAAAAGCAAGGAAGAAAAGGAGTACAAACAATGAAGGACAGCCTAAATATTCAGGAGGACCTAGAGTCAGCAGAAAAATGGTCATATAAAGAACTCAAGGAACACCTTAGACAAATGGAATGGAACCTTAAAGAGGATACGAGACAGCAAATCCAAACAGTGAAAGAACACTTTGAAAATCAATTACATAAACAGATAAAAGAAGAAGTTAAGCATCTTTATCAGGAGATAGAGATTATAAAAAAATCAAACAATAATTCTAGAAATGAAGGAAACGATAAACCAAAATAAAAACTCAATTGAGAGTATCACTAACAGAGTGGAGCAAGTAGAAGCCAGAACGTCAGATAATGAAGACAAAATATATCATCTTGAAAAGAGCCTAGCCAACTCAGAAAGGCTGGTTAAAAATCATGAGAGAAACATCCAAGAGATATGGGATAACATAAAAAAACCAAACCTACGAGTCATCGGGATAGAAGAAGGTACAGAGATTCAAACCAAGGGAATGAGTAGCCTGCTGAATGAAATAATTACAGAAAACTTTCCAGAAATAAAAAAGGGAACAGATATACAAATTTTAGATGCATACAGGACACCAAGCACACAAAATCACAGTAGACCAAAGCCAAGACACATTGTTATGAAGATATCCAATATACAGAACAAAGAGAAAATATTAAAAGCTACAAGAGAAAGGAGGCAGATTACATTCAGGGGTAAACCAATAAGGTTAATAACGGATTTTTCATCACAGACGCTGAAAGCGAGAAGATCCTGGAACAACGTATTTCAAACACTGAAAGACAATGGATGCCAACCAAGAATTCTGTATCCAACAAAATTAAGCTTCAGGTACGACAACGAAATAAAAATCTTTCATGACAAACAAAAGCTAAAAGAATTTGCAGCCAGAAAACCAGCATTGCAAAGCATCTTGAGCAAAACACTACACGAGGAAGAAATGAAAAACAATAACCAAAACCATCAGTGGGAAGTGCCTCTATAAAAACAGAGGGCGGGGGGAAAGCTAACCATGGAGAAACAAACTAAATTAAATTAAAAAAAAAGAAGATAAATAATCAAACATGGCTGGAAGTACAAACCACATATCAATAGTAACTCTAAACGTTAATGGCTTAAACTCTCCAATAAAGCGACATAGGCTGGTAACATGGATTAAAAAAACAAATCCAACAATATGCTGCCTCCAGGAGACACATCTGATTGCAAAAGACATACACAGGCTGAAGGTGAAAGGTTGGGAAAAAATATACCACGCACACGGTCCTCGTAAGCAAGCAGGGGTGGCCATCCTCATATCGAATAAAATCGACTTCAAGACTAAGTTAATCAAAAGGGATAAGGAAGGACATTATATACTGTTAAAAGGAACCATTCACCAACAAGACATAACAATTATCAATATTTATGCACCAAATAATGGTGCTGCGACATTCATAAAACAAATTCTCCTCAAGTTCAAGAATCAAATAGACCACAACACAATAATTATGGGTGACTTCAACACACCTCTCTCACCATTTGACAGATCCTCCAAACAAAGTTGAATAAAGAAACTATAGAACTCAATATCACAATCAACAACCTAGACTTAACTGACATATATAGAATATATCAACCATCATCAAGTGGATATACTTTTTTCTCAGCAGCACATGGATCCTTCTCAAAAATAGACCATATATTATGCCATAGGGCAACCCTCAGTAAATATACAGGGGTGGAGATAATCCCATGCATTTTATCTGATCATAATGGAATGAAACTGGAAATCAATGATAAAAGAAGGAAGGAAAAATCCTACATCACATGGAAAATGAACAATATGTTACTGAATGATCAATGGGTTACAGAAGACATAAAGGAGGAAATAAAAAAATTCTTAGAGATAAATGAAAATACAGACACAACATATCGGAATCTATGGGACACAATGAAAGCAGTTTTAAGAGGGAAATTCATCGCCTGGAGGTCATTCCTCAAAAAAAGGAAAAACCAACAAATAAATGAGCTCACACTTCATCTCAAAGCCCTAGAAAAGGAAGAGCAAAACAATAGCAAATGTAGCAGAAGGCAAGAAATAATTAAAATCAGAGCGGAAATCAACGAAATTGAAACAAAAGAAACTATTGAAAAAATTAACAAAACTAAAAGTTGGTTCTTTGAAAAAATAAATAAGATCGACAGACCCTTAGCCATGCTAACGAAGAGAAAAAGAGAGAGAACTCAAATTACTAACATACGGGATGAAAAAGGCAATATCACAACAGACACTACATAAATACAGAAGACAATTAGAAATTATTTTGAAAACCTATATTCCAATAAAATAGAAGATAGTGAAGACATTGATAAATTCCTTAAGTCATATGATTTGCCCAGACTGAATCAGGAGGATACTCACAACTTAAACAGACCAATAACAATAGATGAAATAGAAGAAGCAATCAAAAGACTTCCAACCAAGAAAAGCCCAGGACCGGATGGGTATACAGCGGAGTTTTACAAAACCTTTAAGGAAGAATTAATACCAATACTTTTCAAGCTATTTCAGGAAATAGAAAAAGAGGGAGCTCTGCCAAATTCATTCTATGAGGCCAACATCACCCGGATTCCGAAACCAGACAAAGACACCTCAAAGAAAGAAAACTACAGACCAATATCTCTGATGAACCTAGATGCAAAAATCCTCAATAAAATTCTGGCGAATCGGATACAAAGGCACATCAAAAAAATTGTGCACCATGATCAAGTAGGATTCATCCCTGTGATGCAAGGATGGTTCAATATAGGGAAATCAATAAATGTTATTCACCACATCAATAGACTTAAAGATAAGAACCATATGATCATCTCAATAGACGCAGAAAAAGCATTTGACAAAGTACAGCATCCCTTTATGTTCAAAACATTAGAAAAACTAGGAATAACAGGAACTTACCTCGACATAGTAAAAGCTATATATGCTAAGCCTCAGGCTAGCATCATTCTCAATGGAGAAAAATTGAAGGCATTCCCCCTAAAATCTGGAACAAGACAGGGATGCCCTCTATCACCACTTCTATTCAATATAGTTCTCGAAACACTGGCCAGAGCAATTAGACAGACGAAAGAAATTAAAGGCATAAAAATAGGAAAGGAAGAACTTAAATTATCACTATTTGCAGATGGCATGATTCTATACCTAGAAGACCCAAAAGGGTCTACAAAAAAACTACTAGAACTAATAAATGAATTCAGCAAAGTGGCAGGATATAAAATCAACACGCATAAATCAAAGGCATTTCTGTATATCAGCGACAAAACTTCTGAAACGGAAATGAGGAAAAACACTCCATTCACAATATCCTCAAAAAAAATAAAATACTTGGGAATCAACCTAACAAAAGAGGTGAGGGACTTATACAATGAAAACTACAAAACCCTAAAAAAAGAAGTAGAAGAAGATCTTAGAAGATGGAAAAATATACCCTGTTCATGGATAGGCAGAACTAACATCATCAAAATGGCGATATTACCAAAAGTTCTCTATAGGTTTAATGCAATGCCAATCAAAATCTCAATGGCATTTCTTGTAGAAATAGAGAAAGCAATCATGAAATTCATATGGAAAAATAAAAGACCCAGAATAGCAAAAGCAATTCTAAGCAGGAAGTGTGAATCAGGTGGTATAGCGATACCGGATTTAAAACTATATTACAGAGCAATAGTAACAAAAACAGCATGGTACTGGTACCAAAACAGGCGGGTGGACCAATGGTACAGAATAGAGGACACAGAGATTAATCCACAAAGCTACAACTATCTTATATTTGATAAAGGAGCTAAAAGCATGCAATGGAGGAAGGATAGCATCTTCAACAAATGGTGTTGGGAAAACTGGAAATCCATATGTGCCACAGTCTGGCTGGGCACAAATGTCGCAGTCTGGCTGGGCCCACAATCACGAGCCACCACACAGCTTGTAGATTCAAACAGCAACTCTTTATTCCCGAACTCACACCAGCTGTCTACAATCATGTTCTGGGGAAATCCACGATCTCTGCCCAAATCCCCCTCCACTGGGTTTCTATCTCCCCAAAATATACTGTCTGAATCCCGTGAGAACTCAAGGGGAACTCAGGCAGCAGGATACGCCCTATTCCCAGCAGGAATAATCTTAAACCTGGAACGCCCTAAACCCGATTATCCTAAACCGGGAACACCCTAATCCGCCCTGGTCCTTGAGCAAGGTCACCTACATTCAATGTCACTGCAACATGGGGTATGCTGGCAAGGAAATTGTCATACCTACTTGGCTAATGGCTCCCAGAACATATGCAACAAAATGAAACTGAATCCCTTCCTCTCGCCATGCACAAAAGTTAACTCAAAGTGGATCAAGGAGCTAGATATCAAATCAGAGACTCTATGTCTGATAGAAGAAAAAGTTGGCTCTGATCTACATATTGTGGGGTTGGGCTCCAAATTCCTTAATAGGACACCCATAGCACAAAAGTTAATAACGAGAATCAACAAATGGGACTTACTTAAACTGAAAAGTTTTTTCTCAGCAAGAGAAACAATAAGAGAGGTAAATAGGGAGCCTACATCATGGGAACAAATTTTTACTCCTCACACTTCAGATAGAGCCCTAATATCCAGAGTATACAAAGAACTCAAAAAATTAAACAATAAGAAAACAAATAACCCAATCAACAAATGGGCCAAAGACCTGAACAGACATTTCTCAGAGGAGGACATACAATCAATCAACAAGTACATGAAAAAATGCTCACCATCACTAGCAGTCAGAGAAATGCAAATCAAAACCACCCTAAGATACCATCTCACTCCAGTAAGATTGGCAGCCATTATGAAGTCAAACAACAACAAGTGCTGGAGAGGATGTGGGGAAAAGGGTACTCTTGTACATTGCTGGTGGGACTGCAAACTGGTGCGGCCAATTTGGAAAGCAGTATGGAGATTCCTGGGAAAGCTGGGAATGGAACCACCATTTGACCCAGCTATTGCCCTTCTCGGACTATTCCCTGAAGACCTTAAAAGAGCTTACTACAGGGATACTGCTACATCGATGTTCATAGCAGCACAATTCACAATCGCTAGACTGTGGGACCAACCCAGATGCCCTTCAATAGATGAATGGATAAAAAAAATGTGGCATTTATACACAATGGAGTATTATACAGCACTAAAAAATGACAAAATCATGGAATTTGCAGGGAAATGGATGGCACTAGAGCAGATTATGCTTAGTGAAGCTAGCCAATCCCTAAAAAAACAAATACCAAATGTCTTCTTTGATATAATGAGAGCAACTAAGAACAAAGCAGGGAGGAAGAGCAGGAAGAAAAGATTAACATTAAACAGATACATGAGGTGGGAGGGAAAGGGAGAGAAAAGGGAAATTGCATGGTAATGGAGGGAGATCCTCATTGTTATACAAAATTACATATAAGAGGTTGTGAGGGGAATGGGAAAATAAATAAGGAGAGAAATGAATTACAGTAGATGGGGTAGAGAGAGAAGATGGGAGGGGAGGGGAGGGGAGATAGTAGAGGATAGGAAAGGTAGCAGGATACAACAGTTACTAATAGGGCATTATGTAAAAATGTAGATGTGTAACCGACGTGATTCTGCAATCTGTATTTGGGGTAAAATTGGGAGTTCAAAACCCACCTGAATCAAATGTATGAAATATGATATGTCAAGAGCTTTGTAATGTTTTGAACAACCAATAAAAAAAAAGAAACCCTATAAAAATGATAATGACTTGTATATGTATCTGGAAAATATTTGTAATTTTAAAAATAATTTTGTGATTTTTTCAAAGTTTTTATTACTGCATTATAGTTACACATAATATTTTGCTTCATATTGACATAATCGTATATTCATAGAATATAATTTGCTTTACTTCAGTCCCCCTTCTTCCTCTTTCACTCCCCTCTTCCCCCCATTCCCTTCCTCTATTAAAAAAAATAATTTTAAACATTATTTGAGGTTCTTTATTTAAGCAACATTCAACTTACATGAAAAAAAAATTTGTTTCGTTTTCTACTTATAAATTTTCATTTTCTACACTATGAAAAGGACATTAGTAAACAGTGGCTGCATTAGTGATATCCACCAGTTAATGTTAAAATTATAAGAAAATTTGAAATAGTAAATGAATATCAGCTAAAAGAAAGGTATTCAACCAATATTGAGAAAATATGCCACATTACTATAAAACATAGTGATAGATAAGCATTGTTTATTTTTAAATAAAAAGGATGGATTCCTATTTCAACTTGTACATAATTAAAACCATAACACAATTTTTATGAAATTTGGAAAATAGTTTCTCCAACTCCTATAGGAAATTAAAAAAAAAAAAAAGCTAAAGTGATATTTATGAGGATAAATAAAAGGAATTTGGCATTCAATTATCTAAATATTTCATAGAAAGGCCTTAGAAGAGCCCCACCTTGACGCTTTCAGCTCCTTCCATAAGCTCCTTCCCCTCCAGTATTTTGGGAAGAGCCAGTGGTCAGTGTGAACTCTGTGCTAAGTAGGCTCTGGATTCCAAAGGAATCCTGTAGGATCGGGATTCAGAGATCTGTGAAGCACATTCTCCTGTTTCCCTCAAACAGCAATAATCAAAGGGTATTAAAAGAAAATCTAGAAGGCAATTTTGAAATTAAGATAACAATTATATCCTAAAATTAGACATGATAATCAAAGATCTAACACAACAAATTAATAACTTGACTGAAATTTAAATTGTTGTAAAATAAAAAGAAAAATGGTAAAAGTTTAAGAAAATATGAACTAGAGTAAAGTAGGTGAGTGCGGGGGTCCTGCCCTAGCGGGGTCCAGGGAGTCCTGAAGGATGAGTGGCGTCGGCGAAAAGATGAGACAGGAGTCGTTCCGTTGGAGCAATCTCCAGAGAGAGAGCTAATGCAGCTTTCTCTGGGTCATCTTTTATTACAATTTTTCTCATCATTATAGATTCAGAATACGTCATTGATTATATAATTTAAAACTTTGCCAAGACATGACATTTCCTTAACCATGATTGGGGGTACAAAAAATGTAACATTAATTTACATTTTTCCAGGATATGACCTTCAGTTATGTAATTATTAAAAGTACAGAATCATTAATAAAATACGTCATTAATTTACATTTTTCAGATTTTCCCAAGATTTACTATTTTTCCCAAGATATGTTATTTTCTTATTAACTAATGCCAAACTACATAACCAGACTCTAAGTCTCCTAACCAATCATTAACCTAAAGTACACTTGTACTTTATTTCTAATCTAAAATTCCCATCTAAAAAAGTCCCTTTAAATCTTATATTTAAAATATCCTAAAGTTTATGAATCATTCTTAAAACATATCAGAAATCTATACAACTACAAACTTAAGAATTTCTAAACTTAAGAATCTAAATAAAATAATATTTCTAACATTATTCTAAAACTGTGTCTTATAAAGCTGTTTTAATTAATTCCTAAATTTATTCTCATAAAACTGGTTGAGCTGCTTTCTCAAAGAGTTTCTTTGTTTCTCAGTCAAGGTGCACTAGTTCTCATATCTTTATAATCTTTCTCAATAGAAAGTAAGTTCTAAAAATCAATCCACTTTCCACCAATATTAACTATGCTCATCATATATCCCTATGTAAAGTAAGAAAGGGTTTATAAAAAGAGAAGAATATATCTTTATATGTTTTAACTTACCTAAGTGTATAATATAACTTTCCTTAACAAAAATGAAACTGCACGTGGTGAACTTTGTGAAATAAGCATACTGATTAGGTTTTCTAAGAGGCCGGAAATATGGGCTTGGGTTCTAGTTGATATAATCAATGTGGTGCCTAAAATTCTCATGACCTTTGAAAGGATGATTGTTGTCTGTTATCAGGTTTGTCCACAATGTCCTGAGATAGAAGAACAGCCTTCTACTTTGTCCTTGATATGCTGAGGGGTAGTAGAACAGCCTCCAAGGCATGAACTACCTGTTATGTTCTATCCATCTGAAATATAATTTGTTTACCGTTAACATACTCATGCCTCCTGTCAGAAACATAAGCATGAAAATGCAAAGTCCCAATTACATAAAAAAGGGTCTCATGGTTTCGGTTTCCCACCAACCAGTGTGGCTTTGCCAGCATTCATCCTCACTGTGACCCTGTCAAGACAGTGAGTGGGGGATCGCCTTCACCAGGTGAGATCTGAATGTTACCTGAGGACTGATATTTAGAATTGAATTCTGCAAATCAATAAAAAATTACATTAAACTGAATGAAGTTTTAAAATATGATTCAAAACAGACATCTTGAATGCATAATCCTTATTTCTGTTAAGTCATGGAGGAAATTATTTTCATTTTTTTTTTTTTTTTGCATCTCTGCTGCAGGGAATTCAGAATTGTGTGTGGCAATGACACAGAACAAAACAAAACAAATAATTGCACACACACACACACACACACATACAGAATCCAAGAAGTGTGGTTTAACCTGGGGACATAAAAGTTCTGAGTCATGAAGACAGAACATAAGTCAGTAACTCAAATATCCACTTACTGACAAATCTGCCAACTCCCAAGAAAGCTGTCAATCTGTGATTTACGATGAGCTGTATTTTCATTTCAGTAACTCATATTTGAGAAGTGTCCTGGAGGCATTCTTTTTAAAATATCCATGATGTAAAATTTCCAACCAAGTAATGACTATATTAGTTGAATCGATTTATTACACACTTCATCATCGTATCCACACAATGTATGTAAATAACTTGAGAAGTTAGACATTTTGACTTTTCAGAAAATTAACATATTTGCATATATTTTCACATATATATTTATCAAGTGATTTGAACAATAAATTTGCCTTTGAATTTACTGTTTTGTTTAATTATGATTTGCAATCACATGAGAACTTAGCTAAAAGTCAGATTTTTTTCTTTTTTTTTTTTGATGAAAGAATATTTTAGTCATTTAAAGAATGATTATCTTGGGAAATAATTTAGTCTGATTTACTGAATAAAAATAATGATAATGCACTGATGGCAAAATCAAATAACATTTATTAAAAACCTACTCTCTCCTAAGATGATTTCTGTATATTAACTATGTAAATGATCTCATTGCTTTAATTTTATTAAGCAGAAACATCAGTTGGATGAAATAATTTAAGAAACATAATAAAGATTATTTGACTAACATAGGTAGCACTAACATTTGAATACAGTCAGTCCTTTTTGATGGACAGTTTTTTTATGTACTTTTTTAAAAATATAAGGTCATTGCTTTTCTGGTTAGTCTTGTTCAGTTTACATAACTCAATTATTAAAACAAATAGATATTTTAAAAATTATATTAATGTTACTATAACACATACAAACAATATATTAAATTACATACAAGGATACTTCATACATGTTTCTAATTTAGTAATGTAATATTTTATTTGACATTTGAAACTATTAAGATCTAAAGAAAGTACATAAAATACTTTCAATTCTGGAAGAAAATTTCTTTTTATAAAATATACTATTTATATAAGGAGTTCATTTAATGTTGTTATATGCTTGAATTCTCTTTCTTTAGTTATATCTCTGTTCATTTCTGAGCCTAATTGAAAATTAATAGCTTGAATGAACATTTGATTAGCTACTTACTGACATTGGGTCAATATCTCTACTTGTCTTTATTATTTTCCACCTGAGACTCAACTCCCTGGTGGACTAATTGAAATGAACCCATAAGCAGTATTAATTGAGTCTTCTGGTGAATGCAAAAAAAATCAGTGAACTATCTCTGCAGCAAAAGATCAGGTCTTTTTTGACAAATCTTTGCTTTCTTCTAATGTGGTCTTTTCATAGCCAACTGTCTTTATCTCCAAAGATGAATCGGTCATTCTTAGATTGCCTCACACATTTTCTCTTGATCTTCTTAAGACTAAACTTTTGCCTAGACACTGATTTATTTCCTGAGATTTGTTATTTGGTGACCTAAAAGTTGAAGATGATAAGCTTTAGAAATAGTATTACCATAAAGAAATACTACAGTTGAATAAATATAGTTAATGAATATTCTCACATAAATCAGATATCAAAGAGTATTCTGGTTTTCAATAATGAATCTGTTGAGAAATGAATTAGAAAATTTTCATTTTTCTATTACGACGCCTCACAAAATAATTAATAAAAAAAAAAACCTAGGAATAAATTTAACCAAGGTAATGAAAGACCTCTGCAATAAAAACTGCAAACAACATTGAAGGAAGAAATTAAAGAAGACCTCTGAATATGGGAAGACCTCTCATGCTCATGGATAGGCATAATTAATATTGTTAAAATGGCCATACTATCACAAGCAATACACAGATTCACTGCAAATCCCATCAGAATATCAAGGACATTCTTTACAGAACTTGAAAAGCCAGTCCTCAAGTTTATTTCAATAAAAAAAGATCCAGAATATCCAAAGCAATTTTAAGTCAATTTAAAGCAATGCTGCAGTTACCACAATACCTGATTTATACTATACAACTACAGTTAAGAAAAACTGCCTGGTACTGGCATGAAATCAGACCCATAAACCAACGGTGCAGAATAGAAGACACAGAGAAAAGCCCACACAGAAACAGTCACCTGACATTTGAGAAAGGTGCCAAAAAGATAAATTGGCGGAAAGACACGCTTTTTAATAAATGGTGCTGGGACAACTAGTTATCTGTATGTAGAAGAATGAAATTAGACCATTATCTTTCAACCTGTACAAAAACCAACTCAAAATGGATCAGTGTCCTTGGAAATAGGCCAGAGACTATGCAACTCCTAGAAGAAAATGCAGGGCCAACATTTTAGCTTATAGGCACAGGCAATAACTTTCTCAGTAAGATCCCTAAAGCTCAGGAAATAATGCCAAGAATTAATAAATGGGACAGCATCAAATTAAAAAGTTCTTCACAGCAAAGGAAATAATTAGGGATGTGAAGATAGAACCCACAGACTGTAAGAAAATCTTTGCTAGCCACTCTTCCGACAGAGGACTAATATCTAGAATATATAAAAAGATCAAAAAGCTTGAACCAAAAAATCAAATGACCCAATTCATACATGGGTATATGAATTAAATAGAAACTTTTCAAAAAAAGAAATTCAAATGGTCAGAAAATACATGAAAAAATGCTCAATATCATAAGCAATTAGGGAATGCAAACCAAAACTACACTGAGATTTCATCTCATTCTAGTCAGGATGGAAGTCATCAAGAATACAAATAATAATAAATGCTGGAGAGGATGCAGAGAAAAAGGGACACTTTTGCAATGTTGGTGGGACAGTAAATTAGTATAAACACTATGGAAATCAGTATGTAGGTTCCTCAGACTAGACATGGAAAGACCATATGACTCAGCTATAACACATGTTGGTATTAATCCTAAATAATTGAAGTCATCTTACAACAGGGAAACATGCATAGTCATGTTTACAGCAATACAATTCACAATAGCCAAATTATGGACCCAGTAATTGTGTCTGTCACTGGTCTTCACAATGGATTGAGTTTTATTCAGCCACAAAGAAAAATGAAATTATGGCATTTTTGGGAAAATGGATGGAACTAGAGATCATTATGTTACCCAAAAATAAGTCAAACTGGGGCTGGGGATGTGGTTCAAGTGGTAGCACGCTCGCCTGGCATACACGGGGCACTGGGTTCATAAAAATAAAATAAAGATGTTGTGTCCACTGAAAACTAAAAAATAAATATTAAAAAACTCTCTCTCTCTCTCTCTCTCTCTCTCTCTCTCTCTCTCTCTCTCTTTAAAAAAAAGAGAACATAAAAAAATAAGTCAAACTCAGAAAGTTAAGGGCTATGTTTTCTCTCATATGTGCAAGATAGAGAGGAAAATGAAAAACAAAAGTGGAAACAGATATCCTAAAAACCCAAAGGAAATCATAGAAGAAAGGGACCTCAGGGTGGGGCGTGGGGTTCTAAAGGGGAAGTGGTAGGGAGTGATATTTGCCAAATTATATTGCTCTATTGTGTTCATGTTAAGAACAAATCCCATAATTAATTATAACTATAAAGTACCAATAAAAATGTGAGAAAAATTAAGTATTCTGGTTGCATATAGAAATATTTGTCCTACATAGTAGCTCGTAATATGGAAGCATACTTTACTTATTGGAAATTTAATGTAATAAAAACTAAACATTTATAATGATAGATACACTGATATATTTTAAACTTGAAATACTCTATATATTATAGCTGATAATAATGTAATTATAAATAGTTATATATAAAACCATGTATATATATATAAGATATATATTCTTTAGCTTATATATATAATATATAGTATATAATATATATATATATATATATATATTATCAATTATATACAGTGGGGATCATAACCAAATTAGAAGTGATATTTATAATAAAAATAGACAAAGGCCTAGAAAGAGACAATAGAAGCATATGATTATGTAGCTCTTTAATACATAACTTGTGTGTAAAGTGATGTATTACTTGAAGATAGAATAGGATGAGCTAAAGAATTTTATTATAAATCTAAAAGAACTGCAAATACACGGAATAATAAAAAAATGTGTTACCCAAAAGGAAGCAGAAAAAAAGAGGAACGAGATCAGACAGGAAAAACAGAAAACAAATAGCAAAATTACATATTAAACCCTAAATTAATGATAAGCTTATTAAATGTAAATGGTAAAAAAAAATTCAAGTAAAAAATTCAGATGACCAGTTTGGATAAAAATTCAATGCCAATTCTGTGCTGACTATGAAAGCCAGTCAGCACTTTTACTAATCTGAGTAACTCCAAATTTTAAAGTTTTTACTATTTATTCATCTGGGTCACATCTCAGGATAGTTTATACAAATACCAGTCCTGTAAAGTGAGGTCATGCATTGCAAATTTTACACTATATCTTATCTTCCTCTAGTTGAAAAACAATCCTTCTCACTACTCACCATAAAAGATCCTAGTCCCAGGGCTCCTCTGTTGCAGTATATTTCACTGGTAAGTGTGACCTGACCCTCTGTGTCACTCTGTGGGTTTTGCTGCTTGTGAAATAGCACAATGATACTATTGCTTCTGCTACTACTACTCTTTTCCCTATAAGTAGAAACCATTTTCCTTTGACCCAGAAAAACCTTGAATCTTCAGTTAGAGTCTGTTAAATAATGGCAAATGATGAACCTTGTTAGCCTACATAGTTATTTCAGCAGTTCCTCTGAACAGGTCAAGATTATTTTAGTAAAGTCTCAAAACTTCTTTGAAGAAAAATACTCAAATGAGTTAAAATGAAAGGACTTCAAAAACATCCTGCTAATCCTATGCAACATATATATGTCTGTTAATATAAAAGTAATATTGTGAGCTTCATTTCAGAGCTAAGAATATCACCAGAGGTAAAAGGGTTAATATTAGAAAAATCTTGTAGCAGTCAATCAGTTTAACTTCCTTGCAGTGAGTGTGAGCCTTTGACAAAGATATTTAGGAAACCAAGATGTTCCTGTTGTTAGCATAATTGACTGGTCAGGTTTTTTGTTATCAACTGTTCTAGTCATCCTCAATCTGAAATTCTCATCAAAATAATTTTATATCATGTAATTTTCCCAAAATACTAGTTCATTAATTCATTCATATGACCAGGATATTCTTAGATCAATGAAGAGTAAATATAAAAACTTTTTCACTTGTAGTAGTGAACAGAGGTGTGGGTTTGGGAGGTTTTCCAAAGGAGGTCAGCATGAAGGATGCTAGATATGCTGTTGCCAATGTGTAGAACAGGGTGACTAAAGACACAGTGTGCAAACCTGGCACTATCTCTGACTTGCAATTGTCAGTGATAGTCATGAACAAGTAGTGACATTGAAAGATTGTATGTCACAAGGAAGAAAAAAATGTCTGACCTACTTACATATGCAAACTGTGCCTTCACATTTGTCAATGAACTAAAAATGGGTATCAATGAACTTTTTCATATTGATAATGAGACATCCAGTTTTGCATTCATTGACTAGTGATAAATAGACAACATGATTTGAAATTAAGGTGATCATGATAATAGAGACAATGAAGATGATGTCATCAACACTGCAGAAAAAGTACTTATAGATGAAATAATATAAATGTGCAATGCACTTATTGAAGTAGTACAGCAGTGTGCATTTGTAACAGAGCAATAAATAATGTCAATTTATAAAATCAAAGAGAGACAAAAAAAAAAAATTGTTGTTAAGGTAAATGACCCTGGGAAAACCTTTTAAAAAGCAATCGAGCGGAATGCCTCCAAATCTCTGGAAGGTTCCCTTCCTGGTCCTTCAAATGCTTCTGTTTTTTTTTTTGTTTTTTTTTTCTAACCTAAAAATGCTGAGCTAACATTTATAGTACCATTTTAATCAAAATATTATAGTAGGTGGAAACTGAAAGGCTGTTATTATTTGTTGTTGCTTTTTCTCAACAGCTGAGGAAGGATTAGAGAAACATTTAGTTAGCCTGAACACATTACATGGTTTCATACTGCAATAATATTTTTACTCTTCTATACTTACATGTGAATAAGCATGAGAAAATCATTGCTTATTGGTGGTATATAAATTCAGAGGAATGGTAATGATATCAAACACCATAGAAAGTCATTTGGGTAGAAGAGGTAGTGACACCTTTGTTTATAATGTTTCTGTGAGCACAAATTTTGGTTTATGCCCATAATTCCTTTATAATATTCTACTAAATTACCTTCAGGCTACTGGGTGCAATAGTACAAACCTAAAATCCCAGGGACTTTGGAGGCTGAAAGAGGAGGATTGAAAATTCAAGGCCAACCTGGGAAATTTAGTAAGATCCATCTTAAAAAAAGAAAAGAACCAAGGACTGGGGATATAGCTCAGTTGGTAGAGTGCTTGCCTTGCATGTACAAGGCCATGGGTCCAATCCCCAGCACAACAACAACAAAATACTATGACATGCAACTAAATCATTCAAGTTCATTCTGGGTGAATTTGAGTTGGCATAAAATAATCACACAAAGACAGAGAAAATACCTTTTTCTCTAGAGCCACCTGAATTCTTTATTTTTATTGGGGACACACAATGTTCTTTCCAAATAAGGCAAAGGGTCAGGTTTCAGGGGGTTGAGTCTAGCTTCCTGATGGCTTGTGGTCAGTAGATTGATTGACATCTTTGGCAAGTCACACCCATCTCAGGTGGGAACATAGGCAAAGCGAGAGGAAAGTGCACATGTGTGTTGCATGGCCCAAAGAGCACGCAACATCAGGCCAGACCTCCCATATGCTCAAATGCACATAATACACACAGCCCATGGCTGGCCCGCAACAACAACAACAAAAACAACCAAGGGCTGGGGATATAGCTCAGTTGGTAGAATGCTTGCCTTGCATGTACAAGGCCATGGGTCCAACGGTAGAGCACTTCTGAATCCACTCTCCAGTGTGAATAAATAAATGAATAAATTTTGATAAATAAAGTAGAATAAAATTATGTAACTTTAGTCTATATGTATAAGGTGTTAATGAAACATAAACAAATTTTGTATTTAAATGTCAGTCTAATACCCAACTTATGTCATTTTCTATATACAAACATTCTACAATAAATAAATTTCTTCTATATTTGTGAGAGTATTTAACATGGACGGGTTTCAAATGTTGCCCAAAGCTTTCTCTGAATGTCTTTAGAAAAATCATAGCTGACTGTAAATGCCCTAGCATGTGTGTTTCTTCTTTCAACTTTATGGCCGATGCTCATTGTGCAATTGTGCAAACACTTGTTTTTGGATATAGACTTGTGACCTTGTAGTCCTGTTTGTTTTATTTCCCTACTCATAGAGAAATAATATATCTTGCTATTGCAAATCATATATACATGTGTGTGTGTGTATATATATATATGATAATGCATATATCTATAATATATATGCATATATACATACATATGTATATATTCTATCTATATTTCTAATGGTTAAGTGAACACAAAATTCTTTTAAATTATTGTAGTAAACCACCTTCAGACTACTAAGTGCAATGGCACAAACCAGTAATCCCAGAGACTTTGGAAGCTGAGGCAATATTCTATATACTGGTAATAGTAAGAGAGAAATGAAAGTTAAATCCCTTCATATTTGTATTCTTCTTACAAAGAAAATTTACTTGCCAAGGTACTCAGGAGATGTATATGTAACTGAAACTTTCCTACTGAAGAAAGAGACTATCTCACATTCTTGAGTAAATCATTTTACTCCAAAGCTAAAAGTCTTCTGATTATCCTTTGCTATTGTAGTAGGCAAATTAATGTCCTCTCTAACAAAGATGTCCATATCATAATGCCCCCAAACTTGTGAATACCTTAGGTCTCATTTTAAATGGAAATTAAGTTTATAGGAGAATTGAAGTTGCAAATAAGCTGACTTTGAGTTGTGAAGAGACTTTTAGGTTATTTTGGTGTACTCAATGTTATCACAAGAGTTTTATATTAAAAAGAAGAGGCAATATAAAAAATAATGATATGATAATATTAGAAATACTAGAATAAATTCCTTTTAATATATTTAATTGTAGATGGACACAATACCTTTATTTATTTATTTATTTATTTATTTATTTATTTATTTAATTTGGTGTTGAGGATTGAATACAATGCCTCATGTGTGCTAGGCAAGTTCTCTACTACTGAGCCACAAAGGCAGCCCTTGAATAAATTCTGCTAGCTTTGAAGATGAGAAATGCGACTAAGAGCCGAGGAATGTGGCAGTATTTGGAACCTGGAAAGTGCAAAGGAGCAGATTTCCCCAGAGTCATATATAAGACACTCCTGCAGACACCTTGATTTTAACTGGCAAATGCATTTCAGACTTCCAACTTGCACCTTCAAAATAAACTTTGTTGTTTTAAGCCACTGCAACCATACAATTATATTTGTGGTAATTTTTAAGGGAGCAATAAGAAATTCACATACCTGGCATTCCAATGTTTTATCCAGTGCTTCTTGAAAGCCATGTACTATCTATCCTTGAAGGTAAATTTTACCATGACTCAATTTCTCAGTTCTTACCTGGAAGGATCACTTCTGTTAGTAATACCAATCTCTCTAATGTTTCTGTCTCTTTCTCTGTGTATCTCTCTTTCTCTCTCCTTTATTCTATGTTTTTTTTTTTCATGCCCATGAACAGAATTACTTATACTGCTTCATTCCAACATAAACCCAACCTCTAACTTCCACTCTTCCTTAGCCAATAATCTCATCAATCATCTCCACTTAAGGTCTGATAGCACATATTATTTGTACTGTTCAATTGGCTATATTATAAGTTTACTTTCCTTCATTTGTTTGTTTTATATGTTTATAAACTTTAAAATTCTGTCTATGATATAATACAAGGGTAATTTCATATTGTCATTTGTATTTTGAATTAATTTTCTCGGGTAAAATTCTTCTAGTTACACTTTAACTTGACATTTCTATTTTAAAATAAAAATTTAAATGTAAAATTAAGCTATAAATGTAATCATAATGTATGAAATCATCTCAGAAGAAATCTGAAACAGAAAATATTTCTTGGGCTGGGGCTGTGGCTCTGCAGTAGAGCACTCACCTATCACGTGCAAGGCCCTGGGTTTGCTCCTCAGCACCACATAAAAATAAATAAGTAAAATAAAGGTATTGTGTTCAACTACAACTAAAAAATTTTTTTTTTAAAGTTAAAAAAAGAAAATATTCCTGTATATTGAGACATATAAAAGAGTAAATTATTTTCTTGGTTAGTTCTTTTTGTTGTCTTTGTTCTAATTAGTTCTACATGACTGTTGATTAGTTCTTTAATAATCTGATGTGCCTAAGGGGTAGTAATGAATTCTTGATGAAGTACAGGAAGAGAAGAACTATTGTTAAAATGTATGGTTGGAGAAATAATTCATGGAAATAACAAGAATATAATTCACTTGAAGAGAAAAGATTGACTTAGAAACTTGAGTCAGGATTGAAAAACAAACCAAAAATCAATGTAAACAAGCCATTCCAAAAATCAGAAGACAGGACAACAAAGATAATTTTGTATTAATCAAAATGGTAGATTTTGTACAAAGACAGAAAAAGTGAAAAGTTGATGGCGAAATTAATTAATTAATTAATTAGTAATTAATTATGAACACAAATTAAGGCAACTCATTTGGAGTTAGATCTCAACTGCAAACTATCAGCTGCTCTCACCAGAGGTACAAAGCAAAGGGCTCTTTTTTATCAGGAGAGTTCAAGAGAGGTCTCCTTAAAACAACTTATGGGTCACAGCAACAAATGTGAAAAAATTTAAAGCTAGAATTTGAGGTTGTCAACATAATTTAAGATAAACATTTGATAACTTTTTGCAATATCTTCAAGACTGTCAAACTACAAGTATTGTATAAAAAAGAAAACAAAACTATGATCTCAAATATCTCCTTATGGTTTATCCACCTACATGTCATCTTGCTTAACTTGGTATATCTATATCCATATCTCAACATTTACATTGTGTAGTTTCTATTGAGGAAACTTATTACTTATTGGCATCTGTTGTGTACTATGTAAAGATGAATATTAAATAGCAATAATTCTGTTGAATTTTGGGGAAGAGGATCCCCAATAATAGAGGACATCTGTAATCCAGGACAGGGAGTGGCGAGGGAGCCCCCACTGAGCTCAATACCAACTTCTGGGCAGAAGCCTTTCTGTATTTATGGTTATTTGTTATCATTAAGTAGTTATTATTCAGGGATCCAGTTCCTGGGTTCATTTATCATCATCATCTAAAGTAGATTAGGGCTAATGATGGGTAAATATACAGCAGTGATTTGGATTTGTAAGGTTGTTTATTTGTTTGTTGAACATGAATTTTGTTAATGCAGTCATTTTTCAATCTCCCCCAAGTTGTAGTGATTTATATCTATGTAGATTAAAAAATGTGAAAATTAATTTCATGTCATCAATTTACTTTTCCACTGAGCAATTTAGGATAGAAGAATGATCTTTTAAAACAAGAATAAAATTAACTTTCAGAAAAGTGTATTAGCCATTCACATGGACTTTATTTTCTATAATAAGAGAACTTTAAAATGTATATTAATTCTTAATTTTTCATCACAAATTATGTAAAAATTCAATAGTACATTAACTTCTAAACCATATTTATCTAACTTTTAAAATGCTTATGATTTTGTCTTCTTTTTTTAAAATGTATTTTTAAGTTGTATTTGGACACAATGCCTTTATTTTTTATATATTTATATGTGGTGCTAAGGATAGAGCCCAGGGCCTCACATGTGCTAGGCAAGCGCTTTACCACTGAACCACAACTCCAGCCCTGATTTTGTCTTCTTTTATTACTCACATTAGTTGATATTCTTTAAACATATTTGTATAGCCTCATACTATTTTAAAAAGTAGATTTTTTAAAAGGTTTTAAAAAATAACAGAATTCTGTTTTTAATTTGACACAAAATTTTCATAATAATTGTTGAGATCTATTCTACTCTCCAAATTAACTTGTTTATTAAAGGAACAGAATATTGATTTGATAGTTGACCTTGCTGTGTTCATCATATTAAATTAATGAACTTTAAGGAAATTATTTTATTAAAATTAATATTTTTTTCTGTATGCACTTTTCTTATCTGACTTACCCAAAGACAAATGAAACTCAACAAAATATATCTAATAAATCTAATTTAACATATTGTTTTCATGTAAAGTAGCAGAAACCTAACCCTGTATGTCTTTCTATAAAGATGTTGTACAGTACCATTTATATTTTACCCATGAAATGTTCAATATTTGTGGAAGAGAAGAAAACTAATACATATTAATTAAATAGATGCTAAGACAAACATGGTATTTTGTAGACCATGGTATGTTCTCTATAGGGGTTTATTACCAAAATTGTGCATCACAAACATACATAAAATACATTGGTCCACATTGTCTTCATTGATATATTAATAGCTCAAAATGTATCTATCTTAGGAAGACTATGACTATATATTGCCCACAAACAACGGAAATTTTAGGATAAGAAAATAATTGCCTTTAAAAGCTTTTTCCTCTTGTACACCGTAAAACTTAGATTTTGCAATAACATTTGAAGTAAGGTTTCATGACCTAATTTTCCATATGGCATATGCAATTCCAAGTTCTGTCAGTTGCAGATTGAGGATTTTTAGTGATGGGGAAGCCCACTTTCACCTGAGGCAGACTTGGTTCTTGATTAGTGTACATTACATCCTGTTTTCAGGAACCTCATGCTGTTATCATCACGGTTGCCTTTCTCAGGTAGAATTCTAAGTGGAAGTCAAGGTATTGCTGGGTTCTCAGGTGTATGGAGTGCATACTTCCTGTTTTCTTCCTGAGTGCTGTACAAGCCTTTATCAACAAACACAAATCTCATCAGTGCTTTCTAAAATAGCCTCATAAAGTTACGAATAATTGTACAAGCTTCTGGAGTCATAAATCTGTTGTGAATTATCTTCAGCATGCCTACAGTATAATTTCACACCACATTTCCCTAAATACAGTGTGTATACGGCATTCTCCAAAGCTGCAATTCTGTAATATCTATAAATTCTGTGTTCTCATCTTCTCCAGAAGTTTCTCAGACCTTGTTAGTGTAGCTTCTTTTTTTCTTTTTTATTAGTACATTATAGTTATGTATACTGTTGGAATTCAATTTGACATAATCACACAAGCATGAAAAATAATAATACTTGAGGTCTTCCTTCTATTTATTTGTAGCTTTTTATTTTGTGATATATATGCTTTATACATACATAAAGGTAAAATTCAAATGATGTATTCATATATGTTCATAGGATAGTTTGGCCAAATTCATGCTGAGAAATTTTCATACAGTATGAATAAATGAATAGACTAGTGCCCTATTAAAAGGAATGAATTTGAGATTGCATATGATAAGATTCAAGGCGTGGTAAAGTTGCAAGAAAGGGAAAGGTATTTTTCAAAAAAGGCGCCATCCTTAGAAAACTTAGGGAATATAGGAAAGAAGTAAAATTCTTCAAAAACAAGTTATTATCAATTTTAATACCAAGATTAGATTCCCCACATGTGGTGCAATTTACTAAGAAACTGCAGTTTATTGTGGCAATTAATAAAAATAATCTTGAACTTAGAAACTGAATAAATCTGTTTTACCTTTCTGCCCAAGTGATTGCTCTATATTATAGATTTGTGAGAATCAGTCATGAATAATAAAAAAAAAAAACTGAAGAAAAACAAGAAAATCTCATCCTCGTTTACTGAAAAAAAAATAAAGTAATAAAGTTTGAGACTCTAAAAGGTTTAGCAGATGGCAGTCCTCTGGAGTTGAACTTTTGTTGTTGTTTTTGTTTTCTGTGCTGTAAGTGTTGAACCACTTATCTACCTCCCCAGCCCTCTATCTCATTCTTACCATGGAAGAAAACCCCAATGCAAATTTCCAAAATGAATTTGATATAAATGAAAAAGATATTGTGAATGTGGGGTGGAGGGAGCACTAGAAATTTAAAAAAAATAAGACTAACCAGGACAAATTACCACAAAAATTTAGTAAAATGTGAACAATCAGTGTTATTACTGAAGACAGCAGAGAGCCTCAGAGAATCAGAGAGCACATTTGGGGAAATTGCAGAAATCAGGTTCAGATATTTGACTTGGCCTGGTACATGACTTTTAAACACAACTTAATGCTACCATCTTTAGGAATAAAATTTTAAAAATAAAATGCAGATAATCATGCTGTGTTTTGCCTTCTGCCAAAAACATAACCATGTGCCAGTTATAGGTGTTAGTATTCTCTGATCTGAGATGGAAGAGAAATAAATACAGTCTAATTACACTAGTATCTTAATATGAACAGGAAAAAAAAACTCTTTGATACTATAGGTTGTTAAGAATTTTAAGGTTGCTTGTAAGTGCAACATATCTAAGACTTTTTCTTGACTTTAGGAGAAATTAATTGAAGAGAGGAAATAAAGAAAATCTTGGCAAGGAAAAATTAATTACCAAGTGCCCATTCACAGGACCAAAGTTAAAATAAATAAATAAATATATATATATATATATATATATATATATATATATATATATATATATATACAGAAGAGAGAAAGAAAGTAACCCAAGAAAATAAAAATAAATTAATTAATTTAAAATGTAATAATGATCATGCAGAAATTTTCAGAAAATTTAAGAAGTATATGTATATATGTACATATATATTTACAATATTTTTCTAAAATAATTAATAATAGAAAATACCATATGGTAGAGGAAGAGGATGAAGAGGGAGGGAGGAGAGGAGGGCATGGGGAAGTATTGGGAAAAAGTCTTCCAAAATATGCTTCATCCAATGAATGAATCATATATATATATATATATAAATATATATATATATATATGGATATATATATGGATATATATATATATATCCATATATCCATATATCCATATATCCATATATATATCCATATATATATATATATATATTTCCATATATATATAATTATAATGAACTAAATAATAATAATAATAGGAGAGCAATAAGTAGAGTAAGTAGATTAAGTGAGGGTAAAGAGGAGGGTGAAAAATGCACTAAGGAATAAGTTTGATAAAATTATGTTATGTGCAAGTATGAATATAACATAATGAATCCCATTATTACATATAATTATAATGCACTAATTAAAAAAATAGAAAGCCCAGCAAAGAAAGGGGATCAAGAGAGAGGAGGGGAGAGAATGGGAAGAGAAAGGGGAGTAGATAAATAATTAGAGCAATTTATTGTATGAATATGTAGAAATATATCACAAAAAATCCCACTATTATATGTAATTACATGCACCAATATAATATTAAATGAAAATGGCATATTTTAATATTAACAATTTTGAATAATATTACAAAACAAGATATCTTTTTTGGGGTGTTGGAGGTATTGTGTATTGAACTCAGGGGCACTCAACCACTGAGCCATATCCCTAGCCCTATTTTGTATTTTATTTATAGACAGGGTCTCATGGAGTTGCTTAGTGACTCACTATTGCTGAGGTTGGCTTTGAACTCTCGATCTTCCTGCCTCAGCCTCCTGAGCTGCCGGTATTATAGGTGTGCACATTTTGAATTTTTTTTCCTGTACCAGGGTTTGAACCCAGGGATGCTTAACCACTGAGTCACAACCTCAGGCCATTTATATATACTTTTTTTTTTTTTTTTTTGAGACAGGGTCTTAGCTAAGTTGTTTAGGGCCTCCCTCATGAAGTTGTTGAGGCTGGCTTTGAACTTGGCAATTCTCCTGCCTCAGCCTCCCAAGCCACTGGGATTACAGGCATGCATTACTGTGCCCAGCTATTTTTTGAAATTTTGTACTGTGATCATGAAAAAATTGATTCAGAATAATCAATTTGAATACATGTCCTAATAAAATTATTAGATGTCAAGTAAGAAGAAAAGACTATCATCTGGGTTCCCCAGGAAAAATTATACTTATGGAGTATAATATTAAATCATACATTATGCTTTTCACCAACAATGTGCAAAGCAGTAGAATGAGAGTCCTATATGAAATACACAATAAAAATATTGTTGAAAGATTTTTAAACTAACTACACTCATTTAAAAGAATGTTGGTGGGTCTTGTAGTATCAGGACCAGTATTATTGCATCTACTTATATTATATGAGGGTCTTTTCAAAAGTAAAGGCTTCAGTTGATCTATAATACATACAAATGTTATATTTGTATGCACCTTAAATCGGTGCCTAAAAATATATTTTTGAAAGTTTGACAGAGTAATAATGATAAAAATAACACATCTATACTCAAAATGAGATGTTTAATAGAGTAATCAAAATTACATTCAAACTGCTATCAATATGCAAACAACTATCATGGATTATCATTGCAACCTGCCTACTTAGTGACATATGGAAGAAGAAGAAATAACCCTTTATTGTTATAGGTTATTAATTTTTTAATTTTTTTTTATTTCAGCACAACTAGCCTTTCAAGACTGATAGAAGTATTAACTGAGCTCAGAAAGTTGAAAAACAATTTTTGTCAATAAAGCTTTAATTTGTGCATGTCTATATGCAGGCTCAAGGTATGAAAAGTATGTGGAAGAGAAAAAGACAGTGAGACAAGAAAAAACAAGAACTCTAAGCACTCTTGATTGTGCAAATATGATCATAGTTACACCCCCATAACCTGTGAATATATTTTCTTCCATTAGAAACGTGACTTTGAAGCACTGATTGGGAATATTGAGATTGGGAAATTATCCTGGATTATCTAGTGAATAGCATGTAATCACAAAGGTCTTTTTACATGAAAAGAAAACAGAAGACTCAGAGAGAAATCTGAAGGTGCCATGCTGATGGCTTTGGAGATGACAGGAGAAGATCATGAGCCAAGAAATGGAGACCAACTGTAGAAAATGGAAAAGTCAAACAAACAAACAAAAAAGCTGGTCTTTCAGAACATCCTGTAAGTAACACTGGCCTACTGATATGTCAGTTTTAGCCTAATGGGAACCAATTTAGATGTCTTATCTCCCAAAATCCAAGATAACATTTAAAAAATTTCATTTGTCACTAAATTTGTGATAATTTATTAGAGCAAGCATATGGAACTAATGCAAATAACTACATTCTTCTGGTAATAAAAAATACAGATCTGTTTAATCCAAAATGTAAAAAAAAAACATAATAAATACTTAAATTTTGTTTTATATATGTCTTTAAATATAAATCGAACTACAATAAGTAAACACACAGGTGACAGATCATTAAAATGATTATATCTTATTGTAAACATCATTTGCATAAAAAGCTTTTTCTTTTATTTAAAGTTGCAAGTCAAGAAATTGGCAAACTCAAAATTAAAATCCTTTCATTAATAAGGTTATAAATTCTATGATAATGTCTGTAAGACTAGAATAATACTAATACATAAATGGCCTTTCAATTATCAAGAATAATGTGACAATCTCAAGGCTGTTTTTCTTTATTATAGCTCTGAATGTGCCTCTTTGGTGGTTGTTTCTTCTGCTCTTTGTGATATCTCTTGTCTTTTGTACCAATCATCTGTTCTAATTTATAAAATTCAGCATTGATTATGAATTAAGCAATTCCTCCAAATCACAGTTTTTATATATTCATTTATGAACTATGAGTATTTTTATAGCAAGGAATCAATTAATATTTAATATTTGATTTTTTTGTAATCTGTTATGAATTGTAATTGACACAGTATTCTGATCCCTGAAGTTTCAGATACATTTCTTTTCATTATTTATTTGTTCCATGAATATCACAGACCCTCCAAACCTATTACCATCTATCAGCACGTTTTTGTCCATTTTCCTTCCTTCTTAATTCACTCAGATCTGTTTCTAAGAGGTTGACCTAAATAGATTACATCCTTGAACTCTCCCTCGCTTTACTTCCAAGAGGAAATGAGAGCACAGCAGGGAATTGTGGAAAATATGGAGGTTGAGGATCAAACAGTCAATATGTTTCCTCCCTCCCTGTGAGTTTACTTCAGTTTGGCTCTTCCACTTAAATCTTGTGACACAGGTCTTTTCAAAGCAAGGCAGTTTTAGTGACTACATAACCCAAATGGCTTATTAGAAATGTTTTAATTTTTCACTAAACACTAAAATTGGACGTGTGAGACATCATTTCATTATTAAATGGAAAGGAAATATGCAAGGTAGATCCTAACTCAGTCAAGAGAACTGCACAATCTCAACTCTGACTGCTTTGTTACAGTCTTCTGAATTCACATCTTGGTCTGTTTCTTTGACCAATTACTGAAGAAGGAAGAGCAGACCAGGCTGAGCGCTGAGTCTGCCTGGTATGCTATGAGTAACCCGTTGTTCAAAGGCTGCCCACCTTTATGTGATCCCATAAAGGACAATATTGTTGAAAACATGTCTCAGTGGAAAGGAGTTCAGGTGATAAAACCACACTCCCCCCCCACATACACACACACACATACACACTTCCTGTGTATCATGGATTAAGGGCAGTGGGCAGTGGTCTACAACTGTTGTGAAAGTCAATGCAGCCTGAAGTATGATTCTCACTGGCTTCCAGGTAAATATTAGAAAAGTTGACCAGATGATTAGAACTTAAATGTTTCTAAAAAAAAATAGGATTGATTCTAGATCTCAGAAGCAGGTAAGTGGTGGGACCTCTCATAATAGATTGTCAGTGGTTAAATAACAAAGTGATCCATTTTGTGCTTGTCTGTCATCCTTCTTCTTAGCCAATGGTGCTTGCTCAAGGAGCCCATGGGAAGAGTGTTATGGAATGGAGAAAATTTACAGCTCAACAGTATAATTTTTCCTTCAATACACCTCATCTGTCCACTATGGATGGTGAATATCAATCCTGAGAAAAGTAGAGGCAACAGCACAGTATTTTCCTAGTGTATCACCATTCCCCAGGGAATAAGTCTGATGAACGTTGGTGATTACTCCAGACCCCTCCAAGAGTCATGCCACTTGCATTTTGTGCTCACAGAAATTAACATCCATAGTAATTGTGGACTTGTCTTCCATGCCCACAGCATTGTCAAGACAAAAATTGATACACTTAGGTAATAGCTTACCTATACCTCAAATCCACCTGTGATTGGTACTACAACTACAAAAAGAGGAAGATGGGCAGTGGTACAACCAAGCCATTCACTCCACCACCTAGGAACAGCTGTCCTGATGAGGAGCTTGAATGACAGCTTTAGCCTCCATTAAGGTATTAGCTGAGAGATAATGGCCAGACTGCTTATAAAAATAGAAATCTTACTTGCAATCAACAGAAATGTACCCAGGAAGACAGCATACTACCTACATTAACCCTTCTAGGAAGTCAGGCTATCATCTGCAGCAACCATTCCAGAAAGCCAAACAACACTCCTTACAGTAATAGACTTGGAATGTCCAGAACTTGTTTAATAATGCAGAGCTTCTCGAATTTTTGTTTCTACTTTCAGTTTAGGGACAAACTTCTCCATACTGCTGCCTATAAAGATATATGTGTGTGTGTGTGTGTGTGTGTGTGTGTGTGTGTGTGTATATATATATATATGTCATCCTTAATCAAAATTAAAATTTTAATCTGAGAATATTATTTATTTATAGAAATAACTATGTCAATTCCACATGGTCCACTTTTCCCTTCCTGGAAAGCCATATTAGATAATGCCAAAGCAATTATTCTATTATGTAGGATGCCCTAATTACCCTAAAACTTCCTATGCCTATAACCTTCAATAATGGTATATCTGATGATTGCTCTTTTTTTCCATATAAAGTTTCTCTCCCCTTTTTCCTTCTTCAGAGTCTTTTCCAAATGTAAGTGACATTGTCTGTCTTCTTTCTATAGCTATCTCAGAATAAATAGCTTTGGCTGAGCTTCTGGTTGGCCTTTGCTTATTTTCACAAGGAAAGTACCCTTTATGGCTTGTTTATTGACCTACATGTCAAGGTGCCTCCTTTAAAGTCTTGAGATTTAAAAGAAATCTCCAGCTGTCCTGCTCTCCTGAGTCTGTGCATGCTTAAACCTCCTCATGGATATTATCCTTTTATGCAAAAATCACGAACATGTGATGGCAGGAGCCTACTGGAGGAGGTGATTTTTGTTGTTTTGTGGGAGTAAGAAGAAAATGTCAAAGCTAATGCAGTCATTGAGTCTCCCTCTTTGACTAATTTCTAGCCCCTGATTCCTGATCTAGTAAATTTATAGCAATATAAGGAACACAAGTCTTAAAAGAGATGGTGAAAATGAAGGCTTAGGTTTTCCATTAGATAGAGAATTATTCAGTTGAATTTCTGGCCCAAGAAAATAAGAATATAGATTGAAAACAGAAAATGTCAGCCCTATTTATTAAGGCTGGATTTGGGTTTTATATTGGAAAACACAAATATTGCATAGCATCTCTGTTACATACATACATAATTATGTTTTTTTCCTCTTATGCTTTTACATAAAGTAGTAAATGTGACCAAGTTGACATCATCACATGAACAAAAGATAGCTAATGGAAGTCTGTATATTTCTTATATTGGGTATTTATACTTTTCACTAAATGAAGACCAAATGTACATAATGAGGGATAAAGGATGGGAAGGTGAGGAAATGTCAGAGATCTGTCTGCTTTACTCCTCTCACTCAGTGAGCTTTCCACACTGCCTCCTCCTTCCTCCTTATCAGTATTTATCAATGTCATCTTTAATTAAAAATGATGTTTCTAGTGTTGAGCAGATTTTTATTTACTTTTAGCAAATAATCATTCTGATCTCTTATTCCCCATTTTTCTCTTTCTTGGGTTTTCTCTCATGCAACTGTCTCTATAAAAATTAGTCTTGCTGGGCCTGGTGTTACATGCCAGTAATCCCAGGAGCTCAGGAGGCTGCAGGAGGAGGATCACTAGTTCAAACCCTGCCTCAGCAATTTAGTGAGACCTTATCTCTAAATAAAATATTTTTTTAAAAGGGGGTGGGAGGTGGCTGGGGATGTGACTCAGTGGTCAATATTCTGGTACCAAAAAATGAAAAAGAAAAAGTCATCTTTTTTTCATTTCCAGTATCCTCCTCTTCCATTGCTTTTGGAATCACTGGTGATAAAGATCCATTATATTAGCCCATTTTATAGCTTGCTATGGCTTCTGTAAATGAATATACTTTTTAAGATAGTTCTGCATAAATAAATTCATCTCAGAATATCTTTGAGTGAGACATCTCCTTACTGAGACCCAATTCATTCTACGTCATCTAAAATCATCTCTGCTTATCTGTTTCCACTGCCCAAGGCACACATAGAAATATGCTTTGGTGTTTTCACCATCCATTTACTTTTCCTCACATTTTACCATGGTCATTTAACAATGTACCACACAGTTATATTTTTATTACCATTTGTTTTATTTTTTTTACATATATGAGTGATTGCAAATCTGTTTATCTCCTATTTATTTTGAGAAAATTTTGCCAAATATCCTCTCTACTCTATCTGGCTTTGGTTTCCTCACCTGTCCTAAATTTTACGTGGAAGATAGATAAGTTGGCAAGACTTCTATAGAAACAAAGGAAAAAGCAAACAAGTGGGTGTTTAACCCTAAGCAATTTATTTTCTCACACTTCCTTGAGACTAAAAGACTCTATGGAGGTGCCAGAAGGCTGATATGTTCCCTGGCAAGGCTTCTCTTCCTGCCTGGAAGGAGGCTGCCTTCCCATGTTCCCATCAGGCCATTCCTTAGTGTGTTTGCTTTGGGGAGGAGGAGAGAAAGGTGAGAGAAGCAGAGGGAGTTGGGGGAAAGGCCTCTGATTTATCTTCCAATAAAGACATTATTACCATTGGATCAAGGTCTCACCTTTATGAACCTATGCAAGCTTAACAACCACTTTGAAGACTACATCTCCAAATTCAATCACACTGGGAGTACGGACTCAACAGATACACCTCAAACATCTCTCCATAACAGAAGCTATGGCAGTATATCAGGGCATCACTTGAGGCTGATCATCTGAGGTGTCGTAGCTATTAATCAATTAGGATATTGAGTGACAGAGGTTTAGGATCTTGGGCTGTGTGTTCTTTTGTGAAACCCTGTATTGGTGTCCATTCCATTTACCTAGGGATTTTTTCCATTCTTCTGCTTTCTATGTGTTATGATCAATTTCTTTTTCCTGCATTTGAGAACAAGCATTATGCTATTCAGAGTATATTTTACAGAAATTTTATAAACATCTTCCACCAATGAATTATTATACAGGCTTATGTTATACCAGGGCATGCTTCTAAATCACAAGTATAATTTAAAAAAAAATAATAATAATTGTTTAGTATAGCATTGGAAGACCTTGTGCCAAATATTTGATCAACACATGCTTTTTGGAGAATTCTCTTCATGTTCTTAAATGCAATATACTTTAATGATTCTGGTCAAAATTAAGCAATCAAAAATCTTTCACAAACTACTAAAATTTGGAGCAAAATAATAACAAGAAAACAAAAATCACTGCAACCCACAATCTGCTTAGAATTCTACTTAATCTACTAAATCATAATGTACAGACAAGAATTATTTCTTAAGCTACATAATTAAACTTTAAAATAAAAAGACTTCAATTATAAACTACTAATTCTGACTTAGATGTTATTGGCAGTAAAAATCTGAATGTTGGGAGGAGGGAGAGTGCAATGTGAAGGAGGGATAGAACAATATATCACAAATAGCCATCTGAGAAAATCTTGCATAATTTAATACCTTAATGTAAGGTACAATTTTACTTGTCATCTCAATGTTTATCTCTTAGTTGGTCTTAGTACTCTTTATAAATGTTAAATAATTATTTTCAGAAGTTACTAGAAAACTGTAATATATTATGTATTTTCAAAAGATAAAGAAGTGTCCATACCAAATTGATATAAAATGACTGGGTAAGTACTACAAACAGAAGATGCATAAACATGGCCTTCATCCCTATTTAGGTTCATTGTAAATGTCTACAGAATAGTTATTTTATGCTTTGCCTTTAAATTTCTATTTCCTGAATCTTCTGTACTGGGCTGCATTTATTTATTTATTTTTGTCAGTTTGGATTGCCTAATTATGAATTACTTTCACAGAAAATGTGTGATGTTCAGGGAGGAAGAACTCTTTCAGCCTGGAGGTCAGTGACTGTTGAAGTCAGCTAGAATAGTCTGGCTTGAATAATACAGCTCTATTTCATGGGGCATTTATTATTATAACAACTAAATATGACATTGCTTCAGCTTGGCAAAAGTGATAGAGTGCCAACTATAAATATTAATAATTTCATTTTGCAGATTTGTTGGCCTAGATATATTTGAATTTATTAGAAATGTTTTCAGATTAGTACTCCCTGGCAGATAGCATATATTTTATGTGGATTCTGAGTGGAATCATTATAAAAGCATTTTCACAATCCTAAACATTTTATGAGTTATTTCAAGACATCACATTTCTAAAAAGTGTTTCCCTTTTCCGTGTAAATATCCAAATTTAAGGATGCTTTCTCTTGAGTGTATTTTTGTTGATGAGTTTATAAAAAAGATTTCATCTGGATTTATTTCCTTTAATCATTCTCTATTAGAGGGTACAAAAAGTAGTGTATTGATATCCACAAATTCATGGAAAATTAACTCAGAGCCAGAGCATATGCTGTTACTATAGTTGCAAATAATAAACAAGCCCTTGTGGATTCTTTTACAATACAAATTCACATGTGCTCTTTTGATTTCAGAGAATTATGGATCAATTTCTTAATGAGTTTTTATTAATTTCCTATGAACTTACTGTGCATTTGAGTGTGTACTCAGATAACACCTGGCATGTAGATGTAAATGATGAATTCAGATATGGATCTATCATACAGGAGTTAAATGTATTTGCCTTATTTCACAGTACAAAATCAATATGTAGTCAAGGAAGAAAATACAGTTATTAATATTTTACAGATCACCACACATAATTTAAGGTTCTGTACATGTTATATGGAATCTTCCTTTGAATTTTTATTTTAAAAATGATTTGAGATGTTTTTGTTATATTAAATATATTTTATGAGTTTGAAATTACTATATTTTAGTGTATATATCACATCATATATGTTCACTTTTTTACTCATATATTCTTTTTCTTTTCTTTCTTTTTTTGTTTGGTTGTTTGGCTTCTTCCTTTCATAAGAAATTCAATTCTAAAAATTAATAAAATTCTCAAAGTTAATTTATGTTTCTTAAAACTACTTGTCTCAAAGGTATTTGTTTTCTTATTACTGTTTATATTATTTGGTGCAGACCAACTCAGAACTTTTCTGATTTCCAAACGGATTACAATTTTATTAGACTTGTTATTCTTCTTATCAATTTTTGCATATCTCAAAAATTGTGCCAATTATATAGTTGACTATGGCTTTGGATGAGTTAATAATTCTGTGAATAAAATTATAATTCTCTTACTTGGAAAAATGTAATTTATGTTCCTAAAATATTCAGTGTTAATATAAAGTAAGGGATGTGGCTGCAGCTCAGTGGTAGTGTTTGCCTAATATGCCTGAGGCCCTGGGTTCCATCCTCAGCACCACATAAAATAAACAAATAAAATAAAGGCATACTGTCCATCTACAACTACAAAAAAAATTTAAATAATTACAAGTAAGAGGATGATATATTTAATTTGAATTGTCAATTGCTAATGATTTTTGTTGTTTCCTGGAAACTTGTTTTTTTATTATTATTATTATTATCATTAGTGAAAAATCGGAAATTTCACTGTTATTTCTAACATAGTTTTTTTTTCTTCTTAATGTATTGTAACAGGCACTCAATTTGACTATCAAATCAAAAGATTATATTTATAAATAAGGTGAGAATTTTATTTAAAACAAAAAAAGGTTGTTGTCCAAGATCATGTCCAGTACTTACAAAATTGGGCAATTGTATATATATATATATATATATATATATATATATATAAAATTTATTTTTTTTTATTTTTTTTAAGTGTGACAACCAGCAAATTGACTTCTAATAGATGAAAACAAGGCAAAGTTTCTGTGCAGGCAAGATTATATTTTTGTAGTAGGAAGATATAATCAACATTATTAGCATATAAACTAATAGTCTATAACAAGAAAAAAATATTCTGGTTAAATATGTCTTACTATGTTGGTTTTACATTTTCACTTTTTCCATGAACAATTCAGTCAACTGCATTTATCCTGGACAAAACTTGTAGAAATTATTGCATCTACATTCAATTCGTCCTCTCTTTAATTCATTTACCAATACCTGCCAGGTTCTTTCCAAAAAAATAACCTGGTTATTTGATTCCATTGCTTGAGACTATTGAAGAACTTTTCCTTGGTAGAAGATGGAGTGGCCACTTGTCAAGGAATATGATTATTTCTAGGAGCAAGGAATAACTCAAGCTAACAACCAGCAATAAAACACATGCTTTATGCTATGGATGCAAGGAAATAGATTCTGCTTAAAACAAGTCTGAGCGTGAGGAGAATTTCCCACAGAAACTTTGAAGAAGTTGGCTTGGCAAATGCCCTGATTCTGACCTTACATTGTCTGAGGAGAAGAACCAATCATTCTCCACTGGGCTTTTAACTTCAAGAACTGTGAACCAGTAAATGGATGCTATTTTAAATTACTAAGTTTGTGGTTATTTGTTACAGACCAATAGAAAACTAATATAGGCTTGTGAGGAAGGTGAACTAAAAAAAATAAATTTGAAAATTCCTGGTTGGCTAATGAATAGTAAGAGCATGTTTTATTTTATTTTAAAAAAAAGAACTTATCAGGATTGGGAAATAAATTAAAAAATTATTAGTAACAATATTATCATAAAATAATTCTCAAAATGAGCTTTTAGAATAGTTTTTTGTTTGTTTGTTTTATGTTTTTTGTTTTGTTTTTTGATTTCTTTGAATCCATAGCTTGAGGATTGAGTTCAGGTAGGTAATGTGCTTCTGTATTAGAGTAAACACCTTGATTGTCATTAAACTTCAGATAAACTATAGCTTTTCCTTAATTATGAATGTAAGCATCAAGAATGTTATCAATATCTTTCACTATATCTATGTGCTTATTTTTAATCTAATTCACAGTCTTTATAATCAGATTATAAAAATTGTTGATAAGTAGCCTAGGGATAGAATCCAGGAATAAAATTATTTCAAAATGTTACAGTTACAGCCATCAATAGATTAATAGTTGTTTTTTTTCTTTTGCACCCAGGGCCATAAGATGATTTTTTTTTAATTTTTATATGTTCTAATTAACTACTTAACTGTATTTTGTGAGTGTCTTTTACCATGACTGATTTTTCCCAAAATTCTTATATTTCCATGTATTTTACATTGTATATTTTTCAGCATCATTCCCAGGTAGGAACCTTCACTCTAGCTGACTGTCATAGGTGTCCATGACCTGAAAACATTAGGAATCCTTGCTGCATAAACACCTGAGCACCTTCATCCTCCGTGAAGTTCAGGAAGTATTTATCAGAATGAGTGTTTCTGGTGAGATCAAGCATATAAGCTTGTCTTTCTAAAGATTAAGATGCTGCTGAATCTTTTGTTTTCTATATAGCTTTTGTCAGTCTTGGTGCTCTTTCTGAGACTCATAAAGTTTGCATTCCTTGCCTGCTTCTAAAGGTATCTTTCCCTCTCTGATTCTCAAGGTTATTCTATTCAGAACAATATGACTTGCTGGATTCTTAGGTTCCATAGCTCTAGACTTTAGGCTGACATATTTTCTATTTCTAGAGTAAATCTGTATCTTACATTTCTTAGAAATAAAATATACTTTCAGTAAAATTGAAATAAATGAAAACCAGAGATTTTTAAAACTCTCATTAGCTGCCACAGAAAAGCAATCATTTAATTCTTTATTTCAATGAATTATAAGAAAAAATATATTTTATTTAGAAAGAGAAAAATAAAATTTCTCTAGAATTGTGTGTGTTTCTATGAAGAGTCCCAGATTTTTCTTAGACATGGAAATATACACAGTAGCAAGAGAGAGAATGTTTTCTCCTCTTTCTCCTCTGCCTCACCTCTCTTCTTCCACCTTCTTAAAATACTTTTGATTCTTCTGATTCTTTTCTACTCCACCTAGAATCATTTTATTCTTCGTTTCCTTTAAAAAATAAGCTTTATTCTTTTATTTAGTTACTTATCTAAACGGAAAGTGCTAGGTATTTTTATCCTAGACTGAGTCCCAGGTTAACTCCAAAATGCCAGGAAAATTGGAGCAATGTCTCCCTGTTTTATATTTCAAAAGAATAGAGTGATGTGTTTCCCTATCATGGGGTTGTTTGAGCTTGTTTTACATTGTGGACATTGATAGTAACCTATAGACATGAGCAATGGGAATGTGAAATCAAGGGAATAATTCTACAAACTGGGCCTATTGTGCTGACCCCCCCCCCCACATTCTTTCTTTTTAAAAGCAAATTACCTACATCCCTGCCTGGCTTAAGTCAATAGGATATGTTCTATTGTTAAAGAAACAAGTTGTAATCTGTAGGAGAAATCCTGGCCTCAAATTCTCCTCCCTGCTCCTAAGGAGAATACATGTAACTCTGAAGGGGGGGAATTATATGATGTTTACAGAAACCAGATTTCAAAACTAAGGAGATATGATAGAACTGGTTAAAGTGATTCCTACAGTGGACCGGATGGAAATCTCTGAAATCTTCCCTGAAACCACCAATAAAAATGGAGTTTAGGGAGATGTACCATCTTTCTCTTCTCAGAGAGGACCCACTCACTGAGTGTCTTTTTTCCCCTTTTCTTATCTAAGAAACTTATTGCTAACTACACTGAATGATGAGTCTGAAATATTCCCAGAACTCAATACTTGGTTGTGCACACCTATAATCTCAGTGACTCCAGTGGTGACTACAGAAGGATCACAATTTCAAGGCCAGTCTCAGCAATCTAGGAGGCTCTAAGTAATTTAGTGAGACATTGTTTCAAAATACAAAATAAAAAGGGAAGGGGATAGAGCACAATGATGCCCTGGATTAAATCCTCAGTACCAAGTAAATAAATAAATAAACTAGTAACAAAGGAACTTCCTGACTGCCTTGGCTCTGTGGCCTGCCCTTGCTCTGTAGCTCTGTGCAGATATTGTTCTTTGTCAAATATAAGGTTTGCAAATATTTTTCTCCCAATCAGTAGGTTGTTGCTTTGTTTATTTTGCTGTGAAGAGCATTTTTGTTTGATGCAATCCCATTTTTCCAATTTTACTTTTTGGTATTTGTGCTTTTGGGGTCAGTTATCATGACAGTTTGTATGGTAGAGGAGGGGTGAGGCAAACTGACAATGTTGTCAAATATTGGAAGGATCGGTTCAGGATATATATTGTTTACAGAGATGATTACATCAAATTGTGTTGCACTGTATAATGAGAATTTGCTAAAATTGGAGATTTTAAACATTCTAATTACAAAATAAAGATAAGTATATGAGTTAGAGGATATGTTAGCTTGATTTAATCTGTTCACATTCTGTATATACATATATAGATATAATATCAAAACATATATATATATATATATATATATATATATATATGTATCAAAACAACATATTACATAAGTATTTAAATGTTCAGTTGTTAATGAAAATATACTAAATAATCAATCAACTAATTGTTTTTTAAAGAACAGAATGAGACTCCAGGACCCTTCTTTCTACTCTGCCTTAGAGTCAGTGTTCTCCCTGTTCCCAATCATTCCCATAGGATCATCAGGATGGCTGTCTCTTTCCAGCATATTATCGAAGAACACCTGTTATTTCCATCCTTCATTTATGGAATACGGGCAGCTCATGTTTCACTTTTTCCATCTGATTTCCACATTTCCCCTAGGGATTGTGTTTGGGCAATGGAGTCCAACTTTTTTTTACTATAAATAAACAAACAAAAACTCTGTCTCTGATGAAGACAACCTTGTGTGCATATACAGGGTAAAATTAATAAAGACAAATATTAAACAACCTACAAGACTGATTGGATTCTGTACATTCTCTGTCAAAGGAACCACTGAGCTAGAGCCAGTCCCTGATTGGATTCTAAACAGTAAATCTTCCTCTTATGCAGTGAGGTAGTTCAGATAAATCACAAGTAAAATCTATTTATTATTATAAATATAACTTGAAAGAAAGCAGAGCACAATCTTAGTAGCAATATGTAGCTTCTTTTATTCTGAGAACCATATATAAATGGGGTTTTTCCAGAGGTACAATGTACGTTGAGCTCCAAATACCTGAAATATAATCATTAATCACAGATTTATAGTGTTTCTTAATAGTCTCAGAGACAACTACTATTAAAATTAGTAATTATACAACAACTAATAAAGATTCTGCTTTCAAGTGTAGGGCATTTATGTTCATGGAGGATATGAGAAAATGATATTAATCAGATTGTCAACAGAACTCTGTTCTTCACACTTTAAGAGCTGAGTTTTCTGTTTTTGTTTTGTTTTGTTTTCTGGCTGTAACCATATTGATCTCAACTTCTAGAGGCCACCACATTCTTAGACCATGGTTCCCTCCCTCCAACTTTAAATCCAGGAGTGACCGGTAAAGAATGTCTTATGTTGCAATCTCTCCTGTGACTTCATAGGTCCAACTTTCTGACTGCTGCCAGGAAAGCTAGTCCTCCTATAAGGCACATGCAATTAGATTGGGCCCTACTGCATAATACAATAATTTCTCTGTCTCAGCATCAGTAACCTGAATTGCATCTCTAGAATCCCTTTTACCATGAAAAATACTGTAGTTCCAGTTTCTGGGTATTAGAATATTGATATTTTTGAGGATCCTTATATGAAAAGGGACTTTTCAGATATGAATAAATTAAGGGCTTTGAGAAGGAGAGATTATTCTTAATCATCAATATTAGGCTCAATGTAGTGATCCAATTTTAAGTGAGGAAAGAAGAGCATGCCTCAGAAGGAAGTAGAGACACAGACATGAAGACTTTAAAGACTAAAGATGGGTCCCTGAGCCAAGTAATGCAGGCTGTCTCTAGAGCCTTAAAAAGACAAGGGACCCAATTATCCCTGCATTTTCCAAAAGGAACCCAATCTTTTGTTTTGCCTTTGTTACATAACCCTGGATTCTACTCAAAACTGCTTGATAAAAAACTCAACCAACATTCACCGATCAAATTCTCTCTTCTGGAATACAAAGCATTAAGTCTGGGAAGATAAAGAGCCTAAAGATCTATGAAGCGAATTTGCAGGAACACCCTAGAGATTGCATCTAGGGTTTCTATGACACTGCAAAAGTTTTTTGTTAGAATCTTCATGAGGATGGTTTGTTCTGCTCTATTTTTTTTTCACATGAATTACATTAAAAAATCCTTTTAATAACCTTGTCGCTATTAAGAAAACCAAAAGAAATATATAATAGTATGCCAAATTTAGTTAAAAGATGTATCAAGTTTTCAAAATAATACAACTGACACTGAGCCCATATCTATGCATGTCATTAAAATAAGCATTATAATCATAGTTTCTACCTAATTTGAATGAACAAGTATCATTCTTACATCTTCAAATGAATTAGTTGTATGTAAAAGATTTGATGCTTTTAAAAATATTTAAATACTAAAAATAGTATAATCATCATCACAACTTAGAGTAACACTAAGTTGTGATGATGATTATACTATTTTTCCCTTATGTACCAATGAAAATGTTTACAAACAAACACATTTGGAAAAAAAAAATTGGAACATATTCCATTAATTAACAATGTGAAATCCAATAACAGCTTTTTTCTTTTTCAATAACTAATTACTTTTCTGAAAAATATTAATATCACCTAGGTTGCTGTTATAATTTTTATAAGAGTGTAAGCAATATATTACACAAGTTTATAGTAACCTAATATTTATTAATTGGTGAAGATAGCATATCCCAAACTGATAACAAACATATTACCATAGTATTTGTTTCTGACTTGGATCCATTTCTATTTAGCTATTTACAAAGTCATTTCCTAATGCAACAGGATCTGCTTAAGATTCTATACACACCATTTTATATTTCCATTGCACATTTCAATTTAATAGACTTCAAGTGATGATTTGAGTGTCATATTTAAAGTGCCATTATTCTGTGCCAACATGACATAAAGTAGAAATGGAACACAGTTCAACTAGGTCAGAGAAAAACAGAGAATGAACTGGAAGTATGAATTGTCGCAAAAAGAAAGAAATGCAAAGATTTCAACCATATTTTCTATAGGCATTTAGAATTTCATTTCCCAGTACAATGTGTTTTTAATATTCTTGTTAGTTCAACAATGTCTTTAGGGATTAGTTTTATGCCTACTGCATTTATAAACATTTCCATATTTTATGATTTGGAATACAATAGAATGTAATTTTCTTACTTTATAATTTATTTCATAGTTGATCACTGCTGCAGCTGAAATTCACTTCAAAGCTGTAAATTACACTTTTGTTAATGAACAATGTATGTATTTTTGTCATTCATCATTGTATTTACTATTTAAATTCATGGTATTGCAGTGTTATGGACATTTTTCTCTTTTCTCATAAGTCTTATATGCCCTGATTATAAGTATAATCCATGTTTAGATCATATGTATGTATGCAGAAACATAAAAAAGCAACACATTTCAGAAATGGTTCCACGATTCTAATATTATAGAATATGCATCTATTAAAAATCTTTTATTTCCACAAAGTTGATATGAAGAGAATAGCTACTAATGTCTTTTCAATTCTGTGTGCTCAGAATCCATGAGAAGTTAGCACAGTTTTGGAAGTGTGGACCAGACAAAATTCTGGCTCCATTCCACAATAGATAATAACTCCCACTAAATTTATCTCCTCTGTGTCTCCAATACCTGATCTGTAGAGTAAGGGTATAGCTTAGTTGTAGAGATCTTACCTACTTGCATGTGGCCCTGAGTTTGATCACCAGCACCTCAAAAAACAAACAAAAATTGGAACATGTTAGCTGAGAGTCTGAATTTGACATACTATTGATTTTCATAATGTATCCATTATTAATACCAGTATAATTGTACATATATAAAATCCCCTCTCTAGCCGGTATCAGTCAGGTATTTCTGAATTTCAATTGCCACCTTTACATTCTTGAAACTTTGTTACTATTTCATTTGACTCTTGAGTATTTCTGATGTTTACATGAGTATGTGCAATCTGAGAGCACAGATTACACTATATTCATCTGAACTAAAGAAAATATTATAAGGGAAATACCTTCAGGAAGGTGGAATATTAATTTAAGAGTACTTGAGGGCTGGGGTTGTAGCTCAGTATTCGAGTACTTGCCTAGTATGTGTGAGGCAATGGGTTCCATTCTCAGCATTGCATATAAATAAATAAAAATAAAGGTCCATTGACAACTAAAAAAAGTATTATAAATAAAAATAAAACACTTGAAATATGAAAATATTTGGCAATTTGAGGATGAGAAAAGTATGGAGGGACTAAAACAAGATTGGGCAGGAAGGGCATGTATTTTGAAAGTTAGGGGTTTTAGTAAGACATTGTTATGATCTGAATACTTATGTCATCTGAAAAGGCACATGTGAAATCCTAATCCTGAAGGTATTGGTTTTAGGAAATGAGACCATCAGGAGATGATTAGGTTTTAAGGGCAGAATCTTATGAATGGGATCCATGTCCTTGTTAAGAAGGTTCTCTAGGCTCCCTAGCTCATTCTTCCATATGAGGATAGTAAGAAAGCGACACCTAAAAACCAGAAAGAGCCCTCACCGGACAAGGATTTACCAGTACATTGACTTGTTACTTTCCAGCTTCAGAAATATGAGAGAGAAAATATTTGTTGTTTATAAGTCACTCAGTCTATGATGTTTTGTTCCTAGCACTCCAAGACAACTGCAACAGGTATGCTGAGCATTCTGGATTATTTTCAAATGTCAATGATATATTTACAAATATATATTTGTGAGTGTGTGTGTGTGTGTGTATAAAATCTGTAGTGTACCATTTTGAGTTTTACCATTGAGAAAGAACATTTTAAAACTGCATGGAAATTGAAAGTGGGTAGTTATATTAAAAAATAGAAGTTTAACTCCAGCTAGGCTATTGATACAGTCTATAATACGGAGATAATTAATGGGCTGATTATAATAACAATATTGATGAACATAAGAGGATAAATTAATGACAAATTATGCTGTTATAATTGACATAACTAACAAATTGATTATAAGTAAAGAAAATAAATCATGTTTACTGTGTTTTTTTACCATAAGAATCTAAGCCAATGATATTTCTTTCTGAAACACAGAGTATGAAGTGGCAGGATTAGGAAATAAAACAGAAGGGGTGTGTGTGTGTGTGTGTGTGTATTTAATTTTTTAGTTGTTGATGGACCTTTATTTTATTTATTTATTTTTATATGGTGCTGAGACTCGAACTCAGTTCCTCACACATGCTAAGCAAGTGCTTGACAACTGTAGCTACAACCCCAACCTCAAAAAGTTATATTTTGTTTAAAAAATATATATATCACTGCATGGAAAAGAAGTGCCATCAGAATTGGTCACCTATTTTCTAGAAGAGGAATTTAAAAACAAAACCAAACAGAACCTTCTCATTATACACTCAACATTTTTTTAAATTTTTATTTATAGAACAAAAAATATGATTATTTGAATTACCAAGTTTAAATAAACTAGATATTGATAACTTATGTAAACTCAATTCCATATAAAAAAGACTTATGTGCCAAAAAGTTAACTAGAGGAGTTTTCATACAAATTATAACTGGTGAAGGGACTAAATACATACTGATTTTGGTCATCGTATTTTTTCTCCAGACATAAAAAACTTAATGAGAAAATTATGATCCATGCACACTGTGGCAAACTTAGAGTCCTGGTAAATTTAAAATGTAATCATACCAAACTGGAGATATCATTGTCTCTTGTCCTTAAAATGATTATGCCTTGTGTAAATCAAAAGGAAGAAGAAACCAGATAAAATTCATGAAGTGAGGATGGTAGCTATGAGATTGTTTTTTAAAGGAAATCAGGAGTAGTAATTTATATATAATCACAGTGATTTTTTGTCTCAGTTGCTTCAAAATGATTGTTATCTATCAGTCATTTATCACTTTGCTAGCCAAAATTTAAAAGAATTGTCTGTAGCTCTTGTTCCTCATAGTAAGCACAAGAGCCTGTTCTACTTTCCTGAAATCTGAAAGATAAGCATAGTTTTCTTTCCAGAGTCACATTATAATTTTTCTTGCTCTAATTGTATGTGAATAATGAAGTTTTCTTTTATTGAGTAGAAATTGATTAACTGGTTGAAAATACAGGAATAATGTTGAACCATCTTTATTTTGAGAACCTAATAATTACATGGTTTCTTTCAGTAATGAAACCTTTATTTTTTCTCAAAGAGAATAAAATGTTATATAAACAGAGGCTTAAAATTTCACATGAATAATCAGAACAAAGTAGTACAGAGAAAAAAAATAGTAATTACAGAGATACCAGTTCTAATGGAAAGGACCTTGAAGCTTAAAAACAGCATGAAGAAGCAAAGATAATGACTCATTAATACTTAACATTATAATAAAGCACACATACCCTCCAAAGAAGCAGTTGGCTATTTTGCTGTTTTGTTTTTCTTCAAGTGTTGTTTTTGTTAGTAGCTTCAGATAAAGGAGTGTAGTGTTCTTAAACTAAAACAATGGTTCCACATTTATCACATAAATTCATACTGTTTTTCATTACTTGCTAATTATCCCATGTGCATTAGTCATCCTTCTATAATTAAATTATAGCATTATTGAGAATAAGAACTGAATCTAAGACTTTTTAAAAATATCTTTATTAGCCAGCATCTACAGAAATACTAGTGACAACTTGTTAAGCTACCAGGCAATATGCAATCATGGATAAATGTTTCAAGACTATCACTTGATAGAAACACCCTTCCTTTTGATTTTATGATTGTCTGACTACCTTTCCCTTCATTATCTTCCTATTTGAAAAAAATGGATAGCTTTACATTGTAGTGTGAAACAACTCAGTTATATTTTCATTTAAACAATCTTAATTTGGATTAAAAAAAAGTTTTATTCACCACAAAGAAATTCTCCATATTCAATAGGTGATACATTTTAAATAATACAAGATCTTTCTTTTGACTTTTTGAAATCACTGTGACCAAAATACCTGACAAGCTCAACATAGAGAAGGAAATATTTACTTTGGCTTAGAATTTCAGAGATTTGGTCCATGGTCAGCCAAATTTATAACTCTAGATCCAAGATGAAGCAGAATATTTGTGGTGAAAGAATGAGGCAGAGGAGCAGCCAGAAATTAGAGAGGAAGGGGGAGGGACGTCAGAGAAGTTAAACCCTCTAGGAACACCACAGTGACCAATCTCCTCTAGCCATGCCCCACCTGCCTACAGCTACCAGTCAGTCCATTCAAATTAAGATGGACTTATTAAGATGGACTTATTATACCTCTCAAAATGCAATCATTTATGGGCTGGGGATGTGGCTCAAGTGGTAACATGCTTGCCTGGGAGGTGTGGGGCGCTGGGTTCGATCCTCAGCACCACATAAAAGTAAAATAAACATGTTGTGTCCACCGAAAACCGAAAAATAAATATTTAAAAAATTCTCTCTCTATCTTCTCTCTCTCTTTAAAAACAATGCAATCATTTCACCTCTGAATGTTTCTGCATTAACACAGGAGTTTTGGTGGGGAGAGAGGCTCAAATCCAAACCACAGCAGTGAGTTTTTGCATCATATTTTTAGTTACATTTATTTGCAAAAATCCCATAATACCAGAATTAGTAATTTAAACTCTAAGCATTGTATCTTAAAATATTAGAATGGAAGATTCATTCCTTTTGCCTACTCCACAATTTCATTACTATTGCTTTCACTCATTATTGACTTTGCCATATGTGCTACATTCTTCTTTAGCTGTTAGGTTTTCTACAAATAGTGCACTGAACACAAATCCTAAGTCATTCCTTAAATAAGCCACATGAATAGCAAGATGAATTTACAAATAAAGACTATAGTCAGACTTTAATTTTTTTTAATAAAGATAAAATGAGTGGCAAAAAGTTGCAATGCAATATCTTGATAAAAGCAAGACTTTTTTACAGGATCCAAAACAAATTGTTCAAATATAGTTTCTTGCTATTTTGCAAGGCCATCAATTATTTGTCAATTCCTTCATAGACCTTTTCTATTTTTAAATAACTCCAACAGAGAACATGTGGAATGTAGCCTCTGAATCGCCTAAATAAAAGCCCTATGTCTCTATTGATAGGATAGAAGTCCCAGTGTTTCTCCTTTGCCAGCAAAGCAATAATCCTTTTTTCTTAAAACCATGTCCTGGTTATTAAATTGGCATCTGGGACAAGGACTGAGCTTTTGGCAACAGGGGCAGGAATAATCTCTCCAGGAAAACAAACAAACAAAAAAAACTAAAGTCAACCCATATTTTGTTGGTAGCTTCTGGAAAGGGATCTTCAAGGAAGATAAAGACCTAAAGAAAATAATCAAAAGGGCCTGTTTCATTGAATAATACCTATCATAAGCAAAAGATCGAAAAAGAAACTCTGGATACAATTGTCAGTGTGAAACTAACTAAAAAATGATGGCATTGTGATAATAAGGAAGACAGTTCAGGCTTAACATTATCTTGTGATTCAAACTCCTTGGATGCAACTGGGAAAACAAAAAGATCAAGGCTTCACATTTTTATATATATGTAAGATTTATGATCCCTCTCCTGGGATTAAATGTGTTTTATAAATTAAATGCATGGGTAACATTCATAAGGTTTGTTTCAGAATATGAATTTAAGAAACAGTCTGAGGCTTTATGTGGTGGCACACACCTGTAATCCCAGCGGCTCAAGAGGCTGAGAAAAGAGGATCCCAAGTTCAAAGCCAGCCTCAGCAATGGTGAGGAATTAGCAACTCACTAAGGCACTGTCTCTAAATATTTAAAGTACAATATACTGGGGTTGTGGCTCAGTGGTTGAGTTTCCTGGAGTTCAATCCCTGGCCCCCGCCGCCCCCCCCAAAAAAAAATAAAAGTCTAAAACTAGAAAAAAGCCATTAAAAATTATAGGTATGGAAATGTATTTTAGTATGGAAAATTAGTAGGAAAGATAAATGTTTCTGAATGAGAAAGCATTTTGTATGGAAAGATAACATTGTGCTAAAGTCCAAAATGAAAGAAAGGGAAAAATTAAAGATGTAAGCAAGTTGTAGAATGTCTAAGTAAGTCGCAAAAGGTTTGTGTGTGGAAGGTAAACCTCAAAAAGTTTGTGTATGCTTAAGTAGGCTATAATTAGCACTATCAGTCATAGTTATTTGATGGTTTTTCTAAAGTTGAATTTTAAAGTACTGATATAAAGCAAAATCTAAAACATTGACCTCCTCTTATCTATCAAATCATTTGTTGTGTATATTAGGTTTCACTACTTCAGAAAACTAACTCCTAAAGGAATTAGGGTTTATATCTGTTTTGAAGTCTTTTAAATAATTACTTCATAATTGGTTAAATAAGCAACTGTCATTTTAGGTTATTACAATATAGTTGACACCCTAAACATATGTATTGATTTGAGAATTGTTTGTCTGAGTGTTATGTTAAAGTTTGTAAAGGAAAAAAATATATATAGGCTTACAGGCAAGGTAAAAAATAAGTGTTCTTTTTTATGCATTGTGTTATGGTTTAGTTTTTAGGTATCTCCCAAAAAACTCATGTGTGAGACAATTCAAGAAAGTTTAGAGTTGAGATAATTAGGTTATGAAAGTCTTAACCTAATCAATTTGTTGTTCCCTGATGGTGATTAACTGAGTGGTGAATGTGGGCAGGTAGGAAGTGGCTGGAATAGTTGGGTAATGTGCTCTTGGGGTATATATTTTGTCTGTGGCTGGTGCTGTCTCTCTCTGCTTTCCAGTATGATGTCCTGAGCTTCTTTCCTCCAAACACTCTTCCACCATTATGTTCTGTCCCACCTCAAGCCCTGAGGAATGGAGTTGGTTGTCTATGGACTGAAATCTCTGAAACCATGAGCCCTAAAATAAACTTTTCTTCCTATAATTGTTTTCATTGGGTCGTTTGGCCATAGCAGCAGAACAGCTGACAAAAATACATTGCATCTAATATAAAATGTCCAAACTGCCACTTAAAATCCTGGCTTGTAGATGGTGGAATGAGATGGACATCATTGCCCTAAGTACATGTATGAAGACACAAATAGTGTAAATGTACCTTATGTACACCTAGAGACTTGAAAAATGTGCTCTATATGTGTAACATGAATTGAATTGCATTCTGCCATCATATATAACAAATTAGAATAAATATATATATTTTTTTTTAAAAAATGACTTATATCTGTTTGCTTTGACTAAGTATATCCACTTTTAACACTGTTTCCTAAATATATGTCAGATTTAAGGCTATTCTTTGGCTTTTGTTAGTACTGTTAATCTATACAGTGCTATGATTATAGTTACCATACATGATGAATTCTACAGTTAAACTTTAAAAACTAAATTTTATTAATATAAGGAAATTTATGTAATTGTGATGCTAACCATTACTGATTTCTTTGTATATTAGATGCATCCTTATTTTGGAAGTATACAAATCTTTCAAAAATGTAAAGTATAGGACAGAACTTTATCAAGTTGGTGTTTTTCAAACTAAAATTATCTGTAGCAATAATCTTCTTCAGATATATAGAAATAACAAATTTGGATGGTATTTATTTACATCACTTAATAGTTTATAACAGGATAAAGGTAACCTGTTATCAATAAGTTATATATAAAATTTTGTGTTATTCTTTACAGTGGGATGGGAATTTAAAAATATTTTTAGAAGGTAATAAGGAGAGCCTGATTTGTTCAAACTTTGACAGTGTGGAACATGAAAACATTTTGTCACTTTTTTCACAAAAAGGAAGTTAAAAACTCCCTTAGCCTTTCCATTTGATTCATTTTTCAGATGTGATGTTGTATTATGTTAACTGATATTCAGATAGACTCAGGAAACACTGCATGAGAACTTTGTAGAATGACACTTTAAAGAAGAGGCAAAGATCAGATTCAGAAATAAAACACTTTCAAGATTTGTCAAGAGGCCAGCCTCACCTGAATTAAGGCTCTACCTCTCATCCTTCTGCATGTTAGAATGATTCCAATGTAGGCTAGAAATAAGCTTATTTAAAATTGCGTTTAAAAGATATATTTTTGGTTGTTGTTGTAAAGATTGCTCTGATCTCAAAATAAACAGGGAATTTAATACACAACTTCAGTAAAGTTTTGGGCAAATTGTAAAGGCTACTTAGGCTTGTAAAATAGTTTTTAAAAGTCAAATTTGTGTCAACTAACTAATAAATATATGTGCCTTTATCGAGGCTTAATAGATATCAAAGATAAATTAGTGTTTATTCTGTATTTTTCTTACAAAACTTTATAACTATTGTCTGTTAGTGTTTTGCAGAAGTACTACTTCTAGCATAACGACTTAAATTAATTTGAGACAATAAACCATCACCTATAGGACAGATAGTGTTACAAAGCTGGGGCCTTCCAGGAACTGAGGCAGCATGAATACCCCCACTTCAAACCCTGATTCTTGAAATCAAGTAAGAAGGATTTCAGACATGTCACTCAGAGTAACACAAATGAGTTTATTGAAGGGGTAAGAAAATGGAAAGAGGACACTCTCAAGGGAGAGGGAGGGTCCTCTCAAAGAGGAGAAAGACAATGTGCCTCTCCAGTATTCCAGTTTTATCAGTTATATTGGGAGAAGTTTCCACAGAGTCCTATCTAGGTCCACTTTCTGACTTTTGACTGACAGCAAGATGACATCAGAATTTCAAGTCCCCCCTTGTCATGACATCTTGGACCCTGCTGACTGGTACTAATTAGATTCTCAACCATACATTCTTACAGATTTTGTAGTTAGGAGAAACCTTCCTTATCTCCCAGAGTTTCAAGATCTGGTCACAAAAGTGTCTCTTCAGGATAATTTGGGTTCTTCTATGAACATTATTTTGGGTCTGAATTTCTCCTGCAGTTATCAGATAGTTTGCTAAGAAATATGACATATCCTATCCACTTAGGCCAGGGCTACAGGTAAATTTCTTCTTGGAAAAGAAAGCATGTGAAGGTCATGAGAGTGGGTGCGTTTTATAGAATTATTTTCTTAACCTCATGTCTCCACCATTGTCATCTGTCTGTCCCCTAACAATGGGATCTGAGGATGCCTTCCAGTATCCATACTCACACCAATTAAATGCAAGAAGTAACTATAAAAATTATAAACATTGAAGTTGTAACCTATTACTCCTATTTAAGACTGGTAGAACTATCTTGTTGGATGTTTAAAACCAAAAACTTAGAAATGAAAGTCAAGGAAGTAAAGGGGCCAAGGAAAAAGCAGCCAGAATTTTGGTTCTTGCCCTCATCCAAGATCAGTTAGAACCCAGGGAAGAGGAGACCACTCTAAGGGCCATGCAACTCCAGTGAGTCACCCAACCTCCCAATCAGTAGGAGCAAAAGGATCCTAGAGTATAGGAAGTCAACCAGTGTATTCTGCAAAGGAGAGGGTCATTGGAGAGAGAAAGTTCTCCTTATGCTTCTAAGGATAGCCCATGTGATCAGCAAGATAATAATCCATCCCAGTAAATGATATAACTGGTAGACTAAGGCTAAAGGAGCCAAGAGGCCTCTCACAAGTTCACAAGAGTTATCTCTGAGGATATCAAATGACCCTAAGAGGAGATAGGAACAAGGTCAATTTGACCACCTTGATGTTTATGAACATTTAAAAGGAAAGACAATTGTTTGCTTGTTAAATGTAACTTAAGATGTACATTTGTGTCAGCTCTACCAAAAGTAAGTGAACATGTAGGCAATATAGGAGAGGTTCTTGTGTGGTAGTGTCTAATAATAACAATCACAAAAGAATTTAGAGTCCCAATTTTACCTGAGTCAATGTAAGCCTGATATCACAGATCTATAAATCTTCTTAATCTCGTACAGAGATGAATTCAATCTGTTTTTCACTATTATGATTATCTAACCCCAATATGTATTGCTCATACTGGTTTAAAAGATTCATTGTGGCACACATAAATGCTAACATTACCAAGAGATCCCTTAAAAAACACAGTTAATGGGATCTCTCTACTAAATGTAGAGGTAATGCTAATGAGAAAGTTAATTTACAGAAATCAGATGATATCAGGTATCTTAACTACAGCTCAAGGGGACATCCTTGTCATTACAAAATCTAAAAGTTATGTATGTTTCTAACAACTCTTCTAAAGTTTCTAAAGCCTTAAATGGCCTCTATTCACAAATCAGGATCCCACCATAAGACTTAATGAGTCACCACTGTCTTCATGGTTTTCAGAGTCTGGCTGAGATACTAATGATTTTGGGCTGTTTACAAAGAAGTAATATTTTGCTGTTTTATTTATTGCTGTCCTAGCATGATCCCTGCCCTATGCATGCCTTAGCCAGTCACCCACCAACTACCAATATAGACTTCTCCATTGCCCTGATGCTAAATACCCTTAATTGTCCATGCCTCATCTGTTAGAGAATAAGAATTTCAGGTATCTCCCCCACCCCCCAACTTTGCCATCTCTCAGCAGGAAACAGTTTGGGGATGTTTTTGTCCATTATTTCATAGAAATGGAATGTGGAAATTGACAGTGAGGAAATGTAACAGTAATCCACTTTTTGCTTTGAATTATAGCCCTTGCTACTCTGCAATTGTGACTTATTTTTAAGGAATATGTTTCTTTCTCTGCCTCTACCATCTGAATCTCTTCCCCTCCCTAATCTTTCCCACTCCCTAATCTCCAGAGAAACAGGATTACCTTTCTTCCTCATCCTAGGCAGAGTTATCTGAGCACACACACCAGGCTACAGGAAAGAAATAATTCAGACTTGAGGGATATCACCAGAAGATCTCTCAAATTAACAAGTGAATTGTGCTGCAGACATAGAACACCTGGAATGCAGCCTTTCAATCACCTCTCTAAAATCCCCTTGTTCCCCATGATGGCCAGAATCACAAACTCTGAGACAGAGTTTCCGGTGTTTCTCCTTTGCTAGCAAAGCAATAAATCTTCTTTTTCTTTTGTCTCAAAACTTTTGTCCTCATTAATGGAATGGTACAGGGACAAGGACCAAGATTTCCATAACAATTCTATGCAACTCAGTAACATACCCATGCTAACCTTATTAAAATTCTGAAATTTTACAAGGAAAAAGTGGTATTTTTCATTTTCAAAGACTTGATAGGGAGAAAAAATAGATAGCATGTATGTTGAGAACATAATATGTTTTGGTGTGAACGAATCATAAAGTATAAGTGTTAATAAATATACAATTTAAGAAAACAATGGGTGTGCCTTATTGAGACTTAAAATGACTTTGTGGGTTAATGGGGAAAAGTGAGTGCTTTATGTTCACTTTTTTCACTTTTTTTTTTTTTAGGTTTCTCTAGTATGTAGCATTGAGAAAGTATATAGTATGTAGTATGTTTCATTTTTTTTTTTTTAGGTTTCTCTAGTATGTAGCATTGAGAAAGACCTGTAATTTCTTCTTCTCCTTCTTCTTCTTCTTCTTCTTCTTCTTCTTCTTCTTCTTCTTCTTCTTCTTCTTCTTCTTCTTCTTCTTCTTCTTCTTCTTCTTCTTCTTCCTCTCTTCTCTCTTCCTCTCTTCTTCTTCTTCTTCTTCTTCTTCTTCTTCTTCTTCTTCTTCTTCTTCTTCTTCTTCTTCTTCTTCTTCTTCTTCTTTAGATGAAACCTGCCTTGAGAGAGGCTAGGGAATGGTTATATAGGGTTTTCTAACCCCAGGGGGCAAAGTTTCTATCTTTTCTATTACAATTATGGCCTTTGTGTTTATTTTCCCTACTTTTTCTTTCCAGAAAATTAGTAAGTTCTGACTTACCTGAGAGTATGTCTTGAAAATATTTAAATGAAGCATTTTAATTGGCCTGCAGCTTCCTAACTTAAATCTTTTCTTCATAAACAACAAAGCTTTTATTACTTTTATGAGCCTGGGGCAGAAAACATAAACTTCATTTTTGAAATAGTTTTTGGAATGCTAACTATAAATGCATAATAGATTAACGGTATCTATAATAAACCCCAAACCAAGAATTTATCCTTAGGCAAATTAATAGCCAGATAAATTCCTTATTTTCAGTTTCCTCAGGATGAATATTTTAAAAACCCAATTTGTTCCATAGAAGTAAACAAGGTTCATTATCTCACTGTAAATTTAATATTGAAAGAAAAACTTTTCAAAATCAGAAGGACATTTAATCTGCATTTTTACTTTAAGAACCAATAATTTTAATTATTTTAAAACAAAAATGGGAGTTATATCAATATGTTAATATATCCTTATATTCTTTATTCATTAACATGTTTGCTTTTCAAATCTAGTTTCATAAATATCCTAGTTGCTTAACTGCATAGGTATTATTTTTTTCATTTATGCATTAAGTCAAGGTATTAATAATTATTGCAATAAACATTTAAAACAAAGTATTAGGGCTAAGATTGTGACTCAGCAATAGAGCACTCACCTAGCATATGGGAAGCACTGGGTTAGATTCTCAGCACCACATAAAATAAATAAATAAAATAAAGGTATTGTGTTCAACTACAACTATAAGTAAATAAATAAATAGATAGATAAATAAATAAATAAAACAAAGTATTACTTGGAATGTGAAAATAGAAGATAAATAAATTCAAATAAACTTAACTTTTGACCATCCATGAATACAAGTAACATTATGAGGCTCTTAATTCTAGTTTCACAAGACAAGCATTAAAAATAGTTTAAATGGCATTTATTTAAACTATTTGTTTACATTGTTAATTCCTATTCACATCAGCAATAATATTCATAGTAGAGAAAACAAAATCTTCAATAAAAATAGCCAAAACTTAGGTATCTTTATATAAATGTAGAATAGCAAAATATAGATATATTGATAAAATAGCAAAAGCTTGCATCCATTATAAATAGGTTAAAAAACATTCATTTTGAAAAGGAAAGTACAAACAAGTTCTTTCAATATACATGTTTTAACTGAAGAGGTAATGGGCAGGTTTATGCTTGATTGCTTGCATTTTAAGGTAAACCAAGTCTTTCTTATGGTCATATAAACTCTACATACCTTTTTTTAGAATTATAGCTTTCAATTAAATGTATCAAGAATCTAAATATAATTTCAAAATCTAATTTCTTTGATTTTATATAAGACATTGAGAAGTCTGAGAAACTTTGAATAGATGCTGTAACTGGTTTGGACTTCGTGGGGTCTTAAGGAAGGTCTGAGTATAATTGAAAAATGAGATAGACATAAATCTTATGGGGACAGGTAGGATGAGGATCCTCTGATGAATATGCTTGGGAATACCTCCTTGAGTGCACTCTTTCCCATCTTTAATCTGTAAAATTAAAAACTCAAATTTATTGCACCCAACACACCCCAACATGCAATGATAAGAAATGTTCAAGTACTTGTTATAGAAATTCTTTTTGAAAACATTGAAAATAGTAGAAATAAGGAAGTCATTGGAAATTATGAAATCCGCCTCAAAAAATGTTGGGCATTCTTTGATTCAATTTGAACCTAACAGTGTTTCTTTTTATCCTGTAGTTTCTCAGAATGGTTTATAGTCTTTTACCATTCTAGTCATAGTTAACAGGAGTTTTTTGCGGATTCAAATATGTATGTGGAAATATAAAGGACTTATAAGAGCAAAACAATATTCTGAAAGAAGTACAAATATACAGAGCCCATAACATATATTTAAAGATTTACAAGGTCATTGCAAAGTTTGAGTAAGAATAGATGAATGGATTAGTGGAATAGAACAGAGGTCCTGACATAAAATTATGATAACATGCTTAATTGATTAATAAACACACACACACACAAAAAAAAAAAAACATCAAGAGAAAGATTCTTATTTGTTGATGAAAAGCAATTAATATAGTTCCTTAATTAATTATAAATCCAGTTTGTAGCTTTAAATTGACAGATGTAAAATATTATTTCTATATATGTGCTTCCTGATGAAGAAATATAATGTCATATGCCTGCAAAATAAGGAAACGAGGGGCTAGGGTTGAGAGGCTCAGTGATATATAGTCCTGCCTTGTGTGAAGCACTGGACTTGATTCTCAGTACCACATGTAAATAAATAAATAAAGGTCCATCAACAACTAAAAATATACATATTTTAAAAAATAGGGGTAGAAGCTAAAAAGAAGCACAGAATCTACAAAATGGGGAGTCAGAAAAGTGAAGGGTTACATAAAATTTGGGAGTGTCTAGTATTTTAAAAAGTAACAAAACTGTGAGTGGTGTTGCAGTTCTGTAATCCAGTGATGGGGGAGGGTGAAGCAGGAATATTGCATGTTTTAGGACAGCCTCAGCAACTGAGAAAAAAAGAGAAAGAGATGGGAAAAAAATTAGCCACAGTCTGAGTATACCAAAGAAAACAAAAATATGAGGCAAATATCAGTTCTGGGAAAAAAAAACTAAAGGAAAGTACTTAGCTGTAGAAAATATAATCAGAGTTAATATTACTTGACTCAAGAATAAATACCATTTTGTGCTCATGTAGATTAGACCTCAATTAGCTGTGGATGTATTACTATATAATACTACATTTTCATGTGATCCAAGAAGTTCTGAGTTTTAAGCAATGATGCTCCTAGAAAAAATAACCCATCTCTGTCCTTGAGGCCATTAATCCCTCCCTCCTGAACACTGTTTATTCCTTCCCAGTGATGCTGACTCCATGGATCATTTTATATGCTTGTTTGATTAATGCGATTGATCACCAGTCTCAAAGAGATCATTCACAGAACGACCCAGAAATCCCATAGTTCATGATAGATCTCCTCTCTTCTACTCTTCAAAATGAAGATATTTTCCTCTACTTTCCCCAGATACTATCAGTATTCCCATGTTTTCACAATTATCATGAAATACATTCTCATTGGCAACAGATATTTTAGAAAAGGCTGGCAATTTAATATCTTAGTGATTTCCTATTCCAAATATAAACTTCCAACCAACGTATTTATAAAACCATCCTCACCTTTGTTCTTACAAAATACCTGTCTTCCCATGCTTTAAAACAAATTATTGAAATTCAAAACATTTTATGTGAAATAAATTTATGTTACATGGGCACCTTTGCTCCTTTGTGCCCAATTAGAGTTTTCTCCTCAATTCAATGATTCCTCTCACATTTAAAAAAAAGGTTTATCACCTGAAAAAAAAAAAGAAAGAAGTTTCTGGAGCGCTCTCTCTCTCTTTCTAGTCAACTTCTCCATTTCTTAGTGGACTATGTTTTCCACTTGGTGAAAACATTATTTATCATTAAACTTGGTGAAAGAGTTCTTAACACCACAGTGTAAATTTTCTCACTTTCTGCTCTTGAATCTGGCTTTGCTTTCAGTGTTTCTCTGGAGGACCTCCATCAAAAGCATCCCTAACATTGGGATCTCTAATGCCAGATTCCTGGGACCCCAATAGACCTCCAGGAGCCAAATCCGATGTAATCCCACAAGAGTCTTTTTTGCAAGCTCGAGCCTGGACTCACAGCCATTTCCGACACAGTGGTTCAGAGGAGTGAGTCCAGGTCTTTTGTTCAGTGAGATTTTATAGGTTTTGGGGGATACTCTATGTTCACAACATCACATAGCAAATCAAACAACAACTCTTAACATTGGTTAGCACATTCACTGGTGAAAACAAGTTGAGTTGGGGAGGGGTGATTGGTTAGTACAAGAGGGGGATTTGTTTGAACTGATTGGTTTAATCTGTGAGGTGTGTACATGCTAAACTACATGTGATCAATCACCAAGACTACTGGGGGATCATCTGGCATCCCAGGTATTTTCCCTGTCTCATGCTGATTGGTGATTGCTAGGGGGTTGTTATAAGTCCTCACCTAGCATAACTGAGTCAGGGATACCTGGCACTACAGATCTCTCCTGTTATTTACAGACAAACAACTCATCAGGGTGGGTATGTGCCTAGGAGTGCTCTGTGGGATTTTCCAAGGACAAGGGTCACACACACACACACACACACACACACACCGCCTTTGGACAGACTTTGCTCTGAGGTAGAGGTTTGGTTTCTCAAAAATGGAGTCACATCGGTTTCTCACATTAAAAAAAACAACAACAACAACAACAAAAAAGCATATGTCTTCTCTCATTAGGCCTTTTATGAATATTTAACACTTGTACCTACCAACTCCTTTAAAACTTTTCCTTATTATAGAAAGTTGTATTTCAAGCCCTTGGTTTCTATACTTCATTTTCCTCATTGAAGTGCTTTATTATGTGCCTTGGGCTCTGTGGTCTTATCACATTATTTTCTCCCCAGTGGGAACTCTTCTACACACAAATATCCAACCACTCCTGATGTGCAGATGGATCTCCAATATGATCCCTGTAATCTGATAACTACTGGACTTCAGATCCATATGTTCTTCAGATTACCTCATTTTCCTTTATACCAAAACATTATGCTCTTTTTCAGTTGGTTATGCTGACATCCACCTTGTTATTAAAATTTAAAACTGGTATACTAGGAATTATCCAGGACTCTTGTTTTCATTTTTCCCAGCTACATAGCTTTTTCATCAGGTGGCATCAAATCTGAGTCCTAGCATCTTTCTTACAATATCTGTTTCTTCAGAAGCAACTACACTGAATCTGGCAAGATGGCGGTCCTGTTACGACTTCTTTCAGATCTGTGTCCAACTTTCACCAGTTACCATTTGAAATTTCCAAGGATATTTCTGGGTTGATGGCCCACTGTATTCAGATGTTCTATCCTCTCTGCATCTACCCTTGCTATTCACCTCTGCAGTTTTCACACCAAGGAAATCACCTGACAGATAGTATAATAGGAATTTTAAGTAAGGAAATCAGAGCAGCCACCTAAGGTAAACATGAATGTGCAAACTGACAGGTTTGCCAACTAACTGCTTCTGTTTCTTTCTATGGTACTTTTGACTCTTTCTTCTGAAATGACATTGTTAACAAATGTGACCTCTAAGAATGTCATATATGAAATCAGTCATTACAGGGTCTTCCAGCAGAATTTAACTGGCATAACTACAAACTTTTTATAAACCATCACTTCCTTTGATTTTTGTCATTTACAAATAATTGTTTTAGAGGAGGAGATGATCTACAAATTAGATGCTGCTGATTTATTAACCACATTCAAAGAACAATTACTATTTTCTTATGAAGTTTCTATTAATTTCACAAACACTATGAGGGTTCTAAGAAACAAAGATTAAACATAATGAGTGATAATTTGGTACCTTAACATTACAATTGGCACTATGGTAATTCCCTAATCCAGTAGAAATAAATCAATTTGCATAACAAAATTTCAGTGTTTCTATTAATAGTCTTTCAGATTAAAATTTAAGAAAATTGTGTTGTACATTTGAATCATGTCAATTTGAATGTACATTTGAATGATGTCCCCAGCTACATAGCTTTATAGACTCTCAGGCTCTCAGGCACTACATTTGTATTATACAAATAATGAATAATAACAAAAACTATGATGAAATGATTCTTGCTCATGTATTGTAATAACCTATTTCAATTTAGAAAAAAGAAAGCTATTAGTGATTTAGTTTTAGAATCTAATATAGGTAAGCAAATTTGGGGGAACTCATGACAATCTATAGGTAGTCTTCATTTCACATTTTTCAATTCAAAATATGTGAACTGAACTAGACAAAACAAAATCACAACAATAAATTGAAACAGAAATGTAATGGCAGGCATTATTTTTCAGTAAGTCATTGAGTAAAACATTAAAGCCAAGCCAACTACAAAATCTTTTGCTAAGGCTGATTATGCTGCAGATTATAAAATGCCCTAATAGCACTAATAAATTAGAAGCACCTTTCTTAGAATAAAGTGACAAAAATATTTTGTTTTTAAATTAAACAGAATAAATGTCTAAGAATTTAGCCAGGAGGCTGAGATTTTAATTATTAAGGTGTTCAGATTAATGTAAATGAGATTTGCCTTTTCTAGCTCAAGAATCCAGATTGATAGTGGCATTAACATTGCCATTAAATCTTGAATAAATACTAATTTGCTAGTTCTTGCAAACTGCCCAACAGGGGGGAATTTATTTTAATGTTAACAGAGTAATTTGGTTAATTATCAAAATTTGTTTTTGTGTTCATCAGAGGTGTATCTTTTCCCAACTGGTATTTAAGTGCTGGGTATCAAATTATATGTTTTTAGAATTGTTGAGATGAAGTGGTTAATCTTGAATTTTCTGTTTTCCTCTTCCCTCTATAGAAACTGAAAATAAGTCTTTTGACAGTGTTCCTGAAAGGTCATGATTGCTCACAAATTAAAATATATTGCAATATTTCAATAAGGAAAAACAATCTACCTCTTCAATAATTTCAAATTAAATGTCCTTACTTTTCAATATATCTACCACATGGGTATATGCAAGTAAAACTAAACTTTAAAATGATCGAAGTTTTAGGGACCTAAAAAAAGAATTTTCCTTCTCCTTCATTTTTCTTCACAGCACCTCTCATTTCCTTTTTACATCCTAGAGCTTTAAATTGCAATACATTCCATCTATTAATACATCATGAAGTAGTATAAATACAGTGTTTCACTCATGTGACAAATGAGGGAACCTAGGACACAAGTATTTACCAACTTTCCCAAGGAGATGGATGAATGCATAATAGTTAAGATCATTGTTAGCAGAATCATTACAACTGGATTTAATTAGTAACTCTTTTGAAGATACATTGAGATAATACTCATAAGTATTCAAAAGAGTGTCTTGCACATATCTAGTATTTAAGGTTTATAATATTATACCAATTACTTGGCAATCACACTTAGTTATACCTCCAAAATGTAATGGTCTTTTGGGAGTCCATATCAAATTATCAGAAATACATTTATACTTTTAAAGGATCATAGGTTCTTAGTATTTGAATATTAGTTTTAATGACTAATATTGAAAAACTGATAATTTAGCAGAAGTACCTACAAAAGTATTCCTTCCCCTCCTAAATTATGTATAAAATTATGAAAATATAAAAGCATTTAAACCTTCTTAATTGAGCTTACTGATATTAAAAAATATCTATGTGTAGGGAGAATGGAGATTTTTTCAATCCTTTATACATCTCACTGGGATTGCTTTATTAGAGTCTAATTCCTTAAGGGGAATTTTTTTAGGGGATGGGTGGGTGGAGAGATCAACAGCACCATGACCAGCTGAGGGCAGAAGGAGAGGGTAGGAGCACTGTGAGAACAGTGTCAAAATGATATTTATTATGATATAATCTTTGTTTCTTATTCAGTTCAAGATTCTGTTATGAACTGGGGTTTGCACTGAACAGAAGTAGGCATTTGTAAGAAAGAGATGATGAAATACTTGTATATATGAAATAACGTATAGTCCTTTATTTATAAGGACTCTGCTATTGGTCCACAAATACTGGTATGTGTACTTTGTGAGTGACAAGAGACACCACAGAAGAGTGAGGTCATCCATTCTCACCTAGGCCTAAAAATGGTGGCAGTGGATTCTAGGTGGAATTTGGATTTGGCAAGGTCTGAAGTAGGGATCCTTCAGGAGTCTTTCAAAAATATACAAGAGAGAAATAGTACTGATCACAAGAACTAGTCATAGTGTGCATACATTTTATAGTTAAGGCAAATTGAATTTCCTCTTGGATCAATATGTGGTATAAGAAAAATGAGGAATTTAAGAAAACCCAAGTATTTTAAATTATCCCAAAGGATGAAGAGAGGTGCCTTGAATATTTTTATATGTTCGTTTTTGGAAAATATGAAACATTGCGTAAAAACTGATTTGAAAGGGGTGATTGAAGTTTGAATATGTTATATCAGGTTCACATTGAGGCATTAAATTGAGGTTATCTATTGGATGTTCAAGTTAAAAATGCAAAATTACTAGTTAGATATAGGGGTCTGAATTAAATGGTAAAACTCTGGAGTGGTGATATAGTTTTGTGATATTTAGCCTTTAAGTGACCCTTAAAGCCATGGAATAAGATTTAGTAACTAAGGGACTGAGATGACAAAGAACAAAAGTGGCAGAGCTGAGCTGGGGTTGTGGTTCAGTGGTAGACAGCTTGCCTAGCACGTGTGAGGCACTGGGTTCGATCCCCAGCACCACATAAAAATGAATAAATAGAATAAAGATATTGTAACCATCTATAATAATTTTTTTCTTTTTTAAGTGTCAGAGCTGCAGTTGTGGCTCGGTGGCAGAGCACTTGCCTAGCATGTGTGAGGCACTGAGTTCTATCCCAGCACCACATGCAAATAAAAAAAATAAAGGTATGGTGTCCATCACAACCCCCCCCCCCAAAAAAAAAAAAATTAAAAACAAAGAACAAAATTGGTCCTAAATTAAACTGTGGAGCATTTGGAGATATGATGATGAATTTTTGAGTGAAGTAAGAACGGGCTATAAGAGTTATTTTAGAGAAAACAGAAGGTGTGTTGCCTCTGAAATAAAACAAGGGAACAGTTCTTAGATTGATTATCAGATTAAGTAGGAATCAAATTAAAAGTTTACATTAGATTTACCAAGTGAAGGTTATTTGTAACATTGCAAAGATTGTTTTCTTTTTGGAGTGCTGGGGTGGAATTGATTCAAGTGATAATGGATGGTAATAAATCAGATCCTGATGTTCTTATCTGTAAGGTAGAGTAATAATATTAACTATTTCACAGGATTTTGAAGAACTAAAGTAGATCATTTCCACAAATTGTAAAGCACAGTACCAGTTACATAATGAAAACTTCTTCAATTATTTTAAATGTTGATTACAATTGATTTAATTAGTTTATAAAGATTTATAGAAAAAGTTTGAAGAAGGGACATTAAATACATGCCTATATATATGTGTGTGTGTGTGTTTGGTGTATGTGTGTGTCTATGTATGTATGTGTATATATATATATATATATATATATATATATATATATATATATTCAAATTTTAAAAATTGGGAAATTTTCAATAAAATTAGCAAATAGTTTAATATAGCCTAATAGAATTTTAAATGTAATGCTACGGTAGCCAGAAGCAAAATCAGACATATTTTTATATTTTTTAGTCTTTTTCACAGTTGCATGTACTTTCAAAAGAGGTACATTCTATGTATAACTTATACTTTGGATAGCTGCAGTTTTATGTTTGAAACAAGATAGAACTGAAAAGTTTCGTAACGTTGGTGTAGTTAGTGTAAGCCTGTTTACTTGAACCAGAGTCATGTCAAAGAGTTTACACTTTCACAGATTGGCAGAGCTGTTGTGAAAAGTAGGCATTTTTATTCACATATACATAGATTTGGAGCTTCTGAAGCAGAGAGTGGAGTTCAGGTGTCTGTGTGTCTTAAAAGAACATTGTTAATGCTTCCCAGCTTTTCTGAGTTTTCTCCCTTTTTTCATAGGGGAGAGGGGCTAATTCTTTACCTCTGTTTCTCAATAAATCCAGGAATATAATGAAAAGTAAGGAAAACAGATAATTAGTGTTTTGCCCCCCTTGGCATGTTTGAAAAGGAAAAACAGTTCTTGATATAAAGAGCTTTAATTGTCTGAAGAGGCAGAACCTTGGCAATGATAAGACCTTTTGTATCCACAAGAGAACCGTGTTTCTACTTTGAACTCAATCATAAAATGTATGTAATTATAAAGTAATTGAAAGTACATAGCTTCAAGGCCTCCTGCTGTTGGATGATAGATATGATTCAAGTGTTTCATACTAGAATCTTTGTAATTTCTACGACACTGTTAGAAAAGTAAGAATCACTCTGAACTAAAAAGAGAAGCAGAAAGAATAGTCACAATCACAAGGTCCACTATGATTTATTTCTAATATCCATTATGCATTCATTTATATTTTTATGAAATAATCTTATATCAATACTTTTTTTTTCAATAAACTACAATTGAGATTCAGTCTATACTAAGACCAAAGCAATGAAGAAGTCCTGGTCCCTTTCCAGGAGAGGCTCATGAACGATATGGGAAATGGATGTTTACTACAAATTTGCAACAGAATATACTATAATAAAGCTCTATAACTCTTAGATTATAAATTAACACTTTGCTACACTTAGTAAAAATAATAAGATTCAAGAAGATAGCTACTTATTATATTGCCCCAACTAAAGTTGAAATCTTAACTCTAATGGCTTTAGAGTTCAAATTATTAAAGTGATGAGCTTGAAGTAACAAATAGTTAAATATGCTTAATTTGGAATGATTATTTTGAAGATACATTTTTTTAAATATTTCTACCTGTTGTTGAAACAAAACTGTGAGAATGGTGAATTGGCTAAGGCATTTTTCTGTTAATCAGTTATTTTTTTTTTTTAATTCTGCTCATTGTATTCAATGAGTGACATAATTTTATTTAGTTTTTGAGTAGTGAAAACATTAAAGACATAAGTTTTATATATAGGTAAGTGAGTACATGTGTATGTGCATGCATCTGCATATAGGGTTATTCAGAGATAATTCTCCATAGTTCATTCCTCCACCTCTTATTTAAAAAATAAATTTCACTAACATCTTGTCTACTTTCATATGATTTTAGGCATGAAGAAATAATTTTTTTTGCTTCAGTTACAAAACTACTATTTTATATGTATTAGCACTTTTATTTATTTATTTTGAATACATCTTATCCTTCCATGAATAGAATTTTCTCACTTTTAGCTAAACATTATTTCATCTTAAAGGTGATGAATTTATTTGGGTCCTTCTGAAATTATGGAAATTTAGGTTATACAAAGTATTTTAGCATGAACATCTCTGTGCTAATGCATAATAACCTCTAATACACTTTATTTATGGTATGCCACATATATGTTAATTCATAGTAGGGAAAGTACAAGGCCAGAGAATTTTTACATTGTCATTTTTTTTATTTAACAACTACTTTCTACTTTTTAAATATTTTGTTTTAAGTTGTGGATGGACACAATACCTTTATTTTATTTACTTTTTATTTTATATTGTGCTGAGGATCAAACCCAGTGTCTTACACATGCTAGGCTAGCCCTGTCTTATTTTATTTATTTATTTATTTATTTATTTATTTATTTATTTATTTATTTATTTTTGGTGGGTATGAGATTGTACTCAGGGCCTTGTGCATGTGAGACAAGCACTCTACCAACTAAACTATAACTCCAACTCCCTGTCATTTGTTTTTGAATACAAATTGCTTTTTATAGTTAGGTTTTAAAAATCACATCCTCATTATTAGTCATTCTTGAGTTTCCAAGAAATCTATTATAAATATTTTGCAATATTGCCAATCTATACTTAAACTATTTTTTCTCTTGTATACTTTGCTTCTGTTTTGAGGGAGGTTAAGCATCTTTCTTATATTTAAATACTACCAGTATTTAATTTGCTGTGATAGTTCTGCTTAAATATGTACTCATTTTATATTCATTTAAATTATTTTGCATGGATTTAAATAGGGTTTTTCTACAATAAGGAAGTTGGTACTTTTACTGTGTTGGTTAGCAAATAGCTTTCAATTTATTTTTTGTCTTCTGAAACTTTTTAATTTTTTGGTTTGGCTTTGGTTTGTAGTATAGTCATGTCTAAATATCTTCAGACATCTAGATTTTGTAATATTGCTAGACATCTCAAATAAACTTTGCCTTTATAATATAAAAATGGGCAATTTAAAAATAAGCATATATTTATTTTTATGTTTACTAGTTTATTATAAAAAACATTTTAAACAAAGCTAATAATCATCCTGATGATGAAGCACATAGAAAGGGGTCTGGAGGTGTCTGTGGCACAGGAGCTCCCATCCATGTGGAGCTAGAGTGTGCCAATCTTCTAGCACACAGAGGCATTTGTTTCAAAAGCATTTAACATGTGTAAAATGTACACTTGCACAAGTTGAAGTCAACTTTCTCCCCCAAATACCTATTTACTTGTTTTAATGCTAATAGTTGAGCAGTTCAACAGTTAATCTCTTTGGAAATCCTGCCATATTGCATAATTCCCCATAAGAATTTATGTCTGTGTCTGGAATTTCTGTCTGCGTCTGGAGTTTCTGTATCTATCATGATTGTTATATGTCCTCCAGTTAATTTAATTGCAAATATTATATCATTATACCTAACGTTGAAACATTTTTGAATTACTAGAATAAAAATCCTTGGAATGTGGGAATCATTCTTGTCTGTGTAATGCACAAAATATATTTATTTGCTAATATTGGGTTTTACTTATTAAACGTTATTTTAGGGCAGGCTGAGATTCAGTGGTAGCGTGCTTGCCTAGAATGGGTGAGGCCCTGGGTTCAATCCTCAGCACCACTTTAAAAAGAAATAAGCAACATATAAATAAAGGTTAAATACTTTTAAAAAAGTTAATTTAAGACTTTTTGTTAATATTTCTAAGTATGATTCCTTTCTGATTAAGTGGTGTTTGAATTGGGATATTATCAATATCATGCTCATTTCAAGAAGAAAATATATTGAAGTATCCCTCATTTCTTACTAATTGATTTAAGTAGCATTTTTGTTTTATTTTGTATTGTTGTTGTTGTTTGGTATAAATTCCATAGAATCTTGTGCTACATGTCTAGAATTCTGTCGGTATTTTTTTTTTGGAAATTGATCTGTGTGTAGACCTTGTGGGGATCTCTTGACCCTTGGCACTTGGTAGGTCTTTTCATTGCTGGCATTATTTTTCCCTGATGAATTTTCTTCAAAATACATTTTTAATACTTCTTTGTTCTGGTTTTTCTTTCTTCCCCCCGCTCTTTTGTTCTGAAAAACAGAATGCAGCTTTGTATTCTGCATACCATAGTTTCTTCCAAATTTAATAAAGATTGTTGTTAAAAAGAAAAATGCTCAAATATTTACTTGCTTTAATTCAACATTGTTTGTGGACAGTCTTCATTGTAAAAGGGGTTGGCCTCTCTTTTCCAACATTATCTTTGAAGTGTTTTTGAACGGAATCGAGGGATATCTTGTTTCTGTTATTCCTTTATGATCAAGGGTGTTTTCTTAGGCATCTATGTGTAACATACTCCCATTTGCAGCATTAGGGGACAAGGTGGCTGTGCTGACCAGCTTGTTGTCACAGGACCAGAATCCCTTTTCTCTGCAGCCTTAATGGAGTGTTGGTTCTTCCTGGAATTTCGTGGCCTTGGGCAAGCTCACCTGCTCCCACTTTGGATTTGTGACCCTCTGTTTAGGAGAACACTTTACAGGCTGTACCCAGACCCATCTCAAAGAGTGACTTCTGGTAGCTTTTTTTTTTTTTTCCCCTCCCTGGCTGGTTTGTATGTTTATGTGTAAGAGATTTCTCCCAGGCTCACTGTCTGTGCCCCCTCCTGCCTACTTCTTCCCTGTAGCTTTTACTCCAGCTCTGCTTGGGCTTTTAAGAACACACACATGGTTTGAAGTCTAAAGTTGTCATTGGTTCATTAATTTTATTTAAAAATTAACTTCATGATATTGTTTTCCATCCTTAAGTTCCTTCTGTATCATTCACGATATATTTGTAGTAAAATCCTGAATATTTCTTAATGTCACAATCAAACATCTTAATCTGTGTTATGAAGAAATTAATTTGGGGATACTCTAATTTTATTTTTATTGGGAGGAATGAGAAGTGGCTTTACATTCTGTTTCAGTTAGAATTCAATTTAGGCAATATTTTTCACTGACGGTTTGCAAAAGTGTGAGAACAATTGGATAACTAGATTATATATGTGTGTGTTTCTTAGCCTCATATGTGTGTGTATGTGTGTGCTCATGTATATATGGGTAGATACATAGAAATAGTGAGAGTTCTCAAAATTAACAAATATGTGTGTCTAGGTAAATAAGTATTTGGATAAATGTAGGGTAAGCAGTGCTTTAAAGGACCTGTACTTCAATGTTGGATGCTTTTTCTGGTGACTGGGATCCAATAATGTGTCTAATATAATCCCTGTATCTATCTGAAGAGTCTGTGGAAACTTGATCCTCAAATACTGCATCAGTTCCTAAGATTGGAAATTCCTAGTATGCATAAAAGACTGGGGTAATTGTATCTGTAAGTCACTGTTAGCAAAGAGCACCTACACCACTAATGGTTCTGCATTTTAGATGCTGCACCTCGTAATTCAATTCCAAACCTACCAAAACTTACACCTAAACGTATGTTGACATGTAGCTCTTCCTTTATAGGATCTCTTCCTCCCTTCCTACCTACAATGTCCAGCTCACTACTGCCTTCTTAAAAAACTTTATTTTACTTATGTTTGCATGTGCTTCATTACAAACAGAATATTAGTTCCTGGAAGCGGGGTGGGGGACAAGACTTATCTGTTTCTGTTTTGTTTCTAAGTATTTCAAAGACATACGGTAGTTATTTAAAGTATTAAAAATAAGTAAAATGATAGTATGATTAAATGTGTTTTAGATTTTCAAATAAGATAGTTGCTAACATACTTATTTGAAGACCTCAAAATAGAGGTTTCAAAATAAAGATATGATATTTTGATACATGCTTTTTCATACAAAGTTGCATTTCAATAACAATGAAGAGTGTGATTTGATAAATAATTGAGTCTATTCTTACCGTAATTTTAGTTTGCCCTGAACTTGCTAATCCTGCTGATTATTTATGTGTTTACTATCTGTTTAGAGATGAAAGTATATATGTAACAATGAGAAGAGGGAATATTCTCAGGATGGTTTTTACCTAACACAGTTGGGATCTAAGCATAAGCATTGGATATGAGGTTGTAATAAATTTTATTTTCACCCTTCCAGAACAAAAATAAGAAAGCTAACATCCTTTCATAGCCTTTAGCAGAGCAAGGATTCTTCCTCTATGTAGCACTGATGGTAAAAAGTTTAAGAAAACAGGTTTTTCAACTGTCATATCCAAAGACTTTTCTTTGTTCATTTGCAAAGCAGAAGCAAGTTGCCAAGTTGATAAAACAGAAAGGTGCTTCCCTGGGGATGCCATGGTTTCATATCTCCTGGGTTACATATTAGGAGATGAAAATGTTTTCCCTTTGAAATGTCTTTGTGGTTTAAATTCAAGTGACATCAACTGCAAATAGCCGGAAGCCAAGTTCACTTTGATTGTTCCTTTGCCTTGAATGATCTAGTCATTTTAGAAAAGACAACTCACATAAAGGGGAAAATGTTTAAAAATGAAATATGGAAGGAAAAGTGGTTTTTTAAAGAACACAGATTTACCTGCTGGAATAATGATTAATTTACTCACTTACTGGAATTAATATTTTGTTTTAACTCTCAAATGTATTATTTTTAAGCTTCTTTTTTTCTTGTTGTTGCTGTTCTTCTTCTTCTTCCTCCTCTTCTGATGATGATAATGATGATGATGATAATGGTGGTGGTGGTGATGAAATTCCACCATTACAGAGCATGGGGTTATCTGCATTTCTCTCTACAACAGATGACAAGATTACTGATCGGAGAGCATAAGTAATTTTCCCTCAACCTAATTCATAAACTGTATTAACATCATCAGTTCAAACCTGGAGCTCACTCCACCATCCCTTCATTTTCCAAAGCCAGGTCTTCAGAACCAAACCAGAGCTGTGTTTCAAGAGTCAGAATGACAGTTCTGAAAGCTGCAACTGCTGTGTGGTGATGCCAAGAGATATTATCACATCAACGGTCGTGACAAAAAAAGTGTGTGTGTGTGTGTGGGGGGGCTATATTAGTTTAACCTATGATTTCCTAGTCATCTATCTCATTTATCTCCTAACTAACATCTAACATGTGTGGTAAATTTCCTTTAAACACACTTTGATAAACTTTAAAAATACACAATGTTAAAAGAAAATTAGTATTGAAAGGAATACCCAGAAAATAGTCATTTAGTTTTAGTTGTCCCCCCCCCCCAGTAATTTCTACTGAATTGGTTTACTGAAAATACCATAGCAGTTTACTCTGACGGTAAACGAATTAGTTGATCCTTAAATTTTTTCAAATATATATCATTGGATAATTTAGATACATTGCTTTAGAATCTTCATAAATTATGGAAATATTGATATTAACATCACTGACTAGTATCTCTGAAAATTCAAAATGCTCATATGAAGTTGGTCCTTGACTTTGAAAATGTATCAGTATCTAGTTCAGGGCATATGAGTTTATATTTACCTAGAGGAGGCATAAGGAGCATATCCAAGCTTACCAAATTTGAACATCTATTAGAGAAAGATTGATTAAAAAAAACAAATGAGCCTTCATATCATTTCATACAGACAGTTTCAAATTAAAACCTTGGCAGTTCAGTCACTACCAAAGCATGTACTTCTGTCACACTCTTCAAGGCCAGTTATAAAAAGTGAGGGAGTCATATGTGTTAATGTCACTCGGCTGAAGACTATCAGAGACTATAAACCATCAGAGCAGCCAATTTTGTAACTTAGACCTGAATCACCACAAACCAGCCTCAGAGTAGCTTGGTCTTAATGCTTCCCAAGAAATATATTAATGTTCCTTTGTTAATTCAAGGTTGGAAAATCTCAGCCCCAGATGCCTCTTTAAGTTATGTCCTGTTACATTGAACTCTATAACACACAAATTCAGCAACCATGGCTTTTCCTTTAAATCACATGCTCCTCTACCTTTGGGGGAATATCCTATGCACCTGAGGGCGTCAACCTAGACACCCTGAGCCATTTTTTCAGGTATGAACTTTGGGGAAGGGGAGGCTGGGATGACAGCAAGAAAACAGCCTAAGAAAGTCATTCTAATGTGCCTCTGAGATGGCTCCATGGCATCTGCTCATTTTTAATAACGTTTTTGCTCAAAATAATATTTTGTCTTACAAAGAAATTGAAATAAATCAGTTAAGAATTCCCGTTGAGCACATTTAAAGGTCTGGTCTAAACAATGACTCAGGAACTACCATCTCAGGCAAACTTGTTTAAAGCCTTAGTTCCATGGACACAAACTATCTATAGGCATTCCCACATAATGATGAGACTTGGGACCTTTGAAGGTAACAAACTATCCTCTGCTCTGGAAATAGATTCTTCATGTTACGGATTAGCTACATTTATAAGTTCCTTTAATGTGTCCCTAGAACCAACTTTTAATCAAGGCTTGCCCTCTTTTTCTTTAATCTAGAAATTTCCCTTTCTTTTATAAACTTGGATTTCCATTATTCTACTTTAATTTTTCTGTAGCACTTATCACCTTCTATCCTAAGGATAATTTGCTAATTTAACATATTCACTGTCTGTGTCTTCCATCAGACTAGCTTTTTTGCTGTTGAATCCAAAAGATCTGACAAGAACAATTTTAGGAAGAAAAGTTTATTTTAGGGTTGACGATTTCAGAGGTTTCAGTCCATAGAGAGCTCCATTCTTTGGGGCCTGAGGTGAGGCAGAACACAGTGGCAGAAGACTATATAGGAGGAAAGCAGCTGGGAACATGGCACTAGGAAGCAGAGAGGGAGAGAATAAGCTCAGCTCACAAAATAAGTATCAGAAAGGCATCTCCCCAAAGACCCACCTCCTTAAGCCACACCCTACCTGCATACAATTAATACTTAGTTAACCCCATCAGGGGATCAATGCACTGGTTGTGTTAAGGCTCTCATAACTCTATCATTTCACTTCTTGCTTTGTATCACACATGAGCTTTTGGGGGAAAACTCATATCTAAACCATACAGGCATCCTTAGTAATAATCTTGCACTCTGACTGAGTGTCCACACCAACTTGGACACCTTCTAGGGCTTGACTGATAATTTATTTAGTCTTATCTATTTCACAAACTTGTTCTATTATTTTTCCTTTACTTCGATTTAAGGGCCTGAATTCAAAAAATTAGGAAATGGTTTTCACTTCATTTAAATTACTTCTTCCAATATTCTTAAATTTTTATCCAACTGATTCTCCCTGATTCTTAAAAAAGTTAGTTTTTGTTTTGACTCAGTGTAACATACTTTGAATCATTCATTTAGTGTGACTCTTTATTTTGGTTAAATTAAAGACAGTGGTTTGGTGAGGTCCAGTTTTTTGATAACCTATAACCATGTAGGAATATATATTTGTATTTTCTTTACCATATGGTCATTTCATTGCTGTTACAAATTATATATATATATATATATATAATTTACATTGTATAAACTACATAATAAAAATATGTAGTTTATACAATTAATGTTATGAAAGGCCTATTCATGGGAAGAGAAAACTTTTTTCTATTTTATGATGCTAAAAGTAAAAAATATAGTTTGCCCCATCTAACTGAGAATTCAGCTTTTATAGCTTCTCATTAATGATGATGTATTATAGCAGCTGCCTACACACTCTGCAGTTGCATGTAGAGCACAAATTGGATAAATTCATTTATACATCCTTTATTAAGGACTAGCCTGGGAAAGCTCTTGACTGGCTTGTCTGGTGATTGCTCTGTGACAAACAACTGAATCACTTCGCTTTATTTTAGTTGAGCCACATTCGCTTTCATAACCTGCCTCATTTGGTTCCTTTAAGTCCTCTACTACTTTTTAATTTTTTTTCTTTTAGTTGTAGATGGACACAATACCTTTATTTAGTATTTTTTATGTGGTGCTGGGGACAAACCCAGTACCTCATGCGCCCTAGGCAAGTGCTCTATTACTGAGCCACAACCTCAGCCTCCTCTCTATTACTTTTTAGGACTTCTTAGTCCTAACAAATACCAATGTTCTAATATTTAAATAAACATTTTTATAGGAGAGAAATCATGCTTTACACAATACACCTTTAATTCAAATCAAATGCCATTTTATATTTAATATTTCTTACTGTGAATCTGAACAGATTTTACCTAATCACATATTCAAAAAATTGCATTCATTATTTGTTTTGCTTTGGCAAGAAATCACAAACATGGGTTTACTGTTATCTTTAATTCAAAGGTAAGTTGTTGAGTGCTAAAGCCAAAGACTTTCTGGAAGATTAATAATTTGATTAAATCAGTTAAATCTTACTGCCTACAGGAGGAGACATATAAAACACTATAACCTACTATAATATGTACTGAAGAAGTTTAAAGTATATTAGGAAAACATCAAGGAACACACAGTACCTGTTTAGAAGGGCACAGAATATTTTCCGAATGTTGGAGAAGGGGGAGAAAGAAGATGCACTTTAACCAAGAAATGAAAAGTCAACAAAAAATAATCCTTGTCAGGTTTCAAGTTCACCATCAGTGGAGAAAAGTGTGTGTCTTTAGAATAAAATTCAAGAGATGTTTGCCAAAGATTTTGAGAAAGGTCTACTGATCAGTTCTTATTATACCAGAGAGATTGGTTTTATTTTGAAGGGCTTACAAATGAACAGTGCAACTAAAGCAGAAAGTGGCATGTTTGGTAGCAACTGCATATAAAGATCTGGGCTCTAGAAAACCATCTGGACCCATGATGTATTTTCAGGTGTCATCAGTATGTAGATGGAAATAGCCTATGGTACTTAGAAACATAAAAGGACTATGAAAACATTGATAGCCTTGTAGAAAATTTTGAAAATATAGTCAAAGAAATTAGGAAAACCATAAGTAAGGATTACCACAGAATGCAAAAAAGAATATTCCCTAGAAGCACTGGAGTTGACTGTCTTCACCACATCATCATTCTTCCTTGTCAACCAAGCCTTCTATTTTGTTGAGGTATCAAGTTGACAGCAAATTTTCATCCAACTCCAGGGGATGATCTATGATCTGGATACACTGGAATACAACCAGGGTAGGTTGTGCTGACCAAGTCTGAGAGAATTCACATAGAGCCAAGTGACCAAAGCTGAGCTAAGACCACTAGCTATAATTTTTTTCTCTTATAAAAGCATATAGTACTATGTAATAAAGGAGCTTATTTTGTGCCCTTGCTTTATGTCTTTCTTTATAAGAATGATGATGATGATGATGATGAAGATGATGATGATGATTTAGGATGCAAATGCTGACAGTCATTTCACAACCAAAATTGTACAAAGTTCATTTAGTGCCTGGACCCAGATGATTATTAGAGTCAGCTCTGGAGCAAACTTCCTCTAGATATTTTTACATAGAACAAGTAAATGTCTTTCCTGTGCAAACTCTTGTCAATATGTATGTGTGTACATATAAGTGTATGTGTGTGTGTGTGTGTGTGAGAGAGAGAGAGAGAGAGAGAGAGAGAGAGAGAAGATTCTAAACTTTGTCCAAATAAAATATCTGATAAAAATGAAGTTGTCAAAAGGAGTAAGTAATAGTTGAAATAAAGTCATAAAATGAGTGTTGGTGAAATAAAGTTAACAGCAAAATATTTTCTCATACCATAAAGTCTCTCCACAAAGGTAGAAGAGAAAGACAAAAGTTTTATTGAATATGTATTAAACTACAATGTTGTACACATCACAGGTAGTATGCTAAAAGACTGAAGATGAAAAGAAATATCATTTTATGTAGCCAAGCACATACACCCATTACATTGGTGACATGATAACTGATCAATCATCAAGTAAGGTAACTGGAAGCACCATTTATCAAATATGGTTCATCCTAAATTTACCTGGTAATTAGGGTAGCCATCTGTGACAACTAATTAGTGTACTCAGAAGAGAAGCAGCCTTTTCATATCTTTATTACAAGGTGTAGTTTTTCAACTTGTAAATAAGGTGCCCAGAAATTAAGCTCCTATCTTTCCATACAAACTGGGAAATAAGGATGCTATTTCCCTTGATTACATTTCAAAAACATGGCCCCAGTCTCTAAGAAGGACATTCCTGGATCATGTAGATGATAAAAGACCAATCTGATTTTCAAACGAATTTGTACACATCTGGAAAAGAACAGAAAGTATTTGCAACCATAAGTTTTATAAACTAGGAAGGCAGGAAAGAAAGATTAAAGATCTTATTTTCAGTATGTATTTGTTTTTACATGAAGAGGTTTAAAGAAAATGGAAAATGATGATTAGATCTTCCATTTATACTGAATGTCAAGCCATGATTTTTAAAAAATATTTCTAGAATTTCTGTTCAAAATGTACATTCCTTATAGAGGACTATTAGTTGTCCCTCAGTACATTGTATTCCACATAGAATAAACAATCCATTTTGTTGGGGATAAAAGTTTAGCTTTGTAAACCTAGTACTTTTCACAGCACCTGATACAAGGAAAATGATAAATGAAACTATTACAACAGCAAAGTTAAATGTCCCTCTTAGAAAAGGAAGAGAAACAAAAAAATTCTAGTGAAATATTTCTACTTATCCAAGATTTCAGGAAGCCTGGATTAAACCTACTAAAGTAATAAAAAGATAAGTTTTTATCATAAGTTAATACGGACTCATGAAAAAAAATTATAATTTCCATGTCAAGAATCTATCACATCTCTTTAGAAAGGAATAAGTAGCTTATCATAAAATTCACCATACTTCCATCTGGAGTTTAGTAAAAAATAACTTTGAAATTGAGTCTTTATTTAATGTCAAAATGCTAATTGTTCCATAAGATCAGAGTCACATTAATTATCGTTGCTCACAGAAATATGCTTAAAGAATTGTACTTGCCTTAACATGAAAACTCCTTTGAAGAAGAAAAATGGTAACAATACATTATATTGTATTTAAATGAGCTTACTTGCCCTACTTATATAAGAGGCTGAATACAAAGAGAAAGGAAGATTCCACTAGGGAATTTGAAGGATATTTCAAATTATAGTTGATTGTATGCATTTTTTCCCATGAGGATGGTGTTTGTGTTATCTTAACTATGTTTTCATTACATGAACCAAAATCAAATTTTAGTTTCATTCGCAATTAGTTGCCAGATACTGAAATATTTTATTTCAAATAAGTATTGTCATATATTATTGAAATATTTGAAAACAAAAGATACAGCTTCAGGTTTAGGACTATTCCAAAAATTGCTGAATATAAATTAGTGTTATAACCAAATGTCTTGGTTCACATGGTTCTGTAAAAGTAACAGTCTTATTGGTAGATTCCAGTGCACTCTAAATTTAACTGAAGCCAATTTTTCCATTTCATTTCTTCTTCTGCTACTATATACAATTTTACATAATTTCAAGTGTGACTTTACTCATGCTCTACTTTGGAGAGTAACATTTCTCCTCTTGTCTATGACTGATTAACTTTTTGCACAGTTCTTCTCGCAGGACTTACATAGATTGGGAAAGATATTAAGGTTGTTACTTTTTTTAAAGGATAGAATTGGCTTTTGGATGTCTGACCTGATCAAGGTATTTTTTACTTAGTCATATGTGAAAGGAGTTGGTGGCAAACACTAAGAGGTGCCACTGATTTCCCTTTTTAATTCTACCTCATCAGGTCCATTTTGTTGGCACAAAACATTTACTCAAGGTAATGGTCTTTTTCAGACCAGCATATAGGCAGCAATTTAGTGAGACAGGGTATAAAGGAGTGGCATGACCTTGAGCCTCAAGGCTGACCTTGAGCACTAAGATAGGTGATATCTGATGCGGAGCCCCTGCTAGTTGGGCTGTTGGTTTATGCATTCTGCTTACCAGTTAGGATTATTTTCTGACATTTTTCATCCTCCCTCTCATTTCAAGCAAAATACAAATCTTATATTAAAAACTCAATGCCCATGTTCACCTTAGAGAACTTAGCATATGACAGTCTGAGAAATGGTCTGAGAAAGGAGGTGACAACTGAGGCTTTGGAGCTAGATTATTGAACACCCTTCAGGCAACAGGAGGTAAGTTTTTGCCTATAATAATAGATCTTGCTTCCGTGGTTGGGAATCTGATTCATAATGTTAAATCCTAATCATCAAAGTAGCTGAATTCTGAAGGTCATTCAGTACTTAAATGGGACAGACCTTTATTGTTATGGCTAAGGAAATTGAAAATAAAACCTGACATATGTTCTTGGACAAACCCCAGGAGGAAGACCACAAAATATTTAATTCCTCATTTTCTTCTGAATGTTCTGGATCTGCCAAAATGGCCTGCTTCTCCAAAACCAGGGCTAGAACATTCTCAGGACTAGAATGTAATGTTAGATCCCCGCTGCCTTTTCTTACTTTCTATCCCAATAATTACTCCTATACTTAGAGTCAAGTAGCAGCTTAATTCAACTGGGCCTGATAAGAGAGTCTTGAACAAAAGGAGCTATATGACCTAAACAACGTGTAAGGACACAATCAGAACCAGATCATTGAGTTAGCAGCACTCTCCTAAGACATAAAATTCAATACCCTGGCAAGGACCCCAATTACTTATGCAGCTGTATTATGTGGTTGAGTCTTAGAATCATGGGGAAAAGGATGATCCATTGTAAGTGAAGCTGAAATACAAAAATTTCCATGGTAAGTCCTGGAATAAGAAATGTAAAAGATTAAAGAACAAGAAGTAACATAATGGTCTACCAGGAGTGTGGTGTGTATCATACAATACATATAGTCATATATGTTGTGTTTTATAACTTCTATCATGAAGGAGGCAGTACTGTGTGTGGTAGGCCTCTTCCACTTCCAGACACAACCTATTCTGCATGTAGTGAATCAGAAGGCCACAGGCTCTGAGTGCATTACAGAGCTGGAAAGGGCTGTGCAAAAGATGCTGGTGAGGCAGCCTGATACTTGGATCAAGCAGTTCAGCTGTCTATGGTTGAGGAAATACACATGGGGAAATATAACATATGGAGTTCGTAGCAAATGAATAAATCACAACTGCTCCTCTTATTTTGCTGCAGCAGGGGTAGGCTGCCTGCAGTGGAGAATCATATCCCTGTCCACAACAACTCCTTGAATGCATGTGTTAGTCAGCATTTCATTACTTGACAAATACCTGAGAAAAACAATGTAAAGGAGGAAAGATTTATTTCTGCTCACAGTTTCAGAGGTTTCGGTCCAGGTTTAGGTGGTTCTATTGCTTTGGACCTGAACTGGTACAGAACATCACTGTGGAGAGGCATGATGGAGGAAAGGTCATGGCAAGCAGGAAGCAGAGTTGGGGGGAAGGGGTCAGAAACAAGACATATTGCCCAAGGGTGCCATCCCTTCCAACTAGTCTCTATCTCCTACAGTTTTCATGACCTTCGAATAGTTTATTCAGCTAGAAATTTCCTCACTGGAGTCTGCATCTGCTTGACTGCATCCATCAAGCAGCATCTTTGTCCACACACAGCAGATACAGGTACAGACTCATATTTAGTGGGAAGTGGTTTGTGTGCCAGTTTAGGGTATGCAAAAGTATGGACTGGAAGATGGAAGACAAGGGAGACACACACTTAGGGCAAAGGCATATGAGCATGTGAGAGTGGAAACAGGGTTTGAAGATATCTGAGTCATATGACAGAGGCAAAAAGAAAAAAGGAAGAAAACAATCAAGTAGATGGTATGACTCGTCCTGTTATATTAGCTAGCCCAGTGCTGCTGTGTTGGACCGACACACATAGTGGTCACAGGGGCAAATATAAGGGCCAGATAGATGCCCCACAGCTCAGGTAACCACTTACCGCACTGATTCTAGTGATGCCATTGTCTATTTTTTATAAAGCCAAAGATCATGGCAAAAAAGCTTTGCCCATAAAACAGAGTGATTTCCTTTTTTTTTTTTTTTTCTATTTTCTGGTAAACTTTATTTTTTAAAAAATTTATTGGTTCTTTTTAGTTATGTATAATATTAGGATTCATTTTGACATGATTATAAAAGCATGGAATATAATTTGTTCTAATTTAGACTCCATCCTTCCCCTGTTCCCCCACCCCCCATCCTTCCCCCTGTTTCCTTCCCTCTAATCTATTGATCTTCCTGCTTTTTAGTTATAGGTCAGATTCATTCCACTGTTGTTTTCTTATCTTATCCCTCCTTCCTCCCCTTCAATACCCTTAGTCTACTCCAATGATCTTTCTTCTATTTTTATTGTTTTTTAACAGAGTTACTTCTACACTTGGCCAGCTGTCTACTTGATAATGAATTAAATTTATTGGGGCAGTTCTATTCTGAAAAGGCCAGAGTTTATACTTACAGTGAGGGATATGCATTCTTAGTATAGAATTACCATTTTTACTTGTAGGACTTCAAACAATCTGAGGACTTACAGGATTTTCTGATCCATCAGCATGAAATAACACATTGTTCCATGAACCAATTTATGTTTGTGTCAAGTTAACACTCAAAATCATTTTTCAAGTTGCCAGAAGTGGCAGGATTTCATCAATTAGTATTCCATTGTATGTATCTGCCACATTTACTTATTCATCAGTCATTAGGTGATTCCCATTTTTAAAACTTCATTCTGCCTGCAACAGTTAAAAAGGATCAAACCTGGATATGGGGTCAACAATTATGAGGTCATCCTCAGACTGCATAGGAGAAGATTCTGGCCTAGACTATATTATTATCTGTGAGATAAAGAAAAGCAAACACACATGAAGAAAAGGTTTTTGTTAGACACATATAGCTGTCAGCCTTAAATAGAGATGGTTCATTTAAGGAGAAAATGTGGGCAAAGAAGGAATCAAGGGAGTAGTAGAGACAGTTTACAAACATGAGGCCCAAGATTAAAACTGGAAGAAAGAGACCAAGATGGGACATCCACCAGGAAGAAAGATTCATGACAGCGAAGAGAGCTGGGTCATGATTTACGTGGTTGGGATCAAGTCTATAGTGGTGCATTTGCTCTCTGTTTGTATTTATTCTACTTTTTGTTGTAGGTAAAGTCCTTCTAACATTTCCCCAGGAATTAGAGAAGTCATGAGTCTCTTCTTTGTCTTGAAGAGCGTTTCACATCCTGAAAGTTAGTTCATTGAGATTGTGCCTTCGCTCTCTGAGGACATTTTTAAGCTCTATTTTTTTTTCTTACTCTGCATATTTTTGCTCTTTGAATGAGAGGAAAGGTCCCTTGTGATTTTACTATTCCTTAACCAGAAATGAGAATGACATGTTTACTGAACCTATGAAAATCAACTAAGGACACTTACAAAGGCACCTTACATGATATGTAATTGTCTTAGATATTTTGTAGACAAGAGTAAATGAAATTTATCAGTATCATTTTTATCATTATTATTGGTTTCTAATCTGTATTAAGGATATTCATATTTTTACCTAAGTAAGTTGAGAAATACCACCATTTGCTGAATGACTTATCTCCATTGTAACAAATAAACCCTTCCATAGACAAGGATAGACACAGATTTTGGAGCAATAAACAGACCTTTTCCTACAGTTGATAAAAATATAAATATATTATGTTTTTACCATGATAATGTTGAAAAATACAAAGAATCACAGACTCAGAAGTACCTAATAATAGATGTACTTGCCACACAGGGTTTAGTTGGAAAGGTCTCTTCATGTTGGTTTGATTTGTTCATGTGTCAAAGGGTTGATGGTCTTTTGGTTGATATATTATTATCATGACTAATATTTAATCCACACTTGTAGTAAAGTTTTCTCAGCTATTCCAAAAATTATTTTTCTAGCTTTGTATTTTTTTCCTATTAACTTTCCAAAGACAAGACGTACTTTGCATTTAGTTGTTACAGCACTGTAATAACTTTAATTTGGGGTTTCTCATACCTTTCTTTGCATTTATTTGCCTTGAAATTTTTAGTCGAGGCATACAAAAGAGAACAGAGCACTATTTTGTAGCATGTTCCTCAAGTTTTTGTCTTCTCAAATTTTCAGCATGATTAGATTAATTTGTGTATTTTTGACAGGGAGATCCTAGGAGTTGGGTTGTTTTCTTCTCAGTGTGTTGTACTAGGAGGCACATGTTATCACTTGATAGTGACCTGGTGATGCTAAGGTTGCACTTGGGCAAGGTTTATATGCTGTGAGTCTCCAATGTTAATTCACTATTTTTCCATCTATAATTAATTAGTGTTTCATAGAGAAAGTCTTTGATATTATGAAAACAACTGGCTTTCATGAAGCTCTATTTCTACAAAAATTATCAAACAAATCTTCATAGACATAAGGCCTGAGAATAAGTAAAATATTGGGTAAATGCTGAATTTGATATTTTAAATAATGGGAGCTGATACTACTGGAAATTTCTAAGAGCTTAAGACGTTTTCGTCAAATGATCAGTCCAAAGGCTGAGAGATTAGAATATTTGTATCTCTGCTCACACATCTAACAGATTGAGAAGTAGTCTATAGAGTGTTAATTTTGGATTGCCTCCCATAGACTGAGAAGATCCAGAGATGGTCCCAAGGCAGAAGTTAAGAAACAAACAAATAAAAAGAACTATCTAGAGCAGGCAGGAGTGGGATGGAAATTTATGATCAGATGCCCCTGCCACAGAGGTAAGCCCCAGCAAACATGATATGGAGATATTTCTGTGTAGTTAGGTACTGTCAATGGGCTCATGTTTCCTAGATCTCTTCCTTCAGCTCAGCTTTAGAGATGTGAACACCACTACTTCTGAGGTCACACCTGAAGTTCTTTATGTGTTCTGGATATCAACCCCTAGTCGGATGTATAGTTTTCAACTATCTTCTCATGTTCTATAGGCCATGTCTTCATTCTGTTCATTATTTCTTTCATTTAAAAAAAAATTAAGTTTGATGTAATCCTATTTGTCAATTTATGGTTTAGTTTTCTGTGCTTTAGGGTTCTTATCCAAAATAAAATCTTTGCCCATCCTACTATTTTAAGACATTTCTTGTCTTTTCATCTAGAACTTTCATAGTTTTGTCTTATGTTTTTGTCTTTCATTCAATTTAAGTTGATTTTTTTTTTTTTGTATAGTGAGAGAAGAATGTTTAATTTCATTCCTCTACTTGTGGATGTCCAGTTTTCCAAACATTGCTTAGTGATGAATTTGTATTATTAAATAATAGAAAACTATTGGATTAGACAAAGGGAAAAAATGAAAAAAGGGGGGGGGAGGAGAAATAGGAAAGACAGTAGAATTAATTGGAGATAACTTCCCTAGCTTTGTATTTGAATATGAGGCCAGGGTAAATATACATCATGTACAACCACAATAGTGGGGTCCTAAATAGAATGAATTATACTCTATGTATGTCTAATTTGCCAAAATTCATTCTTTGTCATGTGTTACTCAAAGAACAAATAAAAAACATAAAAAGGGAATTTGTCCTTCCTCTATTATATATTGTTAGAAACACCATTGAAAGTCAATATTAAGGTAATGGATTTACATCTGTGCTCTCTAGTTCTTTCATTGGTTTGTGTTTCTGTTTCTGTGCCAGTTCCAAGCTGATTTTGTTGTTAAACATTTGCAAAATATTTTGCAATCAGGTACTATTATGCCTCCAGGGTTGTTATTCTTCTCAAAATTGCTTTGGCTGGTGGGGTTCTTTTGTGGTTTCATGCAAACATACGATTTTCCCCTCTATCTTACTGAGTAAACAATGTATCAATGAAAATAACTTGAAAGAAAAATCTGAAAATCCTGAAGACAAACAAACTGGAGAAACATCATATCAAAAATTATGGAACAGGGATGGGGTTGTAGCTCAGTGGTAGAGCATTTGCCTCCCATGTGTGAGGCACTGGGTTTGATACTTAGCACCTCATAAAAATGAATAACTGAAAGAAAAAAGACATTAAAAATATAAAACACAGCAAAGGCAGTGCTAACAGGGAAATTTATATTAATAAACATTGACATCAAAAAAGGAAATACTTCAAATTATCAATCTAAAATTGATCCTCACACAATTCAAAAATTACAATACAGAAAGCAGGATTTTGTCAGGAGGAAAATAAAAAATTTCAGAGCCAAAATACATGCAACACAGACCTAAAAACCTATAGAAAAGATCAATGAAATAGAGCTGGTATTTTGAAAAGATAAACAAACCCCACAAATTTGGAGGTAGCCTCAGAGAAAAAAAAAGAAATGAAAACTCAAAATGTTATGTGAAAAAGAAGACTTTAAAATTACCTATAAATAAAAAAGATCATATGGAACTATTATGAATAGCCAGTCACCAAAAAACTACATAACTTAGAATATCCTTAGATGCATAGGACTACATTTGAATCATGAAGAAATAATAAATCTGAAAATACCAATAATGAGGGAGTAGTTGCCCTGGTAGTATAGCTCTCATCAGGAAAAATCTCAGACAGGATGGTTTCATGCCTGAAGTCTAAAAAATGTTTAAAGAACAAATACCCATTTTCTCAAACTATTCCTAAAAATTTAACAAAAACAATCACTGCCAAACTCATTTTAATAAGCATTACTCTGCTCTCAGAAATAGAAAAAAGACAAAATGAATTAAAGAAAAGAAACTGCAAGCCAATAATTCTGATGGAAACAGACACAAAATCGCTCAACACAATGTTCATCAGATAAAGTCATCAGCACATCAAAAAGATTGTGCATCACAGTGAAGTGGGCCTTATTCCAAGGATGCAAAGATTGTTCAATAAATGCATATCAATAAATGTTTCTTTGGAAATGACCATACAGTTCTTATTCTTTATCATGTTTAAGTGATGAAGAAAATGTATTCAACAAAAACAATATCCCTAAATGATAAAGAAAATAAAAAAGCATTCTATGAATTGGGTTTTGAAAAAGTATAGCTCAGCACAGCAAAGGCTGCTATTGTTTAGACCAGAAATGTTCCCCAGTGGCCCATTGGTTAAAGGCTTGGCCCTCAGGATGGTGTTGATGGAAGATGGCCGAAACCTTCAAGAGATAGATCCCAGAGGAAAATCTTTAAGTCAATAGATAAATGACCTCAAAGAGCATAGGGGCACCTCAGTGCCTCATTCCTCATTCTCTCTTGCTTCTCAGCTACAATGTGAGCAGTTTTGCTCCTCCTGCACTCTGGGATGTGTTTGCATTATCATGGGCCCAAAAGCAATGGGGCTAATTTATGATGGATTAGAACCTCTCAAACTGTGAATCAAAATAAGCCCTTTGTCTTTACAAGTTGATTACTTCAGGTATTCTGTTATACTGATGGAATGCTGACTTAAACAAAGGCCATATGTTACCTTCTATAACAGCATACTGAGTTGGAAACATAAAACACTTTTCCCCTAAGATGTGGAACAAGATAGGGATGCTCACACTTAGCAGTGGTACTCACTTCCCATGCTAGAAGTCCTAGCCAGAGAAACTGGGCAAAACAAAGAAATTAAAGACATCCACATGGGAAAGAAATAAATTCAACTGTCCCTCTTTGCAGATGGTATGCTCCTACATATATAAAATTCTAAAGAGTTTCCCAAAACTGCTTAGATCTAATCAACAAACTCAGCAAATTGTCAGGAATCAGTTGTTCTGTTCTGATTTCCCCTTTGACACTTTTTGCCAATTTTAAGAGACTGAGATACTGGGGAAGAAAAGAGCATGTAAGAATCTTCAAAGATAAACTATTTATTCAACTATTTTTTTGACCTGAAGGTCTAAGCAATGAATTTAGATCAGAGTGCAGAATAGGATTCCAGAGATGCAGAAGCACAGAGAGGTATGAGTGTCATAAGGTTGCCAAAGAAAGTGTTTCTTAAGCACAGCACCCTATTTAGGCAAAACCATTAAAATAAAATAAATACATTGAGATTAGACTCCCTAGAGGAAGAAAAGAAATGAAAACTCAAAATTTTATGTGAAAAAGAAGACTTTAAAATTACCTAGAAATAAAAAAATGATCACATGGAACTATTATGAACAGCCAGACACCAAAAAACTACATAACTTAGAATATCCTTAGATGCATAGGACCTACTACATTTGAATCATGAAGAAATAATAAATGGCATGGATGCCACAGATTTTTTTTTTTTTTTGAACGAAGCACAATGACAGCAGGGAGTTATCTGGGGTCAAAGAAGTGGTAAGAAAATGATTAACTGGGACTTTCTGTTACCCATCTCCTGATATCCAGAATTAACCCTCTCCAAACTCTGTTAGTAAATATAATAATCACATTTTATGCAATTAGATTTTAATTATATTGGTTGCCGAGTCAGGCATACATTTTATTTCCAAATTTTCTATGTATTAAAAGGTGTTTTATTAGTTCACACTTCGTAGCATTTTGCCAATTTTATTCATTGGAAAAATTTTCTTCATTGCTTCAATTTCTGATTAGTTTTTCTGATTGTTTTTGAGGGAAAATATTGTCTTTCCGGCTCAATTCTACATAAACTTCTTCCAGTCTGCATACATTTCAGCATTCCACCTCTCTCCAAAATTTCAGTATCTCCCCTTCCCTACACAATTGATAAATATTCAATTCACAAAGGAGGATAGTCTGATTAATTTACCAAATATAATAGCTATGTTCTTGAAAATTCACTCTAATTTATAATATTAATATGCACGAGAGATATCTTATTAGAATAATCTACTTCTCTCTGGTGAAAAGTGACTGCATACATTTGCATGCTTAATGATTCAGTGATAGTCTATTCTTTTTTTTTTTAATTTTTATTTTTTTGGTACCAGGGATTGAACTCAGGGGCACTTAGCCACTGAGCCACATGTCCAGCCATATGTTGTATTTTATTTGCAGAGAGCGTTTCACTGAGTTGCTTAATGTCTCACTTTTGCTGAGTCTGGCTTTGAACTCCTGATCATCCTGCCTCAGCCTTCCAAGCCACTAGGATTACAGGTATGCACCACTATGCCCAGCATATATTCCTTTTTAAGTAAATGGTGTAAATTTATTATATGGGTATAGTAATATTAGCTATATGCAACTTTCTCCTTTGTAATAAAGATCTGAAGCTAGTTTTGAAACTTAGTTAATAATTTTGAATTTAAATCAATAATGTTAGAATTGAAAAATAAAAAAGTCACACTGATATTGTATGTAGTATTTGTCAAATAGTATTAGTTTAACAAATTAGTAAGATGATAAAGTATGCCTATTAGCACTATATCATAGTTCATTTATATAGCATAGTTTAACAAAGAAATTATATAAATTCCTGAAAGGAATGTTTTATTGTTCTGAGCTCCATTTCTCTTAACCACATTTTATTTTTTAGTCATATAATATTATTCATTACCATCCAAATGATGTAAAAAATTTATTATATATGTCAATGTTCATCAACATACTTAATATTTAAATAAGCACTGTTCTTATCAAGCACCAGGTATAATTACATATACAATGATAATACAAGGTACAATTTCATATGTTGTATCATATATAAAATTGAACTATGCAGAGCCTCTTTTCCTGAATGACTTTGGAGGCTTGGGTATCCTAGGAGATCAAATTCAAATTGTATCTGTTTACTCCTCTTTATTCATCACTGCAGAAGCAACAAAATTCATGAACCACTTGCTGATTTTCTATTCTGAAGCATAGTGACCAAATTATCAAAACAGATGACATGTCATTTGGGAGATTAACCTTCGTCCAAGGTACAACACTCAGAACAGAGTGAGTAAGTTTGCTTCTGATTCTCTCCACCATCAATATAGGCTGTTAGCAATTCACTTAAACTCTTTTTAAGACCTGGTGTGAACTATGGATGAATTATCCAGCAGAATCGCAGCACTTTCTGGACTGTCACTATGTTGTTTTTTGAGTTCTGGTTTTTAATATATGGCTGGTAGTCATCTGCTGCTCTCTATTCTCTAATAAAGAAAGCAGTGCCTGGACTGGTCCAGAGCTCACACGCAAAGCTCAGTGCTATTACAAGTTGGCTTGATGCTCACAGCTGACCATGTTGTTCTGGAAACATAAACAATCTAACAGAACATAACACCAGCAGGTCACTTTGAGAAGATGATGAAGGGAGGTAAAACAAGCCACTCTGCGACCGATGAAGCAAACAAATGTCCTCCTCTGTCCACTAAGATGAGTGACTGCTACTTTCTTACCATCTCCCCTTCCTATAGACAAGATTTATTGAGACTTTCAGTCATAAAATTGTCCCACTTCCTGGGGCTGAGGTTGTGTTCAGTGGTAGAGTGCTCACCCAGCACCTGAGAGGCCCTGAGTTTGGTCCTCGACATCACATAAAAATAAATAAACAAAATAAAGGTTTTGTGTTCAATTACAACTAGAAAATAAATATTAAAAAGAAATGTCCCACTTCCTGACTGCATCTAATCATGAGCTAAACGTGACTTCCCTGTTTCCTCCTCTGAATTACCTACCCAAAGTTTACCTCCTTCCCTGGGTCTTCCTGACACCCTCTTCCCAAGAGGCCCCACAGCTTTCTGTGCTGTGCATTTTTCTTTTATGTGGAGCCATAAATACAGCTTGATCAACTCTCAGTGTGTTCTCTGTGGTCTTTTCTGGAGATCTTTGACAACTGACATTTATTTTCAATCTAAACAATCCTGGTGGTTTGCAAAGACTGCATCATAAAATCAGAATAGGCAGTTCTATAATTTCAACTCTAGGACCTTGTATGCATTTGTTCATAAAACTAAGGACATTGTACATGGTCATACTCTTCTTAAATATTCAGAAAATGCATACATTTTATTAGTATATTTATGTGATAGTATCCATGTATTGGGATCATATTATAAATACAATTTCAATCACAAACTATATTATCATAATAAAGGATCAAGATGATATCAAATTCAAGAAATAATGTGACAGTTTATTTATGAACCTAATTCTGTTTATCTTGAAATATTTAAAATGCATCTACTTTTTAAAGTATTATAAATAGGAAATCATCTTTTTAGTTACAAAACAGGTAATTAAAACTACTTTGATTTTTTATTGTAAAATGTGTATTTTTTGTAGTTAAATTATTTTATTATAGAACTGATTCTAGTGTACTTTTCATTTTAATTATTTCGTTTTAGTTATGGGAAATGTCTTTGCTCACACTGACAAAATTAAACCTAGCCAACTTTCTCCTTGCTGGTGGCTGGTTGAAATTATGACAGAGATATTCTGGTACATCCTCCATAGAGGTCATTCCTGTATCCTTAAGATTTCATCTTTAATGCATATAAGAGGATTGTGATATTTGACTTTTCTTAAGTAACCTGTTTCACAATTTTTTCATCACATCAATAATATGCATTTTCTAGGAATGATGGAGTAGAGATTAGACCATGATTAGTTTTAAAAGTAAAGCCTGTGCATGAAAAGTAAGTATTATAGCAGGTCATATTAATTTGCTTTCAGCTAAAAACTCATTGAATTTCCTTGTATTTCTTATTTTATGTAAAAATGAAGCAAATCAAAATAACAATCAGCATAATGCCATTCTCAAAATCTCAAAATGTGACACAAACTCACTCATTTAGTAACCAACATGCTAAGAATTTTTAAAATGTGAAAATATAATTTTTTATGGAATAAATTTTTGGCCATAACAAGTGAAAGTCAAGCCACAACTCAGATGAATGTCCATGAATAAGTACATTAGGCAGCTTTTATAAGTTAACTGCAAAGCAGAAATTCCAAACATGAGTCATTGTATTTGAGGTGGAATAAAAAGATGCATTAAATGTGGTGAGACTTGTTGTACTTAGCACTCAAGAGTCACTGACACAATCCAGTTTCCTTGACCGCTGAAATATATGTTTACTCTCTCTCTCTCTCTCTCTCTCTCTCTCTCTCTCTCTCTCTCTCTCTCTTTCTCTCTCTCTCTCTCTCTCTCTCTCTCTCTCTCTCACACACACACACACACACACACACACCTTACTTGCAAATGAGAAAAAGAACAATGTAGCAATCAACACTAATTTAGCAATTAGCTTATGTCCCTTTATTACAAATATATATTACAATGTATTTAACTACCCAATTTAGTTGAAAGTTAGTTTCAAGTATTTTGATTCATTTGTATGTAACTAAACGAAGAACTGTTTCTTAAAAAAAGAATTTTGACTAAGAAAGAAAAAATAAGATTAAAAATTTAAAGGATGAGAATTCTCATTTGTACAAAATAGCTGTCAAAGATGAGTTTTTGTAAAATATAAATATTAATTTACAAGAAATAACATAGACTCATATCTCGGGAGAAGTCATCTCATGCTGGTCTTCACCATGTTTGAGTTTTCTTTCTCAAATGTCCTGGTTGCTACTCTAGATTCTGTAACCATCTATGCTTCTCTTTCTTCCTTATGCAGATCAGATATCTCTTCAGAACAACTAAGATTTGCTCTGAGTTTTGATTTCTTCATTCATTTCCTTTCTGCCCCAGAATCCAGCACTCTCCCACGCTCAGAATTCATCCTTTGTACCTCTAAATTGAAATTTACATTTATAGTTTTATTTTTCATCTTCACATATTTACTTATTTTACATCATGAGAAAAATCACACGTATTTATTGTGTGCATGTTGTTTTGAAGTATATCTATGTTGTGGAACTTTATATAGAGCTAATTAATATTTATTTCCTCACATAATTATCTTTTACACAGAAAACACTTAAAATCTACTCTCATCAGTTTTAAAGAATTCAATATATTGTTATTAACTCTAGTCACCACATTGTACAACAGATCTTTTGGAATTACCCTTTCTGTCTTGTTGAAATTTTTAATTTACTCGTCAGTATCTCTTTAATCAAACTAACATCCATTTCCTAGTAACCAAAATTCTACTCTCTGCTTTTACAAACTCAACTTTTTGAAAAAAAAAAAAAAGATCATACTTTTTGTCTGTTGGTGTCTGTATGATTTCACTTACATAATGCCCTCCAGGTTTACCCATGTTGCTGCTAGTGGCATGATTTCCTTCTTTTTAAAGGATGAGTAGTACTTCATTGTATATGTAGATCACATTTGTTTACATCCATTCATCTGCTGATCATAATGGACTCAGTTTGATTCGAAATTGTGGCTATTGTGATTAACACCACAATGAGCATGGTAGTACAAGATGTCTCTGACATACTGATTTTACTTTCTTTGCATATGTATCAACCCAATAATGAAATTCTTGAGAAAGAAAATGTGATCTGTTCCTTTTAGAACATGAATTAGTGCCGTGATATAGCTTTCTACAAAGACTGGGTATTCTTTGAAATTGCTTTTGTGAAAATCTTCTGATGGTGAGATCACAGACTGCAGGAACAAACCCAGAATCCAGAATGTGCTTTCTATAGATGACATTTCTAAAAGCCAACCCTAACAGATAGAGCTACTTTTTCCCTTGTACCTATGTCCAGATTATCATCAATAAAATTTGAGTTCCCAGAATTTTTATATTTCATAAGTTAAATAGGTATATTTTGAAATGCAAATGGTACTTACTTGTAAATTATTGGCTAAAATTATTTTCTATTTAAGTTTTAGAATTTTTTTTATTTATTTGCTTTGGAATATTCTGATATCCATGGATTAACTTATTAAACATTTCTGTTTATAGCTGCTTTTTAAAGTCATGACTAATCTTTCTTTTCCTTCCTTCCTTCCTTCCTTCCTTCCTTCCTTCCTCTCTTTCTTTCTTTCTCTCTCTCTTTCTTCCTTTCTTTCTTTCTATATGGTTCTGGGAATCAAACACAAGTCACTGTACATACTAAGCACAGTGCTTTACCAGAGTTATATTCCCAATCCCTAATATTTGGTTTCTTAATATTTTTGTCTAATTTTTTCAATGGATATACTCACAGATGCTACTCTTAAATAATTTTAATAGCTATTTGTTTCCAATGCAATTTCAACACACATAGAAAATTGTATTAAGAGAAAGTATTACCTATTGTTGCATAACAAAATTACCACAAGCTTAGTATCTTAAAATTATCCATATTTATTTTCTTATAGGATCATCTGGTCATGAATCCAGTTGTGACTTGCCAGGTTCTCTGCATTTATGTCTCTCACAAGACTGGAAGTGAGGTTTCAGCCAAAATTGGAGAATTATCAGGTTTTTAGGGTCTTCACTGAGGACCTCTGAGCTCACATGATGTAAAGAATTCAATTCTTCAAAAGTTGTTGAAGGAAAACCAGCTATATTTTTCACATATGCATTTCTGCAAATGGCACCTTCTTTCACCAAAATGTACAAACAGAAAGCACAATCTTTTGTAACAAAATCACAGAAGAAATATCTCCCCATGTTTGCTATATTCCATTGGTTATGGGCAAATCACTGAATCCGTCCATGTTCTAATGGAAGGTATTAAATAAGTGCATGAAAACAAGAGGAGAGATCATTGGTGAAGCCATCTTTAAAATACTGCCTGTCACAGAAAGCCTTCAATTACCATGCTAATTCATATAAGATATTATACATTTTTAAAGTTGCACTATTTATGTCCATTTTAGTTTCTTACTGCAGCACACAGCTTCAAAGTTCTCATAATAACAAGAATAATTATTTAAAACTAGTTGATAAAGCTTTCTCTATATGTGACAGAAATATTTATAACTCATATAACTCATATAGCTGATAAGAGATATATCCAAAATATGTAAAGAACTACAACTTAATAATAAAAAAAATCAAAACAACCCAAAGGAAACAAATGGGCAAAAGACTTTGATAATATTTTTTTGCCCAAGAAAAGATATACATAGACAATAAACACATGAAAATATGCTCAACATCAATAATAATTATGAAAATCACAAAGACATAGCTTCTAACACTTATTAGGACAAAAACCAAACCAAACCAAAAACACCAACAAAAAGCCAAAGGAAATAACCAGGGTTGGTGAGGATATGAAGAAATGAAAACCATTGTACCATATGAGTGTAAATTTAAAATGGTGCTGCCAGTATGGAAAATGGTAGGGTCTTTCCTCAATTTTTTATTCAAATGCAAATTGTAATAGAACCTAGCAACTCTACTTCTGAGTTTTATTATTCAAGAATCTTCTGAGCAACAGAACCAAAAGGATTAGATAAATATACAATAGGAATTGGTATTATGGAAATCAAGAGTTCCTACAATTATTCGTCTGCAAGCTGCAAAACCAAGAAAGCCAAGAGTATAATTCATCCCAATTTTGAAAGCTTGAGAATGATGGAGTGAAGGGGACAGAAGGAGGGACTGCTAGTGACTGAGGCAGGAGAATATGGATGTCTCAGCTCAATCAAGGAGAGAACAAATTTGCCCCCCACCTGCTTTATTATTCTACTTGAGCCTTAGTGGATTGAATGATACCCACCCACATTGATTAAGATAACTCTTTCTATTCTTGTACACAATGTGGATTTCACTGGTTGTGTATTCATATATGAACATAAGAATGTTATTTCCTATTTACTTGACTGTTTTTTCTATTCCTATCACTCTTCCTTCCCTATATCACCTCAGTCATTGAACTTCTATTTTCACCATATACAACTCCAAGAGTGAGATCCAAATTACAATAAGTTATACTCCATGTACATATGTCAAAATACACTCTACTGTCATGTATATCTAAAAGGAACAAATAAAAATAAAAATAATTTTTTAAAATGATAGAATAAGGGTATTGTGTCCAATTACAACTAAAAAATAAATATTAAAAAAACGATAAGTCTTCTTTACTCAGTCCAGTGCTAATTTCTTCAGGAAACAACCTCAAAGAAACATTCAGAGAAAATGTTTTCCAAGCTACAGGGCATCCTTAGCTTAGTCATGTTGACACACAAATGTATTATAACATTGCTTTATACCAACAAATTAAACCACGGATTTGAAGTGATACTGCTTCATTCATATTTGTGAGCAGCATTTTTTATAATGCCAAAATGTGGAAGCTACTTGTATGTCCATTGATGGATGAGTAGAAAACAATATTTAGTTTATACATTCAAGAGAATTTTATTGAGTCTCAAGAAGAAAGGAGGGCTGGGGATGTGGCTCAAGTGGTAACCCGCTCACCTGGCATGCATGGGGCGCTGGGTTCGATCCTTAGCACCACATAAAAATAAAATAAAGATGTTGTGTCCACCAAAAACTAAAAAAATAAGTATTAAAAATTCTCTCTCTCTCTCTCTCTCAAAAAAAAAAAAAAAAAAAGAAGAAAGGAAATTCTGAAACATACTGCCACATGGAATAACTTGAAGGATATTATGCTAGGTAAAATAATCTAGTCAAAAAGAGAAAAGTACTGTGTGGTTCCACTAATAACAGGAATCTAGGGTAATCCAATTCATACAGATATACAGTAGATATAAAGCTCCTGTAGGAGCTAGGAGGAGAGAAAATTGGGAGATTTTATTCAATGAGTAAGGATTTTCAATTTTCCAACATGAAAAGAATTATGGAGATGGTTAGAGACAGTGGTTGCACAAGATGATAGGTGTATTTACACTACTAAACTGCACACTTAACCTGTTGGAAAAGAAAGGGTGTCCGTGGGATGCTGGGGAAAGAGTAACAAAGCACAAATAAAAATCAAACTATCTATTTGCATGTGTAAATGTGAAGAAATAAAGCCCATTATTCTGTATGAAATGCATTTAAAAATTGATTTGAAAAAACATTTAAAATGCTAAATCTTATGTTACATATATTTTACCATGATTTAAAACAAATAAACTAAATCTTCTCTCATAAATGTATATAAAATAATGTCATGACTTGTCCAGACTATTTTGTAGCTTTGATAAATCTTCAAAGAACTATTAACATCTTTGAAGACTTGAAGAAAATAAAATAATTCTCATAGTTTGCAAGGACCTTTCAACCCACAGTCTAAATCAAAAGTAAAAAAAAAAAAAATTGAAAGGGAGATTATTAAAGTAGAGGAGAGATAAAGTGGAGAGGATTAAGGGATGAAAGAGAGGAGGAAAGGGGATTGAAATCAATATCCTTTTATTTATAATTATACCACATAGAACCCAATAATATGTATACATGTAATAATCTAATTTAAGTTAAAAAAAAGTAAAAAAAAAAAAAACTCCTTAAAGGGACAAAGAATATATGAAATAATTACTGATTCAATTTAATTAAGAAAACAGATCCTTATATGTTAAAATATATGTGCTTTCCACACTCATTTAGATTTTTTTTTTTGGTAACTGAAAAGATTTTCAAGCAACATTTTAAGTACAGAAAAATCAAAGAAGTTTGTGTAATATTGTATACCTTACAAATTTCAAAGGTATTTGTCTTAATTTGCCATAAAATGACTATCAGTAGTTATGAATTTTCCTAAAATAATTGGTATAAAGTTATGTTGCATAATTTTCAGAAATATTTTAGAAATACGGTAGCATGATGCAATGCAAGATATTAAAGAAAATAAATTTTAATATTGTCTTTTTCATACATTCTATGCTTTTAGGATTGTTTGGCAATAACAGCTAGAATATTTTAAGTCTATAGAAATTTTACTACCCTTAATTACATGCTATTTTATCTTTGGTTAGGCTTACCTCCTAGAACATGATCTCATTGTCCTAAAATTTACCAACTCATCATTTGTTACATATGTAAATTAACCAAAAGGAGATCAATAAACCATCAAATATATGTTAAATCTCATTTTTGCACACAGACGCTTTGTAATCTCCCTCTCATCTCCTGGTCAGTCTGTCCTATCTATGTTTTTTAATTCCAAATTAATTATAGTTATTTACTTTGATTATGCTTTTAAATCTTTCTGTTGTTTTGTATTTTTTATATCATAGGTCTAAAAGTTCTACCCTTTCTTAGAAGTCCAGATAATAATTCCCAAACATTTGAGAGTGGCCTCACCTACACTTTTATTTATTTATTTATTTATTTATTTATTTATTTATTTATTCCTTCTTCTTATTATTCTTTTGTATTCCATATAAATGCATAATTATCAGCACAATGATTCTTCAAAAATTGTCCATTATATTGAAGGTGTTTTAGTGCAGGGTCTTGTTATATTAATCCAGAGTGTGCCACATGTTAGGATATCAAGAACTCTACTAAATAAGTAAATCAGGCTTGTCCTTCCCATCTAGAACATCCCTATTTTGTCTGCAAAATATGATAAAAATTATTTTTTCTGCTTCCTTATTTATTCATTTAACAAATATGTATTGTATATATGCTGCCTACAGACACAGAGTAAGCACTGGGTATAGAGCAAAAAAAGAAAGAAAAACATATTATCTGCCACAAGGACATTTTTTGTGCTCTGTTAAATGTATCATGATGCCTTAATTCTAAAAGACTATTTATTCAATATGATGTATGGCACCTTAATCAGCTATCCACCATTTATATGCTCAGTGTTTGAAAAATTCCTTTTTTTTCCAAACATTAAATCAAAAATATAACTTGATTTTGTGAAGTTTAGGACATATTACATTTTATACATCATACTAAAATAGTCTAACATGCTACTTAATATTAATATGCGTAACTGTGTGAGCAATGCCATATAACTAATTTCACATGCAAATTGAAAGAAAAATATCATTGGCCACAGGTCATTTAACCTCTATGTATTAAATTACCCAAAAAGAATCCATGTTTACATTAAGTAAAAGTTTATAGAAAAATTAGACTATACAAAAACACGTCTTTGTGAGTTTCCCTTTTATTGTAAGTCAAATAACACTAGAATGAAAAGCATATACAAAAATTTGGAGTCAGAACATGGAGATGTAAAGTAAAAGAGATGATGCTAGATTAGTGTAGTTGCTACAAGCAATTTTCCCATTGTGATAGCATTTTTGAGAAAGCACCAACAACAATGGTTCAATTTGCTATACAAAGTGTGACTCAACACATTTATGTGGTGAAAATGTTACATGTAAATTACATAGAGAGTTCAGGCAATATTAACTGAATTTTCAGATGTAATTGTCCAGTACTTAAACTGTCCAGTGAAGTTGTCTCATAAGCTCTGGAGCAGAGCCGTTGTAGAACATTCCAACCATTACTTTCAATTTAGACCATCAGCTTTGGTCCATTTACTGAGTGGTGATATCAGAGTAATTGATTCTTCTGAATCTCTGCCAGTTACACTCCATATATTTCATCCAGACCCCGTTCATTCAGCTGAGTATTATTTTTGGACTTCAACAAGAATTCCCTACCTTCAACTAAATAGGCAGAACTTCCGAATGAAATCTATAATTTGAAGAACTAAGATGGCTCACCCTGGTCATAAGTAACCCATCAGTAATTTAGTCACAGAATCCTATTCTAATAAAGGTCATTAGGGTCATACCTCAAAACAAGGTGATTCTCTATTCTTGCATGGCATACCACAAAACATTATATACAGATATGAATGCTATAACTTCAGTGATAATCATTTTCAATAATGATGACATACTAGTTGATATGTTGGATGTTTTGTATGGCATGAAAGCACATGAAGTTGATTATAGTCGTTGTATTTGAGCAATTATGACAATCTGTGTCATGTTCTAAATATGAAAGACTTAAAGGAAGAGCTTATATATTAAATATGATATATAATTTATATATTTTATAGTAAATACTTTTTTTAGTGTTAACATAAAAATCCATCATTCTTTAAAATTTGAAATGACATATTGCAGTATTTTCTTTCTAATGACAGTTTGACAGGTGTCATGTTTATGTATATATACATGTACATACATATGTATGCTTTTATTATATGCCTACTTTATATGTAAATACACTTAAACCCAGAAAAAAATCAGAGGAAAATAAATACAAAATCAATCTTTTTATTTTAGGTTATTTTCATATTATAATAGTAAAATATTTAAATATCCATGAGCATGGAGAACGTATATTCATAGTTTTATGATAATCTAATAGATTTTCTTCTAATAACTTTTGAATACATAGGTTTGAATTCTCTGTCTCATCCTTCTGTGCTACTTTCAGAAGATAATACTCCATGAATATTTTCACATTTGTGTACTGTCAGGGCTTTCTGAGCAAATAGTATAAAAAGACATTAACTTTAGTAAATATAAAAGTTATACTACTTGTGATATGAAATTTTTAGATTCCACATGAGTCAGACCATGCAGTTTGTCCTTCTGTGCTGGACCTATTTCACAAAGCATAACCCCTCCAGGCTCATTCTTGTTCTTTCAGGTGACAGGACTTCATGCCCAGTTACCAGAGATGGGGCAGGAAGCCAGGAGACAAGATGGAGAGGTTGGGCACCAGCACTGTGCTGCTGTTAGATAGGAAGGACAAGTTCTGGTGTTCTATGGAGCACTGAGGTGAACATAATTAGCAATAATTCATTGTATATCTCCAAATAGTTAAAAAAGGGATTTAGACTATATTCACTGTATAGAAATGATAAGGCATAAATATAAAATATGCTAATTGCCCTGAGTTGATTATTATCCAGGTTCCTAATCAAAACATCATATTGTTCCACATAAATGTGAATAATATTATGTCAACAAAAAATAAAAAGGAAATTTTGGAAAAAATAAATAGAATGTCTTCACAATAACTGCAGTGTGACCTGTTCTTAGTGAATTTGAAAGAGTCCACTACCATCCACCATGATATGTGTTTAAAGAATTTGACTAGAGAATTGAGTATATTTTAAGATCTTTAAAGCTGTTTAGAGTTGCTACTGTACTCCTAGGATGAGAGAATGACTAAGGCTTTTGCTTTCTTCTCCAGTTCTTCATGCATCTTGTACGAAACAGAACATTCTCTAGACCCTATCATGGAACACAGTTAACCGGAGGGTTTTTGAGTCATACTTGGTATCTCTCCTCCATCAGTTTTGCCAACAGGTAGAGAAGAGAAGAGATAATATCATTAATGAAAGGGAGACTTTGTTATAAATCTTTCAGATATTAACACAATTAACTGAAATATAATTTCATGTATAATTTTATGCCAACCATTTATCAATTCTAGACGAAATATAAATGTTTTGAAGTAATTTATCAATCATGACCAAAGACAACCTAACTACTTATATACCTGATGAGAAAATGGAATTCTTCATTTAAACTATACAATAAAGAAAATTTCAGGAATAGACAAGTTAACCAGTACTTTTCCCAAACATTTATGAAAAAAATAATACAGACAAATATCAGCTTTTCCAGAATATAGATAAAGGGTATGGACTTCCTGATTCATTTTATGAGGTCAAGATAAGCTGAGGGTAATACCTACAAAGGATATTAGAAAAAAGACATAAGCAGATAAATAACTCCTATGAAAATTAAAAAAAAAAAATCTATACAAAACAGTAAATATGACATAGTAATGTGTAAAGCAAATAAGTGTTATTTTGCATAATATGATTTTTCTATCAATATAACTACTCACATTAATAAGGAAATGTGAAAAAAATGTTCATTATCATCCTCAGACATGACTATTTTATTTTTTTCCAAAAAAGGCCAGATATTTAATAATATATGACAACTAGCTATGGATGATGAATGACAGTGAAATGTGAACAAGTACTATCATTTCTAACTGAAAGGCTTTTGCTTCTAATGCTTACCTTCTCCTTTAATAGTAAAACATTAAGTGCTCTCCCTGTAATGCCATCAAGAAGATAAGCACATCCATTAGCTAAATTTTGACAACTTTTTTTCAGTTCCAAGTTGGTAAGATACAAAACAGACGAATAAAAATTGCAATGGAAAAAGTAAAATTTGTGTTCTCTTCTCAGATGCAATGATTTCATAAATAAAAATAAAACCTTATATCACAAACTACTAATTCAGTAATTAATTTAGCAAAGTCTTTATAAAAAATTCAACAATGTTCAGTTACAGTAGTAGAAACCTAAGCAATGGCTGTGGTAATTTAAATGTGCTCTATTTTTAGGACTTGGTCACATGGGCATAAGAATTTGTCAAAATGTATAAAATTAGACATTTACATAATATTTACAGTTATTTTTGTGATTTTTTCATGATATTAAATAAAACTAATTGGAAAATGAAAAACTGAATGCAATATGTTAACTTTAATTCAAGTTCCCCAAACTACTGTAGTAGTAGCATTATTTTAATATAGAGAATAGGAAATTGGTGTGGTACTGTTTATAAAACATTTCTCTATATTTGATTTTTATTTTACTATTTCAATATTATAGCATGTATTCTTGAAGGAGAGAAGATTATTTCTGTACTGGGTGATCAAAGAGAAAGTCAGAATTTTTTTCCAATCCAACAGCAAACAGCTCTCCCCTGTTTGCATAAAGCAGAAGACTCTTGGAAACACTGGAACATTCTCCCCAGTAACCATGCATGTATTCCACAGGACTGTAGATGCCAATTTCTATTCCTTTATGTTGACCATTTTAGAAAAAGAAGAAGGGTAGTATAAGTTCCCAAGGTCACTCTCAGGCTGTGTGGATAGGACCCCAGCTCTAGCAGTTTCATTCTGTGTCCAGGCTCAGATGTGACCTTTCTTTGTCCAGCTTCTGTCTTTCAGAGGAAATCTGGGTCTTCACATTTCAAGGAGGGTTCAGAAAGGAATTTGAAATCTCAATATTGTTACTTTACAAGAAGTAGTTAAATTATCTTTGGCTTAAATATTTTTGTAAAAAATAAAAACCGTTAATTTTTAATGAGAAGTTTAATATCATGACATATTCTAAAATAGTTCTGGAAGTAATAATAATAAGAATCATTATAGTAATAACATTGGCTAGGATTTATTGAGTATCACTGATGTGACATGAACTGAAACATGCTCATTTAACTCAGTTTATGGATGAAATGATTGATGGAAAGTAGTTTTCTTCATTTTTAATTTATACTGAAATCAAATTCTGAACTGGAGCAGACTCAGAACCACTTGACTCTAAACCCAGATCCTCGAAATGGGAGATTCTAAGTCCTTTCTACTTGAATAGATGCCATCATCTTAAGGAAGTGCCTTTGAGTTTCATCTGATTAGGTAATGGTTATTGATTTTTGCTGAATGATTTCATATTATGCAATGGATATTAAATAGTATGAGTTGTATTGTATTCTTACAAAAATATTAACTTGAATCAAATCAAGGGGAAGAAATTAGGCAATACTAATGGTGAGAGATATTAGTAAACAATTGGTTAAAATTGCTCAAATATGTCAATAATCTCAAAAACAAAACAAGGAGAGGAAAGTTCTATCATTAAACAGAGTAAATGAACATGAAACCTCAGTACAATTCATGCTTCTTACTTTGTCCCTCTATTTAAAAATATTCATGAAGGATAGTTTGAAGAAATTTAGAAAGCTTTGATTATGAACTATACATTAGGCAATATTTACATATTAGTGATAAATTGATCTATAATAGTTTGTAGATATTTTTTGAGAAAACTCCAAAGTGAGTTCTTTAATGTCAGTACCAATTTAAACTCCCACTACAATGTGTAAGAGTCCCTTTCCCTCTGCATTCTTTCCAGCATTTATGATTTGTATCCAGAACTCAAAGATCTCAACACTAAAATGAAAAAAACAAACAAAACAAAACAAAAAAACCCCACAAATAATCCAATCAGTAAATGGGCAAATAAACTAAACAGATACTTCTCAAAAGAAGAAATAATCAACAATTCTATGAAAAGAATGTTAATCTTCTGTGAAATGTTAACAACATTCACAGTGGGTGATATTTCCTTAGAAGTTAGGTCAGAGAATGAAAACTGAAATGATTCCTACTCCTGTAGGAATATTTTTTGTTGGCAGTACAATAAATAATAAAGGCAAACTTATATCAATTCTATCCAAATGCATATTTTCCATATATGTTTCAATGATTTTTAATGCCTTTCTTGCTTCAGGCGTCAACATGCGGGGTGAATTTGGATCTGATGGACCTTTTAGAATATCAAATAAAGGTCCCAATTCTCCTGTTGGTATGCCTAGATAAGGCCTTATCCAATTTATGTCTCCTAATAACTTTTGAAAGTTATTTGAGTTGATCTACTCGTATTTGAATTTTGGGTGGACGGACCATGGTTGAGGATAATAAAACCCCTAAATAATTAATTGGAAGATTTAATTGTACTTTATCTATTGCTATCTCTAGATTATAATTTTTTAATAAATTTGTAAGTGTGGCATAACATTCTAGCAAAGTGTTTTTATCTTTATGTGCCAATAACACATCATCCATATAGTGAAATATTTGTAGTTCAGGATTTTGATTTCTAAGTGGCTGGATTGCTTTGTTAACATAAATTTGACACATAATTGGACTATTAGCCATCCCTTGAGGGAGTACTTTCCATTCATATCTCTGATCAGGACCTTCATGATTTAGTGCAGGGATAGTAAATGCAAAATGTGGACTATCCTCGGGATGAATTGGAATTGAAAAAAAACAATCTTTAATATCTATAGCTAAAACATACCAGGTTTTTGGTAAAGCAGACAATTGGGGAATCCCTGATTGAGCAGGTCCCATAATAACCATCTCATTACTAATGGCTCTTAAATCTTGCAATAATCTCCATTTACCAGATTTCTTTTTAATGACAAAAATGGGAGTATTATGGGGAGATACGGAAGGTTGTATATGTCCCTCCGCTAATTGTTGTTTGACCAGATCATGGGCTACTTGTATCTTTTCTTTAGTCAGGGGCCACTGAGGAACCCACACTGGTCTTTCTGATTTCCAAGTAATTTTGATTGTCTCAGTGGCCCTTTCTGAAAACCCAATCCATGTCTATTTGTTTCTTGATCTATTTGAATTGGTGCTGTCATACCTTGTTCTTGTTTTCTTAATCTTTCTTCTTCCCTAAAGCCTTGTCTAGCCCTAGTAGTGGGCGCATTAGGATTGATGTTATTTGTTAATGTCAAACCTAATTGATCTAGGACATCTTGTCCCCATAAATTTATAGGAAGATGATCCAATACATAGGGCTGTATAGTTCCTTCACATCCTTCAGGATCCTTCCAATCTAATACCATTGCACTTCTATGGGGATTAGTTTCCACTCCTAGGCCTCGAAGCGTTTGAGTGGCTTGTTGTAATGGCCAATGTTTCGGTCATTCTTGATGAGATATGATGCTAAGGTCTGCACCTGTATCAGGTAGCCCATTAAAGTCATGTCCTTGAATATTTAGTTTTAGCATTGGGCGAGAATCTAGATTTAAAGACAGCATAGCCCAATCTACACCTGTGGAGCCTAATCCCCTGGAACCTCTTTCTACAGTACGACTGGAAAATTTATCATGTAGGCTGGGTATTATTAATAACTGTGCTATTCTATCTCCTGGTGAAATTACTGATATACCTCTTGGAGAACTAGCTATAATTTTTATTTCACCTTCATAATCAGGATCAATTACCCCAGGACTTATCATAAGTCCTTTTAGTGTTGAAGAACTGCGTCCCAATAATAAGCCTAATGTTCCTTGGGGAAGAGGTCCTTTTACTCCTGTGGGAATGATTTGAACTCCCATCTCTGGAGTTAGTACTGCTCTGGCAGAGGCGCAGATGTCCAACCCTGTGCTCCCTCTAGTTTGTTTGATGAGGGATTTAATGGATAATGCGTCCTGGGCACTACCTTGATGGTGCTGCTCGGTTCCTCCATTGCCCTGTATATTTGTGGTTTTGGGCCCTGGAGCATTGGGCCCTCCAGTCCGTTTTTTGGCAATGGAGCCTGATGTCTTTCTCCACGATATCGTGGGTAAACACTTGGTCCTTGTCTGTTTTTTGATAACGGAATACCTTCTATGGTGGTTTGAGAACGGCATTCATTAGCCCAATGTTTCCCTCTACGGCATTGTGGGCAAATACCCGGTATTCTATTCCTTTGATACCTAGCCTTGTTAAACCCTCCTCCTATGGGGCAACTCCTTTTAAAATGTCCTGTTTGATCAAAATTATAGCATGTTTTTGGCCTGGCATCTAATGCCTGTTGTACTGCTGCTAAGACTTGCCCTTGTTCATTAATGTCTCTACATAATTTAATATATGTGTTTAAATCTTCATGTTTCCATGGTCTGATGACCTCTCTGCATCAACGATTTGCTTGGTCATAAGCCAGTTGTTTTATAAATGGCATTGCCTGTTCTGTATCTCCAAATACTCTAGATGCTGTCTGAATAAGCCTATCTACAAATTCAGCGTAAGGTTCATTAGCTCCTTGTATTACCTTAGATAATTGTCCTTGTAAATCTCCATGCCCCTGTAAAGTTTTCCATGCCTTAACTGCGTCTGCAGCAATTTGTGCATATACGCCAGGATCATATTCAATTTGTTGCTGTTGACCCTCATAAGGTCCTTTTCCTAATAACATATCTAGATTTCTTTGAGGGTAACCAGCTGCTGCATTTCGCCTAGCTGTCTCCATGCAAAATTCCTCATTGGCAACCTTCCATAACAAATATTGTCCTCCATTTAGCACAGATCGACACATGTTAGCCCAATCTGCTGGCGTCATGTCTAAGTTGGTAATGGATTCGACCATGCTCACAGTGAAGGGTGCTTGTGGCCCTTAGGTTGTTACAGCCTCCTTCAATTGCTTCACTGTTTTGAAATCTAAAGCACGGTGAATTCGTTGCCCTCCTGCCTGCTCAAGTACAGGTCATGCTAATCTTTGGGGTCCTGCCTCAGGATTCCGTCCATCAACTACGGGAGTTGAGGGCCGCTCAGCTGTAGATGGAGCTGTTGGTTGAATTACGCCCTCTGGTGATAGAACGGGGTTAGTAGCAGCCTCCTGTTGTAATTCCCCGCCTGATGGTTGTTTTTCCTCTAAGCTTTCTTTCTTCAAATCTTCCTCTGTCTGACTAGCTTGAGAGACCTTCTCTTTCGCTTGACCTAACATGTTTTCTACCATAGTCTGGACCTCTAACAATTTACTTAACAGTCTTTCGGTTTGTTTTTTACTAGTTTCTAATCTACTATAAAGGTAATGCAACACAATAAGATAGCATAAAACAAAACTGAAACAGAATGAAACAAAAACCGAACAAAGAATAGTTGTATCAATTTTCTCTTTCTCAGGGCCGAACAACTTCAAACCTTGAGCCAACCATTTTTCCCAGTTTGCCTGAGAAAATTCTAGGGATAGGCAGCTTGAAACAAAAACAAGATAAATCAAAATGAGAACACATTGTTTTTTGAAATGGTCACCCATTTTGTTGCCTTCCCTCAGGGGCGAGCAATTTTACTCACCTCCAAGCTTCAGGCGTTCCCCGTGCGGGCCGCCAGTTGCCGCAGTCTGGCTGGGCACAAAATCACAAGCCACTCAAGCAGGAACAAAGTTTATTTTTTGAAACTGCCGCCAATGTCCAGTACCGCCCGGGAAGAATTTTTTTCCACCCACGTGGCCTCCTCTGGGACCCGCAGAGAGAGCTCCTCCCCCGGAACTCCCTCCTACTGTACTTCCCCAACCAATGGGAACTCTCCAGGAGTCCTGTGGCCTAGGTGAACAGCAGGAGTCCAATATTCATATGAATGCAAATCTTAACATAATCATATCATCTCAATGGCTAGCTGGCCTCACCTTTCGACCAAAAATGCCATGCATCATATACTTGGCTCTTAGCAATTGGTATTTAAATAAAGTATTTTACAGATGACTATATGCAGAGAATGCCAAGTAATATATATGTACATATACACAAATGCAAGCCTCTCTTTTGGGGGAACATAAGAGAGAGTTTTTTGGGTTTATATTTGTCTTACTGCACTGATTGGGAATGAATGCTAACAGAATGGAAGCTAACAGATTATTTGGCCTTTTATATCATAGGTGAGAGTGCCACACAAAAACTTCTAAATTAATGAGTTAGCAGACAATTTTATGTGGAAAGGTGTTACCCACCATCTGGATAATTAGAAAACTGATTAGTTATGAAACATGATTTTTCATTACTAAATAAAAATTTAGATCAAATAATTTGACTGTTTATAAGAAAATGCAATGAGAGCTATGAGTTCCTTATAAACATGGGCATCACTTTTTTAATGCTGCCTACACAATGGCCATAGATTTAGAAATTTCAAAGAATACAAATTTATTATCATGGTTTCTAAGAGTAAACAGTCTAGGCATGGATTAGGCAAGCCCTCTCCAGACTGAAACCTGCATGTCAGGCCACATTTGATTAAAGGATAAAAATAGCAAGTGAACAACAAAATTAATAACTAGTTAAATATATAAACAAGCAAACTGTGAGTGAATAAGTGTGCTCTGCTAATCCAGTCTGAAAAATCAACACCTGAATAGCAGGAGGAGATGGATCTGCTGCTTGAAAGATCCTAATCTAGATCAGTCCTTGATTTTACCAGCAGGTGTGTTGCCTGAAGTATAGCAATAGAACAAATCCTAATTAAATCAAAAGTAAGTATTTTAGCAGGGATGAAGTCTTTTCACTCAGGTCCATCTTTCTGATAAATCTGAACACTAATCAATGCTATGTCCAATGGTTTTAGACAGAGTGGACTACAGATACCCTTGGGGAAATATAATTAGAAGGGGAGAATAGAGCTTCAGAACAATGGGAACAATAAATAAATAACCAGTGTGAAAGACACACCCAGCTGAGAGTCAAAGTAACAAAATACTGAGAGTTTGATGGCAAGCAAAAGGAGTTGGAAATTTACAAAGGTAAAAGTGAAGGAATCAATTATCTCTATAGAATCAAGGGTGTGAAAGCTGCTAATTATATTTCTTTGTATAATTGTATAATCATAAAAAGATGTAGAAAATCCCAGATCTACAGTTGGACCATGAACAGAATGGTGCCCAGAGCAGACTGATAGCAGGTAAACACTAATGCAGGTAAGGTGATTTCCCAAATTCCACTGGGAACTGTAAAAGTGTGGTAATAAAATATTTTAATTGGGAACAAATTGACATTTTCATTCAGGTCATTAATTAATTCCTCAGAAAAACTTAAGTTTTGAATTTTCTATATATGTATCAGGGACAGTAGATTGATTTACACCTGTCATACCAGGTTACAGGTCAGAAGTCCTATCTGGAGACTATAGGTCCACAATTAAGTTGCTCATGAGTTCCCTCCCTGTGAAAACTGTAGAGAACAGTCTGTCCCTTGCCTCTTGCAGTTGGTAGCTGCCACAGTCTTTCTGGGCACAAATCACGAGCCACTGGAGCAGGAACAAACTTTATTTCTGAACTCTACCAGCACACTCCACACACACTCCCCGGGAACTCTCCCTAATGCCAACCACATGGCTCCTCCAGGAACACACCAACCCGAAATCCCTCCTCCGGCACTTCCCCAACCAATGTTAACTCTTCAGGAATCCCCGGAGAGCTCAACCAGAACTCAATGGGAACTCCTCCAGAACTCAAAAGTCATCATCTTAATGGCTCGCTGGCGTCACCTCTGAACCACTACTGCTGGCAAAAATGCCATGCATCATCCCGACTCGGCTGTGGCCCTCAACAGGTAGCTCCATATAGTCCATGGCACAAGACTGTATCCCTCTAATTTCTGCCTCTGTGGTTACATTGCTTTCTCCTCTTCTCTGTCTTCTATTCCATGTTTCTCTTATAAAGTCACTTCTTGTTGCACTTAAGAGTTCTCTTGTCAGATCCAGGATAATCTACTCATCTCATGATCCTTAATTACATCTGCAAAGAATCTTTTTTCAAATATGGTAACATTTATAGGTTCCAGGAATTAGAATGTTGGGTGCATCTGCTTGGGCCATCCTTTGGCCAACTTCATTAGCTATCTCTGCATTTCACTGACCAGGACCACTTTCAGGGGGCTGTTGAAAATATTTTTATATGAGACCATAGGGATCATGGTCAGTTTTCATTGGTATGGGCAATTTGGTTACCAGTCTTCACATTCATATTTGGGTTTGTACTTGTTCTGATTAAGTTCTTTGTCACATTATATGTTTAGATTTTTAATACCATGACACTGCATGTAAAATACATTGTATATATTTTCTGATTGACCTTCCCAACCCACTTTCTTCTCCATTCTACTTTATATCCTAGGAGTCTAAAAAAATGTATGAACAATATTTTGGGTTATTTAGACGTCTGAATTTCTTTTGGATATTGTCAGTTGGGAGCTCCAAGAGGAAAACAGAGGAAATGAAGAGATTGCTCCTTTCATTTTGGAAATTACTAGGCTCTTTCTCTTGGGAGTTTTGAATTGATCTTGTCATTTGGCTGAAGGCTACAACTCCTGTTAGTCAGCTCTTCACACAGATTTTGTGTTTTCAGGTTCCTATAAACGCTCCCTTAATGGGAACTGCAAGTACAAGGGTGTCTGTGGAATATATGTCACTGGGATATTTCATGTTCCCTTGTGGTCCCTTTATACCCTCCTTGATCATATTTTTTTGGAAAGATCCTCACTCCAACTCTCTTTATATTACCTGAGTTTCATATACTACATTTTTCTAGATTTTTACTTAAACATATTTTCCTACTTAAAATTCTCTCAAAATGGGGACAAAAAGATCCTATTCCCTAGGGAGGAGAGCAATCTGGTGAAAAATTTATAATATCAACTGATCTCTGAACCAGAATATTTTTTTTAAAAGAACAAGCAGTAGAGAAGCAAAAGAAACAATCCTGAAAAAAATCAGGCAGAGTAGATAGTAAAATGAAGCTTAAGTATGAAGCTAAATCAATATACACATTGATTGAATCCCCAAACTTGATCTCTGCATTTTGAGTTTAGAATGCTAGAAATTAACAGATTGTTAGTGCTCACTGCTTTCTACACACCTATCCAATTTAATGAAGCAAGCATCTAGAAAGGTGTTCTGTACAGAAATGAAAAGTAAAAACACAAAGTAATCCAAATACATATAATTGGATTTCTTTGAAAAAAAAAATCCTGAAATTACATTCATCTGGTTACCTTCAGAGAAGTTTTCCATTGAGAATACTGCACACATATGTATACAAAACAACATTGTTAATTGATTCTTTTCTTGCAATAATGTAAGAGTTACACTTAAGGATATCAAATATTCAAGGAAAGACTTTAATATTAGATAAATCAAAACAAACAAATAGTAGGGCTATGAGAGTAAAAAGGATAAGAGGAAAAAGATAATTAATGAATCATAAGAAAAGTTTAGAGAAGGTGGATAATCTCAGATAACTAAAAGCAATATCTACACAAGTGGAACACTATATTGTTTAGAAATAAATAAGAAAGTTCTTTTAAAATATGCTTTATTTTTTATAATATGGAAGAAAATTGAGGTAATTTCTGAGAAAACATAAAAAATATAAGAAAATAGAAAATACTAGAAAACAGATAAGAAAAATGGAATTATGCTGGAATATCCAATATCCAAATGCTGGAAGTTTCATAATTGGAAAACAAGTATACAATGAAGAGACTATTTTAAAAGAAAGAATGTAAAATAGTCAACATTGAAAAGCAAGAATTTTTGGATTCTAAGTGCTTTGTATTTACAAAGCACATGAAAAATAGACCGATTAATTCTAAGATGCATCATTACAATTTCTGAACAGGCATGAAGAAAGCTCTTATTACCTTCTTGAGCATGGGTAGGGAACCAAATGAATCATAGATGAAAAATAAATCAGAATGGAACCAGACTTATAAGCACCAAACCTGAAAGTTAGGGAAAAATAAGCAATCTCTTCCAATGTTTTAAACAATAGTGATTTCCAATCTAGAATTCTGTATTTTAACTATTCAGATGTTATGGTTTTGATATAAGGTATCCCCCAAAAGCTTATGCATGAGACAAAGTAAGTATGCTCAGCTATAAACAGATCAGATTATGAGAGCTGTAACCTAATGAGTGGATTGGTATGTCTGATTGGATTGACTGGGTGGTATAACTATATTTGATAGAGTGTGACTGGAAGAGATAGGTCACAGGGAGTTTGCCTTTGGGGTTTATATTTCTTCCCTGGCAAGCACAGCTCTCTCTCTCTCTCTCTCTCTCTCTCTCTCTCTCTCTCTCTCTCTCTCTCTCCCTCCCTCCCTCCTTCTTGGTTGTCATGAATTGAGCATCTTTTCTCCAATGCGTCCTTTGGCCATCATATGCTGTTTCATGTCAGACTGAGAGCAATGAATTTGGCCAAGCATACACTAGAAATCAGAAACTGTTTGCCAAAATAAACTTTCCATTGTAATCTCTTCTTGTCATGCCTTTTGGTCAAAGTCAAAAAAGATGACTAAATCATTACCCAATAAAAGTTTAGAATGAAATTATTTTTGACATATGGATTCTCATAATCTTACCTTCCTTTCCTCTAAGGAATATTCCAAAGGGATGAACTATAAAAAAGAAAGAAAGAAAAACAAAGAAGATTCAGGAAATAGAAAACAAAAACATTTAGAAAAGGAAATAATGAGAGACCTTCTGTGACCATTTTATAACCAGACTGGGGAAACACTAGTGCTGAAATTAAATCTTTATTAAAATAAATGCAACTAATACAATATCTAAGCATTTTAAAACACTTAGAAAACATCTTGGTAAATGTTTTATGAATCTATTGAAACACTTTAGGAAGTTAAAAATAGGAATATAAACTAACTTCAAAAAGAGGATATTACAAATGTCAGAAAACTTTTAAATTTTCATATGAAAGGAAGCTTCCTGGATTAGCTGTGGTAAACATTGCTGTTTTCAGAATATGTAATCATTGATTACATACTCAAAAGCAACAAAACAACAACATTGGTAGAATAAAGGGAACAGGTGAAAGGAGGACATTAAAGAAGAAACTCTTCATTTGGTATCATAGTAAGTTGTAGTACAATACTTAAAATCAATAAATTGTGAAAAGGTGGTAAAAAATGCACTTAGAAAAATGGGAGTTATTTGCAGTCCCACCAGCAATGTATGAATGTGCCTTTTTCCCCACATCCTCGCCAACACTTATTGTTGTTTGTCTTCATAATAACTGCCATTCTGACTGAAGTGAGATGATATCTTAGAATAGTTTTGATTTGCATTTCTCTGTTTGCTAGAGGTGATGAACACTTTTTCATATATTTGTTGATTGACTTTATATCCTCTTCTGAGAAGTGTCTGTTCAGGTCCATGGCCTATTTGTTGATTGGGTTATTTGTTTTTTTGGTGCTTGGCTTTTTGAGTTCTTTATATACCTTAGAGATTAGTGCTTTATCTGATGTGTGAGGGGTAAAAATTTGCTCCCAGGATGTAGGCTCTCTGTTCATCTCACAGATTGTATCTTTTGCTGAGAAAAAAAAAAAAAAAAACTTTTTAGTTTTATTCCGTTTAATTTATTGATTCCTAGTTTTAATTCTTGTGCTATAGGAGTCTTACTAAGGAAGTTGGGGCCTACTCCCATATTAATAAGACTAGAGCCTACTTTTTCTTTTATTAGATGCAGAGTCTCTGGTTTAATTACTAGGTCCTTGATCCATTTTGAATTGGGTTTTGTGCATGGTTAGATATAGGGGTTTAATTTCATTTTGTTGCACATGGAATTCCAATTTTCCTAGCACCATTTGTTGAAAATACTATGTTTTCTCCAATGCATATTTTTGGCACCTTTATATGGAGATTCCTTGGAAATCTGGGAATGGAAACACCATTTGACTCAGCTATCCCTCTCCTCGGTCTATACTCAAAAGACTTAAAAACAGCACACCACAGGGACACAGCCACATCAATGTTTATAGCAGCACAATTCACAATAGTTAAACTGTAGAGCCAACCTAGATGCCCTTCAGTGGATGAATAAAACAATGTGGCATATATACACAATGGAATATTACTCAGGAATAAAAAAGAATAAAATTATGGCATGTGCAGGTAAATGGATGGCATTGGAGAAGATAATGCTAAGTGAAGTTAGCCAATCCACAAAAACCCAAATGTTGAAACTTTTCTCTGGTATAAGGAGGCTGACTCATAGTGGGGTAGGGAGGGGGAGCATGGGAGGAATAGATGAACTCTATATAGGGCAGAGGGGTGGGAGGGAAAAGGAGGAGGCAGGGGATTAGCAAGGATGGTGGAATGTGATAGATATCATTATCCAAAGTACATGTATGAAGACACGAATTGGTGTCAACATACTTTGTATTCAACCAGAGATATGAAAAATTGTGTTGTATAAGTATAATAAGAATTGCAATGCATTCCGCTGTCATTTATTTTAAAAAATAATAAAAATATGGGAGTGAACATGAAAAGAAAAAGAAAAAAAGGGTTTTCAGAGTTATTTCCAGAGAAAGGCATGAGAGTACATGTAGTCAGCTAAGGCCTGGGCGTTTTTAATATCTTAATGCCCTTTCTGTTTGATATCACATGCATTTACTAATCTGATTAAAAATAGGAAATAATGCTATGCTCAGAACAAATAACAAAAAGAAAAATTATTTTCAAAAGGCTGTTTATTAATATTTTAAGAAACATAAATCTCTTCACTCAGCAGCCAGTTATTGAAATTCTGTTATATGTTTGCTACCATGATAAACTAGGTAGATACTTAAGAAAGTTTAAAATTGAGTTAGAATCCATCATCCTCAAAGATAATATTTTTCTTGATTATGATCTGCTTATTTAATACTCTTTGTTGTTTATCTTACTCCAGATCTGTAAATATCCACTAAGAGGTCATGTTTACCACTAAGCAGAATACAGTTCCATGTGAAGAACAGTCACTCCACTGTATTGAGCATATTTTTGTAAACTTGAAAGGAGTAGGTATTATGTAGTCCTACAGAGTGATTTGAAAGAGAAAATCCTGTGGCTTAGACAACTAAAAGAACAATAACAAGGGTAGTGTTATGATTTAGATGTGAGCTGTCCCCAAAAAGTTCAGGTATGAGATAATGCAAGATTTCTTAGAGGTAAAATGATTGTGTTACAAGAGCCTTAACCAAATCAGCGAATTAATCCCCTGATAGGGATTAATTAAGTGGTAATTTATGGCTGGAGGAGTTGAGTTACTGGGGACAAGCCTTTGGGGTATATATTTTGTATCTGGCCAGTGAAGTCTCTCTTGGCTTCCTGATGTCATGTATTGAGCTTCTTTCCTCCACCACACCCTTCTACCATGATGTTCAGCCCCTACTTGAACCTCAAGGAATAAAGCCAGCCATCTATAGACTGAGACCTCTGAAACTGTGATTCCCCAAATAAACTTTTCTTCCACTAAAATTTTTCTTGTTAGGTCTTTTGTCACATCAGCCAAAAAGCTGACTTTAAAATAGTTACAAAGTCTGTTTATCACTGAGACCACATGAACATATAATGATAAAGGAAATATTTACTCAGTATGAATATAAACTTCTTGTTAGTGTGACATATAAACATGATGAGTAAATATGCTTATGAATAAGAGATCGTGTAAGTCCCTAGGCTTAAAAAAATAAAATGCTGGGCTGGGGATGTGGCTCAAGCAGTAACACTCTCGCCTAGCATGCGCTGGGCACTGGGTTCCATCCTCAGCATCACATAAAATAAAGATGTTGTGTCCACCGAAAACTGAAAAATGAATGCTAAAAAAATTCTTTCTCTCTTAAAAAACAAAATAAAATGCTTTTAATATAAGATATTATTCTACTTAGTAGAATAGTAATATTCAGAATTTACCTTAATATTATTATAAAATATATATTGAGTATAATGGACCACAAAAGATTTATATGATCTATCTCATTTATGATATTGAACTGGAACAGAAATTTTTAAAAAACTTCTAAATGATATTTAATGCAAATATTTTGGGTTTTGGAATGATCAAGGGGTTAATAACAAACTTACTTTAAAACAAAACATTTTTCCATACATAAAATATCTTAGTTTTTTCCTTCAAATATGGAGTATAATAGTGATATACATGTATATATGTGAATATGACTATTATTGAATTTAATAGAAAATTGTCACTGAATGTTTTTGAAATTTTGGGAAAATATATAAAATTGTAAACACTGCTTATTTAGCTGAATTCTCTAAACAGTTTGAACAACTTTTTGTGCTGTATGCAACAGAAACAATTTTAGTAAATCTATGAAAACATACTATTCAAGGAGTGGTTGTAATAGAAGATATGGTATATATGGTGACCTGTAAGCTGTCCAAAACATTTTAATTCCAAAAAGCACTGAATGTAAACAATATGTGATTCGCTCCCAACCCAGGAGTGTTTATTTTTTTGATTGATTTGATCAGTGTATTATAGTTAGATATAATATTGGGGTTCATTTTGACATAATCATACCTTCATGGAATATAATTTGCTCCGTTTAAGTCCCCAGCACTTCCTCTTTCTGCTCCCTTCCTTCACTCTACTGGGCTTCCTTCTATTTACTTACTGTTTTCCTAATCGGTGCCTTATAGATATAATGAAAGATGGTATATTTATAAATGTATATAACATAATTTGGTCAAAGGTTTTAAGAGTCCTATGGCTCCAGATATCTAGCCTATTTATAACAATTCGGATATGTTACAAAATATACTCAAAGATGATGTTACCAAACCCAATTTCATAACTTAAAATAGGTATGTATTATATATAACTTTGAAATGATATTTTCTTTAGTTATATAATTTTTAAGAAAGAGCTCCTTAAAATTATTCTCTTTATCTCTTTTTCTATCTTTATTTTTTCTTTTTTGTGCTTTCAGATGGTACCTGTATTTCCTACATGCTTAACTTAGCATACCTCTATCAAATTTAAATTTTTATAGTTTTGTACAGAAATAATATTTTATCATGTTAGATTATGTATATTCAATTAGTTATACTTTTTTTTTTGGTACCAAGGATTGAAAAGAATTGTGCTTAATCACTGTGTCACTGAGCAACATTCCCATCCCCAGTCTTTTTTTTTTGGTACTGGGGATTGAACTCAGGGGCACTCAACCACTGAGCCACATCACCACCTCTATTTTGTATTTTATTTAGAGACAGGGTCTTACTGGGTTGCTTAGCACCTCACTTTTTGATGAGGCTGGCTTTGAACTTGTAATCATCCTTCCTATGCCCCCCAATACACTAGGATTACAGGTGAGCACTACTGTGCCTGACCCCAGACTTATTTATATTTTATTTTGAGACAGATAGGACCCTCACCAGTCAATGAACTTGCTGGTCCTTGAAACTGAACTTCCCAGCTTTAAAAACGGTGAAAAATGGTTTGCTTTGAATTTACTATCCTCCTCCCTTAGCCTCACCGAGTGCTGGGATTATAGGCATGTGCCACCATGTTCCAGCTAGTTATACTTTTTTAGAGAATATTGAAAAAAGGAATGATTTTAAATCTCTAAAATATTTTAACATCAGTGATCATTGTCTTTATCCCATGTTATTAATCATAGTCTTTTTGATTATATAAAATACTCATAGCTTTTTGAAATGGAAAATATTTGAGGGAATCATATACCATAATGTGAGTGCTATCATATTGAAATAATCTAATGTGGTCTGACCATCAGTGAAGATAAGTATAGTTTCAGTGGACTCAGAAGTCAATCCAAATTTAGCTCCACCATCTACTGTGGTAGTTGCTCAGTATCTCATAGATTTTCATATAATTATTTACAAATTATAAAATGCAAATAAATAGCCCTTACAACACAGTGTTATTGTGGGATTAAGAATAAAATTTTATGTGAAATTGAAATACTATGACACTTTCTGACACTCGTAGTTGTCATGTGAGCAGATGCAATATTTTAATTCTTACTAGCATGTAATTAGGAACAGGAACTGAAAATAAAATAGAAAAACTATCTGGTAAAATATTTTCAGGGACAGGAAAAGTAGTTAATTTACATGGTGTAATCATGCAACATTAGCTTTAAATATGTAAAATCTCTATATACACTTGAAAATAATTCACATAGATCATTGAAAAGACAATGGAAACTGGCTCAAGGTACTTAGCTTTATTACTTTGATATGAGGTGTCCACTCCAAAACTCAGGTGTTGCCAGTGTGATAGTATTAAGACAGGGCATCTAAGAGGTAATTATATCATGAGGGCTCCTCCCTCATAATAGGAATGAGTGAAGGCATTCATCCTCTTAGCCTTACTGCTGTCTTCTTTGTGAGAACACAGTGGCTCATTTCTCTGCAGAAAGAAGTATTGAAGGCATCATTTTGGAACCACAGATAGGACCCTCACCAGTCATTGAAACTGCTGGTGACTTGAAATTGAACTTCCAGCTTTAAAGATGGTGACAAATGGATTGCTGGCCTTTATAAATTACCTAGTCTGTGGTATTTTATTACAGCATCACAAATAGACTACAATGCCTTTATAGTGGCTGTCTCTTTGGGTGTGTCTCCTACATAGACAATGTATTCCTTCTTTTCCTATTCCAAATTGTATTAAAGTAATTGTGATACCACTTATATGGTAATACAGTAATCAACTTAATCAACTTGCAAAGGATTTTAATGAGATGAATGCATTTGGCAGGAAGGAATATGCTCATATTTGAAAACTAATTTTTTTTCATTGAGTGTTACTTTCATTCAAATGAACTTGTTCCATTTCAATTTATTCTACAAGCACAAATCTAACATTTAAAAAAAAAAACTTGGCCATTTCAGAGATTGATTTGAACAATATTGAACCTCCTCATTCCTTAAAGAACAAAATTCATGTCCCTCTTTTGACATATAAGGAGTCTAAAAATAACATATAATTATCCAACAGAACCTCTGCTCATAGAATTCCAGACATCTTTAATGGTGCCAAATGATAGAGGAGGGGAACCACAGGGTAAACAGTGGCCTTTGCACTTCTTTTCAAACGTATATTTCTCTCTAAATATATAGCTATCAAGTCATTTGGAAATAAGCTTGAATACCTCCTCTGTCAGGTGATGGGTAATTCCCATCCTCCAGCACTTTCTGGACATTGCCTGATAATTGCTGAAACTCCACCTCACAGCTTAGACACTACATGGATTCTCATTGCCATTTTTGAAAAATTTTAAAGCAGTTTTTAGGTCAAATGTAGTTAACAGCTTCACCTTTCAATAAGACCTTTTCCTCTCATAACACTGGTGACCTTATTTATAAAATAAAATGTCATTCTGTCACATAAGCTTGCAAACTTTCCAAAACAAGCTCATTAGCAAATAATGATGCCAAAAGAGTGACTTTTTAAATGTCAATAAATACATTTTACATCCTTCTGATAATCTGTGAAAAGTAAGTAGATAAGTAATTATCAGAGAAATACCTTTCTCTGCAGAGAAAGAAAAAATATTTCTGTAAAACTTTAAAAGTTATATTTAAAATGTAAAGAAAATCAATGGTTCTACTTAGTTTTCACAATAGGAAACAATTTTAATTGAATTCTAAACCTTAAGTGGCCTATTTATACAAAATCTGCTCAAATATAAGGAGCATGAAAAGGTGAAAATTTTTCAGTAAAATAACCTCTCATTCAAACCTTATCTATGTCTCCAAATTACCTCAGAAATACTTTTCCTACTCAAGTCCAGATGTGCACACACACATACACACACACTTAGACAGTGGAAGACAAGAATGTTGAAGGAATATTTCATCAATAATTACCTGTCTTCTGTTATGAGCACTAGTGATCTTACAATATATTTTGGCCAGGTTAATTAGGAAATGCTATAGTTTACTATGGTCCAATCCAGTTAAAAAAATGAAATAGTAACATTTACTGAGAGGTGGAAGGAAATAGAGAAAAGTTATGCTAAGTGAAATAAGCCGGGCTCAGAAAGTCAAAGAGTCGAATGCTTTCTCTCATAGGTGTAAACTAATACAAAATAAGGGAAAGAAGCAGTCAGGGAGGGGATCAAGGATTGGATCAGAAACATACAGGGAAGATCAGTGATGTAGAAGTTGGAGAAGTTGATGTGAAGGAGAGAGGAAAGAAAGGAAAGAAATATGGAATGAATCTAACAGAGTTACATTATATATTTGTGTGTGTGTGTGTGTGTGTGTGTGTGTGTGTGTACCAAGGGAATTTCTTCTTTATGTATATATAGAAAGTAGCAATAAAAAGTAAATGGATCACAGTGGCATATGCCTGTAGTCCAGAAGCTTGGGAGGCTGAGACAGGAGGATTGCGAGTTCAAAGCCAGCATCAGCAATGGTGAGGTGCTAAGCACCTCAATGAGACTCTACCTATAAATAAAATACAAAATAGGGTTGGGAATATGGCTCAGTGGTAGAGTGACACTGAGTTCTATCCCTAGTACCAATAGATAGATAGATAGATAGATAGATAGATAGATAGATAGATGATAGATAGATAGATAGATAGATAGATAGATAGATAGATAGATAGATGGATAGGGCTGGGATTGTAGCTCAGTGTAAGGCACTAGCATGTGTAAGGCACTGGGTTTGATCCTCAGCACCATATAAGTAAATACATAGATACATAAAATGAAGGTATTGTGTCCATCTGCAACTAAAAGCAATTAATTTTAAAAAAAGGAGTAAAAGAAAGAAGAGGAGGAAGAGAAGTGGGAGGAGGAGGGAAGGAAAGGGAGGTGGAATAAGGATTGAAATCAGATTTCTTGTATGTATAATTTTGTCAAAAGGAACCCAAATGCTATGTATAATTATAATGCTCTAATAAAAAATATTTTTTAAAAAAAGGATTTCTCAAATATCCTCAAATGATTAATCAAGACCTTTGGTTGTATGTAATTAGAAATTGCTATTTTAAAGGAATCGTGGTCATTAAAGTAGATGGGTAAATATAATTATAAAATAATGATGAATATTTGAGGTTTTCCTAAAAGAGGCAATATTTTAGCAATATTTGAGAATTATTATAAACAAATCAAATAGGGATTTTTATTGAAGAATATGCTCCATGAAAAAGGAACTGAATTTAAGAGGATGCAAAGAATTAAATAAGATGTCCTCCCCCCGCCCCCCAAAAAAGAATAGTTCTTTTTACAGTTATGTGTTTCAAGGATTTAATCATTCTAGACTAAGGTAATACAAAATGACTATTATTACAGGTATTTTCATAGTCAAAATCTCTATTCTTAGAGTTGTGATTAGTAGAAAAATTAAATTCCCTTATCATAGAGCATGATATGTCTGAAGGTAGCAGGAAATATTGAGTATAACTACTAAAAAATGTACTGTTTTATATTTTATGTTTATTTCTAATCTATACATTTATAAATAATTTAAAAATACCTCAAATATTTTATTCTAGGAGACACACTTGCCATTGTTTCGTGATTATCGATGATTACCTTAATACAAAAATAACACATGACCTACATAAAGTGTCTGTTAAAATGTGGTGGGAACAGAAGAAAGCCCTACTATGATAATGGTCCAAGCCTTCTTTACTGCTGCAGCAAACTTAAGCTGTGACAGATGATTGACACATGAAGTTCCTAGATGGACACATGCCCATCTTCCCTACCTACAAGCAATTTCCTCACACCCTATGGCCTAGGTTTTTACACATGATAAAAGCATCTCCTCAGGGAACTAAAAGAGAATAAAACAAATTATTTGATTTTTTGCTAAATGAAATGAAAACTTAAAATCTGTGACATCCAATACGCCATGGCTTATATAAAGATAAGGGTTATTAAAATTTTGATTTTCCTCTTCTGAACTTTTAAAGGAGAAATGTTATGAACAAAGATGGCTGCCATGAAATCAATTTCAGATAAACTTTATGGATATTTCCTTATGGTCTCACAATGGCACCAAGCTGTAGAATAACCCTACAGCAGGGGATCCCCAGTGTGCATTGTCTCCTGTGTGCATTGTCATTTTCTAATACCATTGAGTCAAGTATAAGGCAAATATTGGTGTCTTCTCAGACTGAGGAATCTCATCATTATAAAAATAAAGTCAGACCACTTTTAAGTGACTTGATTGTAAACTTAGCTTTCCATGAATCATTTAGTACAAGATAAATGTGTCATTCTGCCATGTTCATTAGTATAATTTTAATTCATATTCACCAATTAAAAAAATAAAACAACTCTTCTTAAAAGAAAAGTTTGATAAAAAGAAATAGGCTTTCCAAGACAGAAGTTAGGAACCAAAATGAAGAAACAGAAAACAATAAAACTTCTTGTCAATAAAAATTTGGTGATCACTATATCTTTTAGCATGAATTTATCAAAGTCAGTTCTTACTGGCTCACAATAAACTCATAGCAATTTCACAGGGTGTTGCATACTGAATGACCTTTATTCTTTACCACAGTAGACAGGTCAGGAACTGAATATAAAATATTAATAACCTGTACTACAAATTCTCTGGATAATTCATTTTTCAAATATGTATTCTTTTTTATCACAGCATATTTATCTCTTTTTCTATAGAAATATATTTTTAATTTTTTTTCTATGAAAAATTGAAATCAATTATTTGTGTCAATTTTACCTCATGTTGTCATTGAAATTTCAGTATATATTGGCCAGACACAGTAGAGCAGCTCTGTAATCTCAATGGCTTGGGAGGCTGAGGCAGGAGGATGGCGAGTTCAAAGCGAGCCTCAGTAAAAGTGAGGCACTAAGCAACTCATTGAGACCCTGTCTCTAAAAATAAAAAAAAATTAAGGCTGGGAATGTGGCTCAGTGGTTAAGTGCCCTGATGCCCCCCCCACCAAAAAAATAGTGAATATTGACCAATAATTTTTGTGATACAAAGTAATTACCACCACAAATATTATTTAATTATGTAGTTACATAATGAGGACATGCTATATTGAAAATTTTGAGTTCACATTTTATTGTAATATAATATAAAAGGTACTGTATGAAATCTTTATTCTCAATCAATAAGATATGAGCTATATAACTAATTTCACTTCAGATAGAATTTATGGAGAATTTACTCATACTATAATTCTAACATGCCAAGAAAGCCACATTTTCTTATACATCTTTTTAATACACCATCACATCTGTTCTGTAAGGAAAAGTAGAATTGAATCATCTAGATTCTTACAATGTGAACAAATTAAACTAGAAAATGGAAGTTCAATACTGTCTTATACTCAAGAAAAACCACTTGAAAATGTGAACCAGGATCTCTATGGTTTAATAAGAGTCATGGATCAGTGAATTGTATGATAACATCAAAGGACAATGATACTCTGCCTTTTGCAATACTAGGATTTATATCAAACCTAAAAGTGAAGTAAAAAAATAAATTCTGAACAAAACATTACAATAAAATGTATGTGTTGTATTAATACCCCATCCCAAAGTTTGGAAGATGCATTATGAGAGTCAACCAACGATGATTGCTACTGTTGTTGAATCTTTGAGTGATATTTAGAACCAGGATAGTGTGATTACAACTCATCATGTGACTTTTGAGGCAACAAAAGCTTTGGCTGTCCTTACAAGATACCATGCGCTAGCAGTTTTAAAGTAGACCAGAAATTCATTTTCTCATAGTTTTGGAGGCTACACATTAAATCAAAGTCCGAACGTGATTTGATTTTGGTGAGGTCTCTTTTCTTGGCTTGCAGACAGTTGCTTTCTCTGTTTTTAGATAGAAGAAATAAAGAGAAAGCAACCTCTCTGTTGTCCCCTTTTTTAAGGCCTGGATCCTATCATAAAAAGCCATACTCATGACTTCATGTGCTCCTAATTGTCTCTTAAACCTTCATCTCAAAATACCATTGAATTTGGGATTAAGGTTCAATGTATACATTTAGAATGTGGTTTTGTGTTGAAGTTATTTTTATGAATTATAGTATATTCTTAAAATGAACAACTTAGAATAGAAGTGACAATTGTTTAATGAAGGGTAAACATTGATTTGAACAGAGTTCACATAATAAATATGAGTTATCAGCAGTCATTTGCCCATTTCATCTCTCTTCTAGCCACCAAACTTCAGAGCACCCACGATATTTTCCCCAGCATTGTAGATTTGTCCTGTGAGTTGCTAGAGTTTATATAAACGGAATCCTATAGTATAAACCCTTGAGCTTCAAGTCATAAGGACATTTTTTCTGCACTCTATTTTGTATTCTCAATGCTGAAAATTTCCTAGTTTTTTTTCCACTGATGGATTTTCATGTACTCTTAATGAGGCTGACTTAAAATCACCAGATCCCTTTCACCTGCAACTGCTTCTTTATTGATATGTTGTCATGCATCCAGTACCTATCTAATGAATTCAAGTGTACTATGACTAGGAAGTTGAAATTTTTCTGTTCAGCCAAAAGTTTCTCATAGGTACTTCATGATCCCCGCCACTCAATGAATTTAAAAAAATGCATAGATAATCTGACCCTACAAGGTACACAAATGAGTATCTATTAATTCCTCTTATTTCTTAATTTTGATCTCATTTTGATAATATTGAAATGGTTCAAAATACTATACTATAAGCAATATTTATTGAAAGATCTTGGTCCTAGAGTTTCTCATAAGAAGGTTAACTTAAGATATGTAGTTATAAAAGTAAGTTTCAAATGATTAACATATAAGTAAGAACATATATTTACAAAGAGTGTTCCCTTGTATGATGTCCTTTTGTCTTACTACCTTACTTTTGTCCTTTTGTTATTACTGCCCTCAAATGACAAACACAGAAAATAAATCTCAACAGGTGATGTCTCGGTTTCCCAAGTTTCCATGATAAAATATATGTCATCTATGAATTCAAACAAAAGTTGTTTCATACTCAGCCCATTCTTCCTTTTTTTCTCAAATATACCCAAAATATGGTGATTGTACTATGACAAGTGTGATTTTTATCCTACAACAAAATGAAATAGTGAGCTTGAGTGAAGAAATTGCTACAATGGGCTACCAAGGTTTAGCAGGACACTTAAATATCTAATTAAACTTTATAATAAAACTAAAAGTATCCTGGGATATGGTAAAGGTGGCAACGCTCTTGAGAACGGCAATCACAAAGCGTATAGAACATGTATGGCTATGACCTAGAGTCACAGGAGACTGTCTAAGGTAATCTAGGCATCAAGGTGTTTGCTTTTTCCTCCTGACTTGAGTGAAGCCAAACGATGTAAACATGGAAACATCAGAATGAATTATAGATTAGCAAACTTTTGAGAAATGTATTTTGGTTTCCTTCTGATCCTCATTTAGGCATTCAAATGTTTTTATGTAGCAAAAGCAACTATAAAAAAATGATACTTTCTTGAAAAAAAATGTATCCAAAGTAATCACAATAATAATGCAATACTTCATTGGGTTGTAATATGCTGGGATTAATGTCAGTCAATACTTTTACTGATGACTTACTCTGGGTAATTCCTTGCTCTGAAAAGTTAAGAGTAAAAACAAAATATAAATAAATATCAACATGTAACCAATAGCAACAGGAACTTCTGCATCTAAATGAAGATATGATATAAATATATAGTAACATGAATGGGATATTATATGGTGCAAGTGTTTGATTTTGTAGGTGTATTATTTAGAAGATTGTGTGATTAGTGTCCCATAGTTTGAAAATAAAAGGACATACTATAAATTACATTTAATTTACATTGTCCATAGAAAATACAGGTCACATAAAAATAAATGAAGATATTGTGTCCACCTAAAACTAAAAAATAAATATAAAAAGAGAAAAATATAGGTCAGAAATAAAAAAGGATATTGGTTCTATTGGTAGTTTATGTGCAGTATCATCATGAAGGATACAATAATATTTTATATATATGGTCTGAGTTTTTATATTTTGTGCTATTTAGTTTTCATTCCTCCTATCAAGATCTAAATCTATTTTGGAAGATACGTTATTTGGAAGCAATAACAAATTTATTGGAAGCAAAATCAAAGATTTATATCTTCTTATATTGAAGAAAAAGGCTTTTTTATATATCTCATCATACTGTATGCTGCAAACTCCTGCCTTAGTGTTTTAAAGGTATCATGAGATATATTTTTAAAAATCTTATTGGTCAAAAGTAGTTATTGTTCATGAAAAAAAATGAGATCCTGATATGCATTAATATTTTCATCTATAGTCGAATGATTGTTTGATTTATTCAATTGACAGAGGGGAAAATATTACAGAATGCCTTTTTATGTAAACTATTAAATTGTTTTGAAAGGATACATGCTCAATTTTGTTATTAGGTGGTAGCTTCCTACTGAAAATCTTCACTGCTAACAAAATATAAAAATAAGTCCAACATATTGAATAGAAGGCATTTATTAGCAAAGTAATAAGAGTGTGCTGGGAGGACATACTTAGGTCCATACTGAAAGTTGGTAGCATTATAATGTGTGAGCCATAGGAGAGATTTCCAAAATTATAAGTTACTACTTTAAGGTTTCAGAGTTTATTTTTCTATTGAATCTGCTTCTCTTATAAATCTTAAGGTAGCTTAGACACAATTGAATTTGAATGTAAAACATGGAAAAGTTATTTAAATTTTATTTATGTATATGGTATAAAAGAAACATGTAATTGTTTACTAATTCTGTTTGCGTAAGTAAACAGATACAGAGGAATTTAGTGTGACAACTATAAAACTCACTTTGGAGTGTTTTTTTTTTTTCCCCACAAGAAACATTCATCACATTTGGCTGTAATAAGGATGCCAACATTTATAACTAAACTTCAATTAGTCATCACTAAGTAGTCAAATCAACTAATGTCCAATCTGAGAAAGCCAAGATAGGAGACTACCTTGAATATAATTTTTGAGTTTCATTTAGAATTTGAGGATTCCTTAAATATATTTAAAACAACATTAAGCTTTATATATTGGCAATTAAAGAAATTTATTCCACAATTTCCTTTTTCTACTGACAAAAATAGTTCCCAATAGTAATTAGATGAAATTAAATAAAAAATAAAAAATACCTGAGAGCAGAAAGATCTCAGCAAGTGTGAAATTTTTATTCCTCTATTAAAAAAATAATAATAAAATGAAGGAAATTTAATTCTTAAAAGTGAATAAAAGTTACTATAGACAACAATCCAAGTGGATATGATCCATAGAAACTGATTTTGAAAAGAAAATAAATTGATTCAGTTGAAAAAAAATTGAGATGAGTAGATATAGGACTAACTAAAAAAATAATAATAATACTTATTTTACCACAAAGAATAATCTTTGATCTTCTAGTCCAGTGTTATAATGATAATAATACTTATTTTACCACAAAGAGTAATCTTTGATCTTCTAGTCCAGTGTTATGGTTTGGATGTGAGCTGTCCCCCAAAAGCTCACATGTGAGACAATGCAAGAAAGTTTGAAGAAGAAATGATTGGGTCATAGCTTTAAACTAATCAGTAAATTTATCTCTGACCGGATTAACTGGGTGGTGGCTGTTGGCGGATGGGGTGTGGCTGTAGGAAGTGGTCCATTGGGGGTGTGGCTATGGAGTGTATATTTTGTATATGGAGAGTGGAGTCTCACTCTCTCTCTGCTTTCTGATCATCATGTGAGTCACTTTTCCCTAACCACACTCTTCTGCCATGATTTTTTTTTTTTTTAGTCTCACCTGTAGCCCTGAGGAATGAAGCTGGCTTTCTATGGATTGAGACTTCTGAAACTGTGAGCCCACAAATTAACTTTTCTTCCCCTAATATTGTTCTGTCCACATCTTTTAGTCACAGCAGTGAAAAAACTGACTAAGACATTCAGGGAATTAAATGTTTCTGTACATTTTTTCCATAGACATATATTTTATAAATTTTATTATATTGTAGAAACTTTATTTCTAGATTCCATGGAAAAGCAAAGAGATTTGTAGAATTTCTTAAATGACATTATACATAATGGAAAATCCATTCCTATAGGAACCAAGAATAAAAATATTTACCATTATAAAAATTAAACTACTTTCTGTTAATGCTTAACTGATATATCTATGCTTTTTTAATTGAGAGCTATTCTTTGCTATGAGGGTTTCTCTCTGTCCTCAAATATTTTTTCTTTTAATTATCTATAAGGAATTTACAGAACAAAGACTTTGTTAGATGTAATTTATCTATAGTTTGGCTCAACAATGATATTTATTTTTCATGTTGGATCTTTCTCTTACATTGAGTTCGTTTATGTTTTTTTCTCTCAAAGACTAGTGATTTTTTTATAAAACATAAAATGGCAATTTTGTTTTTGCAATATATAAGCTTGTGTGTATTTGTTTGTGTGTGTGTGTGTGTGTGTGTTTATGTGTTTATGGTGTGTTGGGAACTGAACCTGGGGCTTTGCCCATGCTAAGCAAATGCTCTACCAACTGAGCTAAATCCTCAGCCTCTACTTCCCCCAAATATAAGCTTTAAAATGCTTGCTATGTATATAATGCTCAAGGATATTTTGAAATTCGAATATGCTATTAATCACATTGGATATTATTTATTGTAAATTTCTACCTTAACTATATATATGCATTTATCTTACACAAAAAAATCTTATATTTTAACTCTAGCAATGTGACTATCATTCACATTTTATAGAAATGGAAGGTGAGTTAAGTAATATATAACTGATGAGGTACCAATTTTAGCAAATGAAAAAAGACATATATAAGTACATCTGTATAAAATATAATGTATTTTATTCACATCAGAAGACTGGAAGCATATATGGCAAAAACAGATATAAAGATTAATCCAAATGTAAAACGCATTCCACCTTTCATATTCTTTTTCTTATTCTAGGTATGATTGATCACCTGTCATTACCAGGGAAAGATGTCAGTTGTCTCAAGTTTCAACATGGCAAATTTCAAATCAAGTATCATCAAATGCACAGATGGCTTTGCTCACAGGAAGATTTATTTAATTCTGTTACTGCCTTAGAGAAGGGAACTAAGCCAAAACTATGTTTAAAACTAAGGTGAAGTCTCCCATAGTCTTAGAGTGCTAAGGAAACTATTGTTGCCCTAGCTATGCTTTTATACTCTCTGAAAGCATAGCTGTAGAGCATGGAAGCCCCATGGAACACCAGGCTGAAAAGGTGGGCTGAAGAATTTAAAGTGCCAGGTAAAAACTGGCAGTATTTCAACAATGATAATACAATGGGCTCTCCACTAGATCATCATGAGAGGGATACATTAGCATAGGTTCAAAGGCAACAGCTGACTCTCCCATTCTTGTTGACATAAAATAACCAGGCTCTCACCCCATGTATTTAAGGAAGAAAATAAGAAACACTTCTGGTAGAAAGTAGCTTCATAAGGAGGAATGTATCAATTTTGACACCCAATATCTGCCATGCATAAAAGTGCTACATGTAAAAAATGGAAAGAAAATATGACCACAGTCAACAGAAAAGCTGGAGAATAGAAGTCTCACAGATAACAGATACTGGAGTGGTAAGATGAGGAATTAAGTACAAGATGGTTTAATATGTTGCAGGAGATATACAAAGTGGGTTTTATAGAAGAAGTGATTGGGAATTCCAGCAGACAATCATGATCTTTAAAAATGAACTGAGAACTGAGACATGAAATATCTGGGATTAAGGACAAGATATGGATACTCCAGAATAGAGAGGGTTGGAATTTAAATACAGATTTACAGAAATAGGCAAAGGGTGAAACACAGAGAGAAAAGAAAATGCAAAACAGGACAAGATAGGAAGCACAAAAGATCTCTTAAGAAATTCCGGCATTCATAAATGTACATCAAATTCAAGAGATGGAGAGGGAAGAATTATACTTACAAGGATAATAGTTCAGAATTGGAAAAAAAAAAAGATTTGGCAAATGCAATAATGTCTACACGTAAATACAGGAGAGAAACTCCAACCACATTGAACCCATAGTATCTCACCTATGCACATAGAACTAAACCAAACAAAACCAAGCAAATTCTTGACTATCAGAGTCAGATGAGAAAGACTACTTTAAAAACAGATTGAGGACTGGAGTTGTGGCTCAGTGGTAGAGCATTTGCCTAGCATGTGTGAGGTATTAGGTTCAATTCTTAGCACCTCATAGCATAAATAAATAAAATTTTTTTAAAAATGCATTTTAAAAAATAAATTGAATACTTTTGTTTCAACTTAAGATGCAGAAAGGAATAAGAAACTTTAGGTCTGAATAATGAGAACCAGTTTAGTGACCTTCCAAACATCCTATTTAAAAACCCATCATGGCCTGAAGATGCAGAGAATCCCAAATATAAAATAAAAGAAAGAGTAAAAACAGAAAATTTCTTCTTTATTTGTTTTTGTCCTCAGCTGAGCAGCTCTTGGAGGAGGCAGAAATCAAATAAGGAAATAAAGATGTGAAGGCTGACATTTTACATATTTTTAATAGCCAAGTAATTGTAGAAAGCCTATTTAGACTTTCAAGAATCTTCAGAAAATAATAAAATGCACAGCGAGCATGTCAACCCATGGCCTTCACTGCACATGCTAATGGAAGTTTGGGGCCAAACTGGAGAGCTAAGACCACCAAGGCATGAGCCTGTGAGTCTGATTTTGGGCAAGAGAACTAGGAGAAAGCATCCAGGAAAACCTATGAGTGGAGGAGAATCAAGAAATCGGAAGTAGAGCCTGTTCTATCAGATGACCCACTGTATAATAGCTAGAAACTGGTCATTAGTCAATTGTCTACTGCCACAATATGATGCTGCAATTATGTACAGGCCTATGGCCTAGAAAATAGTGCACAAAGAGAACAAACCTATAAGGCCATTTAATTTATGACAAAGTCAACAATGAAGCAGCACAAAGAAGGTGTATTTTTTCTAATAAACAGTGGAGTTAATTTGCTATCTAAATGGGGAAAACATATCTGAACAACTTTCCTCCAACTATACAGAATAATGCATTTCAAGATTGACTAGAGATCTGTATTTGAAAAATAAAGGCAGGAAACTGTTTGGAAGTCATGGAATATTTTTGTATCTTCATGACAATATTTCTTAAATAGGATGGAAAAAGTTATGCTGTTGAAAATGACTAATTTATATTAAAATAAAGAATACATTTTCTACAGAGCACAGTATTAAGACAGTGAAAAGGCATATTACAGACTTGGAAATGCATTCATATGCACAATGTGCACTTCTAACAACTGTCTTATATCAAAAATGATAGTAATTTCTAAAAAAATCAGTAAGAATTTGGAAGATATCTCAACCTGAACACAGGAAGATACTGGAAAAGACACTTCACAATATCGGTTCTGCAAATGGCTAATAAATATCTTAAGAGGGTTTCAACATCATTAGTCATCAAAAAATGCAAATCAAACCCAAAATAAGACACCCCTACCCATCCACATATGTGGCTAAAATTACATAAAATAAATGGAAAACACTGAGTTCAGACAAGTTTTACAGCAAACAGAACATTTTCACATTTAGTGGGGTTACTAATTGGTACAGACACTTAGGTGAACTATTTAGATGTGTCTACTCAATTCAACTATATGCAAATTCTAAGCTTCATTGATTCAATGTTTCTGAGTGGGGTGCAAGTCTTCCTACTTGATGACATTCAGTCAGTGGAGGCCAGAGTGCTTGTGAACATTCTATGCTACAATGAACAGCCCTATAGTAGAGATTTTTTTTCCCAGCTCAAAGTACAAGAGGCAAGGCTAAGAAATCATAGAATGATTTAATTCCTTAGGAAGACACTAACTATTAACGAATTACTAAAAACCTAACAATGTTGGTGTAAGGGTTCCCAACTGGTCATGTTTCATTTTTTTTAAATTTTTTTTTGTACTTGTAGATGGACAGAATGCCTTTTTTAAATTTATTTTTATGTGTTGCTGATGATCGAACCCAGTGCCTCACACTTGCTAGGCAAGTGCTCTATCACTGAGCTATTGTCCAGCCCATAACTCAATTTATCATCAATGCTAAAATGATAACTGTTATAATGTTTTTGTGATAGAACATTCTTGGATCTAGCATAATGAGAAAAAACCTAACTATATATATAACAAAATGGGTAGATAACAAATATATCAGTGAACTAAAATAAATTATCATTCTGCAAATATACTACTTACTGAGACCATGGACTGTGTATACAATCGTACACAAATTTAAGTGAAATATTATTATTGTTCAAGGTAAGGACAGAAACATCCTTTAGGGGCTATTTTAATGACCAGAAGCAAGAATTCAGGGAATTCCTCACCTGTTAATCATTGTTTTTATTTAGTTTCAGATTGCAAAAGCATATGCCTTTTTGTAAAAATATGTGCTCTATATACTTCAGCACAAGTTGGAAAAATATAGTGTATATTGTTAGTGTCTAATATGTTAAAGACCAGAGTAAATAAAGAAATTTTTCTAATGTAAGAAAAGTGTGATAAGTCTAAAAATTAAGTGATTTAAAAATATATATCCCTGAGTATATACAATCTTTTCTCATGAGTCTCAAAATAATAATTGATATATAAATAGATACAAATATTGATAGATTAAAACAAACTATCAACTGTTTTCATAATTCTAGGAGCTTGGGGTAAATTACCACACAGGAATAAACCAAAAGAAAACTATGATTTATAATTTAATCAGGCCTTGGTATGCAAATCCCAGATAGAGAATTCCAGTAAACAAAATTGATCTGTATGAAAGCCCTCTTGAACTATTTCAAAACTGATTATTAAAGAATAATTATGTTAGTAATGCACATAAATCGTGTCATATTTCCTGTTTGCAAGGCACTGCTCTACATTCTTGGAAGCTATAACCCATTCAAACTCTGTAACCATCTTATTAGGTAGATGATCTCATGTCATTTCAATGGGAAAGAAATCTGGTTTGCAGTGAGCACCAGGACACTTGGGCGGTTTCTTCAAGACTCAGGCACACTTTGTATGGCTTCAGAGTCTGTGCTGTTAGAATCTACAATAGAAATTTTCATTTTTATGCATGGACAATGTTATATCTTGAATCTAATGACTACAATTTGAATAAATCTTTTATGATACATGTTCTAGTGAGAGTCATACAACTAAAAGACCTTTAGCTCCAAAGCTAACTTGACCCTCTGGGCTCTCTTTCATAGGCAAAGAACTTTCTCAGAGAAGTTGCTTCTATACATTTCTATTTGTTTAAATAAAGCAAGAGCATCCCAGAGAGACAATATTTTTGTATCTTATCAATGACCACATTTCAGTCAATTTTAACTGCCTCATATCAATACTAATTTTCTCCAGTGAGGCATGGCATGAGGAAGGATTTACAAAGGAATAGTAATATTCTAAGCCTAAAAAAAACTAACAAAAACATATCCAAGCAGTCTTAGAATATCTTTACACCATTTAGTTTAACATTTGTTTCTCTATGATAGATAATCTATAATTGATGCAAGGCAATGCTTTTCTGGAATATAATTTTTCTCTAGTTATTTATATGTTTCCTATATAATTGTATGGCTAGAGAAAAGTAGATATTATGTCAATTTTCAGATCTCATTCTCAAAGCACAGAAAGAAAAAGGATCCCTGTTTAGAGAACACTGCAGTAGCCTGAAGTGGAAATCTACCCCAAAGTTATATTGCTATTTATTTTGAATTGAAATGTGCTACTGAGCTTACAAATCCTCTTAGGCAGAACAATAGACATATTTATGGGTAAAGTTAGTATAAACATTGATTTTTAAACAAGTTTCTGAGATAAGTTTGTTCTTTTTCCCTGTGGTCTTTTTCTAGTGTCACTTAATCGCCAGCCACTTCTGACTTCAGGGATGAATAGATGCCTTCTCATGTGTGTAGAGAGTTGAGTATATTCACCAGTAAGCAATGTGCCGCCCAGAGCCAGCACCAAATTTCTCCAGTTCTTAAATGATTAGAAGATTCCAAAAGCATTCTTTAGTTTTACAAATCATTCACTTTAATTTATAACTAAACTGCCATAATATTTTATTTTATTCTTAATTCATTTATGTATAACTAAAGTAAATATTAATAAATATTGAAAGAGTGATCAGTACACTAGAAAAGGTTGAAGGTATGTTAGTAATAGGGGATTTTAGCATCTTTAATAAATTACTTATTACTAAAGCACAGTTTTCTGACTTTTCTATGTCAAATCTTTGGGTATGACTTTTAAACAAAAAATTGTGAACTTTTTAAGATATGGTCCTAAAGGTAATCTATTTGGTAAATATGTTATTCAAATGAGCATTAGAATAATTTTAAACTATGACCCCAGAGCTCTAAATATGACAAGTAAAGTAAAGGGATCTACAGGTGATAACAGTGATTTAATTTAACTAGTTACAAATCAATCACATTATGAAATACATATCAATAAAATTTTCTGAAACCTATTTAAAAATAATTAGGTATAATACTCTAAGATGCCTTCACACAACAAGCTCTCTGGTTTACTCCTCTCTCTCTCTCTCTCTCTCTCTCACACACACACACACACACACACACACACACACACACCTCACATTAAGCAATTTGTTGGCAACTGTACACTTGAGAAGAAATCTCCAGCTGGGGTTGTGGCTCAGAGGTAGAACATTCGTCTAGCATGTGCGAGGACCTGGGTTTGATCCTCAGCACTACATAAAAATAAATAAAATAAAGGTATGGCATCCAACTACAATTAAAAAAATACTAAAATACAAAGAAAGAAATCCCCCAATAAGCTTTCACATTTGTAAAAGCTAACATAATACATTGTTTCAAAATATGCTAGAGAGTTTGACTAAACTGGTTCTCAAAAACTCAGTTGTCTTTGAAAAATTGAAAACAGATAAAATCCCTGTGGGTGGGGCTTTGATTTTGTGAGTACTTGAAAAAATTGTTGACACATAGAAGGCACTTGATAAATATTTATAGAAAAATATTAATGAGTAAATGAATAAGTGAGCAAATAAAATATTAAATAACAGCATACAAAGAGAAATCAATTTGACATTTTAGCTGGCAATATTTCATATGTAATACTCCTTGAACACATTATGAAAGCAAAACATCTAAAAATGGATTTGAATATAAGAACCAAAAATGTGTGCAAAGATTTTCAAGAACCACTTTAAAGTATTAAATCTTACTCTGGAGAAACACCTTCTTCTGGGTCCATACACTGCATATTATAGTAGACTTTCATTGTTGTTTATCTCCCTATAGGTTACATTGTTGATATTGGATTATTGGATTTATCTTACCAAAAAATGACTTTCTAATTATATCATATATATTCTGCTATGATTACAGTAACCTGCAAATATCCAGTGGTAAAAATGGCTTATTTTTGTGCATATCTAAAGAATTGTTTGAAGAAGAAATGTAATTTTGTGGTGAGTAGTCTCATACCCAGCAATACAGCTGTGGAGATATTATGAAATTGAACAAGCCTACTTATGATTAGAGTATGGTTGTAAAGAGTTGCACAGTCTGACCTTGTTGAAATAAGAACTAGTATGAAGTTTTTTGTTCAGGCTAAAAGGAAAATAAAAAGCTGAACAAACCTCTGCTCTAGATGTCTTTGTTTTGCCACTGAGATACATCTTATAAAAACTTCTTGGCCCTTACTCCTGTGAATGGACTACCTTAATAATCTTCCTTTTTCCAAGCTTCCTGTTTGATTTGGTCAATGGGCAACATTTTCGGGACATTAGAAGAAAAAAGAAAGAGCTAGGGTGTTCACCCATATGTTCCATTATCTGTCAGCCCTCTTAAATTATGTTTTGTTTTTAACATGCATGTTCTTCTTCTTGTCTAGGAGTAGTTACAGTTCCTCATCCCTAATGGACCAAGGATGGCACATCATCATTTAATTTTCTATCACTTTATTCAAGCAAACAACTGAAAAAAGTCTACTTATTAACTCACAAAAAATTCTCCAATGTGAGTGGCCATAGTTCTGCTATAACTCTAATAAAAGCTCTTTCGGTTTCCTTCCAAAAGATGTGAACAGCCCTGTAAAAATGGACCAAAGGAAAATGACCTCCATGACCTTATACCACACTCAAAACTTTAATCAACTTTATGAACTATTAAGTGCATGCTTTCTGTGACTTTAAAACATTTAAATTAATATGTAGCATTAATATTTCACCCCTCTTCATAGCAGAAATGAAGATAACTCAATAGACAGTGTTTGAAATTTATATATTTGCTGTTGCTAATAGTAGTGTTGACTTTTCATATATACATACTTTCTGTTTCAAAGCATAATCTAAGCATTTCATTAGATTATCTTCCAGAGTGATCATTTCCATTAAGGAGACAAACTGTATTAGTAAATCTATTGGAGCATATTTTTTTCCCCAAATTTACTTCTTTCAATAAAAATGGTTTTAAAAGATTAAGCATATTTTTGCTGGTGTGCAATTTAAACTCTGGTGAGGTTGTTCTAAAACTGGTCTTGCCCAAGAGGTCATTCATATCCCTGTAGGGTTAATCAATGGGAACTCTCCTGTTACTAAAGCCTAAAATAGTTTCAATGACATATCAAGAGTGCTGCTCGAATTGGGTGTGGTGGTGCACTCCTGTAATCCTAGCAACTTTGAAGACAGAGACAGGAGGAAAACAAGTTCTAGGCCAGCCTCAGCAACTCAGCAAGACCCTTGGCAATATATATAAAGTGATTTAAAAAAAACTCCAGTCAAGACACTGACTGTATACCACATGGGAAACAGTTTCATAGATTTAGCTGAGGAAAAAGTTATTAAAAAAAGATAAAACAACTTTAAAAGGTTTTAAGGAGAAAAAAAAATCAGAATCCAGAATTGCTATATCATCCGAAATGTTCCATGCTCAAATTAAAAATTGTATGTTTAACAACTTACTTTTCATCTGTAACAATATTGACAAGAAATACTATAATGGCATAAATGTCATATTCAAAATTATCAATTACCAAAGGATTTATAAGCAGCTGAAATTTTGCTTAGAAAGGAAGGTGAGGGCTATGGATGTGCCTAGCATGCCTGAGGTCCTGGGTTCCATCCCCAGCAGCGCCAAAAAATAAAAGTAAATAAAAATTATCATTAAAAAGAAACACAAAATTAGGTGACTTTTAAAAACTCATCAGCAATATTTGAGTATCCCAGTTCTTTTTGGATGAAAGAGGATTCTGAGGAGTGCACCCAGGAGTGCTTTACCAATGAACTACATTCCTAGCCATTTTAATTTTTCTATTTTGGGACAGGGTTTTGCTAAGTTACATAGGACTTTGGTCAGTTGCTGAGGCTGGTCTCAAACTTATGACCCTCCTGCATTAGCCTCCCATGTCACTGTGATTACAGGTGTGTGTCATTGCACATGGCTGAGTATTCAATTTTCTTTATATCTTTCCTAAATATGCTTGGTGATTGTAAAAAAATAATACTGACAATCTGTATAATGACTTAGTATTTCTTAACAAGTTATACATAAAATTCCTATGTAAATAAGAATCCCACACCTAAAGTCTACCTAAGAGAAATAAAAACATGCTCACAAAAAGACATGTAGATATTTATAACAGAATTATTCATAATAACCCCAAACTTAAAACAATCCATACATACATCGATTTTTGAATTCATAAGTAAAACATTGCAATGTCCCTACAATAGAATGCTATTCATCACTGAAAAGCAACAAAGTACCATGTTGAGGAACCAAAAAATCTATTTGCTGAGTGAAAGAAAATTCGACACCAACATCCATGTGATTCCATTTATAAGTGAAAGATCCAGAAAAAGCAAATTATTTTTTTTAATTGTCAGTGTACCTTTATTTTATTCATTTATATGTGGTGCTGAGGATCAAACCCAATGCTTCATGCATGCTAGGGAAGCTCTTTGTCACTGAGCCACAACCCCAGCCCAGAGAAAATAAATTTTGATAGACAGAAAACATATTGCAAATAGTAATTTAAAAAAAGGATGATGGAATGTTTTTTGCTTATATTAATATTCTACAATTGTATAGTGATGACATCTGAATAATTATACAAAATTATGAAATTATCTATAAATTTTATAAATTTCAGGAATATCTACTAAAATGTATAATCATATAATAACTGAATTTAAATAAAACTCTATAAACTTATATAAAACTAATATGTGTATACTATTTCCATTCAAAAATTTGAAAAAATAGCATTAATCTTTTATAGAGTTAAAATAGTTTGGAAATTATAATAATTTAGTTATTACATATATAATATTTGAAAATACATAATAGATTAAATGAACAAAATTAAAACTCTAATAAAAATATGTAATTTCATATTTGTGCTCTTGATTTATAAAACAGGAAAAACCAGTAAATCATCTTTTCTTACCATAGCACTCTTGGAATGATAAGAGTATCTTTTTTAAATGTTAGAATTTTGGAGTGTATTTTTGTCTGTGCTAGTCCTTCCTAATTTAGTAAAACCATTGGAAAAGAACAGAAGAAAAAGTACCTTATGCTATACTTCAAAAGTGAGTCCCATTCAGTCTCAACTATATCCGTATACACAGGGAAAAAGCAGATAAAACAGAATTTTCAAATGCAATTTTCTTCCTAGAATGGCTTCTAGCTTGGATTGAATTGCTGAATGAAGAATTATAGGTCTTAACTTTTTCAACACCTGTTAAATTGTCTTCTTGGAGCACATTAAAATCTGTGAACTTTCAAAGTAGAATTCATAAAAGAATATGGTCAAAGTATGAAACATGTACTTATAGTACTCATTTTCTTTATTCTTTCTTTTGGTCTAAACTTGGGAAAATTTTAAGGAAAAGATTTTTACAGTTTCAGTTTTCTATGAAGCAAAAATGGCAGACCTCATGTAAATAGGCTACTCTTCAAATCAAATTAAATATGTGGTGTCTGAAAAGCCTCTGCTTACTTCTTAAAGGGGGTGAGAATTGGACAAACATACAATAAAAAACAAGGTCAAATACCTGTGCAAATTCTTGAAATGGCCAAAATAATCCCTAATCAAGAGCTTGACTATGGCTTAGCACACTGATATGTTTCACAGAAAGGAAAAAGGATTTACAGATTCCCTATTTTTGCATTATTTATTTTCAGAAATATGGTACAGGGTAGGGAAAATAATTTTGAAATCATTTTATCATTAGACTTTTGGCCTTCTTTTTCTTTCTTCTTTTTTGTTTCTTAACTTTGTTGGATTAAGCCACATATTCAGCACTTACCTCATACCTTAATTCTGTTTTGTGTTTCTTCAATTGAAAACACTTAATGTGAAACATCCTAAGACTTTACCTGGCCAACATTTCAGTAAGACTTTCTGATTAAATAAAAGACACCCACTTAAAAGATTAATTGCACATGGCATATATGAGGAAGCACATATTTTAAACCTGTTAATGCAAAATAGTCAACTGCAGCAGTCAGGTAGGGAACAGAAACCTATAATAAAAAAGAAAAGGGTAAGAGAGCATTGAAAACCTAAATGAACAATTCTTGACATATTATGAATGTGACAAAATACCTAAGAGCATCTCAATGTTTATATATATATAAAATGTCCTCCAAAGTTCATCATCGTAAGGTGATGAGATAAGGAAGAGGAACCTTTGGGAGGTGACTGGTTCAGGAGGATGCAGTCCTCTTGAATGGAATCTCTTCAGTCCTAAGAATCAGGAGAGAAATGATTTTTTTAGCCCACATGAGGATATGAGCGGACAATTGTCTTCAAACTAGAAATCGTCCTCAGGAGATATTGGATCTGCTGGTGCTTTAAACTTGGACAGACTGCCATCTCCAACTGTGAGAAATATGACAAATTGTGAAACCCGGATTCTATGTTGAATAAAAATTCAGTTAGATGGGAATACATAACATACTTGCCCAACATTTTTTTTTTTTTTAACCTGCTAAGTGCCTAGCATTGTTCAGAATCTGAGGAATGTAATTCTGGAGAACAAGAGAGAAACAAACATCAACAATTAAGGGAGGGAAATTTTAAGAAGAAATAACAATGAAGTCAATTATTTGTCTATAAGCAGAATGCAGAGTACTATGAAAATCACTGAAGAGTCCCCGAAATGCCATTTGGGGTTATGAAGGGATTTCTGGTGAAAGTGAGAAAATGAACTAAGACCCTAAGGCCATGTGTTGAGGCAAACTTAGGAGGAAGGTGGTTCAACAGGGTGAGTAATTCCTATTAAGAATAAAACTCACCATAGAAGATCCAGACTTAAGATTTCTGATGCATGGAATTCATTAAAGAAGTCTTTCATTGGTATCATAAAGATGAGACAAAAGGCTTGCAGAGGGACAAATCATAAGGGTCTCTAAAATGCATGTGTGGAAATTTTGACTTAATATAAAGGAAAATGGAAGGTTACCAATGAGATTTAAGAATTCAAAGACAAGATCACTTTTCCTTTTAGAATGACAATTCTGAAAACAATGGATAAAACATTGGCGGAAAGTAATTATGGATCAAGATATATCAGGTATTGAAGTATTACATCAACCCACAAAATGTAAGAGAGGGTCAAGACAAGGAGAGAGTAAGGAAGAAAACGATAAATCCATGGGATGCCAGTATAATTAGGAAATAAAATATAGAGCATGTAGTTATTACCAGTCAGGTTGCCAGAAAAGGAAAAATAAAATATTTCCCAGGCTTCAGACTGTATCCTTTAGGGGCTGGCAGTACTGGTTGTAACATTTTAAAAAACTGAGAAAATCAGAATAATATTTGTGTAAAATGAATCAGATTTCCCTGTGAAGTTTAATGTGCATAGTTCTAGGATGGTATACAGACATAGACATCTATAGTATATACAATTACAGACTATAAGTGTTTAAAATTGATAGGACCAGTCATTTGAAGGCTCAGAATAAGAAAAGTGCCTAAGATGTAACCTTGAGATAATAATTATTTTTTGTTGCATTATAATTATACCTAAGAGTGGAATCATATGTGTACATGAACATAATATAATTTGACAAGTCTCATTCCCCTATCTATTCCTCCCTTGTCCTGATCTAATTGCTCTACTTACTGATTTCTCTTCTACATATTATTCTTATTTCAATTGGTGCATTAAAATTATATACATTAGCATGATTCGTCATGGTATATTTGTAAGTGGACATAGCATAATTTGGTAGATTTCATTTCCTAATACTGCCCCCTGCCCTACTATCCTCCCTCCTTCTTGATCCCCTTCCTCTGTTGGTCTCCCTTCTGTTTGTGTTACATCCCATTTGAAAAATATAAATTCTTAAGAGAGAAGTATAGAAGAAAAGTATTTCTGAAAATAAATGGAAGGAGAGAAAAAAGTGAAGGAAATTCTCTGAGCCCCAAATGAAATAAAGAAAGAATAAAAAAATAATATTTTTGGAAGGGACCTAAATAGACCAAATATGTGTCTAATCTAGGCTCTATAAAGACATTCAAGCTGAAGCTAAAACAAGCAAAAACCTAAAAGAACAACAATATAAAAATCTCACTGTTAATCCTAGAATACTGGGTAAAAAAAATCAATTGAGAAAATTGGAAACTCCTCATTCTTCCTTTCCCTTAAGAATTTTATCTCAGCATCACCAAAGTGGTGATGAAGGAAAGGTTTTGCTAGTACAATTCCATCTGGTAAAGCAACGTGACAGAATATCCCCATTGCACAATTCCTAATGTAATACTAGATTTGGAATATCCTCATTAATGTGTCCCACAACCATCAGATGGAAAACTGATAGAGTCCTTGGTAAGTGTGGATTAGGTGATAATTGGGTCCACAGATGAAGTTTAGCCTCACAAACACAAAACATCTGAGTTTGCGTTACCTAAGGTAATATTGAAATCCATTAAAGACACCAAAGAAATGAAATAAATAACTCAAAATGTGAAAAAATCAGTAGGACAACAGATCCATTTCTTTAAGAAATAAATGGGAAAAATGATGAATGGATAATTGCAGATTATGTTACTTAAGGCAAATGTTAATCAAAAAAGTGGACTGTTATGCTCCAGATATAAACCACACATACTTACAGACATTAACAGAGAAAATGGTAAGATTTTAACACAATGCAATATTTGATGGTGTTAAAGACTTATTATTAAATTTCAGATATAGAAGTGCTATATTTTTATGTTAATTTTTAGAATTAATATATTGATGTATGTACAGATAAAATATGAAATTTCCTGAAAAATAATCTCAAAGTGAGAGAGGGTACAAATCAAAAACATACATTTGTATATCAATAATTATTGAACCTGGTTGAAGGCTATATCCTTTTGCTTCTATAATAAAGAAATATGATTCATATATAAAACAAATTGAATTTTCCCCCTATGGGTGCAGCCAATTTGGAAAGCAGTATGGAGATTTCTTGGAAAGCTGGGAATGGAGCCACCATTTGACCCAGCTATTCCCCTTCTCGGTCTATTCCCTAAAGACCTAAAAAGAGCATGCTACAGGGACACTGCTACATCGATGTTCATAGCAGCACAATTCACAATAGCTAGACTGTGGGACCAACCTAGATGCCCTTCAATGGATGAATGGATAAAAAAAATGTGGCATTTATACACAATGGAGTATTACTCTGCATTAAAAAATGACAAAATCATAGAATTTACAGGGAAATGGATGGCATTAGAGCAGATTATGCTAAGTGGAGCTAGCCAATCCCTAAAAAACAAATGCCAAATGTCTTCTTTGATATAAGGAGAGTAACTAAGAACAGAGTAGGGTCGAAGAGCATGAGAAGAAGATTAACATTAAACAGGGATGTGAGGTGGGAGGGAAAGGGAGAGAGAAGGGAAAATGCATGGAAATGGAAGGAGACCCTCAGGGTTATACAAAAGCACATACAAGAGGAAGTGAGGGGAAGGGGAAAAATAATATAAGGGGGACAAACGAATGTCAGTAGAGGGAGCAGAGAGAGAAGAGGGAGGGGAGGGGAGGGGAGGGGAGGGGGGATAGTAGAGGATAGGAAAGGCAGCAGAATACAACAGACACTAGTATGGCAATATGTAAATCAATGGATGTGTAACTGATGTGATTCTGCAATCTGTATATGGGGTAAAAATGGGAGCTCATAACCCACTTGAATCAAATTGTGAAATATGATATTTCAAGAACTATGTAATGTTTTGAACAGCCAACAATAAAAAATTTAAAAAAAAAAAGAATATAGTATTGAAAGGTGTAAGAGTGGCTTATAAAGAGTAGTAACTGAACAACTAGGCTTCAGGTAGGGCAGAAACTAGGGCAAGTCTCAGCACCTCAGCAACCTAATGAACTTTCTAGAGTGTGATTGTTGGATGACAGCTATAACTGCTTGTCTCTCCTGCTGGCTAAACTTAAGGTTCAGATTCCCTGGAGAGAGACTATGATTGGCAGCTGAATAGAAATAAACAGGGGATGTGGTGTGTGTGTTTGTAAAAAAAAAAGAAAAAAAAATTGAAAAGGTTGGGGCTGCAAGGTAAAATTTGTGTTTAAATAGACCCCTGGCATTGTGAGTAATAATAATCTATTCTACCATGGGCTCGAAGAGTTTCTCAAATTAATCATCACACAGAAGAAAGGGAATCCCAATTTGTCATTATTAATGATTTGAGAATCACTTTTTTGAAGCATATACAGATCACTTAAAACAGTATGCCTCTCTCTTTCCTTCACATTTAGATGGGATTTAGTTTGTGACTAAAACACCATTTTATGAAGGAAATATAAAGTGAACAATCAACAGAATATTTTGTTCACCAACCTTTCAAATGAAAATGTAAAAAAAATGGTAAAAAAATGTAACATCGAACTAATTGAACTATATACTAATTTCTTTCAAAAACATCAAAATTTCTAAAAGATTATGAATTGGATGCTGACAATATTCCAAAGAAAACAATGAGGAGGTGGATACACGAAAAGAAAAAGAGTAAATAAGTATGTATCTATGTGACAAGCTGTGATCTGTAAAGTTAGAATATTAATTTATTAGTCAATAAATGTCCTACAATGTAAAATTTATCAGTGTCAATTGGCAAGACTTGAATGAATGTGTTGATAGGGAACTCAGATTAAATGGTACCTCTAAAGAATAGGCTCTTGAAAATTTTGTGAATGAAAGAAGAGTGAAAAAGAAACAATATAAAAACAAAGACTTGGATTTTTAAATGAGGAGAGACTTTAGAATAAGAATTAACTTTTAAATTTAAGTATATAAACATCAGAAAGAATCATCTTTCTAAAAAGAAAGAAATAAAAGAAATGATAATGATTGATTTTATAATACAGGGTTTAGTTACTCATGATTAAAGAAGATTATGGGTATATATATCTACTGTGAAATAATAAGTACTTTGAACAGTAATTGAGTATTACAGATGTAACATTCCAGTGATTTATTACTTTACATCTATACTGTCTTCATTTGCCAAATTATTGTGTTTTCAAGCATATCAACTAATGATTGATTCAGTGAAATTTGACAGCCATCCAATATTCATTGAGTTTTCATTTCTCAAAAATATGGTGATAGTTATATTTTAAATAATTTATTTCTTTAAAAGTTTTTATCTTAGTCTTTTTATAGCAGTATTGGATATCATTAATAATGGGGCATCAATTATGAACATTATAACATTACAGCTTCCGATTCATACCATAAATGTCCAAGTTCAATTACTGAACATTTTTACCAAGGGCACATACAGAACTTCAGCTCTAAATAGCATAATATATCCTAGCAACTTGGAATACTCTTTTTCTCATAAATTTATTTTAACACCACTACGTCATGTTTCAAATTTACACATTCAACTCTCCATCAGGAGTTTTTCAACCTCTGAGCTTTATTCTACTTCATAAAGCACTTGCTCTGTCTTCCGCTTATTTCAGTGTGATCCTGTATGAATAAGAAATTCAAATTATTAGTGGAGTCAATATGAGTTTGGTTGTGGTGACATAATGATGCCAAAGTAATGATTGAAAGTTTTGCCTCTTTCAAGCTATTTGAATGTAAATTACAGAAATAATGTTTTTGTCATTGTTAGTGTTTATTGTAAGTAGTTATAATGTGTCAGTATTAATACAAGTATTTACTATTACATGAATTTCAAATTTTACAAAGTTTCTCATATCTGGTTTTTAAATGAGGTACTTGAGGTTGAATTTTTATTTGAATGATTAATATTTATATTCCCTAAAAATTATTCTCTTCTTTGACAAGCTTTGAAAATAATTTAATAAATGTTAAAAATACACAAATTCAATTGAATTCTAAATTATATGAAATTTCTATTATGCAAAAATCTTCTCATATGCAATCCTGTTTCTCTAAGTTTTTTCCTAACTAAATGTATAAATATTAGTGTTTTTGGAGAATATAATTTTTATAAGCAGAGAAAATACACACAGAGGTAGTAAATTCAATGAGCAACTGCCACTACTAGTTCTGGGAGATCAAAGACCTGGAGTGTCCTCAGCAGTTGAATGAGGGTGCAATTAAAATTCTGCATTCTGAACTCTGAGGAGGGCATGAAGCCAAGCTGTGTTGCTTATCCTGAGAGGGCATTAACTAGTTGGTTATAAAAGTGCTCAGAGTAGCCAATATCTAGAACCAACACCACCACCCAGCTTCTGTTTCATTAAGAGAGCTCCCACACCACGCTTCTGCAATACACAGTCATTAATTCAAATAGTATCCCACTTTCAAACAACAGCCTTACTTCTCTGTTGGGACTGCTTTTACAGTCACCTGCATTTTATTCACTGTTTGATCTTATCAAGATTCCTAGTTGATTGACTAACCTTTTCTCATGTAATAATAAAATAAATAAAAACAGTTATGAAACACTTAGTAATTTATTTTCTGTCAACTACTGTTCAATATATTCCATTGGCATTCACACTTTCACTATTTACATATTGTGAGGCTAATATATTTTTGCAGGTCCAATTTTATATATGTCAAAAATTTGCGCAGATATAATGTAGTAGCAGAGCTGGACTTTCCGACCAGAAATATTCTGAAACATCATTCTTAAGGTGTGTTTTCCTTTTCTTTACCCCTGGTCATGTCTTTTTCTACTTTTGTCTGGTGGGCATCATTTCAATATCATCTTTACCACTACTTGTCTTGACTTAACTACTACGATGGCTTTCTGACTTATTTCCTCATTAGTTACTGAGTGTTTTGTTACATTAGTTACTGAGTGTTTTGTTCCTCATATAGAATCTGGAATGAAACATTGCATGTGTGTGTTGTAGATAAGTTCTCCGGCTAAAACTCTTCAGGTGATTTGTATCTCAATCTCATTAAATCTGATTTTTTTTCTTAGAACTTCTAATGACTTTGAATGATTTTTCTCAATAAATGTTATGCATTAGATACAAGGTGTCCCCCCAGATCTCCTGTGTTAATGCAGAAATGTTCAGAAGGGAAATGACTGGATTATGAGAGTTGGAACCTAATCAGTCCAACCTAGTTTGAATGCACTGACTGGGTGGTAACTGCAGGCAGGTGGGGTGTGGCTGAAGGAGTGAGTCAGTGGGGATATGGAAGGAGTACACCTTCCCTGTGATTCTTCACCTTCCTCTTTCCTGCCACTACCATGAACTCTGTGGCTTTCCTCTGCTGGGCCCTTCTGCCATCAATGTTCCTACTAACCTCAGGACACACAAAATGAAACAGGTCAAGATGGACTTAAGCTTCTGAGTCCAAAATCCAAAATAAACATTTCATTCCCTCATCTAAGCTTATCCTGTTGGGTATTCTGGTCACAGAGACACAAAGTTGACCAACATAAACAATTATTTGAAACTGTCCTTTAGCCCCTCTGGGGCTTACTCCCTAAGAGCCATACTAACCTATTGCTTTTTGTTGAAAGTCACATAACTCAGATCAGGACCTTTGCACGTGCTCTCCTCTCCCTCCTCATGCTTCTTCCACGTGCACATGTGTGCATCCCCTACCCCAAATCGTTTCCACCATCACACACCATCTTCCAAAGGTCTTACCTGAACCATCTCTATAAATAGTCACTCTATCCATCCATTATTTCCTTCCCTGCCTAGTTTTGCTAGAGAACACATTATCACCTAAAATAATAAATCTATCAGTGCACCCAACCATGTGTTCTGTAAGGAGAAAAGTCTATTTTCACTGTTATAGGGATGGCACATAGATGTCATTCTGGCACATATGAGGTATTTAGTAATTATTTATTTATCAAATTAATGATGAATGCCTTTCCACTAAGTTATTTTCAGCTGTCTCCTTACTCTTATTAAAACAATCAGTCCTGAAGGCTACTGACTCATCACCCTGCTTGCAGCTACCACAAACAAGTTTGACTCTGGAAGGTCATTTTTTTTCAAACAGGGTAATTTTACTGTTCTATAAACTCATGGAGAACACTCAAGCAGAACTGTGCCTTCCTGACAAAACCACTTTTTATTTTCAGGCCAGTTGTGTACATAATTATGCATTATGCCTCTAAACCCCACATTCTTTATTCTCAGCCTTTGGTCTGACCTAACTGCATTCCATTAGAAAATACAAACACCACATGAAAAAATGCTTCATCTTCTGATCTTCCTTCCATCCATATCTGAAATCAATCTGTATTATTTTTACCCTATTATAAAAGCTCCCCATTCTTATATAGCCTGAATTTCTGCACCAGTGTTTTAAATGGTTTTTCTTCCTGTCTCAAAAGGAACCAATTACCATTTAGCACCTTTTCTCACTTGGACAGGATATTCAACCACTCTTTCTCAAATAAGTAGTTCTCAGCAGCATTTAAACATGCCCCTATTAAAACAAACAACAAATGCTAGAAGTTAAAATCTGGGGGAAAAAAAATTACCTCTACTTAAATTTGTAAACTATTTATTTATTTATCCACTTTCCCTCTACCTATTGTCTTTATTTTCTCAATCTGGCATCTAGTCTCATCATTTAATACTTTTTTTTCTCTGAAGAAAATGACAATTATATGTCTAAATCGACGTTTTTTACTTCACTGAATTTGATGTATCAGCAGCATTTGACACTATTAATTGCTCTAATCAAGAAACTGTCTGTTCAGTTGTCTTCTCTGACATATCTGTTTGCCATACACTTTCTCTCACGCTCTGCCTGGTCCTTCTTAGTCTGCTGTTCCGGCCATTCTCCTCTGTCACAGTAAGGAGCTCTCCTGAGCATGTGTCTAATTCCCTGCTTTCTTTTAGTATCTGTACCAAGGCAGTGCTACTCGTGATTCTCATCGCCCATGACACATAAATATAACTCTGATGAACACTTCTTTTTTTCTCAAATACATCAGAAAAAAAGTGAGATGAGTGACGAGATGAGGAAGGGGGACATTTGGGGGGTGACTGGTTCAGGAGAATGCAGCCCTCTTGAATGGAATCTGTTTTGTCATAAGAATCGAGAGAGAGATGTTTTTCTAGCCCACATGAGGATATGAGAGGACAATTGTCTTTAAACTAGAAAGGTCCTCAGTAGATATTGAATCTGCGGGTGTTTTGACCACAAGACATTATGAAGACAGACTTCTCCTTTGAAACCTTATCCTCTTCCTTATTAGGTGAAGAACATTCTATTGAAACTCTTTTGTTGCCCCCCCCCCCCGTAAAAATAGATTCAGGGGCATGCTCTCTTTTCCAGCGCTCAGTGTGGAAGCTGACCCTTAAGGTTGCAGAGCAGTCCCACCCTCCATCTGAAAAGCTCATGTCTGTGTGTCGTGTGATTTCTTCGCAGTTTTCTTGGTTTAATGTTTCAGCCGGCTCTTTTGAACCCAGCTCACCTCATCAGCACGGGTCACTGGCGAGATGTGTACATCTTGTGCGTGGGTAAGCCATTGTTTTACCAAAAACCACTGAGTTCATTTTTTTTTCTATTATCTTAGGAATCTGCAACCATTTTTTTTCTGGTTTCTAAATTATATATATAAAAAAATCTTCTTATACTTCGTCCAGTTTTCTAATTGTTTTTAACAGCAAGACAGATCTTATAGTGGTTTCTTTGTGGTCAGGAAAAATTGAGGAGGTGAATTGATTTTTTTGGAATGGGTACCAGGGATTAAACTCAGAGGCACTCAACCACTGAGCCACATCCCCAGCCCTATCTTGTATTTTGTTTAGAGACAGGGTTTCACTGATTTGCTTAGCACCTTCCTTTTGCAAGGCTGACTTTGAAATTTTGATCCTTCTGCCTCAGCCTCCCAACTGGAATAACAGGCCTGTATTGCGGCACCAGCTAAGGTGAATTGATTTAGGCTGATCTTAAATTCATTAAGTTTACTAGTAAAAAAAAAAAAGTTTAATATATTCTATATGATATGCATATTGATATATTAAGAGAAAAATATGTAGTATTCTAGATCTTTAAGTATTATAAATATCCACTTTTAAATGAATTGAATCTTAAATCAGCTATATTATATATTATATAAGTATATATCCTACTCACATATATGTATCTGTAAAATATACATACATATATAATTATGTTCCTATATGTATACAGCTATATATTTACAGGATCACCTTCATACACACACTTATACATTTTTTTTTCATGATTAAACTGCTAGGTTTAATTTTAAACACTTGAAAAAATATATACAATAGTTCAATCATTCAATGTTCACATATCTCCATTTAAGTCAAATATTTTTCAGTTTAAGTACAAATTTAGTTAAAACACTTAAAACAGATTTTATCTTAGTAACTCATTTTTGTCTTATTTTTGCTAACTCACTCTTCAAAAAGTTTATAGTAATTAACTGAGAAACACTTTCAAGTTATATGTATATCTGACATATAGAAAATAGCATCTGGAAGTAATATAATAAATACTGATTATGTTGAATTAAAAACATTTTTTGTTATTTCATTTTTGCATAGGTGATATTTATACAATGGTGTATGTTCATCTTACAGTTTAAAAAAATTTTCATTTCTCACTGTCAAATTAACTATGATTTGTTTTTCTAATTTTCCACTGGGCTATTCAATTTTTTGCCAGTTATTTTTCTTTTCGTACTTGAAGTTTTTTTTTTTTTTTTCAAATGTGTCTTTGATATTTGTCATAAATATTTATTATGACTATGATTATAAAGTTAAATCTTGCAGAAAGCTAGAGGGGAAATAGAGAGGTAGAAAATTTTAAAAAAATATTCAACTATAAGCTTTATACTGAATAAAAAAAATTTCAACTATAAGCTTTCTACTGTTTTAACTAAATTTGTATTTAAAATGAAATCTTTGACTTAAATAGAGATATGTAATTAATGACAATTGCTTTTGAAAGACAACCATGTGTATTTTTGTATGCTTCTAGATTGCTTGAGTTTTGATACATACTGTGTTAACTGTGTTTGTGAAACAATAAAATATTTTTAATACATGGGCATAGGCCAGAAAGAAGGATTCTTTATACTGAGAAATATTTTATTTTTGCCTTCCAAATACTTAGTTTTTCATAAACAAACATTAAATAATTCTAGGTTAAAATATCTTACAAAGACAAATTTAAGAACTGTCTTGCATAACTGCACTGTTCTTTTGAAATTAAACTTAGAATATCTTAAACTAGACATATTGGAACCATCTGGAACAAATTAAGAGATAAACAAAATAAGAAATTATGTTATTACTGTTCAAAATAAAAAATAAATCTTAATTATATTCTTATTTGATGTTTACCATATGTTTTTTAATTAATATTCCCTCTAGAAAGGATCATAGTTTTGTACATAATGTAAACGTACCAACATAACGTTCATAGAAGTGAAATGTCCTCTAATATCAATACACAAACATGACTTGATCACCATTATTGACTTCAACCACTTCCAAAATAATTTTTCCAATGTATTAACTGTCTTGCTTGTTCCAAGAATTATTGGTTTTACTGTGATAGATATATAAAATTTCATTATGGTGAAATATCATCTTGAGAAAATTATTGGTTGGTTGGTTGGTTACCAGGGATTGAACCCAGGGGCTTTCAACAACTGAACCACATCTCCAGCTAGTTTTTCCTCATTTTTATTTATTTATCTTTATTTTTTATTTGTTCTAATAGTTATACAAGACAGTAGAATATATTCTAACACATTATACATAACTGGAGTATGTATGATGGTTGTACATGATGTAGGATCCCAACTGGTCATGTAATCATATATGCACATGGGGTAATAATGTCCAATTCATTCTAGTATCCTTCCTAATCCCATACCCTTCCACTCTGTTCACTCCCCTCTTCTTAATCCCAAATCCCCGTATTCTTCTCTAGCCCTCGCTGTCCTTTTTGTGAATTAGCATCCATCCACACAGTAGAGAAAACATTCTTCCCTTGATTCTTTGGGATTGGCTTTTTTTTTTTTTTTTTTTTTTTTTTAGCTTTGAGAGAAGGTCTAGCTGAGTTGCTGAACCTGGCTTCACATATGCGATACTCTGGGATTACAGTGCACCACTGTGCAGCTAGATTCGTTATTTTGACTAAAACCTTACATTGTATTTTTAAAGTGATATCAACTGCCCAGTAGAGAATTGTAGAATGGCAATAATTTGATACAAAGAAAAATGGAAGAAAAAGGGAAGATGAAATCAAGATGTGGAAGAGGAAACTCCAGAAGTTAGGAGGATGTTAGAACTCAGTCGTCCCCTCAGTGTTGGCCCTATCCCTCACTTCACGTGGATGATTGAGCACTTTATTCAAACTTTGGTAGCAGTATTATTGCAACCTAATTCACAACTTGTAAGTCAAATACCATAAAATTAATTCCTTTAAATTATGCTTAAAATGGTTTTTAATATATTTGCCAAGTTGTGCACATATTGCCAGTTGATTTTAGCACACTTTCATCAACCCAATACTAAACCTTGCACCTATTAGAAGATACTCTTTCATTAAGAATCTGGCAAACTAAACTGTTTTCTGTTTCTGTGCATATTTCTGTTCTGGATATTTCATATAAATAGAATAAGACAAACCCACATAAATACAGATATCCCATACTATAAAAAGGCACCATGAACATACAGTGGGGAAAAGATAACCTCTTCCACAAACCGTGCTGGGGGAAACTGGAAATCTACATATAACAAAATAAAATCAGACCCCTATTTCTCATCATGTACAAAATTTAGCACAAATTGGATCAAGGACATAGGCATTAGACCAGAGACTCTGTGCCTAACAGGAAAAAAAAGTAAGACCGAATCTCTATCATGTTGACTTACAAACCAGCAAGAGTAGAATCAAGAATCAAAAAAATGAGAGAGTATCAAACTGAAAAAGCTTCTTCAGAGCAAAAGATACAATCAAGTATGTGAAGAGAAAACCTACAGAATAGGAGACAATCTTTGACATCTACAGCTCAGATAGAACATTACTCTCCAGAATATATAAAGAACTCAAAAACCGTAACACCAAGAAAAACAAATAACCCAATCAATAAATGGGCAAAGGAACTGAACAGATACTCTGTAGAAAAGGAAATACAAAAGCTTAACAAATACATGAAAAAAATGGTCAACATCACTAGAAATTTGAGAAATGCAAATTAAAACTACACTGAGATTATCTCACTCTGAGTCAGAATGACAATTATCAAGTATATGAGCAACAATAAGTGTTAGTGAGGATGTGGGGAAAAAGGTATACTCAGACATTGCTGGTAGGATTACAAATTGATGCAACCACTTTGGAAAGCAATGTGGAGGTTCCTTAGAAATCTTGGAATGGAACCACCATTTGACCGAGTTATCCCATGTTAGAGTCTGTAAACAAGTCAAAATAACACCTGGCATTTAGCCAGGGGAATGTTAGAGTTCGTAAACAAGTCTGGATGGTGCCTGGCAAAATGCCAGAGGGAGTGGTTTGAGAAGTAACAAAAGTGAGCCATTAAGTGTAGAGATTCCTTATTGGTTGACTGATGTATCTAGTTTATGCTAATTAGATAAGCTCTGTGGAATGTATAAATACTGCTCCTGTCCTGCAATAAACGGCTCCTACTCCTGCTGTATCAAGTACACAAGTTATTCGTCACCCACCCCCACCCCCCCCGGCTAGTTTGCTGCAGCCAGACAGACTGCGGCAATCCCACTCCTTGGCATATACCCAAAGAACTTAGAATCAGCATACTATGATGACAAGGCCACATCAATGTTTATAGCAGCTCAATTTACAATAGCTAAGATCTGGAACCAACCTAGGTGTCCTTCAAAGGATGAATGAATAAAGAAAGTGTGTGTGTGTGTGTGTGTATACACATATACACATACACAATGGAATATTACTCATCCATAAAGAAGAATGACATCATGACATTTGCAGGTAAATAGACAGAACTGGAGACTAACATGTTAAGTAAAATAAGCCAATCCTCCACACCAACCCCACAAAAAGAAAAACAAATCCTGAATGTTCTCTCTGATATGTGATTGCTGACTAACAACAGGCCAAAAAGGGAGGGAAGAGTGGAAGTTCACTGGATTTTATAAGGGGAGTAGGAGGAACGGAGTGGGTACAGGAATTGGAAAGACAGTAGAATGAATCAGACATAACTTTCCTACGTTCATATATGAATACACAACCAGTGTAACTCCACATCATGTACAACCACAAAAATGGAAATTTATACTCCATGTATGTATTATACATTCTACTGCCATGTATAACTAAAAAGAACAAATCAAACAATTTAAAAAAATAGAATAAGAAAAAGCTAATACAATGTATAGCTCTAAAATATATAGCTAACACAGTATAGATTTTTACTTCTAACTTCTTTCACTTGTCATATTTCTGAGTTTCATATATGTTGTACCAAGTCTCTATAATTAATTTCTTTATTTGGTTGACTACTATTTCATTGTATGCATGTATCACAATTTGTCTATTCACTCATGGGTTGATAGTTATTTGGTTTGTTTCCACTTATTTATCATTAATAATAATGTCTCTATGAGCATTCATGTATAAGTTTTTTTTCTTTTTTTGAAGGGAATTTCTATATCAGATAGTAACTTTACATTTAAGCTTTTGAGGACTGTCAGACTTCCATAGTTGGTGTGGGAGTTTTTATTTTCATCAGCCGTGCATGAAGATTCCAGTTCTCTACATCCACTGGGTCTCTCATGCCTACTGAGGTAATATTTATGTTCTAGTGTATTACAATTTTTATTGCTCCATTTTCCACTAATACAACAAAATACCTGAGGCTGGGTACTTTAACTAAAATAAATTTGTTCAACTTATTATTACTCAAGGATATGGCACCAACTTCTGCTTTGCTGTGGTGCATGATAGAGGTTGAAACAAATGCTGAAGATAGAGAGAACATGTTTGGAAGTACTAACTGGGAGAAGAGCCATTAGAATTAAAAGGATAGCATAAAAGAAAGTCTTTGGCTAGAAAAGCAAATCATAATTGGGGTAGAAGAACAACCAACAGAAAGAGAGTTGGAAAGTTTTACTCAGAAAATAGATGAGTAAATATCTTCAAACAGAGAATGAATATAAAAATACACAATTGGAGATGTGGATTTAAAAATATTCCTGTTAGAAATTCAACTGTATGAAGTACTAGATCAGAATAAGATCTAATCGAAAAATCATGTGTGGAATGTAGTCCGAACAGTTCTGAGAGGAAAATCCATAGTGCTAAATATTTTCATTAGAAAAGAAGAAAGTTATCAATAATAGAAATTCATACTTCAAGAGTTATAAAAAGTCAAGAAAGATAAACCCAAACCAAGAATAAGAATTAGAAAGATAAGTCAAGAAATAGATGACATTGAAAATATAGAAATAAAAAAGGAAATAAATCCAAAAATAAAAGTTCAATAAGATTGTTAAGACTGAAGTCATGGCTCTATGACTGCATTACTATTGTACAAAATTTACAACTTTAGAGCCTTCTTTGATGTTAAATATTCCTTGGCTATGTTGTACTTCCTTATACTCACTCATAGTAGTAATTGTGAAGGTACCAACTATGCACAGAGCATTCCAGAACACAGAGGCAGCATCAGTAATTATTACTTGGCTAACTGAGCATCATGAAACGAAGACTATGGAGGAAACACACATGGAGAGGGACTGATTCTCATCCACGTACAAAAACACATATGGCAAACATACTGAAACTAAAATGATGACACTATTTAATTTTAGTGCATTTTACTAGTGCAAGTGTTATTAGTCAGCTTTGCAAAGCTGTAACCAAATACCTGACAAGAACAACAAAGGTGGAAAATTTGGCTCACAGTTTCAGAGATATGAATGTATGCTCAGTGGGATCCATTCCATTAACAAAAGCTGATTAGCTCATGACAGTAAGGAAGCAGAAAGAGACAGTGAGGAGCCAGGTATAAGATCTAATTCCCAGGAGCACAACCCCAATGACCTGTTCCAACCATCACCCACCTGTCTACAATTACCACCTAGTAGTTTATTCAAATTAGTGATCCACCAAATGGATTGACCCACTGAAAAGGTTATAAAACTCATTGTTGCCTAAGATCCCACTTCTGAACATTTCTTCACTGAGAACCATGCTTTCAAACCTGAGCTTATGGAAGAATAATTCTATACCCAAGTCATAACAGTGAGCCAATAAAAACATATTATTTAATACACAAAGCAACTTAAACTTTTCAAATAAATTTGATCCCAAGGAATAGAGTATATTATGCATTTGTTACATGTACGCCTATTTAAGAGTGTACATGGGCATTTCATCAAAGAGATTACTAGTATTATGAAATATTTTAAAATAAGAGGGAAAGAAACTGAATTTGTAGTACATCCCATATTGTGTTTCCACTTCAGAGTGATTCTCATTGTTTCCAGCATTTTCAAATAATCAGAATGCTTTATTAACATTATATATGTCTGTCTGGCACTCAGGAATGCTGCTAGTGAAATGCTATAATAATCCAGTCATCTTTAAAAATAATCTTCCCATTCAATTTAGAAAATTTGTCTCTGTTTTACTGGTACTAAAATTTGTGTGCAATTGTTTAGTCACAAACTTATAAAAGCATTAAAAATGCACTTAAGAAACAAACCTTATATAACCATAAACTTGAACAGAACTCTGCTTTTCTTGGCTTTTATATTTACTCTAGGAATACCTTGTGTATTAATTAGCTAACTTTAAGAACATAGGTAGAAACCTATGTAAATGAACAAACACAGAAACCTTTGATATTGCAGTAGGCCATTAAAAATTTAGGAGTCATCTAGAGCATTGCAACTCAAATTGTGTCCCACAGAACAGCAGCATTGGCCTGACCTGGAAGCTAATTAGAAATGCAAAATCGCAGGCACCTATCTAGGACCATTGAATCGGGATTTGCAACTGATCAAGATTTCCAGGAGTTTCCTATTCACATTAAAGTTTAAAGCACATTAGGAGGATCCACCAGGGAAGTATTTCTCCAGAGAGACTGAGTAGTTAGTTGTCTGCAGAAATGAACCAATATAAGATAATATGGGCCTGTGTAATATAAAGCTCAGAGCACAGATGAGCCAGGAGGCTAATTTATGTCAGGGTAAACAAGCTTTAAAATAACAATAATAAGAGGCATATGCTATATAGAAAACTCTCAGTTTTTGTTACTAAATATTTTAAAACAAAAGTTTAGAAAAATAAACATAAAATTAAGCATAATTAGTATTTTAATTTCATGTGAAAAAAAATTTCAAAGGTGGATATCACATTTCAAGTCAACTATTCAAAGAAAATAATAGGCCACTCAACCCAGAGGGAATTCAGTAAAGTAAACACACAGAAAGCTGCTCATACATGTAAAATTGTTTTATTAACCTATACAGTTATTGTCTTGAAATCTATTTTCTCATTGGAACCACCTGCTGCCTCTCCAGCTACCATAAAGCCTGACCATGTTGACTGTCATCATGGATCGTTCTAGCAGTCTCTCCAGTGTTCTCCAACTTCCTCTCTTCCCCTCCTCACTTCATCATGTCCATCCACAGAAGCCATGCAGACATGGACATCATATCTACAATTTCATGCCTATTTTCACCTAACTTTCTATAATGTCTCATTTGGTTGGTATTGCATAAAGACAATCGGGAATCAAACAGATGTGAAACAGGATAATAGATTTTAATATCCTTATGAGATATTTATGGATATTCTGTTTCAATACTATTCCAACATTTAATAAGTGATAGTTGCAATGTGGAATCTGAAAAAAAATCAACAAACTTTTCAATCTATGATTTTTTAAAAAATTCATGTCTTGCATTTTTAATGCATCTTTAACCAATTACATGACTATGTCATTAAGCACTTGGTCATTGGAAACTATTAATTCCCTGACCAATATTGGCCTAATTTGTTAAATAGTATTTTTAAAACTTAACCTTTTTCTCTCCTGTATAATTAGCAAGTTTTTTTGTTTGTTTGTTTTGTTTTGTTTTAGGGTTGGAAAATCATCAAATACATGGTGGCAGATGCAAGTTTTTCAAATTCGTTTTTACTTGAAAGTCAAGTTTATCAGTGAAAAAAGTACTTGTTATTTTCCTTCAGGACATGCTTGCTTAGTTTGTTTTTAAGAGAAAACAATAAAATACAGAATTATAAATAAATATGGTTTATCTGCCACTTACCCTCTGAAATAAAAATGATTTTCCATTAAAATGTTACCTGTTTAATTTGTATTCCAAGGAATACATAGTATTTTTTCTTAGACAATGTGCTTTAGTATGTAGCAGAAATGCTTTATGAGTACATTCCATTTCGTCACTCAATGTATTAAAAATATGTGACCCTAAGGATTTTTGTTGTTGTTGTTGTTGTTGTTTTTCAATTCTTAGTTGAAGCTGCTCCTGCTGCTACTCCTGCCTCTTCCTCCTCCTCTCTTTTCTGCAAGTGTGTTGTACTGGGGAGCACAGCTACCATGGTTCAGTGTTAGTGTTGTGATTCCTGCTAAGGCACTTATAGTTTCACCCACAGCTGCTCTTGTACCATCAGGTCAAATATCAGCACAGTAGAAAAAAACCCAGAGAAAGTCTTTACATAATTTTGAAAAAAATTTTAATGCACAAACTGCCTGAGTGATTCACAGAGTTTCACCATGGACAACACTTGGACAACTGCTGCTCTATACTCTAGTCAATGGAGGAGCATCCATCCCTGTATCTAGTTTCAACATGTCCCTGGAGACATTCCAGAAATTTCCTACGACATTTTAAATGCTTTTAATAACAGCAGTTAAATAGGTGTATGGAAAAAAATACAATTGAAAAGTATTGGACAGAAACAAAGACCAATAACAAAAAGCCTGGTGAACACAGTCCAGGAAGCAGTGGTTGTATACATGCATAATCATGTAAGGAACACCCTGGGTCTATCAGGGCACAGATCTCTTCAGTTGAAGTACATCCCACTGGCACTTTTGTGTTGAAACCTCACTGGCTGATAGATAATTTTACCTAAAGTCAAAAAGAGTTTTCCTAAAGGGGAACTTTTCTAATAGAGTGAACTCTAATAATGATATGGTATTTTCCTCCTAAATAGCAAATTAAATATTGTTTCCAACTGAAAATTCACTCTCAAAACTCGCAGAGACTATTAGAATGTCATTTCCTTATTATTTGACTAAGCTAACCAAAATGATCAAAAATTAAAATTTTGCTGGGCACGAAGGTATACACATGCCTGTAATCCCAGGGGCTTTGATGGCTGAGACAGAAGTGTCACCAGTAAAAACCCAGGCTCAGCAACTTAGTGAGACACTAAGCAACTCAGCACAACCCTGTCTCTAAATAAAATATAAAAAAGGTCTGGCATGTAACCCAGTGGTTAAGTGCCCCTGGGTTCAATCCCCAGTATCAAAAAAAAAAAAAAAAAAGAACATTTTGATAATCAAGTCTGCAATAAAACATCTTTCATTAATGTATCATTATTTTCTACATGCTAACTCTTCAGTTCAAGTAATTGTTCTCTTTTTTATTATGCCTTTTAAGATATTAATTAAGAGAACACATGATGGATATAAAGGACATTTGACATGGGAAAGCTCAGTATTAAATCAAACATATTTAAATGACTAAGTGTATATGTGTTGATTTATATGCAAAATAGTAACATCACCTTTCACCCACATTGAATAAAATATGTTCTCCAAATAATTACTTTTCCCTCCTCATTAAAATCAGTCTTTAATTGTGCAGTCAATAAATATGTCATTCTTTTTAATAAGAGTTTTATTCAAGATAAGGCAAACTTCACAGATGACTGTGATCTCTCAATCTCATTAGAGAAAACAATTATTATTTCAAAGTATATTTCTCAGACACTGTTGATGCTTCTACAAACATAAGCATTCTCATAAAAACGCATAGCATTGCTTAGACTTAATTCATTTTATAAAAAATTCAATACCACCAAAGTTAGTTTTTAATTTATCAAACCTGAGGAAATTGCTTTCTAACTACATTAACATTGCCATTACAAACACAAACATACATCTGTGAAAAAATAGATACATATGGTTTATTTTTCAGAGTCATATCTCATAGAATTTCAATGTCTTATTTAAAACTTGTTTCAAATGGATCAGTTACCATTGTTATTGTCATAATATGTTTTTATTCTGGTTGTTTTTTTGGGCAGTGTGTTAGTCTTTCTTCACTGTGCTCAATATAGTTGACAAGAACAACTTAAATGAGTAAAATTTGGCTCATGTTTCCAGAAGGTTAGTCCACAAACTGACTCCATTGTTCTGGACCTGAGAAAATCATGGCAAAACATCATGGCAGAAAGATATAGAGGTGGAAAGTTGCTGAGATAATGGAAGCCTGAAGAGAAAGAGAGAGAGAGAGAGAGAGAGAGAGAGAGAGAGAGAGAGAGAGAGAGAGAGAGAGTCAGTCAGTCATACACAGGAGCCAGGGACAAGTTAGAGTCTCCAAGCATACACCCCAGGGACCTCCTTCTTCCAGCCATACCTCACCTCCTCACCTTCCCTACCAGCCAGGGGTCCACTAGAATTATTAGTCCATCAGATGGACTATTCCACTGTTGAGGTTATAGCTCCCATGATCTAATCACTGTGGTATGGCAACTAGAAACCATAGAGAATTTTGCTCACCAGGGACAAAATATAAACCCCAAAGACAACACCAGTGACCTACTTCCTTTAGCCTACCTTACCTTCTATAGTTACCACCGTGTAAATCCATAGCAGTACCTTAATGCATTAATTAAGTAAAATATTTAATAATCTAATCATTTCACATCAACATCCTTGCATTATCTCCCACTTGAGTTTTTGGGGGATACCCACCTCACATCTAAACCATGCTTTCAAACAATGAGATTTTCAGAGGAGATTAAAGGTCTAAACCATAACCAGCAAAGCAAAGTGGCTAAATTGTAGAAATACATGGAATATATTCACAAAATTTGGAAAGATGAACCTAATTGTTTCCCATAGAAGTCCTTTCCCTATCCTTTTAATAGTGTCATAGTATCATACATTGAAATTTATTATTTTCTTTAATTTATAACACATGATAGATAGTATTATGACTATTTTAACATTTCAATCTATGTTACTTATCCAATGTGCATCAAGCTTTTTAAGTTCAAGCCCTAGAGCTGGAAGCATATAGGTCAGTGGTAGAGTACTTGCCTTCCATGTGTAATGCCATAAGTTGGATTCCCAGCACTGTTGAGAGAGAGAGAGAGAGAGAGAAGATAAAATAAAATTGTAATACTAATCATGGTGTTTATATCATCTCACTGATAATATTTTTACTTAGTGTTTATATGCTCAGAAACTTTGCATTTACTGTATCATTGTTGCTTCTTGGATTGGAGGAAAGTATGCATTTTTGTCCTGGGTAATCCACTACAACTCTGAAGAAATTACCTGTCAGAGTTGTGCAGAGAATAATAGTACTAAGAAACAGGCTGAAGTAAACACACAGGCTCTCCAGAATGGAGCAAAAGGCCATAACACCTCTGTGGAATACTTCAGACTCACTTCGTATTTTACCATATGCCTTCAACATTCAAACCCTTGAGCAAGAAGATCAGATTGGTTGGCCACATAGCTCAGCTGCAACTACACAGAAAAATAAGAGATCGAACTTCTGCCTTTTCACACATTTGTCACAATCAGCAGTTAGTCCCCAAAAGTATCAGGGAGATTAGGTACTAGTTATTCTCTAAAAGGTAACAGACTTCTAATTTGTTTTTAAATTTGATCTTTATCAAAGTATAATATTGTTAGAATTTTAAAATACATATTATTTAATTTATAATGTTATTTTAATAAAATAATTTTAGTGTATCTTTTCATGTTAAATTGTATTTAAATAATATTTGTTTTGGAAATATTTATGTTGCCCTCATTTATCTGTACACAATATATATTTAGAGATAACTCTGGATGCTTTAACTCTGAACAAATTGTAAACATATGACTTTATCTATTCCACAAGATATACCCAAAGTTTGTAAAATTGAAGAAAACCTCTGGAGAAAAAAAATAGGAAAATACTATTCAAAAAATGAGGTGTCAACAGCTGTGCAATTGCTTAAAAGCCATACAGAAAAGAAAGAGAGAAGCCTCAGAGAAATCTGTGTTGAGAACCCAAGGTCAGAGAGTAGGAACACCAATAACACCTCATGCACTTGATTGAATCCACCAAGAGAAAGCAGGGAGTCACAGACAAAAGCCACAAGAAAATAATCTTGTCTTTGAGGCAGCTGAAAAGAAGAAAGTCTTTTTGTGGTAATACCTAGATAGACAAACAAACCGCAGGAATGCTGCCCTCTACAGGAATACCTTGGAAGGAAGTCACCTAGAAAGCCCAAATTATTCATTGAAAATAAGCCAGCAATACCAGAAAATATCTTTTGTCAAGGAGCAGATGAAAACTTTGAATAAATACTGTATTATGGAAAAGTAAAAAGTTAACTAAGATTTTGGTAGAGAGGAAAAATGTAAGAATATATGCTACCAGATGTTTAATAGGTATCTCAAGGCAATATTGATGAAACATAATATCTGATTACATTGTCCTTGTGTATGGTCTCTCCAATTATTTTATCTACAGATATTGTAAATATATAGTTTTATCAAATCATAATTTGTAGTATCACGCTTAAGCCCTTTTTATACTTTTTAAACATGTCCTGAGGACTGTAACTCCATGAATTACTTCAAATTATCCAAAAATGTAGAGATGTTTAGTTCCTGACAGTGTTTTAGGGACACTGAACACCATGCTTAGAAGAAATTTGCATTTTGAAATAAAACTTTCTCTATAGTAATTTTTAGCACAAAGGAATTAATGACACTGTACTAGACATTAGAAAAGTATTTTGTAGAAAGGAGATTTTGTGGTGCTCCTGAGAAAGTAATATATAAATGAATACACACACATACACACACACACATACACACATTAATAAAAGAGAACCCCTTTTATCCAATACTTTGTGTGTTATTGGACCTAGCAATAATTGGAAACATTGCTTAATTGTGAAAGTATGAAAAACTGTAAGTGTTAATAAGGAGAAGAGTATATTGCTTTCCAATTTGGGGCGGCATCATATTTTATTTATTTATTTATTTATTTTTTAGTTTCCTGAGCCTGAAAAAAATTTTAAGATTATTTATTCCCAAGAGCATAAAAGAGCAAAATTAGCCCCATTCATTTTAAAGCATTAGTTAATTTACTCTGTTTCTTGGCCAAAAATAAGTATAATCTTTCCAATTTGCAGAACCTAAAAAGTCTTCAAAATCTTAATTTAAAAAAAAAACTTGGTTAAACTATAAATCACTAAAAACATATTGCTTTTCTACAATATAAGTATTAAAGAAGCTTATCATCTATATAAGCGGATAACGTTAAACTATTTTGCCATTTAAGTTGGAGTATTAGGTTCATAGGACAGAAGCATACATTTTTGTTCATTTTGTGTTAGTACAACAAAACACCTGGGACTAGCACTTTTATGGCGAAAAAGATTTATTTAGCTTGGTTTTGGAGGCTGAATATCAAGGATTAGTTGCCTCATCTGTTCCGCGGCTGTTGAAGGCCTTCTGTCTATGTCCCAACATGGTGAATATTAGCACCTGGTGAGCAGTGTAGGCAGAAAAGCTCAAAGATGTAACATAAGGGGTGATCTTACTTTACAACATCATATTATCTGAGTAATTGATCCAGTCTTCTGAAATCCAATATACTTCCAGAAGATGGGCATTAATTCTTTCCAAAGGTTCTGGTCCTATGACTTATATACCTTCCATTAAGGTTTGCCTTCAGTACTGTTGCACTGGGGAATAAGCCTGGAGCACATGAACGTGTCAGGGACAAACCATATCCAAACAATGGCAAATACACATGGACACACATTTGAATAAAGGTAATCTTTGTTTCTGGTATTCAGTGGCTTCAAACCTCTAATATACTCAGATGTTAACATGCAACATTTGAATTAAAGGTGCTAAAACCCAGGAAAACCTATAAAAAATTATAACATGTTTATTAATGTTAATAGTTGTTAGCCATTTGTTTTTTGGAAATAAAAAAATGTTTCTTATTATATAAATAATTCCTTTGCATGAAATATTATGTTTCTCAAGAATATATTGAACATACTAGAAAGGGGATAAAAATGTTTGATGGGAAATTTGTTTCCTATAGAAGAATGATCAATTGTGTATTACCATGAATCACAAAAATAAAATAGCAGCAATCTCAAGTCTTTGTTGGACAATTTAATACCCAGAATCTTTTAAAATTGCATCAGTATAAATAAAAGAAAGATGGGTAAACACCACTCCCAGAAACATTGACTATCAGAAAAACAGGTGATCCCTGCACTAGAAAAAAGACATATTTTAATAATACATACTTACCTTTTCCCTCTAATTTTTCAAATTGGTTCTCTTCCATGCTATCAAGTCAAGGTATTCTGTGTGAGCCTGACTCAAATTTTTACTTTTGTCTTTGATTTATTTCACAAAAGCCTGATCATCTGTAAATCCATCTTAAGTAGTATTGCCAGATTTTTTTTTTTTTTAAAGGCAAGCCATCTGGTCAAATTTGTATTTAGAATGAAAGAAGAATATTTCCAAGTATAAATCTCACAAATGCTTCATACTAATACTAACATACCATTAGTGGTTCATCTGAAAAATAAAATATAACTAGCAATCCTATGTTTTAATTTAAAAATTTCAGTGATCTTAATCCAAAGAGAGTTCTTTAGAATTGGCCTATATTTACTCTGACTTCTCCCTGTAGATATAAGACAATCTCTACAAACATAACTAAATGGACTATTTCACAGAGTTCAGTATAGCTGGTAAGAATTTTGTACAGTGGCTGTTTCTGGTTTAAACATTGTTGGAAGATGATGTAAAGTTTTCTTCCTATTGTTATGTTCCAAATGTTCTGTGAGACATCTTCAATTCAGAACTAAGGAAGTCCCACTACCCTCAGAAGGTATGGGTGCTTGGAGCTGTGGGACCATTAGGTTCCTCTACATTGTCAATGATACTCTCAAAATGCATGTCATGAAATGAGACCTAAAGAACAGATTATAGCTGGGCCTTGTGCTACACATCTGTAATCCAGTGGCTCAGGGGCTAAGGCAGGGGAATTTCAAGTTCAAAATCAGCCTCAGTAACTTATTGAGGCCCTAAGCAACTTAGGAATACCCTATCTCAAAATTAAAAAAAAAAAAAAGAAAAACGAAAAGGATGGGAATATGGCTCAGAGTTAGGTGCCCCTGGATTCAACTCCTGGTATCAAAACAAACAATAACAAATAAACTAATTATGGTTTAAAAGTAAGTGAAAAAAATATCAGAATTTTGATGTTTCAGAAGAAAAAAATTATTAATCAAAATAAAGCATAGTATTCAAATTTTATTTGATTTGAGAATGATAGGCAAAGAGGAATTTTAAGTACTCATTCTATATCTTTAGCATGTATTTAACAGTGCCTCCTTCCCAAGGAGATATTCATTCATTAACATTTTGAAGCAGCTGTTATATCTCCTACTCTGGGCAAGTTGCAAAATAATGACAAGATAGGCCTGATCACTGTAGAGTTTTACATCATGATTAGAAGATAAATTGTTAGACAAGCAAATAAAATAGTCAAGAGTGGTATGGGAATCACTTCAAGATATCTGTGAGTAGCTAATTCTTTTAAACTGTAAAATTGTGGTATACTTACCCTTTTAGAATTTGCTTTTCTTTTTGAACACTTTCTTTCTTCCCATATGTCTGTTAACTTTGAAATTGCATTGTTAATATGGGACAAAAAAAGGGGGGGAGACAAAAACTTCTTTCAAATACTTTACAAGATTTGAAAGGCAAATTTTGTTCCAAGAGAGACAGACTTGCTCAGTTCCCTATCTTTCTCATAGATCAGAAACTCCCATGGATGGTGACCAAGACAGCTTTTAATGTTTCCCTCAGCTCAACTGAACTTTAGACAAACTTCTTCCTAACTCTAGGCTCCTGACCTTCTTTTTCAGAAGGCATTTACTTTGGAAACCTTGTCATTATAAATTCTTTCTCTGCCCCTTTGAAATCTGGTAAAAAGTTGCTTGCAATTTTATAATCCAGAAATATTGTTCCAAAGGTTGGAAGAGCCACTCCTTTGAAATACTAAGCAACAGTGTTCCAATCTCCCAGGTTCTGTGGGATGGGAGGACTCCAACTTCTGTAGGCAACATGCCTTCAGACACTACCTCAGATCCTAGAGATAAGAGCACCCTTACTTTTCCTTAAGGTAAAGTCAAAAGCAAACAAAATAGCAACAAAATGATTAATTGCAACTTATGTACCCACCCAACCACAGTTCTTTCTTTTTCTTTCAAACACAGTATGAAATAAGATATATAATATTGGTCTCATTTAATTGATTTTATTTTTGTATGAATGATCTAATTTAAATGACAGCTATGCTGAAATATTACTGAAAAAAATGACAGTCTTAGTAACTAGGAGGCTTAACAGAAAAGGGTTAACAATAAGTTTGTTTTCTAAACCAATAGACAGAAATTTTAAAATGATAAAAAAATTAAATTGTAAGTAGAGCTCTGGTAATTTGCCCCCATGTAACCAACTATGATCAAAGCATTAGAATCTGATCCTTAGCTTCACAAAATATGATTTTTTAATTGTGTTTTTAGAGATTTCAATCTCTGTAATAACAAAGTCTAATCTGCAAAGATCAAGCCACAGGTTTCTGCTTCAAACAAAAAAGCCTGCACTTTATATAATAAAGGAAAGAATCTGTAGTTGCTGATCACCTGGACTGGTACCTTGTATTAGTTTGTTTCTATATTTGACTTTATTTTAATTTTATTTAAAATAAGTCTTTTGATATAGACACTGTTATTCCTGATTTTTAGGTTGAGAAGTTGAGTTTCATGTTGCACAGAGCAGGCAAAGTATGTGGAGTCACAAATCTGCTTTAATCGGACACTTCAGGTCTTTTCAATCAGACATTTTCTCATTCTTCAAGGGAAATATTTTCAAACTCTAGAAGCACAAAACTCTAGTCTTCTAATAAAAATAGGGGTTATATAAGTCGGATGAGATTACATACAATTCAATTTCATATACACACCTAACACGCAGCACAGTACATTTCAGACATTCAAACTTAATTATTTCACAAGACAATTGTATGTGTTATACATCAAAAAAGTTTTGAACAATGCAAATATCCACATCCTGAGGTGATTCTGAAAATAACCATGCCAAAATCATTCTTATTTTAATTTCTCATTAGGTTTAAAAAATGTATGCCTGTGTGTTGAGAAAGTAATGCCATATCATTGAAAAAAGGAGATATTATGTGGTATGAAATTGTTAAGGTAGAAGTTTTGCAATTTTAAGTTTTATTTGCATTTCTGAAATTTGGATACATAAATACATTTGGTATTATGCTTAGAAAAAGCACTAGAATGCCAAGCATGGTGGGGCATGCAGGTAAACCCAGCAACTGGGGTGGCTGAGGCAGGAGGATTGCAAGATCAAAGCCAGATTCAGCAGTTTAGCCAGGCTGTAAGGAACTTAGTGAGATCCTGACTCAAAATTTAAAAATAAAAATAAAAAGGGCTGGGGATGTTAAGTGCCCCTGAGTTCAATCTCTGGTACAAAACAAAAAACAAAACAAATAAACAAACAACAACAACAAAAAAACCCACTAGAGACACATATGACTTTATAACTCCTCATCATAAAATTGCAATTTTATTAACTTAAATATATATAAATAATCCCAATATAAATGCTTTATAAATGCCAACATAGAACTAAATAATGGAATTCAAACTGTTCTTATATTGATTACATTTACCCCAGGTCTACTTACAATTGCTACCTTTTTTATTTGTATGTAGACTTCTTCCACAGATATGTTACATGTGTTATACATTAGATGTGGAAAAAGTCCTATGATATAGGTGCTCATTCTAGAATAAGCCAAGCACTTTAATTTGTTTTATGCTATTAAGGGGAAAGCAAACAAGGCTTGGGTTTCAAACTATGCTAGGATCCCTGATATCCAGTCTCATCAAATTCATGGTTAAGAGTCCTTTCAAATTTTTTATAGTGTGCCTCATTAGTTCCAAGGTCACTCAAGCTTATCTAACAGCTCTGCTGACTGATAACAGACCAATCAGATATGTGAGAGTAAAAACAGGAGAAGAAATCTATTAACAGTGCTTTAGAAACAAGGCATTGATTCCAAAGGTAAAATATTTTCCATGTCTGAAAGAGAATGCACCAAGTCAATGCATTTTTTGTGAGTACTGAAGTTGGTTAATCACGATAATTAGGTGCTACTTGGTGACATTCATTTATGGTACCATCATGAGCACTATCATAAGCAGAATTTTTTATCACTCATTAGTGAATGACTATGTCATCACATCTCAGGAAGTTTTATTATTACCTGATATTCTTTACTTTGATGAAACGTTGCTTCTGGAGAACAAAGGTATTTTTCTAGGTTGTAACATTGTGCTTCTTTTTTTTTTTTTTCCCTTGAGACTTGTCCTTAGGCATGGTATTCAAATATTATGCCTTCATTACGGATGTCTTCTTAATGAGGATCATATAATGTTTATATTGTGTCTATTAGTGTTATAGACATAATGATATGTGTCAGATTCACCTGGAGAATTTTTAAAACTTACACAAAAATGCCTTGTTTGATGTGGCTGAGGACTTTTATATATTTTTTTTAAAAATTACTAATGTAAGCTTCCATATGGTACAACTGGCTCCTTGTCTTTTGTTTCCTTAATTTAGTCATTCCATAGACACTTGCTCCACACCTACCATGTTCTATGTGCTCATACAAAATTTTGAAATAAATGAGATTCCCTAATTAGGCAAATATAATTAGAATGTCATTTGTAATTTGAAAAAAAAAAGTCACTGGCACAGACACACAAAAACATATGCTTATATATGTGTGTAAGTCTACAAATGCACTCCGTACATATTTGTGTCCATGTCCACATCCATATCACGTCTATATATTAATCTGTATTATCTATAGTGTATTTATATTTCCATATGTCTACCCAAGCCCCAATTCTTACTTTTCAAATACAATTGATTCTGATTCATTTAGCTGTTCCTTTCGGAATATAACTCCTTATTCCCAAATAACAAACTTACACTTTTCTTTATTAGTTTTAACAATGATCATTTTCTTCCTATGATGAGAGTTGATGGCTAAGCTCATAATTCACCTCTATCTGTCATATCATAGTATATATGTGTGTATAATATATTTCACATTTCACATATATGTAATAAATTCAGCAATTTTATGGCTGTGCTCCTTGTACTAATTCTGGTTTCTTTGCTGGCTTTTACCCATTATTTTCTGGATTTCAATTTTGTTTTCTGTTTACTGAGTAGTTTTAATGAAACCCATTATCATATAATTTGTTAAACATTTATGAGTAAAATTTTGGTTTCTTTCATGACTTAAAAAATGTTTATTTATACCTTCACACTAGCTTTCAAGTTTTGTCAGAACTTGGATTCTGAATTGAAAATATTTTTTGAGGATACTGTTACAGAATGGACTAGTGTTTTGGAACCCATGATTGCTAAAGAGTATATTAGTAGCTGTCTGTGGAATAATCACCTATGTGTTGTTAAAGTACTGTCTTTTCTTCAAGGATGTAGTTCAAGTATATTTTTAGAGTAAATAGCTGTGTAATATAGAGATATTGTCTCTTTGTGAAGTAATGAATATTTAATGCTTACTGTCCAGTTTGAAGAGTCTTATTCCCAAAGTAACCCTGTATGTAGTTGAGTTGTCATTTGGTCCTCTTTATCTTACTTTCAAAGAATTGAATTTTGGTGAGGTATACAGGAGAATGTTGATACTGCAGCTACTGCTACTACTGCGTTGAGTAGAAGAACCGTTTGTCTCTAATCCTGGAATCGCATGTCTTCTGCTAGCAACTATAAAATTGTTGTGGTCTGGCAAGCTAGTTTGTAAGTAGGGCAAAATCTCAGATCCTCCCAGATACTCAGTGATGTCTTAGGTAGCCTCCACTTCTACTGGCATTACCAAGCCATTGGCAACAGCAGGCATGCTTACCCTAGGCCTGATAGAGGAAACAATGTCTCTTCCCCAGGCACAATCCTTCATTTCCTCAGTAAGTTTGACTGCCTACATGAATGCTGCAGATTATAAAATGTACTGATTTCCTTTATCTCCAAGACAATTACTTTCTATTCTTTCAAACTTTATTTTCTCCATTCTGACTATATAAATACTGCCTATCCAAGAGCAAGGGAGATCTTTCTATCTTCTAAGATCTTCTTCAATTTCTTTCTTTAGTGTTCTGTAGTTTTCAGTGTAGAGGTCTTTCACCTCTTTTGTTAGATTGATTCCCAAGTATTTTGGGTTTTTTTTTGTTTGTTTGTTTATTTATTTTTTAAGGCTATTGTGAATGGATTTTTCTAATTCCACATGCAGTGGATTATTCACTTATGTATTGAAATTCATTTGATTTATAGGTATTTATTTTATATCCTGCTACTTTGCTGAATTCGTTTATTAGTTCTAGAAGTTTTCTGGTGAAAATTTTGGTTCTTCTAAATAAAAAATTATATTGTTGGCAAATAGTGATAGTTTGAGTTTTTTATTTCCTATTCATATCCCTTCAATTTCTTTCATCTGACTGCCCTAGGTATAATTTCAAAACAGACTATTACACATCCTTAAAGAAGAATGAAATTATGGCATTTTCAGGCAGATGGACATAACTAAAGAATATCATGCTAAGTGAAATAAGCCAATCCCCTCAAAAATCAAATGGTTTATGTTTTCTCTGATAAGTAGATGTTAATCCATAGTGTGAAGGAGGTAGGACAGAACAAAGGAATTTTGGATTTTGCAGACTACAGTAGGGAAAAGGTGGGGTAGTGGGGATGGAAAGGATGGTAGAATGAAACAGACATTATTACCCTACATACATGTATAATTATACTACTGAGTAACTCAGCACGATATATAGCCAGAGGAATGAGAAGTTGTGCTTCATTTTTGTACAATGCATCAAAATGCATTCTATTGTCATGTATAAAAATAGAACAAATTTTTAAAAATCTCCTTACAAAGACTTATTTTTAGGTGTTTTCTCCTAATATACCAAATTATTAGTAAAGCATCCTTTTAATGCCTTATTATTTACCACAGAAAATTTTAGGCTTTCATGACTTTTTTCAAGTCTATGTTAACCATTTGACTGTATTTATGAAACCATTGGAGGCTTCTAGAATCTTGCTTACTTTTGTTGTGTTCATTTACTCTCAGGGTCGTAGGAATTTCCTCCAAAGGACGTGGCTCTACTTTTAGCACAGTGTTAGTAAGTGATCTATGGTACTTATTTCTACATCAAGTTTTCTTAAACATTCTAAATGAAATGAGTCCAATGCAGTGGATAGCAATAATTCAACACCATAAAACTTAATGTGCAAGATATGAAATTGTAAAAACACTTTACACCTAAGATACTATTTTAGAACTAATTAAATCCATTAGCTTGAGTTATAGCCATTCCAGATTTAAAGTACAATACAGAAATGTTTAATAAAGTGAAATATCATAAAATCACCCCCAAAATAAACTTTAATAATAATAATAATAGTTAACATATACTACTTATGTGTGAGGGTCCATTCTAAGTTCTTTATATCTTGTATCTCTTTTAATTTCTATAATAAACTTCCAATTTTGGTATTATGATTGCTTTGTCAATAACATTATCTTTAAGAAAAACCTACAGTTACACATTTATAAAAGCATCCTATAGCCAATTATATACACTGTAAGATCATGTCATATATTTTATTATAAATCACTTGAGCATTACAAAGCCTTTGAGCAAACTTAATGTAAAATTTTACATGTATATGAAATTTTATATCACATTCATTTATAAGTTCACATAGATTTCTGAGTGTGAATAATTAATCGTAAAAAGCTTCACTAAAAATTAGTAACAACAGTGTTAAGCTGCTGTGATACAAATATGAAAATAAAATATTTCTTTTAATAAGAAATTAAAAAGAAAAAAGAAACTATGCAGAATTAGATTAACAAGTGTTGTCCTATAGATAGAAAACTCATCCTCCAAATAGCTGTTCATGTAATTTCATGTTTAATTAATGATTCCACTTTACAAATTGGAAAGTCATTTGCTGAGCTCTAGGGCAATATTTTAAGACAAATACCTTTCGAGTTTATTCCCCCTAATGTTTCTCAAGCTTAATTAGGAGTTTGAATTCTTTTTAAAAAGTATCAAAGGACACATAGAAATTGAAAGTAAACCAACCTCCTGTAAGCAAGCAAAATGCTATCCATTAGAAAGTTTTGCCAGAGTAAACTTCATGGTGAAGGATAGGGGGATGACTTCTAGGAGTTACTTGAATTTTATCCCAAGTAAAGAACATGGAGAACAGTCCGTGGTCATGTTCTGTAGTGTTGTTCAAGTATATAATGCAGTAAAGAAGAGAGGAAGAAAGAGGCAGTACCCAGAAAAACATCTATAACATACAAAGTAGGTTCTATCCTTTATAAGCAGAACTAGAAAATAAGGAATATGCTGAACAAGTCCATGGCTTTTAGATTTTAACATTAGGAACATAATGCTGGTGGCAGTACAGCAATCAGAAAGGCAAAAGTTGGCTAAGCTGGAATGAAGCAGTTCCAGAGCTCCTCCATGGTGTGGCTGTGTTCAGGACAGGAGAGACAGGTGCCTTTTTAGCTTTCTGTTACGGTGAGACAATATGTTAGAGTGAAGTTTCTTAAAGTGTGGTTTGCAGAGCCCTGCTTTTAGGAGTTCTGTGAAGTCCAAACTTGTCAAAAAAGCTGTTAATATGTCCTTTTCACTCTTACACTCATTAGAGTTTCCCAGAAGCTGTAACACAAAGGCTGATATCATCAATGTACTAGTAATGGAATGTGTATGGGGGTATTTTTGCATTTTAAAATGTTCTTTTTTAATATACACTATGGTGTCTATATACCATTATAGCATAAAAGTTTCTCACATCTCATTCTCAGTACCCCATTTTAGACACTGAAAATGCTGAAGATCCCAAAATGATTGACAGCAGTTGGAATAGAAGATTGCACTGGTGAGATTAGCAGATAAAGAAATAGAGACAGAAGCAAAGACTTTTTCTTTCTGACACGCATAACCATATTCTTTTAGTAGCAGAAACTATAGTGCAATTTAAATATGTTTGTCCTGCACTTTGCCGCCATAAAATCAAGTGCATAGTCCTACAGAGCAGATCAGAAAACAGTCAATTCCTGGCCACAAGACAATTTAGTCTTGGGTCTGCTTCAACCCATGAAATCAAAGCTCTTTCTAACAACTTTTCTAGAGCTATTGGGAGAACTGGCCTCAAAAATCTGTCAGAAACACATATGTCTATACAAATGTTTATAAAGTGTGTTGTAATATGGAGGCTTCTTTACTGAGAACAAAGCCAGCACATAAAGATTCAGCTGAGCAATGAAGAGGGTAGAATCCTGGTGACATAATTTGAATTCCTGAAAATCCCACAAGGGTTACCAAATTTGTAATTTAATAGTTACTACATTTTTTGTTTACTTGGGCTTTAATTAAATTACATATTACTGAACAAACCTGACAAATATAATTTGATTAGTTGAATCTTACTGGTCTTTTGATAATTTGATGTTTGAACCCATAACTGGCTCAGTGTACTACATGCATTAAGCATAATTCATTGTCCAGATGATTTTATCCAATGTAAGATGACTATTTCCATTTCTAAAAACGAGGAAACTTCCCCAGCGTTGTGGAGTTCAGCTGGAAATTGCAGCAATTCAGGAGGCTCAGGTAGGAGGATCACAGTTCTCGATCAGTTTCAGCAACAATGAAAACCTGTCTTATTTCTCTAGAGACCTTAGTTATATTCATCTATTCGTTTATACATTAAATCATAGAAAAGAAAATCTAATAAATAAAGCATGAAACTTTGGGAATATGACAAAACCCCATTGTTTATGGAGCAATGTGGTTCTGTTTCTGTCAAAGTCACGGAATAAATTCATTTACGATGTTCAGAGATTGTTTTCAGCAGGAAAAATACATCACACTATCATGTAAGTTCACTTTAAGACTTAAAAAAGAATTATAAATCTCATCCTGAAGTGTCTTGAAACAAATTTAAGCAGCAATTTCCAACACAGGGAAGTTCAAATGATCCCTTAAGAAATATTAAGTACTTTTTATATTAAGACACAAACAACTTTTCTTCCTCTGATGTAATATTTTTTTATCAGAGCACTATCTCAAGGCAGTACTGATAATATTTCCATGTCAGTGTGTACAGAAAGGCGAAATGATAGCTTACCCTGTTTTTTCTTCAGTCAGAGAAAAACATGACCGCCATCTCAAAAGAGGCTACATCTGGCTGGGCATCATGGCGCATGCTTATAATCCCAGCAGTTTAGGAGGCTGGAATCTTAAGGTCAAAGCCAGGCTCAGCAATTAAGCAAGACTCTAATCAATTTAGCAAGAGCTGTCTCAAAATTAAAAAAAAATAAAAACAGCTGGGGATGAAGCTCAGTGGTTAAGCATCCCTGGTTGAACCCCAATAACAACAACAACAGCAACAACAACAACAAAAAAGAGTGAGAGAGACACTACAGCCCTGTTTAAATGAGCTTCAGGAAATTAACAGAAATGTTTTTGAAGACACAATTTTAAGACACAATCGAGCTCTCATGTCAGAAAAACTACCAAGCTACCAAGAGTTGTGTGTTTCCACTCTGCTTACCCCAGGTGTTCTTGAGTTTCCCCCCAATTTTCTCATTTTTAAAAAATATATGCTTGTGTAACTCCAGGGTAAGTCCAGGTATATTTGGGTGGGTCAGGAAGGTTGTGGCAGGAACTAAAGAAGATCATTATCTAAAACACAAACTCTTCTAGTTCTTCTAGTAACTTGTCTTGAGGGACAACAGCACGGTTTATGTTACTAGTTGCACTGATTTTTAGCAAATGTATTTTTTGCATTAAGAGAGGTTCTCCTTTTGAAAGTAGATGTCACAGTAATTTATCATGCATGGGCATTTTGTTATTTAAGAAAGGAATCAAGTATGGCTAGTGTTAACAAGAGAGAATCCAGTCACTCTGGAGAATATGCATCTTTTCAAAAGGAGTGAGGCAGAGGAGTGAAACAAGGCTTTTAAGAATCAAATAGAACTGACCAATTTATGCTCTATGCATGTATTAATACATCAATGAATTTCATTTTTGTGTATAGCTATAACATACCAATTAAAAAATAAACAAATAGAAGGAAGGCCAGTAGAGAAGAAGAAGGGGAATGGTATTGGGGATTGAGAATGAACAAATTATGCTGTACATATTTATAATTAGGTAAAAAAGAACCTCACTACTATGGATAACTATGCTTCACCAAAGAAAACATTTCAAAATGTCATTAATATTACACCTTCTAGTAAAACCCTAGGTAATTCCATTCTGTGGCACAAGTTGAGAAATGCTCAAAACTCTCAACATCTGTAGGTTTTTAGTATTAGAAAATGAAGCATACAATTAGAGATCATGTCATTGTAAAACCAATAATATGTCCAACAAAAATCATTGAATTGAGAAGGAAAAAAAATTGTAAGAAAGTGTTTTTGTCTTTTAAGGTGACATTTAGCTCATAGTGAATATTAAAGTGAATATTCAATATTTATAGGCACTTCTCAGCATTGATTCTCAAGAGTGTCCTCATATAAGATTATCTAGGCCTGGACTTTAAGAATTATTAATATCTGTATCTGTACTTTAAATTATAAATTAATTATTCTTGACTATAACTTATATATCTACATTTTATAATTCCCTTTGGGTGATTTATTGATAAAAGTGTAGTCATAGAATTTGATACCAATTACTTTTAAAATTGGTATGCATTTTACATAAATGTTAGGAGAAATAAATAGACATCTATATTTGAAAGTCAGCGGTAGGAGTAGGGCCAGGCTTGGTGGTACATGCCTGTAGTCCCAACTCCTGGGGCACTTGAAGCAGGAGAGCAGGAAAATCACTTGAGTCCAGGAGTTCAAAGAAGAAGAAGGGCTGAGATGTAGCTCATTGTTGAGAGCACTAGAGTAGCATATGTGAGGCCCCATATTATATTCCCAGAACCAAAACCAAAACCAAAAAATTAACAGCAACGAAAAGGTAACAACAAAATAGATAAAATAGATTTGTAAATGGACCGTCATTTCAGATACAACTATTGAGAATTTAAAAATTGAGATAATGCTGGAGTTTTCCTAAACACATTCTGGCATTAAAGAAGGAGGCAAGGTAAGCAAAAGATTAAACACATACACATACACACATCTCAGTAAAATCGAGTATATAAAATTAAATATTTGAGCTATGGTTGTAGCTCAGTGGTAAAGCACTTGCCTCATATGTGTGAGGCACTGTGTTTGATCCTCAGCACCACATAAAATAAATAAATATATTGTGTGTCTATCTACAAGTAAAAATAATTTTAAAAAATTAAATATTCTGCAAAATAATGTGAAACAAATGACAATATAGAAATGATATCTACTACATATAAATATTTACAAATAAATTAATAAACTAAAAATGTACTAATATATGTATTTTGGAATATAGATAACATATAGACATATGAAAATCTGCTCAACCATTAGAACAAGGTTAATGAGCATAACTTGTTTTCCTGTTATTTTTCAGCAAATCAAAGATGATAAAATTTGATTTACTATTAACATTCAGAATCCTTTAAACGAAAACCATTTCCCAACAGGATTAAGTTATTACACAGAAATTATGCTAAAGTTGTTTCATGCAATGGATTAATTGCAGTTGTCAACACTTTAAATGTGGTGATCATGCAAAATTAATTGATAAATTTATTTACATATTCATTAATTATACTTATCTTCCACAGAATTATATGAGCTTAGTGTTGGATGGAGCTAGATGGAAAATTAATAATTATATCTATATCTCCACTCCTTTAACTGATGAAACAACAATCTATCCCTGACAGGCCACCATACCATCTTTTCAAAAGGAATTATCCATAAACAAAATATGAGATTTTACTTTAATTCTATCAGTGATAACATCAGTATGCTATTAAATTAATTATAAATAAAGTAGCTATCTATCTTAAGGGAAAGACATATATTTCCATAAATATCTATAGACTTCAATATGTATGGGAAGATCCTCAATAGAACTTTGTTAATGTAGACTTCAAATACTGCTTTGATCAAATATAATTCATTCCCCTGTACGTAAAACATAGCTGTAGAGAAAAGGAGAAACAAATTAATAGCCATAATTTATTGCATATCATAAATTTTAAGAATTTTATTTTAATTGAGAATCTCTGTAATTATTAAAAATGTAAAGGGAGTAATTCAATGCATTTCCTCTACTTATGGCGTAGAGACTGTGTTATGCTCGCTATGGAAGGAAGAACTTTAAAAATCAAGAAGTCACAGTGGTAAACTGCAGATGTGATTTATCCTCTTGATATAAAGTCATTTCAATTCACTTCCATTGAAAAAGAAGACAAATCCTATTAACTTTTGGTGGCAAATGCTTTGGTAACTAAAGGGAATTCTTTTTGAAAACATTTATCTTGATTTTGTAATGTGATGCTTCCATTCTGGAATCTACCTTCCACTCTTACACTTTAAAATTCACAGTCTGTAATGTAACTTATGTCCTCCTGGTGGGGCAAACCCCTCCCCTCTACAGCCATTTATTTCTGAACTCCTTATTTGTTTTTTTTTTTTTTTTCTCTCATGTCACAAAAGGACTCAGGCTGCATGAGACCAGTAGACAAACTTCTCTAGATTCCAACTTGGAGAAGAAACGTAAAGTACCAGGGACTACGGAAATGGAAATTATCTTCAAGCGAAGTCCCATAATTCTAAGCAACTGGCTGCCCTTGCACGTCATGGGTGTGATGAAGTCCTTTACTGAGGGTCCAGTCTTGTCCTTAATCCTTGCACAGCTCTGGGCTTGCCTCCCTCAGTCACTCTCCCTCAGGAAACACACTGTATACCTTACATCGTATTTCTGTAGCATTGTGAACATCCTACCAAAATCCAACATTCGCCCTAGAGTGTTTCTATTTCCAGAAAAGTAATCATTGCTAAGCAATGTGACTTTCTTAAAGGAAGACAGAAAAACTGCTTTTTCTGAGTTTCTGAAGGCCACATTCCTGGCAAAGCCCTATCAGAGCCTAAGCAGAAAAGCTCTTCAGAATATTGTGAATGAAATTGATCAGACCTCTCTTTTTATGTTTTTAAATTTTCAAACAGGCTATCCTCCAACTTGTGATCATCCTGCCTCATGTTCTCAAGCAGCTGGGATTGCAGGCGTGCACCACCACACCCGGCTTCATGTTCCCTTAATCATGTTCTCTGAGCTCATGGCTGTGAAGTGTCAGTCAAATGGAACCTTTTCTCATTTTCTACATACAACAGCAAATTATTCCCAATTTCTCTATTCTGTAATCTCAAAAGGGAGAATGAGACCCTCAATATTTTGGGGTATCGGAAAACCCAGAATTACTTAAGAATATCTTTCCTCTAGTTACAATCCATAAAAATAGCAGAGGCATTCTTCTACACAGTTAAATTAGTTTAATTTTATCAGATAACATTAAAATAACCTCTAGAGAGTTCATTTTTAAATTTCTCTCTTAATTAATGCTAGATTTCTCTCTTCTAATTACATCTGGGAATAATATATATATATATATATATATATATATATATATATATATATATATATATATATATATATATAATAACAGGTGAACTCTCCAATGAGAAAATAAGATATAACCATTTTGTTACTGTTCTCTACTCACATTTTTATAATCAAGGCTCCACAGAGAGAGTATGGAAGAACATTTTTCCCCCTGTGTAATATAAATTACTAATCCTCTCAAAGAACTAAAAGAACAAAGTGAAACAGAAAATATATGTGCCGAACAGGCAGGGTCAAAGAATGATCAGCAGTGAATCTGTTATGTATGTATCTATGTATCTTTCTGTCTATATTATCACTTTATTTATTTATTTTTTGTTTTTTTATTTGTTTTAATTAGTTACACATAACGCTGGAATGTACTTTGATACATTATATAGAATGGATTATAATTTCTCCTTCTTCTTGCTATACATGATGTAGAACCCCACTAGTCATATAGCTGCCTATGTACATACGGTACAATGTCTGATTCATTCTACTATCCTTCCTACCACCATACACTCTCCCTATCTTCACTCCCCTCTACCTAATCCAAAGTAACTCTATTGTTACCTAGCCTTCCCCCATTGTGTATTAGCATTCACATATCAGAGTCCTGGATTTATTTACCTGTATATTTTTTTCACATTTTAATGATATTTTATTATCATATTTTTTTCTGGATATTTATGAAGTAAAAGAACAGAACTATTATTTTCTTTGATATATATTTTTAGTCTTGCACACAGTCAACAAATCAATTATTAGTTTCTATATCGGTTCATTTTATTAGACAATGAGCAATCTACATAATTATAAACTTACACACACACACACACACATACATACACACACACTGCACACATAAAATGCTGAATTACATGCACTTCGACCCAGGCATCTTCTGAGATGTTTATCAGCCAAGGCACTTACTCAGCTCTTATTAGTTTTCAATCTGGAATTTACATTTGTCTTCAAAGCAGGGAATATTCTTGAATAAACATGCCTTGCTTCATTCTTTTCCTTTCTTACTCTTCTGCAAGATGTGAGGAAGCAACATTTTTGAATGGTTATATGGAGAAGACAAATTTAACATGCCTAGATGACACATTTTTCTTGACACACTTTTCTTCTTCCTTGTCCTTCTTCTTGTAGGCCAAGAAGAAGGACAAGGAAGAAGAAAGAAGAAACATAGGAAGAGGAGAAGGAGATGGAGGGGAACAAGAAGAGGAGGGTAAGGATAAGGGAGAGGAGAGGAGAAACCAAGATGCACAGCAACTGAAATTCACCAGGCAGACTCCAAAATTGCTCTTCACATGCATTATCTCATTTAATGCACACAATGATCCTCACAACTATTATTTTCTTTACTTGTAGATAAGGAAAGTAAGTACAGAGTTTCTACAGTTGATAAGTGATTAAGCTGAAATATTTATCTGAATAGTTTGACTCAACAATCAAACTTTAACAATTTATTTGTAACTATTTCATGTTTCCATTCTTTAGTTTCTCTCAGGTCTTCATTAATAGACATACACATAATTATTGGGATGTATTTATAATTTTTAAGCTTCACCTATCACAGGATGTGTGTTAAAATTATTTCTGCTATGACACGATTCTGATAACTTATGTTCTTTTTGTACCTTTACTAATACATTTATTTACATATATATATATATATATATATATATATATATATTACTTTTAACTGATCATAAAAAATGTAGAGTTGTACAAATTAATGCTGAATCAATGCTGTGTAATATAATTTTCAATCGTGTACACATTATGCAATGTTTAATTCAAGCTAAACATATTATCTTCTTGAACACTGATCATTTCTTTATGGTTAAAAGTTTTAAAATATTTTCTTCAGCTTTTTGAAAAGTATAGCATATCATTGTGATGTATTGTCACCATATTGTGTGACAGCACACCAGAGAGTCTAGCTCCTATCAGAATGTAGCTTTGTGTTCATTGATTAACCTTCTCCTAAGCCCCCACTTGCCCTGTCTCACTGATTTGTCTATATGTCTCTTACAAATGTCTCTCTGTATGTGTGCATGTGTGTGCGTGTGTGTGCGTGTGTGTGCGTGTGTGTGTATGTGTGTGTATCATCATCGAGTAACTGTGGAAAACTTTATTTTTACCCTGTTAATTTTTTTGTAATGACACTAATTCTTAAAGAGATGATTTCTATCTTCAACTAAATGAAATATATTTTCATTTTTAATTTGATTATGGTGTTTCAACTGAATTAGGAAAAAACACCTCTGCATATGAAAACATTCCCTATGGAGCTTGGTGGCTATATTTCTGAAGTTGTTCAACATCCTATAATTTACTCAGATAAAATACTACAATCCAATCTTTTTTTTTTTTTTTTTTTGAGATAGGCAGACTCTCCTTATGTTGCCTAATTTGGTCTCAAAATCCTAACTCAAATGACCCTCTACCCACCAGCTTAGCCTCCCAAGTAGGAGGGCCTTCAGGGGGACATGTGGGACTACTGGGTGCTAGACCAGGGCCAGCTCCTCATTCCCTTTTAACACAAGCTTACTATGTCACCTTCTTTAAAATGCAAACTCTCTCCTATAGTGTTACACTGAAACCCCTCTTCCCTCTCTAATGTTCCTTATAGTTTGCCAGCTTAGAGCGTGTATTGTCAGATGGCCACTCACGTTGTAACTTAAGCTCCAGGAGCACCAGGGCCACTCTCCTCATGGATGCATCAGGTCAGTGCTTGCCACCTAGCAGAGGTATCATGGACACCTTCTGAGTAAGAACACACTGAACTCTTACACCTCTCTTCTGAGGGGCTTACTTTTCTCTCACATTTTCTCTGCATTATTTTCCAACGTTATCTCGTGGTTTTGGCATTTAGTTCATTGTATAAGTCCTCTGATCAGGCTCCTTTACTGATATTTTGCTGTTATCGTTTGTTTCCTTGTTAGATGCTCAAAATTGTTTTGTTAGATTCCTGTCATGGCAAATGCTTATTTTATCTTGCAGAACTTTCTTTGTAGATAGGGTATACATTTAAATTTCTCTCTTCTTATGAATTATATTTGTCACACACGTTCTTCTGTTTTCCATAGCACTTCTTAATTTATCTGGACACTTTTTTTTCTCATTGTCTTTGTTGTTTTAAATTTTTGTTCTTGGCCATATTCATAGATATCCTTAGAATCTATTATCTCAATTATCTCTCCATATTCAATGATGGTAAGTTGGTGAACAGAGTTAGAAATTATCAAAAGAGTTTATTGCCCACCTTAGCATTCAGTTTTCACAGGCTGTAAATATGGGCTCTGATTAGCCCAGGCCAAAGGGTAGAAGTAGAATCAGGAAGAGTGAGCACAGTGTTGTCTGCTTCAGTGTCCACTTCTAAGGAGTGACTACAAGAAACTTGAATACTAATTTATTCTTTGGGGCCAAAATTGTCTTGTTTAACATCGAGATAAAAAAAAAGGCAACTGCTCAAAGTTTAACATATATTTAGTAGGTGGTTAATATTAGATACTTGCTGCATTAATTATTAATGTCCTAATACCCCAAATAGGAATTTCATAGGAATACAGCTCTTGATATGATACATTCCTGACCCAATATACTAACAAACTATTCTGTAAAACTGATGATTTTGAAGAATTTTAAAAAGACAGCCTCTTATTAGTCATTAACATTTTACCAATATCTCCTTAAGGCAAATTCAATTCACACGTGTCTAGATTTGTACTAACTAAAAAGCTGTTTCAATGAACATGTAGAAACCAAAAAGGGAAATTAATTGATAATATCAAAACATACTTTTCTGTGTAGTGAATGATCTGTTTAATCATTTAATATTTTTATATCACTATTATAAGATAAAATAAATATTATCCTATCAAAATATGAAATCATCACATTTAATCTGCTAAATCAAAATCATTAGACCAATATAATGGAAAAATACTTTAGGAAAGGGAATTTTGATTACATTTTAGTGCTATTTTTAAGGAAACTTCTACTGAGTTTTTTTTTTAATATTTATTTTTTAGTTGTAGTTGGACACAATACCTTTATTTTATTTATTTATCTTTATGTAGTGCTGAGGATTTAACCTAGGGACTAGTACATGCTAGGCGAGTGCTCTACCACTGAGCCACAACCCAGCCCCTACCCAGTTATTTTTATTTACTGTTATTTTTTTTGGGGGGGGCACTCTACTGGGGATTGAACTCAGGGGCACTCAACCACTGAGCCACATCTTAGCCCTATTTTGTATTTTATTTTATCACAGGGTCTCACTGAGTTGCTTAGAGCCTAACTAACCAAATTGCTGAGGCTGGCTTTGAACTCGCAATCTTCCTGCTTCAGCCTCTGAGCCACAGGGATTACATGCATGTGCCACTGCACCCAGCTTCTACACACTGCACCCAGCTTCTACTAACTGCCTCAGAGCTTAGGTTGTTACCACCAGTGTTAGATTGCTAAGACTCTTTAAACAAAATACCACAAGCAAGAGAAACGTGTAATCTCACAGTTGTAGAGACTGATGCCCATTATTGAAGTCTTAGTTGAGTTGGTTTCTTCTAAGGACTCTGAGGACTATCTTGTTGGCCTGTAGATGATAATCTTCTTGGTCTGGTTTTTCTCACATCATCTCCCTCTTCATGTCTGTCTCCAAATCCAATTTCCTCTTTATATAATGACACCAATCAGTGAATTAATGCCCACATTAATGTTTTCATTTCAATTTGACTAGTGTTATCTGCAAGGATACTATTTTCAAATAAGCTTATATGATGAGATGAAAGTTAAGGATTGAAACTATTAACTCAGAGAGCTGAGTGAGTGGGACACAATAGATCCTATCACACAAACAAATATACAAAACTCTAGTTTTCAAATAGTCTTGAATGCAGCCTTACCATTACCTGGATCCCTCATTTATGAATTAAATACATTTGGTTATATATTTAGTTTACGTAAGTATGATAATTGACTTTCAATCTTTTTAAGAATTTTTAATTTGAAAAACTTTCTTGAGATATTTTCATATCTATTAGTTTTGTCTCCACTTAAGTTTTAAAGCAAGTCTCCTTAAGTGATGGTTCATTTTATGCACCAACTTATTTGGGCTAAACGGAAAGACTAGCATTTACATTCAGTAGAACAAAAAATAAATAAATAATAAAAGTGATCCTTAACCAATTTGGTGGGCATCATCTTATCTGAAGTGGGCCCTAAGAGAATGAAAAGGCAGAGGAACGGTGAAGTATCTCTCTGTGAGCTCGGAAGTTCATTTCCTCCTTCTTTTGAACATCAGAGTTTCTGGTTCTCAAACTTCTGGACAACGACTGAATCACACTGTCAGCTTTCCTGGGTAGCCAGACTGCAGATGATACACCATGGAATTTGTCAACCTCCATATCCTCCTCCTTTTAAAAAACACCTATACAAAGATTCTGATTCATTACCTTGTGGCTACAAGTTTTATGACATTGAAAAATGTATATCTAAATATATGTATATACATACAAATATGCACAAATATATAAAACAGAGAGAGAGAGAGAGAGAGAGAGAGAGAGAGAGAGAGAGAGAGAAATTAGATACATAGATATAAATAGAGATAGATAAAAATCTCCTGTTTGTTCTACTTCTATTTATCTGGAGAACCTCAATAAGCATAGGCTTATTTAACACACACGTATATGTGTGTTTTCTGCTCTAAAGACTAATTTTATAGCAAAACATACCTACTCTAATGTAGTAGTAGAAAAAGGGAAATTTTACTCTCCAGGAAAGTGGATATTTTTCCCTTCCTTTCTCTGAAGGGAAGGATGGCTTCTGCGGTCCCTGAGTGTGGAAGGAGACACTGCCTGAAGAGCCCTCATTTCCACTGAGTGTCCTACCCCAGCAGCAATTTGCTGACTGAACATCTCTCTGCCTGGTAATCATCTTCTACACCAGGCATCCTTCAAGTAAAAAGTGCCCAACAGCAGGGGGGATTCTGACTTTTCTTGCTTTGTCTCTGCTTTGTTCACTCACAATCTCCACAGGAAAAAAAGCCACTCATCAATGAGTTCAAAGGAAAGAACTAAAACTAATTCTGGCCAGAGTTTCTGTAATACTTTTAAATCTTTCTGCCTGCATAGAAAGTGTTTTTTTTATTTGTTATCATTCATGTGGTATGGCTACAAGGGAAGCATTTACCTTGCAGAGGAGAACTATATATCAACAGCTTCTCCTATGACTAGCTGGGTATTTTAATTCTGGATTAAATAACAAGAAACCCATTCTGGCTGCCTGATTTAATCCATATAATCCAATCCAGGCTCTATCCCCAGTACAGTTGACATGTTTTGCTCCAGCTTTCTGACTTCAGTGACTTATCTCTCAACTAGTTTTACATACAGTAGGGGAAGAAAAAGTATGATTCTCATCAACCTATAACTCCAGGAACAAAGGATACTACAAGTTAGGATTTTTTTATTGTTAATAAAATACTTTTACTTCCCAGGTAACAAACATGAATCACCTAGGCTCACCCAGTACTTGTCAGACAAGCATTAGTGAATCGATTTTTCTTCCTCTTCTGTACAGTCTGTGTTTCATACTCAGTCCTAATGAATTTCATTTGAACTTCATGGTCTTGTCTGTCTATCTTCTACAGGAGAGTTATCCACCTAGATTTCTTTTGTGGAAAAAACAACTCTGAGATGTTGCACTTAGAAAAAGTTCCCTCCCTTGGGGAAGAAGGAGAGAATTTTTTTTTTCAGTACTGGGAATTGAACCCAGGGATATTATACTGCTAAGCCACATCCACTGTCCTTTTATACTTTTAAATTGAGATGGCCTCACAAAATTTTCTAGACTGGCTTGAAAAAATTTGTTATTCTCCTTCCCCATATAGTCTGCTGAGTTGTTGGAATTACAAGCAAGTGCTAGCATACCCTGGAGGGGGGGCGGTCTTATAAAAGACTCAAGGAAAACTGATTATTGTCTAATGAGTGCAACATCCTATGCATCTCATTTAACAGAGGGTTATAGAATAGAATGTAAAGATTTATAAGTGATTCTATAACAAAGGAACCTATCCAATCTTATTTAATTTATCAGTTTCCAACTATGTTTCAATGAGAGTTTTTGTGTGTTTCAATTTTTTTCATCTCCTACCTAAGGAACTGGCTTGATTTGTTCCCATCATAGTAACTATCAGCTGACTTACTAAACAATTTTTTGGTTAATTTTTTTTTTATTTTTTAATTTAGCTAACTTCTCCACTATACTGAAAGCTGCACAAGAGAATTTTTTTTTCATTGAGATCTGTTTTATCACTAATATGTAGAAATGTCTCTTTCTACAGAGTGCATTTAAATACATCAATCTCAAAATAGGGTTTCATGGAGCATTCATTGTCTAATGTTTTCTCATTACTATTTTTATATTCCCAACACTACCATATATAGTTAAAAATATTTAAAACTATGTTTCAACAATGATCTACATCTATCCAATGAGAAAAGCTCTAAATTTAGGCAATTATTTTGTAACATACTCCTCACTTTCCATTGATAAGTAAAGGTCACACATCATAATTTAATAAAAACAAATCTATAGTTACAAGTCAGAATTTTTATAATAGTTTAAGCAATTAAAATGTTTTATTCAAATTTTTTTATTGGTAATATTTAAAAAATAATGAAATTGGTTTTGTTCTGTTTTTTTTTTCTTTCTTTGCTTTGTTTTTTTCTTTCTTCTTTGCCAATGCTATTTTTAAAATTTTGAGCAGAAACTTGACATTTCATTTCATAAACTGTCCAAATTTTCATTTAGGCTGAAAAAAAATTTTTAAAATAATATTTTAGCTTTCATTGTTAAAATACATTGGATGGTGCAATTTTCTTTAAATCAGGAATTGAATGTGAACCACCTGGACATGTTATTGAGGTCTGGCTTTCCTGAAATCAGTGTCCTCACTTGTTTGTTTCTGCAAGTAATATGCCAGGACATGAAATCACTTTCAGCTGGACAATCAGCAGATCTTATTTCCTATCAAATACCTCTCTTCATATCTGAGCATAATGTCTTCTCTTGAGCTTCAAACATTTCAAATTCCTTTTGGCTCAGATATTGATATTCTTTATAATAGGTTTCTCCAGAAAAGTTTCTGTTTATGATCTCATAAAGCTTTGTTCTTCACTTCTGTATAGAGGAAAATAAAAACATTTCTAGGATTTTCTCTGTATTTAATAATGATTACTTTAAAATCTTATTTTTACAAGATTGTGGAAATATTTTGCTACCAAGGTAAATGCCTTGATTCTATATTTAAGATAGTAAATGAACTTTCTTCTTCCAGATATGCTACATATGTTGTTGTCCATTATAGACCTAAAAACTACAAGGCATAGTAAAGGTCAATTGGGATATAGAGAAAGACTGTATCTGGCACCTTAATTTGTTTCACAGAGCATTATTTTACTTCATTCTGGTATATTCTATTTTCTTGCATGCAAAAATTCTTCCATTGCATATTTTGACTGTTTGCAAAATTAAGTAGAAGCCAGGCATGGTGGCGCACACATGTAATTCCAGAGGCTTGGGAGGCTGAGGCAGGAGGATCATGAGTTCAAAGCCAGCCTCAGCAAAGGTGAGGCTCTAAGCAACTCAGTGAAACCCTCTCTCTAAATGAAATACAAAATAGGACTGGGGATGTATCTCAGTGGAAATAAATAAGGAAAGAAGTACTAAAATATTTTCTTTCCAGATAAGAAAGTTTACTGGCTCTCATTTATTCCTTTACTAAGTGTATCATTTTATAAAAACAGTTTTCCTGAAAAAGTTTGTGTTCTTTGAGCAAGAAAAATCAAATTACTTTAAAGCAAAGTAGCAGAATCTTGATAAATTACTTGTAAGAGACTCATAATTAATATTACTTGAGATAGAGGTTTCACATGAGTAAAGGTTAATGCCAGAGTAGCTCTTTCTATTGCTCTAGTAAATCCCCCACCTAAATGCTTTTAGATTTTACACTTTGGGGATATGTTCCAATGCACATTCACACAAGAAACTCCTTCATTCTTGGTATCTGACTTCTGTTACTAATACTTACAATAAGAGCTTTAATACTTATGGCTATATGATAGTTTTCTTTAAGCAATGGTTTCTTGCTTATGTTGTGCCACAGAAGTAAAAACAAAAATTAGAGAAAGAGTAGCTATAAATTGAAGAACTGAATTTCATATGATTTCTGCTCATGAGAAAACTTATATGTATAGTTATAGTAAATTCTAAAGCATAATTCACAGTTGACTTTTTAATAATTTATTAATTCAAAGATTATGAAGAAATCTATTTACTGTCCGTTATAAGTTTGGTAGAGCTTTTTTTTAATTTTTTTAAAATTTTTTATTGTTGGTTGTTCAAAACATTACAAATTTCCTGACATATCATATTCCACACTTTGATTCAAGTGGGTTATGAACTTCCACCTTCACCCCATACACAGATTGCAGAATCACATCAGTTACACATCCATTATTGATTTACATATTGCCATACTAGTGTCTGTTGTGCTCCGCTGCCTTTCCCATCCTCCAATTTTTTTAAATTTTAAATTTATTTATTTATTCTAATTTGTTATCCATAACAGCAGAATATATTTCAGGTGTTTTTTTTTTTTTTTTTTTTTGGGGGGGGGGGGCGCTGGCTTACTTCAATTCACTTTTCTTTTTTTTTGGTGGTGCTAGGTATTGAACACAGGACCTTGTGAATGATATTAGGCACACACTCTACCAACTGAGCCACATCTCCAGTCCATGGTGAAACCTTTCACCAATTAAGTTCTCTGAGAATCAGACACTGAAATGGACTTAAATAGTCCACAGAGTTTATTGGCAAATAGCATGGGTGAGAAATTAAGGGGAGAGCAAGAAGTCCTTTGCACTGTGCTGAAGGTAGGAAATTTGAGAGAGAGGAAACTGAGAAAGATGAAGCAGCTGGATTAACAAGTCACAAGTAGGAATGACAAGATCAAAAATGAGAGCTTCAGAGCAGAAGCCACCTGTCAGAAAAATCTTGCATTGGAAGGAACTAGCGACTTTAATATACTTACCATTTTTGCCTTATTAGCTTGGGCTATCTGAGAACATCACCTCCTCTCAAAAATCAAGGAAACTTGAATGCATTGACAATAGGTATTGCCAGCCAACTGCACAGCCTTGAGGAATAAGCCCAGTAGTGTTTCTCCATGCTTGTCACAGTTTCACCTGGGACTCAGGTGAATCAACTTCCACATGTATTTTAAGGGAGAACTTCCTGTATTCACTTGTTCTTGAAAAGCTTGGGTACCCCATGACCTAGTTCACTATGTGAGTGAATACCTGAATGTGCCTTAGGAAAGGGCTGTGGAATCTTGACCCCATCTAATGATGGTGGAGTTTTAGTGTCTTCCCACTTGGGCACCTAGGTTCTCCACTCAGCATGCTGTGGGTCTGGAAACTGAGTAAAGGATACTGGCTGTACTGGAGTTGCCACCCTTAGCCTCCTACTTGTTCCTTGTGGCTCATTTTAGCTTTGTGTGTTCAGGAGAACATTGCTGGCTACACATATTTTGTTCTCAGATGTGCTCTTAGGTTAACTATTTTCTCAACTTTCTACCTGTGAGTCTCAGCTTAAATATCACTCTGATCTGGCAGTTGTTATGGTAAGTGTGAATAATTCTGAAGTTTTGGGTCTTGAAGAGTTATCATGCATCATGCTCAGCGCTGTTAATATGCTAAGGTCTATACCAGGTCCTCCTGTATCACCTCTGGCCAAACTTTCTGAGAGAGGCCAGGGTCCCTCTCATCAGAATATTCCCAGTAGCCTTTTTGGAGCCTTCCCTTGCAACACAATCCTCTTTGGTTTGTGTAATACAAACCAATACAAAATACAAATGGTTGTTCTTTTGGCCTCATGTAATACAGCCTTTCCAGCATGGCCAGTTTCCTGAGCCATTTGTTCCTCCTTCTCCTGCCTATCACAGCAATGCAGATATTTCAACTTCACTCAGCACAAAATATTACTTTCTCTCTGCTTATGAGTCATCCCATAAGCACTTTTATACTACCACTAGGATAGGATGTGAAACTCTCTACCGTGAGACAATATGGTAGAGTAAATGACACATTACTTAGCCTTCATGCTGTACTCTCTTTGATTAATCTGCAGGTTCTTGAATATAAAACTCTTCCTTTCTTATTAGTCCTGGCATGTCACCAACTGGATTATGCTATGATTTAACCCTAATCATCAAACTGATGACCATGAGGAAGTTGGGGATAAGTCTGCACCATATCAAGCTGCAGGAGATGAGTGCTGACTTACAGAAGGAGGTGTGTGCAACCTCTGCAGGCTTTGAGAATTCAGCGTAGTCTAAGGAGCTATGAACTTCAGGGACATGGATGCTGCATTCTGATTTTCCCACCAAGGCTCAACTGAATAATAACACAATGCATCTGTTGAGTAATATGTTTCTTTCAAAGTTGATAAATCTAAGCATAATGTCCTAAGTTGTCTTTGTTTCTGTTCTCATTGTAGGTAATAAGGGCTTTACTATTAGGTAAAGCCTTCACACTTGCTTTGAATTGCTTATCTAGTGTTATAAGCTTGCTTTATTACTCTGAAGTATATCAATGAAACGTTACGTAATAAGCAATGCCACTGTCCTTTCTTCATGACTGTTCCATACTCTTTGAAGGCGTGAATCATTGTATTGGTTACCCCAATCTCATCAGAATGACTATCCTCATATCAACACTAGTGAAAGAGTTAGCAGTACAGCCCCCACCCTGGGCCAGTGACTGCCTATGTATCCTGTTCACCTCTTGGGATGGGAGGTTTACTACCATCAGAGCCATGAGATTGTTAGTCCCCAAACTCCATCTTTACACCTGCTTTACAGATCCACTTTTGTCACTTCTCTCTTACTTTGGTCCTTTAGAAATTTGATTCTGTGACAGAAAAAGTTTACTAATAGGGAGACTGGTAACAAATAGAAAAGAAGGAAGCAGAATTAGGGATGTCTTCTGGACTGTGATAAATATTGGAATTCTGAGAAAGGAAGGTAGGGGGAAAAGATGGGAACAACAATGAGAACATAAGAAAACATCAAACTGAAATTCACATCTGATGAGATCTTGGCCACCGAAACAAGATTTGGTGTTAAGATGACGTGCTGTACGATTCTTACATGCAGACAGACAGTGTCCTAAGCCCCCACCATTATTGATTCTCAGAGGGCAGTTGTTCAGGAAGGGCAGAGCCTCAGAATAAAAGCACACAGGGATCAGGCAAGTAGCATAACTGAGAGCTGTTAGCTGCCTGCACTCCTTGAATCTGAAGAGTGATTTCATTTTGAGGGGAGATCCAACTAGCATACTCCCATAGTTGCCTGATGATCTGAAGATAAGTATGTGGAATTTGTAGGCTGAGCTGAGCATCTTCAGTAGATGATGTTGGGAGAACCAATTATCTACATGGAAAGGAATGAAACTGCATTTTTGCATTATACCACATACAAGTACCAACTCAAGAAGGATTTAAGACTAAACAGAAGACCTAAAGCTATAGAAATTCTACCAGAAAATATATGGAAAAACTTCCTGATGTTAGTCTTGGCCATGATTATTTTGGATTTGACACCAAATGAGTAAAAGCAAAAGCAAATGAAATTACACCAAACTAAACAGCTTCTATACAGCCAAAGTAACTCTCAGTGGAGGGGAGAGACAACCTAAGGAATGGGAGGAAATATTGGACAGCTATATACACAATAAGGGGTTAATATACAAGAGTAAAAGAGTAGTTGTTGGAAACTGGGGATGGGAGGAAATGGGGAGATGTTGGTCAAACATTATATCTCAGTTGTAAGATAAAATTCTATGAGTCTAATCTACAGCATGAATACTAAACTTATACATGAATGAATACTTAAACTTCCAGCTGCCAGCACTTAATAATGTATTATATGCTGGAAATTTGCTGAGAATGTAAATTTCAAATTTTCTCATTACACATACATACCCATATACAAAAACTTGTGACTATGTGGATTAAGGGTGTGTTACCTAACTTGATTGTGGTAAACATTACATATTAAATCACAGTAACACATTGGACAATTTATATTAGTCAATTATACTTTATTCCTAATATGATCAATTAGTTAAAGTTTAAAAAATACAATCAAAAGTTCTTATTGCAGTATTTAGAAAATGAATACTTGAGAGTCATTTAGGTATATTAACCAAAGTCAGAAAGGCAGTTTGTTTGTTCTGAATTTTTCAAAATGTTCAGTTATTTTCTACTCTGCTAAGCATATGATATTAGATGTATGTCACAAATATCATAGCAATATAAAATTATTGCAATTTATTTAATTAATTTTATATTAACATGTGAAATAATTTTGTTCCAGTGTTGAGTTCCTGTTCAAATATTAGCCCAGACAATCCCAATGAAATCACCTCCCCTCCCCAGTATCCCATAAAGTTGTCCTCCATATTGACTCTAGAATATTGGCTAATGTATGCATTTGGATTTGCCTTGACACAATGTTCCCATGAGACCTTTAAGCTGTGTAGAAGTCCAAGATTTAAAGACAGCAATGGAAAGGGGACCAGCCATCCAACTTTTCCAAAACTGAGTACAGCCTCCAGCAGATCTGCCAAGTGACTACAGATGTGTGAATCTGGTGATTCCAGGCACCTCCAGAAGTACCTTCAGGCATTTCACAGTGTTGGGTTTAGAAAGAGTACATTTCATTTAAGACATTGAGTTGCTATGTTTTGTTTTGTTTTGTTGTTTGTTGTATTTGGTGCTTTGTTATACAACAATAGATAAAGGACACAAAGTTATTTTGAAAGCCCTGAGGTTTGCCAATCAGTCATATTTACAAAGATAAAAATTGAAATGTTAATTCTTTAAATACTATCTGAGGAAAAGATAACACAACCTACAATATCTCAAGGGAGATTCTAAATTGTTCTTAGGCAAAAATAGTTAGGGATATCACACTAGGTATATTTTTCCCTAGTGACAGACTAGAAATATCCAACCCATACTTCTAAAAATGCTTTTTAAATAAAAAAGTCTATGATGGTAAATTTATTGTTTTTTTTTAAGTTCAAATACACATATCCATAATGTGCTCAAGAGAGTTAATGATAAGGCATGTAAATAGGGATAGGATTTATTGATGTTAAAACGAATAAATTTCTATTAGAAAAAGACATATTCTGTAATGTATATTGATTTTACTGTATCTTTTTTTTTTTCTTGGTATTACTATCTCTTAATCCTCTTCCCCATCCACTAGTTCCCTTACACTTCCTGAATGTTTCCCCTTTCTACTTTTATGTCACCTTAATTTCTCTATAGAATCCAAATATAAAACAAAATATATGATACTTGTCTTTCTGAATCTGGTTTATTTTGTTTAATATTGTGATGTCTAGTTCCATCCATTTACCTGTAAATGATATGATCTCATTCTTCATTATGGCTCACTAATACACATTGTGTGTGTGTGTATGTGTTTGTGTGTGTGTATTACAATCTCTTTATGAATTCACTATTTATGGGCATATAAGCTGATTCCATAACTTGGTTATTGTAAATAGTGCTATGATAAACATGGGTGTGCAGGTATATCTCTATTGGTTTCTTCATATATGTGTTAGTCAGATTTTTGTCCATGTGACCTAAATGCCTGATGGGAACCACTTAGGGGATGGGAATTTTATTTTGACTAATGGGTTCAAAAGTTTTGTCTCTGGTTTGCTAAGTCCATTGCTGTGGGCGCAAGCTAAGGTAGAACATCATGGTGGAAAGGCTTGGCAGAGAAGCACTGCTCTACTCATGGTGACCAGTAATAAAACGAAGGAAGGGGGAAAGGGGTCACAAGAAAGATGACTCCTTCCAGGGCATGTCTCCAGTGACCCAATTCCTCCAGGCATGCCCCATCTGTTTACAGTTACCAACCAGTTAACCCATTTAAACTAGGATGCCCTGGTTAGATTACAGCTCTCATAATCTAAGCAATTCACCTCCACACATTACTACATCCACAAAGGGCTTTTGGGGGACACCTCAGATCCAGGTCATAAGAAGGAATATACCCAGGAATGGGATAGGTCAGTTATATGGTAGTTTTATTTTAGTTTTTTTGAGGGAACTCCAAATTGATTTTCATCATGGTTGTACTAATTACATTGTCACCAAAAGTTTTTTTCATCAGCATCTTTGCCAGTACTTGCTATTTTTTTTTTCTCTCAATAGCAACCATTCTTTCTGGGTAAGATAGAATCTCATTGCATTTTTTATTTGCATTTCTGTGATGGCTAAAATCTTAATTACTTTAGGTAACCATTGGCTGTTTGTGCATCTTCTTTGGAAAAGTGTCTGTCCAGCTCATTTGAACATTTGATTACTTTATTCTATATTTACTTATTTAATAAAAAATATTATATTTGGCTGGCTGGCCAAGAAGCTAAAAAAAACTGTAACACTGATATTTGGTATGCTTCAGAAAATATTTTGAAGTCTCACATGAAAGTTCAGGAATAATTTATCTAAGAACAATCATGTTATGTTAAAGCCATTACATTTTCTCATCTGTATTCTCAATTCTTTGGTGTCGCCATCAATGATTCAATGATGGGATCAAGCCAGCAGCACAAAGATGTTTGCCAAAGATAGATTTAGTTCTGATACTAATACTCTTTCCTCAAGGTTGAGAGAATTAAATGAGATAATGACTATGGAATGATTTTTAAAACTATAAAATAGTATAAAATTGAACATTTGAATATCTATCATTTTTCTTTTTTATGTTAATCATGGATGACTAAACAGGCTTTATTGCATTTACAAAATTTCATTATCTATATTTTGACATTTAACATTCAGTGTTGATTTTAAAGGTGTAATTTGGTTTAAAAGGATATATTCCCTGAGTGTCTCAGAAACTTAAAGGTGAAACCAATAAAAACAAAATTCGTTTGCACAGCTCCATTTTCTCCTTCACTAAATTTCTGTGTTGTGGCTATTACAAAGGGAAAATGCATTATTCTCTCAAACATTTTAAAAGTTTTACTGCATTAAACGATTTTAATAATTTTAAAGCTTTTTTTTTGGTCAGGATTTCAAAATTCTGCACCTATTATTCAGAGAAAAATTGTTTGTCACATGAATGTGATAGGCAGTATGACAATAGTTTTCTAACAATAGGAGAAATGGAAATAATCAAAAACATAGTTGCTTCAAATGCATTTTGAAAAGTATTATATATTTGTAATTTGTCTTTTAACAGGCAGGCTTGGTCTAAATATGTTTAAATGACTTTAAAATAACCATACTGGTGTCTCAAAATTGAAATATGATATTTCAAAGCATTGGATATGAGATATTAATAACAATATCTGACTTGAGCTCATATATTTTCTTTCAGAAACATAGTATACTTGGTCATTGACTTTGGAAATGAGTATTAAATATAAACATAAGTTCAACTAAACAATAAAAGTGTCACTGTTAGTTATTTCTGCCACCAGGTTTGTACTGTCTTTGCAGAGATTCTGAATAGGTTTTGTTGATTTAAATAGAAAAAAAAAATTAGGTAACCTTGATTTAATCTACTTAACTCAGCAAAAAGTAATAAAGAAATCCTCACATGTCAGCAATTATTTCTCAGATTCCCACTATGATAAGAAATATTATAAAAAAAATATTATATAAAAAAAAAGTGGCCACCTGGGAGAGTTATGCTCAAGTACTTTTGAACATAGCAGGTTTATTTGGTCCAGTTCTATCACCTTCCATTACGAACTTTGTCACCCTAATTCCAAAAATAAACCAGAGTGCAGTTGAACTTTTCCAAAGCTTCCTTGTAGAAATGTCCACCACTACACCCACTGTGGAAGACGCAAAGCATTATTTTCTCCCTTTTGCAACCATAATTGTCTTTTGCACTATTTACATGCCACACATCATGGTAGATGACGCCTAATACTTGTTGGGGGATCCAATAAAATTGGATTCAGTGTCATCATTCAACATATGCAAACAATTCTATTTCAACTGTGTTTTCTAACTTTGCTAGTATTGCATGCAAACACTTGAAATTTTCATTCATTTTTTTCTCCCCTGGTTTCAGTTACTAAAAGGCTCAATGTAGTTGTACATATTCTGTAAACAGAAATATGCAAAGTTATGATCTATTAACAACCTAAGGAGAATGTGTCTAACAAATAAAACATTGCAGAGAATAAGAAAGTATGGGAAATGATTGCACATGCATATTGGCACATGGATCCATACCAAGAGCAAATAGCAATAAGAAGAAGGAAACACAAAGAAGTTCTCTAAAAACGTTTTGATATGTTGTGGAGAATTTCATTGTTATTAGAACTTAATTTTAACACCTTCTTTTTCTTATTTTCATGAAAAGTTTGCCATAAATTTTAGTTTGAATAATGTCAATATTCAAGCATTCTGGTTGCATTCTGTTTGAATTTGCCTGAATTGAGTTTGAACTTTTCATTTTTTCATTGCCATTCTTAGTTAAAATATCACTCTTATAAATAGTGCCCAGTTGGATATTTTGTTGTGATACAATGTGGTGGTCTGAGATTTAGCCTGTTTTTCTTAATTAATATTTTTGAAAATTGTGGGGATTTTCTATGATATTTTGATCTCTTTTAATATTCTATTAATTGTTTAATATTCTATTAATTGTTTAGTATTTTGGGTATAGGAAGACTCCAACTATATGGTAATTGTTGAGATAAAATAATAATGATTTTACAGACTTCTGATAATAATCAGGAAAACAAGAAGACATCTATTATGAGAGGAAGCTCATCCAGGTTTTTTTTAAAAAATTCTCTTCTTCCTTCCCCACATTTAGTTGAGTTGGAATATTTCCTTCAGCAAACTCACTTCTGGAAACAGAAGAAATGGTTACATCTCACCATTCTAAGAAATGAGGGACTAGGTAAGAAAGGAGTAAAGAAAAATTCCTCATATTGTGTGAAAACATCTAAAATATAGAAGCTGGGAAGGACTGGGTCATCAAGAAAAGCTGTCATAAACAATTTGTAATCTTAAAAAAAAAGAAAAACAGTCTCTGCTTTAACACACTTAATTGTTGTAAATAAGCACAATATTTTTATTCTACTAATTTAGTTATACATTGTGAACAAAAATGCACAGAAAATGGTTATTTTATTAAAGTATTTGTGAAATTTAAAAAACAATAGTGTAGTATATATAAACATATTCTCCAATATGTGATAAGTAAGGATAGTTTTTAAAATATTGGTATCTTATTACTGAAACAACTGTCAGAATGTTCACATCAGTCTATTATCTGATTAAAATATTCTTATGAGAGTTACAAGAAGTGATCATTCATTAGAAGTCTGTCTTTTGAATTATGAAGTGTGATATATTTAAACATGTGCTTTACCTTTGATATTATGTCCATGCAATTATATATAGAAAGAGCCTTAAGAGCAGTTTCTGATCCTTTATATTATACTAAGTGTAAGCACTCAGAATGACTGCAAATTATATTTGATTAATATCATAGGGAGATGGGCAAATGTTGCTAAACGAGCAATACTTGGACAAATGTGAGAATGATGAACTGTTCAAATGAAGTTCACAATGATTAATTCATGTGACACATCAATCTACTTACATTTGAAAGGAGAAAATGAAATTAAATGCTCAGATCAGGAACTACTCAAAGTTATGTACCTGAAACACATTCTATAAGAAAATAATTCTATTCTTTCTTTAAGAGGACAGATATAATTATTTATATTTAATAATATTTTACATCCAGTGAGAGTTTTCTGAAATATGTTATATATTGAAGCTGGGCATAGTGGTGTACTCCTGTAATACCAGGGACTCAGGAAGGTAAGGCAGGAGAATGACAAGTTAGGCCATCGTCAGCAACTCAGTGAAGCACTAAACAATTTAACAAGACTCTAGCTCAAAATAAAAAGGACTGGGGATGTGGCTCAGTGGTTACAGGTGCATAGATTCAATTTCTGCAAGCAAACCAAAAAAAAAAAAAAAAAAAAAAAAACAAGAAAAAGAAAAATGTCACACACACACAGAATGCATACATATTGTGTGTGTATGTGTGCATTGTATGTGTGAGTATGTGTGTCTACAATATCTAAACATCTTTGGGTTGATTCACTTTAGGTAGATATTAATAAATGTGAAAAATAAATCCTGAAACTGTATACAGGCTGAATTGAAAATAGTGAGGAATAATACTCAAACATTATTAATAAGACTTCTGGGAAACATCATAATGTTGGGAAAAAATGTAGACTTCCAGTTTTCTTATCTTAGAGAATAACAAAAACTACCACTGATATAATATTAGTGATATATAACTGTGAAGTATGTAACTGAAACTGGGGAAAGTACTACCCAGTACCTTGAATTAAGATGGAATGCCCTAGAGTCAGTAGATTTGGCAGTGTCAGTGAAGTTGTGGAGATTGGTGCTATAATTCACAGTTCTGAGGAAGGAATCAGTAGTGTATGGTACAGGGAGAAAAATGTTAAAGAACTCAACCACTCACCTGGTTTCTAGAGGTGAGATCAAATCATGGGAGGCACAGGAATGCCCAAAGCACTGAATAAACTTATGGTGGCTTTGTCTTTCTAAAATAATTTGTATGATCTGGGTTCAAAGACAAGAAAAATATGAAGCCAGTCCAAGCCAAATATCCACAAGATTATGAAGTACTTTCTGCAGACTGTCCTAACTTCATTCTCTTGACCCACTACATGGTTGAAATAAGCAATAACAATCCATTGCATGGGTGTTGTTACCTGAAAAGAATAACAGGCTAACAAAAAGAAAACACAGAAAGCTAGTTTCTAGCACTGATTTGGTTACTTTTTATTTGTAATTAATTAAGCAAAACAAGTTTATGAAGATTGAATTTCCTGACTTTCTCCAGATCTCACTTCCAAAATGCCTTGACCAAGAACCACAAAATATGTGTTTGTATAATCTAGTCATCTATTATTATAGTGTCTGTGGAATAATTTATTTTAATTATCCTTCAATACATACAGTTTTGTGTAAGTTTCATAAGTGTCATAGAGAATAGTTTAGACTCTGAGGCAATTCAGTCAGCACACTGTGCTCCACAATTATAAGCATGCTCCAGACTACTTAAGAATTTCAAATACCATTATTGAAATATCCATCATACTGTTTGTTAATTAGTACAAGAGACTTTGGAGAAATATGTAGCGTTCAAAACATAGGGTCTGGCAGAGAGCCCATGCATGAAAGAGAAAATTATCTTGCAAGATCAGTAATTAATACTTTTGAATTATCACTTAAACTGCTGGGCTCTGTTGACTTCTGTCATCTGTCTGCTGACCCAGCCCTGTATTCTGTAAGAATGGCACTAGGTTATATGAAAATTACCCTTTTTGTAAAGTATCTTGTTGAAAAAGCATATATGCCACTATTTCACCTGCCTTCAACTTTTTGAAGACATTATTATTTAATAAAAGATTACACTGAATGTCAAGTTGTCTCAAGTCAATTCACAGCACCTATCCAAGAAGGGTATTGGTTTCTACTAGTAACCACCTGAGCAATGAGTGATAACAAAGAATAATTGAAGCATGATGTTTTATGTTTCTTTAAAAGTTTTAACACATATTCTAATGTTCACACATGCACATTCACAAACATACAGCAGTGTATGTCTAGGAAAGTATTCTGAAATATAAAAAAACAAATAAAAATATAATACAGAAACATAAGAAAAAGAGCACATTAAATGGCAGAATAATTGTTGAAATTAACTGAAGCAATTTATATATGTGTAATTTGCTGTCTATTTCTTCATTGAACAAGACTTCTGAAACATGAGATTAAGCATCATATTCAAAAGTGATTGAAATGGAAAATGTTCTAGCAGCCTAAGGATAGGTGATTTGTCTATATTCTTCTTTTAAACCACTTTATGACCAGTAACAGACCTAAATCCCATGACATTAGTTGTACTCAGATAAACTGAGATGAAACCCACTCATTTTAGCCTTAGCAATTGGTCCAGAGATGAGCATAAATCAGTAAAATATGGGCTGCAGAACATTCCTTGGACTTGTTCTTTCAGGAACTGGCAGAAAAATGCTTGCTTTCATCTCTTGGATGCCTGAGGCTCCGTGGACATGAGCCTAGAACTATCTGTGGCTGTGGATTCAATCTCACCAGAGCAGCTGGCCTGAGAGTATCAAGCCAACAGGATGAGAGGAATATATATATATATAAAAGAAAAAGAAAGCCTCAGCAATATATAAGTTTTGGGACCTCCAAAGATACTTCTATTCTCCGAACAACCAAATAGCAGAAATAAATACATATCTCAACATTCCTTCAATTAATGAGTAGGGTTTCCATTAATAAGGAAGTTGGCTGAAAAAAGTAGATTGGGGGTATTCAGATGACAGACCATAAAATGGGGAAATTGGCTGAATCAAGGGAGGGAGGAAACAAGGTTTTTCCCTAACAAGCTGATGTGACCTTCTGGGTTGAATTACATCCTCCCAAAACTTGCTTATTAGGGTCCTACCTCCAATACCTCAGAATATGATCTCCCTTCCAAACAAGGTCATTAAAGATATATTTACTAAAAATTACTTATTCAGGATGGACCTAGTCCAATATAATTGATGTCCTTATAAGAAGGAAAGTATTGGCCTGGTGTGATGGCACACACCTGGAATCCCAGTGGCTTGGGAGGCTGAGGCAAGAAGATCACAAGTTCAAAGCCAGCTTCAGCAAAAGCTAGGTGCTAAGCAACTCAGTGAGACTCAGTTTTATTTATAGTAAATAAAACACAAAATAGGGCTACAGATGTGCCTCATTGGTCAAATGCCCCTGAGTTCAATCCGCAGTACCAAAAGAAGGAAAAAGTTGGACAGAGATACATATAGAAGAAAGAGGATATGAAGGATAGAGAGAAAAGAGTTATTTACAAACCAATCAGTGAGATCTGGAACAGCCTTCAAAAGTTGATGACAATTCGGTTTCATATTTCCAGCATCCAGAACTGTAAGATAATACATTTGTGATATTTAAGCCACCTGGACTGTGGTACCATGTTAAGGCAAACTTGGTAGCAATCCAGATGTGAAGGCAGTAACCAGTTCCTGCAATACTCTATGTTGTCCTAGTACTCTGTGTACTCATCAAGACTTCAAAGAAGACTTAGAAAAAAAGTGATGGGAGTTTGAAGAGGATTTTTAAAAACATTGCAAGTTAGAAACAACTTGCTATAAAGTGGGGCCTATTTAGAAATTTAAAAAGGTCTATCAAGACTTTGTTTGAAGGAGACATTTCTGCTTGTAATATGTTAGGCCTAAAACAAAGGTAGATTTCTCTGGTTAGGTTCTAAAAATACCATAATCTATCAAACACTTTATAGGTTCTGATTTGAAGTTTTTGATGTAATGTTTTCCTGGCACTATTTGTTAGCTATTAGAACTGACATTTGGTAAATTAAGAATTATAAGTTTTCTATATTGCCTGAAACAGATCTTGAATTTCTCAATAATTGAGCAATTCCTAACCCCCTTCAACTACTCAGTCAGGAGGTAAGAAGAGAAACTTCTCACCACTAATAGGAAAGATTCCCTGAGTAAGTACAAGGGATCTGATTTTCAAGGACATCTCATAAATCAAGAATATTACCTAAGAATATTTTTAATAACATTTTCAGATATTCAAACAATAAAAGGGCTCAAGTGGAGAAAGAAAAGGACAAGGACATTATGCATAGTTCTCCAGGTTCTTCCTTATCACAGCAAACACACATACTCTCTGGTACCAGAATCACGCATGCAATTTCCAATGAGGTACGTAGTTACTGTTTCACAGAGCAGGGGATATTTGTGCTATGAAAAAGGTATTTTATAGGCAGATAATCACCTATCTTGTGTTGAATTTTCTGAACAACCCATGTCCAGTAAATCCACAGATCCTAGCATCATTTATCACACCAAATCACAAACCAAAGGTATTTTGCTTGCAGAATTCTTCAGATAGAGGATCTCCTACTAAAAATGATATCTGTATACATGCAAGATTGCCATCAAGAGAACCAATGATCAACAGGAATCATAAAAGCAGAAGGTCATGCTCCTTAATCTGTTCTCAGACTTGAGGCAGTTTCTAAACTTATTACCTCTTGAACAAAAGGAAGGTCAAGTCCTGTGATGATATACAGCCAACATTTTGTTCTGTTTATCTGTCGCCTAGTGTTTTTCAAAGGGACTCAGTCATTTGTTACAGTTACTGTGAACTGAAATAAGATGATAGTGAGAATTTTCCATGATTACTGGTCAGGCTTTGAATTGATCCTAATTCCTAGATATACATGTCAACATAGTAAACAAGTCAACACAGAAGATCTCATGGATGTCAAATGATCAATGGGTTTTAGCTCAGGTCCATGTCAGAGGTGATCCAGTATCCCCTAAACATAGATGGTGGTTATTTCTAAAGTTTCAGAAAGTGTAATTGGATTGGACATTTTTACCAACATGTAAGCATCCTGGATTGTTTCCATGGCTTGTGAGGTAAGGAATGGAATGTTAGTAAAGACCAAATGGAAGTCACTAAAACTGCCTATACCTACAAAATTAATAAACCAGTTAGTGCCATAACAAGGATTTGAAAGATGTAGGATAATTATTTTTTCCCATCCCTAATTAACTCAACTCTATAACCTACTTAGAAAATAGATATTGAAGGATGACAGTGAACTATCATAAAATTAATTTGAAATTGCATCTCCTGTAGAAGCTGTTTTATGTTTTGGTTGTTTCAGCAAATTAACACATTCCCTAGTACCTGGTATGCAGTTATTGATGCAGCAATATTTTTTCTTCATATCCATTAATAAAGACTATTGGAAGCAGTATTCAACTAAGAAAGCCCGCAAATACAATTTCACTGAGCTACATCAAATGTGTATAAATTTTGTATCCTTATGGTACCCTTAGTCCACAAGAAATTTCATTATCATTTCCTTCTAAAATATCACACTGGTCTATTATTTGTATGATATTATGTATATTAGACCTACTAAGAAGAAAGTAGCAGTTACTGAAAACATATTTGTAAGATATTTGTTATCTCAGGAGTCAGGAAATAAATATTAAAAATATAGAAAAATGTCAGGTACTTTACCTAGATGAAATTTCTGTTGGTCTAGTGTTGTGAGTCATGACAAGATATCCCTTCTAACATGAAGGATATATTATTGCATCTAGCCCTTCTGAGCCTGAAGAAAATATGGGTAATGCCAAGTGAACTTCATTGGGTTTTACAGCAGCAAACTCTGCATTTGAATTCACTACTTCTGCTCAAACAGGGAGTAACATGAAAGGCTATTAGTTTTGAGGAATGTCTAGAACAAATAAAGTATCTACAAGAAGACCAAGGTGACAGCAGGTTGCTCTGTGGCATAGTCCATGTGATATAGCAGATTCCACATTCTTGAAATGGCAGTGGCAGTTGGAGATGTTGTTTGTAGACTGTGACAGTTCCCCATAGTTGAATTACCATGTGCAACCTTAGGATTTGGGAAGAAAGACTTATCATTCTGAGTGTTTTGGATCTTAACAGACTGAACATTTTATCAGGGAGTGCCAAGTTACCATGAGTCATCCATCAAGGATCCAATATTGTAGGTTCCACTGATCAATGAATTCAGAAGAATACGATACTAATTTATTGCCAAGTGAAAGTAGATTATATAGGATTGGGTTCAAATTTGTTATAAAATTACAAGTAAGTAATAAGTAATATGAAGGGGCCCAAATGATCATGACTCCTATTTCTGTTCAAGGATATTTTCTTTTCCTAACTATACCTATGGTCACATGGGTCATTCTCTATATCCACTGTCCAAAAAAAAATCTGATGTACAGATAATGCTTTATGATATATAGATATCAACATATGGAGAGTTGCAATGAAAAGACAATTTCTGGAACATTCCTGATGGACAATAAAGAGGGAAAATTTTACCAATGGCAAAAGTTTACGAAGGACATGTGGATATGTTTTTTCTATTAAAAAATGGACATATGTAAGTATATATGATTATTTATAGGCTATAGCTAATGGTTTGTCAAGGTTGTCAGGAATATAATGGCATATTAATGACAATGATGTCTAGGGAAAAAGTGTGTCTTCACATTTTTGCCTCTTTGAAGAGGCAAAAATGTGAAGACAGCTTTACTCCATGTAAACATCCACAAATGGTGACCTCAGCAGAAAATGACTTTAGGGTGGTTTTGATTTGCATTTCTCTGACAGCTAGAGATGTTGAGCATTTTTTCATGTACTTGTTGATTGACTGTATGTCCTCCTCTGAGAAGTGTCTGTTCAGGTCCTTGGCCCATTTGTTGATTGGGTTGTTTGTTCTCTTATTGTCTAATTTTTTGAGTTCTTTGTATACTCTGGATATTAGGGCTCTATCTGAAGTGTGAGGAGTAAAGATTTGTTCCCAGGATGTAGGCTCCCTATTTACCTCTCTTATTGTTTCTTTTGCTGAGAAAAAACTTTTTAGTTTGAGTAAGTCCCATTTGTTGATTCTAGTTATTAACTTTTGTGCTATGGGTGTCCTATTGAGGAATTTGGAGCCCGACCCCACAGTATGTAGATCGTAGCCAACTTTTTCTTCTATCAGACGGCGCGTCTCTGATTTGATATCAAGCTCCTTGATCCATTTTGAATTCACTTTTGTGCATGGCGAGAGATAGGGATTCAGTTTCATTTTATTGCATATGGATTTCCAGTTTTCCCAGCACCATTTGTTGAAGATGCTATCCTTCCTCCATTGCATGCTTTTAGCCCCTTTATCAAATATAAGGTAGTTGTAGTTTTGTGGATTGGTTTCTGTGTCGTCTATTCTGTACCATTGGTCCACCCGCCTGTTTTGGTACCAGTACCATGCTGTTTTTGTTACTATTGCTCTGTAGTATAGTTTGAAGTCTGGTATCGCTATACCGCCTGATTCACACTTCCTGCTTAGCATTGTTTTTGCTATTCTGGGTCTTTTATTTTTCCATATGAATTTCATGATTGCTTTCTCTATTTCTACAAGAAATGCCATTGGGATTTTGATTGGCATTGCATTAAACCTATAGAGAACTTTTGGTAATATCGCCATTTTGATGATGTTAGTTCTGCCTAAGATACCATCTCACTCCAGTAAGATTGGCAGCCATTAGGAAGTCAAACAACAACAAGTGCTGGCGAGGATGTGGGGAAAAGGGTACACTTGTACATTGCTGGTGGGACTGCAGATTGGTGCAGCCAATTTGGAAAGCAGTATGGAGATTTCTTGGAAAGCTGGGAATGGAGCCACCATTTGACCCAGCTATTCCCCTTCTTGATCTATTCCCTAAAGACCTAAAAAGAGCATGCTACAGGGACACTGCTACATCGATGTTCATAGCAGCACAGTTCACAATAGCAAGACTGTGGAACCAACCTAGATGCCCTTCAATAGACGAATGGATAAAAATAATGTGGCATTTATACACAATGGAGTATTACTCTGCATTAAAAAATGACAAAATCATAGAATTTACAGGGAAATGGATGGCATTAGAGCAGATTATGCTAAGTGAAGCTAGCCAATCCCTAAAAAACAAATGCCAAATGTCTTCTTTGATATAAGGAAAGTAACTAAGAACAGAGTAGGGACGAAGAACAGGAGAAGAAGATTAACATTTAACAGGGATGAGAGGTGGGAGGGAAAGGGAGAGAGAAGGGAAATTGCACGGTAATGGAAGGAGACCCTCAGGGTTATACAGTGGAGGGGGTAGAGAGAGAGGAGGGGAGGGGAGGGGAGAGGTGGGGAGGGGGGAGGGTGGATGATGGGAAAGGCAGCGGAGCACAACAGACACTAGTTTGGCAATATGTAAATCAATGGATGTGTAACTGATGTGAATCTGCAATCTGTGTATGGGGTGAAGGTGGGAGTTCATAACCCACTTGAATCAAAGTGTGGAATATGATATGTCAAGAAATTTGTAATGTTTTGAACAACCCACAATAAAAAATTAAAAAAAAAAAAAAAGAAAATGACTTTAATTAACAAAAGATATGATGACCTCAAATAAACTAGGAAGTCTCTTTTCCAAGTCACTGCTGTAATTGCCCAGTGGGCTCATGAACAAAGTAACCTTGGAAGCAGGGAATGAAATTACTCAAGGGTTCAACAACATGGACTTCCACCAAGGCTGACTTAGCTAAGGCCAGCGCTTTGCGTCCAGTCTGACATCAGTAGAGATTGAGTCTCTGCCATGGCACAATTAATTAAAGTGATAAGCCTGTGGCATGTTGAATACCCTAGACAATTTCTATCATGAAAAGAACAGTTATTCAGTGGAACAGACTAACTATTCTTAGTGGAATAAACACTCTCAATATTGGTTCACTTTACAGGAACACAACACCTCAACCAATACTACCATTCATAGACTTAACCAGTGCCTTAAAAAAACATTTTCATGTTTTCTTTTTTAAATTTTTTAATAATTTCCATTTGTTTTAATTGGTTATATATGACAGTAGATTGCATTTATGCACTTTGATATATCATACTAGATGGGACATAATTTCTTATTTTTCTGAGTGTACATGTTGTGGAATCACACTGGTCATGTAGTCACATATATACATAAAGCATCAATAGTTTCTTTCTACTATCCTTCCTATCACCACATTCCTTCCCCTTCCCTCCCTTCACTTTACTCCACCTAGTCTAAAGTAACTCTATTCTTCTCTACTACCCCCCCACCCCGTACACCTTACTGTGAATTAGCATCCACATATTAGAGAAAACATTCATCCTTTGGTTTTGGGGGGATTGGCTTATTTCGCTTAGCATGATATTCTCCAACTCTAATTGTTTACTGGTAAATGCCATAATTTTATTTTTCTTTAAAGCTGAGTAATATTCTATCCAATATGTATGCCATATTTTCTTTATTCATCAATTGAAGGACAACTAGGTTGGTTCCATAGTTTAGCTATTGTGAAATGAGCTGCTATAAATATTTCTTTAACACAATGCCATTATTTTTATGTGGTGCTGAGGATCAAACCCGGGTCCTGCCCTTGCTAGGCAAGCGCTCTACCCCTGAGCCACAAACCCAGCCCCTGCTATTTGTTTTTTTGATGCTAAGTTTTTTAGTTCTTTATATCTCCTAGAGATTAATGCATTATTGGGGGTGCATGTGGTAAAGATTTTCTCTCAATGTGTAGGCTCTCTCCTCACATTATTGATTGTTTCCTTTGCTGAGAAAAAGCCTTTTAATTTTAATCCATCCCATTTATTGATTCTTTCTTTATTTATTTATTTATTAGCATTTTTGGAGTCTTGTTAAGGAAGTCAGGGCCTAGGCCAACATGGTGAAGATTTGGGCCTACTTTTTCTTCTATTAGTGTATAATCTCTGTTCTAGTGCCTAAGTCTTTGAACCACTGTGAGCTGATATTTGTGCAGAATGAGAGATAGAGATTTAATTTCGTTTTGCTACATAAGGATTTCCAGTCTTGCCAGCATCATTTGTTGAATAGGCTATCTTTTCTCCAGTGAATGTTTTTGGCACCTTTCTCCAGTATGACATAACTATTTTTATGTGGGTTTGTCTCTGTTCTCTATTCTTCACCATTGGTCGACAATTCTATTTTGGTGCCAATACCATGCCATTTTTGTTACTATAGCTCTGTAGTATAGTTTAAGGTCTGGTATTGTGATGTCTCCTGCTTCACTTTTATTGCTAAGGATTGCTTTGGCAATTCTGAGTCTCCTACTTTTCCAAATAAATTTCAGAATAAGTTTTCTATTTCTATGAAGAATGTCATGTTTTCTATGTAGCATTGATTCTGATCAAAGAACTCACATTACAACCACTGAAGGGCAGCAATGGGTTCCTGATGGCACCATTCACTGGTCTTACCATTTTCCAAACATCCTAAAGCAGCCACAATGATTTTTTTTTAAAAAAAGTGTTATAGCTTTTCAAAAACTCAGTTCTAACCCCAGCAAATTAGCTATAAATTTTGGAGCTGGGGAATGTCCTCCAGGAAGCCATACAGGTTCAGCATCCAGTTTATGGTGCTGTTTTGCTCATAGCCAGTTTTAATAAGTTCAGGTCTAGGGTTGGAATTGGGAGTGATCTGAGTTACTACTACCAATAGTGATTGACTCAAAAAATCGTGCTTTCACCAGAACATACAACAAGTCTATTGAACTGGAACTTAATATTGCTGCCTGACTATTTAGGATCCCTATACATCTAAAAGCGCACCTATGAGGCATGCTACTGTACTGATTGGGTAGACTAATCCTGATTAGCAAACGAAAATTAAGCTAAAAGTGAGGCATGCCAAAATTAAGGATATGTCTCGAGTATCAGCCATTGTTTAGTATTAGCATGCCTTGTGTTTAAAGTCTGTGAAAAACTACAATAACTACAAATATGCAAGACAGCTAACAGTCCAGAAACCTCAGAAATGAATGACTATGTCAGTGTACTCTACACGAAATCACAATCAGTTGAAGGACGTGATAAGTGCAAAAAGAATATTGAATGTGTGGTGGATACTTGTGCTTAAAGTTTCATGATTTATATCTTAAAATTCACTTTGAAGATAAAGCAAGATTTATTTTAAGAAGTCCAGTAATGAACTGAAAATCATGACTAGTAAGTAGGAGATTCTGGAACATGGCACCTGACTCATGTCACATTAAAAAACTGGTGGTAATAGGTACAAAAGAAACTATTTAGGAGTAAATGAAAAGAGTTTGACTCATAGTGGGGTAGGGAGGGACAGCATGGGAGTAGGCCCAATTCTCAATAGAGAAGAGGGGTTGGAGGGAAAGGGAAGGGGCAGGGGATTAGCAAGGATGGTGGAATGTGATGGACATCATTATACAAAGTACATGTATGAAGACTTGAATTGGGTGTCAACATACTTTATATACAAACAGAGATGTTAAAAATTGTGGTATATATGTGTATTAAGAATTTTAATGCAAAAAAAACACACAAAGTACGTGTATAAAGGCATAAATTGGTATGAACATACTTTATATACAGAAATACAAAAAAAACTGTGCTATATATGTGTAATAAGAATTGTAATGCATTCCACTGCTATCGTGTATTTAAAAAATAATAAAATCAATAAAAAAAGAAAAAAGAAAATGAAAGAAGTGTTTTGCATGACTTCTTATTGCTGTTTGCTTAGCATTAGCAATTAGAAATGGCCAGTTATGAAGTGGCTGCCAAAAGCTTGCAGAAGCCACTAAATGCATTGTAATTCTCCCTGTGTTTTGTTGTAATATGCAAACCACAGACTTCTATGGGGGCTGGATTTAAGTGTGAGGACAAAAACCAAATTAAAAGAGTCCCCTGCAGAGTCAGACACCTAAATGTCACACAATTGTTGATGATATAAAAAACTCATGGTAAAAGACCTTTTAATGGAGATTCAGCAAATCATTAGAGATTGAAACTTTCCCACTTCTAAAAGCCCGAACATCTCACTGCCTTCTGTCATCACAAGCATGAGAGCCTCCAGGGTTCATTACACTTATATGGCTCCATAGTGAAAATGACATTATGGGTTAATGACTTTAAGAGTTAAGAGAATTGCTGAGCTGTATTTTTCAAAGGCAACTGCATATGATTATTACATAGGAATGGTTTTCATATATTTTAAGCTACTCATGGAGAAAAATAAATTGGAGAAGGCTTATTGTTTTTGTTTTTTTTCATCAAAATAATTGTCTGGATTCATGCCAGCAGTTTTCCATATAATATTAAGCAGCACTCAACTGTACAAAACTAATGTCTTGACCAAGAAAAGGCAACTAAATTCAGGCTATGGTTATTTTATCAAAGTTCCCTGGTCATTGGGTCTTAGTGGAACTTGAGTTCCACGAGAGAATGCAAGAGACTAAAATTATGAAGATAAGTAGATGTATTACCTCCAGCCACCTACATAAAGCTGTTTGCTTATTTGTGAAGCGAATGTTTGTTTACTCTGTCTCTGTACTTTTCCTATGAGGAAGAATTCTTTATTCATACAAGATCCACTATATGAGAATTCTATGTCTATGCATTTGTTAAAGAATATATTTCTTAAAAAGATGTGCTACTAAAAAGCAGTCATAACATCACTAATTTAAAAGTTTTTAAGCATTAAGACACAAGCTTTGAAAATTTAATTTATTACTCCTTTACATTTTCTACCGGTTTTACAAAGGGGATTCAAATTTCCCATGGCTTTGCGGCTAATATGAGATATAACCTGGATCTCAAATACACATACTCTAAATTTGGAGATTTACTTTAAATCCTTATATTATCATAAACTGATTTTTAATCAAAATTTCAAAACATTGATGTAATTAAAGAACTCATAAAAATATACTATTAAAATTGAAGCTAATAATTTAATATAATAAATTCAACTTATTTTTCACACATGTCTTCTGTTTGCAGTTTATTGAATAGTTATCATACTGACTTCTAGATTCTTGTCAGTGACTTCAACACCTTTACTATAAGTTTGTTCTAATTAAGAGACATTATTGAAAAATTCCTAAGGGTACTGGTGAAAAACTGATAAGTGAGTTAATGAAGGATCACTTGGTTACAAGTAGTGAAATTTCCCACTCAGATTAAAAACACAAGAACATAAAGTACAAACAAAGTTCTTCAGGTTTAGAATAGAAAACAAAAGTAGCAGCCAAGTTAGAATACCTGTGTTTTCTTTTCAAAACCTGGCCTTTCAGTTCTGATTATTATTATTTTTCCTTGAAGTACATTTTTGTCTTCCCCATGGGAGCATCTTATTCTGCTTCACCATGCACATGGAGAAAGGTACCTGTCTCACTCATCGTTAGTCCATCTATACTCCTTAACCAGAGGTACCAAAATCAAATTGGGAAAATTTAAGGATCCAACAAAGACCAACCTAAATTGCAAATTGTTAGAAAAAGAGCATTTGGGAAGCCAGGTGATGTCTATCTCTCAGTTATAGCCAAATAAGTACAGTAACTAATAGAAACACAACTTTCTGAAATCACTCACAGGGATGAGGTGTTATGGTTTGGACGTGAGATGACCCCAAAAGCTTATGTGTGAGACAATGCAAGAAGGTTCAGAGGAAAATAATTAGGTTATAAGAGTCTTAACCCAATCAGTGAATTAACCCCCTGATGGGATTAACTGGTGGTAACTAAAGTCATGTAAGGTATAGCTGGAAGAGGTGGAATCTGAGGACATGGCTTTGGGGTATATTTGTATTTGGCAAGTGGAGACCTCTCTCTCTGTGTTCTGATCATCATGTGAGCTACTTTCCTCTGCTACATTCTTCTGAAAAGATGTTCTGTCTTACCTGGAGCCCCAAGAAATGTAGCCTACTGTCTGTGGATTGAGAGCTTTGAAACCATGAGCTCCCAAATAAATTTTCATCCTCTAAAATTGTTGTCGTTGGGTCTTATACTCACAGCAGGAAAAAACTTGACTAAAACACTAGGGGAAAGGGCTATAAAACCTGGGAAATATTTAAATGATATTAATTAATTTCATACTAAATTCTAAGGAATAAACTTCCATATAAGTTTTGTAATAGAAAATACAATGTGGAAATTATACACACACTCAGGTAGAACTCTTAGCGAATATATTACCTTGTTCAGGATGTACCATAGGAAATAGTGTATGTAATGATATTCACCTAAAAGCACACATAATTTGTAAAGCAGTCCACAGATGCTCACTTGATTTGTTATATTTTTTTTTCCTTGAATAAGTCCAAAATTCTCTGGAATAAATTTTAGTGGATCCTTAAAAGATTATTGTTGTTGCATATTAAATTTTATCTTTGATCATTTTAATGATTTTTCTCCTCCTTAACTAGAGGTCCAAAATGAAATGTTTTCGGAACCAAGAAGTAGGATAGCAATTGGATCAACCTGTTTTAATGTGTGTGTCACATATTGAGATCATGGGATAAAAATCAGGTTGAGTAAAGCATATTGATAGACCAGATCAATCCCCCTCTTCTCACTATCTTCATTCTGAAGAGTGATATCCAAGTTGAATTTCTAATTAAGTCCATTAGACTATTTTTTTATCAATATAGTCAGTTAAATAGGAGAGAGAGGTAGTATTGTAACAAAAAATAAAACTCTCAGCAATCCTCAACAAAATAGATGCAGAATAGCAAATATTGGAGACTAATATATTCCAGGCTTCCAGGAAATATTATTTTATTCTCCTTTTCCATAAAATAAAAAATATGCAAAGGCAAGAAAACTGCACACCCACAATTTATTTTCTTTTCAGAGTCACACAAGCACATATAATGTAAGAAACATCAGGACAGAGTCAGATCACAGGGAGTGATCTGTTATATGGTAAATATTTAAAATGACACAGTGAAGCCCTGTACCACAGTCATCTATTTATCTCAGTATAAAAGAATGAATGTTCCACTGCGGTATTTTAAAGAAGTGTGTATGGCTAAATATTAGAATTGGCTAGAAACAGGTAAGGGCACATACTGTTTCTCATGTGTCTATTTTTCATTTTGAAATTGAAATATTTAATTTATGATAGATATTTTAGAAAGTTATCAAATAAATTTAATATTTATGGAATGCTGCATTCCCACACAACATTTCTATTATCATACTTATCCACATAATTCAACCCCACTTTTGCCTTATAGTTGTATTTTAAGTTGAAGCTAAATAAAAATATAGCAACTAGTATAGTGACACAGCCAAATCAATGTTCATAGCAGTGCAATTCACAGCAGCTAAGCCATGGAACCAAACTAAGTGCCCATCTACACATGAATGGATAAAGAAAATGTGGTATATATGCACAATGGAATATTACTTATCCACAAAGAAAATGAAATTATGGCATTTGCTGGTAAATGGATGGAGCTGGACATGATTATGTTAACTGAAATAAAGCAGACTCAGAAAGCCAAAGGTTGTATATTTGCTCTGATATGTGGAAGCTAGTTCAAACTAAAGTATATCTATATCTATATCTATCTATATATCTATATCTATCTCTATATCTCTATCTCTATATCTATCTATATATATATATATATATATATATATATATATATATAGAGAGAGAGAGAGAGAGAGAGAGAGAGAGAGAGAAATGAGGGGAGAAATTGGGGAATTCCACCAAAATAAAGACCAGAGAACTAGATCAATGGGACTGAGAGGGACAGAGAAGGGATGGGATAAGAGAAGAAAGTGGAAGGAATCTGACCTAGCTTTCCTTTGTGCATACATGAATGAATATACTACAGTGAATCTCACCATCATGTATATCCCCAAGAAACTAACCAAAAATTACACACACACACACACACACACAGAGAGAGAGAGAGAGAGAGAGACAAAGAGACAGAGAGACTGGGTGGGGCAGGCATGATGGCACATGCCTGCAATCCCAGCATCTTGGGAGGCTGAGGCAGGAGGATATCACATTCAAGGCCAGCCTCAGCAACTTAATGATGCCCTAAGCATTTTAGTGAGACCCTGTCACTAAAAATAAAGAATAAAATAAAATAAAAAGGACTGGGTATCTCAGTAGTTAAGCACCCTTGAGTTCAATTGCTGGTACCAGAAAAAAATAAAATAAAATAAATAGAAGAAAGTTCAGTAGAAGAGAATGATGGAAACTGAAGGGAAAAGGGAAAGGTACGAGGGGAAGAAGGAAAGGGGAAATACTGGGGAATGAATTTGAACAAATTATATTCCGTGCTTTTAAAATTTATGTCAATTGTGAATTATAATGTTATATATATATCAGAAATAAACAAAATTTTAAAAATTAACACCACATAAATCCCAGGAAACTAATTCTCTAGCTGTTTTAGTCAGCTTTTTTCACTGCTGTGACTAAATGGATCTGACCAGAACAGCTTTAAGGAGGAAAAGATTATTTGAGGGCTCACAGTTTCAGAGGTCTTAGTCCATAGAAGGTTGGCTACATTCCTTGGGGCTCGAGGTAAGGCTGATCATGGAAGGAGAGGGTGGTATAGGAAAGCAGCTCACCTCATGGAGACCAGGAAGCAGAGACAGCCTACTTGCCAGATACAAATACCTACCCAAAGCCAAACCCCAATCCCCACCTCCTCCAACCACACCCTCAAACTTCAGTTACCACTCATCTAATCCCTGTCAGGGGATTAAATCCCTGATTGGGTTAAGACTCTTAAAACCCAATCATTTCTCCTCTGAAATTTCTTGCATTGTCTCACATGTAAGTTTTGGGGGGACAGCACATCTAAACCATAACAGTAGTCATTTTCAAAACTTCTTTTTAAAATTGCCCTTTCAAAAAAATCTAAAAAATACTAAGACCAAAATTTACACACACACACACACACACACACACATCCAAACAAGAATTATTTATTAACTTGATATAGATTGAACATATCGTTTTCTCAGTCTTGGTTTATTTTTCTCATATCCATAAATAGCATCACATAGAAGGGGTCAAAAATTCAAACTGTTCATATTCTGTTGACATTTGAGTAGTTAGAAGGGCCATTTACTATGCTTGGTGATTACTCATATAACTTAGTTTGTAATTTTAAAAGCTTTAGATGGATAATTACAGAAAGTACTCTTAATATGTAATATTTCCTTAACAAATAGACTTATTTCTTCTCCTTAGGCCATAATTAATATGTGAAAAATGAATTCTGATTAGACACTTTTGGTTTATACAGGAAAAGCAAGAAAATTTTTAAAAAAGGGATTAATGACATTTTTCTCTAAAGTATATGGTAGTCAGGAGGTCAAAAAAAGGTGAAAGATACACAAATAAGTAGAGAAAAGTGGAGTATAATATGCTGTCACAGTCTGAACTCATTTCTGCTAATTTGAGAGATTGTTTCAAATGATGACTTCAGAGGCCTCCTGGTGACATTCAAGTGGACCATTTAAGATAACTGTGATATCAGAAATCCAATTTTAGTAGAGATGAGACCTTTATATTATAAGAACTGTTCATGAACTCTAAGTTCTCACAGTCACCTTTTCTCTATTCAAATGAAATTGCCCTATTTCATATTGAGATGTCAGGTGTGCAACTCATTAAGTACATTGCAAAATGCTAATAGGATCCTTTTAATTAAAGTTTCTCCACATTGGACAATTAAGAGTTCATGAAGAACATACCCAGATAAAATTATTCGTGATATTTAGCACTAAATCCCATATTTATTACTGTAATGAATAAAAAAGACAGTACTATGAAAAGTACAACTTAACTCATTAATATTGTTATAGCTTTTATAATCCTTCTTATTTGGCATTAATTAATCCAGGTAAATTGAATGTTGTTTCCAAATTTACTATTACAAAAATAATACTGGGTTTTGTTTCTTTAACTCACTGATGTATTTCAAATAATTAATGTGTTGTTTGTTTGTTTGTTTGTTTGTTTTGAATGGAAAAAACCCAAGGGGATTTCCACTTATAATAATATTTAGAAACACAAGTAATTTTAACTACAATTATTATATAAGAAATACTATTCAATGGGTACTGGATATTTAAAAACTTTGCCAATAAGTTTTACTAGTTATTTCGCATTTTCTATTGATTTAATTCTTACAAAAATCCTATTAATTAGATACAATTTTGTTTTACATTTTATTGATAGATTAAGTTGCTGGAAGTCATTATGCTATTTATTTACACAGCTGGAAATAAAATCCAGACTTTCATCTCCTGTGGTTGCAGCATGTTGTTATTGTTATATCTGCTGCCTTTTTCAATTCACTTACATTAGAGAAGGAAAACAGAGATGTAGCATCTGCTTTCTGATAATGACCAGAACTCGTGGCACTGGAAGGTTGATGATAAGAGTTTAAGTTTTCTTCATACAAATTGCTTTGTAGTTGCAAGATGAAATCATAACTGTGAAAGATGTCTTGACAACTGAAATGAATATCTGCGAAAAGGTAGGTAGACAGCATGTGCTTCTGAATGTTTTACCCTGAGAATGACACAATGACATGATGTGATATTTTGTCTGGAGATGAAAAATGAGAGATTATTAACAGACTTAGAGAAATTTTTATGTGAAAAGAAGATGGACTTAGTATTTTAAAAAAACTAATTTGAAAAAAATAAAAAGGACAAATGAACTATTTCCAATTAAAGGAAATTAAAGAAATACCTGATCATTGATGTTATCCTTTTAAGGCAGGAATAATTACTACAAAGAATCTCACTGGGTCAGTTCACACAATGGGATCATGGACCACAGATTAGTATTAAATTAATGTTAAATTGTCATGAATTGATAACAATATGGTGGTTACATTAGGAAATATCCTTATTCTTAATATGTGGTAAAATGTGAACTTGGCAGATATACAATCTTGATATAAAAACAGTTCCCTTTTCTCTTGGTATTTTAAAGATGTTTTTCTGTTTTCTAGTGAATGCAATGCCTTTTATTATAAAATTTGCTACAAGATGTTCCTTTGAAAATGGTCTCACTCTCCTTTCCAACCCCACCTTTGGTGACATTACAAATATTCTCTTCATTTTTGGTCACTTTATCCCATAATTTATCTAAAGAATTTTCCTTTTCATTTATCCTTCTTGACTCTGTTGTTTTATAACTCAATAGATTTATGTAATTCAAAGACCATATTTCTCCAATGTTTTCTTTCCCATCCTTTCATACCTACTTCTCAGAACATTCTATTGTGTCCAAATTGTCTCTTATCCTCTTTTATGTGTCTCCAAGATTTTTTCTTTTGTCTCTCAAGTTCAGTCTGTCTCTTTTTTAAAATCTCATCTTCCATTTCCTAGACAATCTTCTGATAAACCCAAACTGCACTTCAACACTTACATTGAGTTCATAATTTACTCTATTGTATTTTTAACTCCTAAAGCTTCCATATAATTTTTTGCAGTAAACTGGCACAATTACTCAGAGGTTGTACCTATCCACTTCTTTCTTTGCTCTGCTTTCTGGGCCATGTTAATTACAATTTGTTTTTTATTAGATTCTGGATTTTTTTTATCCAGCTTGCCACACACACACAAGCACACAGTACACGGGTACATACACACACACACACACACACACATACACACAACACTTTGAAGCAAAAACTATGTTCCAGTGGATTGTTTTAATCCCCTAATTCCCCAGTCTCAGAGACAATGTTGCCTTTAGTTCTGGTCTCATCAATAACTTATTTCAAAACATTTCTCTATCTCTTTCTCCCCATTGGGTCTCCATGTTATTCTCAGGGGAAGTGTTTTATTCTATGATATTACATTGTGGATGGACATGGTAATAATACTTTATTTTAATGAACTGATTTTATAAAAATATAGTTGATACTTTGACCATAGATATCACTCTACATGTAGAATTATATTGCTGAAATAAAACAATATTACAATGTGCTTAGGTATGTTTTAATTTAAAATATCTGCTCTTGTTTCACATATTTAGAATATTAAATTTCATATATCAGAAGTATGAAAAATAGAGATGTGATATGTAAAACATTTGAGTGATCTTCTGTCTCATACTGAGAGTTCCATAAGTGATGGTGAGGTGAGATACTCAGGTTTAACTTACTGTTTGGAGAGGAAATCAATGAGAAGTGATGTTTATAATAGCTGAGGCTGGACATAATGGCACTCACCTGTAATTTCAGCTACACTGGAGGCTGAGGCAGCAGGATCTCAAGTTTGAGGCCAGTTTGGAGTCTCCAATTCGGAGACTCTGTGTCAAAATAAGAAATAAAAAGGGCTGGAGATTTTTTTAGTTGTAAAGAACTCCTGGGTTCAATCCTGAGTACTATAAAAATAACAACAGTGGAAACTTATCCTGTAAACACATTTTTATCAGTTTTCAAGGTAATATACATTTGCTTATTTGGAAAAATTTGACATTTAAAATCTTTATAAATCATGGGCATGAGAAAATTCGAATGTGTCTTTGATATTCTACTTTTCCTCCAGATAGAAAGTCTGATGGATTCAATTGGAATGTTTTATTTTTCACTCTCTTCCCAACTGATCCCATTTTAACAGAATTTAAAATATGTTTAGTTGTGCTTTTATAAATCTTATATGCATCTTCAATTGTATCCTGTTTAACTTTTGGAATTCTTTTGCCTCAAATCCACCTATCAATAATATCCCCCAGTAGCTTGAACAGGGTATAAGCCTAAACTCTTGAGTTCATGGAAATGTTAACTCCCTGATGTGCTCCTTCTATCTTACTTACACCCTTACATTTTACCTCACAAGTATATAAACAATAATTATCAATTAAAAATAAAACCCACAAAAGGCATTGCTGTCATAATTATCAGTGTAAGCATTTTTAAAAGAAGGAAAAAAAAAACTCTCAGAAGTAGTTTATATCTAGATGCATCAAAATGAAGACAAAAGAAAAAAGAAGTCATTAAATTAGTTCAGATTTTTTCCATCTACACTTGTTTTCTCTATATAATGTCACTTGGTTTGGATTGATTCATTCATTTAAGAGATGTTTTGAGCTATTTTTATATTTGGTGCTCAATGGTGTGCATACTGTGGCAAGCAAAACAAGATCTCTCTTCATATGCTTGCTTCACATGTGTGCTAGTGGAGGAGGCAACCCAAACCAGCTAAACAAGTACATATAAAGATTTCTGTTCTATTCATATAAATATGCTTAAACAAAGAATAGAGTTAAGTGAGATGGAAGGGATTGCTGTTTCATAAAGGCTAGAACATATCAAAATTGGCTCTCATAGGGATTCTGTGAGCTATAACCTAAGAGCTGCAAGAATCTATTAAGTCATGTGAACATCCAGAGGGGGTCCCAGGAGCTGGGGCAGCATATGCAAATGCCCTTATGGGGCATTCTGCTTGATATAGATCAAAATGACAAATGTGATCTAAATATAGAGTGGAGGGGAGTGCTTCTAAGTAAAATTAAAGTACTAATAATAGGCCAGAACATTATACTTCTCTGAAGATCATGATAAGGAAATGGAAGTCACTGATTAGTTTTAATAGGGTTGAATGTGATGCAATTTCCTATTTAATATAGAAATTCTCTAGATAAGAAATGTTCTAAAGTACCAGAGTGGAAGCAAGACGCAGGGAAATTTAAGAATCCCTGTACAAAATCAAAGTAGTTTCAAATGAGGGAGAAAGCAGAGAAGCTGATTGTAAGAACAGAACAGGCCACTAAACTTACATTGTATTAAATAAGCTACTATAAGAGGTAAGTACTACTATTTATATATGTTCTGATGACTCTCAATTTGTACAGATAAATAAAAAATTTAAAAGAGAATTGCTGATTAAGACTAATTCTTCAAAACTGAATATGAACAATTATTTCCTGTCATTTTATCACTTTTGCTCATACTCAAAGAGTATTAACTTGTTATTTTAATTAATTAAAATTTTTGTGTAGGCCTTTTAATATATAATTTCTAGATTATTTCATAAAACATTAAGAGTTGTGCTACTTAAATACTGAGAAGGTATCTGTGTTAATGGCACATATGTAAGTATTAATGCTAATGTTGGAAAAAATATTGTAAATACTGAGGTGGAAAACAATATACTGATATAAAATTGTTTTTCAGATACATTATTTCCTCTTTTATCTCTGAATTAGCAAAACAAATGACATATGGTTTAATAAATGCCATGTGTCCCTTCATTTTTTTTTTTTGGTTTTATTCATTTGGGGACATATTAGTGATTTTGAGGATATAGGGTTATTTTTCCTCAAATGATATATTATTGAAAATATAAAGGAAGACTTTCATATAGAAAATTCCAAATATGCTCTTGCAGGACATATAAGACCACATCTTTATAAAATTAATGAGTTGCCTAAGGCCAGAATCATTTAATCTCTTTTTCAAATCCTTAATCCCCTAGATTTAAAACACTGTATCTTTCAAAACTTATGATGTCCATTTATATTCCAGATATTACAAGATAGTCACATTTCACTGTTATTTTCATGAAACTTCTTTGAGAAGTCTTTGTGATAAAAGTAACAAAAGTATCTTAAGGTACCTCTGAGTTCTTTGAAAATTATCTTTTATTTATTCTAAGAACTGGAACAAGAACTTCTTAGGTATTCAAATAACAGTCAGGGACATTGTGAGTTTGTCAGTGGAAGAAATGTGAATTGTTCATGAAAATCAGTCTGTGTCATATGATCAATGAAACCCTCAAAGTGCCTGATTTTATCATTAAATACTTTAGCTTAATAAAATGCTCTTATGAATGCAATAAATGATGCTATTTTGTAGTAGATAGTATACATTGTCAAGGAATAATGAACAGGACTGAAATATATTGTGCTGTGAACATTTTTCCTGCACAGACAGGAAAATAGGATGGAAAAAAAAAATATATATATATATATATATATATTGAAGATTAAAAGACTGCAGCTATTGTGGCAAAGTGAAAGATAATTTGAGACACTATTCAATCTTAAGTTAGCCGTTTCCATTTTTTAGTAGTGAATAAAATGAAATTGCAGGTTTGAAAGGTGAAAATAGGAAATTGTTTCATTATCTTAGCAGAGTCCAAGAATGTAAGAACTCTTAGCATAAAATTTAACCTTTGAAATTTGTCTGTGTGTAGTTTATTTGTGTGCATATGTGCATAAATCCATCAATTGCTGTCTTTAATTTCTGTTAATTCTCCTTGGAATGCATTTTGTAATATTCTCTTTACCATCAACTTCTCCTATTATTTCAGTATAGGTAGACATATGTAATCTGGATAGACATTTTACATTTATATAGTTCAATATTTTTTTCCACTTGTTCTTTTTATTCATGCAGTTTCATTATGCGGGACTCGCCTACCTGTTCCTCCTTCAGTCTATGTCAGGGAGTCACATCTTCCCTTTAGGCTCCATTCCTTTCTGCATTTGAATGAGAGTCCTTATAAATGGAATTCCTGAGTCAGAAATCTGAAAATAAATTGAAATAAGTCCCTTTAAAACATTTCAGCAGAGGACTACATCTTTTATTTTTAAAGACTTTCAGAGAGTCCCAAATTTCTTTCTTACATATGCAGACATTTATGTTTCCATTCCATTCAGATTAAGCAACATTTGAAAAATCACAGTATATTTGCAAAATGCATTCACCAGAACATTTTAAGAAAATACAAGTCCTTACATAAATGTGTGTGTGTGTGTGCACTATAGCTATCCCTACACCAGGTTCTTGATAAAATCCCTTAATACTGTCTTTAAAATAGTGCTCTAAAATCAAATAAAACTCTGCAAGTTGGAGGAAGCTTTAGCCTACATAAAATTAATTCAAACTCAAATGTGCAATTCTTCACATGGTAATTCACAGAATAAGATATAAAAGAAATTATAAAATGTACTTGATACAAAAGAGCATGAACTTCAAGTTCTTTCTGTATATCTCCAATAACTAGACCATTTTAGATAATAAAATGCTAATAGGCTTTTAATGATCTTTAATAAAAACTTTGAACATGAACCACCTAACAGAACTGCCGAAGTTTACAGAGTATCAAGTTCCTAGTAATTGCAATAATCTTCTCCAACATTTTTCCTTCAATATGCATTAGTTGGGGATACAGCACAGTGTTCAAATATCTGCCTAGCATATATGACATCCTGAATTCAATCCCAACACTACATACACACACAAAAAAGGCATAATTGATGATTGTTAATATTGTGGAATTAAAAATAGAACATGATATAAGAAGGATCAATATAATAAAAGATCGAGGATTGAAGAGTTAATCTTTTATTATACTGATTCTTATGATATACATATTTTATGCTCATACATCGGGTGAAGAAATCTCATCAGAAAACCAAATAAATGAACTTGAAAGTGCTAAATCCCAAGAAATTGTATAATTTGTTTATACACACACACACACATACACACACACAAACACACACACACATCCATATTACCTACTCAGTTCTAACTTGAGCAAAAGAAATGTAATGTAAGTTGACATTATTATATGTCATCAGAAAACTGCTGTTTCTTTGCTCTTTGCTTTGGTATATGTACTAACTCCAAAGGAATACATTTTAACAAGAATTAACTACTTTGTTGATAATAGAAGCACTACGTAAAAATTATTTGATTTTTAAAGTTTTTATTTATTTTTAAAGAAATACATTTCAATTTATTTTAGATCTCAGTAAGAGCAAAAAAAAAAAACGTTGGCTTCCCTTATTACTATTTTAAAGAAATCACCACATTTTTTTGTACACTCTATGATATGCCTTTTTAAAAAAATAATTTCTTTTTATTTGTATACATGACAGTAGAATACATTTTGACATATTTTACATACATGAAGCATAAATTCCCATTCTTGTGGTTGTACATGATATGGAGTTACACTGGTCATGTATTCATATAGGGAAATGGAAGACTTATGTCTGATTCATTCTACTGTCTTTCCTATACTCACCCTCACTATCTTCCCTTCGTTTTCCTTTGTCTAAACCAATGAACATCTATTCTTCTCTCCTTCTCTTATTCTGTGTGTGCATCCGAATATCAGAGAGAACATTTCACCTTAGTTTTTTTTTTTGGAATTGATTTATTTTACTTAGCATGATAATCTCCAGTTCCATCCATTTACTGTTAAATACCATAATTTCATTCTTCTTTATGGCTGAGGAATATTTCATTGTGTGTATATACCACGTTTTTTTTTTTAATCTATTCATCTGTTGAAGAGCATCTAGGTGGATTCCAAAGCTTAGCTATTGTGAATTGAGCTGCTATAAACATACATGTGGCTGTGTCACTATAATATGCTGGAAATCATCATATTTAACACTAATATTTGTCCTTTGCATGCCTTACTAGAATATAAAAAACAAAGGGCTAAATTTGTTTCTCTTACTAATACCTAAAGGTATATATTGTTTACACTAACTTCCTTCCTTTTGCCTAATTTTTCTATATACTAAGTTTACATTTTATTTGTGTTTATCTTATTTGATACAGATTATCATAAGAAAATTATTTTATATTTAATTTAAGGCTTTATATACTTCTTTATACAGTTTAACAAAATATTAAATACATTAAAAATCTTCAAAAGTAAGGTATGAATATTTATCTTTCTTTGTACTTACACACACTAGAGTTTTGAGTATTTAATATTCTTTCAATGATTAACTACAGTGAGCATTTTCCCTGGATAATTTTGAAACTTGTATATGATACGGAAGTTCACACAGTAATAGAAAATGTACTGTGTGCTTAAGCATTTATTATGAACCAGAAACGAGTATAGTCTACATGCAAGTGTGTGATGTTATAAAAGCCTTAGAGGAAAGTACTAACTGCTTTCAAAATGATTATGCTGATAACTAAGTGAAACAAAATTGGTGAACTACAGAACATAAATTCCCATCTGGCATTCTCTCATTAACAGAAGTATGAGTTTCTTTCAAATTGTGTCTTTTTCCTTGAAGACTCAATGTGACAGATAGAATCACCATGTTTTATAGATACTTGCATATTAAAATACATATTATATCAAATACATATTATATCAGTTTATTGGAAAGAAAAGCCTGACAAAACAGATAAAACAGTGGTATTAATGTCTTCCATTTTTTGTCCACACAATGAAAATAATCAAAAAATCATTAAATAACACATACAATCATTTGGTGCAAACTGAACTCTGACATGTATAATTTCAAAAACCTAAATATTTGTCAATGCACCGATAAAGAAAGCGGGGTGTATGAATAGTTAGATAGACAGATAGATAGCTGTTATAGGTGAAATACTATAGACAAAAAGAAGGCTGCATCATGAGTAAACCTGGAGGATATTATGTTAGTACAATAAGTCATATACAAAGTAACAAAATCATATGCAAAAGGAAAAATATGCATGATCTCACTTCTATGTGGAATTTTTTTTCTTGAAAAAGTAAAATGTACAGAGAGAATAAAACAGTAGTGACTGGGGGAGTCGGGAGGAAATGGGAAGATATTGTTCAAAGGATATACATCAGTAGATATGTAGGAGGAATAAATCTACAGATCTAATTTACAGCATAAGGATGATAGAAACCAAATTTGTGTTCATTGTATTATGGATTTTTGTTGAATAGGAAATATTTCAATGTTGGTGTCAAAAAAAAAGATATAACTGTTTGATAGAGGTATGTTATTTGGATTCGCTATAGTGACTAATTTACCACCTATGTGTATCCCTTTACATCACACTGCAGACATCAAATATACAAAACAAAATTTACTTTTAAAAGGTAATGAAGTGTGTAACTTAGGATGCCCTGGGAAATTTTCAACAATTTAAATTCCAAGCACTGCCATGGATATACATTTTTACATGAAGGAGTATTTAGCCAGAAGAAAAGTCTTACAATTCTTTGAAGTTATTATTATTTTTCATTCATCCCACATATGAATTTTAAATGTGATAAGCGATTTTAACAAACCTTTTACAAAAATATGACCAAATCTTGCTTACTGTGGACAAACATTAAATGGATAATAAAAATACTGATAGTTTTTTTAAGGATAATGGATTTTCTTCCTTTTTTTTATATTTTTAATTTTTTATTGTGGGTTGTTCAAAACATTACAAATTTCTTGACATATCATATTCCACACTTTGATTCAAGTGGGTTATGAACTCCCACCTTCATCCCATACACAGATTGCAGAATCACATCAGTTACACATCCATTGATTTACATATTGCCAAACTAGTGTCTGTTGTGCTCCGCTGCCTTTCCCATCATCCACCCTCCCCCCTCCCCACCTCTCCCCTCCCCTCCCCTCCTCTCTCTCTACCCCCTCCACTGTATAACCCTGAGGGTCTCTTTCCATTACCATGCAATTTCCCTTCTCTCTCCCTTTCCCTCCCACCTCTCATCCCTGTTAAATGTTAATCATCTTCTCCTGCTCTTCATCCCTACTCTGATCTTAGTTACTCTCCTTATATCAAAGAAGACATTTGGCATTTGTTTTTTAGGGATTGGCTAGCTTCACTTAGCATAATCTGCTCTAATGCCATCCATGTCCCTGTAAATTCTATGATTTTGTCATTTTTTAATGCAGAGTAATACTCCATTGTGTATAAATGCCACATTTTTTTTATCCATTCGTCTATTGAAGGGCATCTAGGTTGGTTCCACAGTCTTGCTATTGTGAACTGTGCTGCTATGAACATCGATGTAGCAGTGTCCCTGTAGCATGCTCTTTTTAGGTCTTTAGGGAATAGACCAAGAAGGGGAATAGCTGGGTCAAATGGTGGCTCCATTCCCAGCTTTCCAAGAAATCTCCATACTGCTTTCCAAATTGGCTGCACCAATTTGCAGTCCCACCAGCAATGAACAAGTGTACCCTTTTCCCCACATCCTCGCCAGCACTTGTTGTTGTTTGACTTCATAATGGCTGCCAATCTTACTGGAGTGAGATGGTATCTTAGGGTGGTTTTGATTTGCATTTCTCTGACAGCTAGAGATGGTGAGCATTTTTTCATGTACTTGTTGATTGACTGTATGTCCTCCTCTGAGAAGTGTCTGTTCAGGTCCTTGGCCCATTTGTTGATTGGGTTGTTTGTTCTCTTATTGTCTAATTTTTTGAGTTCTTTGTATACTCTGGATATTAGGGCTCTATCTGAAGTGTGAGGAGTAAAGATTTGTTCCCAGGGTGTAGGCTCCCTATTTACCTCTCTTATTGTTTCTTTTGCTGAGAAAAAACCTTTTTAGTTTGAGTAATTCCCATTTGTTGATTCTAGTTATTAACTTTTGTGCTATGGGTGTCCTATTGAGGAATTTGGAGCCCGACCCCACAGTATGTAGATCGTAGCCAACTTTTTCTTCTATCAGACGGCGTGTCTCTGATTTGATATCAAGCTCCTTGATCCATTTTGAATTCACTTTTGTGCATGGCGAGAGAAAGGGATTCAGTTTCATTTTGTTGCATATGGATTTCCAGTTTTCCCAGCACCATTTGTTGAAGATGCTATCCTTCCTCCATTGCATGCTTTTAGCCCCTTTATCAAATATAAGGTAGTTGTAGTTTTGTGGATTGGTTTCTGTGTCGTCTATTCTGTACCATTGGTCCACCCGCCTGTTTTGGTACCAGTACCATGCTGTTTTTGTTACTATTGCTCTGTAGTATAGTTTGAAGTCTGGTATCGCTATACCGCCTGATTCACACTTCCTGCTTAGCATTGTTTTTGCTATTCTGGGTCTTTTATTTTTCCATATGAATTTCATGATTGCTTTCTCTATTTCTACAAGAAATGCCATTGGGATTTTGATTGGCATTGCATTAAACCTATAGAGAACTTTTGGTAATATCGCCATTTTGATGATGTTAGTTCTGCCTATCCATGAACAGGGTATATTTTTCCATCTTCTTAGATCTTCTTCTATTTCTCTCTTTAGGGTTCTGTAGTTTTCATTGTATAAGTCTTTCACCTCTTTTGTTACGTTGATTCCCAAGTATTTTATTTTTTTTGAAGATATTTTGAATGGAGTGGTTGTCCTCACTTTCATTTCAGAGGATTTGTCGCTGATATACAGGAATGCCTTTGATTTATGCGTGTTGATTTTATATCCTGCCACTTTGCTGAATTCATTTATTAGCTCTAATAGTTTCTTTGTAGAGCCTTTTGGGTCTGCTAGGTATAGAATCATATCATCTGCAAATAGTGATAATTTAAGTTCTTCTTTTCCTATTTTGATGCCTTTAATTTGTTTCGTCTGTCTAATTGCTCTGGCCAGTGTTTCGAGAACTATGTTGAACAGAAGTGGAGAGAGAGGGCATCCCTGTCTTGTTCCAGATTTTAGAGGGAATGCCTTCAATTTTTCTCCATTCAGAATGATGCTAGCCTGAGGCTTAGCATAGATTGCTTTTATAATATTGAGGTATGTTCCTGTTATCCCTAGTTTTTCTAGAGTTTTGAACATAAAGGGATGCTGTACTTTGTCGAATGCTTTTTCCGCATCTATCGAGATGATCATATGGTTCTTATTTTTAAGTCTATTGATGTGGTGAATAACATTTATTGATTTCCGTATATTGAACCAGCCTTGCATCCCAGGGATGAATCCTACTTGATCATGGTGTACAATTTTTTTGATATGTTTTTGTATCCGATTCGCCAGAATTTTATTGAGGATTTTTGCATCTAGGTTCATTAGAGATATTGGTCTGTAGTTTTCTTTCTTTGAAGTGTCTTTGTCTGGTTTAGGTATCAGGGTGATGTTGGCCTCATAGAATGAATTTGGAAGTTCTCCCTCCTTTTCTATTTCCTGAAGTAGCTTGAAAAGTATTGGTATTAGTTCTTCTTTAAAGGTTTTGTAAAATTCTGCTGTATACCCATCTGGTCCTGGGCTTTTCTTAGTTGGTAGTCTTTTGATGGTTTCTTCTATTTCCTCAATTGATATTGGTCTGTTTAGGTTGTCTATATCCTCCTGACTCAATCTGGGCAGATCATATGACTTAAGAAATTTATCTATGCCTTCACTATCTTCTAATTTATTGGAGTATAAGGATTCAAAATAGTTTTTGATTATCTTCTGTATTTCTGAAGTGTCTGTTGTGATATTGCCTTTTTCATCCCGTATGCTAGTAATTTGAGTTCTCTCTCTTCTTCTCTTCGCTAGCATCGCTAAGGGTCTGTCGATTTTGTTTATTTTTTCGAAGAACCAACTGTTAGTTTTGTCAATTTTTTCAATTGTTTCTTTTGTTTCGATTTCATTAATTTCAGCTCTGATTTTAATTATTACTTGCCTTCTACTTCTTTTGCTGTTGTTTGGCTCTTCTTTTTCAAGGATTTTGAGATGAAGTATGAGATCATTTATTTGTTGGTTTTTTCTTTTTTTAAGGAATGAACTCCAAGCAATGAATTTTCCTCTTAGAACTGCTTTCAATGTGTCCCATAGATTCCGATATGTTGTGTCTGTGTTTTCATTTATCTCTAAGAATTTTTTTAATTTCCTCCTTGATGTCTTCTATAACCCATTGATCATTCAGTAACCTATTGTTCATTCTCCAAGTGATGTATGCTTTTTCCTTCCTTCTTTTATCGTTGATTTTCAGTTTCATTCCATTATGATCAGATAAGATGCAGGGTATTATCTCTACTCCTTTATATTGTCTAAGAGTTGCCCTGTGACATAATATATGATCTATTTTTGAGAAGGATCCATGTGCTACTGAGAAAAAAGTGTAACTGGTTGATGTTGGGTGGTATACTCTATATATGTCAATTAGGTCTAGGTTATTAATAGCGTTATTGAGTTCTATAGTTTCCTTATTCAACTTTTGTTTGGAAGATCTGTCCAGTGGCGAGAGAGGTGTGTTGAAGTCTCCCATGATAATGGTATGGTGGTCTATTAGACTCTTGAACTTGAGAAGAGTTTGTTTGACGAACATAGCTGCACCATTGTTTGGTGCATAAATATTTATGATTGTTATGTCTTGTTGGTGTATGGTTCCCTTAAGCAGTATGTAGTGTCCCTCTTTATCCCTTTTGATTAACTTTGGCTTGAAATCTATTTTATTTGATATGAGTATGGACACTCCTGCTTGTTTCCGAAGTCCATATGAGTGATACGATTTTTCCCAACCTTTCACCTTCAGCCTATGTATATCTTTTCCTATCAAATGCATCTCCTGTAGGCAGCATATTGTTGGGTCTTGTTTTGTGATCCATTCTACTAGCCTGTGTCTCTTAATTGGTGAGTTTAAGCCATTAACATTTAGGGTTATTATTGAGATATGGGTTGTTCTTCCAGCCATATTTGTTTATTTCTGTTACTAAACATGGTTTGTTTTCCTCTTTGATTATTTCCCCCCCCCTTTACTGTCCTACCTCTCACTGTTGGTTTTCATTGTTATTTTCCATTTCCTCTTCCTGTAATGCTTTGGCGAGGATGTTTAGAAGAGATGGTTTTCTAGCTGCGAATTCTTTAAACTTTTGTTTATCGTGGAAGGTTTTAATTTCATCTTCCATCCTGAAGCTTAATTTTGCTGGATACACAATTCTTGGTTGGAACCCATTTTCTTTCAGTGTTTGAAATATGTTATTCCAGGATCTTCTAGCTTTCAGAGTCTGTGTTGAAAGATCAGCTGTTATCCTGATTGGCTTACCCCTAAATGTAATCTGCTTCCTTTCTCTTGTAGCTTTTAAAATTCTCTCCTTATTCTGTATGTTGGGCATCTTCATTATAATGTGTCTAGGTGTGGATCTCTTATGATTTTGCACATTCGGCGTCCTGTAGGCTTCTAGGATTTGGGATTCTGTCTCATTCTTCAAGTCTGGGACGTTTTCTCGTATTATTTCATTGAATAGACTGCTCATTCCTTTGGTTTGGAGCTCTGTACCTTCCTGTATCCCAATGACTCTTAAGTTTGGTCTCTTAATGTTATCCCATATTTCTTGGATGTTCTGCTCATGGTTTCTTAACAGTCCTGCTGAGCTGTCTATGTTCTTTTCCAGTTGAAATACTTTGTCTTCATTGTCTGATGTTCTATCTTCTAAGTGTTCTACTCTGCTGGTAGTCTTCTCCATTGAATTTTTAAGTTGGTTTATTGCTTCCTGCATTTCTAGGATTTCTGTTTGTTTGTTTTTTATAACCTCTATCTCCCTGTATAGTTGATCCTTTGCTTCCTGGATTTGTTTGCGTAATTCATTGTCGAGGTGATCTTTCATTGTCTGATTTTGCTGTTTAATGTCTTCCTTGATACTCCAGATCATCTGAAGCATGTATATCCTGAATTCTTTATCTGACATTCCATCTGCTGCAGCTGTTACCTATTCTAAAGTTGCGTTGACCTGCATTGCTTGTGGTCCTTTCTTTCCTTGTCTTTTCATACTGCTTGCGTATCTTTCCTGCAGGTGCAGGCGGCGGCTCTGCTCTCTCCTTATTCCAATTGGGGTGTCGTGGCTACCACGCCGGCAGGTCACTGGGCCTGTTCTGGGCGCTGGCGGCGGCTCTGTTCTGCCGCTACTCCAATTGGGGTGACAAGTCTACCACGCCGGCAGGCCACCGGGCCTGATCCGCCGGTCAGTTGCAGGTTTGCCTACCCTGCAGGCGCGGGCGGCGGCTCTACTCTGCCCCTACTCCAAATGGGGTGACGTGTCTGTCGTACCGGCAGGCCACTGGGCCTGTCCCGCTGGTCGGTCACAGATCTGCCCACCTTTCGGGCACAGGTGGAGGCTCTGCTCTGCCCCTACTCCAATTGGGGTGTCGTGACTACCCCGCCTGCAGGACGCTGGGCCTGTTCCTGGCACGGGCAGCGACTCTGCTCTGCCCCTACTCCAATTAGGGTGGTGTGTGTACCACGCCGGCAGGCTCCTGGGCCTGATCCGCCGGTCTGTTGCAGGTCTGCCTACCTTGTAGGCGCAGGCGCCGGATCTGCCCTGCCCCTTCTACCACGCCTGCGGACCCCTGGGCCTGATCTGCAGGTTGGTCACAGGTCTGCTCACCCTGCGGGCAAGGGTGGAAGTTCCGCTCCGCCCCCACTCCAATTGGGGTCACGTGACCACCACACCGGCAGGGCCTGATCCGGGCATGGGAGAAGGATCTGCTCTGCCCCTACTCAAGTTGGGGTGACGTGTGTACCACACTGGCAGGCCACTGGGCCTGACCCGCCAGGCTGTCAGAGGTCTGTTTACCTTGCAAGCGCGAACGGCGGCTCTGCCCTGCCCCTCCTACCACGCCCATGTACCACTGGGTCGCGGGTCTGCCCACCTTGCGGGTGCGGGTGGCGGCTCCGCTCCGCCCCCTCTCCAATTGGGGTCACGCGGTCACCACGCTGGCGAGCCGCTGGGCCTGCTCTGGGCGCTGGCGGCGGCCCGTCTCCTCCCCTCTGGCTCGACGACAAATTGAGGAGACTCGGGTGTCTGTGCCTCACCCCCCCTACCAGGAGACCAACTGTTTATGTTGCCGCTGGTATTGATGAAGTTCTCTCCTCTGCCGCTTTCTGATCACATCAGATCGCTTCCATGTTGGTATCCTATGCGAATGGCAGCATTTCGTTCCCCTTGCCGGGCAACCAAAGCAACGGGTGAGTCCTGACCGGCCCTCAGCAGGACCCGGACGGAGAAGCACTTTCCGCGGGCTCCTAGCCCCGGGCCAGGGAAGTTCCGGGAGCCGGAACTTGGCCGCTCTGTGCTCGGTGTAAGCTCCTATAAGTGTAGGCTCCAAGAAGCAGTCCCCGCGGGCTCAGTTCCGGGAGCCGGAATTCGGCCGCTTAGTGCTTGATGTATGCTCTGATAGGAGCAGGGTCCAAGAAGCAGCCTCCGCAGGCTCCGCAGCCCTGGGCCAGGGCGGTTCCGGGACGGTTCCGGGAGCCGGAACTCGGCCGCCCCGCGCTCGGTGTTCGCTCCGATAAGATCAGGTTCTAAGAAGCACCCAGGCACTGAACCCTAGCAATCTGTCTGCAAGCCGCAGGTGAATTGCAGCCTGAAATTACCTGTTCTATGGCTGAATGAGCTGCGGTCAGTCGAAAACAGGTATGGTGACGTCAGCTTTCCAACATGGTGGCTGCTGGCCTCCTCTGCAGTCTGACCGGTGTGGAGAACCGAGATGGACCGCTTCCTTCCCCCGTCTCGAACCCAGAATTCAGCCCTGAGTACGGTGCTTGCACGGCTGGCAGAAACTGCCGATTTTCTTCCTTTTACTAAGTTGCAAATGTATCACGGAGACACTATTAGTAAAACAGTGCTGCACACATGCAAAACAATGCTAAATGATTTGAACATCCAGGAGGATAATTTGTGGATCAAGTTTTCAAGGCTGGTTTTAGATCAGGGAACCTGGACCCCTGTCCACTGTCTTTCTGCTCCAGTGATGCATTTATTCCTATATAATTGAACTATCTCATGCTCCTTTGAAATTCATGTTGGCTAGTTGATGAAATATTGCTTTCTAAATGCTACTTCTATTAAACTATCAAATAAAAGACAACCAAAGAAAGTAATTTATTAGATTGCTTTTCATCAGATATACTCCATACAAAGGTTCAAGGAAAAGGAAGAACACATCCACCTTAAAACTTAAAAGAAAAGGTACCTCCTTTGAGCCAAGGCTGATACCAAATACCCACACTACCAGATATCAGGGAAACTTAGGCAGGAGGTGGCCTGCAGGTAGGAGTTCCAGGCCATCCTGGGCAGCATAGTAGGACCTGTCTCCAAAAGAAAAAAAAAATCCTTTGGTTTTTTATATGTGAAATTTATTTCAATTGTCTGTTGAATGTGAAGACCCAGAGTTCAGTACCTATAAAGATTATCTTCATTACTCATTATGAGATAACTGGGAAATATTTACTATTCATTATCAAACTGGATCCCAATCAGTTTAAAGTTGTCCCTTGACTCTTTATGAATTATTATTTCAGCAAAACAATTCTAAAAATAAATTATGATCACCTCTTGCTCTCAGATATTTGGAAATGTAATTCATCTACCCAGTTAAGTTTTCTAAGGCATCTATAATTCAGTTTTGGCATCTATAATTCAGTTTTGGGGTTGTAGCTCAGTAGTAGAGTGTTTGCCTAGCATGTGTGAAGTACTGGGTTCAATTCTCAGCACCATATATAAATGAATAAATAAAATAAATGTCCCTCAACAACTAAAATAATTTTTAAAATGTAATTATATTTTAAAAATGTTTTAGTTGTAGATGAACACAATACTTTAATTATTTATCTATTTTATGTGATGCTGAGTATCAAACCCAGTGCTCCACACATGCTAGACACAAATTATACCGATGAGCTACAACCCCAGCCCAACTTTTAATTAATATAGTAGTCATAAAAATATTTACTTCAGTGTATCCATCAACCAAATTAGATGATTTATCTATATGGAAAAGTGATGCCACTATTTTGAAAAGATATTCATAGAGAAAGAAACTAGAGAAAGGTAAACAATTATTTTTGTCTATTCTGATTTCAAGTTCCAATTTCTGCAAAAGGAACTTATTATTGACCTAAATATAGGTAGCTTTCCAATTTTAATGCATTTTGTGAGAATCAAGATATTCTCAATTAATTTACCTCAGTACTAGTGGTTAGTAAAAATATTCTTTATTATAAGCATGCATTAAATTTTATATCTTATGATTTTACTGTACTATCATGTATATAATATAAAAATATGAATACTTTAAGTGTAAATATGATAACTAATTTTTAAAAAGATGCACACTAGTAGAAAAAATAGGGGCATCCTTTTCTTGGAGCTTTTAATTTAGAAAACTTGTTCTGTGAAGTCATCCTTTTGAAAGTAACTCAAACATTTAACAAGCTAAATGAGCCTAATGCCATTTTATAACTGGGGCCATCTCTTTGAAACTTACTCATCAAGGAAGATAGTAACTTTTCTCCTGGTTCCTCAGAGGGTAGGAGATTAATGTAGGAAAGTACCTTCCTACAAGTTACAGAGCTACTTACTATCTTTTGTCATAGGTAGAAGTTTATTTTTCTTTGGATAAGGCCACTTTGTTAACACAAATGGTCACCATAGTGACCCATGGAGTTTAAGATGAAGTACTTCCTTTGACAAGTATTCTTACTCAGGACTAGTATTGTTATCTTGAGAAATTCATGCTTTCTGGGTTGTATCTGCTTGAGAATATGAAGGATAAAATTTCTTTCTGTCTTTGTGATTTCCTTCCTGGATAACCTGTAAGATATTACATTCTGGTTTAATGCATACTCAGTAATGAAGCTGTTTCCTTACTCTTCTACCCATTTGGAAAATTTTTCTGGGTTGTTAGGAGATTTGGTTTTAATCATATTTCCACAAAAATACAGTGCATTGGTTTACATTTTGAACTTTATTTCTGGTTGAAGTCTTCATGGAATAAGAACACTGTGCCTTTATATTATTTTATGTTGAAATAGGAATTTGCAACTCTTACAAAATTGAAAATATCCATAATTTAATACAGAGTATCATACATTCCATTAGGCAAAGATTTAAGAGAAAAGCTCTGCACAGCTAACGTTACATAGTGTCAGCTTTATGTGGCTATGTGTAGCACCATAGTGTTTCCCCCTAACCTTCATGTAAGCAAATACTTAGACTGTATCAAGGTGTGTGTAGAATAGCATAAGATAGCTCTATTTTTTCCTATCCCACGGCTACGTCTTTTAAGGATAAAGAAACTAGATTTCAAAAAGGAGGACACTGGAAAACACTTTTGATTGCTTGGATTCTAGGGGATATTATAATTTAAACTTAGAATTAAATTTTGGAAATGCTCCAAAATAAATTGAAATAGGTTTTAGGTTGACATACTTAGGATGTGCTCTGCAGGGTTGACTTGATTTCTTTTTTGCATGACTTTCCAATATATTTAATTTTTCAAAGTTAATAAAAAAGTAGCAAATCTAAAAAAAATTTAACTATTTTTACTTGGTGCACACTAATTGTTATGTATATATTCTGCCCTTTAAGGCAAACCCTGCTGGATATTTGAAGTCTTTTACCTGTGATTTCTGTCTGCATTCCTTATTTAAAAGTTAAGATCTTGTTAAATATAGGCATAAAACAAAATGTGTTAAAACTCTTAGCAGATTGTGGTTCCTTCTTTCACAAACACTCACCATGGCAAATGTGATGACTTCTTAAAATGTGAAATTTGTTTATTTCACACCTCAATCACTTACAAACTAATATGTAAATTGAAATCACTTTGATATTTATTTTCATGGTTCTGCCTCCCCCCCTGGAATGTACACTTCATGAGGACAGATACTCTTGACCATTATTCTCACTGGTGTATCTCAAGTGTCTGGCAAATGAATTATGCTCAATAAATGTTTAAGGAATATATTTTTACAAATAGTATCTCAATGAATGCTACTTGGATTTGAATATCAATTAAAAGTGTGACTGATCTTTAAATCATTATCTACTCATACTGGTTGTTTTTAGAGGTATCTACTTACTTTTATCGGAGGGGCCCCAAATAAATGTTCTTCATTGAAGGGTCCTCAAAAGCCACACAATGATACCATGGTCTCTGAATGAAAATAATGTAACATCCGAACAACTTAACACAGGTGTCTCCTTGACTACATAGCACATTTTATTTTTTAATCAGCTGTGTTGGAAATGTCAATCTTTAAAGTGTGCTGGTCTCTTCATCCTAACTTTCATTCATGGGAATAAATTTTGACAACAACTTTCAGGAATGAGACAGAGAGGTTGGAATTAGCAAATCAAGTGCTGAGAGGTGAGACTGGCCTGACATTGCGAGTTACTGGAATAGTGTGGAACAGCTGAGGATTCAGTTTTTAACACCAGCAGGATATGAAAAGAAAAGCTGAGTCGAAGCTTTGGAGGAATGAAATGAGAGTGAATGCTTCCAAACTGGAGGAAAACATGAGAACAAACTAGGGACAGGGGAGTTTCGAATGATTCTCTGTACAAGTAAAAATCCAGTATTCAAAGCTTATTTTCACACTGAATACAACAAATGAGCTTTAATTAATGCATGGTAAAGACAACAGCCTCCTGTGATTCAACAGTACAGTTATATTATTGAATCCCAAGTGTATTCTTGTTTTTTTGTTTGTTTGTTTGTTTGTTTTTAGCACACATATACTTGTTTTGGTTAAAAACAATTAATATAGAGCATGAAGATAATTCCAATAGAAATTTTCATCCTGATTTACTATTACATCAGGATTCATTTATACTGATTTTGTGCAATAGAGTCTTTGAACACAAAATCAAGGATTACATTTTTTTCCCAAGTTAAATATAATTAGGAGAACTATTCTCTTGTTTTACCAATAATTGCATTTTGATCCTGACAACCAATAGTTTATTCATTTTATATGTGTAAAATTCATGAACTAAAAAAAGTATGCCTTCTGCAGTATTTTAATGATACAATGCTCCATGATTGAAATGGAGGATAGAGTAGGAACCTAGGGCACACTCTAAGGTTCCTACAATAACATCACATTGCCAGGCTGTTAGCTGAGAGCTCTACTTTAGGATTTCCTTTAATTTCTATGCCACTATAACTTGATAAAAAAGTTACAATAAGTAAAGCCCTAACAACATTAAGCAGCTCATGCAGAAAGCATTCATTTAATAAATGATTAAGGAAGAATGAAGCCACTTTAAGAACAACAACAACAAAACACTAATGTTCTGTTCCATTCTGTCCTAGCCTCTTCCATTCCATTCTATTTTTGGTTGTATTGTGTTTACTATGTTTTTACACAATCACATCAATTTAAAGGAAAAATAAAATTCAACTTTATTGTTTTGCAGACAATGATAATAAAACTTATAACTCAATAATGAGTTATTGTTTTACATTTACATTATTTAAATTTTAGGGCCATTAAAAAAATGTAGTCAAAATTTTCACTTATCATCCAGTGTCAATTTGATTGGTAGATTTTGTAAAGATCATCTCATAAAAATAGAATTTCTCACTCATGAATCTAGACTATTAAAATTTTTATATTTAAAAATATTATTGCATTATTCTTCAATAATATAGAAAAGTTTACACTGCAAACTATAATAACCACCCATTTTTTTTCAAATTGTAAATAAAGTATTATATTTCTATTTAAAATAATATTTGATACTCTGTTAAGTAAAAAATAATGTTGCATTGTTCTTTTATTAGGTATACTTAAATATTAGTAATTTTGTTTTTGCCTATTTTTCTAACTGTGCTGAACCAAAATATCTAAATAACCCTCATCTGTGGATCTGGGGCTATAACTCAGTGGTGGAATGTTTGCCTCATATGTATGAGGCACTGGGTTCAATTCTCAGCGTTGCATAAAAATAAATAAGCAAAATAAAAGTATTGTGTACACCTACAAAAAAAAAAATATATATATATATATATATATATATATATATATATATATATATATATATATATATTCCTCATCTGTCTAGTTCTCCAGGTTCTCTCTGATAACTTCATGCATAACTAAGTCACAATTTCTTGTAAAAGAAAAAAAAAAGTTCAAGGATATACTCTTATTAAAAGTAAAATTCAGTTGAAGAAAAACTCGTGCTGGACATTTTTTTTTCTCTGTGACAATTCCTAAAACAAATTGATTTTGCATTACCCCAAATAAATATCAGGAGAGATAATTTCAACTAGTGTTACAGTGATTAAGTAACATCTCAAAAGTATTCTATAAAAATACTTAAAACAATTAGTATTTTCAGGAAATATAACAATAAAAAATTAAATATTTTAGAAACAAAGATAAATAAAATTCAAATTTATGGAAAATTTATCATCACTAAAAAAATAAGAAAAAACTGCTTGTTTCTGATTTGTTCTAAAACTTCCCAGGTTGTTTGGGTGTCTTCTGCTCTCTCAAAATGAGGAGTAGATAAAACTGCAGGTAATTCTTAAGCTCCCCCTTTCTTCTTACACAGCATCTGTTTTGCAAGGACCATTTGCCCAAAGTCCCCTTCTCATCAGGACAATCTCAGAGATCAGAAGTTCATCAGTGTGAGGTGAACCAAGATGTTTTGTTGCCTTTGACAGAAAAAAAAAAAAAAGTTACAGTTCATTTAACTATTGAACTTAAGGAAGCGTGTAGCTTTGTTTTATTCTAGTTCAATCTTTTATTACCCTCAGATTAAAGACAAATGAATCTACAAGAAAGATATTATTTTTAGAACACAATATCATTTAGCCTTGGCTGTAACCAAGTGAAAAAAGCAGAAAAACTCAAGGTCTGTCTCAATGCAGTGCTGGCTGTTTTTTCTAATAACCCAAAATGGGAAATCAGAGGTTGATACCTCTGCTGGCCAGCTGTCATATCATCCCTGACCCAGGCAGTAAGCACTGTGATTTTGATCAGCTTTCTGCTTTCAGCAGAACTAACAGGCTGTTATTCAAAGTAGTCCCTGGCCACTAACCTGTTGGATCGTTGCAGCTGGGTGAGGGTCAGCTCTCCAATTTCTGTAAAGTACATGTTATTTTTATTGTTCTGCCTGGGAGCTCATAGCGTTTTCTCTTCATACTTGGCATTCTGTAGCTGTAGTGGGTTTGACTGGATCTGTTCTTTCTTAACAAGCTGCCTGGTACTCAGGGAGCATTTTCAATTTGTTGATTCTTGTTTAATGCAGGAGATTGTTCTGCTATCAAGTATTTTCTTATCCTCTCACTTTCTCTGTTACCCTGTTCTTTCCATTTTCTGAATTTATATTATGCACATGAGAGTTTTTGTCTGGATCTGGATCTAGGAACACCATAAGGCACTACTCTAGGGATTGTATAGTCTAATACTAATTTCCACGGGGTTGAAATTGGGGACTCTGGGTTCTTGTCTTGTCCCCTTTGATTTCCAAATCATATTTTTTCTAGGATTATGAGATATATTTTTTACTTTGTAGTCTAGGACCACAATCCAGGTCTATCCATTGACCATTCTTTTCTTCTATTCATGCTTAAAATATATGAATCTGGGGCTGGGGTTGTGTATCAGTGGTAGAGTGCTTGCCTAGCATGTGTGAGGCACTGGGTTCAATCCTCAAAAATCACATAAAAATAAAGAAATAAAATAAAGATCTTGTGTCCATCTTAGACTAAAATAATTTTTCAAATAAAATAAATGTTTAAACTTGATTATATCTTTTAAAAATATCTTTGTAGTTGTAGATGAAAAGAATACCTTTTTTGTTGTTGTTGTTTATTTTTATGTGGTGCTAAAGATCAAACCCAGTGCCTCATACATGCTAAGCAAGTGCTCTGCCCCTGAGCTACAGCCCCCTGATTATATCTTAATTATATAAAAATTGCTGTCTGTGCTAAAAATAATTTTAATTAAATGTTTTTATTGTTGCTAATGTTTTATTATTGTTGGTATTGAAGTTGTTATCTGTTTGTCATGTACTTTAATTTCTCTAAGAGCAGTCTGTTTCTGCTCCTTTGTGTTTTTTTCTCTGTGCTAGATATTGGGTGCATATTAGCCTATGCTCATTGGCCTCAGCTCTTCATTGGATCTAGTTATTGGTGCATCCTAAGCAGCAATTCACTAGACAATTGGTAGGGGTCTTTGTCCCTAGGGCTCCCAGGGCTCCACCCAGTAAGTTGTCTTAGTGGCACCAGGGGAAAATACTTTGCATCTCCATTGGCTCAGTTGTGGAGATTAAATCTCTGTTAGCCAGGAGCATGGACACTCTTTAGTTTCTCCCACTTTCCTCAGGAGCCACTGGCCCTCTACAGACTTCTCTCATTAGTGGGGCTACACTTTCAGTCTGTGATATATAGATTTACACATGTTAAATATCCTGCAGGATCATTGTTTTAATAATCTTCTAATGACCTCATGGGTGAGGGAAGTATTCTTATCCTAGGATTGTAAGGATGGCTGGAATTGTAATACCAGACTCTAGACAGATGAAATTGACAACATTATTTTAATCGCATATATTTGCAGCAGGAATGGAGGACATTATTCCATGGAGGGTCACATGATCAAGAACAGAATGAGCAACCAACCAGACACTCTGGGAAATAGCCTGACCCTGTGTTCTCATTTCACATGCTTCTTTCTTAAGAGACACTTTTGCTGATGCTGATGCCTATTATATTTATTATTATGTCTTTGTTTCACATGAATGAAAATATAAAAGTGCTAGAGTCATAATAATAATTCAGTACATTTTAGTATTTATTTTAAATAAAATATTATAGTTTACCTGAAATGATAAGTATGTGAGCTATGAGTTGCATATAGAAAATAAATATTCTTACTGGAAAAAAAAATCTATTGTTAATGTGAACTCTTTAATAAGTATCCAATTCGCATTTTATATAATTATTTATTTTTGCAATTTGTTTAACCTCTGCTTTTTTTTAATATCTGGGATTGAACCCAGGGGTGCTTAATCACTGAACCACATCCTCAGTCATTTATATTTTGAGACAGGGTCTCTCTGAGTTAGGGATTGACTAAGTTGCTGAGTCTGGCTTTGAACTTTTAGTCCTCCAATCTCAGCCTCCCAAACTGCTCGGATTATAGATGTGCACCACCACACCCAGCTACCTCTGCTTTTCTTTAGAAATGTTATAGAAGTTTATCTTCTTGCTTTTTATGATGAGAAAAAGATAAAAATTTCTGGTGTGAATGTGAATATCATAGTTGCATACACTTACTGGCCAAGAGCCAAAATGAAGACACTCCTTATAAAGAGTCAGAATATAATATGTATCAGTAACCCAGAAGATAGGAAGGTTAAGGAACAATCTCCCAAAATTCAGCATTCCATGTTGGAGATTTGACCATGGTATGCAAATTATTTAAGGTTGAGTGACTATATGAACAAAAGCACCTTCAAAAGCATTCATGCACATGTTTATTCAGAGGTTTCTTTTTCTGTTTGCTAATCCTGGAAGTTGCATATTTCCAAGAGAAAATGCATTTATATTTTAATAGCATTTTGCATTGATTGAATTTCATTGGCACATATTAGAAATGTACAGATTCCATTAAGTCTTTAGAAACTGTGGAAGAATTGGGAGATGAGGGTAGTGTGTCAAAAAATATGTTCATACATGAATATAGGACCAATGTAACTTCCCATCATGTACAACCCAAGAATGGGAAGCAATATTTCATGTAAGTATAATATGTCATATATATCTAAAAAGAACAAATAAAAAATACAAAAAAGAATAGGGGGATCTGAATATGAAGAGTTATTTGCCTCAATTTACTTAAAATATTTATTCATATGTATGTTTTCACACCTCATGTTATCTATCACTTATTCCATGTCATTGTATCCGATTCTCTTTAGGACTAGAGAATAATGCTTACTCTCAAAGTAATACAGAATGATAAAGGTAAAAATATGGAATAGGGTCAAACTATGGAGGATCTCTAATGGTTGATTTAGATTCTTCAAATTGATTTAGCAGTCATAGAAGATACCATTGAATAGCATAAACACCATTGTCAGAAGCTGAATAGTACACTACAAAGACGATAAAAATGAGGTTTGTCTCTGTTGTGAGAACAAGCGCGTCACTTATTCCAATAATGAGTATTATGATCACATTTCAGATTTCCCATTTCCAAGATAAACACTTAGGGTATATCTGCCAAGATTGTTGGTCACCACAGCACTGACTGTTGTTGCTGTTTTCATACTGCAGAAATCTCCCTCACTTAAAGTTACACAATTTCTCCCAGGATAGCTCATGACAAATGACAGATTGATGTGAGGATACAAGGAATCTGCCATGACAATTCTCTAGGAGACATCAAAGCTCCAGAGCTCCACTTATTATCATATAGAGATCCCCCTGTAACTGCATACTGCCAAACTTTTCCCTACACCTCATTTTGTATCCTAATATTCCTTTTCCTTATAGGGATTTATCCAGATAGCACTGGACTACATGGATCTGGAGGCTAATCTCCACCTAAGAATCTGTTCCTCAGGAAACCATACCTCGAAGGTATTGAACCAGGAGTGATCCTAGAAATTACACTTTTCACTAACAAAGGTTTTAGAACTTAGTGGTCTAGAAATTATATCTCAAATTGTGACTTCAATATTGGAGCAACAACATGCAAACTAGTAGTGAGGATCTCCTCAAAGATTGAAGGTAACACTGCAGCTCAGGTTATGCTGTAGAAGGACAGAGGTGAAGGCATGGAAGAAAAACAATAGGACTCAGGATGATTCATCAAGATTTAAAAGCCAGGTGTAGAAGCCAGTAAGATTCATTGGCAGTAGCATAGAAGAACTCTCATCTCCTGTTCTTACAGGTCAGAGAAGAAAATAGGATCAGCAAATGGCCTTAACAGAACTGAAAAGATGGCTCAGTCATCAAAAGTAGTGGTCAATTAGGAAAATGTCACAGCCCTAAGACCAAGTGTGACTCTGCAGTTGAGGTGGGAATGAATAAGTTGTGCACTGAAGTTATGGATTTCCCTTGGGGATTCCCATACACTATGGGCATACAGATGTGGTCCACTCCTTCTTATAAAAGCACAGAGTCCTTTTTGCTTGATAATAATGCAGAAGATTCTGCATTTCAACACAAGATGCATCTCTTTGCCCCATCACTCCTCCTAGTCATTAGCTACACTACTCCTAGGTTATTAACTACAGTCATGTCCGAGTATAACCCTCCTGCTGGATCAGCTGAGGAGGGAAATCATCATGGATCTCACTGTTGACCTAGTCAACACTGAACAGCATGGTTGGAATTGGATTCCGAGATGTCCAGAATGCAAGAAGTGTGCAAAATATAAAGGTGTATAAAGGAGAGTGTGATGGATTGGTGTAGGTGTCCTCCCCTAAATTCAAATACTGAAATGCTAGACCCAGTGTGATGGTGTTCCAAGGGGGGACGTAAGACCACAAAGGTGATTAGGTCACAAGAGCAGAACTGCTCATGAATGTGTTTAGTTCAATGGTTTACAAGGTCAGAGAACATCTTAGCTCTCTTTCCACCATGTGAGCAAATGGCAAGAAAGAAGTAAGAAGCCTGCAACAAGGAAGAGGGCTCTCACCAGGACCTGACCATTCTGGAACCCTGGCCTCACACTTTCAGGCTCCAGAACTATGAGACATAAATGTCTGTTGTTTTTAAGCCACTTAGTGTATGGTGGTTTTCTGCAGTAGCCCAAGCTTACCAAGAGACAGCTTAACGCTATGAAAGACTTTTCCACAATGAGCAGGATTTAACGTGACAACAACGTGAGGGGCCCTGTAGACATGGTGCCATGCTGGGTGGTGTGGGAAAGCTTGGATGAAGGAGTGATGACCTGCACTGTGGGGCTGAGAGGGTCAGTACCACAATGGTGGAGAGAAAAAGAAATGATCAAAGCATTCAGGAAACATGGTATCTACACAAGACCAGAAAATTCCACACCCTACTCTGTACTGTGGTAGAGCCTAGAGGATGACACATTTAGCAAAATGTCTAGAAAAACACAACCTGGAGGAGCAGCAGCATCAGTGACAAGCTCATTAGTGGCTGTCCTCAGCTGATGAGGGCTTAGGGTATAAGGTTCTGTTGCCAACTTAGATTCTCTGATAACAGTGTAGAAAATAGATATACCAAATCATAAAGGTCAGGAAGTGGTGATTAATCATCAAAAGTAAGGTGAGAAAAACTATTTTAATGAGCAGCAGCATCTGATTGGCATCCCTGGGTGCCTGACCGACAAAAAGTTCTGGGGATGGTTGGAAAAACATAGTGACCTTAGGGCAACAATGATGGGCACTCAACAAAGGGAATGCTCTATTTATAGGGAGAAATCAAGGATGCATGATCAGGAGGTTGAACAACTCCCACATAATCAAAATAATGTATCTAATTTTTAAAACTGGAAAGAGTTTCCAGACTCAGAACCAAGGTACTAAAGGAGAGACCATCTTCCTAGAAAAGATTGGATAATGTCAAAAGAATTTAATATGGTAATTATCCACCTAATCTTTTCCCAAAGGACCATACGGTTTTTATAAGAATACATACAAATTGGAGACAAGTAAATATTCAAATATTTTTAAGACTGTTATAGAAGTAAAACAGATGTTATTCTGCAGGAAATATCAAGTTTTCATTAAAAGTGATATATTAGTTTCCTATAGATAGTGGAAAAAATTATCACAAATTAGTAGTTTAAAAGAAAACAAATTTATCTTACAGTTTTAGAGATCAGAAGTCTGAAATAAGTAACAATGGGTAATTCTTTCAGAGTGCCTAACTGTTGTTGCATGTTAGCACACAAGACATGTTTTACAAAGATGTAGAGCTTTTATGATGATCCCTCAATCACTTTTGAAATATCAGAGACTAAAAAACTTACCCTTCTTTCCAAACTACTGTGAGTAAATATGGAACAGTTGGTGATGTGCTGATGACCTGCAGAAGAAAGGGGAGTTTAGGTCGGATTTATATCTTTCTCCTCTGTCTTCCAAGTCCCTTTCTTTCTAGATATTTAATGGATTTGTATGGAATCTGCTCTATCATATGTAAAAGGATTATGAAAATCTATTTTAACTGTGGCTTCCTTGAACAGTTCAAAATTACATGTGATGCATAGATGCCTTAACCTAGGTTGAATGAATTTTCTTTTTTCTTTTTTTGAAAGAAAGAAAAGAAAAATAACTAAAGAATTATTTGCCTCCAGTCAACCACCTGCTTTTTATTTTTCCTCCTTCTCACAACCACAAACAGATCTTCAGCACTGTATTATGCTAATGTTGTAGGAGTGCCAGGTGACTCCACTTCAACATTTACACAGCAGACAATAATTGCTACTTTCTGGCACTTGTGATGGTGATGTCTCTTCAGTGGCATCAAGGAACAAACATAATGCTACATGATTCTGGGTGAAATATTGCAAATGAGTATCTTCTTTTCAAATCAACCTCAGTTGTGCTTCTGTTTATTACAATTCAATTTTTGATACATGATAGCAATGCCATGGAATTGGCAATGGTATGCCTAAAATACTTCCAAGTGAAAATGGTTTGTCATGTACAAATTGTAATAGGAAAACTATAAAAACAGACAACATTAGGTCCCAAATATAATAGAACTTTAACAATTTATTTAAAATCTCACACTGAGGATTGTATTGTTAAATAGAAAATATCTACAACTTTTTTTTTTCCGGTACCAGGAATTGAACCCAGGGGCATTCAATAACTGAGCCATATACCCAGCCCTTTTAAAAAAATAGAGACAGGGACTTGCTGAGTTTCTTAGATCCTTGTTAATTTGCCGAGACTGACTTTGAACTCACAATCCCCCTATCTCAGCCTCCCTAGACTCTAGGATTACAGGTGTGCACCATTATGCCCTGAATTTACAATTTTTACAATTTACAAATTTTACAATTTGCACATGAATTTCTGGTGTCTTTCATTAGACTATCCATGTTTAGACTCTTTCCAGGCATATTTAAACAGTTTTCAGAAGCAATAAATGAATTAGTAATACAGATTGCCCCATCATTCAGGTAGGTTTGAGTAAGGGAAGCCCTTTTTGTCAGAAGGTACTAAATTCCCTCACTCACCAAATTATTTTTTTTTGAGAGGTTTGGTGATATTTTTCTCTCTCTTTTTGTATTTGAAGACTGCACCCAGATACTCACAAATATTTTTTTAGAAGAACTTCATAATATTTGAAAGAGTTTGCTGATTCTTTGAAATTATTAAGAATATCTTGCAGGGAGAAGTGGTGCAGGCCTGTAATTCCAGTAGCTTGGGAGGCTGAGACAGGAGGATAATGAGTTCAAAGCTAGCCTCAGCAATAGTAAGGAACTAAGCCACACAGTGAAACTGTCTCTAAATAAAATACAAAAACAGGGCTGGAGATGGGGTTCAGTGATTGAGCACCCCAGAATTCAATCCCTGGTACCCAAAAAAGAAGAAGAAGAAGAAGAAAATCTTGATAACTTACTAGCTATGTGACATTGAAAAAACAATGTTTACAAATTTGAATTTTCTCACTTGTAAAATGGATGCTGTAATACCTAATTCCTATCATGGAGAGTGATATTGTGTCCCCCAAAATAATGAGAACTTAGTTATTTATATGCCTAATTGGGCACATTCATCAGCTGGGAAAAATTTTATTAACAAAAATATGAAGGAGAAAATTATGGAATACAGAAATTTACCTAAAGTTTTATTTGGTCATATGTTCAGTAAAATAGGAACATTTAGAGTGCTTTCTGTCTCGAAGAATGTACAGATACATGCAGTTTAATTAGCTTTTCATCATTGTGACCAGAATACCCAACAAGGACACCTTAGAAGAAGAAAAGTTTATTTGGGCTCATGGTTCTAGAAGTTCAGTCCATGGTTGCTTGACTACATTGCTCTGGGCCTAAGGTGAGGCAGAACACAATGGCAGAAGGATGTGGTTTAAGTGAGCAGCTCAGGATGTGACACAGGAAGGAGAGAGAGAGAGAGAGAGAGAGAGAGAGAGAGAGAGAACTCTGCTAACCAGGAACAAACTACAAAACCCAAGGCACACTTCACTGACCTACTTACTCCAGTCTACATTTACCTCACAGTTAATCCATATCAGTGGATTAATCCTCTGAATACCTTATAACTCTCACAGTTTAATCATTTCACCTCTGAACATTCTTACATTTTCTCACACATGAGCTTAAGGGGAATACCTCATATTCAAACCATAACAAATGCTGACTCTTCTCCCTTATTCCCAGGGTCTTTCATTATTTATCATGTAGTAGATCCTGTTATTTTTTATTAAAATTTGTTTTTAAAAAAGATTTTCTATCTCCATATCAACAGAAGTGCAGACAGTAGTTTTAAAATGGCATTATTCTTTTTAGTCATTTGGTGAGTTAATATTTTGACAAATATATAGAGGTAATATTTGATATATAAATAAGATTAACATTGTTAATAAGCATGGAAACCTTACATCTTCTTCTTTTCATCAGTTTTCAAAATTTTTTGGAGTCTCTCATTCTCTGCTAAGTATCATAAGGCAGAAAAGCTTCAGCACAATATCAAATAGGTGTAGATAAATATATTTCATATTATGTTGGCCTTTTTCAATAATTTCAAACAGGCTTATATATATTACATAAAATATACAGATATATATATATATATATATATATATGTATATATATATATATATATATATGTGATTTGATTTATATGTTTATATATAAATAGATGTATATGAATATACATAACAAACTCTCTTCTAAAATTGTGAAAATATTGGAAAGAAAACATTATTACTTTTATAAGAATATCAAAGAAATTAGACATATTTATGCATATACATTCACACACACATACATATGTAAAAATATCAGTAGGTAATATTTGAATAATGTAAGTCTTTAAGCAAGAATCTAGATCACCCATGATAAAGGGAGAATCATATTAGGTTTCCCTTTTTAATAATATTATTTCCATGGTTGATATTATACATCATAGAAAAAAAGAAAAATACCTTCAAGTATAACAAAAACTTATAAAATAAGAATAGATAAGGGCAACCGTGTAATGAATAAATCCTAAAACATAATAGTGAATTTTTATTTGGATGTTGATGGCCAATCCTGAGAGTTTTAAATTAATAATTGACTTTTAAATACATTTATAGGTAAATTTAATAAGCATCTACTGCGCAGAATTATTAAATGTAATAGAAGAAACTGGACTCCTAAAAAATGTGAGGGGGAGCTTAAAAAGCAATTGCAGGCACAAACAATGGTGAATATGGTCAATGGCTACCAAATAATTATTTCATGCCCAGCTGTTGAGGGCCACAGCCGAGTCGAGATGACACATGGCATTTTTGCCAGAAGTAGTGATTGAGAGGTGATGCCAGCGAGCCATTAAGATGATGAATTTTGAGTTCCCATTGAGTTCTGGTTGAGCTGTCCCGGGGATTCCTGAAGAGTTCACATTGGTTGGGGAAGTGCTGGAGGAAGGATTTCCAGTTGGTGGTTCCTGGAGGAGCCCTGTGGGTGGCTTTCGGGAGAGTTCCCGGGGAGCGTGTGTGGAGTGTGCTGGTGGAGTTCAGAAATAAAGTTTGTTCCTGCTTCAGTGGCTCATAATTTGTGCCCAGCCAGACTGCAGCACCCAGTCAGTGTAGATGAGGATTTTTTTTTTCTAAGCTACATCCTCTCCATCTAGCATCTTACATTAAACAAAATGAAAAAAAGCTAAGTCTTGTGATTCACTTCAGTTTCAGTACATACTAACTGAAAAGTTCAAGGACACTTCCAGATGAAATAGATTTCTGCAAAAGAACTTAGAACTTCTTCAAATGTCTTGAAGTACACCTATCAATATAACGGACAGTTACCAAACTGAGCAATCTTTGTGACAAAAATACCTGAAATAAGGGAGAAAAAAAAGAAAAAGAAAAAGATCAACAAATTGGGTAGCATAAGCAGTCCTGAAAAATAAAACAAGGGTATTGACAGCTAAAAAAATAGAAATAAAAAAGATAGATAGGTAGATAGGTAGGTAGGTAGGTAGGTAGATAGAAAAAGATTTATAATGTGGATGTGTATATATATGTTAAATATTGAAAATTGATATAACAGTATATCATATATACACATGTATGTGAGCATACTTATGGTTATGTATATATGATATGTAATACTTTGCAATTTTTTATAAATATTTTTGTATTTAACATATTACAGAAAAGGATATCTAACAGAATACAAATGACTAAAGAAAAACAGTAAGCTGCAAAATTGTGTCCACAAACACTTCTACTGGCAGAAGAAATTAGTAAAGTCAGGGAAATTCTAAAACATGGACAACTAAGTGGTATAGAGAAGAAAAATGTCAAAACCAAGGAAATAAACCAATATCATAACAAATAGCCGAGAGACAGAAAGAGAAAAGGAGAAAGATAGAAGTATTTGGAAAGGAAATGACAGAGCAATTTCACAACTAATGATAGATAAAAGTCCTCAGATTTAAAGGGTTTAAAGAATGCACATGGGGGAGATGAGAAAAATGTAGAGCTATGTTTTCAAAGGCGCACTCTAAATATGAAACCACAAAAAGGTACTAGAACAGGTTGCTTAAAAAGGGACATAAACCATGTTAACATCAGATACTTCAAAAGCAGCTTTGAAAGTGACTGCTGGCACTCAGCTTGAGTGATTCACAAAACACAAGAAGAAAAATGAGTAATATTTTCAAAATGATGAAGAAAATCAATTTTGAGCCTAGACGGTTCATATGCAAAATTAGTGTTTAAATATGAAAGAAAAAAATATATTGTCAAATATACAAGGCTTCACCATTCAAGGAGAAAATGTCTTTTGGGAAAGACAAAAAATAATAATCAAAATAGTCTGAAAAGAAGAGAAATAATTCAAGAATGTTTTTAATGGGGGATATGAATAAAAATATAAAAGATAAGATATAAAAAGCCTGAGAAGCAACAGAGATTTCATGCTAAGAAACATAATTTTGCAAACCAACAAATAGTTGATATCTAAAAAATATGAATTATCTCTGCATTTCAATGGAGAAAAGGCTAGTAAATGAAATACTGATAGTATATATAATTTTCAGTAAAATGTAGAAATTAGTATCAATATTTCCCTGAAGATGAAACAAAAATGAAAGAAATAAATACTTTTTGCAAGGCCATTGTTCTAGCATATGATCTGGGGAGTAGGAAATGCAGTCTGTCAAATATAAGAATATTTTCTGTAAAATCAGAGGAAGGACTTGTGCAACTTTTGGGAACCAAGTAAAATGAAGCTGTTGCATAATTTAGGGTAATACTTTGCCACTTAAAATTTGTTCAGAGTAAGTTATTTATGCTTGTTGATAGAAACTTAATAAAGTTATCAGGCAGTTAATAAAAGTGAAGTGCAAGATCCACTGTGCAACTTGAGGATTTCCCTGGATTTTGTCTGCAAGAATCTTCTTTGATCTATTACTTAAGAATTTATTGAATGTATTCTCTGGAACAAATCAATGTTCCCATTGTGAAATGTAAATGTTAATGATATGAAACTCATGCCTGGATGTGGGGAAAAAGAACTGGTGATGTCTTGGGAGAGGCCCAGCTCCATCCTGTAGGCTAATGAGGTCTCTAAGAGACCAAAGCAGAAGTTGCATCTGTAAAGATATGGAAATCTAAGTGAAAGAGAAATGTCAGTAGGAAAACAAACATGACATACAATTTATTGAGATATAAACTAAAAATACTATGCAAATGTAAAATTTTAATAGAATCATGAGTAATTATTTCCTGGGTGGTCTTCTAAACTTATCTTGATTAGTAAGACTCATAGAAGAAATATACCAATAATAATAATGATAGCATATTAGTGATGATATGTGCCAGTGAAAAACAAGAATAAATATATAAATGTAAATATGAAATGTAAACTGAGTAAAATATCCTTAATATAATACATGCAGTAGAAAACATGAACAAATATAATTATGTTCACTAACACTTCATTAGGAAAAACAGAATTATAAAAGTAAATTTACAATATTTATTATCGATAAAACAAGACTATTTGGTTCCTTGTTAATATGATATGATAAAATTCCTTAATTAAAAGCAAATTATCTTTATCAAGGCATAATAAGAGGGAAGCTCTGTGGATGAAACTTTGAAACACCAAACAAAATGAAATAAGAAAGACCTAAAAGTACAAATATGTGTGATTCCATTTAGATGATGGAATACCTAGAACAGACAAATCATAGACAAAAAGTAGATCAAAAGTTACCAGGACCTGTTTGGGATAAAGAAATGGAAAATTCTGTTTAATGGATAAATATTTTGTTTGAGGTGATGAAAAAGTTATGGAAATAAATGTCGGTGATATTTGTGCAGGCATGTAAATGTAACCAGTGCCCCTAAACTGCATGCTTAAAAATGATAAAACTACAAATTTTGCATTATGTACAGTTTGTTCTGAATAGAAAAAAAGACTCATACTGGATAAAAACACAATCATAACAAAAATAACCTTGTCTGTTACTTTGAGCTACAGTAAACACCACATAACTATTGACTACAATAAATACTTAAATTACTTCACGAAGATGCTAACAACAATGCCTAAAAAATATAGGCATGGTTTTTCCATTGGAAGTCAAAACATAAATAGGAATGAATAACTAAATCCCATCTCTAAAAGAATATTTCTCAAAGCTCTACTACTCAAAAGATTATGCATATTTTAACATATAAATTTTTAAAATAAAGCAAATAGCAAAAATGGAGAAATATTTTCAAGTTTCATAATATACTAATGAGGTAAACTTAGATAAAATGCCCCAACTCTATATATACCTCTTTTCCTTAAACTTTTAGGTATTGTTTGATATTAACATTATTGTTTTTATTCTTAGAATTTTGATGCAACTGATTTACCTTTTTTCTTTAGTTTTTTTAAAGCAATATATCAAAATATCTTTACACCACACAATAGGGATGATTGGTAATCAGCTGCAGATCTAGCTCCATGGCAGATTACGTGTATGAGGATCAGCACATCACACACAAAAAATAGGGTTAAGCAGGAGCTGTGCCAAGCAATCTTAATAGCCCATAGGGAAAAATTAAATTGTTATGTGACTTTTACAAGGATTTGAGAGAACATGAAAAATTCTTGTATTGTTGCTTATACATAACATAAAAATGAAAAAAAATGTAAAATTAATTCACAGTATAAAATATTAGATCATTGATAATTAAAATGTGTCCATTAGATGTAAAAACAAATGTAAACATAATTTGAAGAGTGCACTGCTTAGAATCAAATTCCAGCCACTACACTCTGTGCCTTTTAATTTGAATTATTTCATGATCCTGACATTTGTGTGGAGATGGGTATAAGGCACAGGCACAACCAAAATACTTGTCATACTTTTTGGAGTGTCAAAAGTCAGGACAGGAATCACAGACGATGTGACATCTTTAAAGCACTTAAAAATTTCGGGGTACATCTGGGAAAACGAGTTGGACATCACTGGCATTCTTTACTTCTGTCTTCCACTTTTCTACATAGGTCATTCATTCTTTTAATAAAACGTACTTTCTCTTATTTTTGAAAAACAATATTGACTTCAGCTCAGAAAAATGTAATCTGAACTTGATAGCTCCTTGAGATTTTTCTAGACAAAGAATGCAAGAAGTCACTCACTCTTACTCATGGTAGCTAGCAATACTCAAGTTGACTTTTTTAATACAGTCTGTCCTCACTTTGCACAGAAATTCCACACTGGGAAGATGACTGCTCAGTAGGAACTATGCAAAGTGATCTTAATAACCAATAGAATACAGGGACTATTGTTTTACAAACTTTAAAGAGATTTGTCAAAGTATTAAAATCATTTTTTTCTGTTGCTTATAAACATACATAAAGTGAAATTTTTATGAAATTAACATTTAGTTAGTACTGTAAAACTTAAAATATCCCAAACTCTGGGTATTAGAATGTTACGATTCTGTGTAAAAACTGCATCAAAAATTGTTCCAAAGATATTTGCCTTTTCATTATAAAGCTTTGTTAAGTTACTCATATATTTTCTGTATCTAAAAAAACTGTCACACTCCTAAATAAGGATTAATTTCAAGTATTTGAATATATGTGCTGTTGTAAACACTGTGAAATAAACACTGTGTGTAAACACTGTCTACATATTCATTTACTATGAACTTTTTGACTGACTGACTTCTTCTGAGATGTCTTTTTTTAATTGATTTTATTATTTTTTTAAATATACAACAACAGTGGAATGCCTTACAATTCTTATTACACATATAGAGCACAATTTTTCGTATCTCTGTATATAAAGTATGTTCATGTCAATTTATGCCATTATGCATGTACTTTTTTGCATTACAATTCTGAATAGACATATATACCACAATTTTTCATATCTCTGTTTGTATATAAGGTATGTTAACACCCAATTCAACTCTTCATACATGTACTTTGTATAATGATGACTTTTATTCTCTTCCTTACACACCCTTTTCTAAGCTCTGCCAAAAACTTTACCAAGTTCCTCTCGCTGAGGTTTGAAGTCTCTCAAACCAATCAATGTCAATGCTCTTGTGATCAAAGATTTCCTCTTTAACTCCATTCATGGTCCAGGACAATTTCCTTTCCAGAGATAATACTTTGCATGTCTTTGCTGCACTTTCATCTTTGCTGGTGATTTTCTCTATCAGTAATTCACTTTTTATAAATGTCACGTGGTTTATCATTGGATGACAAGGTGGAAACACAACTGCACCTTTTGCTGTCTGTTTGTGGGCTACGTGGCTGATGCAGTGACCAGTCACTGTCAGAATTTGAAAGAAGCATTCTGATTGGTCATGATATGCATCTATAATTTACAAAGTGATTTGAACACTGAAGAGCTAGGGTGTAGTTTGTACATTACGGAGTTCCCCACAGTTTATATTCCATAGCAACTAAAATACTAAGTATGATTTTGGGATACTGGTGTTAAGTAAACCACAATAACAAAACTTTTGTATATCAGATTATTCAAAATGAGGACTGCCTATGTATGCCGTTTAAAACATTCTTCTCCATTAATATATCTGACAAACTTTAAGTAAAGTGGTTTGGTAAGTAAAAGTTTTCAATGTTGAGCAAGTTAGGTTATTAAGTTTTAATTTGAGGTTATTGGTTCTGGTTTGTTTAATAATTCTCCTACTCCCAAATCCCAAAGATAATAGCTTTAGTATTTGTGTTTCTACATCATTGAAAAAAAAATTATGTATGATGTAAGGAAATGGTTTCAAATCCCTTTTGTTTTAATATAAATATCTGTGCCATCTGAGCCTACTTTGTTAAAAATACTTTCTCTGCACATTTTATTGTATTTAGCACTTTTCTTAGAATTACTTTGACCACATAAGGATAGATGTATGTCCAATCATACATTAATCTTGTAGCCAATGACAAGGATAACGTCAGTTCTCAATGCTCTAGTATTTATTTTGTACAGTTCTTAAGATTTTCTGCATAAAAAGTAAAATTATTTTCAAATAGATGGTTTTAATTCAAGTCTGATCTTTACCCAAGTTATGTTTATTAAATCAATGTTTAATACAAACCAAAGGTCTTCAACATTTTCACTACAAATGAGAATATTAGGATTATTAAATATTTTCACTGTTAACTATGTTACCTGTGGGGTTATTTTGATACTATTGGGAAACAGAGAAAGATTTAAATTTTTTAAAAGAGACCTTACAGGATTATAAACTGTGTGTGTATAGCAGATAAGTAGAATTCTTAGATCAGTGGTAGTTCTTCTTAAGACAACTGAAGAAAGAAAGTGACACTGTTAGTCAAAACAAAAAGTCACAGAGAAAGCTTTGTAAAGGGGGACAAATTTGCAAGATGTGACTCAATAAAACGGCTCCCTTCAGTCTTCATTTTAATGATCCAGTAGAGCAGCTACCTATTTATTGAATAGTGTTATATTTCCACTCACAGGTCTTGAGGGCCAAATTTTGGCTACAATTATATATTTTATTACTGAAAGAAAACCAAAGCATTAATTTGTCATTAGCAGTTGGCTCACAACCTTATACAATGTTTTATGTTAAAGTTTATGAAATATAAGTAATAAACTCACTCCGTTTTCTAGCTGAATTACATAATTTATGCTATATATTTTTTTGTTTTTTCAGCAATATTTTGTTGTTACTTTCCATGCTCCATTGACACATCATTTACTTTTTGCTGTGGCAAACAAAACTATACATGAATTTAAAAATATCTGTATCAGTGAACACATCAGTATACCCGCCTGCAAGTGTCTGGAACCAAGCTAATCAAGATTAATGCATTCATTTAACAGATGGTTACAGTGTTATTAAAATGCAAATGATTGGTTTCTGCTAATTGTTTAACATCAAAAACAATTAATCAGGTGATTTTTTTCATTTTCTGATAGCTACCTAGAATTTACCTCAAGAGATTAACATGAAAGGCAACTATGTAAATTTCCCCTGCTAACCCCAGGAGAGTCAATCAACTTGAAAGAAAAGTGGAATAATGATTATATATTTATTAGTGGGAAGAATGCTTTTAGGACTATAATTGGCTTATGAATTGTTTTGTTCCTTATTTTACTAGTCTTCTCATAATTACGTTTATTGGGCTATCTATTTAGAAATAATAGGATTTGGTGCCTTACTTTGAGACAAACAGACACTCTAACTGCTTGAGTAAATAAAATGATCCTCTAAACGAACAAATGAATTATTTTAGAACAGTAGGAATATAAATAACATTTGAAATTATAAACTAAGACAATTCGATAGATATTTATTGAGCAATTAGTATATACCAAAACTATTCCAGTACTTCTAGTAGATCACAAAACACAATAGTTTTGAATTTTGTGCAGCTTAAACTTCTTAAGGTGATTTTTGAGCAAAGAACTAAAGAAAAAGAACAGAAGGAGAAGAGAAGGAGGAGGGGTGAAGAAAAAAAAGAGGAGGAGGTGAAATAAAAAAGAAGAGGAGGAAGAGGAAGAAGATTTTAAAGGCATTCCTCTGGTCAATATCTGGGAGAAGGAGGTTCCAATTAGAGGAATCAGAAGTTTTAAAATACTTAAGGCAGAATCTAATCTGACAAAAATGTTATGTTCCAAAACAAAGCAAATGAAGCTGAGCCCTGCCCATAGTGCAGGAGGGTCATGAGTTCAAAGCCAGCCTCAGCTACTCAGCAAAGTGCTAAGCAACTCAGTGAGACCCTGACTCTAAAATACAAAATAGGGCTGGGGATGTGGCTCAGTGGTTGAATGCTCCTAATAATTGTGGGGTGTGGAGCGGTGCAGTATGGTCAGAATTAGGAGATACTGGTTTCCAGGTGAAAAGAATAAAGCATGGGGATTTTGTAGCCCCCCTTTTATGATCAGGACTTTTTACGATGAGTAATTGAGGATGTATTATAAGTTTAGTAATAAAAAACTTCCTGACTACATTAAACATACACTAGGGTGTTGGTGAAGCCAATGTTAGAGGAGGGACTCGAACTAGAAAGGAAGGTATTAAATTAGTTTGGTGATAGATGGTGATGTTTCTCTGCAGAATATTAAAATTCAGGTGAGTAGATTTAAGATCAACCAAAAGATTTGAAGCTAAAGCCAAAGTATTTTAGACATTCATTCACAAAATAATATTTATTTTGAATGATTCTTTTTTTTTCTTTTTATTTTTTTTATTGGTTGTTCAAAACATTACAAAGCTCTTGACATATCATATTTCATACATTAGATTCAAGTGGGTTATGAACTCCGATTCTTTGTGTGAATTGTATTCCTCTGATAAACAGAGGCTAAAATGTAGTTAGGTGTGCAAGAGGTTTCTGGGGCAATTTGCTTGTATAAGGGAAACAGGGAGCATGGAGTAGTCAGGGAAAAGTACAAAAGATAATGCTAGGAGAGGAAAAGAGGATTAAATAGGAAGAGTCATATACTGCAGAAGAGCTCTAAGGCCTGGCTGGATCACTTGAGGAACCAAAACTGAAAGAAGTGTGTCATGAAATCACTCCTAGATAGCAAAATTTCAAGTACTCAAAAATCATAAAGTCAGAATTAAGCACCAATCATTCTTTCTTTTTCTTTAATTCTCAGTTCATTTAACCATTTACTGAAAGTGGTGATTAAAATTCCAGTTGTTTCCTATTTGCAGCAATACACTGCATAATAAGTTCATTTTAAAGGGTGCTGTTCCCAAATCAACTATGCCTCAAGTATATTCAGATCATTAAAATGAATAGTGGTGCTTCTACATCCCTGTTTAGGAGACTATCTGTTGTCATGGCTCAAGTTATGTTCATTTTTTTGGAAAAGATTTTGTGAAGAAAAAGAGAATAGACATACGGTATTTTGACTCTATTTTGACATCACTTAATTCAAATAGGTTAGTTTATACTGTATTTAGATTTTGTACTTTCTGACCTTTATAATAACTCAGATTGTGCACATTGATATGTAAATAAAATAAAAATGACTGAGGATCTTATAACATTTAAATTAGGGATCACAGGTAACTGTAAAATCTATATCTTTACAGTTGTCCTGGTATAGAAAATAAAGACACATAATTTCAAATACACCCATTATATTGAACTGATGTTTCTATTACTTTAACACTTGGAATGTGGAATTAAGCAATGCCACTCTAAATCGTTGTTAACAAAATTAATGAATATATGCTCAATTTATCTATTGTTTCTATATTAATTTGGGAATGGTGTCTAAGTACATTTTTAAGGAATTGAAAATTTTGAAATTGTTCAATATGTTGAAATTGTATATATTTTAACTGAAAATTATAATGCTATACATATGTTGCAAATATAATTACCAAAATAATAATTTTTATTAAGATTTTCAATTTTCAAAAATGTATAATATTTGATATGCTTGAACATCTATGTACTGAGTACATCTGAATTTTTATTTTAGAGTTTTCCCTTATCACTGCTTATCTGATAATATGGTTTCCTTTTTCTTATGTTTCAATGTTCTTTCAAGTCATAAGGCTTTGAGATATTTGTTTCATCTGCCTCAAAAACAGGTGCTATAAAACGGCTTACAGATTAAAGTAACTGGCCTTGGGATACTGGTAGAAAGAGATTTCCTCCTAACCACACAGTATAATTCTCATAGGGATATCTGTTCTGAGAATAATTTCAGCAGTATCTGTAATTGGTGCACTACAAAGCAATACAAGATGCTACTTCAGAAAAGAAAATATTAAAATAAGGACGATAGTGTTTATTTTATATGCAAACACAAATGAAAGGTGTTCCTAAATTACCATGCAGACACTCAAAAGGAAACTTTATATTTTAGACTCAAATATTTTTGATAATTACTGTATAAAATTCTGTTTCAATACATCTATGACCACAATACAAAATTCCTATCTTTAAACTATTTTATTAAAATTCCACTCTTTCATTAATATATAATAATATCCTAGTACTCAAAAAATCATTCATAAATTTTGCATTTGTAGCACTTTTTCATAGTCACCATAACATTTGCTGTTTAATACATTTAGGGTTTATACCAAGATCAACTTATATTGATATTTACTATGAAACATATTTATCATACATTTCATATTTTTTTGATGTGGAACACATTTTATAGATCTGGACAGTTTCAATATTTTACCACACTTCAGACCCTGCCAATTATTTACTAATTTTTTTTTTCTTACCAGCTTCTAATGAGAAAAAATAAATGTCTTCTCAGTATTATAAAAGCATAACAAGTACAAACAAATTTTTATTAAAATTAAAAATAAACACACAAAAATTAGCAAAAGAAAATAGAAATAACCACTACTCTCATACTGTAGATATTATCACATAAGCAATTATACACAAAAAAATTAAAATGATTGAAGTAGGATACTGCAAATGCTAAATGAGAATTAATAATAAAAACAAAATATGTAGCAAGCTTATTCAAAGATCAAAGTGTTATTATTCTTAAACTATGTAAACAAAATTTTAAATGTAAATTTGAGTATGTAAAGTATAGAATAATTTACCATCTTTTTCTTTCATTTATTTATTAAATTCAATCTTTCAAACAATTTTGGGATAATGCTATCTCATCATACCTATTTTTATGAAATAGTGGCATTTAAAAAAATTGTACTATGTATATGAGCTCCTAATTTGTGGTACAAAATTTAAAATTATTTTTGAATATATTTTACAGTTTTCTTTTTTTAATTTTTCAAAAATTGTGCATGAAATTTTACTTTTATTTATTGATATGCAGTGCTGAGAATCAAAATCAACCGCCTCACCCATACTGGACAAGTGCTCTACCACTGAGCTACAACCGAGTACTGAAATTTCTTAATTGTATTTCTTTTTATCTTAAAATGTATGATTTTGGTCTTCCAAATGGCTGATTGACAGTTTAAGTAATTATATATATGTACATGAATATTTCAATGATATTATTATGACTGAGCCAATTTTGCACAAAAATTTCAAGTGAATATACCTGGAGTGGATATATGTTATACACACACATGCACACACACACTTATGAGAATGTCTTTGAGAACTAAAAAGATACAAAAGAAAAGCTTTAATCACTGGAGTTGAGGCTGACACAGTATTTTTAAATAAATAAATAAATAAAGTATTTTTAAAATAAATAATGCCATACAATTTGCTATTACTGGTGGTTTCTGAAGCAGAACACACATCAGGATGGTCATTTGTGATGCTTCTTATTTTCAAGGAAAATGTAAATGGGAATCCATATGCCAATGAGGCAGTGAGTTGTGGAATTAAAAATCGAGAGCATTAGGTAAACAAAATGTTAAACATAACACTAAAAAGAGAATTGAGTGAATGCAAATGAAGAATTTTCTTAACTTCAAAAATAAAGAATACTTTAACTTTTTGTGAATATTTTACTAAGTATTCCCCACAAATTTTCTGATTGCTACATTCTGTTTATGTGCCTAAATATTTCAAAGTACATTTTATCCAAGAGCCAAACAAGGATACATTCTAAGAGTATTTAAAATTTCTATGAATATATTAAAATTTGCATCTTAATTATCATGTTAATCTAGCTACCTAAACAGATATACAAAAAGGAAATGATACATAGACAATTTTCATTCGTAACCATAAAAATTCAAATATTTGCATTTTCCTTTGTATTTATCTCAAGTATTATATTTGATTGTTTGGAAATGATGAGGAACACTGATAGATTGATTTACTCCTTATGGCCAGCATGATTCCCATGGAGGCTGAACAACTAACTTCAAGCCCAACAGAAAGCAGAGATGACATGGTAACTCCATAGCACACAGGTTAAAGATATCCCCAACCCACTCATTTAACCCTTACAGAACTAAATCAAGAGCAATAACATCTACATATAGATACAAGATTTTTTTTCATATAAATTGTAGATTCTCTTGAAAAATGTAAACTGTTAGTTTCTTGGGAATCACATGCTTAAACTGAGTGTTGACTATTCCATTTATCAATCTCCAATTATCAATCCGTAGATTCTCTTCATTAATTTATTCTCTTATGTAAGCATTTGGATTGGTGATCCAATAAATGAATAATCCAGCTTTGGAATAATCCAGTTATACAGCCTATTTGATTACAATCATGCCACAAAAAATGTAAATGTCATTCTTTCATTTAAAAAATTGAGAAACTTTAATTTTATTAGTTTTATAGTTTGTCGTTTGATAATAATAGTGCTACTCTATTTTAACATGAAATTATTATTCACTTTTATTCAATGCAAATCACTGAAAATTAGTTTCTTGCAAAACAAGCAAGGGCCATTTTTGTTGGGCTCTTTTACCTCCCTTGGGACTGGGGCCATTATAGGGTGTTGGCTGAGGTGGCCTTAGGGGTTCTTCCAGAGCATTTCCGTATATATGACCTGGCTGGATTGGTGTTCACGGGCTTTTAGCTCGAGCGCAGGCTTTTGACCTTAGCCCCGAATAATGGTATAATCTGAAATCTGCCTAGGCCCCTTAGTGATAGTAACATAACTGCCCCTTATTGATTCTTGCTACTGTCTCTTCTTACTCCCTCCTATCACTATATAACCTTGTTCCTGACACAATAAAATTGAGATTGTTGCACCTTCACTTTGACTCATCTCCCAACTCAGTGTGGTTGTGGGCCAGGTTGGATGGCGGGTCAGGTCAAGACACTTAACCCTCTCCCTCAGCCCCGAGACACTAGCTGGTCTAGTGCACTTCACTACCTCTGTCAGAGGGCAGTTCCTACAGCTGGTGCCTGGGAGAAGGCAGGTTGGTCTCCCACATACCCTTGTTGCAGAGGGCAACATTTTTTTTTTCATCCAAATGGCTAAGCTTTGCTTTTTTCGTATATTTTTATGCTGTAGATCACTGATGCTTCATTATAGTTACTTTCAAGATTTTCCTTTGTCTTTTGTTTTAGAAAGTTTTAGTTGTGATGTCTGTTGGTGTGGATTTTAAGGATTTTTTTGTTCAGCTTTTTAAATCTCTAGGTTTATATCTTTTACCAAATCAGAAATATTTTTAATGATTATTCTTCAAATGGTTATTCTGACCTACTCTTTTTTCCCTCTACTTTTGATTCTCAGAAATGCAAATACTGAATATCTGTTTACCATCCCAGAGATCTCTGATGGCTCTGAGGCTCTGTTCTTTCCTTCCATTATTTCCCCTCTTATTTATTTATTTTTTTATTGCTTTTTTTTTGGCTTCTGTAATTTCCCTTTTTAAAAAATAAACTACATTTATTTCCAAGAGTGTCTGATTTATTCACTTGTTTCAAGAAAAAATGTTTTTGGTAAACCATTTTTATTATGTTGCCTCTCATATCCTTGTATGTTAATTTCAATGTCTATTGATCTGGATGTTAGCAGTAGTTGTTTGTCTTTTCTAATTCAATTTCTGATTTTTCTCATTTTTGGTGTGATGGGTGATTTAAAAATTATTGTTCTGGTTTGGTTATGAGATGTCTTCCAAAAGTTCTTCTGTTCATATAGAAATGTTGAGAGGCAAAATGAATGGATTGTAAGAACGATAACCTAATCAGTCCATCCTGCTTTGAATAGATTAAGTGGGTGGTAACTGGTGGACCGTGGCAGATGTAGCTCGGCTAGAGGTGGGTCCCTGGAGGTGTGCAGTGGAAGGGTGCATCATCCCTGCACCCTTTTGCCTTTCTCTATTTCCAGGTTGCCATGAGCTGAGCAGCTCTCCTCCACAGTGACCTTTGGTCACTGTAAATGAGGTGGCCAGATTTTCAAAGTTGTTATGCTTTTATTTTGGTCTGGTTAACTTTTCTCTTTCTCCTGGGGCCTGCTCAAGAGCATCTCTAAGTCAGAGCAACCATTACCTTTAAATGGAATAAAAATCTTCAGCCTTCAAGAAAAAGTAGTGCCTCCATAGCAATTACATTGAGGGCATGATCCATCCCTGCCTGTCATGTTACCCGGCAAAGAAATGTAGCCAATCTCATAACCAAACCAGAACAATAATTTTTTATGTCAGCCATCACACCAAAAATGAGAAAAACCAGAAATTGAATTAGAAAAGACAAACAACTACTGCTGACATGGAGATCAATAGATATTGAAATTAACATACAAGGATATGGGAGCCAACACAATAAAAATGGTTTACCAAAAACTTTCACATTTTTCTTGAAGTGCTCCTTCTAATCTGGACTCTTGTTGGGGTGGACTCATCCTTGTCCTGCAGCAGAGCATCACTGGGTCACTGAGAGGTGTGGGGGGGATTTTCTGTGAGGAGGAAAGAGTATTTCTCAGTGCTGTGCTTTGTAAGAAAATTTCCAAACCGCTGGCCCATTTCACAGGTATTGTTGTGAAGACCTCTGTTCAACCCAACAGAAGAATGAGCCCACCTGGGCCACATTTCATTGCCAGGTAACATTACAAAGATCGCCAGGCCTCAGTTGCCTTCTTGCACTGGGCATACTTACCTACATAAAATAGGAAAGGTATTTTAAGAAGCCTTGCCACTATAATGTCCTTCAGCCTTTGGGTCCCAAACCAATTTGCCACACTCTTTCCATCTCTTTTGGCTATCTTCTTGAATTACTTTTAATTAGGAATTACTGTTGTCTTGTAAGGAAGGAATAAGAGAGAGGGATCTATAAAACTTGGATGAACCAAATATAGCTTTACATGAATCCTTTGAAAATACTGTTTTTGTCTTTTTTAATGTTTCATGTGTTTTCTTGGCTTTTAAACACATAAACTACATTCATAATGGGTTTCTATGAAATCCATATTTAAATATGTTTAATAATGTATTTGAGAGTTATTTCTCATTGTGGTTACTTTTAGTTTTTTTAAAAATGGTTAATCCATTACTTAAATGTGAGAAATAGTATATGATACATTAGCTGTGTTAAACTGTTGGCTTTTCAAGATATTAAATAATTTCACAATGAAATTTTGCTCACCTGGCAGACATTTAATCTCAACAGGGTGGCTTGACATTACTTCTCAGTGCTATCATGAATTTGTTTTACAGTTGAACTCTCAAAAATCAATAATGCCTTACTCATTTCAAGTGTCTTGCAACTCATATTACTGGAACGGTCTATTATATATAATGCCATGCTTAATCTTAATAATCATTCTATGTAATAGTTTTTGTTATCCATTTTTCATTCAGGTTCAAGGAGGTTAAATAACCTCCCATGGTTTAATAGAGATTTATGCATAGTTCCTTCAGTTTCATCCTCCTATTCTTCCCTTGATTTATATTTTTATAAATAAAATTCTATAGAAAATTTCATAAATGAAGTTAGTGATTATTCCATTTGAAACAATTTGGAAAGAAGGATAAATATTGCTTTCCTTTGTAAATGCTTGTTACTATGATAAGAAAACAAGAACAATAACTTTCACTCCTAACAAGTGCCATCTATAATTGTTGACTTTCTACATTCCATGATATTTATTCCCTAAGCATATGATAAAGGCAAACAGTACCTAAAGTTTGTTCCTCAATTATATGATCTGTCTCTTATCTTCACAGCCAGAAGAAGCTCCTATTAATTCTTGATTAAACAACTATTTTAGGGTAAGCACTTCTTATGTACTTCAGTTTATCCAAAACTGATGTTCTCTATGGCTTTTGTACAACATATTAATGCGTTCAGATACTACAGTCTCCCCTTTGGTACACCTCTCACTTTTTCTCACACAAACAGCTTTGTATGATTACCAATAATTAGTTGTGTTTGCTCTCAAAACTTTCCTATACATGATGAATTTATTATCACTACATATCTTAATTAAGTAGTAGCAATCGCTTCTCGGCCTTTTGGCTAAGATCAAGTGAAGCAGTAGCAAATACATGATCTATAAGCATGAAAAGTATTTTGCTGATTTAATAATTTATAAATTTAGTCAATAAAATTGCTGCTAAACTATTTGTAAGACAATGTTAAAATGTGAGAAAAACTAATAAAAGTAACCCACTTGAATCTAATGTATGAAATATGATATGTCAAGAGCTTTGTAATGTTTTGAACAACCAATAATAAAAAAGTATACAGGATCATATTCTTGGTTGACTTTTAGGTGCCTTTAATACATATCTACTAATACTTTGAAGATATTGAAATTAGAAATCACACTTTGCATTGATGATGCAGTTTAAGTAATTTAAAAAATTAGGGTACATGAACAAATGACTCTTTAGTTTTTTAGGGTTAAAACACAGTATTAATATATTGGGACTCCTCATTCAAGATAACTCATTCAACTGTTTTATTTTTTTTTTCACTAACAAAGTCCAAAACGGACATTTTACAATATCTTTTTTTTCTACTAATTTTCACTGGCATTATTACTTAATAATGAATAATCTTCTATAACTGTAAAAATTCAATTCCTATTAATTTCATAATGCTTAGTGATCACAAAATGATATTTGTCCATAGTACCAACACAACACATCCTTAAATCTCCTGTTTTGCCTTAATTTCAGTAGTAGACTAAAATAATGAACATATTACAAAAAAAGTTACTTCATAGTCAAGAGGTACATATATTATTGAAGTTTTAATATCTATTACCATCCTAACCTGCAGAAAACATATATTACTCTGCACTGAAAATAGTTTACTAAAATGAAGGTTTGCAATGATCGTCTAATAAGTGGGTCAAAATGATTGGTCTATTTCATGTTTTTCTCATTCTCATCAAGCCCAAACAACTTATTGAGCCCCATATCATCAATCACAACATTTCTCTTCCTCTGCCACTGATCCAACTAATGGGCTTGGTCTAGTTCCATTCTCTGTAGTTTTTATGCTTTTCAAAATCTATGTTTTTAGCCATACTGTCTATTTACCATACACAGCCATACATATGCACATTTCAGATTTATACTTATTAGGATGTCTGCATACAATGAACAAAAATTATACATAATTAATATTTCAGATTCTAACCTATCAAATTTATAAATATATATGGGAATTATCACCCAAACTACATTTAGGCCTCCTATGTCCTTTAAGCACTGTGACTTTACAAAATCCTCAGTTTCCCTGTGGACAATCTTTGTTAAGTGATTCATTCAGTTCCCTTCTCCATGCCTCCATCTACATCCTAGTTAATAAATCATTCCCAGGTCACATTTTCTTCTTTTGATCATATTTCAGTTAGCGGGAGATCTGGCTTTTTCTAAGCAAGTCTACCTATAAATGAAAGTTCAACATTTGGTCACCTGTAAAATTCCATGACCATTTTAAATTTCACAAATCACTTACATATGCATTTAGATATACCACCTTGCAAAGCAGATGCTGGAATATATATATATATATATATTATATATATCAGGCTTCAGCAGTAGAACAGTTCCTGGCTTACAACATAATAATTTTACTACTTTCTCTCCTACTGGTTTTAGTACCCTCAGAGGATCAAAATTTCACTTATGATAGATACTAGTAGCTAAAATTTGCGCAGCTGGAAAATATTACTCTATAATTAGAATGTGTGATGGATTTTAACACATAAAAAGGAACTTTCAAAAATTGAGTTACTACAAAGAAAAATAGTTTCCTTCACTTTCCTGAATCCCCTGTTGACTCAGACCTTAAATTGTTGGGGCATCTGCAGGTACTTTCCTACTCAAATGATCCATCCTAATCAGCTAAAGGAAAGTGTGACAATCATGGCTCTGGCTGAAAGTCCAGGTAACTTTCTTTTACTTCTCAGCTTTCAGAGTTTATCAGCCTGTCTCAAAGCAGCAATAAAAAAAAAATAGGGACAAAAAGGACACATTCAACACAATAGAATGAAGTAAAAATACATCTGTTTTTCATGCAAGAATTTTCCCCTCCTTGTTTTTTTTTTTTTTTTTTTTTTATGATTCTAGTCTGCTGCAGACCGGCTGCAGCAAAATAACAGGGGGGGGGGGGGTGACGAGCAACTTGTGTACATTGATACAGCAGCAGGAGTAGGAGCTGTTTATTGTAGGACAGGAGGGGTATATATACATTCCACACAGCTTATCTTAATTAACATAAACTAGATACAGCAGTCAACCAATAAGGAATCTCCACACTTAATGGCTTGCTGGCGTTACTTCACAAACCACTCCCTCTGGCAAAATGCCAGGCGCCATCTTGACTTGTTTACTGACCCTTACACTAGTCAATTTTTTTACAATTTTTTTCACCATATAAGGATTTTCTAAATTCTTAAATTTATGGCAATATTCATCTGTGTCTTGCCTTTTAAAGACCATGTGAAAGTATGCATTATTTATGTATCCATTGCAGATTTATTTACCCTGTAAATAGTTTTGAATGATTATTATATGGCAGGTGCTTTTCCAGTAGAAAGGAAACCGTGAGGACCAATAGCAGCATTGCTTGCTCTCTTGCAGTTTCTGTTACACAGAGTGGGTAAGAATAACTGCAATAGAAAATCAAATAGTCAAAATTGCTATGTAGAAAATGTAGTGTATGCTAAAGTTGACTAGGTTTAGGTTTCTGTAAATAAGAACTCTTTCAAGTGGTAACATTAACACAGAAATCCATAAGCAAAAAAGGATCTGAGTTAAAAACACTAAGAGCAAGAGCATCCTTGTGAAACATGGTGAAAAGACCCCACATTTCTAAAAAAACATATGGTAAGTTCAGGGAAACAAAGGCAGTTTAGTGGAAGAATGGTCAGTGAAGTGAAAAGGAAGGCAATTTAGAGTCAGGCTGGTACTTCGGGGCTGAAAATCATGTATGGTTTGAAAGCTGGAAGAAGAGCATGGGCATTACAGGAGAGTAAAGGGAACCTTCAAAAGATTGTAGTCTTGAGGGAGAAGTGACTGACATATTATGAGTTGTGTTGCACATTACTGATTACTAATCATTTGAGTGAGTCATTTGCAGGGAGGGAAGCCAGAAGTTTTGAAAATAGTATAAATAAATAGTTGGAGGGAAATACAGCTGGAAAATACTACAGCATTCGGTCACCTTAACTTTATGCCAATATTCATAGTTAGTGCAACACAATATAAAATATGCTCATGACTTCCAGGAGTGCACAGTCTATTTGTGGTATTTGACCATTCCAATATAGTATCTTTCCATGTAAATCTTAATAGATTTAAGGTCCTTTTCTATGCCCAGGTCTTCCTGAATCCACCTGCCAAACTGATGATTCTCTCTGCATTTACACTTTTCAAATCAGTCAAAGGGGACATCTCCTCTTTGAAACTTCTGTAGCATTTTATATGACATCCCACATGAAACTAAGCATTTTTTCTTTAGTATCTTGTTTAAAAATAGTACTTATAAATGTTGTGGAGGAACAATCTGAATCACTTTTGTTTCTCTTCAAGACTCACAATGACAGGGCTCTAGTGGTGAAGGTTTAGGACTTGGCAGTTAAAAGCTCAGATGACAATAAGAGGCAGTGCAGACCTGCAGAAGGACAGGATTTTCCAGGGCCAAGAGAGGTCACTCCATTGCACAGTGTGCCATCCATAAGGCTGGAAAGTCACCAGAAGCTGGAGAAGGCTTCTATGTCATGTTTGAGAAAGTGCAATCCCAGAAGCTCCAAGTAATCTCTTCCTTTCTCTCCTATTTCTCCCCCGTTTCTCACCCCATACACCTTGACTTCCATTTTCCTCCTTCAAAGTGTAAAGTATACCCTGGGTCTTTGCTCTGACTGCTTCCAGATGCCTTCCCTGAGAAATTCACATATCTGTTCCTTTTTTGCATTGAACTCATTGCATAAAAGTCATCACATCAGAAATAACACTGCTAATTATTTTAACTGAAATACGTCCTATGGTATCCCTAAAATCTCTCTTGTTTTTCTTCAAATTTCCTTAAGTTTAACATATTTAATTTACTTATCCATGTCTACTAGCATGTAACATCTGAGAAAACAATGTTTTCATGGTGGCATCTGCCTACCCAGCATATATTGTATCACACATCTCTTAAAATTTGCTAAATGAATAGCTGAGTTGGTGAAGTGGCTGAGTGGCACAAAGGTGACCTTGGTGTAATCTTATGAATGTTTAATAAAGAATTAGCTACAAATATGAAGGAAGAATAAAGAAAAGCTATGCAGGCATCTTTATAAGCTCATTTGGTGTAATATGAAGAGTTCATTGTCGATAAATAAGGTAATAGAAAGGTAATCTATAGGAGTGTGTTGGCACTAGGTAAATAAAACATATCTTGAATTCTACTTTAGATAATTGGATTCATTGTATTATTTTATGCATTAAAGTAACATCAAGTTAACATTTTACAAAAATAAAGAGCAATCTACAGCAGTGTAGAAACCAGAACTCTAAACAATAAATGATGTAATTTGCTTACAAATTCCTTATTCACTATGCACAGGAACATAGAGCCACATTTTCACCATTCAGTGTTCACATATGGCATTTTAATTCTCACAAATGGCCTTTTAAAAAGTTTCCAAAACTACATTACTCATTAGAATCTTATCAGTTTCCCAGCCAACAGAATCAACTCATATTAGAAAGGTACATCTAAGAAAATTTTAGGGTTCCTGACTTTTGAATTACAATTTTCACCAAAAGGTGAAACAATTACTTTAAATAAATGTTTTTAGATACATTATTTTTCTTGGTAGTTTTTTCAAATAATAATAGATTTATATTCTTGCAGTATTATTTAAAAATTATCAGATATGCATGACAAATTTGCTATATTTTTAGATGGATTTAACTTGAATTTTTATGTAAAGATAAAATTCAAAGTTGATTTTGAAATGTATGTGTTGTTTATTGTATTTATTCATGGTTGATTTTGAAATACATGTTAAATTTGCTAGAATTTAACTAATATTCAATATATTATTTTATGTAAATTTTTTATTTCTATATGACAGCAGAATTCATGACAATTCTTGTTACATATATTGAGCACAATTTTTCATATCTCTGATTGTATACATAGTATATTCACACCAATTCGTGTCTTCATACATGTACTTTGGATAGCCAACTTTCATAATAAGACTCGTGTGGCACAAGAATTAAAAATCAAGAATCAATAAATGGGATGGATTCAAACTAAAAAGCTTCTTTTCAGAAAAAGAAACAATCTATAAGGTGAATAGAAATCCTACATCTTGGGAGCAAATCTTCACCCCTCACACATCAGATAGAGCGCTAATCTCTGGGGTATATAAAGAACAAAAAAAGCTAAGCACCAATAAAATAAAATAAAATAACCCAATCAATAAATGAGCCAAGGAACTGAACAGACACTTCTCAGAAGATGATATACAATCAATCAACTTATATATGAAAATATGTTCATTATCATATATGTTCATTATCACTAGCAATTAGAGACATGCAAATAAAAACCACTCTAAGATTTCATCTTACTACAGCCAGAATGGCAGCTATTATGCATACAAACAACAATAAGTGTTGGTGAGAATGTGGGGAAAAAGGTACACTCATACACTGCTGGTGGGACTGCAAATTGGTGCAGCCAATATGGAAAGCAGTATGGAGATTTCTTGGAAAATTGGGAATAGAACCACCATTTGACTGAGCTGTCATTCTCTTCAGTCTATACCCAAAGGACTTAAAAACAGCATACTACAGGGACACAGCCACATCAATATATTATAATAAAATTATTACAAAATTCATGTACAAATTAGAAAATAAGATACAGAATTTTGCTGAATGTCATTGCTTCATTATTACATAAATAAGAATTATATTAAAAGAATACAGAAAAGCTAATCAACTTGAGGAAGAGAATAATCAACAAAATAAGCAACAAAAATCATGTTATTGTATTTAAAGTATAAAATTAGTCATAAGTTTCTGTGATTTTATTTTGTAATAATTAGAAAGCTATTAAAAAATACTTTTTCTACATTCAAATGTTAAATGACTTGCCATTACTTTCCAAAATTATCTCTATAACTCCTTCAAAATAACTTGTGTAAAATCATTTTTAAATCATACTACCATATTCACTGTGTGGATAATTCTGTTAAAACATCACATTAAGGGGGCTGCTGTTGTTGCTCAGCTTTAGAGCGTTTGCCTAGGACATGCGAGGCCCTGGATTCAATCCTCAGCACCACATAAAAATAAATAAACAAAATAAAGTTATAAAAAACCATCACATTAAGAATAAGAAATACCTTGCATGATTCTGACAAATATATACACTCAACTGCATGATTTGGGGCAGGCATAAAGTAATCAGAAATTGAAGTCAGTTCAAACAGCCAAGTGTCTTTCACAAAGGGCTGCTAGATAAAATGCCACTAAATTTAAATGTTAGGGAAAAAAATAAACTTTATGAGCATTTCCAAGATATTGCATGGGACCTACTTAAACTCAAGAATTATTTTTTTATCTGAAATTCAAATTTGACTTGCCATTCTGTATTTTTCTTTTTCTTTAGAGCCTATTTTATATCATCTGCATTAAACTAGTCAACTATAATCTTGTTTTTCTCAAAATTATTAACTGAAGTTCTAAACTTTTACATTTTCCCCCGTTATATTACAACTAATTCTTTTTCAGTAAATTACCATTTCTGGAGGGCTTAAACTATTGTATCCATCTATATATTCATCTGAATAACCAAACATAATACTTTAGTCATTACAGTAGTTCAATAAATATTTGTTTACCAAAATTCGGTAAAAATATCGTCTGTGCAATCAATGCCATGGATTTGATCATTTACATATTGACTCTACATGCTTTTTTTTCAGACACAGTGAATCTTGGGGTGGTCTAGACACTGTTTTTGAGTGGCAGCCACGTATGAGCACTGTAGTAGCTGTTAGAATACCTGGTGCAAGTCAGCTCCAAGTTGCATTAAAGAGATGAACTGATTGTTGTAGAGGCAATCAGGAAAAACAGACAGTGGAATGTTAGTAATGAATAGCACTCTGATTATGCATTGGTAAAAGCCCTGGGTGGTACTCACACTGTTTATATTTTAATGTGTCAGCTATTTACCTCACAATGAGTTAAAATACTTCAGTTACTCCAATTGGTCCTTAGATGTCTCCTTAAAAAAATAAGAGGGGCAAATTAAATGATCGACTCAAATCCCTTTAATTTCTGCCATAAGGGTTCTAAACTATGAGATAGAAACAAAGCACTGTGAGTGACCTGAAAAACAAGAAGGGATATGATTTATTTTGACAAAAGAGTTAAGGACAGCCTTTGGGGCTAAGCAGAGAAAGAGCTGAAAGGGATTCTAAGGATGATGGCTTAACTTAAAGAGGGGTTTTATATTTTAGGAAGAAAGAAATAATAGACTTTGAGTTATTAAGCATAGATTATTTTTTGTAAGTTTAGTATTGCACTCTCCAGTATGGAGGTTAGATGTAGCTACAGAGCACAGGAAATATAACCACGATGAACTGAGTTATAACAAAATGCAAATGCAATAGTTTCAATAAACAAATGGAAAACATTTAATCCCTAATTTTCATGTAAAGCATATGTTGAAGTTCTAAACTGGATACATTATGTTTGGTATATTAAATCATCAAATTCATGTGATAGGCCTATTTTTTACTCATTTTAACTTGGATAGTAAAAATTTCAAAATTATGTATGTTGTGTGCACTGTGTTTTATGCTGCATACCATGAACTTGGTAGTGTTAAACTAAGTTCTGAAAATTATATCTATAATGAAAAATCTTTAGTTTTGTTTGAACACTTAGGAAGAATCTTCTTTTTACTCCTTCCTTTTTTAATTGCTTGTCTAATTTTTGAGTCTCTAAAAAAATACAGCAGGAACAAATGTTAAAACTAATAATAAGAAATATACTTTTAGAAAATATTCCTCATTTTTATGAATAAGTACTTCTAATAACTTAAAATTTATTTCAATATAGTCATTTACTGGAAATATATCAAACTAATAATTAGGAAACTTGTATCAGCTATTTTAACTTTCCATAATTTTCATCTTAACACATTAGTACATTTATTCTTCTGAGAAAAAATGTTTATATAAATGTACTTATTATGCTAAACTAAAGTGAATGTTTGTTCATGCTTTATTTATAGTGTAGTTGACACAGCACTGTAGAATAACTTATGAATTCTACTAATGATAATATTTCTATTAGTTAATGAAAATTTTCTGAGTAATCTTCAACATTCCCCGTGATAAATGAAAGAAATAATTATTTAATGATTGATATGTACTAACTATTTCACTTTCTATAAACTAAACCTTTCCTGAATCTTGTGCAAGAGAGGACAGAGAATAATTCCATTTAGTTTCACCTCCCAAGTTGTTTCAGGCACAGAAAGAATTTAGAAAGAATTTATTATTTTATAAACCCTGTACTATGTTGCACATCTCTTTTGACTTAAATCTCAGAGGTGATAGCCCTATTGTAACAAAGGTAGTGCATGTTTATCTTAACTTCATATTCACTTAATCTTTTCTTTTACAAAATTAGTAATTTGATCCTGTGAACACTTGTATCAGCTAAGAACTTGTATCACCATAGGTATAGGAAAGAAACCAAGGAACAAGTAGTTTCAAGACCTTTCTTCTTGTTTTAAAGTCAGAATTCATAGAAAGAGAATTTGAACACTGTAAGTTTGCTTAAATGCCCATGACATTAATCACTCTGCTACACTGATTCATTAAATAAACATTATTTAGTAGGTTCCTATATCCTACATGTTATCTATTGGGTCCAGTCTCCATTAGTATTTTATAATTTTTAGAATCATTGGTAAATTAATTAATTCTTAACAATTAAAATACTTAGCAATTGTTAGTAAATACTGAACAATGTAAATATGTCTAAATCAAAATAGGTATTTTATTGCTAATTATACATTTTATAGATATTTCACTTGATTACAAATAGAGTTTTGTTGATTAAACCTCGTATGATCCTATGATATCAGTATTTGTTACTATATCAATAAGTCCAATCATCTAACTAGTAGAAATATAGGATGACATTTTTCACACAGTTATTCTATTGTAATAAATTGCCAGTCATTGTTTTTAGCATATCATGTGCTGCTATCTAAGTAAGTTATTGTAACTTTAATTTATAGGCATATGATGAATTAAATATTATGCTCATTCCTGTATCACCTTTCCCCCTTCCTTTACATGCTAGTGTAATTAGAAGTTGTTTTATAGTGCTGTCAGGATCGCTAAAATATTTAGAGCTTTAAAATATTAATCAAGAATCATTACACATTCATTTAAAGGCTTTCTGTCTAACTCATATGAAGGGAAATGAAAAATGAAATATCTCTCATAAAGTCATTGAAAGAAAATAAAACTGTCTATAAAATATCCATTACATGAAATGAATCCCCTGGTCCTCTGGACTTGAACTTATCAGACTGCTTCCTGATGAACACCACTTTGTCTTTTCCAGTTAAAATTGTGTAATTTTCAATTACAGAATTCTAACTTATTTTAAAATTTTAACTGCTAATTAATCAACCTCAAACACCAGTGTTCTAATGCTTTGGAGAATTTAATCTCATATCAAAAATACATATTAAGGAACTATGTTATAAAAATCATTATTTTATATTGAGAGGCCCATTAACTGCAATTCACAATTAAAATACATTTTTTTCCCATTAAAGAAAATTTACATCTCCATGATTTTTTTGTGATCATATTCAACCCACATGAGTGTTACCATGTTCCAATATTACTTCATAAATACTTTTCATTGTATATAAATAAACAATGATATTAACATGTATCCTGGTCTTTGCATATTGGCTTACGTTTGTGACATTTTTATTCCAAACAAAGACTAGAAACAAAAGCAGTAAATATATGTGGAGTGCCAATTCTGTTCCAGGAATTTTATAACACCTTCCAACATTCCATCCTAAGTAGGTAAGTTTATTTGTGAGGATAGGTAAGATTCCTCTGGTCAGTGTGTGTGTGACCCCAATATATATATTTCAGTCCCCAAGGTGATGGTATTAACAGGTAGGACTTATGAGAGGTGGTCAATTCATGAGAAGATTAGTGCACTTTTAAAGGAGGCCCCAGGAAGAACCCAAATGAAGCAAGATGCCTAACATATTCATAAAATGGCACAGGGATAAATAAAATACTTCCAAGTAAAGCAGGTGCAAATGGAAAATTAGACTTGAATTCACAAATAGTCATTTTGGGCTTTTCTGTTTACTTCCACACTGTCCTTCAGCAATCTAGCCTGTTGAACCAAATCCATGAGAACTAAGATTTGGTTATTTGTGATCTCAACAGGACACAGAAGCTCTTTTTATTTTCATGTGTCTCCCTTAAAAAAAATGGATTACTATTTATAAAGACCAAGACTAAATGCAAAACCACACAATGAATCAAGTAGTAATTTTGGCAAGATGAACTGATGAACTTCTGCTTCTGTCAGTCACTGCAAATATAAGCTTTGGATATATCTTTATCTATCTTCATATAAGGCTCTAATATCCCATTCCCGAACTGTTCCCATCATGCCCTTCAGTATGGGCTCTACATTCGATCCACTGGACTTCCTCTTCATGTCCTGGTGCTGATAAAAATCACCATCTCCCTAGAGGACAGTGCTCCCTGTGTGGACTCTGCAAGGTGGAGCTTTTCTATTCATTTCTATACTTTTCCTCAGCCTTATTGAGATATACTCAACAAACAACAAACTGTACATAATTCATGGGTACAATGTCATCAGTTTTGACACTTTTGTATGTGTGGATCAATCAACAGGATCGAGATATTGAATATAGCTATCATCCTCAAAAATTTCCCTGAGCCCTCTGATTGTAATCCTTCCCTTCCTCGGATAACCTCTGATCTGTCTTCTGCCATTTGGGCAGGTCAGTCATTGCTACTTCCATATATTCCCTCTCTCATCTGTTTCCCCTGAACCTTTAGATGTTCCTTTCACTAAATGAACAATGTGTTCTCAAAAATCACAAGTTTATTATAATATCTTTATATTTGCAAATAAAGAGTTTTCTGAGGTCTGAAGTGAGTGAGGATATGGATGCAGGTTTTCTTGGAGAGTCTCTGAGCACTTGGTGCAGATGGCCTCCCTTAGTCACACTAGATGCATGCAGTCAGGATACTTTATACTGACTTGTATACCCCTTCCTCCCATGGTCCAGCTCTCAGACAACAGGAGTAGGCGGAATGTCATTCTGCACTGCTGCTAAGCCAGTGCCCTTCTCTGGTCTCCTCCTATTGTTTGTGGGGATGATCTCTCAAGGTACAAAGTAGCTTAATCAGACTTCACCTATGTTCCGTCCACTTTTTTTCAACTGTATATCACTTTCCCATCAACAATGCACCATTTCACTTTTATCAACTTTGTGGTTAGGGAAAACCCCTCTGAAATTGTTTTTGTTAACTGTCAGTTCTCAGGGGAGGATTCTTGTAATATGTTTGATATCCCTTCCCCCACTCTTGGTTTCAGCAATACCTACAAGACATGGTGTCAAGTATCACTTCTCAACGGGCATTTGAAAGAGGATATCTTGAAGACAACATTTCATTCTACTGTTTTGGATGGATATGGGCAATTTTAACAATTCTCCTATAATTTAAAAGGCAAGAAGAATGTGTTGAAAGAATTCCATAGGCTACGGCTGTTTGATTCAAATATCAATTTGCCTTACCTGCTTGTGCTATATGAGTTCACACTTTTTATTATTGTTTTACCACAAGGGCCATAAGAATTGAATATATTTTATAAATATAAAATGTCATATGTGTGTACTGATTGCAATACTAATTTAAGATCTACCCTACTAATTTTCTAAAAATTAGTCCAAAGACCATTTATTGAAAGCAGGGAATACTAAATACTTCAAGAAATGGACAAAATGATTTAGTTATATATTTAGAAGTAAAATTAATGTGTTTATAAGGAAGGAAACATGAAAAAGCACTCTTGTGTAGGCTATGTACATCACTTTTATTTCCAAAAGAATGATTAATTGTGCTATGTGGCCTAAGAGAAAGGGTGTATTAACACAAGATTTTACATATTTTTCTGAGCATGAAACTAATTCAAATTAATAAGGAAATAATTGCCCCTCTCTGTTACTACATGTATTACCTAATTACAGAATGAATAAAATGTCACAGCAAAGAGAGTGACATTTATTTAACAAGCAATTATTAGTAACATGTCTGCCTCTATTGAACTTGCAAAGGGCTGTGGAGTTGAGTGCGTCTGACAATCTATTGCTTTTGTTCATTCACTTTACTCCAAACAATGTGAAAAACCAGCACACGCCATTTTGTTCCTATTCTTTAGAATGCAACAATTTTTAAATCCTGAAAAAAATGCTGAATAAGCAAAAACAATAGGGGAAAATTTCATAGAAAAATTATGTTTCTGGGAGGTTGTGAATGAGACAAAGTCATTTGTAAAATGAAACTTTCCTTGTAGGTTTAATGTCTAAAATTCAACCTATAGTACGTTTATGGTACTGGTTATCATATGTTAAAATTATTATCCATTTCCTTTTACTAAGATCGGTGATCATACATAAAATTATCATTAGTAGAGCATATACTTTCCCACATCAGTGTGTTCTTTCAGAAAGAACTTCAGGCTCTTAGTTCCAGATTAGCTCCACGGGACCACGATTACAATCCCCCTTCCTTTTATTTTGATTTTGAATTTTCTCACAGTTCTCCATTATCTTAATTATTATTACTGTTTTCTGTGTTTATAGGCTTAGTTTGGGTCTTCCATTCTTTTTTTCCTTTCTTTTCCTCGTTTTTCTTTACTTTCTTTCTTTGTTTTAATTTTTTTTTTCTATCCACAGGCTGGAGATATAGCTCAGTCTTAGAGCACTCACTTGCCATGAGTGATGTCCTGGGTTCAGTCCCACACCACAACAAACAAACAAACCCAAACCATCTTTTACTTCACATTGATCTTTGTATACCAAACCTGATGAACAGGAAGAATTGATAGGTACAAGGTATTATAACAACCCAGGAATATATACTTTGGAAAAAAATCCTTTCTGGAATTGAAAATTCAATGACAAAATTAGCTCTACATGTTTTGAAGACATTAGATTAATAGTTAGATAGATTAATAGTTTCTAGACATCACTGGGATGTGGCTGCAGACTTTATTAGTAGTTTTGTAGCTTGTATTTGCCAAAGGTCTTTCATGTAGTTTCATGACAATTATTGTATCCTATGTGGTAGTGTGCTCATCCAAAAACCTTCTAAATTGAAATGTTATGGATTGAATCTGGATAGCAACTAAAGGCTCACGTGCTGAAGGCTTAGTTCTTTATGCAGCAATGTTTAGATGTAGGGGTTTTGGAAAGTGAATGGAACATGAGGATTCTACCCTCATCAATGGACAAATTCTTTGATATGTTTGTGATCTGATGGTGTTATTGGGAATTGGTGAAAATTTAAGGGGATAGGGAACAGTTGGAGTAAGGAGATCACTGAGTGCACAAGAAGAGTTTGTTAGGTCTCTGGGACCTAACCCCTTTCTCTGTTTCCTGATTGCAATGAGGAGAGCAGCTTTGCTTCAGCACATCCTTCAGTGGTGGTGGTGATGTTTTGCCTCACCATAGGTCCATGGCAATCACAAAGCGGGCAACCAAGAATTAAGACCATGGACCAAAATATGCCTTTTGTCCTTAATTTGATTTTCTCAGGTAATTTGTCACATGGATAGAAAACTGACTAACACACCATAAGTCCATGAGGAAGGCTTCCTACATTCACATAAATTGAGAGAACATATGTTGATTAATAATTTTATCTCTTTCCATTGTTCTAGAAATTTACTGAGCTTCATTTATGATTGAGGGTAATGTTATTATTAGGAAGTTATTGTCTGGCACCACAACTAAGAGTCAAGAAGGAGACCCTCAGGGTTATACAGTGGAGGGGGTAGAGAGAGAGGAGGGGAGGGGAGGGGAGAGGTGGGGAGGGGGGAGGGTGGATGATGGGAAAGGCAGCGGAGCACAACAGACACTAGTATGGCAATTTGTAAATCAATGGATGTGTAACTGATGTGAATCTGCAATCTGTGTATGGGGTGAAGGTGGGAGTTCATAACCCACTAGAATCAAAGTGTGGAATATGATATGTCAAGAAATTTGTAATGTTTTGAACAACCCACAATAAAAAATTAAAAAAAAAAAAATAAATAAAAGCACAGATATATTTTTCCCTAGTAGTTCTGTATGAATCTGGAAACATCACATTTCTCTTCCTTGGATTAGGGAGCAGGGGTGAGAATACCCCCAGTTTTGTAGTTCTGATGAATCTCACCATCCAGGATGTTGAGGATAATGAGTCAAAAATAGGTACAGTGAAACAGGTATTATGGCATTCCTACCTTGGGGAATGAGCAGAGTCAGATGAGAGGAAAGATGAGACGATGAGCGGGAGATTGGTTTTTTGGTTGGTTTGTTTGTTTTTAGTTTTCTGAGGAAATCAACAGCACTTTCCTGAGGCAGGAACAAGACACATGCACACAGAACAAAGTGTGCCACACACTGTAATAAATAGTGCTTACCAGAAGAAGTCAGAGCATTAGCTAGAATAATGCAGAAGGAAAACTGATGATGAGCAAAACAAAGAAGGGTTCATGAAACATGGGGCATTTTAGAAGAGCAGAGAGGTATGGAAGCTATTTAAAGCTGAAATTTTTAAATCAGTAATAACAAATTTAATCACAGTTCATACTAAGCATATTGTTATATCATATAAAAATAACCTGAAAATGAAACCCCATATCAATTACTCTAAAATGATGAAAACAAAAAAAATGTATAAAAATAAAAAAAAAATGTATTCTAAATATGTTTACAAATCCTCATAGGTTTAATAACTGCAATGAATTTATCAAGTGAGAAAGATGATGAATAAGGAAGAAAAATCACCCATAGGCGGCCAGGAAAAGGGTCTCAGAGAAGGAAAGGAGGAGAGGACTGGGAAGTCAAGCTTCTGATGTTAGCTGGTCCAAGCTACAAAAAACAGTTAACAGCCCCTAAACATGACCTCCTCTTGCACCAACAGACCCTCACTCTACCCTTATGCTAATAAAGGCTTACAAATCACTCCTCTCTAGGTTTGCTGAAGAAGACAAATAGAGTTGATTGGCCCCTTGATTAATCTTATATCCCATCAGTTGCCTATGAGGACACATCAGACCCATAAAAACACCTGAACAACAGACACCCATTGACAGCCCTCTCTTGGGACCCCTTCCTCTTTGGGAGCTCTACTGTCTATCACTCTAATAAATCCTGTTACTTTGCTCTTACACTTGTGTCCATGGATATTATTCCTCAAATTTGTGAGACAAAGAACCCACCTGACATCCACTTGCCCTGTTACAGTGAAACCCTGAGAAAAGAAAGAGAATTGATCAGTTCACCTGCCATAAATGGTCTCCCATGTGTCCAATGTCTTGTGTAGATAACCTGAAGGTAAAATTCTACTTATTTTCAGGATACCTCTGTCATTTCAATGCAAGCTTTTCTGCAGGACGTCAGAGGGTATTGTGGACCAGTCAGGCAAGCCAATCAACACATGACTTGTTATTCGGGCACTTTGGTTTCTATTTTAGTTAGCTTTCCATTATTGTAAAAAAAAATCTGAGGTACTTGATTTATAAGAGAAAAGATTTATTTTAGCTCACAGTTTTAGAGGTTTCAGTCCATGATCAATTGGCTCTGTTGCCTTTTGACCTATAGTGAGGTAGTACATCAAGGTGGCATAACCACCCACTTCATGAGAGAGGACAAAAGAAAGGAAGAAGAAGGGGCTGGAGTCCTACTGTCTTCAATGAGGGACTGTCCCCAGGGACCTAAGACCTCCAACCAGGCCCCACCTCTTATAGGTTCCATCACCTCCCTATAAGACCATCTGGGGACCAAGTCTTTACCACATGGGCCATTTGGGGACACATAAGTTCTAAACTAAAGCACTTGCTACTATTTACGTAACATTGTCTTAATACAAATACCCCAAATTGCCTGATTTTCTCAATCTATTTCTATATGTTTTTTCACCTACTGAATTAAAAATGAAATAAAACTAGAAAAGTTCTCATCGATAAAATAAATTTATGTTGGTAATCAATTTTAAAATATATTTTTACAGGCTGGGTTTGTGGCTCAGTGGTAGAGAACTCACCTAGCATGTGTCAGGCCTTGAATTCAATCCTCAGTACCACATAATGATAAATAAATAAAAGTAGTATGTTCATCTACAACTAAAAAAATATATTTTTTAAAAAATATATTTTTGCCAGAGATATTCAGATAACATAAATTAAATGGTTTTAGATTTAAGTTAATTCTTCACTTTAGAATTATTTTTAATATGCATTCATATTATAAAACATGACTTTAAGTTTACTTAATTATTCATTCATTGTAAAGTAAGGGGATTATCTTCAAGAAATCTTTTATAAAGTTTTTTTGAAGTGCAATATGAACCTCTTCTCTTTCACGAAAACAACTTTATTAATTTAGTCTCCTGATTATAAAAAATGTACAACATGATGTTTTAATATAGAAATATGAATATACGTGTGATTAGTACAGTTAAGAAAATTCATATTCATATCTTACATTGTTACATTGCATGTATATGTGTGTGTGTATGTATGTGGTGATAGCACCTAAAATAAAGTTGTAGTTGTGTAGGATTGAAGCCATCTTAAGTACAGAAAAGCTACAGGGAAAAATATCGTAAAAACATGTGAATCTATGATTCAAAATTTATATATATTAATATTGTCACATTAGATTACAATAGTATTTAATGTCAAATCTAGCACCTAAGTGTGCACTTTTATCCTTCCTGTTACAGACTAAATGCTTGTTTCCCCCCAAATTCATATGCTGAAATTTCATTTCAAAGTGATGTTATTTGAAGGTGAGAACTTTGGCAGGTTATTAGATGGGACCCCACTAACTAGGCTGAGTTTTTGTAAGAGAAGAGACATACTAGAGCTTGTCTGCTTTCTCCTATCTCTGCCTGGTGAGCACCAGTGAGAAGATGAACATCTGCAAGCCACAAAGCAAGCCCTTACCAGTCACCATATCTGCCAGAACCATGATCTTGGACTTCGCAGCTCCAAGAATTGTGAGAAATAAATGCTTGTTTTTTTCCGCCAGCCAGTCTAACGTAATTTGTTACAGATGTCCAAACTTAGACACCTGCCACGTCCCTTTCCTCTAACTTCCTTGGGCCAAATTCAACTTCTACCAAGTTTTAATTTCTTATTCCATATTTACTCATTAACCATGCAAAGCACTGAAGATCCTTTTAATATTCACATGTCATACTGTATGCACTGTTTCCTAAATTGATGTTTGCAATCTCTATGCTGACATGTTTAATATGTGTTTCTATAAAATTAGAAATAAAACTAAATAGAAAAAGATGGAAAGTACACTAGGTCATCCAGGTCACCATATTTCACTAACGATAGTGGACCACATTTAATTTGGGAAATAATATAACAATATTTAATGTCTAATATCATATATCAAACAGGACTCTTTTTTTCTCTCCATTTTAAGACCTTCCTAAAATATGACACAAGCAGTTTCTTCCCTCACATTTTTCCAAAGAACCTGTTGACAACTATTATAGTTATAATATTCAGCCTCTCCAAAATTTGTGTTGATATTTATTTGCCATCATGACAGTGTTGGGAAGAGGAATCTTTAAGATATTTTTAGGTCATGAATATTCTGCCCTTATGAGTACACTGACTTCCATTATCACAGGAGAAGGTATAGTTATTCTGGGAGTGAAGTCACCTTCTCCTGCCCTCTCTTGATCTTTGACCTTCTGTTCACTAATGCCTTCTGTCATTTTTTTTCTGATGTAAAAAGAAGGATTGCACCACATGTAGCCCTTCGATCTTGGACTTCAGAACTGAGCTAATAAAGTTCTGTTCATTATAAATTATACAATCTATGTGGTTTGTTTTAGTGGCACAAAACAACTAAGAAAAAACTACCTTATTTGCTGCCTTGCTGATACACAGTACATGGCATTTTTTAATCAGAGTATTGGATAGACAAAGAAGTAGTATTTTGTAACATCTCCCTTGGATATGTACCCTGAAACATTAAAAAACACAAAGTTTCAATGAGGAAACAACTTTAGAAATTTATATCTATATTGTCACAAACTCACTGTTTTTTGTTTGTTTTGTTTTGTTTTTTTTGAGGAAGTCAGATGGATTACCTAAATGAATGCATGGACCAATGATTCTTTTTTCTTTCTTTATTTGTTCTTTTTAGTTATACATGACAGTAGAATATACTTTGATATATCATCCATACATGGAGTATAGCTTCCCAATTTTGTGGTTGTATTCAGTGTGGAGTTACGTTAGAACAGTGATTCCTAAGGCAAGTAGCTTGTGGGGAACAAAGGTCAGAGACATAATGTAGCCTCTGCTTCGACCCAGGTTCTTCATTTCATGTGTGTGAGGAAACTGAACATTTCTTCTATAAAGTTTGGACATGTTCCTGAGTGTGGTCACTGATGTTTGTACCCATTCAAATATTAAAATCAAGAAAATATGTCTTTAAAAACAGTGGATATATTGGACTGGAAGTAGGCATTTCGATTTTCAGTCTTGAGTGGGTAATATTGGCCATGTGCCGTTGTCATTCCAGCCTCTCTCTCTAGACACTAGCTCCAGTCTAATCCTTGATGACGATGCAGCTGTTGCTGCTGCTGTTTCTGCCACTCCTACCACCATGACAGCTACTCCAACTGCCATAATTACTACTACTACTCCGACATGCTTACATACTATTTTTGCTTACAATAGTTTGTTTTTAAACTTTGCATTTTGAAGTTTATTGTATTAAGTGTAGTAAAATAGTGTTTTGTCACTTATCTCAGTTTTAAAATCTTTATATTTTAATACAACTAATATGTTAATTTGGGTATCTTTACATTATTATATTTCATTACTATAAAGTAATATAATTAGGTCAATAAAAATAGAGTAATATATTTAGACAGATCATAAATATTTGAAGTAATGCAAATATGTTGGTACCTCGACATGCGATTAAGTAACTCAGGGACACTCCAAGTGAATTTGGGTTGGCATGAAATAACCATACAGAGACGGAGAAAATAGATTTTTCTTGGGATTCTTCAGCGAAGACATCTCTGCTCCAGCTCCCACAAGGGAGGCAGATAAAAGAGGAGGGTGACATTCTGAAGCCCCTTTTTACTGAGGGGAAGACACCCAATGAGGGGGGGGTCAGGTTTCAGGGGGTTGAGCCTAGCTTCCTGATGTCTGTGGTCAGTAGATTGGCTGACATCTTGGAAGGCCACACACATCTCAGGTGCTGTGTGGGATCAAAAGGCAGAGCAAGCAAAAAGGACACACACGTGCACAGCCCAGACAGGGCAGCAAAGTCAACCCAGTATGCTCGGGAGCTCAAAATGCTCACATCTCACACACACAGCCCATGGCTGCCCTGTGACATGTTGGTAAAAATATTTAACAATGTTTTGTGTTTATATACAGGCATGTGCATGCAATTTCTAGAAAGAGGGGATTTTGTCATCAAATATTTTTAGGAATCAACATTTTCCCACACTTGGGGTATCTCAGTCAGAGCTGCCCATTACCTTGATTTGAAATAGGAATATTAGCACTGATACAGAGTCTTAATATAAAAGTCTAAGTTCCAGAGATAAAATTTATCTAAATTCTTCTGCTTTATAATATACACATTTATGTTTCCCAAGCACATTTAAAGTTTGATAACAAAGTCATCTCATAGTGCCTTTCTTTTCCTGACCATAATTGTTGAAGTTTTCTTTGAGCAAAAAATGACCACTGTTGTAGCCACATTGAAAATGAAATCCCAGGTCCGGTCTTTGGCATGTCATCCTTGACATGACATTGATCTGCACTCGGAGTGATTCAACTCACTGCACCAACAGCACAACTTGCTAGGACATAGCTTTTCTGACTCTGTGAATATGCACACCTTAGGTGTCACTTGTGACTTCTCTGTGCCACGAGTTAGACTTGAAGAAATCCAGTTAATTACTTGACCACAGATATAAAGTTTTAAGTAGCAGAGCCACAATCTGCACTCAACTGTGATATTGTCCAAGTCTTTACTCTTTGTTTGATAACATACTTGTTAACTTTATTTTGTTAACTCTCCCATTTGTTAGTTCATCTAATAGTTTACAAATATCATTATGATAAACCCTCAAATATTGATCAAGACTCACAGGGCCCAGGCTTTCTATCTCCCAGTCTCACTGCAAAACTCCCTCCTCATTCCTGTCTTCATTCAGCCATACTGAATTGCAATCTGAATTTTGAGTCTTCCATATATTTGACTGTATCAAAATTCTTGGGTATACAGGTTCTTTGCCTGTGAACTCTTCATCTCTCAGTTGGATCTTCCCAACCTCTTGAACACTCCCTGGATGGTAATGCATCTTTCAGGTCTCAGGTGATACTTTCCAGAAGGCATCTAGTTCCCTCCCCTGGTTATACACTCACCACACTCACCACCTTCACATGCCTATGCAGCAAATGAACTCCTTCATTCTACCTCCTGAGTGTATTTCTAGCACTTTGGAAAGTCTAAGTACACTTCTCTATTCTAAGAAAAACGCTCCTTTCACATTTAAGATATATGGAATTAGAGTACTATTTACAAGCAGTGTGTGCACATTTATAAAAGTGTTGGCTGTGTTATGATGGTGGCAATTGTTTTCCTAAAATGCTGCTTTTAAGCAGTGATGCTTTTATATTTGAAGAGATATTAGAGGTTTTTTAAAAAGCCCTGCAATGATATTTTACAAATAGCATTAGGCAGTCTTTGTCTATCTTAGGAAGCTGTTATTAGCAATAGAGTCACTTAGCAAATGAGGAAACTGAAGAAAAGAAGAAAGGTGTGGAATATATCATTTGATGGAAGTCTGAGTGAATAAATCCTTCAAGTCCTTTGTCCTAGGGAACCACCTTTCTGTGACTATTAGCTTGTGTTTGCATATGTCAAATAATTCTTGCTACAGTGCCTTCTCTCCCTTCCAATGTCAGTGGTGTGGTCTTGTCATGGCGTTTTTCTTACCTGACCCTCTTAGAAGACTTCCCGCTTCCTTGAAGGATTTTCCTTCGCTTCCTTTGTCAAAGCTTTCTGCTGCCCCCTGCTGGACAAAACTAGCTGATTAGTTTTCATATTCCAATACCACCTCAAGATGTATTCGGAGAAAAACAAACAAACAAATGAAGTGTGGATACACCACTCCACCAACCACAACACCCAAAATATTAGTGTTTGATCATCAGAGAGGGCATTGTGTTTGTTATGTGAGATTTCAACTAACTATAGATTCTCTTCCTTTTGAAAAAAAGTATTTGTATCCCTCATCTACTTCAAATAGGATTAGAATTTATAAGAAATTGATACCATTAAAGACTGGATGGTTTAGAGTCTTTCACTTTGGGGCATCATATCTCTATAAAATAAATTTTGTGAACAACATACTAAGAGTAAAGGGACTCCAGGAAAATATGACTTTGAAAGCTGAATCTTTATTGGAATCTTCAATCTGTTATATTTTGGTGGAAATGACACACTTTTCAGTAAAACTGCTTAAGATAGCTATAAGTAGGTACAGCTGTGGATCTGTGAGATGGTGGGTCTCTATTCTGCTGACTCCTCAGGTGCCACCCACATGTTTTGCATTGACAAGTGAAGCCAGATTTAAAGATAGGTAGTTAGAGTAGTTAGGTAAATCATAGGGTCTAAAATAGAGTAAGATAAAGAAAATGGAGGCCATTATAGAGAATGGAGTCCAGGAAACCAAAGCAGCACTTGGGGAAATTGAAATGTTAATGCCCCCAAGGCCCAGAACCCATCCTATGGAACTCTTTTTTTTTTCTTTTTCTTTTTTTTTAATTGATTTTATATATTTTTTTAAATACATGACAACAGTGGAATGCATTACAATTCTTTTTTTATTAGTTGCTCAAGACAATACAATGATCTTGACATATCATACATTTGATTCAAATGGGGTATGAATTCTTATTTTTCCACGTGTACAGATTGCAGGATCACATTGGTTATACATCCATGTTTATACATACAGCAATCCTAGTGTCTGTTGTATTCTGCTGCCCTTTCTATCCCCCTTCCTCTCCCCTCCCCTCCCATCACCTCTCTCTACCCAATCTATTGTGACATATTTCTCTCTCTCTTTTTTTTTCTCTTCCCCCTTACACCATCATGTATGTAATTTTGTATAACAATGAGGGTCTCCTTCCATCTTCCGTGCTGGTGGGACTGCAAATTGGTTCAGCCTATTTGGAAAGCAGTATGGAGATTCCTTGGAAAGCTGGGAATGGAACCACCATTTGACCCAGCTATTCCCCTTCTCGGACTATACCCAAAAGAGCTAAAAGAGCATACTACAGGGACACTGCTACATCGATGTTTATAGCAGCACAATTCACAATAGCTAGACTGTGGAACCAACCTAGATGTCCTTCAATAGGTGAATGGATAAAAAAAAAAATGTGGCATTTATATGCAATAGAATATCATTCACTCAGCACTAAAAAATAACAAGATCATGGCATTTGCAGGGAAATGGATGGCATTAGAGCAGATTATGCTAAGTGAAGTTAGCCAATCCCTAAAAAACAAATGCCGAATGTCTTCTTTAATATAAGGGGGGGGTGACTCAAAACAGAGTAGGGAGGAAGAGCATCAGAAGAAGATTACCACTAAACAGGGAGGAGAGGTGGGAGGGAATGAGAGGGAGAAGGGGAATTGCAAGGAAGATGGAAGGAGACTCTATGGAACTCTTAATGAAGCAGCTGTTAACAAACAGGAAGTGCTAATCAAAAACCACCCCAGGCCCTTCCTGCCCAGATTACTCCTTCAGCCCACCTATCTCCCACCTTTTGGGCCTTCCCACCTGCATTCTATCACTGCAAGATAAAGAGAAACAAAGGACATGAATGTGGGAAAACTAAAAGAAGATCTTAGCTATAAAAAAGGGAAGACCACCCCCTTCCACAGATTCCCCCTTTTGGACTCCACCTTTCGGATTCCACCTTTGGGGTCCCCTTCTTCCTCTGGGAGAAGTCTTTTCTGCTGTCCTTTAATAAAGCCTTCTACTTTCCACTCTACACTTGTCTCGGCGAGCTTCTCTGGTGTTATACTTCAGCATTCGGGGAAGCCAGGACTCGTCACTGGTAAACAGCCATAACGCAAGCACACATATGTTCCTGAAACTGTCCCTGTACACCACAGTGGTCACACTCTCCTCAAAGTAACAGAACCAATGATACTCACTCTGTGCTTCACGTCCTTTTGATACCCATGATGAGAATCAGGACCTAATCCCATTTCAGATGTGAAGACTGAACACTGAGAAATGAACGGCAAGAGTAGAAAACAAGTTTTATTTAAAGGCTAGAACAGAGATAGACTTCTCAGAAGAGAAGGGGCCCCAGAGCTGGGTGTCCAAGGAAGTGGGGGTGTCCTGCCCCTTTTATACATTTTAGATTGTCCTTGTTCTCATGCTTTCTCCTCCCCACATCCTTCCTACATGACTAGTGACCAAAAGATGGGGTGATCCAAGGGCTGAAATGAAGCGCCCAGGGGTACAGGAAGGGAGGGCCCGGGGGCATTAACTAACAACTTCTACAACTCGCTGCAGGGAGCAACAATTCCCTGAAGGTAGGTGTCCTTGAAAACTGGTTGGAGAAGAGGGTGTGCTCTGGAGGTATTAGCATTTTATTTCCTCTCCTTTCAAACCAGTCTGCCATCTTCGATCTGACCCCATCATTCATTACTGTCCCCCTTCATTTTTCATTCATGGCAATTCTTCCCTCCACACACACTCTTTGGTGGTGGCAGACTATGTCAACCTCCAAGGGAGCCTTGACCTCTTGCAACAACTGTATGTGTCCAGGTGCTGTAGTCCGGCTGCAGCAAAATAACTGGGGGGGGGGGGGAACAAACAACTTGATACAGCAGGAGTGGGAGCCATTTATTGTAGGACAACAGAGGTATTTATACATTCCACACAGCTTATCTTAATTAACATAAACTCGATACAGCAGTCAACCAATAAGAAATCTCCACACTTAATGGCTTGCTGGCATTACTTCACAAACCACTCCCTCTGGCATTTTGCCAGGCGCCATCCAGACTTGTTTACAGACTCTAACATCCAGGTCCTTGTGTTTTTTTCCAAAAAGTCATATAAATACAAGACAAGGAGGAGGCTGACTTTTCTCACATGAGATACTGCATTTGGGCTGTGTCCATGTTGTTGAGTACATCAGCCCTTTCTTCTTATTGTCAGGCATGTTTTCATGTTTAGATGTAGTAAGCATGGTTTACCCAGTCATAAGACTATGTCCAGTTTTTGATGGATAGGAATAGAGTTGCTATAAGTAAGTAATGCAGGTTTTATATGAATCTAGGCTTTTACTATTTTTGGTGAACTATCCGAGAGTAAGATGATAAAGGCATATTAACACTGTAACTTTACTGCTGAAGATTTCACCATGGTGTGTAGCATCTGTGTTCCCATAAGAAACTTGAGTTTTGATTTCTCTATATCCTGGCCATTGCTTATTTTCACCATGTTAAAAATATATTATTCTAGCCACTCTAATAGATGTATATTGACATCTCATTGTGTTTTTCGATTAGTTTTTTTACTGATCACCAAAAATGTTAACCATATTTTCATGTGCTTTTTTTCCTTCTATATATTTTCTGAGGAGTAGTACTTATTCAAAGTTTCATCCAATATCTAGAGATTTGGCTGGTTTCCAATTGGTGAGTTTTAACTGATCTTTATATGTTTGGATGTGGGTACTTGTCTTTTCATTTCTCTAGCATTATCTTTTGCAGAGAAAAAGTTATTTGTTTCTGTTTTTTGTTGTTGTTGTTGTTGTTAACTCTGATAAAGTCTATTTTATCAATGTATTTTTCAGGATTGTGCTTTGGGTATGTTATGCACGAAAACTACCTAAAAACAAGTTTTTCTTTTCATTAAAACGTTCTCAGCTTTACATTCTGCATGTCACTCCTATGGTTCATTTTAAACTAAGTATTATATAAAATACAAGTCATACATCATTTTATGCCACAGTCTGGCTAGCTGGGCAAAATAACCCGGGGGGAGTGACAAGCAACTTGTGAAGATTGATACATGGGAGCCGCTTTATTGCAGGACAACAGAGGTATATATACTTAACTAATTACACACAGCTTATCTTAATTAACATAAACTAGATACAGCAGTCAACCAATAAGGAATCCTCATCAGCTTAATCATTACACACAGCTTAACTTAATTGACATAATCTAGACACAGCAATCAGTCATTAAGGAATCTCTATCATCTTAATGGCTCAATGGTATTACTTTTCAAACCACTCCTCTTGGCAAAGTGCCAGCCACCATCTTGACTTGTCTGTGGCTCTCAACAATTTTATATCTTATAAGTATATAAATATACATATGTGTGTATTTATTCATGTACACACATTTCAAATTATTTGCTGAAGGGAAGGATTTTTTTTCTCTTTTGTCAAAAATGAACTAGCCATATTTGTTTCTATTTCCAGGCTGTATTTTGATGTGTTTCTCTGTAATCTGGTCATTAGTGGAGGTCTTCAAATCATGTGATATGAATCTTGCTAGTGTGCTTTTCCTGTACCAAATTGTTTTTGGTATTTCTTTCCCTTTACTTTTTCATATAATTTTTACAAACAGTTTTTAAATATATATGAAATAACTTGCTGAGGTTTTGATTATGATTGGTTGTGGAATTGTGTATAGATTATGTACAAAACGTTGTCTGCATTTTTAGTTTTTAGTTGGTATCTCTGGCAATTGCCAGATTCATAACTAAATTTAAATTCCTAATTAAAGTTGGTATTGTACCAGGTCAATTTAAATGATTTTTAAGATAACAGATTTTTTTTCTCGTTCTTATTTTATGTTATGGTTTTCATAAACATATTTACATAGATTTAAATCACTACTGTTTTCATAAATGTTGCTTTCTACTCTCATAATTATTTCAGATACTATAAGTTAGAAAAAATAGTCTTATATTCACCCTGATATTTATCATTTTGTCTTCCTTCCTTCTTACAAATCTCAGATTGCTACTATTCTCATTTTCCTGATAAATTTCTATAGCATGTCTCATACAATATTTTAATAGTGCATCATCTGAGGTTATCTTCATTCAGGCTTCATTCCTCCAGGGTATTATCCCAGGTTTTAGATTTCTAAATTGAAAGTGTATCCACATTTACCTCCCCCCACCCCTGCCCCCAACAACAATCTTAATAGGTTGTTCCAATGTCTTCTGGTTTCCAGTGTTTTCTGATCAGAAATGTAAAGCAATTTGAATTGATCATCCCAAATATGCAAGTGTTCATGTTTACTCTCTGTTTTCAAGTTTACACGTCTCTATCTTTGATTTTAACTCTTGAATCATAATGTGCCTTGATGTGCTTTTCTTTACATTTATACTTTTCAAAGTTTGGTGCACTTCTTTAACCTAAATATTTATGTTTTTATACTAAATTGGGGGAATTTCATCATTTCTTTTATTTTCATTCCTGCACCAAAGTCATCTTCTTTATTCCCACAATCCCCAGGTAATAAATATTGAACTTTTTTGATTTATCTCCAAATGACTGAGGCCTCATTCTTTATCTCAGTTCTTTAAGTTGGGTAAGCTTTACTGACATATCCAGAACTTTGCCATTTTCATCTCTGTTCTCCACTTGGCTATTAAGTCCGACTTGTGATCTTTAATTAGATATTAAATATTTCAGTTCTATCAATTCTATATAGTTTTTAAAAATAGTTTCTACATGTTTAAGAATTCTGAGTTTCCTCTCACTTTAATGATTTATAATGCCTCTGTAAAAATCATTGTCAACTCGAGGTTTACAGGTTCTAAACTTTTTCAACTTTTATTACAGCAGATAACTTGAATTATAACTGGGTGATTTATAACAGTATTTCTGAGATTCTAGATTCTTTTAAAATCATTTACAAAATATTGACATTTTTTTCAGCTCATTTATTCTTGCTAGAAGTTATCCTCCTAGGTTAAGTCCACAAATTTTGTCTAACCCTCAGTAAGTTGTGATTCCAGTGACAGTTCAGTTTTATACGCTTTGCTGCCTTCCTTATGCCATCCTATGTATACACAATTTAAGAGTTAGTTTTGAATTTAGATAAATGGTATCATGGATCAGCAATTTTTTTCTGTAAAGAATTTTTCTATAATATATATTTTTATATTTTGTAGATCATGTTTGGTGTGTGTTTTATATTCTATGTTCACAGATGGTCTCTAGCTTAGAAAAGTTAAGTTTTGGGATTTTTATAGTGGTGTAAAATTAATAAACACTTAGGAGAAACCATAATTAAACTTTAGGTTGTGATCCTGTCCCCAGGTGGAGGGGGTGGCTTGATGTTTTCTCAGGATACTCTGCAGTGCTGTGACCACAGGGATAAACAACCAGAGTGCTGTGTTGCTAGCCATTATGTTTGGTAGGTGCATTAAATGACTTTTTACTTGTAATATTTTCAACTTACTATGGGTTTATTAGAACGTAAACTTGTCTTAAGCATACAAGCATCTTTATTGGTTGGTTTTCTTGTCTTCTTGTTTTACAGCCCTTTGAAAATGTAAGAAATATTCTTGGTCATTAGGCTGTATAATGCTTGTCCATGGGACAGATCATTTTGTGGGATATAGTGGATTAAATTTACAGAGTAATTAGTTTTAAAGTGTCTGCAGTGCTTCTTTGAGTTTGCTCTGTCAATGGCAAGGTCACGAGTAAGTCTGAGATTCCTGTTTGTTCACACACAGAGCTGTAGCATCAGGAGACAAAGCTTTCCTCTAACTAGAATCTCCTGCATACTCTCTGGTCCCAGGAGTCACTTGAACTGCTTTATCTAGTCAAAAAGATTGATTTCTCTTGGTCTTATCCCCACACCCAAAATATGTTGGACTTTTACACAGAAATGTAGCAATAGATAGAGCAAAGTAACAAAAAGGAAGAGAGCCATAAATCACAGTTATAAAGTAGCAGAAGATAATTTAAAATTGAATCCATGTTCATATCTATTAGAAAAAAAAGTACTCTGATTGCATGTATTTACATTCACTTACTATGTGCATCCTCATGTGCACACCCTCCCCACATAGAGTGCTTCCTGATTTGACTCCACAGAACAAAACAAAGTTGGAAGTTGATCTTGAAAATATATGACAGGAAAATATTTTTTAGTAGTTTCAACAGCTTTTGCATTGTCACTCTTTCTAAGAAATGGGTCCATGATGCACATATTCTTCAAAAGAAGAAATTATTTTCTGATATGGGCATGTATAAATATAACCTGTCAGATATCAGGGTGTCTATGGAATATTAACTCATAAAGCTGCCAACATGATCAACACCTTATGAAGCATATATCTCAACATTTTACCACATAGAGTTTCTACACTATTTACCAGGTCACAAAAAATTTTTACAATATTTGCAGTTAATCATTTAAAAATATATTTTATATGGATAAAACAGTAATTTTAAATTTATTTTCAGTAAAATTTGACATAAATAGTTATTTAATATAGATAAGAAGAAATAGTTTTGCAAGCAACATAAATATTGAAATATACATGTAATTATACAAGGCACTGGCACACATACAGGGACATGGGCCATCATGACAAATGTGAGATGACAATCTTAGTTACAAGAGGAAAAGCAACAATAGCACATTCATTAATATAATCACAAAACAAAACCTTTAGCAGATGGTATAAATAATGTAAGATGAGGTAGAAGTTCACATATTACTGTGCCTCTCTTAAATTCACAAATCTCTTATGGTCTTATACTATGTTGCTCTTAGTAGCAAATTGATGTCTTCTTGCATGTTTTGAAATAATTTTCAGTCACTAACTAAAGTTTTTATATTTATTTCATACTTACTAAAAATGTTAAATGAGAAATAAGTACAATAAAGTTAATATCATGAACTTATAACATGGAGTTTGACTAAGGATGAAGTCCAAATTTACTCTATTAAATTTCTTTATAAAATTTAGTTTAGTCTTTTTTTTTTTCTTACCATAGACTAGTAAAAACCATCTAATAGTACTCTTCAAAGTACAAATGAAAGCAAGGAATTTATTTGTTAATATTAAACAGAAATCATTAATTAAATTTAAATTTAACAATTTAATTTATTATTTATTGATTCATTGAAAATATGTATTTTTATTATTTATTTTAAATTAGCTAAATTGTATTAAGTAATCATGACAACTTCCAATAAAAAGCAAGTTATTTCCAAATTTCAAGTAAGAAGTAAAGAAAACCATAACACAGGAATAAGTTGTAAGAGAAGCTGTTCTTTTGATACTGAGATCAAGTACTTGAGGAAGAGGTGCTTTGGGCTTGTCATCCAAACCACTGTGTGGGACCACTGTGACATGTCAGCTGGCAGAACTTGCTGAGAATCTCTTCTCTGGAGTATCAGGGAGAGCCCTTCAAATAGAGCTTTCCATGTTGACACTTGGCTTTAAAATCACCTGCAGCAATTATCAGCAGAAGCTGCCACCCACAGTGTTCTGCTGACCCCATTGTGTGCAGGATCAGGTGCCACAGGTCCATGTGCTGGGGAAGTTATGTGTGCTATAGAAGCCTCCAAAAGGCAGCACTAGAGACAAGAAGGAAATTCATTGCATGGGTTGGTCATGAAGGGCTTTGCTAATCTGTCATATTATTGAGTAGTGGTCACCAATTAGGAAAGACCTAAGCTATGAGTTATTAGAATAGATCAGAAAAGAGCATTCCAGACTGGGATAATAGGAATTGCAAAAGTTATCTTCCAGAATATGTTTGCCATGTTGGAGGATAAGCAGATTTTTCAGTTTTGGTAGGGACAGGTGAGTGAGGAGATTGGTGGTTGCACAGAGAGAAAACTGGAGATGAGGCCTCACTAAGTCTTGATACATCTTGGTTTTTATTGAAATATGTATGTAAGTGGACAGCATACTCTTTTGAGGTATCACTCTGGCTGTTTTGGGTACCAAGCATTAAGGAGTATAAGTCAGAAAATTTGAAAACAACAAATTAGAAAGTTTAAGTGCCATAGCACAACACTGATTTTGTTGCAGATGTTTCTAGGAATCACCACTAATTTTATTCTCTCATACTTCTGATCTTTCTGATAGACTACATTTTCTGGCTTCTCTTTCAGTTAGCATAGACATATTAATTTTAGAAAATTAAATGTGAGATTGGGCGTTTGATTTAACGGTAAATATTATTCTAATTAACTTAGATATTGTTGAATTGAAATTATTTGTTGCCTTTACCAAAATGCATATATGTGATGATTTCTTAATGGCCATACTGAAAATTAAAATATGTTAAGAAGATAGTTTGCTCAAAAGACATCAAATTAATTTAAGCCTAAATCTCTAAAATAAAGTAATAAGAAGAAACCAGAATATAATGTATGTTGCCTATTTTTAGCAAGGTATGGTGAATAAGATATGAACATAGGCACACATTAGCTGGACTTCAAAGAGTTATCATCTGGAAGCAACAGAAATTCACTGTGTAAACGCCTTGTGTCTAGAAAGGAGTGCTGGACCCCACAACAGACAATATAATTAAATTGCTTCTGAGTAACACAAATTGTTGAAAATCAGCCATTGAACAAAGTGTTTCAAGTGCAGGTCAAAGTGAGACAAAAGAGTTTCAGTGTGGCCCAAACATTTGTGAGCTAGAAAGCCAAGATGATGATGGTAAATTTGTAACGAGGACCTAGGAAGGATCTTTGGGTATAGAAATAAGCATATGGAACTTGCCGTAGCAAACACGGGAAGCTCACTAACACTTCTATGAAACAGTACTGCCAAAGAAATTGCAAAGCTCAGACTAAAATAACCCTAGGCAGTTCAAGCAGGAAAATAACACTTGGAACCAGACACTTCCACATGCAGGAAGCAGGTTGAAGCACTAAAGAATGGAAGAAAACTCACTCACCAAAGAAGAAATACTTCCAAACACTTTTACTTGGAGCCAAGGGGATAATGAAGGGAGAGGAGTCTCCTAGGGGGCAAATCAGAGTCTAATCAAGAACTTACTCTCTTAGAGAAAGGAATCTTATCAAGGCGCCCAGCTGTATTTCCTTTTAAAAGGGGAGTTTTGATGGCAGTTCTTCCAGTTTCTGATCCACATTCTATAATATGGTCGTGTTCCACATGGTGATGTTTCAATCAGTGAATGAATGACCCATAAGATCATAACAGTGGCCCTGTAATATTACAATGAGGCTGAAGAAGTCCTATCACCGGTCAATGTCACAGAAATTGTACCATCGTAATGCCACAGATTGCTCCAATTTTCATAGTAACGCTGGTGTAAATAAACCTACTCTAATGCCAGTATTATAGAAGTAGAGCAAATATAATTATTTATAGTACTTAATACTTGATAATGATAATGAACTCCTATGTTACTGGGTCATGTATTTGCTACATTTTTTTACCATCATTTTAGAGTGTACTTCTTCCATTTATTAGAAAAAGAAAAAGAGGAGTTAACTGTAAAACACATTCAGGTAGGACCTTCAAGAGTGAGGGATTCTGAAGAAAGCATTGCTGTCATGTGAAAGGATAGCTATATGAATGTTATTGTCCCTGAAGGCCTTTCAGTGGAACCAGATGTTGTGTGCGAACACATTGCTATTAATGATCCCGACCCTGTGTAAGCCTAGGCCACCATGGGTGTCTGTGTCTTCATTTTTTTTATATATCTTTGTTTAATTTATTTATTTTATGCAATAATGAGGATCCAATTCAGTGCATCACACATGCCAGGCAACCATTCTACCACTGAGACAGAACCCCAGCCCCTGTGTCTTCATTTTTAACTAAAGCTTTAAGCAATAGAAAAAAAAAATTCAAATAAAAAAAATCATAGACTAAGTATATGAAGAAAAAATATATTTTTGTACAACATACAATGTGTTTATATTTAAAACTATATGTTATTACAAAAGAATGAAAAAGTTTTTACAAGCTTACAAACTAAATAAAAAGTACAATAAGATAAGGTTAATTTATGATTGAAGGTAGAATGACATTTTGCATTTGCTCAATCTGTATTAATTGTGTTTATTGATAGAGTTGAATGTGATATTGCAATACATGCCTATCATCTGTACTCATCAAATCCAAATCCTATATGTATTCCCCTCCCCATCCCAGCCTCTAGTAATCACTATTCTACATTCAGCACTCAGGATGACTTCTTCTCTTTCCACTCTCTCTCTCTCTCTCTCTCTCTCTCTCTCTCTCTCTCTCTCTCTCTCTCTCTCGATGTGCTGCATTAATTATGAACTAAGCTGCACTAAGCTTACTAAAAATTGTATATGTATATATGTACAAGCATAGAGTATATATACATATATATGTATGTGTGCATATATTTTTTAAGAGAGAGAGAGAGAGAATTTTTTTTTAATATTTATTTTTTAGTTTTCGGTGGACACAACATCTTTGTTTGTATGTGGTGCTGAGGATCCAACCCGGGCCGCACGCATGCCAGGCAAGCGCGCTACTGCTTGAGCCACATCCGCAGCCCAGTATGTGTGTATATATTTACATACTATATATTTGTGTGTATATATGAACACACACATATATGGTTTATAATATATTATATAGTTTTTAGTAAGTTAATGAAGCGTAAGTGTACAGTTTTCATAATTTCCACACTAGTGTGTACTAATAAACTAGGTCTTCACATTCATTCACTTCTCACTCATTTAGAACCAAGAGAAAAAGCTTTTTCATGAAAATTTATTCATGGTAAGTGCACTATGTCCACGTACATTTTTTTATCTTTGTAGCATATTTTTACTATACCTTTTCTGTGTTTACATATGGTTCAGATACACAAAAATAACTATTACAATTGCCTACTGTATTTAGTATGATAATTTATTGTACAAGTTTTTTGCCTAAAAGCAATGCCTCTACACACCATATAGCCTAGGTGTGTAGCACACTACAGCACTTAGGCTTGTGAAAGTACTCTCTCTAATGTTCACACACTAGCAAAATCACCTAAAGACCTGTTTACCAGAATGTATCCCTATTGTTAAGTGACATAGTTGTGTGTAAAGATTCTTGTCTTTATATTTCATAGGTAACCAGTTTTCAGGAAAATAGACCCTACTTAAATAATCTCAAGTCCAGAATATGCTGAGGAATTCTGTTTCCTTGCTTCTTAACTCCTAAGTTTAACCTGGACAAGTAGATCTCTGAACATTCTCTTAACAGTGATGATAAATGTGCTCTTGGGAGGAAGAGGGCTTCACAAGGATTTCCATAAACCCAGCAACCTGTGGTATTCATGGGGGTCAGAGGTAAAGACATTAGAACATTTTCAGCCTGGGTTTCTGAATTAAACAACTGGAGCAGATATGAGCATTTTATGTGTACTATTATACTAAACTGTAGAGACTAGATTTATCAGCTATAGCAATTAAAAATCACTGTAACCAATGGGTGCTCCTATTTATTTTCTGCAATCAATTAGGTTTCTATTTTTAAATAAGAGAAATAATTTGTCTAAGGAAAACTTCAGCAGTATTTGAATTATGTTGCTGCTCAAATTCATTTTAAGAGTTCAGAAGTCTTGACATTATAATGTTAACAGAGAAAGAAAATATATAAATGATATGTCTTCATCTAAAATTACGTCTAAATATTGTGTCCTAAATTTGTCCTATTTTTATTTCTTTTATGAAAGAGAAGCTTGAATTGAAAACACAGCTCAACTTTTTTTTTTCATTGCATTCATTTGTGATAAAGCTACACACTCACACATATGGCAGAAAAAAATCAGGATATTTTCTATTCTAATGGGATAGTGATTCAGATAATTCAGTTTCCTCATTAATTGCAGTATCATAAATAATTGAATTTTTGTTTTGTGCAATTATTTTCCATTTACTAGTAAGGAATGAATTATGTACATATGTATGTGTATTTCTTAAATATTGTTTGTAAACAATATCTCTTAAATATTTCTTAAATATTGTTTGTAAACAATAGTCTGTAAACAAGTCAGGATGGTGCCTGGCAATAGATGTTAGAGTCTGTAAACAAGTCTGGATAGTGCCTGGCATTTTGCCAGAGGGAGTGGTTTGTGAAGTAACGCCAGGAGCCATTAAGTGTGGAGATTCCTTATTGGTTGACTGCTGTATCTAGTTTATGTTAATTAGGATAAGCTTTGTGGAATGTATATATACTCGTCCTGTCCTACAATAAACAGCTCCCTCCTCTCCTGCTGTATCAATGTACACAAGTTGCTCGTCACCCCCCCCCCCCCCCCCGTTATTTTGCTGCAGCTGGACTGCGGCAATTGTTGATTACTTTTCTTATCAAGGATCACACAGTCCAAAGTACTACAAAACAGTTATCAAGAACCACAGAAATTTGTATTCTCCAGTTCATGTAGCTGGAAGTCCAAAATCAAGGTATAAGCAGGGACATACTTCCTCTGAAAACTGTAAGGAACATTTTTTTTCATGCTTATATATAGCTTCTTGGGGTTGCTAGAAATCTTTGTATTCTTTGACTTGCAAACACAGACCTCAGACTCTGCCTTTGTCATCACATGGCATTGTCCCCAGTCTGTCTCTCTGTCCTCTTATAAGATCACTGGTCATCAATCCCCGAAGCTGAAACAAGAGGATTGCAAGTCTAGATAGACTCTCAGCAACTTTGTGAGACAATGTATCAAGAAAAAAAAAAAGTAAAAATAAAAAGGAGTAAGAATGTACTTCGGTGGTAAAGTACCACTGAGTTAGGACAGAGAAAAGAATACTATTTTGAATCAATGATGTACTCAACTCCAGAATGACCTCAATGAACTACTTTCAAATAAAGTCACATTCTGATATACAAGGAATTAAAACTTCAGCATTTCTTTTTAGAAGTTACAATTCAACCCATAAAAACTTTCTTCAGTTTTAAATTAATAATATTACAGAGGGAAAATCATGACGATTTGAGAGTTACTTCAACTGGAAGTTTTATTTCTCTATTTGTTTTACAATCAGAAACTAAGTTGGCAGAGTCATTGCAAAAGTTTAGAATGCATCTTTCACAAAAATATACTTTATGTCAACTGAAATACTCTGTTTTATTTCCCCCAAAGTAAATATGCTGTATAGTATTCAGGGACATAAATGAATAATCAAGAGAGATAAAAATCATATTTTAGGTAATACCATATTGTTATCACTGAAACCCAAAAGCAGGAGAGCAGGAGAAATAAGATCCCAGTTTTATTGTTAATCATATTGAAACTCATATGATCACATGACTTTATACTGTTGAAAATTAAGAGGTAAGGCAACCTCTCCAGTAAGTCAAGTCTTTTACAATCTGTAAATATGGAACTGGTATATATATTATTTCTGTATTATATAGTCATTTCTCCTAAGAGTGAATGCACTTAAGAAATAGGTCAATTCAACTAAACAGTTGACATAAAAGTTGTGATTTATTTTCAGTCTGTTTACATTCACAGATATAAATATTAGTTCTGATTGTATTCTCTTTTCTTTATCACCTATTGTACTGAAAAACAGGTTTTTTTCCCCTGAAAAAGAGTAATGAATTATCTATATGTCTAGCCATCAATCCATCATTTATTTATTTTCCAAGAAGAGAATAAATTCCTTAGGATAATTGTGGATGGAAATGTCAAAGTAGCTATATATATAGAATTTGATAGTGTTAACTTTAATTTTTTTTTTAGAATTTCTATTCAGCAAAGATATATTATTTGGTTCTGTACATAAAAAAAAACCCTCAAAAAAAAAAAACAAGTCAAGTATTTTTAGCCAAAGCACATTTCTATTTTATTATAAATGAAGCAGAGTTCGCCTGTCCCTTCATATAGTACCTCAGAAGCCATAGAAACTGCCTGTTTATATTACCTCATCTTTCCTTCCTCTTCATAAACCTTTCCAACAGAGTGAAGGTACATTTTAGTTTTATTAGACCATAAAACTTGGTGCAATGCATTTCATCCTTTTACGAATTGTCTTGAGAACATTTTAATTGCATTTCATTGTGCCTTGGTGTCAGATATGTTCTTTTATGACCTACTCTTCAAACCTCACTCATTACTCTTCTCAGTTCCTCTACTAATGAGCAAGGTGTATTTCTGAAGGTCTTTGTCATTCCTAAAGCTGTAAACTTTTCCGCAAGTATTTATGCTCTGTGTTTTTGTGTGTTAACAACATATTTCAGTCTGACTCTTCTAATTATTTTCTGTAATTTGTTATACATCTCCATGTTCTGCTGTGACAAATTTTCTCTTGTTTATTTTCCCTTGATTTAAAAACTTATGTATAGTCATTGTGAAAGTGGTTATATAAAAAAATCAATATTATTTTACACATATTAAAGAAATGTTATAATTCTTTTTTAACATTGTGGAATTTCTGTTTTTCTTAATACAATGCAAATACAAATAAGTCTCCGTATAGCAAACTGGACAGTAGTATTGTTAGGTAAAGGGAACAATTTGATGGTGCTTGGAAAAAAAAAAAAAAAACTGAGACCAACAGATTGTAAATAAAGCTCTGAAAGGCAGTACTTCTGCAGAAAATGTTAACTTGCTTATGCAGGACAGGAAAATTTAGAGACATTGAAATTACATATATGCTGTTTTATTGCTATTTCATTATTGATATTGGATTTGCTTCCTTTCTCTGTGCATTAAACTTAAAGGGGAGCAAGAAGAATTTATCCTTTTTTTAATTATTATTTTTTTAGTTGTAGATGGACACAATATCTTTATTTATTTTTATATGGTGTTGAGGATCGAACCCAGTGCCTCACACTTGCAAAGCAAGTGCTTCATCACTGAGCTACAGCCCCAGCCCAGAATTTATCTTTTTTTTTTTTTTCACAAAACTTGCTTCTATGGGGTAGGATCTGAGACTTCAGGAGGGGAATCCCAGAAGCTGTAACTGAAGGAAATATGTTTTCTTAGTCCCCTTAAAGGAGGTATACGATACAATATATGGGGCATCTTGAACAATGTGGACACTCTCCTGTCTCCAAGACAAAGACAAGTGTGATGGACATATGTTAAAGTCACCTGCACACTGAAGCAAAAGGCAGATAGGAGTCCTGTGTTATATTTGATGCTGTGATATTTCCAACATAAGAAAGAGAAAAGCCAGTAGAATTCAAAAGAGAAAATGGAAGAAAAGGGAAAGAATGTGGCTTATCTCTGCTTCTATTGAAAGTGTAGGGAAAAAGCAATAAAAACGAAAATCAGATTTGTTCCATCTACTCATTTCATATGTGATTTTTATCTGTAACTTTATTTCATATACATATTTACATTTCTATATTCTTTCTAATTTTATGTTTTGTTTATGCACTTTTATCCTGATATCATATTTTAAAGATGTGCATGCTGTGTGCAGCAATAATAGAGCAACAGGAAAAGTACAGTTACTGAAAAAGCCAACCAATCACAGGGAGAACTTGAACAATGTGCAGACAGAAACCAAGCTGCATGGCTCACTGCTCTGCTTTCCTCAAGTACATTCAACTCCTAGATAATGGTTTAGTCTTCTCTCCTTCAGATCATGGGGGATATAAAAACATTTAGCCTAAATATTGCTTGTTCATTTTTATTTCCTATGTATCAATTAATAAGGATTTTATTAAATGCAAAAGACTGTACTGAAAATAAGATGCAAATTATATTAATATCAGTTTCATTTTTCATGAAAAAGAAATATACCAAAGTGACTTTTTTTTTTTTTCTTAAGTAACCAAACCAGCCGCAGGTTGGCTAATTTTTTGTCACCCAGTATTCCTTGGTCTAGATACATGGCACTTCAAACTCCAGAATCAGGCACTTACAGTTCATAAGCATCCCTTTGACTGTGACTCAAGGAGGAGGAAAGCATCTCTGAAGGTACAGAAAGTAGGGAAAATCCCTGAAGATCAGCTTTCTGTTACTGTAAACAAATAAACAAACAACAACAACAAAAAAAAACTAAACTAGTCAACTTTTAAGGAGGAACTGTTTATTTTTGTTCATAGTTGTGAAGTTTTTAGTCTGGGGTGGGCTGGCCCTTGCTTTGGGGCCTGTAGTGAAGAAACACATCATACTAGGAACATATAATAAAGTTAAACATTCACCCTGCAGCTAGGACACAAAAAGGAGAAAATGAAGAAGGGTCATTGTCCCAACATCCCCTTCAGGAGCACACCCTCATAACCTGAAGACCTCCCACTGAATCCTCCCCCCCTCCCTTTCTCTTTCTGATTTTTTAATTAGTTTATTGTAGTTATACATAAAATTGGAGCTCATTTTGGCATGAGCATGAAAGAATGAAATATAATTTGCTCCATTTCAGGCCCTAGTATTTCTGCTTTACCTCTTCTTCCCCTTTGCCCTATTCCCTTCCTCTACTGTTATTCCTTCTATGTATTTACAGTTTTTTTTAAACCTTTTTTAAAAGATTTTTCTAAGATAGACACAATTTCTTATTTATTTATTTTTTATGTGGTGCTGAGGATTGAACCCAGAGCCTCACATGTGCAAGGCAAGTGCTCTACCACTGAGATATAACCCCAGCCCCTAAACCCATTCTTTGTAGATATGCATAAAGATAAAATTAACTATTTATTTATATACATACATAGTATAATTTGGCCAATTTAACCCCACCCTTCCTCTCCTTTCCCATCCCTCTCCTTCTCCTTCAAACTCTTTCTTGTACTCCAGTGATCTCCCTTTAATAAAAACTGAGGTTTTTTTGCCTTATTTTTAAAGTTATGTAATTTAAGATGTTAAATGTAATTTCATAGTAACTACAAAAATGGTTACAAAACATACAAAAAAGGAAATGAGAAATGCAAACATTTCACTACCAAAAAATCACCTACGCACAAAAGAAAACATTAATGCAGAAAAAGAGGCACAAATAATTAATAAGGATTTATTATTTAAAACAACAAAAAAATGCTTGAATTAATTAATCATTTAATAAATTAATTATTAATTAATACAAGTATAATTTTCTAATCAAATGATGTATTTGCAGAGTGAATAAAAACACATGATCCAATAAATATGCTGTTATTATATGTTGATAAGCATACACGGATTGAAAATAAAAGTATGAAAAATATTTCTTTATGAAAAACAAACAATACTGTATGAACTATAACAGAAAATATTAATTTCAAATAGAAAATAGTGCAGGAGACAAGGAAGGATATTATACACAGCAAGAAGATATTGTAACTTTAAAGGTTTGCAGATCTAATAACAGATCATCAAAATATTTGAAGTTAATCTGGCAGAAGAGAGAAAGAGGAAGTTTTACAATAATAATTGGAGATTTCAATTTCCTCTCTCAATAACAGACCAGCCATTCAGTGTATGAGTAAGGAAAGAGAGGACTAAAGGAACATGGTAAACCAACTAGCTCTAAAAGACTGTGCAAAACACTCTACCCCAGGACAATAGCATACAAGTACAAACCAGATACTCTCCAAGATAAAACAAGTGATAGGACACAAGATCTATCTCAGTAGATATAAAATACAGACAACATACAAAGTATCTTCTCTGGTCAGAATGTTATGAAATTATAGATCAACCTTGATTTTGAATGACATAAAAGTGTTATATTAGATATTTTTTGACCAGAAGACCTTTCTGGCTGTTGTGATGAAAGTACACTGAGAAACATCAGAGAAGAAAACAGGGAGATCCCTGGGAGGTCAATACTGAAGTCAAGTGGGAAATTGTGGTAGCTTAGAGCAGAATTGTAGAAGTCAAGAAAATAAGAAACAGCCGGCTTTCACAGCTATGTGGAGACACAGTCGACAGTATTGCTGGTGCCTTGGCTATGGGTAAAAAGGAAAAAAGAGGCAAGACAAAAGTGTATATAATTTGAGACACTTAAAGGATAGTTGTCCACATCAGAGATGATAATGGTTCAAATTCTCTAAAAGAAAAAGTGGAGAAAATTGTTAAATAAATTCAAACATCCAAAATGATAAAATTAGTTTTATTACATATTGTGAAACTCTAAGAAGAAGTACAATTCATTCCTATATTTTTCTCGAGGGTCAGCTTAAATGATTTATGAGATAGATAGACCATCAGTAACTTTTCACTTGATATGCCACAGGAAAAAAAGAATGTTTTGGGAATCCCCTCACATATGCAACAGTATTACTTAAACTCCTCCAAAATTATTTTGCCAATCGAACAAAATTACCCAACAGTTTATAGTCACTGATGGGTAGTTAAATCACATCAGAACAAATGCATCATTCTGGAAACATAATCATTTATCACCTCTTATCCAAAGTATATACATAATAATTGATAGACCTAATTTACATAATGATAAGATCTTTAAGAAATATAAGAAAAAATAATTATTTCTGATGATATTTATAACTGATTCAATTATAAGTCATTTAATATAGTAATATAGATCCATACATTTCTAAGGACATAATGTTTATGAAATGCACCCCCAAAAATTTAAAGTCACAATTTAAAATAAGTTTAAATCATCTGATCTATTCTTTACAGACAATTCAATTTAACATAACCGAAAGAGATGTATTAGGAAACTTAAATTATTATTTACCTTTGCTGATATTACTACGTATTCTTAATCATCATGTATTTTTAATTGAATCACATCTTCAATGCTTGAAAGCAATATTATTAAAACACTTTATTTTTTAAAATTAGTAATACAAATTACAAGCAACTTCAGAAACAATAAGTAAATGTATGGTTTGCTTAGAAGGACTATTTCTTTTTAAAATCAAATAAAATTGTGCTAGAAAATATAAATTCATAGATATAGTATAGTATTTTTGCACATGAGTTTTTAAAGTTCAATATTCTAAAGGAAGGACTATCACAATACCTTTAAAATATAATGATGGATTTTATTTCTTCCTTCCTGTCAGGAAGTAACCATTCATTCATGATTTGTGTCAGTGTATATAGGTATTATACAATCTCGATTATTGACATGAAACTGTCCTCTTGGCAAGATTTAGACTAAGCAAATATGGACTGCTATATGTGTGTCACAGTCATAAGAAGGATCTGTTCTGACATAAAACATGGGCACACTGGGCATTACCTATGTCTTGGACCCCTTATCTATGGTTTCCTTTCTACAGTTCAGTTATCCCTGGTCAAGTGTGATCTGAAGATATTAAAAGGAAAATTTCAGAAATAAACAATTCATGAGCTTCATATTGCTTGTTGTTCCGAGCAACATGGTGAAATCTTGTGCTATCCTGTTCTCTCCCACCTTGCCCATGAACTACCCTTGTCCAACACATCTGTGCTTCATATACTGCCATCCTGTAGCTACTTAGAAGTTGTCTTGAAAGTCAGATCTGCTGTTTTGCCTTTGTAGTGCTTGTATCTAGAGTATGCTAAAAACAGCAGCTGCAAGAATGTGCTGAAGGTCATCAAAAGTATTTCCCACAGGTAAAGAGAGACCACTACATATATAAATACAGACAGTCCCCACCTTACCATTATTCACTAATTGTTTTCATTAACAGATTTCATTATGGACGAGATCACATACGTTAAACTCCATATATGTTCATTTGACTTTGCATATTTTCTATGATATTTAGCTTGACATCTTTATTGTTCATTTATAAAAACTTCATATAAATTATGAATGTTAATTTTTAATTGTTGTTTACATGCTAATTTTGTAATTATGTTGTCATACAATTTAATTCATTTGCCATTCAATTTATTTTAGTGTATGTCTTTTTTGCACTGCTTAATTTTGCTTGGTAGAAATATTCATTCCTCTGTATGCTTATTATCTGGTAATGCTTTCTGTCCTGAAGTCTCTCCCAGCTATCAGTTTTTTCTTAATGAACCTGAGAGTAATGATCTAGTATAGAACTAGTTGTCCTCAGCACAAATTCAGTGTCACGTTGAGTCCAGAATGGGTTCATTGTTCATTCAAAGCTTTATGAAAGGTAAATTACCTACAGAATAGAGCCCAAGAGGAAACTGCAAATCATGTTCTTCAACTGCCAGTTTCCTTTTCTCTCTAAATGAAGACAGGACAAGTCATGATCTAGAAATCACCTACCCTGTGAGAACGATGGAGAGAGAGGAAGAGAGTTATAGGGTGTGGGAAGAAAGAGTTCCTGATATTTAAGTTTCCCTAAGGTCTATCTATTTTTTCTTGTATCACATTTCAATAAAATTTTCCATTATCATTTCTGTATGTGCATCTATTTTCATTTTTCCCTCTAATTAATATTGCCTATTTTTTTTCAAATATATCAGTTACTTTTCCTTTGAGTAAAATGATGGATATGTGAAATGACTTTTAAACTTTATAAAAAAAGAAAGACATATACTAAATCATACTGAATTCTATATAATTGATCATATCTGATTCAATTTTCTTTTGTTTCTTTCTACTTATCAATCTACCTTAATATTAATATGATCTCTCCTAGTCACTAACCATATAAATTTATGAGTGCATAAATATTATAACAAAATTTTAATTAAATGATGATGGTATTGATTTTACTTAATAATTTTGTCTATATGCATGCTTTCTCTGGGAAGGCAGGTTGGAAAGAAGGAAAAAGGTGAACAGATCCAGACAATTTATATATATGTGTGTGTGTATTTGATATTTAGATTTTTATTGTAAATATGATGCATATGAAAAGGAACAGATAGAATAAATGTATAGGTTGAATTATTTACAAAATGTCTCATTACAGATTTGAAGAAAATTTTAAGTGTTCTCATTATAAAAATAAAGATGTGAGGTCATGAATGTTTTAATTTAGCCATCCCACATTGTGTATATTTCAAAACAACTTAATCACAAGAAATATACACAATTCCTAGTTTTGAAAATGCCCAGTTGTAAATTTTTATCTCTTCATTTATTTTTAACTTGAAATTTCCATGGGTTCTCATATTTTGTATCTATAGTTACAGCCACCAACATATTTGTAAAGTTAGGACTCTACCCAGGTGAATGTAACAGAGGAATTTGGGAACTAACTCTGTCTCTGGTGTTCAGAAATCTCTGCTACCACTGGTAAAAGCCATGAACTCTGCACACCACTAGAAATGGTTGACACATTTTAAAGTTTTTCATAAAGATGTTGTGTAGATTAGCTACTGTGAGGCTCATTAAATGAGCTCCAGTTGAAATGGAAGTAAATATGAGTAAATAAATATGAGTGAGTCATAATGGAGTAGAAATAGTGAAAATATGTCAAACTTGTTTTGTTTTTTTTTTCCAGTTTCCTCCCTCACCCTGTCTTAAGATGAGGAAGGCTTGAATTTTAGACATCTATTGAAAACTTGTGCATGACATGTAAATGGATTAGACCCATTAGCCAGTACACCAACTTCCCACACATAGCTGTCCACTGAATGAAGAGGCCCAGCAGTCTTTGGAGAAGCTGCAGCCTGACCGTCTTCTCCACCATTGCCCAGGAAGGATAAGAAATGGCACGTGCAAAAGTGGTGAGCAGACTCACAAACCCATGATTGGGGTGGTGCTTTTCTCTTTTTCAATTTTATTCCTATGAGTCCTAGGCCAGATAGAAATCCATGAGGGCTAGTGGTTCCTGGCAGGAAGATGACGCAAAGGGTACCTGGGTTCAGGCTTTGGTAGAGTCTTCCAATCTTCCGGCTCCAACACCAGGCTACTATCTTTGGGTGGTCTGCATTTAAAAAATAACTTATTAATAACTTGCTTCCAACATTTTATATCCCATGTTCAAAGGTGGGACATTGGTTAGATTAGTCAAACATAAGTACTTATGACTCTGTGTGTGTGTGTGTGTGTGTGTTTGAGTGGGGAGTTGCTGAGGATCAAACTCAGAAACATTCAACCACTGAGCTTCATCTCCAGCCCTATTCTATATTTTTATTTATGGACAGATTCTCACTGAGTTGCTTAGACCCTCTTTTTTGCTGAGCTGCCTTTGGACTCGAGATCCTCCTGCTTAAGCCTCCCAAGCCGCTGGAATTACAGGTGTGCGCCACTGAGCCTGGCGACAGTGTGTGTTTTTTTGTACTGAGCTTCCTAAGGAGAGAAGAGGTAAATGCCCATAGATAAAAGAGGATAATTATGTAAAATTAAGACACTTTAATTGTCCAAAATAGACTAAATGCTCTCAGTGAGACTAACTGGTTTCATATGACACTAACCAGATACTTTGTTGTGAAAATCGTTGTTGCACTTCTTTTATGACTTCAATATTTTGAGTTTTAAAGTTATTGGAATGGGAAAGGGAGAGAACTATGAGAAATCCCAGCATTTCAGGTCCTTATAGAGTATTTCCCTCTATAACCAACTTTCTATTGTTGAGCATACTCTGACCAGTGATGTTCATTTTCATCCTATAGCAGAGGAAGGTTGGAGGATGAATGATATGCAAATGCTTCCTACAGCATCTCTTTGTTATTAGTTTCTAAATAAGGGACAGACATGTAGACCATTAAGCACATAACAATGAAGGAAGACAGGGACCTGTGCCACATTGTTCCTAAACAACAGAGCCCATCAGTCATTTCTTCTGTACCACATGCAACTGCTTCCAGTAGGCAATTTACTTCTGCAGAGAATCACACAAGTGAATGGAAAATTGCAGGATCATACCCACACTTGGTTTTAACATTAGTTCCCAGGTATGAAGCTGATAGAAATTTCACTGAAACTTCAGGAAGGAAATATAGTTAGGAAACACCTTGGCCTATGGGTATTTCTGCTTATTCAAACATACGCAGCATGAAACCTCATCTCTCCAGCCACCTTCTGCCTAGAGAATAGAAGTTAACAGTGCTTGGCCCAAAATAGCATCCTGCACCACTGAGTTCCTAGGAGTGAAACTCTGGTTTGTTCAAACTGTTAGAAGGCATACTCCTAGTGACCATTAATTAGCATAGGAAGGGTCTATGAATATGGAAACTAGCTCATTCAATGGAAATCTGTATAAAAACTGATATTCTTAGTACAGTAATTCACAATTTACCTGACAACTCATAAGAAGCTGTTCTTAAAGAATATATTGCATCCATAAGTTGCTAACTCAAAGAAAATGATTTCTGTCTGTTCCAGAAATAAAAGTAAGGTTATATTCTGGTGAATTCTATATATTCCACTTTTTTTGTTTTATTTATTTATGTTATTTTGCCCACTTATCACAACAGTTCTAATTTTTATTACTATTAAACATAGACCATTTTGACATCATTCAGTCAATAAATAGTAAGATCAGAATTTCATACACCTGATCCCAATCAAGGGACCCCCTCTTGAGTGCTGTGGAATCTGACAGACATGACCTTATAACATCAGGTCTGTGTACATCAGAGAGATAACACAGTATGTCCCTTCCCATTAGGAAAATCTGACCACTTTAATGACTACATATGCCAGAGTTGGTCAATATTAACAGGAACTTTTGGGGCCTTATATGTGAACCCAAATTCATAAGTTTCAGAAGGGAGAGACGTAAGATGCAAAAATGTAAGATACATTTGAAAATGAATATCTAAGAACAGCAAAGGAAAAAAATGTATTGCATTAGTCAGGTTTGCATGTGGTTACATATATCAAACCCGAGTACAATTTGAACTTTCCTTAAACAAGTAGGATTTATTTTCTCATGAAATTAAGGCCCAGAGTAGGTAATTCTAGGATAGTACAACTGCTTAAGAAATCATCAAGTTCTGGGTTTCTAGCTTTATCCTCTGCCACAGTTTTCATTTTATTGGGGGGGAAAAAGACTTTCTAGAAAGAACATCCAGGAGACAGACCTCTATTTCCTTCACCCTTGCCAGAAATGTGTCATGGACTCATCACTATCTGCAAAGGGCTGTAGAAAGGTGAGTTTATTTCCACTGCTACTCCAATCAAAATAAGAATTGTTCATTATTGAAAAAGAGACTGGGGGTTGGGGCTGGGGCTCAGCGGTAGAGCCCTCCTCTGGCACATGGGTTTGATCCTCAGCCACATAAAAATCAGTAAATAAAATAAAGATATTATGTCCAACAACAACTAAAAAAGAAATATATATATTTAAAAAGTGAGATGGATGGAGTACTTTTTAGGAAATTAACAACATTTGCTATATGTCTCATCAAAAATTCCTTCTCTGTGGAAACTACTTACCTTCTAACAGGTGACATTATAAAAAAAAAGCATCAATATAAGGGCTCAGCTTTCTCTCAGTAAATACCATCTAATACAGGAAAGAGCCATCAGACCCTTCTCACAGAATTTTTTTTTAACAATAGAAAAGAAACAAAAAGTTTTGTAAACCAAACACCAATTCTAGTATTGCTGAGCGTGGCTACAACACATAGCCAGTAAAATTACTAGTCACAGGAATGTTTCAGAGTAAAATTCTGAGGGAGTAGAAATTCTCATTGCAGAGAATGTATTTTCCAGACGTGGCTGGAGATGAGGGGTAAGCAATCAAACCATCCTAAAGGAAGGGGAAGGTAGGTGGGTACTGTAGCACATTTCTGTAATCCCAAAGATTCAGGAGGCTGAGGCAGGAGAATAGAAAGTTCAAAGCCAGCCTCAGCCACTTAGGGATGCCCTAAGCAACTTATGGAGACCTGTCTTAAAATAAAAAATAAAATGTGCTGAGAAAGTGGCACTTTTTGTTAAGAACCCCTAGGATCAATACCTGGTAGGGAGGAGGAGGAGGAGGAGGAGGAGGAGGAGGAGGAGGAGGAGGAGGAAGACAGTTATGCAGCACACTCAGGTTTGATATATGTAACCACATGTATACATTTTGGTTAATTTCTATGATTTCCCAGTACTTCCCAGTATCAAGTAAAAATTTATTGTAACTCTCAGGAACCTAAGAAATATATTGATCCATTATTAAATATCAACCTATGGTTTTGTAAAATAATTCCACCACTTTAGTCTTTTGATTATCATCATTATGCCATAATATACATATAGTGTTTTCTAATATAAAATAAAAATAATAGTTATGTTCTTATTATTCTTTATTTGCAAACTATAGTGTTATTCTTATATGAATATTCTTCCACAAAAACTAAATGTTGCTTTGTCAATTTATTAAGATTTCCAAATCCATTTTATTGGAATGCCCTAAATTTATACTTTGGAGAATTGAATTTTAAGTCATGTTAAAATTGAATTATCCCTTTGTGAAAAATAATATATGCTGCCTTTTATTCACATGTTGTTCTTAAACTCTAAGAAAAGTCATGCAGCTTTTTTCCATTTTATCATATAATATTTTAATTGTTATTATTATCATGGTAGAGATTTTATAATCTTCACTAGAATTCATTTTATCTTGTTCCAAGAGAGAAACAATTTTCCCCAACGGATCCCCAGTCCTAGACAATCAAACTACCTGAGTGTGCACATTATTGCTGAGTCTTCACTTAGTTCATACTATTTTCCCTAATAGTACAAAAATATAACCCATACCTCTTACACTCAGGGGTGATTTTACTCTATTGTTTTTCATTGCATTCTGATTGAATTTCATTCAACACTTACAGAATTTTTATACAAATTTTTATAATGAAAATTCTTACTAATTCCTAATTTTAACTGAAACTTTTGTCTTTATTAAAGATATCTATATTTATTAGAGATTAATATTCTTTAAGCCAATTCTTTCCCATTTATTCATTATGTGTTTAATAAATATATTCTGAAATTTATGAAATTTATTTTAAGCATATATATTTATGCATACTAAATATATGAAAATGTCTGCCTATCTACCATTCATCTATCTTTATAATGGCAGGTTTTTTTTTTTCTTTTTGCTTTTTCTATCTTTTTTTCATTCTTTCTTTCTTTCTTTTGGAGGGGGATTAATAAGAATTGAACCCAGGTATAAATACACACATTATTAATATTACATTGTGATGATTCATATTTTCACATTTGTTTTTCCAGATTTTATAATTTTTTTCTTTTAAATTGATAATTATTTCCCATTTAAAATTTTTATTAAATATTCTATGGAATGTAAATTGTTACTCTTTTAAGCTTTTAATGAATTAAAGAATACAAAAATATGAATTTTTTTTACTGTTATAAATATTTAATAGACATTAACTCTATGTATATGTGTATACACACACATATATTTGTATATTCTAGTTTTGTTTCTGTATAAGCAAAACAAATGAGAAAAAAAGCAATATCAAAAGAAAATTTTCATCCCCTGACAATATTTTTATTTTCATGAGAAAAGCTGAGGCTATCTCCCCATAAAATTTCAGTGGAGGAAGTCACTTGAAGGAAGTAACTTTACTTTTATCATCTCACAAGTCCTTCCTCATATGCTTAGCTGTGACCCATTTTATTATATGAACTTTTATGTACATTTTTAAAAAATGAAACAGAAAATATGTTTTGAATGGACTTTAACTTTAAGAGAAGCATTTGGTTCATAATAAAATTGAGCTGAAAGTACAGAGTTCCCACATCCCTCTGTACCCACCCATGCATGGGTTCCCTCCCTAGTAGCATCCACAGTGTGGTGCAACATCATCATGCATGATGGTACTTTACATTAAGCTTTATTCAAAGTGTTGTGTATCCTTTGAGTTTTGACAAATGCACAGTTATGTGCAACCATCATTATAGTATCAGAGAGAAGAGTTCCAAAACGCTAAAATTCCTCTGTGCTTTGCCTATTCATCTCTCTTTTCCCCTTAACTCCTGGAAATCACTGAAAGAATGGTTTATTTTCTCTATATCTTTGCCTTTGGGGGGTGGGTGGGATTACATGGTATGTAACTTGTTTGAGACTGTCTTCTTTAATTTCTTAATGTGAATTTAAATTTTCTCCATTTTTTATGACTTGATAGTTCATTTCCTTTTCGTGTTGAATAATATTCCATTGTATGTCATGTGCCACAGTCTATTATACATTCCTCAGCTCAGCATCCAGGTTGCTTCTAATGTTTGAAAATTGTGTATAAAGTTTCCAAGAACATTTGTGTGTGGGTTTTTCTGTGGATATATTTTCAACTCAGTTGGGTAAATATCAAGCACTGTAATTTCTAGATCATATGGTAAGTGTATGTTTAGCTTTATAAAAAAATTTGCCACTCTGTCTTCCAAAATGATATGCAGTATCTTTTCATGTGCATATCCATCCATGGTTTTCCATCCATGGATTTTGGTTAAGTATTTTTTTCAAATATTTTGCAAAATTTTTAATGGGGTCATTCATTTTATTTTTATTGAGTTTTATGGTTCTTTGTACATTTCAGGTTTTGACCCTTGATAGTGTATTTGTAAATATTTTGCTCCCGGTGTGTGACTTTTGTTTACATTTCTCTTGAGAGTGTCTTTTGCAAAGCAGCTTCCAATTTGAGTAAAGTCTTACTGCTCAAGTAATTCTCTCATGAAGTATGACCTTTTTCTACCATTTTTCCACTAACATCAACATTTCTTCATTATTGTATCTTTGTAGTGAAGTGTTAGATTAATATGAGTACTCAATTTTTTTTTCTTTCTTCAATTTTGAATTCTGTATTCTGACTGTTGCATCTGCCTATAAACCTGTGAGTCAGTTTATAAATATCCACTCATCTGCTTGTTATGATTTTGGTAGACTCTGAACATCAAGATGGAAATGAACATCTTTGACAGTATTGATTCCTCCTATTGTGCCTATTACAGACTCAGAATATTTATTCATTTATTCAGCTTTCTTGATTTCTTTCACTTGGTATTTTAATCTCAGGTTTCACTGACTCATCCTTGGTATAGAGGAATGGATTGAATGAATATGCATAATAATAGCGCATCCTGCGACCTTCCTAAAACTTCCATTAGTCCAAAAGTTTTTTCATCTTGCTTTTGTGTTGTAAATCCTTCAGCTTTGAGTTTTTGTTTTTTTGTTTTTTTCATGGACAACCATGCCATCTGGAATAGGTTTATATTTCCCCTCCTAGCCAGTCTGTAAATATTTTTTATTTTCTTTTTTATTTCATTAGATTAGCTAGAGCTTCTATTGAAAAGTAGAGAAAAGGAGGGTTCTCCTTGCCTTTTACTTGATCTTCTCAGCAAAGCTGTGAGGGAAAGTATGTTAGCGGTAGGATTTTTTTTCAGGTGTTCTTCACTAAGTTCAGGAAGTTGTCATGTAGGTCTAGTTTGCTGAATATGTTTATCATGAAGGGGTGTTGGAATTATTTTTCTACTTCAGGATATTAATATATTGGATTACATTAATTTATTTTCAAACATTAGAACCAGCTTCATGTTCATAGAATTAATCCCATTAGGCAATGGTATGCACTGTTTTCTTTACATTCTTAGATCTGATCAACTAATATTTTGTTGAGAAATTTTGTTTCTGGGTCAGGAGTGATATTGATTTGGAGATTTTCTCTTATTACTTTGTCTGGTTTTGTTATTAAATTATAGCCTTATAGATTGGATAAGAAAGCATTCCTTTGGCTTCTATCTTCTGAAAGAGACTGTAGAGAATTAATACATTATTTTTTCTTAAAGGTTTGATATAATTCACTGGTAAATTCCTCTGGGCCTTGTATTTTCTCCTCTGGAAAGTTATTATTTATTGATTCAATTTATTTAATAGACATAGGCCTGTTCAGGCTATTTTTTTTATGTGAGTTTTGGCAAATTGTGTCTCTCAAACAATAGTTCCATTTTGTCAATGTTATCAAATTTGTGGCTATAGAGTTCATTACAACATTCTTTATTCTATTCATTGAATCTGTAATGATGCCTCTCATTTCAAAAATATTGTAATTTATGTGTTCTCCCTTTTTTTCTTAGTTAACGTGGGAAGAAGTTTATTCATTTTGTCAAAGAAACAACTTTTGATTTTGTCGATTTTTCCCTATTGAGTTCCTGTTTTCAATTTCATTGATTTTTACTGTTATTTTTGATTTTTTAATTTTGCTTACTTTGAATTAAACTTATATTTTGTCAATTTCTAAGATGCAAGTAAACATTATTGACTTTAGAGCTTTCTTTTTTCCTAATATATGCCTTCAATGTTTTAAACTATCCTTTAAACACTGCATTTGCATCCTACATACTTTGTTCAGTTTAATTTGTATTTTCATTTAGTTTAAAATACTTCAAAATTTCTTTGAAGACTTGCCTTTTGATTTATGTGCTATTCAGAAGTTTAAAGAAGTTTAAAGCTCAGTTTCCAATTACTTTAGGGTTATGTAGCATTCTTACCATTACTGATTTCTAGTTTAATTCCAATGTGGCTTGACAGTAGAAATTATATGTTTTGTTCTTTTAAATTTATAAGGAATGCTTTATGGCCCAGAAAGGGCCTTAACTTGGTGAATTTTTTATGTGGGATAAAGAACAATGTGTATTCTGCTGTGCATGATGAAGTCATCTACAGATATCATTTACTTGCAGTTTGTTGATGGTGCTATGAAGTTTAAATATGTCCTTACTTCTTTTCTGAAAGATGGCTCTATCTCTATATAGGGTACTGAAGTCTTCAACTATAATAATGGATGTATTTATTTTTGTTTTTCTATCTTGTTTTGCCTCATGCTTTTGACTCTATTTTTAGGAAAAGCCTGATTAAGTGTTGCTATGTTCATGGAGAACTGACCCCTTTAAAGTTATGTAATGCACTTCTTTTACTTGATGATGTTCCTTGCTCTGAACTCCACTGTTTGTAATTAATATAACTATTCCATCTTTCTTTTGATCAATGTGAGCATAGTATAATTTTCTCAATTTCTTTGATTTTTAATATGCATGTGTCTTTGCAGTCAAAGATAAGTACTTGCAGAGAACTATAGTGTCTCTGTTTATTTGAATTTGTTGTTTTTGCTTTGATGCTGGGGTTTAAGGTAAAGTGGTCAAGAGTTGAATTGAGTTGTGAATCTTCATTCCTGCCTGGGCCCAGAAGCCCCCATAACCCAAACAATAACAATTTACATCTCAGGCTGTGGTGGTGGATGACATTGACCATCAAGTATCCTCTACTCTGAGTCTATGTTCAAGAGTTGTAGAAGTTTCTACTGTCATGTCCTCAAGAACAGATATTTACCTTAGCAACATCCAATCTATCACAGGTATTATTCATTTTTTTACTGTGCTTTTTAAAAAATTTCTATCATTCGTTTGTTTTTACTCTTTCTTAGAACATCTATCTCTCTAATTGTGCTAGTTGTATAGGTGTATGTTCTAATGTCACCTTTTATTAGAACCCTTAAATTATTAATCATAATTATTTGAAATTTATAGTCTAATATTTGCCATACTCTTGATATATCTGTGCCTTATCCTGATGTCTCCTGATTTCCTCAAATTGTGTTTGTCACCCTTTATTAGGCTTCTACATTATTATTTTTTTAATTAACCATGCTATACAGGGGAAAAGGAACCTTGGGAAACAATCCTTTAGTGCTCTGATAGTAATGTGTGTGGATAGGTGAAGTATGCTGTAGTGCTGATTGGGACTTGGGACTTCATGAACCTGTGTCTCTGGATTGTCACCTTTGCAAATGATTCTCAATCCTGCCATCCACCCCAACACAAAACTTAATTCACAGTCAATAAACTGCCACCTGCACCGCTACCACAATTGAGATCCCCTGGAGGTCTTTTTTCTAGGTGCTACTGCCACAGAAGAAACCACTGTCCTGGATGCAACTGAAGCCAACATTGCTGCTGACCCCCTAAGATCGCCTGGAGACTATGTCCCAACACCTGCAGTTGTAGCTGTCGCTGCACCGGAAGCTACTGCTGACCCGCTGCTTGCTGCCAACTACCACCACCACTACCACTGCTACCACAGCCTGAGGACTGCTTCCAGGGAGACTCCAGTTTTGGTTGCATGTGGCTGCACCCATTTTGGGACACCAGCCAGGGCTGGGGACCTGGGTGCCAGCAGGTTTACCACCACAAGAGCCTCTATCTAGGGTCTCCAGCTGGGACCTGCAGGTCCAGTGTGGGGGTGCCTGAGGATTTGGAGGAGCCTGGGATCTTCCTGCTGAGAGTGCTGGTGGCCCTTGTCTTGCTGCTGCATATCAGTGTTGCTCCTTTGCATGAGTGTATCCCTCATGGTCTCTCTGCAAGTAAGAGGAGCACTGAGATCTTGGGTCTGCAGTGTGGCCGATCTTGAGGTATCTGAAGCCCAGATTGGTGGGATAGAGACTGGGTTTTCGAGGGCTGATCTGGGTTTGGTGATCCCAAAAGATGTCAGAGACAGGGATAAGAAACTGTTGAACATTGACAGAGACAGGTTGACTTTCCAGCAAGACGTATTTTATTTTTTGATTCACTAATCTCTCTACCATATTTGGAACAGGATGTTTATTATGCATCAGTGTGTGGAGGACTAGGATATATTATTGGTGTTTTGCATTTCAATTGTATTCTTATGTCTTTAATTTTTTTATTGTTGTTATTTGTATTCTTCCTATCTCTTTTCTATTTTCTTCAATTTTCTTTCCAACTTTTCTCCAACCAACATCCAATCTCTGTTGGCTTCTCTTCCATTCTTCCTGTGAATTTTTACTTCTAACTTCTATCTTCCTCCCTTGCAAATATTGTATACTATATTACCTCTGTTCTCTCGTCCACCATTTGAAATTGCAAGTCATTTTAACAAATATTCTGTTTATACTACAGATAGTTATTGTACTCATCATTTTGGTTCAATGCAAGAGAGCAGTAGACACCTTACTGGGAGCTATTAGCTTTAAGACTATATATTGTGTTCACTGGGTTCTGTTGATATTGGTCTTACCAGTCAACATGAAGCACTGGAAATCTTCAGGGCATTATAAGTCTACAGAATTTATCCTGCCTTATATTCATACTTTTAGATGGGAAAACACACTAACAACATGATAAAAACATGGGAATAAAGTACCCGAAACAAACCAAGATGCTTCTACAATAGAAGCCACTGATAACACAGTAGAAGAAATGTCCAAGAAAGAGTTTATATTGTGTATAATTAAATTGATATGTGAAGTAAAGGATAGTATAAGGAATAAAACAAAACAAAAATAGTGGAAGTGAAAGACCACTTCAATAAAGAGTTAGAGATCATGAAAAACAAAAACAAGCAGAAATCCTTGAAATGAAGAAATCAGTAAACCAAATTGTAAATTCAATAGAAAGCAACACCAATAGATTAGACCACTTAATAGACAGATCTTCAGACAATGAAGACCTTGAAAGTAGAGTTGAACATGCAGAAAAGATGATAAGAAACCATGAATGGAACATCCAAGAATTATGGGATAACACAAAAGACCAAAAATTTAAGAATTATCAAAGTAGATGAAGGAACAGATATACAAACTAAATGAATTCAAAATCTTTTCAATGATGATATAATTAATAGCAGAAAATTTCCCAAACCTGAAGAATGGAATGGAAAATCAAATACAAGAGGCTTACAGGACCCCAAAAGTACAAAATTACAGCAGACTCACACCAAGACACATTATAATGAGAATGAATAATACACAGAACAAAGATAAAATCTTAAAGGCTGTGACAGAATAAAATAAAATTACATATAGGGGAAAACAATTCTGATCTCAACTGATTTCTAAGCCCAGACCCTCAAAGCTAAGAGGTCCTGGAATAATATATTTCAAGCTCTGAAATAAAACGAATGCCAACCAAGAATTTTATGTTTAGCAAAACTAAGTTTCAGATTTGAAGATGAAATTAAAACATTTCATGATAAACAAAAATTAAAAGAATTCACAACTAGAAAGCCTACACTACAGAGAATTCTCAACAAAATATTCCATGAGGAGGAAGTGAAAAACAGCAAAGGGAGGATCTACACTAAAGTAACATTCAACCAAATGAGAAACTAAGACAAATCAAAAACCAGAAATAAATCAAAATTACAGGGAATACAAATCAGATCAATAATAATCTTTGATGTTAATGGCCTAAAATCATCAATCAAAGACATAGACTGGGTTGGGGTGGTGGCCCAGTGGTAGCATGCTCCCCTAGCATGCATGAGGCACTTGGTTCGATCCTCAGCACCACATAAATGTAAAATAAAGATATTGTGTAACCTAAAAAAACTAAAAAATAATTTTTTTAAAAAAAAGACATAGACTGGCAGATTGGATTTAAAAGCAAGACCCAACAATATGCTATCTTTAAGAGACTCACCTCATGGGAAAAGTCATCTACTGGCTGAAGGTGAAAGGATGGGAAAAACTTATTACTCATATGGACTGCATAAACAAGCAGGGGTTTACGTTCTCATCTCAGATAAAGTATACTTGAAACCCAAGTTAATCAGAAGAGACAAAGAAGGACATTTCATACTTCTTAATGGAAATATATATAAGCAGGACATAACAATTATAAATATTTATGTCCCAAACAATGGAGCATCTATGTACATTAAACAAACCCTTCTCAAATTCAAAAATCAAATAGACAACAATACAATAATACTGCTTGACTTTAAAGCCACTCTCTCACTACAGGACAGATCTTCCAAACAATAACTAAATAAGGAAACTATTGAACTAAATAATACAATCAATAATTTAGACTTAAAATACATATATAGAATATTTCATCCATCAACAAGCAAATATACTTTTTTCTCAGCAGCACATGGCTCCTTCTCTAAAATAGACCATACCTTATGCCACAAAGCAAATCATAGTACATACAAAAAAAAACCCAAAAAAACAAAAAGCAGAGATAATACCCTGCATTCTATCAGACCACAATAGAATGAAATTAGAAATCAATAATAAAATTTTAAAAAAATAGAGGCTACTATAACAAATGGAGACTAAATAATACACAATTGAATGATGAATGAATAGTAGAAGAAATCAAGGATGAAATTTAAAAATTCTTAGAGATAAATAATAACACTGATACAACATATCAAAATCTCTGGGACACTATGAAAGCAGTACTTAAAGGAAAGTTTATTGCATTGAGTGTGTTCATTATTAAAATAAAATAAATAAAAATAAATAAAAAGTCAATGAATAAATGACCTAACACTTCATTTCAAAGCCCTAGAAAAAGAAGAACAAATTAACAAATTCAGAGAAAACAGGAAATAATTAAAATTAGAACTGAAATGAAATTGAAACAAAAGAAACAATTGAAAAATTGACAAAACAAAAAGTTGGTTCTTTGAAAAACTAAATAAACCTTTGACCATGCTAATGAAGAGAAAAAGAGAGAAAAATCAAATTACTAAAATACAAAATGAAGAAATAAATACCACAATGGACATGTCTGAAATACAGAAAAAAATTAGAAACTATTTTGAAAATTTATACTCTAATAAAATAGAAAATATCAAAGACATTGACAAATTTCTAGAGAATTATGATCTACCCAAACTAAATGAAGAAGTCATACATGGTTCAAATAGATCAGTTTCAAGTAATGAAATAGAAAATGTCATCAAAAGCCTACCAACAAAGAATAGCCTAGGACCAGATCGATTCTCAACCAAGTTCTACAAGACTTTCAACAAAGAATTAACACCAATACTCCTCAAAGTATTCCATGAAATTGAAAAGGAGGGAACCCTTCCAAACTCATTCTATGAGGCTAATATCACTCTGATAGCAAAAACAAAGACACATCAAAGAAAGAAAACTTCAGACCAATATCCCTAATGAACATAGATGCAAAAATTCTCAATAAAATTCTGGTAAATTGCATACAAAAACATATTAAAAAGATAGTGTATCATGATCAATTGGGATTCATCGCAGTGATGCAGAATTGGTTCAACATACAGAAATCAATAAACATAATACATCATATTAATAGACTTAAAAATAAGAATCATAAAATCATCTCAATAGATACAAGAAAAGCATTTGACAAAATACAGCACACCTTCATGTTCAAAACACTAGAAAAGCTAGGGATAGTAGGAATATTTATCAGCATTTTAAAAGCTATATATGCTAAACCCAAGACCAGAATCATTCTAAATGAAGAAAAATTGAAAGCATTTCCACTAAAAACTGGAGTAAGTCAAGGATGTCCTCTTTCACCACTTCTATTCAATATAATCCTTGAAACTCTAGCCAGAGCAATTAGACAAAAGGATGAAATTAAATACAAATAGTAAAGAAGAACTCAAACTATCATTATTTGCTGATGACATGATTCTGTATTGGGAAGATCCAAAAATTTGACCCAAAAACTTCTAGAACTAATAAATGAATTCAGCAAAGTAGCAAGATATAAAATCAACACCCATAAAGCAAACACATTCCTATATGTCAGCAATTAATCCACTGAAAGAGAAATTAGAAAAAACTACTCCATTCACAATATCCTAAAAAAAAAAAAAAACTGGCAATCAATCTAACAAAAGACATTAAAGAACTCTACAATGAAAACTATAGCACACTAAAGAAAGAAACTGAAGAAAACCTCAGATGATGGAAAAGTCTCCCATGCTCCAAGTTAGGCAGAATTAAAAATGTCAAAATTGCCATATTACCAAAAGCATTATACAGATTCAATGCAATTCCTATTAAAATCTCAATGACATTCTTCATAGAAATATAAAAAGCAATCATGAAATTTACTTGTAAAAATAAGAGACCCAGAAAAGCTAAAGCAATCCTTAGCAAGAAAAGTGAAGCATCACAATACCAGACCTTAAACTATACTACAGAACTATAGTAATAAAAACAGCATGGTATTTGCACCAACATAGACTTGTAGACCAAATGGTACAGAATAGAAGACACAGAGGCAAACCCACAAAAATATGAGACAAAGTTGCCAAAAACATTCACTGGAGAAAAAAAGACTATCCAACAAATGATTCTGGCAAAACTGGAGATCCATATGTAGCAAAATTAAATTAAACTTCTATCTCTCACCTTGCACAAAAATCAACTCAAAGTGGATCAAAGACTTAGGCACTAGAACAGAGACCCTGCACCTAATAGAAGAAAAAATAGGCCCAAATCTTCACCATGTTGGCCAAGGATCTGAATTCGTTAACAAGATTCCTAAAGCTCAAGAAGTAAAATCAAGAATTAGTAAATGAGATAGATTCAACTTAAAAAGCTTTTTCTCAGCAAAGGAAACTATTAATAAAGTGAGGAGAGAGCCTACAGATTGGGAGAAAATCTTTACCACATGCACCTTCGATAAAGCATTAATCTCTAGGATATATAAAGAACTCAAAAACTTGACACCAAAAAAAAAACAAAAAAACAAAAAAACAAATAACCCATCAATAAATGGGCTAAGAAACTAAACAGACACTTTATAGATGAAAAAATACAATCCATCAACAAATATATGGAAAAGTGTTCAACATCTCTAGCAATTAGAGAAATGCAAATCAAAACCACACTAAGATTTCATCTCACTCCAGTCAGAATGGCAATCATCAAGAATATAGGCCACAATAAATGTTGGCGAGGATGTGGTGAAAAAGGTACACTCATACATTGCTGGTGGGACTGAAAATTGGTACAACCACATGGAAAGCAATATGAAGATTCCTCAGAAAATTGGGAATGGAACCACCATTTGACCCATGTCCCCCATTAGTTGGTTTATACCCAAAGGACTTAAAATAAGCATTCTATAGTGACACAGCCACATAAATGTTTTTAGCAGCTCAATTCACAATAGCTAGACTATGGAACCACCCAGGTGTCCCTCAGTAGATGAAAGGATAAAGGAAATGTGGTATATATACTCAATGGAATATTACTGAGCTTTAAAGAAGAGTAAAATTATGGCATTTGCCAGTAAATGGACTTGGAGAATATCATGCTAAGTGAAATAAGCCAATCCCACAAAACCAAAGGCCTGATTTTTTTCTAATAGCAGAAGCTAATTCACAATAAGGTGTGGGGGGGCACTAGGGAAGAATAGTGTTACCTTAGATTAGGTAGAGGGAAGTGATTAGGTAGGGGAGGGGATGTGAAGATAGGAAAGATAGTAGAATGAAACAGACATTATTACTGTATGTATATACGTGACTGCATGACCAGTATGATTCTGCAACCTGTACACTCAGAAAAATGAGAAATTATATCCCATCTATGTATGATTTACCAAAGTGCATAAATGCAGAATGCAGTCTATTGTCATGTGTAACCAATTAAAACAAATAAAAATTATAAAAAAATTAAAAAAAAAAAAAACTTAGGCCTAACAAGATGGCTGCACGGATATCCCTCCCCTCCTTCCTCCTTCTACTCCACTGATTCCTCTTCAATCCATTTACAGTTTACTTTTTTTTTCTTTCTTCATTTTTTTAGTTCATTTCCTATGAATGCACCAATACAGGCATGCACCATGACACATCCACGCACTCACAAATGAAAGTTCCCTTTTCTTCTTTCCTCTTCCTCCTCTCCAATCCATCTGTATATGCTACTGATCTTTCCTCTGTTTTGATAAAATTCCTTCTCCCCATTTTTATCCCTTTTTCTCATTCTTTCTTTTCTTTTATTTTTTAAAATTTTTTTTTCCCATCTGAAAAGCAAAAGAAGACTAGAGATGGGTATTTTCCTCTGTCAGTTCAGCTGGATTCTGATAAATCCCCACTGAGATGGGATCTGATAAAACAGTTTCTCTTGAGAGCCATCTCAGGTAAGAATCAAATTCTTTGGGTATATTTCATCTGCCTAGTTTCCCCTCCCTCTCACCCACGTCCTGTGCAGGAGATAAAAATGGGGTTCCCCTCGGTGGAATGGTCGGCTAAGAAATAAAACCTAAGAAAAATAGAAAGATGAAAAAAAACACAGGACACAGAAAGTAGTTTCCAAAGTAGGGACTGAACAGGGAAGCTGATCAGATGAAAGGAGCTTCTTACTCTGGAAAAATGGAACCATCAAAGGCAGGGATAAGGTTTCAAGAACAGAGTCTTGCTGCAAGGTGTCTGGCAGTCAGTAGGTTGATTGACATCTTGTCAGGTCACATCCATCCCAGGTGGGCAGAACTTAAGGGGAAAGTTCACCTGCATTAGGTGATCGGTCCTTGTGGGGAGTGTCATGGGAGGTTCCCAGTGCCAGACTTATCCCCTCATTAGGCTACTATGCACAACATAGTCCACACAGCCCACAGGGGACTTGTGACACCTCCCTATGCAAGAAACGTGGAGAAATTTTCCTCTAATCTTTACCGTGAAAACCTGAAAGGGCTCCTGTAGGTAAAAGTTAACAAAACATGTATCCCTCCGATGAACAGGTTATTCTGAAGATTTTATCTCTCTGAAAGGTCAACACTGAGCCTCCAAGCAATCCATGATACTACACTTCAGGTTTCCCTGTCCCAGTTCTAGTTGGTATGGAAGTTTCTGTCTGTGGGTTTTTGCTTTAGGAAGTCAGGATTGTCAGTTTCCTCCCTTAGGTTGCTCCAATTTGGGGAGCAATTATTTGCCCTATATCATGAATTGTCTGAAAAAAATATGTTGTGAACTGTTGATTTTCAGCTATTTTAGATTTTTATTATTGTTAGGATGTGGGATGACAACATCTAAGTTCTTTATATGCTGGATTGGAAACTGAAAGTCTACCTTTTCTTGAAGCATTTCCATAGAATAAATATATTTATTGGAGATATTCATAATGTATTCACTTATTATATATTTAAAATATGTATTTTCTATCATAACTAAAAATTATCGGTAAACATACAAAAAAAACTGAAATTCTCTAAAATATTAAGGAACAACTTAAAGAAATATCATCTTATTGTACTCCAAGCATAGACATAGGGAAATATTTTTTACATATGATTTAAACATTGAAAATCTATTAATTTAATACAAAAATTAATACAAGTGTTCCCAATTTTTATATGCCAAATCTTGATACAACACTTATTCTGATTATTATACATGTGGATTTGACCACACACACACACACACACCCCTACACACACACACATAAACACACATAAACACACATGGAAGAATTTGGCATATTTGTTGAGTTTTGAACTTGGATTTTGTTGGCGAAAATTTGATAATAGATTAGAGAAATCATGATCACTGAAAATTAATATGCAAATTATTCAATTTAAAAATAACTACATATAATTATGTTATTCTTTTGAAATATCCTCAAATTAAAGTTACTTTTAGTGTCTATAATTAAATGATTATGTAATATCATACTCTAAGTGGTGATGTAGGAAAGAATACAGCAAATTGTATCAGTATCTGGGAAGGGAAGTGCAGCAAACATTGATCTGCTTAGCCTTGACTTGAGCACTATTACAGAGTTGTATTGAAGAAGCACGTCTGATAGTCATTTTTTGTCAATAGGCAAATCATTTAACTGATCACACACTTAAAAACATGGGATTCGTCAAAGCTATCTTGGGTGGAACTTTCTCTTTCTTTTTCCCAGGAATTCTTTGTCACGGGTTTGTTTTCCTTTCGCTTTTTCGGATTTTCTCCATTGCTGAGTTTTGTCCTTCATTCTGCTTTTCACACCTTCACTGCCTAGCACCATGCACTCATAATGTGCCTTTCCTTTAAAATTGTCTCTTACCTTGGTACTTGCTGCAATTGAGTCTAACATTTGAGGCTTGTGATTTTTTTCTAATTTGTTCTTTCATGTTCTGTTCCTCTTGTTAAACATTTCACAAATTCATGAGCACCAGAATGTAATTCATACAGATAACTTCTGTGTTCAGTTACACTACATATTTTGCTAAGATTCATAGTTTGCCTTTGAATCGTATTTCATCTTTTGGTTTAATCAGGTGTATTCACATTCTTTATGACATTGACTCCTCAGGGGAGAGATTAAGGTGGGTTGGACCAAAGTTTTGACAGTGCAGATGGAGGGAAATAGAAATAACGTGCATAGCAATAATGTGATATTGACAGGGATTTCTGTTGAATTCAAAGTAAGTAGTTCATACGAAGGATGTTTTAAGGCTAACGCTCAGCTTCCCTTCTTTTATTCTAATAACCCAGTAGATGGAAATACCATTTACTGGAAATACAGGCACAAAATGTGATGTGGATTTTGGAGATTTAAATACAAAGTTGTTTAAGACTATTTAAGTTTGTTATTACATTTTACTATTTAAGTTTGTTATTAAGCATCAGGAGTGACCTGCCAAGAAGGCAGATATTCCATAAGGGAATTCACACATATATTTGTAGTAAAATACATAAAGTGTAATTTTAAATAATGAGAAAGAATAAAAAGGCACATTATACTTTAATAAAAAAAACAATGTGAAATAAAGCCATACCATATACCCAAATTCAGAGAGATGGAGTATCCAGAACTGGATACTTAGCCTAAGTACTCACTGAATTCACAGGGCACAAAACAGAAAGTAGGACACAAACAACTGGAATTTACAATGTAATGAGAAAGTGATAGTATTTATTGGAGTTGGCCATGTGGAGGTCTTGGTGGCCATAAAATACAATGACTTTCTGAGAAAGGAGTTGCAAACCAGACTGCAGTGGGTTGAGAAGTGAAATGAAAGTGGGAATTGGAGATAACACAGGAGCAAGAAAATTTTGAAAAATTTGGCTATGAATGGGAGCAACAAAATGAATTTTTATCTATTACGATTTTTGGCTCTTAGTAAAAGAAAAGCCAAATAAAAAATTTTAATATTAAGAAGAAATTTCACTGCTTAAGCAGTAAGGGAACTGTGCTAGTCAGTGTTGCTTTACTGTGCCCAAAACACTCTACAAAACCAACATGGAGGAGGAAAAGTTTAGTTTAGGCTCTCAGTTTCACAGGTTCAGTCCATGCTCTGCAGGCTCCATTGCTCTGGGCCCAAGGCAAGGAAGAATAGCATGGTGGAATGGTGGGTAGAGGAGGTCTGCTCTGCTCCTGGCAGCCAGGAAACAGACAGGAAAGGGGCCACAGGGCCGATTGACCTTTCCAGGGTACACCCACTGTGTCCGAGATGACTTCAGTTACTATCCAGTTAGTCCATTCAAACTATGAGTGACTGATTAGGTTATGGCTCTCATTTCACCTCTGAATATTTCTGCAATGGCACAGGAACGTTGGGGGAACATCTCGTATCCAAACCATAATAGAAACTACTATCATGAAACCAGAGTCTCATAAGGAGGGTTTTTGTAGATTGGTGAATTAGTGGCTCAAACATTAGAAGTAAGATCTTTATACTCTATAATGTATACCTCAATATCTAATTGCAGCAGGTAAATTATTATTTCTGAGTCTCAAAATATATTAGAGAAATAAGTGTTTGTTTGTTTGTTTGTTTCATAGATACCCTAGGGCAGACTTTCCTTTATATACTGTGAACTATACCTGAATTTTTGGTCAAATTTAAATTAATCTACCAAACAAAATGGAAGAGTTATGTTTGTAAGATTAATTTTTCACCTGTGTGCCTGTCTGTTAATTAGTAGCACACGTTGATACTAATGGGATACACACATACACACACTCACATACACACACACTTGATGTTAGTATGAATTTACTCTAAGTTTGGAGAATAGATGGCACATCCCTATTATGACATGGTATATTTCAACAGAAAGAATTTGAATTTTAAAAGTGTTATGAAGTAAATATAAAACATTTTACAGTACCCCCCCACCTTGTTCACGATTATTCTTTCAAAAGTATTATTTACCTGTAGTCAACCCACATTATCACATCATTATTTGGATCATTTACCACACTTCATCTCATTAAGACATTCCATCTTCTGACAGCACCAAAAGAAAAGTGACAGCAGTATAATAAGATGCTTTAAGAGAGGGAGAGAAACCACATTCACACACATTTTATCATGCTATAGTGGTAGAGCTCCATTTTATTATGAGTTAATGTTGTTAATCTCTGCTGTGCCTAACAGAAACTTGAACTGTGTCATAGATATGCATTCACAGGAAAAAACATAGTGTACATAGAATTTAATACTATCCACATTCTAGGCATCTACGGGGGTTCTGGAACATATATTCTGAGGATGTGGGAGAGAGCTATAAAAAGAAGGAAATCCTGTGGCTTATAACAGTATGCATAAATCTGGAAGACAATTGAAGTGAAATGAAAAATACATACTGCATGATCTCTCTTACATGTGAAATCTAAGTCAAACTCACGGAAAGGGGAAGTAATCAGTGGTTGCCAGGACTGGATGTAGGCAAAATGGGAAAGTTGAACCAAGGACACGAATTTCACTCAGAAAATAAGTACGTTCTGAGGATCTAGCATACAGCATGGATAGTAATGGATAGTGATGTTTATGGTAGTGAATTTATTGTGAAAATCATTAAGCAACATCCACAAATGGAAACAAAAGGAATTCTTCAGATGAGAATTTTGTAATAGGGAGAGGACAATATAGCTGTATAATAGAATGCCCAAAAGACTGGAGATGTTTGCTTAAATTCAAACACTTTTTCTTAAGGGAAGTGGACTATGAGAAATGCTTCCTCTTGAGTTGGCATTATTCAGTATATATCTGGAATTGTTTTAGAAAATATTGAAACATGACTAAAAAGAAAGTGGTTGGCCAAGGGGTTTTGTTGTGTTGTTTTTGTTTGCTTGTTTGGGAATGGGAACCAGGATCCCTTCCACATTCCCTATCCATATTTATTTGTTTATTTATTTTTGAGACAGCATCTCTTTAACATGCTTAGAGCCTTGGTAAATTGCTGGGGATGGCCTGGAACTTGCCATCTTCCTGCCTTAGCTTCCTGAATCCCTGGGATTACAGGAGTACACCACCTTACCTGGCTAAGAAAGAGAAGTTAGAAATAATATTTTTAAAAGTTTTGTGACACAATTTCAGCAAACTTAGAGGGAAATATGAGACAAGGAACAAAAAGGAAAAGGTTTGGATGGAGAAAAATAATGGATTGGACAAAACGCTATGAAGAAAATATTTTAAGTGGTGACTCATAAGGAATCCTGATTTTCAGAAAGTAATATAATTAATATGATATGAGTAATATAATTAATTTTACTTATTTCTTAGAAGGAGTTGAGCATGTCTTATTATGGTAAACATCATGCTCACTGGTGATATAATTTGAGGTATCACTGGATTCTTCCTCATCTACTCAATGGAGCTGAGGCAAAAGCAGAGATTCTTCAGTCATAAGAGGAAAGACATAAAACCCAACATAAAACTTGGAGTGCACTTGCTCATCAAATGATAAACGCATAATTGTGGGGTTAAAAATCAGCTACTTATTTTACAATAGATCACTGCAACATAAATGTAAAACCAAGGTAGAAAATACATAGGGCAGTTAAATATCTATCACATAAATCCAAATAAATTTGTGGTATTGGCAAAACAAACATCCAATAAAGTGGAACGAAAGGACACCAGCATTTATGGAATATACCAGGAGAGATTTTATTAACCAAATTCTCACATCCGGAGAAGGATAGATCAGCCATAAATCTTAATAAACCAAAGATAACTGTAGTGAAATACATAAAGCAAAACTCTTAAAGTACAAAGATAAGGTTATAAAACTACAACATAATGGATAATTTTGATATACAGCTTTCAAAGGTGATTGATGAAGTAAAACTAATTGAAAAATGATTTATAAAGAGCTTTAAATGGCATAATTAACTAGCTCCATTAACTAGTGTTTTCTGGGACATTGGACATCACATAGACACTCAATATATCCACTACCTGGAAGACTTTACCAAGAAAAGAAAAAGAAAAAGATTTTTATTTTTCTCCTGGGTGATATAAATTGTGAAGGCATGTTTGGAAAAATAACATGGTAAGTAACAGATTCACCTTTAGGCTTCTCATTATATTTTGAAGATTCTATCTTTAAGAGAAATGAATTCAATATGTGCATTAATTAAAGTTCTATTTTAAGCACTGAAAAATGGAAACTAATACAAAATCCCAGAGAACTAAGTTTAAAACATTATTGAATGCTACGGAACTATTAAAAACATCAAAAGAATGTGGTGGATTCTCCATGGAAAAAGATAGACTGGGAAGACTTTCAAATTATTTCCAGGAATAATAAAATGTATTTCAGGTCAATATGGCTATTGTGTTCTAATTGTTCATCTTTTCCTTTTTAGAAGTTAAATAATTTTAGTGACAAATAACAATGGTACATATTTCTGACATACAAAAGGATGGTTTGATATGTGAACACATTGCATAATGATCAAATCAGGGTACTTAGAATATACATCACTATAAATATTTATCATTTCCTTGTTGTGAGAATATTAGTAATCTGTACTCCTAGTTATTTGAAATGTGAGATGCACTATTGCTAACTCAGCCACGCGAACATATAATAATACATCACCAAAATATATTCTAATAAATATATATGTCTAACTGTAGCTTTGTACACATTGACCAACTTCTCTCCATCACCTGTCTCTGCTTGCTCTCCAGCCCCTCGTGTTCTACTAAGTATTCTTTTACTTTTTCTAAAAAAAAAAAAAAAAAAACTTTTTTATTTCTTTTATTTCTTTATTCATGTGTTGCTGAGAATCAAATCTACTGCTTCACACGTGCTAGGCAAGTGCTCCACCCCTGAGCTACAACCCCAGTTCTGTATATATCTTTTTCAGTAGCATGTTTACAGAAACATAACTTTGTTTTAAGAAAATACAGACTAAACCCTTAAGTGTCTACCTCATGTTGCTATAATTGAAAGTGTTTAATGAAAGCCTTACTTTGAAGATTTCAGATGGAGTAAAAAACACAGAGCCACAGGTGCTGTCCAACCGAGGCCAGAACATGGTAAGTACTCATAAACTACTGATTATAGCAGAACTCAGTGCCTGCATAGCCGGGAACCAAGTCACCATCAAGTACAAGATTCCAAGGCACTGTGGAAACAACAGTCAATTTTCAGAAAACAAAAATGGTAACAATGCTGGAAGATTAGAAATGAAATTCTCAGCATATAAAAATGTATGTGGTGACTCATTTTCAACACTTCACAAAATAATTATAGTATATATAAATTATTTAAACTACCCTAACAATGCTGGTTTGTCCCTAACGTGCAAAATTTCAGATCATGCAATTCTAGATTAAAATCATCATATAAAAGAAAAGTGGAGGTATGATAACTTCCTTCCTTCCTAAAGAGAAAGCAAAAATATTGAGAACTTTCAAATTTTTATGTTACAAATCTGGTTTTATCTTGAACTATAGAAATAAAAATAAAAGTATTTCAAAATTGATGATGGAATATTGATCAACTAAAATATTTTAAAAATAAATAAAAAATTTGAGTATTTTCACCCATCAAAAATATTATTACACTTTTGTGTATGCTCATTTTTCAATTCTCATAACTCAACCTGAGGAAAATTAGGCTCATTATTTTTCTCAGGATCATATACAAACTAAATGGATTACAAGATTCACCAAGTTTTCTGATCTAAAATATCTTACATTAAGGCAAATATATAAATAATCATTAAAAATACTTGTTTTAATAAAACACCTTGGGATTCTTTAAAAAATAACTGAAATATTTATAATAGGCTAAAAAAATACTTCATTGATACAAATGTCAAAAAATGTAACTTAGCTGATTTAAACAAACAAACAAACAAAAAAACCAGTAACAGTAACATCTCTTAATGGTAGTTTACAGGCTATCAAGATCTAATAGATGTGAGTTTTAATGTATGTAATAACATAAGCTTAAGGTAATGAAGATCAAATCTGGGTGAACATAAGATATTAAAAAATAAAGTACTACATGAATTTAGCATATGTCTTCCAGGAATCTACAGGTTAAAGGAGTGGTTAAAATAAAACAGGATTTGAAAGCAGATTCAAGTAGTTGGCATTAGAGTATACTTTTAATATAAGCTTTACACCTTTCAAAAATAAAATCTATAACTATAAACTGGAAAATGTACAAATTTGTGAAAATAAAACCACACACCTTCAAATACTCCTCAGATAGAAGAGGACTTAAGGAATAAAATTATAAACTACTTTGAAATGAATAAAAGTGAAAATTTTATATAACAAAATACATTAAATAAAACTAACATTGTGTTTACAGGGCACCATGATAAAATGGGAAGACTCAAGATATGCAAATCCATCCAGTGCATGCACCACAGCAACAGAATGAAGGAGGAAGTTCTTACAATGTTCACCACAATGCAGAAAGGCATTGGGTGGAATTTACCTTCCCCACATGATCAGGAATAGGGGGAGCATAACTCCCCATCATGGAGGCCAACTATTGCAAACTGACAAGTAAAATCATACTGAATGGGAAAAGCTGAGAGTCTCCTTTCTAAGATTTGGAAAAAGTGTGCCTACTTTCAGCACTTTCACCCAATGTAGTACTAAAACATTCTAGCCAGGGAGGAAGTATAAATAAAGGGCATTCAAATTGCAAAGGAGGAATTCAAATAGTCACTGTTTGCTAATGACATGATTTTATATAAAGAAACCTCAAGGAATCAAACAAAAGACTAATTAAAATTAATGAATTGACTAACGTGGCTGGCTACAAAATCAACACAGAAAAATCAGTAGTGTTTCTATATGTAATTGTAAATAAACTAAACAAAAATCAAGAAAGTAATCCTATTTACAATGATGACAATAAAATACCTATGTATAAATTTAACAAAACACATGAAAGAGCTCTACAAAGAAAACCATAAAATAATTAGGGAAAAAGATGAAGAAGATGCAAAGGATTGGAAAGAGATGCTGAGCTCATGGATGAGAAAAAAATCTTAATGTTAAACTGTCCTTACAATTCAAAGTTGTCTACAGATTAAGAGCAATTGCTATGAAAATACCAATGACATTCCTCATATAACTAGAAACAAGGTAATTCTAAAATTCAAATGAAGTCACACACACACACAACAACAACAACAAACATTCTTGAGCAAAATGAATAAAGCAGGAGCTTCTGTGCTTCCAGACTTCAAAATGTACTGCAAGACAATAGTAATAAAAACATTCTAGGATCTGCATAAAAACAGATACTCAGGTCTATTGAACTGAATGGAGTAGAACTGAAGCCTAGAAGTCAACCCCCATCTATAGCCAACTGATCATCAACAAAGGTGCCAAGAACATGCAATGGAGAAAGAAGAGTTTCTAAAATGAAAGGTGCTTGGAAAATTAGATATCCACATGCAAACATATGAAATTAGATCCCTGTGTCTCACTAGCTACAAATAACAACCAAATGGGTTCAAGCCTTCTAATAAGATAGGAGAGATGAAATTACTTAAGAAAACAGCAGGATGGAATTCTTCAGGACATTAGAAAGGACAGATAATTTTTAGACAAGACCCCAAAAGCACAAGAAGCAAAAGCAAAAACAGACAAATGAGATTATATCACATGAATGATTCTGCACAGCGAAGGGAACAATCAACAGACTGAAGTAGTAACCTACAGAATGGTGGTGGTGGTACATTTGCAAAGAATGCATCTGAAGAGATGTTAATAGCCAGAATATATAAAGAACTCAACAAAAATGATAGTTTCCTCAGAAAACTAGAAACAGGACTACTATATGTTTCAGCTATCACATTACTGTTAAGTATTCAAAAGAAACAAAATCAGTATGTCAAACAGATATCTTCACTCTTATGTCTATGTGACCCTGTTCACAATAGATCTGTCTATGAAAAGAAGAATGGATAATGAAAATGTGTTGTACATACACTGTGGAATATCACTCAACTATAAAAAAGAAAATAAAATCCAGTCATTTTCAGAAACATGTATGAAACTGGAGGGCAATAAATTAAACTAAATAATCCAGCACAGGAAGACAAATATTGCATGTTATCACTAATATATAGAAGCAAAAATATATCATTTTATAGAAGTATTGTCACTCAATGGTCATTGGGGGTTAGGGAAGATGAGAGGAGGGCATCTAGAAGAAACATGGAAAATGGGTACTAAAATGCAGTTAGATAAAAGGAATATGTTTAATCCCCCACAGACTATGGTTCCTAACAGTTATATAGTATACAAAGAACTCTAAAAGATAGTTGAAGCCTTCCCAAGAAAACAAAATGATGAACATTAAAGAGATGGATTTGCTAATTACTTTGGCTTGATGCTTTCACATTGTATACATGCACTGAATCATTATGCTATACCCCTTGGAAATGTGAAATTACTGAGTTTCAATTTAAAGAAAAATAGGATGGTATGATGGGCTAACTTAAAAATAGGATGGTATGATGGGCTAATCTTGCAGCTAATTCAGTGAAGTGAGTTCCACCATTCTCAAGTGGAGATCAGTTAAGACAGATATGCCATCCCCTGGACAGGACAGACATACCTGGTGAGTTAGAAATGAGCCTGAGTCTTAATCAGTCAGAGGACTCTCCTTGGCACTGTGCTCATATGCTTCTTAGATCATCTCCACCTTCTTCTCTATATTATCACCAGTGAATTTAATTGACTTTTAAGAGAAGTGCAGATCTAATTCAACATTTTAATTTCATTAAAAATGAGGGTTTAAAAGGCCAAATTACTCACTTTCAAATCACAGAACCAAATGCAAAATTTAAAACCAGGCTTTCAAATGTACTTTCTGTTTTGAGGAACCACCTTATTTAAACATGAATTTAGTTTGTGGGCTGATGCAGCCTGAATTCCTACCCATAGCTCTAAGGATGTTGTTCATGAACATCATCAGGACATATTTTCTCAGAGAGACAATGACAGACACCCCTCAGATGAGGCTGGTAACAAGTTGCTGCTCAACAAAAAATAGTGGTCAAACATCATTTACTCCCCATCCATAAATTATCAGCATTTATACTATTAAAGAGAAATTATTAAATGGGTCAAAATACAGTTTCAAGGAATAAGTAATTCAGCAATTATTTATTAGTATATTTACTTAAATGTGAATTGAATTATGAATTAACAAGTTGTTTTAATGTTACAAATGAAAGGATAAACGTTGGAGAGAGTGTAGAAAGAAGGCAACTCTTACACACTCTCGATGGGAATGTAAATTCATGCCACCGATATAAAAAACAGTATGAAACTTTCTCAAAAAAAAAAAAATAAATAAAAGTAGAACTATCCACTATCCATTAATCTCACTAATGTGAAACAAAGTTATTAATATCCTCATCCCCATTGTTTTTGTAGCACTATCTGTAACAAAGAATCAGTCAAGTTGTCCATCCAGAGATGAATGGATGAAGACAATGTAGTATATATACTTAATGGGATAGTATTCAGCCATTAAAAAGGGTGAAACCTTGTCTGTCATTTATGATAATTCATAGGAACTGGAAAATGTTAAGTGAGATAAATGAGAAACAGACAGACATATACCACATGAACTCACTCATGTGAGGAAGCCAGAAATTTGTTTACGTAGAATTAAGAGTGTAGAATCATGTTCACAAAAGACAGGAAAAGGTAGAGGAAAATGGAGAAATGAGGGAGGGGGACCAGTCAATGGGTACAAAGTTACAGTTATATAGGAAAATCCAGATGTTCTTTTACATAGTAGGATGTCTATAGATAAAGACAATGTATGGTATATTTCAAAATAACTAAAAGAGGTTTTTTTAAAATTTTCTCACAACAAAGAAATAATACGTAATTGATGGAAAGTGTTTAAAATACCATATATGCCAATTACCCTGATTTAATCTTGACACTAATTAGTTAATGGAAAGATTCCTTGAAAGGTAACAATTACCAACGCTCAATCAAGAAAGTATAGGAAATATTTTAAGATGAAATCTAATAAAATCTACCTCTAATTTAATAATTTCCAATATGAACCTACACACACTGGGTTAGAGTCAGAGATATCAGTAAGACTTCATATTTAAAAACACACACATCAATGCACAGACTACAATTGCACACAAGAAATAAACAAACACCACAGACAAAAATTTGCATACATGCATGAATTAGTCTATATACTTACTTACATTTCAAATCTAAGGGAAGAGTTCAGGAGGGGCAACATCTCAGGTGCAAGGAGGAAAACCAACACATGCAAATATCAATTTCTAAACATCTTTCTCCATTAAAAGTAGATGAGGTGTCCTTGGAAAAATGAAATCTGTAAAGAGTTTATATTAGAGTTAATAGTGTACCAAAGTTAATTTCTAATTTTGAGGATTTCAGCAGAGCTATAGATTCCTATTTCTGGTTCTAACAATGACAGGATAATCTTTTAGAATGTGAAATTTAGGGATGCCTGAGTGAGAATATGTAGGAATTCTCATTGATGATTTTCAACTTTTCAATTAATGTATACTTATTTCAAGGTAGAAAAAAAATAAAGAAACCCAAGAAATAATTTAAAATGGAATTTTAAAATTCTGGCCAGTTTTATTGCTGAATTCTACCAATGTTTAAACTTATTTATGGATTTCTATTTTTTATTTAATTTTCCAGATATCAGGGACATTGAAAATGTCTAACATGGTGTCATATTCTTTGAATCCCTCTGAACCAAAAGGAGGAGACCAAGTTAGCAGGATCTGTGCTGGGGTAGGCAACTCTATTTTTCTCCTCATGTAGTTCAGGATTCTGTTTGAAAAAACTGCAGTGCTCAGAACATTCATGAAGTCCTCTCCATGTCTTCCTCTGGCAAGGCTAAGATGGTTCTTATAGTGTTGTGTTGGCCCCGGGTACTAGAGGGTCCTGTGAGAGTGCAGAAGGAGTGCATTCAGGTTGTCACTGACTAGTCAGATCCATCCCTGAACAGCTCTGTGTGTGTCCAGAGAGTCATTGGTGCATGGGGAGAAGAGCTATGCTCCTAGACAGTGCAGGACATCCAGCTCTGACAGCAACCTTGGGTGTGTTTGTGCTATTGGCCAACAGGCAAGGGTGAAGGGATTCATTTTGCAAATATCACATTGTATATATTCTTCATAACTATTGCTTCACTAGTTTCACTGGGGCCTCACTATGCAATACAGTAGTGTCTGGTCTGGTCAGCATAGCAATATTTGCTGCAATCTTCAGAAGAAAGAAATTGTAAGAGTTATGTTTCCCAGGGCAACAAGCTTAGGCATGACCTCAACAAGATGGCTCCTTGCCACAGCAACCCACTTGTAGGTTTCTCTTTCCTTTTTTTTGTTTTAATTAATTACTCATGACAGTACAGTGATCTTGACATATCATACATTTGGATCAGATAGGATATAATTTCTCATTTTTCTGAGTGTACAGGTTGCAGAATGACATTGGTCATGCAGTCACTTATATACCCACAGCAATAATAATGTCTATTTTATTCTGCTGTCCTTTCATTTCCCCCTTCCTCCCCCTTCCCTCCCATCACTTCTCTCTACCCAATCTAATGTGACCCACTTCTTTTTTTTTTTTTCCACACATCATCATACCTGAATTTTGTATAACGATGGGGGTCTCCTTCTCTCTTCCATGAAATTCCCCTTTTCCCTCCCTTAACCTCCCACCTCTCTTTCCTATCTAGAGGTAATTTTCTTATGCTCTTCCTCCCTATCCCATTTTGAGTCACCTCCCTTATATCAGAGAAGACATTCAGCATTTGTTTTTTGGGAGATTGGCTAACTTCACTTAGCATAATCTGCTCTAATGCCATCCATTTCCCTGCAAATGCCATGATCTTGTTATTTTTTAGTGCTGAGTAATATTTAATTGTGTATAAATGCCACATTTTTTTTTATCCATTCATCCATTGAAGGGCATCTAGGTCGGCTTCACAGCCTAGCTATTGTAAATTGTGCTGCTATAAAAATTGATGTGGCTGTGTCCCTGTAGTATGCTCTTTTTAGGTCTTTTGAGTATAGACCGAGAAGAGGAATAGCTGGGTCAAATGGTGGTTCCATTCCCAGTTTTCCAAGGAATCTCCATACTGCTTTCCAAATTGCCTGCACCAATTTGCAGTACCACCAGCAATATATGAGTGTAACTTTTTACCGCATCCTCACCAGCACTTATTGTTGTTTGACTTCATAATGGCTGCCATTCTGACTGGAGTAAGATGGTATCTTACAGTAGTTTTAATTTGCATATCTCTGATTGCTAGAGATGTTGAAGCATGTTTTTGTGTATTTGTTGATTGATTGTATATCCTCTTCTGAGAAGTGTCTCTTCAGGTCCTTGGCCCATTTATTGATCGGTTTTTTTTTTTTTTTATGTTTAACTTTTTGAGTTATTTATATACCCTAGAGATTAGAGCTCTATCTGATGTGTGAGGGGTAAAAATTTGTTCCCAGGATGTAGGCTCCCTGTTCACCTCACAGATTATTTCTCTTGCTGAGAAAAAACTTTTTAGTTTGAATTTGTCCCATTTGTTGATTCTTGGTTTTAATTCTTGTGCTATAGGTGTCTTATTAAGGAACCTCTTCAACAAATGGTGCTGGGAGAACTGGAAATCCATATGCAACAAAATGAAATTGAATCCCTATCTCTCACCATGCACAAAACTTTACTAAAAATGGATCAAAAACCTAGGAATCAAACCAGAGACTCTGCGACTAATAGAAGAAAAAATAGGCCCTAATCTTCATCATGTGGGGTCAGGCCCCAAGTTCCCTTTACCTTTTTGTCCACCCTCCCTAGTCATACCCCATGCTGCCCCCTGAGGCTCAGTGCCAATAAACATTTTCTCAGCTTCTCTTTTAATCACCAGATTCTGTTGAGTCTCTCCAAGTCTCTGATGCTCAATACTGAACTCCAGTTTATTCCCTTGGGCACCTAACTTGCTGAGTATTTGTTCTTCATCCATTTTGATTCCAAGTTGCAGAAAATCTTGAAACTCTTCCTGCTTCTATACTGCCATCTTGATCTGCCTCTTCATTCCAGTTTTAAAAGATTTGGCATGGTATATTATTCAACTGAAATTATTTTTATAGTTTTTTGATACTGTATGATCTGTTTTTAAAGATATTCCTGCTTTTAATATTCTTGCATTCACTTCAATTCAAATTCAACTAGTGTCATATGGTAGATTCAACAATTTCAATAATTGTGTTTTCATATTTGCTCTTGCTCTATTAAAATTTCTTCTTTTTATGTAGTAATTGTTATTCTATCCAGAGTTCTTTAGCATTTCATTGTTATAAAGTTTTCTTCTTTAATTATAAAACTAGTCACAGCGTTTCATTTATGTTTCAGGACCATCTTTTCCATTAGGGAAATCAAAGGGTCATATTAATTACAGTTCTCAAGTTGAAACATTGCCACACTTAAACTACAGCATCTGTAAAACATTATAGTCTAATAAAGATCAATTAATGCAGGGATTATAAATTCACTATTACATTTTATAAAAGTTTTATCACAATAACACAACAGAGGTTATATATCAAGACCTATTAGGGAAGAGGTTTTTTATCTCTCAATTTTATGAACACATCATAGTAACATTGATTTTTTTCTTCTCATAGGAATAATTCTACATATAAAAAAATACACACATATTGTTTCTATCTCTTTAACCTAGTGGCATATTTTATCTTAGGACTTAAGAGTATTGAAGAAAATTAATTTATTTTTAATACAAAAATCATTGTGTAAAATTTTTCTACGTGGTATTTCAAAACCATTGTAATCTGATAGGAATTGTTAGTGCTTATCTTAGTCCATACGGGTTGCATAACAAAATATAATAACTAGGTGGCTTGTAAACAATTGAAATTTATTTCTCACCATTATGGAGACTGGAAATCCATGACCTAGGTGTGAGCAAATTAAGTTTAAGTAGGACTTTGGCTGTTTTCAATGTCTTCACAATGGTGAAAAGGGTAAGGGAGCACCCTCCTGTTTCTCCTTATATGGGCACTGATTCCATTCAAGAGGGCTCCTCTTTTACAATCTTATCACTTCCTAATCAGCTATGAATACCATCATAAGGAAGATCAGATTTCAACATGAGAATTTTGAGGGGGACCAAATTTTCACAAAGTTGTAGTGGATTTGATGTCCTCTATGCTCTTCTCTGAGAAAAAATAATAATAATGGTTATTAAAATTTAGTAAAATGCATTGCACATTTGTATATACTGCTGAAGTATTCTAAAACAAAATTTTTAAAAATTATCTTGACTTTGGAAAGTTTTCTTCACAATTACATATTTATTATCATTATTATAATTTGCTGCTACAACGATTCCAAGCAGTACTACGACCCAATAATTTTTTTAGTTTCATCTTTGGGTACTGTGTTTATTTTATTGTCATGAGGAGAGTTAACATGAGATATATCTTAACTACATAACATGTTATTATTATGTGTAGGAAGAGAATTATACAGCAGATCTCCAGGGCTTCTTCATTGTGCATTACTGTCAGTCAGTAACTCTTCATTTCCCTCCCCTCATATCCCATGCTAACTGTCATTCTACTCTGTTTCTACAACTTTGGTTAGTTAAGTTGTCTCATTTAAGTAGAAACACGTAGTATTTATCTTCTGTGACTTGCTTTTTTCATTAGCATAATGTCTTTCAGGTTCATTCATGCTGTCAAATATAGAAGGATAGCCTTTTCTTTAAAGACTAAATTGTATATATATATATATATATATATATATAAACACACACACAATGTGTATACATATATTATGTGTATATATATTTTAACCATTCATCTTTCAATGGACATTTAGGTATTTCTCTGTCTTCGCTTTTGTGAGCAGTGCTGCAATGAATTTTGGAATGCAAACATCTTTTTGAGATCTTGATTTTAATTCTTTTGGAAATATTCCAGAAAATGGGATTGATAGATCTCATGAAATTTTATTTTTATTTTTTGTGAAACTTCAATATTTCATTGCAAAATATCTGCACAATATTAAATCACTGTAAATAATACTATGGCTTATGTAAACAAAAGGTGTAACTGGCTAAGATAACACATAAATACTTTATTTTACCTTAAATTATAGTTGTGAATGTCAGTTAATAGGTATTGTTATTGATATTTTTATGAATATCTACACAAGGAGATTTTTGAATATTTTATGTTTCATCTTTACCCAAAAGCCTTATGCATGTCAACTTTAATATTTATATTTTAAATACATTGAATTATGAATTCATAAATCTGTGGAGCAGAAAAAAATATCGCTTTACTTGGTATCTGTAGGAAGGCAACATTACTCTTATTAAGATAATGTATTTCAGTAAAACCAGACTTCTTCAAGTATTATAAGGTGAGTAGCTTTAAGCACAGATACGAATAAGAATTTGGAGCTTCCAAAGGTGGACTTTGAATAAACCAGTTTCAGGACACAGAATTTGAAGGAAGAGGAATTTATAGAAAGAAGGTTGGGATAGAGAGTGAGGAACTGAAAAGTTCATGTCAGGAATTGAACATTCCCCTGCCTCTCAGGAGAAATTCCCTATGCTGAGGAGCAACAGGTGCAATTCTCAGATAGGAATGCAGATTTTATATTACATTCTTTTCTAAGCTGTGCAAAATCACCATTATGTAAGAACAAACTTTCACTAAAACCTGTCACATTTAATAATTGTGCAGTTGTGCGTCTGTTTGGAATACACCTTTTGAGGTATTGGAGGTGAAAACAGAAGGGATTTGCCAGGGACCAGGACAGTGAATTTGGCAGCAGAGAACAATTTGAATTCACAGGAGTGTAGACAATCAAGCTGAAGGATGGATTCTGATAGAAGCAGATGTTAGGCAAACTCTCTTCCACAAGTTTCCAGATTTGGGGGATAATGTTTACACTGAAATAGGATTGAAAAGGAGTAGCAAAAGAAGAGAACATGTCCATTTGACTTCCCAGACTTGTGAGGCCCCTCAAATTTTAATGTAGTCATTAAAATAAATAATTACTCAAATCATTCAAAATCTATGGGTTAAAAATATGTGCTAGTCAGCTTTGCATCATTGTGAGCAAATACATGGCAAGAACTAATGTCTTTATTATTTATTTGAGGCTATTGGTTTCAGCGTTCTCAGTCTATGGTCAACCAACTCCATTTTTCTGAACCTGGGGTGCGGCAGAACATCATGGTGGAAGGATGTGGTGGAGGAATGCTGTTCCGTGGAAGCCAGAAGCAGAGAGCGGGTGAGGGAAAGAGAAGGAGCTGGTAGGGACAGATATGTTTCTAAAGGCCATGTCCTCAGTGACCTACATCCTTCAGCTAGACCTCACTGCCTACAGTTACCACCCAGTAATCCATTCAACTATCTGTGGAATTGATTAAGCAAATAGATTACTCCATGGGTGAGGTCAGAGTTCTACCCATTGCCTAAAAGCCCCAACTCTGAACCTTGCAGCATCGGGGATCATGTTTTCAAACAATAAGTTTTGGGGGTGGCATTCCAGATCCAAAACATAACAAAGCATAATGTGAAAAACACAATAGAGGCAACCTTCAATTTTAGAGAATTCAGGAGATAATTAACATTGTATAAGGCAATTCGTAAAGTACATTAATATACCATAGACCCCCACAGAATGAACAATGTTATATGATTGAACATCTAAAGTTCACTATGAAAAACACCAAAACTAGTAAGATTACAGTTCAAAACACTAGTTTATTTTCTTAATCATTTCTCTTACACTCATTCTCTTGAATGAGAAGAAATTTAATATTTGTTATAATTTTTCATAAAGTTATGAATAACTACACATTGTTAGTCATTAAACATACATTACCTTTTATTGAATTTTGAACATACATCTCCTTTTTATCCCCTTTATCCCATCATCCCATCTTCCTGTTAAATTTTTTGCCTACTTATTTCACTGTAAAGTTAGAAACAGAGTAAATTATAAAGGCTTATAATATATATATATATATATATATATATATATATATATATATATATATATTTTTTTTTTTTTAAGAAAATGACAGTTTGTTTGTAAAAAGATATCTACACCTATTGAATAGCACGTTTGATATCCAGGTAGCATTATTTCATTGTATTTTGATATGTGGATTTTAAATGCCTACTGCCTAATATATTACTCAATTCTAAATTTAATTCATTTTCTTTTTCCTATTTTGCATGCAGTCTTCTAAAATATAAGCAATGATTTCTTAAAGCAATGTGGACCAAGACTAAATTGGAATTCTTGCTAGCATAAGCTCTATACACATATATTTAACTACTTTCTTCTCTCCACATTGGCTTAATACATTTCAGCTGCCTTATAAATCACCTGCAGAAATTTATGTCAAATATAAATAACTGTACTTCCCACAGAAGGATTTCTGTGTTTAAACAAGTGTACTTTATCCATATAGCAAGGTTGAAAACAAATACAGAAAACAATCAATCAAAGTTATAATAAAAGTTTAAGGTTACCAAATGTGAAAATCCTATGAAAAATAGAAATTATTGCCCATTTGCTGGAGGCATAGGTTTGAAGTACTCTTTATTTTAGGCTCACATCTTACTAAATAGATACACTTTTTCCCATGCAAAAATAAAATTTGTGACCTCTTTTGCAATAGGTAAAATCCAATTTCATTTTCAGTCAATGAAGTATTATACCAAATGTCTTTCTTCCCACTCAGTTGCTCTCCTTTATGACTCAGAGTTCATAAAGCAATTCCCTAGCCTGAGAAGAAAATAAACAAGCAAATGGCATCATTTAAGGAGCCCTAGGCACTCCACCTATGATAATCTGCAATCTAACATTTATCAAGCAATACTAAGTTACAAAACATTCTAGAAATTTCTTCCTGGAGGGAGTTGAGGGAGCTCATTTGAATCCACTTTGTCTCATAAAGGAAACATTGTGTTCATAAAACCACAGGAACATTAGAAAAACAGCTGTTTCCTTTCAAAATAGAGCAGCCATGACAGGGTAAATTTCACCAGGGGTATAGCTTCATCAAAGGTCCCGTATCATATGAAGTACAACGCAGTCTGTACCTTCAAAACAGAAAAGAATTTCATCTTTCTTTATATTTTCTTATCACAATAAACACAAAGAAATAATTACTTTGAGAGTGAAATTTGTATCTTAATCTTTTAATATTTAGAATTTCTTTGTAGAATAATTCATATTTTTATTGTTCCCTGAAGCTCTGTTTTTATTAAGTTAAATTTATTCTTAATTCTATATAAAATATTAAAATTATTCATATTCATTGCAGGTAATGTGATATTTTTTGATGCAAATATGTATTGTGTGATATTAAAGTCAGATTAAACACATCTACATCCTAAAACATTTGTGTTTTTCTTTAGGCTGAAAACTTTCAAAATGCTTTCTGCTACTTTTTTGAAAAATACAGTATATTATTGTCATCTACAGTCACTACTGTGCAATAGCACTCCCAAATTTCTTGCCCTAACTAACTGGATTTTAGTACCCAATGAGCACAATTTCCCCACCCTTTCCTTACCTTTGTTCTCCTGCAACACTGGTAACCATGTTTTCCACAATGAATACACAACCATATTGCCTTTGTCCACTCTGTAGTTGATAGGCACTTAGGTTGTTTTCATGTCTTGGCTGCTATGAACTGTGTTGCAATGAGCATTAGAGTGTGGATGTCTATTTGATATACAGATTTTGTTTCCTTTGAATCGTATAGTATTTCTATTTTCAATTTTTTGAGGCACTTCCATACCTTTTTCCAAAATGGCTGTCCTAATTTCATCATCACCAGCCATAAACAGGGGTTTGCTTTTCTCCACATCCTCTCCAGAATTGGTTATTATTAGACATTTTGGAAAATATTCATTTTTACTCATGTGGAATAATGACTCAATGTGCTGCTAATTTGCATTTCCCTAATGATTGATAATGTTTAGCATCTTTCATGTACCTATTGGCCATTTGCATGTCTCCTTTGGGAAATGTGTATTTAGTACTACTTTCTCATTTTTTTAAATTGGGTTATTTGCATTTTTTATATTGAGTTGTGAAGTTCCTCTTATATTCTACATATTGACCCCTTTTCAGATGTATAATTTGAAAATATTTCTCACCTTCTGCAGATCCTCTATTCACTCTAGATTCTTTGCTCTGCAGAAGCTTTTTAGTCTGATGAAATCACGTTTGTCTAACTTTGCTTTTATTTCATTGTTTCTGGTGTCCTGTCCAAAATATCCTTGCCCAACCCAATGCCCTAAAACATTTCATTTATGGTTTCTTCCAGTAGTTGCATAGTTTGAGGTCTGACATTTAAATTTTCCTGTGCTTTAAGTTCACTTTTGTAAACAATGAAAGATAGAGCCTAGTTTCATTCTTCAGCATGTGGATATTCAGTATTCTAAGCTCTATTTATTTATTTATTTGTTTATTTATTTTTAAAGAGAGAGAGAGAGAGAGAGAGAGAGAGAGAGAGAGAGAAGAGAGAGAGAATTTTTTAATATTTATTTTTCAGTTTTCGGTGGACCCAACATCTTTATTTTATTTTATGTGGTTCTGAGGATGGAACCCAGCACCCCATGCATGCCAGGCGAGGGCGTTACTGCTTGAGCCACATCCCCAGCCCTCTATTTATTGAATAGTGTTCTTTCTCTGATGTGTATTCTTAGCACTTTTGTCAAAATTCAATTGGCTGGACATGTGTAGGCTTATTTCCAGGATTTCTATTGCAATTTTGATTGAAGTCTGTTTTTATGCCAATACTAGTGCTGGGAGTACTACCACTTTGTAGTGTGTGTGTGTGTGTGTGTGTGTGTGTTAATACCAAGTTAAAAAAAAAAAAAACAGGGGTGCTAAACAACAGAGCCATATCCCCAGCCCTTTTTTTATATTTTAATTAGTGACAGGGTCATTGCTTAGTGCCTCATGAAGTTGCTGAGACTGCCTTTGAACTCATGATCCTCCTGCCTCAGCCTCCCCTGTAATGTGTTTTTGTTTTGTTTTTAATTTGGTACTGGGGATTGTATTGCTCAGGGGCACTTGAGCCACATCCCCAGGCCTATTTTTTATTTTATTTAGAGACAGGATCTAACTGATTTGCATAGCACTTCACTTTTGCTAAGGCTGGCTTTGAACTTGAGATCCTACTGTCTCAGCTTCTCCAGCTAATGGGATTACAGGCATGTGCCATCACACCTGGCCATAACATGTTTTGTAGTGACATTGTAGTGGCTCTTTCTTGGATTCTTCTGATCAAAATGGCTTAGACTTTTCAGTTTTTTTTGGTGATTTCACACAAATTCTAGGGATTTCTTTCTAGTTCTGTGAAGAATCTTTTTGGCATTGAATCTATAGATCATGTTAGGTACTATGGGCATTTTAAGTGTTGACATTCCAAGGCATTAACACAGGATATCTACTTTTTGTCCAAGAAATATTTCCTTATGAAACTCATGTCCAGAAGTTCTTAACAAAATTATTTCTTCTTGTTTGTTGTTATTAATGGTAGAATTATTGGAGGTAAATTAAAAAAAGTCAATAAAAATTGCTGACTACAAATTTACTACACTCCTAAACAAGAACAGTCACAGAAATTTTAGGTGAGAATTTTTTACATGAACTGTATAAAGTTTTGAATTAATATAAAGAGAGGGTGCTCTTTTCTATATACATTTGTAATATCAATATTCAAAAATACAAATCATAGTGCAGATATAGATAGATAGATAGATAGACAGATAGATAGATAGATTTAGGATTTAAAGAAAATACACAGTTAATTATTATAATTGATTTCATGTGTTATATGATATCACCATTAAGCAAACACATTAGAAACTAATTGTTGGGAATGACTGTCTTAAAAAACATAAACTAAATCAATCCTACATCAGATTACTACTTGAAACATTCACAATGCATTGATAATGGCTTAATTGCCAAATATTCAAAAAGATATTTTGTGAGATTTGATACAGCAAAATAATTTTTTGCTTGCATATAATTATTTGGGTTAAAAGGAAAACTGAAAAGGCCAGTAGCAGTTAGAATAAAAGGTATGTCAATTGAAAATTTGCAATGCTATTTTTAGTGTGCATGCCTCCTTTCATTTTTATTTCCTCATTTAAAGTCAATTGCTGAGTTCAAGATACTAACCAAACAACATCAATTGAAACTTGCTCTAAGCTTATTTATGTGGTAGTTCTGTAAACTGCCACAGGGCAATAAGGTCATGTATACCAGCTTACTGAGTAAAATAGCACACAATGCTTACCTCTCTTGTGGCATATCATTAGACATCCTTTTGTTTTTGAAAATAAATTGAACAAATATGATGTAGAATTCCAAAGACAGGTCAAAATTCAAATTGGATGATCTTGAGATATGTTATCTAATTTTGAGGTATTGTAGATTCTGCTATTTGATGTGATTCAGTGCAAAACAAATGATATAGTTTAACTGAGATTAAAAAAATAAATTACTTCACAGAATAATTCACTGCAGAATACATCTGAGCATATGTTTAGAAGCAAGTAACAAAATAAATAGGGAATGATTTAATATTTTAGAGGCAGCAATAGAGAAATAATGATTAAAGATATTCATATTTGTTAGTGATAATAAAAAAATTTTTATATAATGTAAGCTACTCATTTTGCCCAATTCCTAATATTTGAACAGGAATAATAAATACTCTTAAGTTGTTTGGTGATTAGATTCTGCCTGTATAAATTTCATTCTCAGCAAGACAGAAGAAAAATTACTCTCCACACACATTCAAATTTTCATTTAAAAGTATTAATGATTCCGAATGAAAATATTTTATATTTATATTTGTATTTTCCTAATGTAGTATTTTGCAACTTGTTTCAAGCACATTTGCCTGAAGTTCCCTTATTTATGTTAAGACTTTTTTAGGCTGGGAGCAGTGACCCATGCCTGTAATCCCAGCAGCTTGGGGTTGTGAGGCAGTAGGATCATGAGTGCAAAGCCAGCTTCAGCAAAAGCAAGGCTCTAAGCAACTCAGTGAGACCCTGTCTCTAAATAAAATGCAAAATAGGGCTAAGGATGTGACTCAGTGGTCAAGTGCCTGTGAGTTCAATCCCTGGTAATCCCCCCTAAAAGAAGACTTTTTCAGGAAGCAATTTTCTTTTTCAGAAGTCTTAAAATAGGTCAAGCAAATTGAAACTCAGTAAATTATTTTCAGACTAAGACTGATGCATGTTGGATAAGAACATTGTTATTAAGGAAAAGAACATTGTTATTGCATTATTATATAAATTTAAAAAATAAACATATTTAAGAATAGATTTTTGAAGGAAATCAAGGCAAACTCATACCTGTGTGTTAATACAGCCCCACCAATTCTTTGACATTCCTCTTTTTAAGACATGGATGTTAACTCACACTCACCTTTAAGTGGAATCACGTTGGTGACTATCTTCTAACAAAAGTCCTAAGCCAGAATTGATGGTGGGTAACTTCTGATGCTAGGTTAGCCTCTAATTCTTGGATCAATTGTGCTCAGATAAGTAAGCCATGGGCACAAGACAGCTCTGGGAAGCAGTTCATAAAGCAAGGTCCTAAACCTTTCCAGCTATCAAGGAACTAGTTTTCTTACCAACAACTCAGTGAGTGAGCCATTTAGGAGGTGGGTTCTCTAGTCCCAGCAAAGTCTTTAAATGGTACCAGCCTCAGTTTACATCCTAACTTGACATTAACTGAGCCTGAGGCACAGTAACCCAGATTAGTATGTCCCAAAATCCTGAATTCAGGTATTAACTTACCTGTTGGAAAACCCCATAAGCTTTAGAGTAACTTGTTCTGCAACAAAGTCTGACTAATGCAACTTTGTTTTAGAGATTCTTAGCAACATATAGTAATAAAATTGTGTGCTATTATAATGAACACTCTGAGAGATGGGAGTAGATTTAGAACCAGGAAGTGACCTAGAGGCAGAAAGATTTTGAGGAGAATGTTAGGAAATCCTTGAACATACTTGGAAACAAAATGTTTTGGACTTTTGAGGTGACTTCTTGGAGTGAATTCACAGAAAACTAAGGACATGCTCCTGGAAACTGTAGATCAGGAGCTCTTGTTCAGTACTGGGAGGAAGCTCAATGACATTGTCCCCAGCAGTTATGTATAAAACATTAAGGGTTACTCTTGGGGCAGAGCTGTGTGTGTCTATCAGGTGCTGTATGTATTGCTGAGTTTACAAGAACACAAGGTGCTGAATGCTCTTTACCTATGCCATTTCTCATGGTTGTCTCCACAATGAGCAAAGAGTTGAACTTCCAATGTGTTTTGCTCAGTCAAAGTCTATGCCTCATGACATGTTTGTCCTTGTTGACTTTGTACATATATGTCTATGGTGCTGGAGAGAAAATCCAGGGCCTTGAACTTGCAGGCACGTACTCCACCACTGCCCTGCAGCCCCAACACTACATTGCTGAATTTTTTATGTCCATCTTTGGGGACTTCAGGGCTCACCAACCATAACTGCCTTGCCATTCATCTGGGGCTGCAGGCCTTTCTGCTCTGCGTCATAATAACATTTGTTTCTTCTCTTCCTAAAGACAATGAATAACAGCTAAGGAATCAGTCAGGTGAATGTGTTTCAGTGCTACCTCCAACACTCAGACTCACATCAGGAAAGAGAGTAGCAAGACTTCATTCCTACCCCATCTTGGCAAAATATTCATTTTAGGGTTGCAGGATTTCTTTCTGTATCATGCATCTTCCAAAAGAAAGTAATACCTCTGTCAGCGCTCCTTTATTATCACACAAACTGTTGCATTTGATATTTGATTTTGCCCTGTTTGGATTAGTCCATTAAAATTTTATGGATACTGGCACAGAGACAAAGAGTTTCATTTGGGGGGAGGGCGCTTTGCTATCAGGGATTGAACTCAGGGACACTCAACCATGGAGCCACATCCCTAGCCCTTTTTTTGTATTTTATTTAAGAAAGGGTTTCACTGAGTTGCTTAGTGCTTCACTTTTGCTGAGGCTGTCTTTGAACTTATGATCTTTCTGCCTCAGCCTCCTGAGCTGCTGGGATTACAGGCATGGCCCAGGGTACCCAGATAAAGAGTTTCATTTCTAATGGCAGAGGATGCAGCACGTGCTCCACATTGGCTCCCTTATCCCCAAAAGTACCATGTAGATACATGAAGGGTTCCAATAAATGTGACACATATAGCAGGTTGTATTGTAACTGAAATTAGGGGATTCACTGAAATTATGAGATTCACTAATTTTAAAGTGTAGAAACAAAATTTGCACCAGCTACAATATAGTCAGTGTTCAACGTTTAGGGAAAAAGTCCCCAAATTCTGTCAACAGAGATTTTGCAGAGATGGAGAGAATTAAGTGTTCTTGTTGGTGGGAATTGGGGACATATTGAAAACACCTGTGTATACTTATTGCTAGAGTTTCTACTATTACTATTGTTTACATGCTTGCTCTTCCCATCCATTCTGTGTAAGAGACCATGCTCCCAATCCAAGGAATGTCACATCCAAGGATATAAAGGGGCTATCTCTGCTCTCTTCAGACTAGTCCATCAGAAACAACACAGAATCCAAGCAGGACAAAGAGGAATCCTAGCTCTAAAGATGTAATTGTTGCTGAAATTAGGGGAAAATCATTATTGGTAGAATATCGCCACCTAGTGGTCAATGGCATAGACATCTGATCTGTCATTTGGAAGTCTACAGACTGGCAGTTTAAAATACTCTTCTTAAGGGTCATAAATCATGGCTTTAGATTGAGCATTTAGGTCTATCTTGTGGATACTCCTTTGAGAACAACAGTAACTGACCTGCTGATAAAGCCCGTGCTGCTCATCCAGCTACAATGGTTTCCTGAGCCCATCATCAGGATGCAGCTGCACATTTCCCTTGTTGTATATGCACAGTTAAAGGACTGTGTTTGTGACAGTCTTGTGACTTCTGCAAAAACTTGGGCTATCAGTCTAATAGTAAGATAGCAACACTGAATAGGGTGGTTTCCTCACCTGCTCCTGAAAAAATTGATTAGACACTCTTTGGGGTCTACTATGGGAGATTTAGTGTTGTCAACAATTTCCAATTAATGGTTTTGCTCTTCTTGTCTTGTCATTTATCTCTCACAACAATGTAACTATTGGAACTAGACTCTTTCAAATAGTCCAATTTCTAGATTTTATGTAAGACTTAAAATTAGGAACAACTTATCTGAAAGTCTACCCAGAGCTGGACACTATGGCACATGGGTGTAGTCCCAGCTACTCGGGAAGCTGGAGCAGGAGGAGTGTAAGTCCTAGTCCAGCTTGGGCAACTTAAAAGACCCTGTCTCAACATAAAATATAAAAGGGGCTTGGGGTGTAGCATGTGTGAGACCCTGGATTTGATCTTCAGTACTACAAATTTTTAAAAAATCAACACAACAATGGCACAATCATCAAGGTGTTTGATAGACATTACACGTGCCCTACGGTCTCAGGCATTTGGTCTCCTTGAGAAATAAAGAAATGCCTCTAAAACAGATTCAACATGACTTCTGACTTTTTCATATCCTTTGGACATACAGATTCTAATAAAGCAATTTAGCCACTGAATGTTACTGTCTCACAAAAAGGACATCTCCTCTTGGCTATTTTCTGAATAATAATGAGGATGAATAATCAGGTCAGGGCTTCCTGAGAATATTTTGAGAATTCAATGTTTAATTATCTCTATTTCTGTGTCTGATACTTTCTACTTTCTACTGTCCTTTAATCTCACCCTCAGGTCAGTCCAGCAGGTACACCACCTACATGGCAGCTCAGATGAAAAAAATTTAGAGGACTAAAAGTAAAATCTGGAATCTCTAGTTGGGTTGATCTACATCAAAAAGACCTGGAAAACAACTTATTAAGTGAAATAAGCCAGAGTCAGAAAGTAAAGAGAGTATTATTTTCTCTCTTAAGTGGAAGCTAGAGAGAAAAACAAAAGAGAGGGGAACAAAAAGGGAAATCTTACCAAAAAATAGAAGAAAACCAATAGGGTACAGGAAGGGGATAGAGAGGGAGGAAATGGAGTACTGGGGAATGAAATCCATGGAATTATGCTATGTCCGTTTGTGTGTGTGTGTGTGTGTGTGTATCTCAAAATGAATCCACTTATATTCATAATTATACTTTACTAGTTGAAATAATAATAAAAGAGAGATCAGTAGTGTAAAGCAAGTGGATTAGGGTGAGGTAGTAAAGGAAGGAAAGGGGTAAAGTGCTAGGGAAATGTATAATTTATGGGCATGTATAAATGTGGCATAAAGAGTCCCGCTCTCACACATAATCATAATGCACCAATAAAATCGAAGGCAAAAATAAAGACGATGATGACTTGGTTGAGTTCACTCTCCTCCATGTTTACGTATGCTATCTTCTAGGCATCTGTAAATTTAGGAAAAATAACTTATGCCACTCTATCTGATTCATAAGACGAAAGTTCCCATTGTGAATAGAGATGACTGGAGACAAGGTGAAATTACAGCTACTGAGACGGATGGCACCATTTTGGGGAAGTGAGGTAGAGCAATAACTCTCCCAGCTGAAGAAGGAGCGTGCTATTTCCCAGGAAATGCAAGGGACAGGGACCTATTCATGTTCCTCTTGCCAGCTAGATCCAGTACCATGTGAGCAATGCATTGTGACAAAACAATCATATCATCTACCTGACTCAAGCAGAAACAGCAACTGGAAACCTGACCCTGTTGGTGCCTGTTGCCAGGCAACGGTATACTTCTGCCTTCTCAGAGCCAGCTCATGAAAGAGGACCCTTTTCATTTGTTGGAAAACACAGGCACTGACCAACCAACTCTGCTCATGGCTCTAACTGATGCAGAACCATCTGCTTCTCCTGATGCCCACTTAGCCTTACATTAGGCCAGACAAAGTATTCAAGGTGGCAGCTAATCTCTGACACTGATCATGTGACTTAACCAAATTTACCTGTGACTCAAATCAAGTTTAACAAATTCCAAACAGGAGAGACTGACTGTGCCACTTTAGGTTAGAATGTGTTTGTATGTAGAGTGAGTGGGCCAGGGAATGTTTTCACGAGGGATGAAGGTTGCTTATTTTCCTGTCTGTTGTTCTGGTAATTACAGATAAACACAGCAAAAAAACAGCAGGTAGCTCTAAACTCCATTCCTTTTGTCATGATGAATAGACTGGCCTCATACTATATCTTGATTAGTCTGAAGTAAGACCAATTGGTACCTCTGGAATTTATAACTGAGTAAGAAACAGAGGGCAGAGAAAATGGTGTGTTTGAGGTCAATAGTGCTGCTGGTAATCCTATTTATAGCAGCCTTAATTAAATTCAGTATGAAACAAATTGACCTCAGCCTCTGTATGCTACTCACAACTAAGAAGTTAATGCATTATAATAACTTTTCCATATTGCTAATTAGTAAGAATGCTGTTTTAATTAGCTTCTTGTTTGAGTCTATTCTTGAATTTCAAAAATTTATGTATCTCTTATATAAATTTAGACTATTTTTCTCCTATATTAATAAATCCTTTCATCTCCAAATTGAGGCACTAAAGTTTCTTCTGGAAAATTTGTGGTTGTACCATTGGTAGTACCATTTGGCCTTTTCTTTCTGTTCTATGTTGTATTCTATGTTGTATACTTATAATTACTTATTATGTTATATTTCTTCTTTGTTTTATACTTCTGCTTAGAGGAAACTCTGAATTTGAACTTAACATTACTAACTTATATTTCCATTATATTAATTGTCTCTTAAAATTTTAACCCAGATTTAAAATCTACTATTGCTTTTTTTATTATCCTAACTTAATATACCTCATGGATTTTTTTTGAGGTTCCTAAATAATTAATATACCTGAAAGTATTTTAATGTTGGCTATTGTAATTTTAACCATTAATTATAGTACCTTTTTATTTCTACTTTATACTGGGAATTATATCCATTTGGGTAACTTTCATCTCAATAAATGAATTCATAATTCCAATTTTCTTCTCTTGCTTTTGCAATACACATTTACTTGATTTTGATAATAAGGAAAAAACGAAAGCTTTGAAAAGTTTTTGTCATCCCTGCAATAAGAATCCTGACTTCACTTTAATCTCCTTTGTAATAGCATTTTTTTCATGGTTTGACGTCAATGTTTTTTCCCCCCTTTCCTTTTCAAGTGTGATACTTGTTTTCGAAAAATTTGCAAAGTGATGTTAAAATACCCACAAAGTGCATCTCTTTATCATTTAGATCTTAGCTTTGACACACTCTGGGGAAATCTCACTGACCTCCTCAAACTGAGTTATGCATCCCTCATACTGGCCTTTGTAACACTGTGTACTCTCAAAAGCCTCCCTGATGGCTTCCATAACCACGTGATCATTGTTACTCTATCACAGGACTTAGGCGGGGATGACAGAAACCATGCTTCCTTTATAGGTCTTCTGTTCCTCTTACCTCTTACATCAGGGCTTTTGCCGCAGTCTGTCTGCAGCAAAATAACTGGGGGGTGACGAGCAACTTGTGTACATTGATACAGTGGGAGTGGGAGCTGTTTATTGTAGGACAGGAGGCATATATATACATTCCACACAGCTTATCTTAATTAACATAAACTAGATACAGCAGTCAACCAATAAGGAATCTCCACACTTAATGGCTAGCTGGCATTACTGCACAAACCACTCCCTCTGGCAAAATGCCAGGCGCCATCCTGACTTCTTTACAGACCCTAACAGGCTTTGTCAGCCTTTGGTTTACATTGTTATGATGCAAGAGACTAATTTAGGGTCAATGGAGCTTGTTTGATGTGGCAATAAGTGAATTGAGGAAAGAGTCTTGGAAGAGATTCTTAGCAGAGAAATTTTATTTCTGTCCATTTTCTTCTCTACATTTAGTAAAGGTACTGAAATGAGGATGGGAAGAAGTTTTGTTTAACCACATCTTTGCATAGGAAGACTGGAATAAGCTCCAAAATGTGTGTTCCCATCTGCCTTTTGTATTGTCTCACCTTCACCCTGCTTTCTGTCTTACAAACAACGGGTTGAATGGGCCAAGCATGATCTCCTGTAAGGAGGAATCCAGGGGCTTTGTTTTATTGTCCTGACCTGACTCTTACCTTCCTTCCACCATCAAAGAAGTCAAAGCAATCAAAACCCTTTCTTATTATACATCTTCTATCATTAATTTCATATATGATATGACTAGTTTTGTAAATGCGTATATTTTTATAAAACAAAAATTGTCCCAAAGTCTGTCATGATATTCTTTACACATTTTTAGATCTTACTTTTCTCCATTGTAAATTTATCAATTTTCATTCTTACAAACTGTAGAATTCTTATCTATGCTCACTTTTCTTTAAGAAATTGCTAAACAGATTCAATATGAATTGAATAATTGACATTAACACTAATATCCTATTCCCCACATTGTCAAAAAAGCAGCAAGAATAAAATATTAAATCTTTCCTTCCAAAAGTATGGCATAGATTTTTATTTGTTCAGGACTCTGTTAAAACTTTCCATAAGATTCATCACTTTTAAAAAATAATCTAGTACCTTGGATATTACATTTAGCTAAAAATATTTTAGGAATTTTTGTAATTTTATAGTGTGTTTATTATGAGCTGGCCATTTTTAACACAGAAAATGACAATGTATGTATTATTATCTGTATAATAGTCATCTTCTCATATGTTAATAATGTTAGCATTTGAAGTAATTTGACAAAAAAATGGATTTCCCAAATCTAATTATCTTACTTGAAAATATTGATGATTTTATCTTTCATTTTATAAAATTTTTTAAATAAAAAATTTATTTTATATTTTATTTTATGTAACAAAATTCCCACCAAAATCCTAAAAATTACAATAATAGAGGAATTCTTGCTTTCACTAATTTTTCCAATATTCATATTGAAACTTGGCATTGTAATGTGTAGTTTTTATTTCAACATATATCCTATTTTCTTCCATAGGATTATGTGTGCAATCCTGTCCCTCTGATGTCTTGGTCAAGAGATGTGTCTTAGGCAGTGGGATGGGATTAGATGCAATTCCAGCAGGAACTTTAAATAGGATTGCATAGTGGTTTACCTGGTCTTCCTGTTCACATGTAAACAAGAATCCACTGTCCCTTCAAACTGCGGTTAGGGTACATGCAAGTGTTTCAGACTTGAACTCAGTCCTCAGTGTGAGGCAGAACCACTAGGCTGACATCAACCAAGGCATACTAAAATGTAATTAATCCTCATATTTATGGGCAGATGTACAGGGTAGGATTCTTGAGAGAAATAGAACTAAAGGGATACACACACACACACACACGCACACACACACACACATATATATATATATATATATATATATATATATATATATATATGCTTATATATAGGTAGTTCTTGACTTACTATAAATTTTGTCCTATAAACCCATAAAAATTAAAAGTATCATAATTCAAAAATGCATTGAATACACCTGCCCTAGCAAACATCATAGCTTAGAAACACAGAATACTGTAGAAAATTATTTTTTCTCCTCATGATAACATGAATGACTCGTAGCTGTGACTCCCTGCCACTTCCTTATGAGAGAACATGGTAGCATAAATCAATAAACCAGGAGAAGATCAAAATTTCAGGGGAAGTTTATGTGCAATGCATATGACTTCCACAATATCATAAAGTTAAAAAATTACAGCAAATCATCACAAGTGGCAGACTCTCTCTCTCTCTCTCTCTCTCTCTCTCTCTCTCTGTGTGTGTGTGTGTGTGTGTGTGTGTGTGTGTGGTGTGGTGTGTATGAGAGAGGCAGAGATTCCTTTGGGAAACCTTAGTCTTTGCTCTTAAAGTCTTCAATTAACTGAATGAGGTCCTTTTACATTGTGGAGAGTCATCTGCTGTGCATAAAATCTACTGATCATAAAGGTTAATCACATCTACAAATATCTTCACAGCAACCTAGACTACTGTTGACAAACATCATAACCTAGCAAAGTTAGCTATTACAGTGGGAAAATAGAGGTGGTTGTTGGAAGCCACCGAAATTTGGAGTTCATTTAAATGAACGATTATGGCTGAATTAGTAGCCTAAATCCAATGTTTTTAATTCTAGTATGTTTCTTCTGTCTCTGTTCCACTTAAAATTGATATTAAGTTTGATTCCTGGACTTTGACAAGTGACCCTTAAGCATCTATTATTGGATCTTGATTGGTTTTTAGCCATCAATTTGATGATATCCCATATTTTCATGTTTCTGACAGACACTATCACTACATTAAAAAATAGATTATGAGTATTGTGTCACTTTATGTCATTTAATTGGGTACTAATTTAATATATATATGCATATGTTATAACAAATATATGTATATTTGAGATATATATAGAGAGAGATATATATGATGATTTATGATTTCTCATTTTAATGATACATGCTAGGTTTTGATATAAAGTTTTCCAATCCATATAAATGAATTTTCTGTGGATAATTAAGTAGAATTTCTTTTTCAAAGATTAAGTAGAGCTCAGCCATGAAACCATCCTTTGTAAGTTAGCATTAACTTATGTAATAATTTGTAAAGTTTTGTAGTTCTTAACAAGTTGGTTAACTTTTTGCTGTGATAACATCATTCATTTCACCATTTCTTAAATTTACTTTCATAGACTCATATGAAGTAAATTATAAGATTTAATCATTTCTGTGCTTGTGGCTATGCACTCTTTTCATTCCTAATGTGATATTTTTATACTAATTTTAATTTTACTTTAATGAACTCTCCTCCAGTTAATTTTGGTTTATTTTGAGTTTTTAATGGAAGGTATATAGAAAATTACTTTATATGTTGGAAGCATTTCCCCCTTCCTATACAAGTAAGAGGCCTATGTGTTCCTGACCATGCCTCTGAAATTCAATGCCTCTTGGTAAGTGATGTGCATTTCATTGGTGACATCAGTCCTGGATGAGATTTATTTGGCTCACATCCAAGTAGAAAAGTACAAGAAAATGCCTTAAAATGCAGTTGTGTGGTCAGTACTGCTCCCTCACCCCATCCACATGGTTTCTGGGTTTTCAACCTAAGTTCCAGACCCAATGTCTTTGCCAGGAGAAGAGCCACAGCCAGCACAGCTCCCCCATGACACCAGGCTGCTTCAATAGGGAGGCAATGTCAGCTAGCAGGAAGATTACTCTGCTTATTTTCAATCAAGTTTTTACACAAAGACACTGGAAATACTCTCAAGTCTGTAGTCAGTTATTGTTTTTACTACTGTTTATTATGTGTACCCTTTCATCATTGTTATTTCAGGGTTATTTCCATTTAGATTGAAGAATTAAACATTAATTATGGAAGTGTTATGTTAAAGTAGTTCAAATTACATGTCATAGTTTTACAATTTATTTCTAACTTTTTTGAAATTTATGACAATGTTTATAGCCTTTCAAATATATCCATTTTAAAAAAATTCTAAGGCTTTCTTTATAGCTAAATACATAATCAATTTTGTACATATTCCTCACATATCAATAAATTATACATATTTAATATTCACAAAATCATATATTTGTATCTGATTTTATAGTATTCAGTTCTTATTGTTTTATTTGTCATAAATCTTTCTAATTTTGAAAAAGACATATTACATTTCCCAAGTATGATTTTTATCAAGTTCTTTCTTTATTTCTATTGGGTTGGCTTTATGACACCAGGCTGCTTCATTAGGTAGGTTCTAAGTGGTTTGGTACTTACGCTTTACGATGAATGTATCTTTTAAGCAAACTGTATTTTATCATTTCACAAAATATTCTTTTTCTTATCTAAGATTATTTCATCTTAAAAGAATGCTTTCATTTCTCCTTGCTTTAGCTCCCCTAACATACCTAGCTTTTAAATGATTGTGTACTATTTATAGTGGTTTACTTTTTGCTTATTGTATGAATACCCCATTATCAATAAAGTTTGCTTAGCCTGATGTTTAAATTCTAAGCACTATCATTACATTATATATAAAGTTTCTTTCTCAGGACTTTTCTTCATTCATTTTCCCCTCCCTTAAGCTTCCTATTTTGAGCCCTTTATTGTAGGTAAGAGCATTTTATGATGTATTTTTCTTAGTTGAAAAAATTAAAACTGAATATCCATAGGATAATTATCAGCCCATAATTTTCTATCATTGTCCTTTTTGTCTAATAGTCTACTGATACTAAACTGCCAATTTTAATGTTTCTTCGAAATATCAGAAAATTCCCTATGTATTTGGGATCTTCTTATTTAAAAAAAAATTCCTCAAATTCAAAAACCATGGTAGATTGCCAATCTGTTTCCTCTGTCTACCAACACACACACACACACACACACACACACACACTTACACAATCAAAAAATATCCTGCTATTTTCCTGTTAAATGCCTACTTAGAGTCTATCTCTTCTAGGAGTGAGGCTGTACGGAGTTTCTGCCAGTAGAAAGTGATGGTAAAAATGTGTACAACCTCTTTTTTTATACTTAAAAAAGAAAATGTTTTCCTGTGATTTTGTTCCTTCTCACCACAAGCTAGGACACAGAATAGCCCCAAGCTGATGAAGACAACTCTCCTTGATGACAGTACTGACAGCAACATAGCAGAACCCAACTTTCTGACTCATCTCAGAGAACAACTGCAACACTCTGCAGCACCAGGCCGGCCTGCCATGGGAATAAGTTTCTATGCTATTTCACTTCTCTTCTTTGTGTGGTGGAGGATGGAGTGGGATGGCTTCTTTGTGGTGGGTCATAGAGTGTGGTATGTGGACCACTGTATGTGCCAAAGACATTTTCTCCATGTTTATGAGCTCAAAATACTTTTCAAAATATCACTAAGATGCACTTGTCTCAGTGCACTGGCAGCAAAGTGTCCAAGCAGTCATTTACCCATGTCATGTACTCACCAAAAGGCAGGAGACCCATTTCACTTAAGAACATCCTTGAGGAAAGAGTGATGATTATTACCATACCACACATTGGCCCTTCTGTAGATGCCTTTTTACTAATGTGTGAAGACACAGGAACTGTGTGTGAAGCCTATCTATACCATTCATACTCGGAAACTCACTTGTGTGCTGTTCTGTCTGTGAGATGATACAGATGATGTGTGATGAAACACGTGTTGACTTGAAAGAATGAAAGACAAAATCATTATTTTTAAACTTCATTATTTCACATAACCAAAACAATTGATGCTATTTATTCATAATGATGATAAAATCTGAACTTTCAGGGTAAAAATTAGAATTTTAGAAATTATGTCTAAGCTAAGATTTTCCTGGGACTCAATTACAGGACTGGTGTGATTCTGCACCATGCACAGCCAGAGAAATGAGCAGCTATGCTCCATTTGTGTACAACGTGTCAAAATGCAGTCTACTGTCATGTATAACTAATTAGAATAAATTAAATATAAATTAATTATATAAAAGACTTCTCAGACATAAATGAATGTGTTTGTGTGTGTGTGTGTGTGTGTGTCTTCATGTTGACATTATTAAATAAAATAAGTAGCTAGCTGGAAGATCCACACTTAGGCACTATTTTCCAGTGATCAATGAATAATGCTATAATTGTATGCATGGATAAAATAGCTATTTAAAGTATAAGATTAAAACAATAGATTTTAATGTGAAAGAGTACAAACAATTGATAAAGGTTTAGACTTTACATAGTAACTAACATTGAGGAAAATATCACTCATAAAATTTTGATGTGGTGACAGAAAAAATGTTAAAACTTATCTGGAAAAGGTGAAAATACCCCACCTTTCTAAAACATATTGGATCATTACACAGTTTTACATATTGCATTAGATTATTCCTTCATATTTTCCAAACAAAACCATGTATTACAATTAAATGCAGAAGAGAACATGAATTCTATCTGTTTTCTGATAAACCAGACAGTAAATAGATTTGCAAAAATAGGACAAAATATTAGTCTTCCCACTAACTTGTTTGGAAAATATAAATATATTTCATTTTTATTAAAATGTGTTATTATGTTTATTCAAATATTTCATTTAAAACAAATTAATGAGTACTAAATTTAAGTTCTCCATTTTAACTTTTAATACAATAATATCAATAGGTGTAAGGCACATAAACAAAAGCTCTGTGGGTTTATTGATGGGATGTATGATTGTAAAGAGTTTTGAAAACTAAACCACTGATTTATCAACACCAAAGTGTTTTAGAATTGCAGGCCTAATCGTTTAACAATAATAATACAAAAATGTCCAGGATTTTTTAAGTGTGTTTCATTTAACTTCACTAATTAGAACAATGAATCCATCGAAAACAAAGATTTAAATTAGTCAGGATGATTTTCCTTCTTTTATCCATTTGATTATTGCCATGATAGCAGCTGTTCCCTTTTCTCCTTGAAGAACTCATCTTGACTTGCTATGGTTTGGAATTGGATTGTCTCTCAAAACCTCAAGTGTCAGGTAAATTTTCCTCTGCAGTGCCCTTCCGCCATAACGTTTCTGCCTTGAAGGTACCTGGCCCTAGACTGAATCCTCTGATACTGTGAGTCAAAATAAACTTTCCCCCCATAAGGTGTACTTGTCAGGTACTTTCATTACAGAAGTGAAAAACTGTCTAACATACCTTCAGTAATAGATGTTTTGTTTTATTTTAGATGATATGACTTACTTGTGTTAAGTACTGTATTTCGATTTTTATTTGGTGATTACATTCTCAGTGTATTTATGGAGTGACTCTAAATTTACAAAATAATGATTGTGATAGTTAGCAGATTTGAGCCATGAGAACATGAGGTTAAGGGGAAAATTCTATAAACTGGGCATATTGTGTGGATCCCCATATGTTTTCTTTTAAAAAGCTATTTAGCTGTAGCCCTGCCTGGCTTACATTAATAGAATATGTTATATTCCTCTCCAAACTACCTGTTTATCTGCAGGAGAAATGCAGGCTCCAAAGGTTCCTTGAAAGTGAGAAGAACATAAGATATTCCGTGACCTTAACATGGATCCAATTCTAGAATTCAGGAGACACAATAATTGCCCCAGCCATAACATTTATAAGAACAAGTTGCAATTATAATTAGTCAACATGGGCAAAAGCAACCCATCGTTGCCTTGGATCTTTACCATGTCATTAGTAAAATCTCCCCTCCATGAGGTAAGACCATGCCCAGTGGGAACTTGGAAGTCTGATGAAATCTTGTCAGAAGTCAAGAGCTGAAACTTGGTGGGACTCTGAATGTTTCCCTAAGACCCTCAAGAAAAAACAGAAGGACAGGAGGAATGTGCCATCTCCTTCCTCTCTGAGAGGACTCACTCTGTGCCTTGAGACTATCCCTTCACCTTGGGCTTCATTCTGGCTGGTCCTTCAGCAAAGCCTGATCTAATAAGAACATGCACAGGTCTCAGTGCATAACTATGCATGCTATATTAATTGCCAACAGAGTATTTTCCCAATGTCTCTCATCATGATATGCACCATTTTCAGGCACAAATCTCATTGAAAGAGATTGGGTTTGATTGGTTCTTGTGCTTTCCTGAGACCTCTGAAATGTCTGGGGCTTTATAATTTCACCCCGTCTCTTCCTACTCTGATAGCTTTGTTACCACTTTCTTTGGACGAATTATTTGTCCACATCTCTTTCCATAATCATGAAACCCCCCAGAATTCAGAACATTGAAAGTGTTCTGCCACCAAAGCCTGATCTAGTAAGAACATGCACAGGTCTCAGTGTATAACTATGCATGCTGTAGTCATTGCTGACAGAGTCTTTTCCCAATGTCTCTCATCATGGTATGCGCCATTTTGTCTTGAAAATGTTTGATTGTTTTTTGACACACCTGACCTTATCCAGTATTGTAGCTTGAACTTGAATCTTTCAAAATTCCGTTTCTTATTGAGGTATTTGACTCTATGCTGCTGCTTCTCCTCCTTCATTACTCAGCCAGACTTGACTAGAGATTATATGCCTTCCTTGCTGCAAGACTAAATTTTAATTAGGCTTTATTACCCACAACATTTATTTTTAATTTTATCGTTTGATACTTGGAGTTCAGAAATTGTTTCTTTTTAAAACCATGTAAATCCCTCATTGCATGCCCTTTTCTTTTATGTTTTATTCCTCTTTACAAACTATCATGAATTGCCTTCCCTGCAGCCTCAGATAACATTGGCCTCATCATTTGCCATCTGGCCCCTGAGCCAATGACGCATGGTTTAGGTTTTTATTCATGGTTTCATTCTTCTTTCAATACTAGTTTCTGCGTCAGTACAGAGGTCTGGGCATTTCTGATCCTCCTTCACACCTTGTCTCCTTCACAGGTTGACAGGTGGTTGCTCTGTGTTGTTTACTGTGGCACTAGAGGTGAAGGAGAAGCCACCATCTGGGGTGTTCCTGGTCACCATGCCTGGGAAACAAGTGATTCTGAAGGCCACCCGCCAGCAAGTGATAAGATCGTCATTCCACAATCCTTGACCTGAATCAGTCTCATATCACCAACAAGCACAAGAGAGCAGAAAAAAAGCAAACAGAAAAGAGGCAACCAGAAATGTGAGGTGGAGAACATCAACAAATACCACAGAGAATCAGCGAAATACATCTTGCATTCTACAAGTCAGAAATCACTAGGAAGGACTTTTACATAGCAACCTCATCAAGCATATGTGAATTTGAAGACCCACAGTTAGTACAGTTATTTGATTATGCACCATCTAAAACTATATGGTATGAGGGATATTTATTAAACACTTTATGTGGAATATTGATATATAGTAAATAAATTCTTCATTTTGAATTATTTGATAAAATTCTTTATTCACAACAAAGTTTGTTTAAACACCAAGGTGAAACTAAAAAAAAAAAAAAACATGTAATTTCTACTAATGATGTGGCTGAATGTTGTGTAACATCTGTTGTTTACAAGTTCCAGCTACCCATTGGGTCACTTGTAAACATTCAGAGATTATAGGCTATATTATTAAGATTCAAAAGAAAAAAAAAACAATTTAACTAAGCAAGTTAATATTATTTTAATTAGAAAAGTACTCATTATTTATATTAAGGTTGCAATAATTAACCTTCTCAAAAAAACTTTCATTAAAGCTAATATTCAGCTTCTGCATAAAATCTCCAGATGATTAATTAAACAAATAAGTCTCAAGCTTTGACCTAAAACACACTAATTTCATCAACTGAACTATCTGTATTGTCCTTACATTATGAATTTCCTCATGAAAAAAAATCAAGCCTCTTCAATAAAATTTGAATGTTTTCATTCTCCACATTATTTCTATTTCTTCTTGCATATGGCTTGCTTTCTTCTGAATGATTTAGTGCATAATATGGTCCACCAATATCAAAACCAGTTTCCAGGAGTAGCTAACATGTTTACATGATTATAGATTCTTTCTATGCAATTAATAATCAGTGAAAACATTCTTTTTCTTAATCTAGACATGTGTTTATAACAAACTTTTCTTAGAAATCTGGAAGAAAATGAAAACCTTCAACATTATAATCATGTAATCACATTCCATTACTTCCAATTATATAGAAGAAGATTACACTGATAACTATATTTGAAACTGATTACATAGCCATTTAGAATGACTATTAATAGGAATAATACTTTTTAGGCTGTCAATTGTTTTCTGAAGGTGAAAGTGATTTCTTGAAAAAGTTAACATATTTCTTCCTTGGAAGATAACCATATATTTCAACTTTTGAAATAAACCAATTAAAGCAGATTCCACATCTGATGAACATATCGCACTAACTTCCTGAAATCTTTGTTACTTCCTAACTTTCCTTCACATAAACTGGAAACCTTTCCACGATCTGACCCCTAATTGACCCTCCACATTATCTTGCATTTAGTATGTGCACTCTGGGTCAATTCTTAATTTTTCTGGCCTTCATTCATTCTTTAGCACTTTGCATGTTTGCTCAAATTACAAAACCACCAGCATGTACTATTTTCTCTGACTGAAATTTTCCCTGCCTTTCTTTGCCTGATTATTATTATTATTTTTTTACAGACACTTTGATCTTTGTATTTATTCATTTCTAAGTCTTTGGGCAACATTATCTCAGAATTCTTCCAGGAAAGGGCTGAGTATCTTCATCCTGTGTGGTACAACAGGGTCTGTGCCCCACTGCAGAGGAGAAGTACGTGTCCCTGAACTGACTGGTCCTCATAATTGCATCCCTCTAGGCTCCACAAAGGTTATTGTAGGGGTGGGAGCATGGCCCAAGTTGGTACAGTTAGTATGCTCTCCAGAAATTTTATGAGCGGGTCTAGGACTCAGAAGCTTCACAATTCCACAGAAGCTGCCAGGGGTCAGTGGGAGCAGAAGGGCTGCCTGGGAAGGGAGCCAACACAGGAAACAGCAGATGGAAGAAATGGAAATGCACAGACCTAGTGCCCTTGTTTGGACTTCAGATCCCTGAAGCCAGACCCTGTGTCATGTTGTTCTCACCCTCTTCATATACTAGGTAATTAATATATTTTTGTTGATTTAACAAATGAATATCAACATTATTGAAATGTTTAAATGTGTTTTAGTACATATGCTTTGATTAAACATCTTTCCCTGTCTAAATTTAATAATCAATTCATCAAAATCTCATTCAAGGACCACAGTGTGCTTGTCAGTTGGCATGGCCCTGTGATGCAGCCTGCATCAGATCAAGACAATTTATTCTGCTTTTCAATCTGCAATGGCCACGATTTCTCTCTTTTGCTGGACTTTGAACTTTCCTCCAGGAGCCCTGACATTTCAGCCTCTGTGTGTGTCTCAGTATCATCCAGCTTTAGCAAGGAATATGCTGAGTTGGATTCACCAGAGGATTTCTCCTTTTTCTCATCACCTGGATGTTTGACTGGAGATCTCACCTCCTATTGTCCCCAGGTGATCTGTCCACTCTGGCCTGGCTTAGGAAGAAACCCTCCAGGATTGGTTAATCAAAATCCCCAATGTTTCCCATGAGTAATTTTTCATTCAGCCACTTATGTGTCCCCCGGCTGTTACCCCTCAGTTGTCAATTCCCACTTTCCTGCCTTGGATTTGGTCTTGACCCCACCCCTCTTCCACATTTTGAAGCCCCACTATAGTCTCTACACCTGTCACAATGGTTCTGAATACCTTCTACATGTCTAACAAGCATCATCAGTAATTTTTTTAATAGTAGTTAAGGAAGACAGTGGGAACAAAGCATTGGAAATAAGGAATATGTTGCACAAAAAGAACAGAATGTCTTAAAAGTGGGAATAAGAATGGGCTCAGGGCCAGAAGAAGATGGAATTAGGGAAATCTTCCCTTGGGATTGTGGAGAAGCAAGGGAGGGAGGGAGGACAACTTTTGAGCTGTCTGAAGAGGAAAAAATAGGGAGGAGATATTTAGGAGGTCAGGGGAAGATTGACAGAAGTCAGCACACATAATTTTAGGATGCACAATTTTTTTTTCTGAACTTTAACCTAAAATGAAGAAGAATGGGGTTGGTACAGGAAACTTGGTTCGATCCTCAGCACCACAAAAAAAATAAATAAGTGAAATAAAGGTAAAATAAAATAAAATAAATGAAGAAGAATTCTATAAAATAGTTCAAAGGTGGAAGTACCTTACCCAAATTTACATTTTTAAAAACACTTTTGGGCAGAGTTAATTAATGAGTGGACAAGAATGGAGGGGCATATTATCAGAGCCCTGTCCACAAATTATATCCCAATTATTTAAATGACACTAAGTAGTCTATTGCAATGTTTTAGGCAAGAGATGACATTTTGGTGATAGCAACATAAACCAATATTTCCTATTAGTTTCATGTATTCAATAGTATAATATATAAATGTGTTGTTTTATAAGTCATACATGGTAAATAAAATGAAGAAATAAATATTTTCAGGTTTAAAATGTGAACATCTAGTTTTCTTTAACTACAAAAAGAAATGATGAACAATGTGAGGGCAGGGAGTCATTGGAAAATGATAATTTTAGAATTATTCTTTTAAAAAGTAAATTGGCACTGAGAAAGCTACTTGAAATCCTGAAGCACTACAAAATTTAATGTTTGAAAAAGCCCCAAATGTTTTTTTGAATGGCTTAATTTCATAGTTTTGTAAATTAGTGCATAATTTATATAATCAATAGCTAGATTTCATTGTGTTGAAATGTACTAAATAGAAATTATAAAATTGTATTCAGTGCATATTAAACTTATTGTCTGACACAGTGAAATATGTTACCTTGTCCTCAAACATTTCATCTTCATGCCTGGGGGTTCAAGAAAGGGTGGAAGACTGACTTAAACAAAAAATATTTAGTAAGAAAATAAGTCATTATCAGGTATGATAAAATAAATAGATTATAAACACAGAATATGAAATGAGAGCAGCTATTTGGAGCATGGTGAAAAGAGAACTGAGTGATTTAGAACCCTGGCTTAGAACCCACCAAAGGTAGTCACCTGCAGTGAAAACTGTAAGCAGAGCTTCTAATGATGACTTGGAAGACAAGACACCCATCTGTGGTTTGGGCTTCTTTTTCACAGAAATGGCATAATATCTAGCATACATAAGAGGTGTGCACATCTAACAGTGGACACCATTACTCACTAGATAATTACAACACTTAAAATATTATTCACCGAGATAGTTTCATTGGCACATGCTATAATATCAGTGATTAGGGAGGCTGAGGCAAGAGGATCGCAAATTTGAGGCCAGACTCAGCAAATCAATAAGACCCTCAGCAACTTAGCAAGAGATGTTTCAAAAGAAAAAAAAAATCAAAAAGGGCTGGTGATGTAGATCCATGGTAAAGCAAACCTGGACTAGATCCCCAGTATAAAAAAAAAGAAGAAGAAAGAGAAAGAAAGAAAGAAAGAAAGAAAGAAAGAAAGAAAGAAAAAATGTCACTCACCAAAATAGCTGTGGGTCCCCAAAACTAGCCAACATTTATTTGATGTATCCCTTTGTAAGTCTTCATGAAAATTCTGCCTTCTCTTTCATATCATAATCATATATGTAAAATTATATCTTAGGTGGTTTTCAACTCCATTTCTCACTCATTCTGCTATTTTTCAGTTTTTCATCAAATGAGCCAGTTTACTTCTACCTCTAGGCTCCTGTACCAACTTTTTATTCAGCCTGGAATATTCCACCCCTAGATCTAAGCACAGCTAAGAGCCCTATTTTTTTTTTCAAATATTTGCTCAAATGTCATGAAAGCAGAAATCAGTTCCCTAATGGCCACTCTATCTAAATTAGCAAACTCTTCCCCCTAACATCTCTAACCCTCACACACTGCTTTCCTTTCCTTACTGACATTCACCAGACATCCATCTATTCATTACTATGGGGTTGATTTGCCCCTCTGGTCTGTGTGTGACATGAGAGCAAAGACTGCTCAGTGCTGTGTTCATGATGCATGCTGAAGAGTGACATCAATCAAACAATTTGTTGAATTAACGATTAAATCATATCTTACATTGTGTATATTTTCACATACTCAGCATTGTACAGCAAACTCCCGTGGGTCTGCGTGTATTGATTTGGTAGGCAAGAATGAAGATAAGAAAAAAAATTGAGAGAAATTAATGGTTGCCTGTTTGTGTTGATGTGTTAGCTTTAAGTTAAAGACTACCAACAGTTTTAGATAAACGAGTTTTAGGTTGGTAGTGAGTAACATGATGAAAGCCTCCACCTTCCTTGGAGCCTGTGCCTATTTGGGAAGTGAACTTTCCAGGGCACATTGCCTTCCTATGCAGTGGTCTCCCGTTGGGTATGTCTTGATCAAGGCACAGTCCCTCCGTGCCTGGAACTGTGTTAAGCAAATATGGTCGTCGGTGCTATGCTATCAATGGGTCTGGACATCTTCAATTTCTGCATTTGGCTCAGCAAGAATCATTTCCCCTTTCTCCTGAGCATATGCTTTCTCTGTAACTTGGTTCCTCGTCTCCTTGGAATTACCAAATCAATAGCCAAATTGGAACCTGAAGTTGAGACATCAGAAATGCTTCCGAAGGTAATGATTACACTGGAGAGTTGCCATGCAGGGGCCTACAAGGAACATGACCTCCAAATAATTTTGATCGTTTGTTGTGCCCATCTAAAACCATTTTCTCAAAAAGTGCAGAGCATTTTCAAGCCACAATAAGAAATATACACTATCTATTTCAGCAAGCTTGAAAACCTATGTAGCAGGGATATTATTTTAGTTTTCAGAATGTGGAGTTATAGCCATGAATCCTAGAGATCCAAAAAAAAAAAAAAAAAAAAAAACACACACAGTAATAGATTTAATTCACATGAAGGGCAAACAATTCTAAATGGACAACCTTTATGAACTACAATGTTTATACTTGAAGCATTTCAAGTCTGAGCCTCTATGAATCACATGCTTTTCAGTACAACTACATTGCAAAAGCCAGAGAAAATGTTTAGCTTGTCTAAGGACTCTCCCCTGGAGTGGCCCCTGAGTCATCTTGAAATGTTAGCAGGTTACTAAAACCAGACTATTGTCACTCAGACTGCTGCCAGAGCTCATTTTCTGACTCTGTTCAGTGGTGTACCACTCTGGCAGCAATTAGGGATTTTTTTATTATGTGCAGAATGGCAATTTTCAGCAGGAGGATAGCCAGCACTTATAGAAGAAATGTAAAGAAAAAAGTTCCAGAAGCAGAGGAGAAATTCAAAGACAGAGCTCACAACTTACGGAACATTTTTTTGGTAAAGTTGTCAAGGAGAAATCTGTATTCTTGACCCCCAAACCTAGCTCTTCATCTTTGATATTTATTCAAGTTTTCAAAAACTCTTTTCTTTCTAATATAAAAGCATGTCCCTACCCTCCCTCCCTAGGGCCCACTTTTCCCTGCTACATTAATACAAATCCCTCTAATGCCTCACTCACTTTAGAGTCTACAGATAATAGTCCCAATGCCCATTATTTCCAGAGAAGTATGCTACTTGCCATTTCTCAAACTAAAAGTTTAAAGTTCTAACAGTGGAATCTGAGAAGGAAATAGTCAAGAAGTGTGCAGGAAGTTCAATTATTAAAAATGTGGCCAGAATCTATTATTTAAAATGCAGTAGTTTGGAGAAAAGGCCACAAAGTGAGGTGGTTTGAAGACCCTCCCTCTAACTACAGATTTGACAATTTGATTATCTTAAAAACTCATTATCTTACAATGACAATTTTTGAATCAATGGAAGTTCCAAAACCTGTAGATACGTTTAAAAAGAAAGAAGATGCAGTCTGTAAATCAAAAACTCAATTACAGTCATTTAGTCATCTCATTAAAATAATAAACAAATTCTTCACTCTAAAACTGCTAAAAAGGCTGAAATCTTCAGTAAATACTTGAATTATTTCATATTTTTTGCATCTAACCTCTAATGTAGTAGAAATTTTTGCAGACTCTATCTTCAAATTCCATCCAAAATTTAGCCACAAGATCACATCTCAGTGTGGCCACCATCACTGTGACAATTCCTCTGTAGCTGCTAACTGCTCTCCTGAGTCCCCAACCTCCCATCCATTTAAATGCTGGCTGGAACTCAGCAGCCAGTATTATTACCAAGTCCAGGTCGAGTCACAAAGATGATGAAAGCCTTCAATAACTCACCATTTCACTCAAAATAAAATCCAAGGTCCTTTCAATGACCCATACAGAACTCAGATGACATCTTCTGTTTTTCTCTCTCCCCGACCACAGCCTCTCTGTCTCTATCTCTGACAACACCTCCTATTACTCTCCCTCCCTCACCTGCTTCAGCCACACTTGGCTCCCTTTCTATTCCCTAAGCATCCATGTTCCTCCCACCTGCAAACTGTCACTCTAGTTATTTCTTCTGCCTTTTGTTTTCCAGAAACTGGCTTTCTTGATCATTGTCTGATAATCTTTCCTGAGATTTCATCTCATTCACAATTTTTTTTTTAGTTATAGATACACATAATACCTTTATTTATTTATTTCTATGTAGTGCTGAGGATTGAACCCAGTGCCTCACTCGTGCTAGGAAGGCACTCTACCATTGAGCTATAGCCCCAGCCCCTCATTTACAAATTTATACTGACTAACTTATTTAAGTTCACATGTCACTTTCCAAACTTCTGAACTCTTGATTCCATTATCCCATCAAGTTTTTTGTTATTTCATAGCATGGTATTGTCTGTGTGTTAGTTACTGTAACAAAATACCTGAGATAAGCAATTTACAAGGAGGAAAAGTATACATGAGCTCATGGTTTCAGAGAGTTTGGTCCATGATTTCTTGTCCCATTGCTTCTTAGTCTGTGAGAAGGCAGTATACCATGCAGAAGTTTGTGAAAGAAAACCTGTTCATGTGTCCAGAGAGTGAAAGAGAGGCAGGGTTAGGGTTCCAATATCCCCTTCAAGGGCACACTCATAAAGACCTAGCATCCTTCCACTGGGCGTCACCTTCTAATAATTCTACTAACTCCCAAGCACCACAGGTTAGCAACCAAACCTTTAGTGTGTGGACCTTTGGGAGACATTTAGGATCCCAACCACAACAGTTTTTCAACATGGTTCATCATTTACGGGTTTATTTGCTTATTATTTTTTTTAATTAACTACAGAGATTAATGCAAATTTTGTAAAGGCAGTGATCTTTGATTTGTTCAATGCCTTGCAGGTGCCTAGTAGTTGCCATTGCTGTGCAGCATTAACCCTGCCTTTTCACTAGGAACTGTAGTTAGAGCATTACTAGTAGCCTCTGGTAATAGGAGAAAGTACTTTTCAGAATTATGGGCGAAATAATGCAGAAGGTATGACAGAGCCAGAAAAGAATAACCTGAATTCTAATGTATATTGATTCAATAAATACTAGTTGTAATCAATTGATCAGTTAGCTGAATGGTTAATGGAAAAAGGATATTTATAAAATTTAAAATTAATTATAAAAGTAGCAAGACTACAAAGGGGAAATAAATGTAAATATGCAAGATAGAGATCAATATAATTTTAGCAGTTAATTTGAGAAACTTTTATATGACTTCTGAATATGATCTTATTTTGCAAATAAAAGTTCAAGACATTCAGTTAAATTTGAATTTTATATAAACAGTTTAATTTGTATAATCATGTTCTACACAATATTTGGATGTCCTGGGTTTTATCTGGGAGGCCAAGTCCTGAAACTATGTGTTGTTACCCTGTGTCAATTGCAATATTTTCTAGTCACACATGTTTAACTTGAACCTATGAAAGTGTCAACACTATCTTTCTGCTTAAAGGATATTCAGGGGATAAAAGATAAAAAGTTTGATGACAACATAAGAGAGAAACCAGACAGTGAAATGGACACTGAGAGGTATTTCAGCATGACTGACTCTCTCTCCTGAGAGTCGGGAAAACATTACAGAGAATGTGCAAGATTAAGGAAAATAAAGGGACACACACACACACAAATACAACATATGTCCTGGTTTGTACCTTGGTCTAGAGAAAAGACAAGTTTTGATATGTGGGAGAATTAAATAACCATTGTTCATTAAATGGAATAAAAATATATCATAAAGGAAAACAATATTTGTAAAATCAGATGATTCCACATACATACAGAATGTATGTACATATAGAATGACTTAATTTTGGGAAAATATTATTTGTGTGTGTGTGTGTGTGTGTGCTATTGATGTATCCCTGCTGACAAATCATTTTATGTGTGTTGTATGTGTACTCAGCACTCTCTCTATATATATATGAAATATCTAAAATATAGAGATATATAAATACATATTAAATATATACATATGTATATATAAAATTGTATTCTGCATAAAAACAAAAGAAATAAGTACTGACACTTCTTACATCAAACAATGTATTGTATTCCACTTTCTGTGTAAAATAAATGTACATAATGCCATTCCTTAAAATTGTAGTAATCTATAATTTTTCACTTCTTAAATGTTTTATGTAACAAATTTCCAAAGTTTCAAAAGCTGAATAAATAAGAAACAGTAAGCCTCAGGAAAATATTTAGAAATAATACCAATATCAATTAAGTTAACATTTTAGTTCCTGCACTGAATCAGTCCTTTTAAATGCTATTCTAGCACATAGGCCACCATAACTATAACTACTCTCATATACATTCAGAAATCTGTTACCTGTGTAGGAAGTACACACCCAGCCCAGAGCTCATGGGTCAAGAGAAGACTTATAAGAGTCTAAGGATGTGCACTATTTGTCATAGTAAGAAACAAAAAGAAAGCCAAAGCAAAGAAGTTGAAAGAGGAAAATCATGATCATCAAAATGTTAGGTCATAAAGACACAAAGTACTTTTAAAATCTCTATGTACAGATGTATATTTCATTTTTTGTAGAATTTATTTTTCAAGTGATGGTAATACAGGTTCAATAAACTTTTAATAACCCATTACAAAAGTGAGCTACCCTTGTGTTTGAGCATGGTATACACATTAGTATCTCTAAATCAGAGAAATAAAGATATTTAGGTGGCAGATGGCCTGAATCAGACTTTTTTAGTGTTAATTAAAACACTTAAAGGGATACATACATAGTAAGCTTTATCTTTGAACAGTCAATAAAAGAAAAAGAGTGTCTTAAAATTCTCCCCTGTTCTCACTCTGGTTCTAGACTGCAGTTGTGTCAAAAAGTTATTATCAAATATAATAAATATCCAAGATGTAAATCCATTAAGAATAGAGATTTGGCTATTAACATAATTTAAAAATAAAAACCAAGAATACATAAAATAATAACTGGCGTATACTACTGTTTGGATATTCTTAGGTTAGCCCTAAGAATTGTTCGCATTGACAAATAAGGCAACCATCCAATTGACAAAAGCATGGAAAAAATGTGTGTGGGGGGAAACATTTAATGTTGAGAATAAAACAGGACTTGAATAATAATCTGTAATTATCCTGTATCTTGAAAAGGGGTAGAATGTATTCTCTATTCCTTTATGCAATTGTACAGAGCTGAAGGATCAACCTTGCTTAGGGCTTAGTCTTTTGGCAACTTTGTTTTTTTATTTGTTTGTTTTTGGGGAGAAAGGTACTGGGGATTGAACTCAGGGACACTCAACCACTGATTATGGTGACATTATTAAAGTTTGAATGGCATAAAATTATCATTTGTCTGGAATCTTTGTTAAACTATTAAGAAAAAGTTATCTTTTACATTTAAGGAGCGAATACAAGATCTACTGCTTTAAATATTGGGTCCATAATTTCTTTTCTATGCTAGCAAATGGGGAATATATGTGATGATTATCTACGTCTTTCACTTTTTAATCTCTCATTTCTCTTCTTGGGCAAGGACAAGAAGATGATTCAGAGTACTATGAATACCAATAGGATGGAAATTTATTCATAACTACCTCCAGATCTTAACTATATAAATAAGATATGTAAAGAACTTTGTTTCAAGGGAAGCTGGCTAATTTTAAAAAGTAAATTAAAAGAGCAATTGTTCACAGTGAATTATTTTTCTAATCTCTTCTCTTTGTTGATATCATATTTGAAAATAAATTACATTACCAGAGAAATAAATAAGCAGAGATGAATTTCATTCTTGGTTACCTGACCATTAATAAAAAAATAAATGTCTTATTGGGCAAATCCTGGTTTCTCAGTAAGTATGCATAACAGCAATTAATCTAAACTACTATGTATAAAACATTTGTAAAGATGAAATTTTATGTGTAAAAATCCCTTATTTAGTAATACATGTTGATTCTTTACTAATAGAATGTTCTTATGCATTGTAAGTAAACAGCATTTTTTTAAACAAATGCATTAATTTTAAGAGTCTAAGAGAATTACATGATTTTATTTGCAAATTGTAAAGTATTTGAGATGAATTGGGACTAGGAATAATTCATTCTTTTAATTACTTCTTCACAAAAGATTGTACTCAAATATACATGTGAATGCAATCAGATTCAATTTTATTTAGTCTTTATATTGTATTCCATTGCCAGTAAAATACTACCTTACCATAATCCCTTTAGTAAATCCTCCAATAGCTAAAAAAAATGGTGATGATCTTGAAGATTGTGTCTGCTTAAAATGTGCACTTTAACTTTCCAAATTCTAACATGCTCCCTTCCAATGACCTTTAAAATACTGTTCTTACAAAGTCTATAGCTAAGAATGATCTGATATTCATAGCAATTTATTTTTTTGCATTTTTTTCTTTGTTCTTTTTAGATATACATGACACTAGAATGTATTTTGACATATTTATACAAACACTGAGCACATCTTATTTTAATTGGGATCTTAGTATTGTGGTTGTACATAATGTGAAGATTCATGTGCTGTATTCATGTATGCACAGAGGAAAGCTGTGTTAGATTCATTCCACTGTCTTTCCTATTCCTTTCCCTTTTGTCTACTCTGTGGAAATTCTATTCTTCCCCTTCTCCACCGTTGTTGTTTTTATCATCCACATATCAGAGAGAACATTCAACCTTTGGATTTGGGGGATTGGCTTAATTCACCTAGCATGATAGCTACTGAATACATCCATTTATTAGCAAATATTATAAAATCATTCTTTTTATGATTATTATTCCTTTATGTATATGTAGCACATTTTCTTTTTCCATTTATCTGTTGAAGAGCACCTCAGTTGGATTCATAGCTTAGCTATTGTGAATTGAGCTGCGATAAACATTGATGTGGCTGTGTCAAATGCTGATTTGAACTCCTTTGGATATATACGGAGGAATGGTATAACCAGGTTAAATGGAAGTTCCATTTGTTTCTATTTTTTTGAGGAATCTCCATACTGCTTTCTTTTTCATTGTACTATTCATAGAAATTTAAAACAAAACTTAACAACTAGATGGTCAAAATCTGAGTTAGATAAACTGTCAGCATTTGGTTTTATAATGGAATACTCTTATTTTTAGAGGTATTGTAGTGTACCCACAATCTGATCTAGAAAGGATTATAAGGTACATTAAGTGAAAAAGTATAAAGCTCTGTATTTAATGTCATCATTTTTATAAAACTAAAGAATACATCCACAATTTTTTCAGCATATGTGCAAAAAGGTACTGCCTTGATGTTTTATTGAGGAATGCAGACAATCCTTATCACTGGGGTAATGATTGGGAGGTTAATTACAGAGTCATGAGATATCATTTTGTACATATATCTAGTAATTATTTGGCTGTCATTAAATGTGGCAAGAGCAATTATTATGAAAAGACAATTTTTCCAAGGTAGGAAAGAGGGAGAAGATTATGTGGTTGGCAATGGACGCATGGCATAAGTATTTTTAATGTTATAAAAAAAGTTTTGTTATTTAACCTGAATGTTAGTTTACAAAACTATTTTAACAGTTATTCTTTAAAAGTGTAAATATCTTAACTATTTTATTCTTTAAGCATGAAACTCTTCACAAAATTAAGTTTTATAAAACGCAAACTTTTATGAAGGAGGACAATGTAGCTCACCTGCATATACATGTTCTAGTTCTAAACTGACCGTTGACTAAATTAGCAGCTCTCAAAATGTTAACATTGGTATTCCCTCTGATTGCTTTTTAAGATAATTCATTAGAAATTCTACATTTCTGGTATTCTAAAAGATATAACTTATACAACTGAAATATCATTATTCTTTTAAATATGACCCAATCTAAATATGATTATTCTAAGTTGACAGATGAACTTAAAATATACACAAATATTTCTTCCCTTTTATATGTCACTTTTTTCTTTATTTTCACTTTTTTTAAGGCAAAAACTATTTTATGATCACGTGTTTATTAAAATTGAATTCTATTACCAATTTGATGCTATTTCAGGTTCCCACAATGTTCAAATTTTTCAAACCTCCTTCTAAACAATGGTTCTCATTTTCTCACTCAAATTATCTAGAAATAATGTTATAAACACTTGTGCTTTCCTCCCTTCATTTACTGCTTCTGGCCTCATGCTAAGCTTTTTTGTGTATCCCGGATTGTAGTAGAGAAACTGACCCATCATTTTAATTGATCTTAAAATAATATTCGAGTTTAATCAGACAAAGACAAATTATCAAAATCCCCAAAGGTGAATAAACCATTATTTCATGTGTTTTAAATATAAATCATTATATATTATATTATAACCAAAGGTACATACTTCCCATATATTAATGTTAGTATGATCTCAAAACTTCCTGGACATAAAGAAAACTCCATTTCCAAGTTCCTGTGATAATTTAGTTTGGGACCATGGGGCTGGGTGCTGGTCAATGAAATGTGGTCAGATATGGTCACTTCAAACCAGGTCCTTAAGATACATAAACAATTCTTTCTCGGCCTGCCATGCATCAAAGAAAGCTACTTGTCATGATACTTACAGATGATTATGCAATGGGAGGAAACCACACCTTGTAGTCACTGCACAGGCTGGAGCAGTGGGGAAGATCTTGGTTCCCTGAATCACACATGAGGACAGTGAAATGTATGAGTTTATTTCACTCCATCACTGATGCTGTAGATGTGACTTGAAACCTCCATGGAACCTACTTTCCTCCTTATGAAAGGAAATAAGTATCTTGAATGGAAATGCTATAAACACACACACACACACACACATTATCTTGAAATATTAAGACTAATGAGGAAACTAAATTCACAGAATTAAAACATCAGATAATTCTTTATTTAAAAAAAACTTTTATTCTTTGTTTACTGATACATGACAGTGGAATGTATTTTGACATATCATATGTACATGGAATATAACTTCTGTTTTTGTGGTCTTACATTGTGTGACATTTCATTAGTTGTGCATTCATATAAGAACCCAGGAAAATTACATCTGATTCATTCTACTATCTTTGATTCTTCTGTATAGTAGCAAATATTTGGTAAATCTCTCACCCACAGTAGCCTTGAAATATAGCCAAATAAGGTGACTATATGAAATAATCAAATGATTGTACAGTGTCCACAAAAAAAAATCATCCAGAAGTATAATGGTCTATAGGATAGGATGAACTGAATGCTTTTAGTCCCCAAGGAATAAAAGCTATTCAATTATAAAACATAACATTTTCAAAAAGACCCAGTAAAAGGTTTTAATTAAATAGTGGAATCTAGAGCAAGGATTAGATTTAGAGATTTTATGCTTATTGCTTTTCTCTTACACCCAGTTGGTATTTATTAAGTTTAGTTAAAGAAACATGAACATGTAAAGATGAATGGCTAAAGTGGATTTTTATATTATGTCATTAAAAGGACTTTAAGACAAGCCATTCTTAGGAAGCAAAGAGAAAAGAGGTCTACTGTGTCCTCAAAAGCATTTATTGCCAGGCAGAACATGGTCCCCTTCCTCCTCTGCTCCCCGCTCTAATTCTGTTTACCAAAATTTTGGTGGAGCTGAAGCTGATGAAAGGAGGCAACAGTTTGAATATGCCAAAGTGCTTTTTCTGTCTCAGCAAATCTCTCACGAAAAGGACAAAAAAGAGTTAAGCAACTATAGTGACAGGGCAGAAAACACTCAGATAATGTCATTTAAAAAAGTAATAAGTACCTCCATTAACCTCTAGTTCCAAAGTGACAATCCACTTTCAGCAGTCACCTGTCCTGATGTGAGTAATTCTGTGGGTGAAAAAAAAGTCAATGAAACCCCAGATTAAACAGGAATCCAGAGAACCCAGGTGTGTGTGAGGAAGAGGAATTCTTCTTCCAAAGTGGAAACCTGGCAGGCTCACTAGAGGACAGAGCTGAAATGGGGAATGATGGAGGAAAGGCTGAAGGTGTGAGAGAAGGTCAAGTGGTGCTGAAGTGCCCAGGAGGACATAGATTATGATGTCCACAGCCTCAGCTCTTTCAAAACAGAGATCCAATGAGCACAAAGCACTGGGAGGAAAATGAAATTGTGAAGAACAAGGAAGATAAAAACAAAGGTGACAGGCAGGTTGACATATAAGATGCTAGGAGGAGGACTACAAAGGAGGGGCCTAGAAAATGGAGAGAAGCCATATTTTGATGCTTCTTAGAAAACACAAATTAAGGAACCTTAGAATCACAAATTCAAGAAATTTAAGAAAGCATCCCTGTGAATAATCAGAGCAATCGGTGTGTTCAAGCATAAGTCAGGTGCACCTGACTCATCCAGAGATCAACAGGGGGAAAAGACAATGTTTCATTGAACAGCATTCATTCCAAGACATCAGAAAGACATGACAGCAAACCATGATAACACACACTTATATATATATATATATATATATATATATATATATATATATATATATCACAAAAAGGAAACTGGCAGATGGAAATAATATAGAATTCATTGACGAATTACAAAGCAATGAAACAATGATTACAGGAAAGACAACTAAACTGGAAGTAACATAAGACTGAAAAGAGATGAAGTGAATTTATTTGTTTTTCAAAAAAAGGACACAGGAGGTAGACAAAGAAAAATAAAACAGCAAGGACACAGAAGAAAACTGAAGCAATAGAAAAAATACTAATGCTAAAATCTACAATTAAAATAAGCTTACTTTGCTAGAGAAAAAAAAAGAAAAAAATGGAGGATGGGTCTCAAAATAATCAAAAGGAAATAAATCAATAGAGGAAGGAAACCAGGAGGTAGGACCCAGGAAGGAGTGGGAGGTGCTGTGGAATGGTATTGGCCAAATAATATTGTTACATCCTGTGCATGTACAGACATGTAACAACAAATCCTGTCATTATGTGCAACTCTAAAGCAGTGATTAAAAAATGTGGAAATATTTTTTAAAAAACACTAAAATAAGCTTACTTCAATTAAAAATATATTTATTTCTGTGACTTTTGAAAGAAGATATATATGTATTGAAAAAATTATCCCACAACAATAAAAATTTAGGTATGTACTTATGAAACTATTGGGTATTTAAAAAAGGAAACTATCATTGGAAATCCAAATAACAAAGTTAAATTATGAATAAAGTAAAATCATGTTAGTAATGAGGTATTTAAAACATCTGCAAGAACAGAAATTAAAATGTAGAGATAGTTACGTGAACCACCTACACTCACATTTCCATAAAATTATTTCATAAGATGAACTTGATAGATATATTCACAACATTCTTATTTTTTTTCCTACAAGAATTACATGATTAATGCAATTATTTTAAGCTGATTCCAAGTACACAATATATTGTTGTTTTTTTTCATGGATTAGTATTAGCCTAATTTACAGTTGGCTAATTTAATTTATCTTCCAGCTATTGAATTCTGGCAAAATATTTTTTATTCAGAATATCCATCTCTTTTTTTTTTCTTTTTAAATTTTTATTTTTTTATTTATTTTTTTTTTAATTTTTTTTATTGGTTGTTCAAAACATTATAAAGCTCTTGACATATCATATTTCATACGTTAGATTCCAGTTGGTTATGAACTCCCAATTTTACCCCAAATACAGATTGCAGAATCACATCGGTTACACATCCACATTTTTACATATTTACATAATGCCCTATTAGTAACTGTTGTATTCTGCTTATTACTGCATTAGGAATCATAATTATCATAATGTTAGTGCCTTGGATGTCACTGGTGTTTAATTTCAAGACTGCATGATATTAATTTACATATAGTTTTTATGAAACTACTGTCCCTCTAAGGGAATCATAGAGAAGATAGAAACATCTGGGCTAAAAAATCCTTAATTCTACCACAAAAATGTTTCCAATGTGATTAATATGCTAAATCTGGCTGCTCTGCACACAGCAATTATAGTGACTTAAGTCCACAGGTGTGCAGTGGCAGGCTACTCTCTCATTGTCAATGTCATCAATTTCACTAGTCAGTATCATAACTCATCTCTTCTTAAAATAAAGGGGAAAAAAGAGGATGATTCATGAATGCATGTGAAAATGTAAATAACCAATTAATAGAAGAGTTTTTTCAGAGGAAAAACCATAAATGAGAGGGAGTATTGAATTTTTATTTTAAAAAATCAGTGCCAGTATCATGAGTGGTCAATAAAAAAAAGCTTCAAAATATAAATACCAACTAACTGTTATTTTACAGGTCAGAGAAGTTTGTTTGGTTTCAATGACTACAATGGTAATAAGGAATATGATAAAAGCAGAAAAACATGAGAAATTGATCTGGGTAAGTGGACTTTTCAAAAGCAATTTCTATAATAATAGAACATGGTTGTTTCTAGTCAATAAAACTGGAAAATAAAGAAGGCTTTTATGGATGTCCATACAAAAGTATTCAATTTGAGAAAATCCAACAGCAAATAAAATAATATATGTGAAAATGATTTGTCATCTTAAGGAGAAAATACAATTTTGCCCAAGGTAGAGATTCAATGTAACATAAAGACATCGATTCTCCTTCCAAATGATACTGGAACAACCAAACCATAAGTTTTACCAAAAATGCTTAAAACTCTTCAGCACTGGAATATTTTAAAATACTTCCCGGCTTGGTAGCCAAATAGACTTTACATATATTGCTAAGTAGAAATTAAGTAAACAAAATAACAACATATTAATTTGTCAAAGTGTTATGGGGTCAGACTTTAAATACTCTATATATTTTTAAAATTATTATTGTTATTATTATTGTACCAGGAATTGAACTCAGGGGCACTTAACCACTGAATCATATCCCCAGCCCTTTCTACAATTTTGGACAAGGTTTCACCTCACTGCATGTTTCTAAGGCTTACTTTGAGCTTGAAATCTTCCTGACTCAGCCTCCCAAGCTGCTGGAATTACAGGCTTGCACCACCATGCCCTGTCCACAACATGATGTTTTGATACACATTCATATTGTAGTTATTTCTAAAGTCAAACAAATTTATACATGCACTGCTTTCCATAGTTACCATTTGTGTGATTTTGGGTGGTAAGAGCACTTAAAAACTACTCTCAGCCAATTTTCAGTACATAATCAATACATAATTAATTATAGAACACATGCCTTCTGGTTGTTGCTAATCTGTCCATCAAATAACCAAATAATAATTATTTGGTTATAATAATACAAAAATAAACTCTGAAAATATCAGTCAACCTCTAATATAATTCTAACATATTAAATATATCTGACATATTATAATATATAATAATATATTCCTTATAATATGTAATAATACAAAATATTATTTCTGATATCAGAAATACATACTATTTATATTATAACTAGTATCCTGTAAACAACTTTTGCATATTTTCATGAAAACTAATAAACTTTTGAAAGTTTATCTACCAAGAACAAAGTATAGTTAACTGAAAAGCATTGTTCTCAAAAAAAAAAAATCAATTTAAAGTTGAATGAAAGAACAGAATTAAAAAATAAATTTAGATACAAATAAATTCACTTTTTACGCTTAAGTGTATGCAAATGAGCTGGATAGTTGAATCAAGAAAAGAATTGAGTAAAACTAGGCAGATTGCATTAGAAATTTACCATGGAAATGATCAGGAAATAAATAGAGTTCTGAATAAATGCCTCTGATAAATTATCATTTCACAGCATGCCCACAACTATATATACAAGTTTTAGTCTGTGATATCTATAGTAGCTAAAGTGTTTTCCTAAGGATTTATAAATCTATGTTTGTAAGTTCACTTGAAACAAGGAAATCAGCTTTGAAAATTCAAATTTATTTTTTCATTTAAGAATGCATAGCAATTAGCCATATTTTATCACATGTGAACTATTAAATATTTAAAGAGAAACCACATATGGGAATTATATTTCCAGAGGGTCTAAATGGAATAGATAGGTAAAACAATAAAGGATATGCTTTGAAAATTTTTATTTTATAGAATTTGAGAAAAAAATTGAAAATTAAAGATAATATACATAGTATGCTTTCTATGTTGATATTAATAAAGGTGGTATTGCTCCATGGCCTCTTAATCTCCCCAAAATGCTCTTATCTACACCTTCATTTTGAGACTATTATAAAATTATTGACTATTTCATAGAATTATACATTGTCTTTTGCAACATGCACTTAAATTAAAACAGAATTTTTTTGAAATGAGTTAATGACACAGGCATGTAACTATGTAAATAGCAGTGCATTTCTTTCATAATTAACATTAAAAATATTTTTAATCCACTGTCAGTACTGGCTAATTTTAAAACTTTTGGTAAATAACATGAAAGATATGTTTCAAAATAGAGAAGCAGTTTGGTTAAGATAAAGTAACATGTCACAGAGTTTGGCAACATTGTTTATTTTATCTGTATTTCCTAACCTTTGTTTTCATGAAATTAGTCTGAGTGCAGCATGTGTCCCAAATCTATTTTTACTCTTTCATTATAAATTATTGTCTTGTGATTTAACAGCATTTATAGAAGAAAGATCAGAATTCCAGCACAGAACTAGGAGACTGGGATTGCATGTGGATGGGATTCTTCTCAAAGGAGAAGCCAGTCATGAAACTCCTTTGAAGATGTCTGGAATTTGAAAACTTTGATCACCAAGGCAGCATCAACTCTAGGAAGACTGCAGAGCACATGACCCAAAACAGTACCTGTATGTTGCAATACCATTCAAGATTGAATGGAATTTCATGCTTAGGAAAATGTCCTACAACATACATGGTATTTTGGTATACAAATAAAAATTGCAAAGATGCAAATTTGGAATAGGAATGTTTACCCATGCCTATGTCACAAATTATATTTAAAATATACAATTCAAAGACATTATTTTTTTCTTCCTTGGAATTTTTACTGTGAAAAACTGGAAAGCATGTGGTACTTATTTCTGTCTGCTACCAAGACTAAAGATGTTCCATTTTTCTTCCAAAGGTAAAGTAAAGAAAGCTGGACCAGTGGAAAGGCCAAAATGTGGATGCAGGCTAACTCTAGGGAAGCATCTGATTATATAGATTTGCTTAATCAGGATTCCTCAGAGAAGCAAAACCAATACATAGATGGCTAGATGATAGATAGATAGATAGATAGATAGATAGATAGATAGATAGATAGAAAGATTTATTATTGGAATTGGTTCATGAAATCATGGAGGTCGAGAAATCTCAGGATATTCTGTCTTGAAGCAATAGAGTCAGGAAAGCTGGTGGTATAATTCAGCCTGAGTCTGAAGAGATTGTATGTTGCTCACTGCTTTAGGGGAAAAATAAAAATAAACTGTACTTTGTTCACCAATTCAAATGCTAATCTCTCCCAGGAACATGCCTGGAATGTTTTACCAGCTATCCAGGTATCCCTCTGCCCAATCAAATTGACTCCTAAAATCAATCTTATTAAGTTCACCCTTTCTCAATTTGACACCCATACACAGAATCTTTAGAACATACTTAATTTCAAAAAATAAAAAAGAAAAAGAAAATAACTAGCTCATAATTCCAGATAGCATTATACTACTATCCTGAACACAACTTGAAATACATTAATCCCTTTCCAAGAAAAGGAGGCAAAGGCCTTTCTTCATACTGCTTCTTCTGTATCTTAAATATCATGTTCAATAATTAACAATACTTACAAACTGCTATAAACTGAATATATCTCATGTGCCATAGTAAGGGAATAGGAGGTGAAAGAAAACAAAAATATACGCACAATACATGTATATATATACAAATGAACATATAATAAACTTAGAAGGAAATACTCATGAGTTTTACCTTTCATCTGCTGGATCATATGGCCCAACTAGCAGAACAGATCAGAAGGTAGCCTGGACCCATTGAAAAGCCTTCTCTTGTCCTCAGCCTCACTCAAAACTAGCACCCTTTTAACTGACTCATTGAGTCAGAATAACATATCCAGATGAGGAATGTGTTGACTCCAAAATCCAAATAGGCCCAGTCAGCACTTTATCTCTTTCTTAATTGTAGAAGGTGGTAAATTTGACAAATTGCCCTTTAGCTTAGAAGAGATGTATTGACATACCCCAAACCACTGCACCTCTAAACATTTACCCAGATGTAAGATTCCTGAATTTTAGTCATATTTCCTTCTTGTCCTCTGACATGTAAATGTCTCACCAGTGAGTCTAGAATATTTGCTACTGCTCATTCATTATATCCATCAGCATAATGTCACCAGTGTAATGAACAAGTGTCCTATCTTGTGAAGAGGAAGACAACAAAGATCCCTGGGAACTCATTTGTGATCTAGAACTAGAGAGTGAAAATATCCCTAAGGAATAACAGTGAAGCCTTGCCAGTGGAAGGCCATCTGATTCTGGTGGGCATAAAAGATGGGTTCAATATTTATAAATCAATTCTTGTAAATCATCATATTAACAGACTGAATAAGAAAACGTTATAAACACATCAGTTGTTCAGAAAAAAAAATCAATAAAATTAAATTTATATTTTTGATTTAAAAAAACACTCAAATCCTAGTAGGATAAGACAACTGTCTTAACCTAAAGAAAGCCTAAACCTATAGCTTACATATTTAACGGTGAGAGATCAAGCACTCAACCCTTAGGATGAGAGATAAGACAAAGATCTCCCTTTATACATTCCCATTTTAACACACACTGAATGTGTTCATTAGTATACACAAATAAAACAAATAGAAAGCAGAAATACTGAAAAAGGGAAAAACAAAACAAAACAAAACTGTCCACATCCACTAACAACATGATTATACACAGAAAAATGAAGCCCAAAGGCTTAGAATTAAAATGTGAATTCAGTTAGGTCAGATACAAAACCAATTTTAAAACCTTATCTTATTTCTACATATTGTCAATATATAACAATAATTTGAAATTAAAAATATCATTGATAATAGCAACAAAAAGAATAATCAAATATAAGTCTAACAAAAGCACTGAAGAATAAGACAAATTTTCAGTAAATGAAGGGATGCTCCATGTTCATGGATTTGAAGGTGCAACACTGTTGAATTGACTGATGTTAATTATAAGTCAATTTTTTAAAGTAGCAAAAGAGAGTTTTGGATTGAGGATTAACATTTCTTAACACTGGGAAAGCTAAAATGCATTCATTTGCATATGCAAATCACCACATGAAAGTGGTTGAGTTCAAACACTCAAATGTATTGATTTCACATATATTTAATATCTTTCTAAAACCACAATAATATATGGATCAAGTCACTTATGTAGCACATGACAGACAGTTTCTTTCTGTCCATAGTGCACATGTCCAAAAACTGTGGCACTGGCTAAAAAATAAAATCAGCCCACATTTTCTGTTTGTTCAGTTTGGGTTTTGGCTTAAAATAATTTACAAATTTGAAAATTATTCTCCAACTTCTAAAATGTTAAGAAACCTCAAGTATATATTAGGTCTCCTACTTCTATTACAAATTCCTATCTGCATCTGGCCCCTGTTTCTAGTGATGATAATCAGTCATACCTATAGGACAAAACAGCTGTCTTCTCTTGAAACAAAGTTCATATGTTCAGTTCAACATCTGTTGAACAAATTTCTTTTCCCTCTTGATCTTCCTTGGAACTGAAATTTGCATCCTATGTTTTAGGCTTTGTATGAGCAGTAAGAAATGTCAATGTGAATTATTTAGATAATAATACACATTTCTCCACAAATGATCAAATCCTAGGGCCCTAAAATATGAAGTTTTGCATCTAATTATAAGTAAAATATAGGAGAGGATTATACTTCTTGCTAATGCTTAATAAAAAAAAAGTATCTAGGACTTTGAAGTTATAGACTAAACAGTTTCAAGATTTCAAATGTCCAATTCTTTCCAAGGTAAGCCTATCTCAGAGTTTTTATCCAAAATCCTTTTGGAAAGTAAATACTTTGAAATTTTACAAGTAAATAAATAGCATTTGCCATAGTTTTATAAGATTTTTCAGCAATTTACTTTTGATATAACAGCCTTAAGAAAATTTAATAATCTAAAAATTAATGATTTTAGCTTTTTTACTGTGTGCTTTTTTTTTTTTCAAATCTGTCCCTTAATCAAAACCAGTATAGAATAGTTGTTACAATTTTTTGATGTAGCATGACTCTAGTGCCATTACTTTTGTCATACTGAGATTATCATCATGCTTTGGGACAAATTGGTCCTACTAGCAGTGCATCATGTAGTCTCATCTGACAATGGCTTGTGAAGGAACTCATGATCACAGTATATAACATTGATTCAAGAAACGTTTAATCTGTGTCTACTATACAATTAATACTGGGTTAATTAGAGGGCAGAGGAATGTGTGTTAGATTCTCTATAGCTTGTAGTCAGGAGTTATGAATATGTGTTAACCATACCATTTGAAGGTGTGAGGTATTTTACATTCCCACTACTTATCTTCCAAGCTCAGGACAGATACTGATGAAGTTCTGTTGCAGTCTTAGGCTAGTTTCTTCAAAGACTCCTCAAAGGCTGCATTCCTTTGATGAACCTCAAAGCTCTTGTTTTGAAGCAGGAAGTCAGTGACTTGGAAACTGACTTCTGTGTTATTTTCTTTTTAAATATCATGATTTTTATATATATATTATCTTGAACTTTTAGTAGCAAGGTGTCAGGGACAAAAATTTTTTAAACCATATTCTTCATCTTAGGCAAGAACCAATATATAGAGATCTTTGTTTCTGTTATTGCTATTCTAATTTTAAGATTCCAATCTAAATATTGAAATGAAAACAAACAAAATAAGTGACCATAAAATAAAGAAAAGCATAATTTTAACAATAAGCTAATATTAAAATTGAAATTTGCATTCAAGCCCTACTAAAACTATAAAATGTTATGTTCTCTTTGCTGATGCTCATTTTAAACCTGATTCAGCTTGTAGTGAAATTTGTATCACCATATGTACTGGGTTTACCGAGTTTTGAGAAATGAGAATGTGCACTTAATGAGAAAGGTTTTTTTTTTTTCATGTAAATCTTAGGTTATATCCTTAAAAAAATGTCCTCATCAAATTTATTGGGAAAAATATTATATACACATAAGATGCTAATATTGACAATCTTAAAGGGAATGTGAATATTTTAAAGGAAATACTATTTTCTATCAAACTTAATATCATGACAGTGGATTAGTGGTGAAATTCAAGCACCACTGCCATAAAACACATATGCACTAGTGATTCTTTGGTGCTCTGCAGTCTCTGTGTTCTTATATAATGAAACCACAAAGATAAAAAGGAGTGTGGCAATCATTTTCCTCTTAGGCTTGCTACACTAAGCTCAGACATGTAGATTTCTTTCAGGAATTAATGAATATTGTTTCTGACAGGTTATGATTTAAAATATTGTGATTCAGTAAATCATTCACTCAGATAAGAAAATTAATTTCAGAATGACTATTGTAAGAATTTGCATTTGTAGAAGAGTAACAGTTTTTATTCACCACGTTATAAAAAGCAAGAACAATTTGATTGTTTTTCCATAATCCTTTTACTGGGGTGGGTTGTTGAGGGGGGAGGAGAAGAAGAAGAAGGTGGTAAAGAAAAGAGAATGAATCGACATTTAAAAACTCTTCAAACTTCCCATTTTCCTTATAATTTTACAAGCTCAAAAAATAAAAGCAAAGACAAAATTTTTTAACTCTGTGTTCTTTTAAAAGGAATTTTTAGAGATTAAATTTCATTAAAAAGTTCTCAAACAAAATTGTAAAAAGTGGGACTTAAGATTTTATTTTTTTTCCTTTAGGGTTGTGGCTCATTGTAAACTGAACTTCATCATTTCCTCAAATGCAGGGAAGCTCATTTAACTATGTTGTATCTGAACTTGTCAACAGATTTGAGAGAAGCAATTTCACATGTCAGAATGAGAAAGCACTGAGGGGGAAAAAAACAATCTTTTAAAATTCAATCTCTATGTTATGATGCATTATTTTTCCCTGTAATGTTATCCTTTGAGGTATGCATAAGTCCTAGGGTAGTCAATTAAAAGATTTAAAAGCCCTGTAGCCACATTATGAATTATAATTATTTGAGCAATCTGCTGCTCAGGTAGGTAAATGACCATGTCAAAAAGTAGTTTGAAAATAGTAATGCTGGCACAGAGAAAAGTCAAAATATGTCTTCCTTGTTGAACTTGACATTGCAACATAATTTCTTAAACACTTTGTCTTTCTATGTCAGCTCTTTGAGGCAGGTTACTGAAGTTTGATTTTTTTCAGAAGAACTCTGCAGATAATTACACTTATTCTTATTTAAATTACACCACAGATAAGAATCCCAGTCTATTAAAACAATCTGCCCACAAGTACCTAACACTTACTGCTTCAGTAAATCTTTTTTTTTTATTAGTTACACATGACAGTACAATGATTTTGACATTTCATACATTTGAATCAAATGGGGTATCATTTCTCATTTTCCTGATTGTACAGGTTGCAGAATCACATGGGTCATACAGTCACATATATACCCACAGCAATAATAATGTCTATTTTATTCTGCTGTCCTTCCTATCCCTCCTTCCCTGCCCCTCCCCTCCCATCACTTCTCTCTACCCAATCTAATGTGACACACTTCTTTTTTTTTTCCTCCTCACAACATCATACATGTATTCTGTATAACGATGAGGGTCTCCTGCTTTAGTAAATCTTGACAGAATTTTTTTCTGTTGCCAAAATCAACTATCACCTGTCCAACCTGACCCTTTCAAATCTGATTTCACTTTCTGTCTTCTCTCCTGCCAGCAGGCACTTGGATCCAATTCAGCCTCTGGACACTCCCTCTGTGAGGTGTGCAAAGGAGACAAATAGATGGGAATAGCGGTAACACGAGGTTAAGAGAATAATTTTATAAAATGAGCCTATTGTACTGACTCCCCACATGCTTTTTTATTTTTATTTTTTTGCCAAAAAGCAATCTGGTGGAAGCACCCTTCCAGGCTGAGGGAACAGGAAAATGTCACATTGCTCAACAAACTAAGGCAGGGAACAGAAGGCCTGGCAATCTATACAGATAAGGAATGATGGGGTGGAGAAGATAGGGGCTAGTTATCAATAAAAAAAAGACAAGGGGTTGTTAGGGGAGGAGGCTAACACCTCCAAACACTGTCCCCAAGCCCAACCAGTTGCTAATACCTCCAGGGATCCACTTCCCAACATAGGTGATTATCCCCTGGACTGCCCCTTCCTGTCCTTAGGCACATACACAGAGAAGAAGTGGAAAGTGTATGTGTTGGGGTGGGGGGGTTCTGGCACGGTGTATTAAAAATCAAGACACACCCTCTATCACCAGCACCCAGCTCTGGGCCCCACTTCTCTCAAGAGAAGTCTATCTCCGTACTTTTCTTAAATAAAATTTGCTTTCTGTGCTTGCCTTGGTGTTTCTCTGGTATTTAGTCTTCAGCCCCAGGGAAACTAGGAGCCCTTCCTGATCTCCAAGTTGGTATCACAGCATCACTTCAGTCATAAAACCCCACCAGCAACAATAAAATTCCCATGATCCTGGAAAACCCTGAAAGTCCACCTAGAAACACTCTATTGGGAAGTTAAGAGACACTTTCTCACTTAAACATGAAGCATTTTTACATCCAAAAATTCAAAGAGAAAAAGCTTAATATTCTGTATTCCAGACTTAGTTCATGACCTATTCCAGGTTAGCATGAGGTGTTAAGCAATATTCGTCCTAGGAAAATCTCCAATGATGTACACTCCAGCAGTTCAAGAAGAGCAAATGCATCTATCACTGAATGGAACTGAGGTAAGGATTTAGGATTAAGAGAGAAATGCTGAATCTTGAAGACATGCCCACAGGACATTGAGATGCAGAAAGCACAGCTGTAAATCTTGAACAACATTCCCTTGATCCATGCCCTTATGAGAGGAGGGAAATATGCAAGTTCCTGGAAAACTGGCAAGACATTGTGCAGCTCCACCCTGGCTCCATCTTCAACCCAGCTCCTGATAAGCTCTCGGGGCTTCTCACTCTTGAGATAGTCTGCATTCTGTCTCCAGTGTGTATCTACCTCCCTGAAGAAATGCCTTTGTCTGGCTCATGCTCAAGTTCCCATCACATATGCCAAGGACCCCACTGCTCCTGAGTTGAGTTCCCTCTTTCCTCTAGGCTCTCCTGACAGAATGAAGCACCTGCAGTTGAGTTTTATTAGAAACACATGAAAGTGCTTTAGACTTAAAATGAGATAAGGCAATATATAATGCCCAAGTGTATTCCATCCATTTATTCAAGAATTAATAAAATATTATTTCATAAGAGCTAAGTTGCCCGTGAAATAGATATTAAGGTACTGTGGTTTAGATAAAAAATGTCCCCCAAAAGCTCGTATGTGGGACAGTGCAAGAAAGTTTAGAGGCAAAATAATTGGATTATGAAAGTTTTAGCCTAATTAGTAGATTGATTTATTGGTTAATACATTGGTTAATAATAGGAATTAGCTGGGTGGTAACTATAGGCAGGTAGGGTGTGGCTGGAGGAAATGGGTCATTGGGGCATATCTTTAGGATATCTAGATAGATAGATAGATAGACAGATAGATAGATAGATCAATCTATCTATTGATCTACACACACACACACACACACACACACACACCTTGGTGAGAGCAGAAGTTTTTCTCTCTCTGCTTCCTGGTTCCATGGCATGATCTACTTTCCTCCATCACACCTTCCCACCATGATATTCTGCCTCACCTTGGTCCCAGAGCAACCAATTTGGCCATCCATGAACTGAAAATTCTGAAACTGTGAGGCCCCAAATAAACTTTTTCTCCTCTAATTGTTCCTTCCAGGTATTTTGGTTACAGTAGTCAAAAAGGTGACTAAGACATAAAGTAATTCGCCTAAAGATCCAGATCTTAGAATAACTGCAACTGAGATAATTTAGCATTAGCTTGAGTTAATTTCATAATAAAAATAAGAATTTCCATGATTGTTTTATTTAAATCTATAAAAATTTTATTATATCTGGGTTCAAATATCATTAATCTTGACCATTGATGAAAACCAGATACACACTCAAAAAATTGTATTATTTCTCATCTGTATAGAAAATAAAAATGTATGTTTACATACAACATTTTCCCAATAGCTCATGAAATACTTTGTAATCTTGTTAGAAAGCATCAGCCAGTTCCTTAAATCATTTTTTTTTTTTTGCAGGGGTTGGGGGTAAGTACTGGGGATTAAACGCAAGGGCATTCAACCACTGAGCCACATCCACAGCCCTATTATGTATTTTATTTAGAGACAGGGTATCACTGAGTTGCTTAGTACCCTGCTGTTGCTGAGGCTTGGTTTTGAACTCATGGTTCTCCTGTCTCAGCCACCTTAGCCAATGGGATTACAGTTGTACACCACCATAGCCAGCTCAGTTTCTTAAACTTTGGTGTTAAAAATTAAATGGTACGCACTTTTCAAAGTTTGGATTTTAAATCTCTACCCGCAGTTCTAGAATCAGTCAGATAGATGCAGATCTTAGGTATCTGAATTTTTAAAAATATTCCATATAATTCTTCTACATAAGTGCAGTTAAGGTCACATTAAGAAACTGCTCAGTTTGATTTCACAGTATTCAATCAAGGATTCACCTAATAAATAAGACCTGCATCTTTCTGCTCAAAAGCCTTTAAGCAATTCTACCGCCCAAAACGTACATCTGTTTCTTTTCATGTTTTGTCAATGTCAACTATATAAACACTTGTTTTAACGTTTAAATAGGCATTAATTACCAAGTTTATATGCTCTTCTTGGGAGAGGATACTAAAGAGTTCTGATATTATTAAAAAAACATACATTTTCCGAATAATGTACAATGAAACGAGAATGTGCCTTCAGTGGTTAATGTCTTTGAATATTATGAAAATAGAACTTGAACACACTTCAAACAATGAGCCAGTATGCTAAAGAGCATGCTTTGGCAGAGAAGCCACCTCCCATAGTCCCTGACTCCATACAGAGGTTTTGCTCATGTCATAAGAGAGTATGACTCTGGCCCCACTGACTCTCAAGATCTCTAGCATCTGTGGTAGCCTGGACACACTTCCAGCGATACATATCAAAATCAGATAACTTGACCTTATATGCTCTTCAAACTATGGACAAAATAAATTTCACAGCAATTTATTTAGATGAGACAATAAACACATGGCATATAAACTCACAGTCCAAGGAAACAAGAAGCTAGAAAATGATACATATACTTCTTTTTTTTTCTTCTTTTTCTTTTTCTTCTTTGTCTTTTTCTTCCCCTGTAGTTCATAGAGAGTGAAAACCAGAGTGATTCCAATGAGACTTGATAACCACGTCTCATTTCCTTAGTCCTTGACTTCTGCTAAGAATCTGAGAACTCCATACCAACAGAAGCTGTTCGAACCTGATTGTTTTATGTTAATTTCTGTTTATGATTTCACATAATGTAAATAATCTCTTTGTTGAAATGTAACAAGAAACACGAGACTATACAGGTCAAATTAAAAGAGAAAAGCCTTCGGAATTAAAAAGATGACTGATTATATGATTGATGCATTTTTATATCCAAAATGCTATCAAAATCACTTTAAAAAGTATTTATTTACTCAAACTTATATATATATATATATATATATATATATATATATATATATACAGTTTGGGTAGGGAAAAACCATTCATTTTTTAGTTACATTTACTACAACCCTTTATTTTACTAATAGACCAAATTTTGGATGTGGTCATTTCAAGTAGAAAAATGATTTAGATGTACTAAGTCAACTATTTTTGTTTGCTTCAAGAATTTAAAACAATTCCCACTGGCAACACTGTATTTTGGTTCTTTATGCCTCTGGAAGAAACAATTTTAGAAGTGGCACTGGAGTGCTACAACCTTTAAAGTCTGTTCTGGTGTTTTGTTTCAGAGAAGAGGACATAATGATGAGTGCTGCCTTCAGTGAATGCAATCTTAATGGACATGCCTTGGAAGTATCATGATACCTCCTTGGGCATAGGGATCCTTCCTAGAGCTTCCAAATGTGGTCAAAGCTTAGAAAGTAGCACCAATGAAGCAGTCTCATTCAGCCTGAAAGCATAGCATGGTGTATTTGGTGTACTGAAGTAGCTGACCTGGGTTCAAATTCCACTAACTCCACTCTTCTGTAACGTTAAGAATGTATGTGATATTTGGTTGTCTCATCAGTTAAATAGACCAAAGTATGTTCCCCAACTCAGCATTTGTAAATCTGAAAATTGTGCACCAATTTTTTAAAAATTCCTTTACTTAATGAATAGCCATGTATACTCTATATATGCAAGTATGCATCTGCAAGATACTACAGAGAGGTATACTCCAGAAGTATCCTTCAGGCTTCTAGTTAGAATGTGTGACTGAGTTAGAATGGGCACATTTCTGTGCTAGGGCTATGTCTGTGTCAGAAGGAACTCCTGCTTGCCACGAATGGTCATGGACGGAAGTTGTCACTCTTCCAGAGCAGCATCAGTTAGCACTGGGCCAACAGCTGCACGGCAGTGATATCCACAGCAGTGAGCTCTCAGTGCAGCCATGTGGCCTGCTGAAACCATTGCCAGGACAGAGCAGGGTGTTCCCAGGGAGAGAGGGGTGTCACACAGTGGAGGAAATTACACACCTTTTTCTTTGTATCCTTTGCCTCTAGGGAAAATCTTAGAAAATATCCGTATTTCTCTTTTGGAGACTCCCTAAATTAAGTAAGTTAAAATGTGTCTTTTCTTTAGCATCAGCGATATAATAATATATGTTTAAGCTAAAACTAGATAAACACTTCATTTCATCTCTTATCATAAAAAAATTTATAAATTGTTTTGTGTTTCTGAACAAATGGGAAAAAATGTGAGAGCTTTAAGTCAATTCCTCTAAAGGAGCACACAATGCATTAAGCAATGTCCTAACATGATTACTGACTTTCTTCTACTTTTCTTTAAGATAGAAGTCAAAAATCACTGAATTTGTTCTTTAATTATCCAAGAAAATTAATGTGTGTACATACAAAAATATGTACATATGTAGTCAAGTTTATTTCAGATAAATAATAAATATACAGGGCTGTACATCTCAAAAGAACACAGAGGCAGAGCACTTGCCTAGCATGCTAAGATCCTGCTACCACTCTCACACACACAAAGTTATATAAGATTCCAGAAGAGGTAAAAACAAGGTAAAATTTTCTTTAGTGTGATAAAAGAGAAGCTGAATGACTTAAGAAAGAACTACATCAGAAGTGATTGCTAACCAAACTGTGCTCCCAGGAAGACCAGCATAATCATTTAATAGATTGCACAATTGTTACCATATTATCCCAATCCCATTCCTACCAAAAGCTCATTATTCAGCCCACTGGAGGAATTCATTTTACTGTAAATTCAGCATATATTTTGTAGAAGTTATTAATAGATAAGAATTATTTCAGCAATACATTTAATTTAACACTAAATTTTCTGGAACATTATGTATTAACAATTCCCATTATTTTAAGTCATTCTTTTCAGCTATTGAGCTATAGTTTAAATCTCAAATTTTATGGATGCCCCAGAAAGAAATCATTAAAATATATGGGCAATGGATATTTTTAGATTTTCATGAGAATAGCCACATATTGTTTTTTACATATTTTTTTACAACGTAGGTATATAAATTATGAAGGGAATAAACATAAATTTAGTAGGTTAGTCAGATGGGAGGTATATGATATTCTCTGGCTAATGAAATGTTGAGAATATATGTGGAGTTAGATTATCAATACTAGGAAGGTATTGAAACAACATGAGAGATTTTGGTGGCTAGATCTTAAGAGTGGTTATTAGAATGAAAGAAACTTGAATGCTTGGGTGTCACTGCTAGAATATACACCAGAACAAAAGAATGTCTGAATTGGGCTGGGTGTAAGTTTGCAAGTTTAATTATATACTATGTTGTGCACCTGAGATATTAGATCTGTTAGCTAACTCAGGTCAACATTAACAGCAGTGTTAAAAACACCTGAAGTGCACATTTTGATTTAAACTCACACTACAAGGAGTAAGTAGGAGAAAAACATTAAAAATAATAATAATAAAAGAAGGACTTGGAAATTGAGAATATTAACCTGGGAGAGCATTTCAGGGAGTGTTGAAAGAAACGTTCCAAAAGGGACATGGACTTTATGTTACCAAAAATGAGATTCAGACCTCAGAGGAGGTGTTTGTTGATTTAGGGAAACTTAAGGTGGTGCTGATAAAGAATCAAAAGGAAAGTTCTAGTAATAATAAAAAGGTAAAAATAAGACTCTAAGGTAATATTCTAAAGGAAAACAAGAGTCCACTTGTTGTGTCTATAAACTTTCTGCATTTCAACAAAAACTACAGTTTGCAAGCATGATTTTTTTTGTGAGAGTTCATAAATAGAAAATAAACAGAATTTTCTTTTATAATGAAGTGTTACACAGATGAAAGAAATTAAGCCATTAAATCTCTTTTTCACCATTTATAAAGCTGTAAGGACTGACTTGAGTTTGCATGACCAATTAATTGGGAATTGTCATATTTTAACACATTTCATCTAAAATATATAAAACAAAAATATATAAATGTATGTATTCCATTATCTCAAAAGAATTATTTTAGGTAAAAAGATACTCTGTCTTGTATTGTCAATTAAAGTTGAGTACTAAACTAATACATAATATTTTTAACATAAAGGCAATTGAAAAATGTCTGATTCAGCTTTGAAGGTGTGAATGTTAGAGCATCAAATGACAGTACAACAGCATTAGAGGGACATCTACTGAGCAAACAAGTTCTTCCTGTGGCAGCAAGTATAAAAGGAGAAAGAATTATTGTTTAAAATATAGAAAAAAAACCAAATTCTCCTAAATTTCCATAAGGAAATATAAGATATTTGAATTCAAGCAATCAGTTATTTTTTAATTGATTGTGACAGCACAACTAGTTCAACATGGATCTCCACTGCATTGACACATCACAAAATATACATTATTACCAAAGCATTCTGACGTGTTGACTCATGATCTGTTCCAGTTCTACAAAACTTTAAGTCTAGAGGAATATGACTTTAAGAATATAGCACAGTCCCCCATCTCTCTCTCTCTCTCTCTCTCTCTCTCTCTCTCTCTATATATATATATATATATATATATATATATATATATATATATAATTATTATATTATTATTATTACATGTGTTGATAAGATTTGAACATGCTTTTAAAAATTCTAATTCCATTTTGCGTTAATTTTGAGTTTTGTCTTACTACCTAGGAGATCAAATTTTCTCTTTTATGGTATGTTAATTTAAATTCAATTTGTTCTTTCACTCTTCCACCTACTCCTTGTAGTATAAGTTCTATTGAAATGACTTATGATTTCTACTAATGAAATGCCTTCGTGTATTATGATGTCTCTCTATATATATTTGCTTAGGAGATAGGTATATATTAATTTAGCAGGCAATAACACTGTGGTGATGTGAGCTTAATTGCATAACCTCATGTCACAAAAGCAGGATGAGTCATGAACCCTGACTTTGAAAATCAAGTTCAACACCCTTTCCAAAGCTCAGAAAAGCTGTATTATTTAAAGGCTGAATTTCCTTACTAGAATACTTGGCATTCTGTTGGTAGGAATTTAAACTAGTACAGTCATTACAGAAAAGAGGATGAGGTTCCTTTGCAGAATTACTCACAAAAGCCAAGAAATGAGAACACACTGTCCATCAACTCATGAATGAATAAAGAAAATATACACACAATGGAATACTAGTCATCCATAAAAAGGGCAAAATCCTGTTATGTGTGACAATATGGAGAACTGGATATTATTATGCTGAATAAAATAAGCCAAGCACAGAAACACAAGTACTACATGATCTCACTCACATAATATAAAAAGTTGATCTCAAAGAAATTGAGAATATAATGGTGGTAACCAGAATCCAGGGAAAGTAGGAGAGAAAAGAAAACAGTAAAAGTTCATCAATCCCTATTAATTTATACTTAGATAAGAGTAAGAAATTATGAAGCGTTAGTGCAAATTAGGGTGATTAGAGATAATGATAATAAACTATACATTTCAAAAAGCTAGAAGAAAGGATTGTACAACATGCATTCATTGTACAGATTACTGGGGTTCAGTGCAATGTTTTTATTTATGCATACTGAGAATATACTCAAGACAGGATTTTGAATGTTTTCAGCATAGAGAAGTGATAAATTTTCAGAATACAGAAATGTTTACCCTGACTTGAATATTACACAATGTGCATGTATCAAAACATCACACAGAACCCAATATATATGTAAAATTTTTGTAAAAACCACTTGGCTTGAGTCAAAAACAGAGTAGTGAGAATTTATCATTTAAAATAACATATCCTGATCTTGGGGCCATCATATACAGTCTCTAATTGGAGAATAAAATTGCCAAGTTTTTAAAAAATGTCATGTATGCTTATTTGATACTTTGTTTATATAATATTATCTTCAATATTTAAGGCTATTTTAGAATATTCTGATCACATTTTAGTTTTGCCATATGTTTATGGTAATTTCCATTTATGATGCTTTTATGTTTCTTATCAATAAAACAGATATTTTAAAGATGAACTTTGAATCAATAAAATCACAATCTTAATGACAGAACAATTTTTGTTTGAAAAGAAGTAGAATGAGAATTGCTCTTTGAATATTTTAACCAGTACAAAGTCAGAAATGCAGATACTTCTTCTAATGCTCTGGGAAACTTCTGCAGTTACATGTGTGTTGATAAGATTTGAACATGCTTTTAAAAATTCTAATTCCATTTTGCGTTAATTTTGAGTTTTGTCATACTACCTAGGAGATCAAATTTTCTATTTTATGGTATGTTAATTTAAATTCAATTTGTTCTTTCTTAATTTATTTCATCAGTGAGCAAGTTTTCAAGCAACATCTCTCATCAAATTTATGTTAGGGGATGACTTTTCCTCTTGGCCTAGATTTCCTTCTCAAGCTCTGTTGTGTGTTTTCAGGAGCAGACGAGATGCAAGATAAATGTTTACGATGATGTTGATGCTGCTGCTGACGGTACGTGAAAACTGATGAATCCTGCCAACAGGAATCATTGCACCTACATTGAAATCAAAAGAAAACTCAATGGAAGTGAGACAGAGAAGATGACTAAACGTGTTCAGAGTACTAAAGATTAACGTTCTTTAAACGGCACCATCCCATGCTTTCTGCAAGCCAATTTTGCTTTTCGTTATTTGAACATAGTGTGACAAAATAAACTCTTGAGTCTAAAAACATTTTAAACCTTTAATTTAAATAGTTTGAATAATGTGAAAGTACCTGATTGTCCTGCTTGTTCATAAAAGACCCTAATTTTATAGCTGTGCCTTATGAGATATTTTTTCTGTCTCCATTTAAACCAAGGAGATAAGAAAGCACCTCCTTAAAAATCTTTAACTGTAAATAATTTTAATTTCTAAAAATGTATCAATGAGTGAATGAAAGACTGACTTAATTAATTAATGTGTGTGCCTCTCAATACATTTTAAAATTGAGACAAATGAGTTGTTATATTATTAAATATAGATGATGTGGCTATGGTATTTCCAAAAGGAATAGGTATATTTTCTGTATTCTTTTAACTTTCTGCTAAGCTTGCTAGGAATTCAGGCAAGGCATAATGGGATACTCATATACAACATCTAATTTTTTGTGTGTCAAATTAAACCACAGACTCAAGTGTCTGCCAATGTGTTTCTGGAAGAATTCAGCATTGAAATCAGTAGACTTGCTAAATAGATTTCCCTCCCCTATGTGAACAAGCATCACCCAATCTCTGACCTTTGTTGAGTTTCTTCGTGTCAGGTACCAGAGATCATTCTTGTGCATAGTTTAGTTTATTTAAGAGTTTTAATCTTTCAACTACAACATAAGATATAGCTAAAGAGCTAAACCTAACTGAATGGCCCCAACTCCCATCTGCATTTACCTTTCTGAAACCCAGAGTATACTGATTAGGAATATTCCTTTTAAAAATGAAATGAAGTACTTAACAAAGGGTGGGGGTCAAGACAGAAGGCCAAAAAAGAGCACCAATTAGTAGAATCATGTATTTTAATTTTCTATATTAATAAGAAGTAGTTGGTTGGTATAGAACAAACTTACATTCACAATAAGTTACACATGTATTTTTCACATCAATCATATTTAAGTCACTGACTCCTCTTGGAGGCTGGGAGAATATAAATATGCCCAATATGTTTTTTCTAGAGATGCAGTATTTTGGTTTTTAAATAGAAGATGTTGCTTTCTTTCTGTAACAAGCCTTACTATTGACAGTTTTGTTGCTTGATTAAGCTACTATGATCTCATATTATAGTATTTTCTAAATATTTCAAAGGACTGTTAATTAAACTTTATAATTTAAATGATCTTTAATATTTGTTTGAAAAGGTAAACAATCCAGAAATTTCCTTGTAATTTTGCATTTTACAGAACAAAAATGTGAAATTCAGCTCACCAAAGACAGGCAGGAAAGAAAGAATCTAGGCTCCTGGATATCACAACCTGCCTTTCTAGCCTTTAAACTACATCCAGCATGAGGAAGAGATGTGATTCCCTTGAAATCGTGCCAGTGTGGAGCAGGTCTCTCTTCAGCAGTCTGGGTCAGGGTGGTTGCTGATTTTCACAGGCTGCATTCAGATGAGGCCGTTGGTCTGAACTCAGCTTTGTTTCTAGGAGCTCAAAATTTTCATGCACTTATCCTTTTTATTTTTTTTTCTGCCTGTCTTATTTCCATGGAAATGCATCCCTCTTGGAAAATGCAAAGCCATCATGTGCTCCATGCAGAATCAGGGTGTTACATTTGGAGTCAATTGAGAGGTGAATATGTCCTAAAATATCAATGTGAGCAGGTCCTGGAAAGGACAGAGAGAGATGCACATGAAAGGTACAATATCCACTTTTTTTTTTAATCATATCCAGAGAGGTTATAGGCATTCTGTTCATCTGCAGGAAATACAAGATTACTCTTGTATTAATTTCTTAATCCAGACAGGGGGAATAACATAAAATGTGTACAAATACAAATAAGTTTCTGTGGTTTAACCACATGTTTATTTAATATGTTCCCAGAAATTATAGAGATGTATCTTTTAGCCTTCTACATTTAATGAAGTTATTATAAACTATAGACTATCAATTTCTCAACCAGGATATATAATTTCAAGAAAAATATTTCCTAGATGGGTTGGTGTTTCTACTCCCCCACACACCTATTTCTGAAATACAATTTGAACAATAACTTAAGGAACAAAATTTTCATAAAAAGTAAAAAAAAAAAATCTTGCAATCATGTTATATGACAGTAACATATTTTGCATTTCTCTGTATAAAATGCTGATTCTTAAGGAAGAACTTATTTTAGGAATGTTTCCTCAGTTTTCATTCTTGATATATTATGGTTATATATCAACAAATTTTATTCCCATTATTAATAGAACTTATTAAACCTCAGAAAAATCATCCAGTTTTGAAGAGATGCTTGTATATAGTCATGAGATCATTGTTTACTGTGTAATCACCTCTTTTTAAAAAAAAAAAAATTTAAATCAAAGTACTATGAGAACAGTTTCCTAAAATATTATTCCCTCAGTTTGCTTACTACATACTTTATTTAATAAATCATAAACATAAGAAATTATAAAGAATATATGTGTGATAGGATAAACAAATGAGAATATACCAGGGAAATTTATTCTTCCAAAGCCTTGTCACATTAAAAATTCTATCCATGTAGAACAGAGAGCAAAAATATTTAGGAAATAAAATGTGCTGCCTAGCCCAAACACAAAAGATGAAATGTATTTTTGCACAAATGACTTTAGAGTTTCATATTTCCAGGGGGAAGGGAAGGCAAAGTTATCAATAAAACAAGAAAGAAATAATAACTGGAGTTTTTAATACAAAGAAAAAAAGAAAACTTTTATTACAAACTAATGATAAATGTGCAGTTGAATCCTAATGACAAAATGAGGCAATAAAATTGTAACAAAGAACAAATATTGAAATTTTCAATATTTGTTTTAAATATTGAATTTAAAAATATTGTTTTAATAAGAGAATAGAGATGTTCCTCTGGGGAAGAAATGGTAAATCACAGTCAGAATCATAACCTAAGTTGGTTAAGGCTAAAAACTGCAATAAGCACTACTAAAAGTACTAAAAGGTACAGCCAGGCAGTAAGAAATTTCAACTAAGAAGAGCTTTAGAGATAAGTTCTAAATATTTTATCTTTATTAAGACAACATACTTTATAAGCACATGCTTTTTCATCTCATATCAGTCAAAAGTACAATTTTTAATTATATATACAAGATGGACAATATATTTTGATATCCCTATACACAATGAAATAATTACTACAATGAAGCAAATTAACTCTATCCATCACATTCCTTAGGCACCTATGTGGGTGGGTGGGTATGTAAAAGCACCTAAGAAATACTCTGTGATTTTTTTAGTGTACAACATTATTGTCTATATCCTGCATGATATTAGGCCTCAAGTTTGACTTTTTGACCTACTTATTCCCATTTCCCTGATCTACCTAACCTACCTGCCACCATTCTACTCTCTGCTTCTCTGGGTTCAACTCTTTATATTCCTTTAAGTCCAATAATAGAAGCAGAGAATAGAACATTAGTTATCAGGGTCTGGGGCAGAGTTGTGTAGGTTAAAGAACATAAAATTTCAGTAAGATAGGAGAAAAACTTCAAAAGACCTATTGTAGGACACAGTGACTATAGTTAGTAACAATGTATCATATTCTTGAAAATCTGTAGATTGTGTTCTCACTGCAAAAGACATTCTAACTATATGAGGTAATGTACATGTTAACTTGCTTCTAGATTCAAGACCCCACTTATTTGTGTCTTGAAAACTCTACAGTAAATAGTAGGCATGTGTCTAATTCAATTTCAATTTTCTATATCAATAGCTGTTTTAGCATTTCAAATACAATGATAAAAAGGAATTTCAAAAATTCCAATTTTAATTCTCTCTTAAACATTACTTTCCACAAGTAGAAAACCCAAACTTTACTTGTTTGCTTTTCCCTAATAATGTGGTTATTTGTGTAATAGACCTAGATGTTTCTGAAAGAAATAAGGGGAAAATATTGTTAGAATTTTTCAAAATCCTCAAATCATTCTGGAGTGTTGCTTTGGTCTTCAATTCTACATTTCACTATCTATGATTCTTATTTGTATAACCTAAGTTATGAGCACACCCTTTTATTTAACCTTTCTACATTTTCTTCTTGAGCAAGCCAAAGCTGCATATAAAGATAAAAATTCTTCCTCCTCGCTATAATTGATTCTAGAATGGAGGCTAGTATTGAGAAAACATATTCCTTTATCTTCTTAAGATATTTTATGGGAAATTTTAGTTCACAGAAAGTGAAAGCTTTCACATATTTTATAAGTCATCCATTCTAAGACTCAAATCTAATTAAAAATTCATCTTTCACATGACTACAATGATAAATTGAAGGACTCCACTTAATACTTTTTTAATTAGACTCTCTTTGATCAATTTCTAGAATCTATATTTATGGTAAAAACCAAAAATGGCTCTTTACTCACTCTAATCAGGCCAGATCTTAAAAACCTATTCTAACTAAATTATTTCATTCTGAAAGTATGAAAACATAGATGGAATAATGCTAAACTGGCAAATTTGTGAACCTACAGGTAATTAATGTCAGAACATGAACTCAAGGTTCCTGATCGCTAGCCAAGTGCTCTTTCCTAAAGAAGAATGAGAGACTGTGTATTAAAATTCATTGGTGGAATCTTCCTTATTATGTATTTTGCTCCATATCTCATCTGATAGTATACAGTCACTTAATCTCAATTCTGCCATATTCTTCCTATAGTAATTATAAACTCCTTATCTATAGACACTGCATTCTTGAGCTTGGCTCTGGATCAGGAAATATAGGGCTTTCCATTGCGGTTGGTGTTGGATTACCTGTGCCTGTTTCTTTCTTTCTTTTTTTTTTTAATTTTGTTAAATTGATTTAAAAAAAATAAATAACAACAGAATGCATTGCAATTCTTATTATACATATATAGCACAATTTTTCATATCTCTGTTTGTATATAAAGTATGTTGACACCAATTCGTGTCTTCATACATGTACTTTGGATAATGATGTCCACCACATTCCACCATCCTTGCTAATCCCCTGCCCCCTCCCTTTCCCTTCCACCCCTCCTCTGCCCTAGTGGAGAGCATGGGAGGAATAGCTGAACATGTGCCTGTTTCTAACACCCTCCTGACCTTCTGACAGGAGTTGCTCCCTGATTTAACTCATTTCCATGAAAAAAATATTAAAAGAAAAAATATCAACTGAACACTTGATAAACAATACACCTTGAGCCAGGCAAGCATGTATGGTTATATTTCATGAATATTCAAAGGGTCTGGCTTGGGTATGACCAGGGAGCTGCATAAACTCTTCTTGGCATTGTCAATGTGATAGTTAATTTTATGTGCCAACTTTACTGAGCCTTGAGGTTCCCAGATATTTGCTCAAACATTAATTTGGGTGTGTCTGTGAGGGTATTTTTGGATGAGATTAAAATCTGAATCAGGAGACTGTGTATAGCAGATTACCTTCCCTAGTGCAGGCAGACCTCCTCCAATCAAGTTGAAGATCTAAACAGAACAGAAAAACCTGAGTAAGGGGAACCCCTCCTGCTGGCTGCCTTCTGTGGGATGTCTAAGTTCTTCTATGTTCCAATGGAAATGGTTCTTCCTGAATCATGAGATTCCTGTTTTCAGACTGGAACAAAATCACAGGCTTTCTTGAGTTTATGGTTTTCCTCCATAAGATCCTGAGCCAATTCCATACAATAAATTCTTTCTCTCTCTCTCTCTCTCTCTCTCTCTCTCTCTCTCTCACACACACACACACACACACACACACACACACACCCTATTGGTTCTTTTTCTCTAAAAAACACTGAATAATATAATAAGGAGGACAAAGTTATATCACATGCTCTGCTTTTATCTAAGCGAGATTGCCAGTACATGTCACAAAACTTGGAATTTTTAATTCTTGCCTCATGACTTATTTTTGTACACTCATGACACTTTAAACAGTTGTTTTATGTCACTTAAGCTTTTCCTAATATTTCCTGCTGGTCTTCTGCATGGAAGGGTGATCCTGGGAACAAGCACCAAGTTTAATTCATTTCTTTAATAAACCTACAGTGTCCACAACAAGCATTGATAATAGAAGGTTCTTAGTTATTGTTTGAATGAAGTAATCATTCAAAAAATCTATAAATCAGCAATCTCAAACAGTAATCTTAATAATTATTAAAAGGATCTCAGTTACCAATTGAATGACTATTTTATTTAAAAAATAACTTGCCTTCAAGCAAATTTTATTGTTTGCACTCAAACGATGGATCATAAAACTCTTAGTCTAAAATTTATGTGCTTCCTCATGGAATGTGGACATACAGTATTTTATTATTTTGATTATTTTTCTGACACCTGTTATATTAACATCTCCTTTATAGAAAAGTATTAGTAAATATTAGATATATTCATGTATGTATAAAAATCCCAAGGACAGATAATTCAGGAAGAATAGATCTGGTTAAATCTACTTTTAACTTCCATTCTGAAAGTCACCTCATATTTCAATATGGCTGTTGAAGCTCCTGCCATCAGTTTTGTTTTAAAGGCCAAAGAATAAAAGTTTAAAAATCTCCTCCCAAAGGAATGCGTTAATCTTAATAGCACTTCTGGAAACCTCTAAAAACTTTTTTTTTCCCCTTAAAAATTTCTCTCCATCATTTTTCTGTGTTGCATTCCATTACCTGGAATTTAGTGGCATGACTACACCCAGGTACTAGGAGAATGAGAAGCATAGTCTTTTATTCTGATGGCAATGTGACTCCAAAATCAGAGTTCTACCACAGGGAGAAACTGAGGCTTCATGTTGGGTCAGTCATGGTAGTCTGTGCCTTACCAAGCCTTCAGCATGCCCAGGAATCTATCAAATATGGGCCTTGAGTGCTTTAACAAATCAACCCATGATAATCCATGGTGCCTCCCTCTCATCTCCTGCCTTCCTTTCTGTGGAATCTGAGGTCCCGGAGGCCATTTCTGGCACCAACTCTAGCACTGTGATGTGCCATTGAAGTTTGGACCTCACTGTTGTGCCTTAGAGTTCTACATGGAGGTATCTATCCCCGAAAGCCTCTCTTCTTGAGCTTCCAGAATCGATCTAAGTTATCAGAGCTGAGGTCTGATTCTTCTTCCAGTACTTATGCGAGAACCCACTGTGACCCTTACTGGTTACTTGTTTTGGGGCAGGAGAAGACAAGTGATTCCTTACACAAGAGCTCTTTTTCACATTCTCTCTCTTAGGGATCAGAAAAACAAAAAGCAAATATGGTCCACTGTTAAGAGATTATCAAATTAGAAACAAAATATCACAGATTATATATTATATAACCTATATATTATATATCACCTAATATTATATTATAGGTTAGATTTTAGAGGTAGATATATAGAGATTGAATCTATTATATTAAAAAAAAACACTAAGGTAGTCACGAGAACACAATAATAAATGTAGGAACATGAGATTATGCCCGTTTTATAGATTTTACATTTTTGATGATTGAAGTTACTCTCATACAGTATTTTTGTCACTTATTAATCATAATGCTTAGTCATGTTAATCTATACATCTTAGCATAGATAGGAAATCTATTAATTAAAAATGTATGATATATGATAGGTCAAGATCATTGTAATGTTTTGAGCAACTAATAATAATAAAAAAAAAATTCAGAAAATTTCAGAGATTCCTTACAAATTTCCAATGGTAACTTACAACAGTGAAAGGATCATGAAGGAGAATGGGGTTGGCCAGGATAAATATATCAGAAGCAAAGTATCCTTGATACTCAAGGGGAGACACTGGAGCCAGAAATTCAAAAGATAGCTTCAACTCTCACATGCTGTGTGACTCTGGAGAGCACAATTAATCTCCCTGTGCCTTTCTCAATCTAAGATGCAGAAATAAAAACACTGCATAACTGTTGGACTACTTATTACACATACATATCTTAAAACAACACATGGGGCACATTAAGTGATATATATATATATATATATATATATATATATATATATATAATTTATTATATATAACTTAATGTGATATGTGTATCTATCTATCTATCTATCTATCTATCTATATATATATATATATATTAGCTATTATTATTATTAACTTGAAAAAAGTCAGAACACAACAAGGATAAAAATTCTAAATTGACACTTGTTAGCAGAAACCTGGAGCCAATTTTTTTTTCATTGCTTAATCTATTTCAAAGCTTTTCCAGTTGGAATTCCACTTTCCTCAAATAGCAAAATACTGATTGTCACCTGCCCATTCAAATAAAAGCTTACAAAACCTGAAGAAACTCACATATATTAAGTCCCTTCTCTGTGTCTGTCATTTAGCCACTGTGTGGCACAGCCCTGTTAGGGACCATTTAAAGTGGGATCTCCTTAAGTTCAGCACCAGGTGCCAGTATCATAGAAACCAGAGCAGTGGGAAATCCCAGAGTCATGCAACACGGGAGTCACGGGCGTCATGCCAGCAAAACTCATTGTACAGGGGCCCTCTATGTCCAGGGGTTCCACATACATGGATTCAGCTAACATGAGATCAAAAATATTTTTAAAAATATGTCTGAACTGAACATGATATACTTGTTTTGTGTTACTCTTTCCTAAATAATACTCCATGAGAGCTATGGACATAGCATTTACAATTTATTAGGCATTGTAAGTAATTAGAGATAAGATTACAGGAGAATGTTCATAGGTGCGTGCAAACACTAGGCTGTCTTATTTAACAGACTTGGGAGCATTCATAGGTTTTGGTACCCTAGTGAGGGTCTCAGAACCAATCCTCCCTGGATGCCACAGGATGACTGCGGGTGCTAAAGTTTAATGGTGAGGAAACATTTCCCCACAGTTAAGTGCCAGCACTGAGCAGCACCATCTCCTCACATCCTCAGCCTCACTCACTAGAATCGCCTGTATTTTGTGGGTATTCGATGAAACCTGCACACTCCAATGGGCTTAGACAGGCTGCATGAACTTCTGGGAGTGTCACTTCAGACTGAATACAGGGCTGCTATTCCTATGATTAAGCACATTCAGAAGTAACTGAGATTCAGTGGAAAAAAAAACAACAACACAGTAATTGTGAGTAGTCATAGAACCAAAGTGTCTCACTGAATGCTGTGGGGATACCCAAGACATCTCTTAAGAAACCATTTGAGAAGACAGAGGGCAGCCCAAGGTTTCAACTTCTTTTACTATTGTCATTCTTTCTATCTGGGCCTTCTGTGTGTGTCTCTTGATTCTTTCAAAGTCAATTTTACTTTCTGATACTTCTAATTGGTACTTGTGTTTCATGAGCATATCACACAGTTACTGAACAGAAATAGCCTAATAAATCATATTTTGTGTTAAATTATGGGTAGAAAGAGGTATCAGAATCACTGTATCTAAACATAGGTAGTCATACTGTGTACAGAAAGTCAAAAGAAATAAGAGGCCAATATAAGCACAGACATATGAGATTTCCAATTCCTTGCACTGGTCAGGACATGTTATTTTATGTTAAGATAAGAAAATATACCCCAAGTTTCTGTGGCTTTACCAGTAAAGGTTTTTTGAGATGATCTGAAATCCACTTTGGTCCAGGCACTGCCTCATGGACTCAGACACCCCTGCCTCAAAATAATAAGTCAAGTAAATAAAGACTCCAACATGCTGCAGTTGCAAAATCTGAAATCTGTGGCCTCCAGATCACTGGCTACTGAAAAGACAACTGCTCAAGAGCCTTCATGCTGGAATTAAAATTTTCAGATCAGAAATGTGACTATTCTTTACCCACTAGTCATTGTTAGCTATATGGTCTTACCCATCCCATGGAGCTTGTGAAGGGAAATCTCACTGCCTTCCCACAGCAAGAAGAGAACTAGATGGGAGTGAGCAGCAGGGAGCCAGCAGACGCCCTTTCATGACAGAGAGTAGACTAAACATTTCAGCTTTATCCCTGGCCTTATATGAATGTCAGAGATGGGAAAATGCTGCTTTGAGAATAATTTTAATTCTGAAGTAAACAATGGTCTTAATTCTATAAAGAAAGAGCTAAGCTATACACACTTCCATAATCTCATTTATATGTGGTTGTTGTTGTTTAAATTTAAGCTTAGTAGATCCTTTGATCTGTCATTAAGTTAAACTGAAATGTTTTTTAATATATTCATATTTTACCTGAAATGACTATTTTTATGTTCTTCCTTTGCAGGAAAAGAAAACTGCTTTGTGGTGAGTCAAGATATGTGTATATTCTCAGTATGTATTTCTTTAACTAGATCTGTATTTAGTAATTTATTTCAAATTCTTTTTGTAGCTCTCTACAGGAAATTGTGCCAGGTCTAAACAGTAAATGTATGATTTTCTATGACCATTATGCTCATGAAAATTAGCTATGCTATATATTGCTTTTTGACATGTATATGGTTGAGTTTAAGATGCATATTTGGCCGAACAAAAAACTGAAAGCTTTTCAAATATTTTGAGAATTGTGATAAAAAATATTCTCACTGTTTCCATTAACTAGGAAGATCCAGGAGGCTAGGAAGTCTGAACGAAGTTGTCACTGTCTTCACAAATTGCTCTCCCCCCACACACACTGTGGAAGACAGCTGTGGAGTTTTCCAAATGACTGCAAGGGGAAGCAGGTGAACTGGAGAGTCATCTCAGAGAGCCAGAATTCAAAACCAGCCAGGTAAAGCCCTAGACATCAGCAAGTTAGTAGAGACAACTCTGTGCCCACAGTGGTCATACACTCTATCTAGAGAGCAAAATGATGGAGAAATGTTTTATATACACTAACAACACTCTGTGGGCTGGGGTTGTAGTTCAGTGGTAGAGCACTTGCCTAGTATATGTGAGGCACTGGGTTTGATTTCCAGTACTGCATATAAATAAATAAATAAATAAATAAATAAATAAATAAAGGTGTATCAACGATTAAAAAATTAAAAAAAAAACAAGTTCAGTGTGTAATATCTTGATTATAATATAAAAGAAAAAATAAGAAAACTCCTATGGGTATTAATAGGTCTAATCTAAGAAAAAAATATTTCTGAACTTCTTTCTAACTCTAAGCTTCAAGACCACGATGAAGTTGAGCTAAATTTCAGTTACTCTAAAACCTAGAGCATGTAATAATGATAAACACCATGTAACATAAGCTCAAAATATAATTTGTTTTTACTATATTTCTTTATTATAGATGTGTGAAATCATCTAACTTGTTAAATCGAGTAATTTTATTTTCTACTGGAACATGTTAGGATAATCATTATGAAGTACATTTACATGAACACAGAATTTAAAAGTGATTCCTTTTTTCTCTAAGGTAGATGTTAATATCAGTTTTTACAGAAATAAATATCAAAGTTATGAACTTTTAAGCAAATTGGATACAACTTTCAGATACCACAAAAACTATAATGTCTTCTTTACTTTAAAATGGTCAACAGGGTGGTACTTACGAAATCTAATACCCCCCCTAATGTTGGAAATTATGAATGAGAATGCTCTGGATGCCTTTGATTACAGGTCAGGAATATAACTCAAAAATACACCAGTTTGCCACTGGATGGCAGCATCAGACAAAGGACAAAGCAAAGAAGTAAAACTGGTTGCATAGATACTACAAGACCTTAATTGTGACTGATCACAAAAAAAAAAAAAAAAAAGTAGCAAAAGAAATCACTTCACTGGCTAATGCTTGATGAAAACTAATTAGTAGGGATCACTGAACATTTTGAAGTAAAAGTATAATTTCAAGAACATTGCCCCCCTCAAAGGAAATTTTATGAAAAGAGTTTCCCCTCCTTAAGTAAACAAGAGATGTAAGAGTGAAAACTGAGCAGATGGGTCATGCACATTCTTGTCACTCATTTACACCTCCAGGTACAGATGTAATACACAGGGAAACATCTACAAAGTCCAAGAACTTATATATCATCACACACAAAAGATATCATTACTGTGTCCTGTAGCCCTCAACCGCTTCAAAATCTACTTACCTAATAATTTATTCAGTTTTTAAAAAATATATAACAAATAATTAAACAATATCAATCTATATCTTGAATAGTGAAGAAAATTAATGTTGGCTATGTGATCAACATTTTGTGTGAATTGAAATTATTTAGTGCTAATTGAACAAAATTAAAACTATTATCAGGGCGAAATTTGTTATTTTTTAATAACTTTGTAAGTATCAAAAGTATTGCATTATAATTTTTAAATCCTGAAATTTAACAAATAATTTTTTACTATGAAGATATTTCACTATATTTGAACTATGAAGTTTGTAGTCTGCTATGTCAGGAAGTGCTTGAAAATATTAAACATTATTGATTCTAATTTGTTTGTGTGAACCTATGAATGTTTCTTTTATAATTCAGTAATGTAAACCCAAAAATCAGCCTATCTGAGAGTCAGAACCTTTGACATCAGATATGTTTTGATTTCAATCTTTGTGGCTCAACATCTCTCTGAACACATTAGTTCATTATCCTAGCTTTTAATCAATATCTTGAAGAGTGAAGAAAATTAATGTTGGCTATGTGACCAACATTTTGTGTGCATTGAAATTATTTAGTACTGACTGAACAAAATTAATACTATCATCAATGCTAAATTTGACTTAAATATATACTGACCCAGGACAAAAATTGAAATTTTTAACAAAAATGTACACAATATTTTTATTTTTAAAAAATTAACAATTTGTTTTCCCTTTTTAAAACATTTTAAATGAAATGAGCACAATGACTGAATTTGTATGTAGAAGAAGAATTTTACTGATAGTTAAACTAATTGATATCATTTTATATGGTATGATGCCATGATATGTTATATTTTGTTGTACTAATCTATTACACCATATTGTAATCCAATCTAATTTGTTCTAGTAGATATAATTTTTCAATTTTATTTTATAATTTATTCATTTTAGATATACATGACCGTAGAATGTCTTTTTAACATATTACACATATTTGGAATATAGCTTATTCTAATTAGGATCCAATTCTTGTAGTTGTATATGACCTGGAGCTACACTCCATGTATTCATGTATTCATATACGAACATAGTAAAGTTATATCCAATTCATTTCTACTGTCTTCCCTATTCCCATCCCTTGTGCCTTCCCTTCATTCCCCTTTGTCTACTTCACTGAACTACTATCACAGCCAATATTGTGTGTGTGCATCTGCATATGAGAGAGAACATTCAGCCTTTGCTTTTATGGGATTGCCTTATTTCATTTAACATGATGGTCTCCAGTAGCACATATCCTTATATCATGTTAGTACTGTAGTATAGTATATCTTTCTGCCCTTTATTTTTTTAATAGGCTTCCCTACCTCCACCTACAATTCTCACAAACCTTTTCTCTTAAACTGCAATCCCCTCGATGACTACAACATTTAAAATATTTAGATCAGGGAGCTCTCTGAAGACCGGTAGCACTTTCACTTATTAATCAGGCAAATATTTTGATTGCATCTGGGAGAAAGTGTGAGCAAGATATGTTTCTTGCTATTTTTTATTAGTAGTGATAGGAACATCAAATGCTTAGATCACAGGGGTTCTGGTTATGTTACTGGACCAAAAAGTTGGGGTTCAGAAGGAGCTTTGATTTTAAAGGAAATTGTGCATGATCCAAACACTCAAGACACTTGTGGATGTTAAGGCAGCTGAAGTGAAAAAAGAAGGGTTGGAAAAGAGAAGAAGGAAAATATTTCATGAATATTCTAAGAACAGGAAGCAGAACAGTGTGAGCAGCATCTCAGAAGAGAGGCTCAAGGTACTTGTCAGCTGCTTCCTGCAGCCATAAAGCAGAGAGGAGGGCCAGGAATACAGCAAGCAAAGAGCCTAATGAAGGTGATCCATGAAAGGCCATAAAAGCCCAGTTGAGAACTGTTTTCTCCTAAGGGTTCTGGCCATGATTGGTGAAATCTTCCAGCACAGAAGTGAGCTGAGCATCCACAAATACACCCTTCTGAATAGCCCGTCTCCTTCCAAGCTAGTATCCACTTACTATAATGCCATGTTAATAATTCTCAGCAAATCAGGTTGTTATGTAGCTTCAAAGCCTTCCCTTTGTCTTCCATGAAAATGAAAAACTCTTTCATATATTGTAGTTTCTTACATTCCCAGACTCATAGTCTAAGCTCCATCTGTGATAACAAAATACTGTAGACTAGGTGGTGTTAAATACAGGAATTTATTTCTTACAGAGGCAGGATGTTTGAGGTCAGGGTGCCAGTATGATTGAGGTCTGGAAAGAGCTCTTTCCTGGCTTGCAGATGGCCACCATCTTACTATGCCCTCCCATGGTAAAGAGAGAAAGAAAGGGGATGCTTTCTGGACCCCATCATGGGCTCTCTAACCTCCTGACCTCAACCAGACCTAATCACCTCCCAAAGGCTCCAAGTCCACATATTATCACATTGCAGACCAGAGCTTTGGCACATGAATCTGAGAGGACCCAATTCAATCCACAGCTCTCCGTGGAGTCTTACAATTCTTCCCCGCAAGCAAGCAGGATGCACTGTCCTTTCCAGTTACTTGATGAGCATTTTCTAGAATGAATCTCCCCTGCTCCTCCTGATGCACACAGCTTTTGAGTGCAAAATCTGCTCCCTCTGCCCCAAAGTCTTTTTTCCCATTCCATTGGCTTTCTATTTCTAGGACAGTCCCCAGGGCTCTGCTCAGCCATCAGCCCTTCTGCTGAACACCAACCACTCCCCAAGTCCTGCTCCAGCACTGTCCAAACACCTGCTTAATACACTGGACAACACTAAAATCATCTCTTTTCTTATCTGCTGCCCACACTCAGTAAGGCTCTAAGGTCTTTGAGGAGATGAGTGTCTTGTATTGAACAACCACCATAGCAGGGCTGCTTAGTGAGAAAGTGAGAAAATATGGCTTGAATAGAACAGTGGCCTCCTTCCCTTGTGACATGCACTTGACTAACCAGCATGATGAGAATTTGGCAGTATGATACCATTTGGAGCCAGCCAAGGATTTAGTTTAGTCAGTGTGGGCATATGGCCATGAAGCTGTAATTATTTTACTATTTGGTTAGATCATACTTTTATTTTATTTTATTTCAGTGTCCCAGGTAAGTCTGAGAACATGGTAGAAAGTCCAGTGGTCAAAAATACCAAGGACAGAAAGCATCTTTGAAGCACGTTGATGAAAGGGGAAACACACTTTGCTGGCATCATCTCAAGGCCATAATTGTACTCTTAGGCCTTGCTATTATGTGAAGTTAGTCCTGCTAGAGTTGGCTGTGGAGGTGAAGGTGACAGGTGACTTGGTCTATGCTTTATAATATTTTAAACTGTCATGTACATGAAAAAAGTTGGAAAAACCTGACACATTTCAAAGCTCAAAGGGAAAGATCCAAAAACTTAAGTCTACCTTTGGTGTCCGAAGTCCCATTTCTAAGGAGGACCACAGAAAATATTATTCACTTATGCAGATGTAAAATAGAGTTTTGGACAGTGGTGTGGACCTGTAATCCCAGCAGTGCAGGAGGCTGATGCAGGAGGATTTGAAGTTTGATGCCAACCTTAGCAAGTAAGCAAGACCTTGTCTCAAAAGATGGATATATAATGCAGTGGTAAAGTGTTCCTGTACCACTAAAATAAGAAAGAAAAAGAAAGAAGGAAGGAAGGAAGGAAGATTGTGAAAGAAATACTTGAAGGCTGAAGACTTCTAATTGTTTTTGCAAAGATGAAAGAAGATTCTATGTTGTTATCCAAGGTTTATCTCTTGTTACATTGAGTCTGGAGACAGAGTTTATCTTATTTTTTTTTTTTAAGTTTCAATGCAATATGTTCTGTGCCTGTGAACAGTTTTACACAGAGAGCTCTTTCTACTCTCAAGAGTATTTGCTCATAGGATCTGCCCCTGGGACCACATAGAGTGTAGGAATGATGAACAGACAGAATCAACACCTCTCTGTAGGAGGAATGATAAGAGCAGACTTTCTCAAGATTCACTTGAACTAAACTACACCATTGGTTTACACCACTTGGTGGTGTTTTGTTCTCAAAAATCTAGATGTTTAAATGTTTTTAAAGATTGAAAGGTTGTTTTACAAAACACCAGAAGTGTATCTTTCATAGCCATGCTATGTATTTGAGTTCTGAAGAGTTTTCTTACCCTGATTCCTTAATCACATTCTTGGCTTTCATGAGTTGAACAGCTTTCCCCTTCCATGCCCTTCTGCCATGATGTTCTGCCTAACTTCATGCCCAGAACAATGGAGTTGATCGATCATTGACTGAGTCCTCTGAAGACAAGATCCAAAATAAAATTCCCCTCCTCTAAGTATTTCTTGTCAGGGATATTGATCACAGTGACCAAAAGCTGACTAACACAAAACCCAGCATGATTTACATGGACTCTTATGCATCTGCTCCAAATCTAGTCCTGAATATTCTCATGAGCTGAATTATGTATCCACAAAATCTAATGTCTCTCATAATGAAATCAAATTTGGCAATAGGTCTTTAATGAAATGTTAAAATGAAGTCATTAGGGTGAACTATGATCCAATAGGATTGGTGTCCTTATAAAACAGGAAGAGAGAGCAGAAACTCACTCACAAAAGGAACTACATGAGAATATAGCAAGAACATGATCCCCAAGCCAGGGAGAGAGGCCCCAGGGGAAACCAGCACTGCAGATTACCTTCTTGAGCTTCTATGATCCCAAAATGTTAGGAAACACATTTCTGTTAAGATTTCTACTCTGGGCTATTTGATTATGACAACCAAAAAAAAAAGTAATATAAATGCCTAAAGTGAAGGCCGTTTTTTTAAATACTTGATATAATTATGATTGTTGTCATATTAATTTTGAAGTGTGCTCTGGTTATGCATTTTCTTATCCATTATCTGTAGTACTTTTCATACACTGGAATCTTATATCTTTAGATGCAGTTGTAATGCTGCTGCATGTGCACCAGGTGGCAAACATGCTCTGAGCCTATTTCTCATGCCTATTTATCAGGATGAACCCCCATCTAAACCCAATGACCATAATGTGCCCATGTTTTCCATGTTTTATCAAACAAAGAATGGGAAGAAGCTCAGGTTATTGAAGAATAATGTGTCCATATGCATAAAGAGTGATATTCTCCCTCAAAGAATCTTCTAATTCCATCCTGTCAGAGTTAATGGAATTATTGAACCAGTCTCTATTCTCTTTAGAAACCATTTAGTCTGATTTTAAACCAGTTTAAAAATCATTTTGCATCTGTAGTAACATGTGTTATTTCTCAAATTGTATTTTTAATATTATTAAGTATGAAACTCCTTATTTTCATTAATATTTCTTAGTTAATATTTCAGAGTAATTTGTAGCAGTGGTTGACAATGGCATCCATGCATCAATAAAATCATCTATCTTCTTCCTTTTAATATACATTCCAAAATATTAATTTTCCCCTAAATCATAGATTCCATACAACAACAATTTAGAAGTTTATATATCAACTTTGCCTTCTTTTTTAAATCTGCAAATGAATTGGTGTCTGCCCAATTGACACTGCTCATTAACAAGTTTCCAAAAGAATCACTACTTTTTTAATCAAAGTTTTATTTTTTTAATCAAAGTTTATTATTAAATTAAAGAAATTTAATTCAACAGAAACAGAAATGCATAAGAAATCTGCATGATTTTCCAACACACAAATTCTCAGGTTGCTGTATGAGTGGGCATAAAGCTATTGCTGATATTCCTCATCATCTATGTTTTTATATGAGTGTGTGTGTGTGTGTGTTTGGAATATATGTAGGAGTGCTGATACAGGTGAGAAGAAAGTGTTACCAGGATTACTAGAAAATACCATTTAAAAGGAAATATGTTACCCATTGGCCCTGGTAATCTTTGTAGTGAAGAAAACTCACTGTAGGAGTCCACATTGTACAACCACAGTTTGAAAGTTATTTGCTTATTAGTTCTTGGCTTGTTAAACTTCAAGAGATTGAAGGTAAGTTAAAAGGAAGTGATTCTCCTGGGATATAGTATAGTCACCATAGAGAGTGGGGGACTGGAGTAACACAAATCAGGAGAAAGCGTTAGATCTTTCTTTCCAAGGTTTACTAAAGCAGAAATGAGAGGACACTAAAGCAGGTTGAGGATCCTTCTCCTCTATGTATAAACTCCGAAGTTCAAGAGTCTTTTGTATCAGAGGAGCTACTGCATCTTCTGCACCAGGAAGGAAGAGCAGAGGAGCGGCTGCTCGGACACCAAGGGGTAGATGCTAACTCCTGTAGATAGCCATTCTGTTGACACTCTGGCTAATCCTATACTTCAGATAACGAATAACTAAGATTAAGATTTCAGTTGGATATTTATATATAGTTTCTTGTTGTTCTCACTATAATAAAATCTCAGGAGGATCTGAATCATTCTGTTGCAGGAAAACTATGTTAAACTGAGAGCTGTGCATGAATCTTGGTCATAATTTCTGATGAGCACTTGGGATAAAGGAAATGCTATCATTTTATATTGTAGTGAATTTTCAATTGACAAACTTTTAGAGTTTAGTAATAAAAAATGAAATTGCAAAGTCAAAATTTGCTTGATGTCTTATTGTTGAACATCTGCTCTACATAAAACACTACATTAGTATTTTACCCCCAGTTCCTGGGAAATCCTCTCTCTCTATTTTTCACATACACATAAAAAGTGTGTGTGTGTGTGTGTGTGTGTGTGTATGTGTGTGTGTGTGTGTGTGTGAGAGAGAGAGAGAGAGAGAGAGAGAGAGAGAGAGAGAGAGATAGAGAGAGAGAGATTTGGTTGGTCATTTCCTGGTTTAGTGTTCAGTTTATATGCCCAGTAGTTCAGATCTTTTTCTTCTCTGCTACTTAGTAAAAATAATACAATGTCATGTTTTCAACAAGAAAGGCTAGTGACAAAATCAATAGCAACTGGCATTATCCAATATTTTTATTTGTCTTACTGAATAACAAAATTATGATTATCGTGTTGGGTAAACTGCTAATTTTCACAGTGTCCTGAGAGATTCTGGGCATTATTAAGTTAAATATTGATCAGGACTTTATAGGATATACATTATTATCTGTGTTTTACAAGTAAAGTAGGAAGGTGAAATATGTCCAAGGCCATGAGATTAGTGGGTTGCAGAGCCAAAATTCAGTAAATCTGTGATCTTCCTATATTTAGACCAAATGTCATTCAACACCCTGGGCAATGCCTGCAAACCAAATGTAGTAATCCCACAGATTATCTTCCAACTGTAACACATAACATATAAATGCCAATTATTATAAATCTATTACCATAGCTTTAGGACAACTTTATATGTACATGGTTATATGCTGTGTTGATAGCATCAGTTCTAAAACACAGTTTCTTCTTGAAAATACAAGTATGGAAAAGGTTACAATACCGTATTATAACTGACAACAATTTCATGAAACATAAGATCAAATCATTCACTTTTAAAATTCAAATTAAGTATTAATTTACAATGCTTCAGGGAGAGGCCAAAAAATTAAAATGGCTTTATAATTTAATCACAAATCATTACAATACTATTCACAAACCATTTCAGTAATAAAATAAAATTATCATTTATTCAAATGATAATACCACTTGTGATTTTCAAATAAATGTTTCTTCTCAGTGATATTACCATTTGAATCAAAATGATTGTTCAACTAATTCCCAATCACCATTCACTTCTCACTTTTTTTTTGGATAGAAAAATGCTGCAGAGCTCCAGATCTTTCCAACTGCTGTAGACATCAATGTTGCTGCAGAGAAACAATAATGTGCTCACTGTACTCATTACTTCACTATTCTGCCTAATGTGGTAATTGAAAATGAAAACAAAATAATTCCTGCACCAGAACTTACCTGTTTGTGCATGGAGTTTTCTTTTCCCTGTGATCACACAGCTTCCTCAGGGGAAACCTGGAAAGGTCTTTCAGCAGCTGGAGTAGAACTCAAATGGACTTGCCCAGGTATGATGCCCTGAGCTCCTTGATCAGGATTTCTTTCCGCAGATGAGGAGTACATGCTTCTAGCTTAGACGTGTCACATGGTCATAATGAGACATGAAAATAAAGATTGGGTCCAAACGCCCATCATATAAAATATTGGAAATTAAGAGGAAGCATGCATAGGTATGATTCAAAATTTGTAAAATTCATTTCATCTCTGCCAACTCCCTTTCACATTATTTGGATATTTCTTTTCAGGAGTATGAACTTGAGGACATTCAGTTGTGCTTACTCCTGTAAACATAAAATAAAAAGAAAAACTCTGTTATGAGTGTTCAGAACTGAGGAGGAAAACATTCAAAAGCACACTCTTAGGTGACAATGATGCATATTTTAATGGAAAAAAATAGATTTTCCTTTAATGAAATTTATGTACTATCCTGAAATCCCTCCTTTGTGAGACCTCAAGTGTTTCAAACTATTTAAGAAACTACCCCCCACAAAGTGCTATTTTAACATGCACAATTATTAGTTTACCTTTACATAAATCAACTGTGTATGCAATGTCATCACTTTTGAAAAACAATATATTGCAGTAATTCCAGGCTGCAGAGCAGTAATTCTTATCTCCTGCAGAAGATGAAAAATAAATAAATAGATTTGCCATCTCTGAGTATCAAGAATAGTTTCCTCTTAGTTATCACTTAGTTATCACATCTTCCCTTCCTTCAAAACAAGAAATAAGAAGTATTTTAAGATTGTGATAACTAAGCAAACTCTCAATAAGCCAATCAACCTGATTAGAATTTAATACTGAGTAACACTAGTCTATACCTAGGAAAGATTTCAGCTGGGGTTTAAGATACTGACTGGGGCATGTGTACTCATACAGGCAGAGAAACATTTATACGAGGATCTATGATCAAAGTTAAAACTACATATTGAAATGAGTAGATAATTACTCAAGATATAAATTATTTTGTAATCAAAACTAAATAATGAACAAAGACTACCAGAGGGTTCTCTCAAGAAGGTAATGTTAGATTCCTTGGAAATCACACCTACTCTTAAGGGGACCTTGCCTAGACAGGAGGGAGATGGATCCTTTAAGAACCCAATGACACTCAGAATCAATGTCATTTATAAATGTTTCCTACAAGTTGAAGGAGGGATGTGTAAATGGAGGCTTCAAAATCACATGCCAACATGTTTATCACCAACCAACCATAAGCATTATATGCCTTAAAATGTTGGAAATACAAACATGGGAGTGCTGACTTCTACAGATAATGAGTTCATCAAGAAGAGGGAAACAATCATGTGGAAAATGCAGAGTAGGTATGTTTTAGCCAGCTTTTATATTGCTGTGACCAAAAGACTGACCAAGAAGAATCTGAGGAGCATAAGTTTATTTGGGGCTCATGGTTTCAGAGGTCTCAGCCCATAGATTACCCACTCCATTGTTCTGGGTTTGAGATAAGCAAAGCATCAAAGCAGAAGGGAATGGAGGAGGAAAGCAGGTCAGAACATGAAACCTTGAAGCAGAGAGAGCACTCCTCAGCAGGGACAAAATCTATACCCCAAAGGTAAAGCCCCTCCAGCCACACCTTGCATGCCTACGGTTGCCAATCAGTTAATTAGTCTTAGGAGATTAATGTACTGATTAAGTTAAGGCTCTCATAACTCAATCATTTCACCTCTGAACTTTATTGCATTGTTGTTTACACATGAGCTTTTTGGTGACATCTCATATTTAAGCAATAACAAAGTGCAACTTATATCCTAAGAGATGACTATTTTAAATAAGAAACAAGATATATAAGTTGGCTATCTAATTCCCTGTTTCTTCTACAGCTACAGATAAAGTCACCTGGAATAATTTGTTTCAAATCCAAACAAAAACAAAAATACTAACAAACTCATGCCAGCCACAGAATGAGCATCCATTTCTCTTATTCTTTGGATGGACCCGAGTTTCAGTATAAATCACCCGTCCCCATGTTGGTAATGTGCAGCCAGGAATGAGAATCAGTGCTCTCAGTTCTTGACAGACTCTGGAACCATGAGATCATGGAGAAGACACCTGCAAGGCCTTGGTTGATCTTCTTGATTGTGATATCTTTCCCTCTTCTGGACTGAAGAAGTTTGACTTATCTGAAATGTACAGAAACACTTTCAGGCCCCAAAGAGGGAAGATGAGGAATGCAAACCAGGTTCAAAATGAGGCAGCTGCTAGGAGATTGGCTCCCTTGCCTACCTGAAGTGGGAGGAAGCAGTAAAAACCTTTCCTCTACTGAATAGAGACAAGTTTTGTCTAAGTATGAGGTTAAGGTTTCATGAAGGAAATACAGGGATTTTATTTGGATAGGAAAAAGGGGTTTGTTTGTTTTTTCAAAATTGAAACTTGATTGAAGAGATCTTTATGGGGTAACCAGGAAAATAGAAAAGTTCTTGGAAAAGTCTCCAATGTTCTCAACTATTATGGTGGTCTTTTGACATGGAAGGAGAATATGCTGATCATGATGAAATGTCACCACACTATTAAGGGTTCAGTGATATAAAACCTTTCCCAATGTCATCCATGATATTTCTGAGTCTGATTTTTGAGAGATTATAGGATTTTATTGCTATCTGTAATGACATTTGACCTTAACAGTTACCTTGTATGGTGTCTGTCACTATCCAAGAACTCTCAGCTGCTATTTTCTATGTCATTTTTTTTTTTTTTTGCAAGATTTAGAAAATCTCAAATAACACAGAGAAAATAAATTGTTTCAAAAATTTGGAACTTTAGCGAATCCACCTTGGGTGAGAAAGGAGCATCATACAGTGGATTTAATTAGTGTGACCTTTTTGGAAAATAAACCCTTTCACCATTGCTGAAGGGAATATCCCAAGATGCAGTGAAGATTTGAATTTAATATCATAATTTTCCTCTGAATGGGAATCTATATTTAAAAAGCTTATCTTTCAGAAACAAAGCCTTTTTCTATGTTTTTATCATATTTTACAAATAATTTTTGCAATTTTTTTACTTTAAAAATTTCTTTTTGCTTGTAAAGTGCAAACAAGGATAACGATAATTTCTGTGCTTTATTGATAAATTGTTGAAGTAATATCTTTGTCCTAGTAAGCTTTATGTTTGCCAGACTTACGGGTTTTTTGTTTGTTTGTTTGTTTTTTGCTGTATATGAGGGTTTGGGTTGTCAACATTGCCAACCTTTGTGTGTTTGTGTGTGGTTTCCAGACTTGTGGTTCTGTGAACAGTTTTCCACACTGCTATTCATCCATTTTTCTTTCAATTATCTTTATGAATTTAATGTAAAAATATTTATTTTGTTTTAAAGGGTTTAAAGGACACAAAGAAATCTAATTTGTATTTTCCCATGATATGACATGAAAACATTCACAGACTGATCCTCTGTCTTTTGATCTATTGCTAGCTTCCATGAGACCCTTAATCTGTCATTTTTAGTAACAAAGAGTTACAATCTCTACATTTTGACTCTTTTGTATTTTTTCAATATTTTATACTTTAATATTTATTCTAATTTTGCAATTATTTTACAGTATTTAGTTTTCACAAGTGATCTCTGAAAACTAGCTATTTTCTATTTATCTTTTCAAAAGTATCTTACGTGTCATGTAGGATTAACCCATGTCTTGTTAGACTTATTTTTATTTATTATTTTTCTGTCCATAGTATATATAAGATTATTGCTTCAATGATAGTTTTAGTTCATTATTTATAGAAATAATAATAAAATTGAGCATTGTATTTATTTTGTGCCTATCTTACTGGCTTTTCTTATTCATCCTAATTATGTTTCTTTATTGTGACAATCACCCTTTCTTCTATATTCTTTTAAGATTTCACAAGTATATAATAAAATCAGATGCAGCAAAAAATTTAACTCCTTTTCTTCCTAATATTTAACTTCTGAGTTTTTTCTTTTGCAATTTTGCATTGATTTCATTTCCAGTAAATGATCAATAATAATGACAAGACTGAACAGTGCTTCATTTTTTCTAATTTTATTTGTGGATGTGTGTATATATGTTTATGTATATATACATGCGTGAATGAGACATAGAAACTATATAGACAAAAATGTGGTGAATTTTACCAAATATATCTTTATTTTCTCTTCAGATTTTTTTCTTTTGTATATTTGAGTCAAGCATTTTAGCAGATGCATTAAAAAAACTGTACATATTTTTGGGGTAGCATGATGCTTTGATCCATGTAATCATTATGTAATGTTTAAATCACATTGAATATGTTTATCTTGTTATACATTTATCATTTCATTATGGTGCAAACTTTCAAAATCCTTTCTTATTTTTTTTGTTGTTGTTGTTGTTTTTTGTTTGTTTGTTTGTTTGTTGAAAAGTACAGGGCATTATCACCATCTGTAGTCACCCGACTGTGCAACAGTATACCAGAAATTCTTGCTCCTATCCCACTGTTATTTTGTGGTTATTCCATGGTCCTTTTAACAGCAAAATACCTACTCAGGGGGCTCCTGGTTCCATTACCCATCTTCCATTGGTTGAGACATCCGGGGGTCATGGATCATAACCTAATTTTCCATAGTACAGAACAGAAATTCAAATAAAATAGACATTCATTATTTGGAGGTATAATTGAATTCCTCTGTGTCACAAATGACAAGTATCTCTTCGGAAGGAGATTTGAACAGGCAGGTTTTATGCTATTAAAATAAAATAACATATCCCAGAGGCTAAAGGATCTGCAAGTTGTATTATGCAACCCAGGTTAAAAATCCCAGTCTAACACTGGAATGATCTTAGACTTAATTTTTGAAAATAGATATATATGTTTTCTACATTCTTTTCAAGCATTTCAAGTTGCCACAGGGTATCAGGAATCATCTCATACCAAAGTGTTTGTAAATGCAGTATTATTTCAAAGATTAGGCCACTGAGCATATGTATTGTTAAACTATGTCTGCAAGACTACTGCAGTCAAAATGGGTCTAATTGTATCAACTGAAAATTGAACCATAGTTAGAATTCTACTGACCATGTACAATAGCAGCATAGTGGGCATTAGAATGAGTTTTCTTTACTTACTTATACAGTGGTGACCACAAAATCCATACCAGAGCATTAATTCAAAAACAGCACAATGTGTCCCCATGAGTTTTCTCAATGAAAGATATCCTTTCAAATCACCTACATCTATTAATGGCACTACCTTAACACGGCACTTTTCAAGTCCAGCACAGCTCTTCAAATCCCTGTACAAAAGGTTGCCAGCGTAATGTAAGGATTCAAGAATATGGAGAGGTCTATTTGAAGCTTATACATTGCTGTCTACAAAAATAACTTGAATTAAATTCCTTTTGGTTGAAGTCTTATAGTGTGTGACTAACTCTTTACTATACAACTCTTCCCAGAAGTAAAACAAAAATAGATTGAAAATGGGGAGACAACACAAAGGAAAAAAAGTAACATATTAGAATTAATCATAAATAGATGGGGCCTGGGACTGTAGCTTAGTGGTCCAGTGATTGCCTAGCAATGCATAAAGCCCTAGGTTCCATTCCCATCACCACAAAAACCAAATACATTCATATATATATATATATATATATATATATATATTTAACACAAATGCGCTGACATGAAGATACTGAACCATGTATCAGGCCCCTTATTTGCATGGCCTTCTTGGAAGAGACAGTCAGTGTGAGACATGGCCATAAGCTTTTGGTAAACTTTGTAAATTTTAACCCCTTCAGCAAAGTCTACTGTGTCCTTCCATCTGACTAGCCCCACTGGCCTTCAAGCTTCTCCTCTTGTTCACAGCAGCTGACAGGACGACAGGTAGTACTAAAATCCAACAAAGGATAGGAGGCTCGGATTTAGTGGAATAAATGGCATTTACTTACATGATTTACAGTAACTTTGCATGTACTTGGTTTACTGCTGACCATCTCAAGGCATCAGGGACTCACCAACTTGCTTTGCATGGCAACATGCAGATGCTGGCCCAGAAATTACACTGAGGAATGAAATATGCCATGTGGCCTCTGGTAGCAAAACTCTGGGCATAGTAAAGGAGCAACACATTGAGAAGGACAGAAAATTCTTCTCACAATCAGCAATGCAAAAACGCAGTGGTGGGTTCATTTCTCAAGAAAACTTCAATGTATTCCTCTTAGAAATATATTTTTTAAATAAAGTGCATAAAAGAGTGTGCCATATATTTAAGAACATCTTTTTTGTGTGTGTATATAAATCTTGCAAAAGAAAATTAATTGAATTTCTGATAAGTAATTGTGAAACCTGCAATGTTCATGAAAACAGCACACATGTGCAATAAGCCTAATAGATGTTCTCCCAAATGAGTGATCCTGGAATTATACACAGCAGTATCAAGAAATAGAAATGAAGATATGGGGAAATGTCCCAAACTAGTAAGAATAAAAGTTAACAAATCATAATGTTTTATGGTAATACATAATAAATATCATAGGGAAGATTTTAAAGGAATAGTGAGCCAAATTGTGAGAGTAAAATGTAGTAGAGGTCAGATCATGATTAACAAAAATATTATAATACTTTCCTGGTTTAGTGACTTTTTTATCTAAGCTTTTTTGTTTTGTTTTGTTTTTTACAAGTTGCAATGGTTTTATTCCTTTGCTCTTAGTGAATACATTCATGTTTTTATCTGACTTTGTGATTGTTCTTTTTCACTTTTTTCTTTGAAAAAATACCCTGAAATAGTAAGTTTCAGATTTCCATAAATCTGGACTCTCTCCCTGTGTCTGAGTGCTATTGTTGTTGTTGTTTTTATAATTGGAAAATCCACTTCTGACAATAAGAGCTATAAATTTAGAGCTGTGGGTCTCAAAACAGTTTTTTACTTAAAAAGAAGTGACTGTTTTGAGCCAAATTAAAATGCTATGATGGTTAAATAGCCTCTTTGTTTCTGGATTGATCTCATTTAGATGGCTTAACTGGTGCCAACCAAGATAGACAAGGAGGATGGTATTTAATAGCACCAAGCAAAAGTTATCAGAAATTAGTTTTTCATCACTACAAGTTGTAACCTTGTATACTGTGATTAGATTATTTTTAGTTACTTAAGATTCTGGTCTTAAATCCAGAACTTGAGCATGTCCAGAGACAGGGAGGAAGGAGCCCTGGAATTTACTATCTTCCCTCGATCCCATGATCCTCCTATTTACTTCTACCCAGAGAAACTGAAAGTAGCTATCAGAAAGCCAGACTGCCTGCCAAGAGCCGGTGTCAGGGAGCACACTGCTGTTCCAAGTCCTCTGTGTGTGGAGGGGGTACCCGGTACCTCTGTTGGAGCATTCATCCTAGAGGAAAACAGTGCAGAAATAGCCAGGAAATGTTCTGAAAGGAACTTCCCAAATGGGAAACCAGAGGAGTCCTGGGCCCCAAGGCTATCAGAAGAATAGACCTTGTTCAAACCACACTTGTACTGGGAGGCTACAGACATTTTTGGAAGTGAAAGGGAAATTGTCTTCGGTTTTGGTGAACCCAAATTGTGAAGTTATAATAGTGGTTATTTTCCTAATTTACTGTATACATTTAACATCCATAGAATATCTCATGGAAATAGGATCTTGTAATATTTATGGACCTAAGAAATTATGTGAATTGATGCTGTGAATAAATTTCTGAAGAGCGAATAGATTTCCCAATACATTGTCACGCATCCAATGCAAGTGGTAAGCCTACACCTATACAACTTATTTTCTTTTGGGGAAAATCATATTTTAGACCTGTAGGTCTAAAATTGTACATAGCCACAAAAATACCTGAAAGGAATTGATATTGTATTTCTTGGCCTTGTATTTTTGAGAACTAAATACTGAGTAATAAAGCATTTCAGTACTTGTGTTTGCTAGCTCATAAATCAGGTAGGACATACAAACTATACACAAAATTTGCACTACAAAGAAGTGTATGATTAATCTGTTATTGCCTAAAATCATAAGAAATTACATTCAATCATTCTTGACCTACAGTATTTGTCGATTTCTTATACTTTGACTTCATAAGATTCTACAAAATATGCTTCAAACATGATACAAGGTAAACACTTTTGGCAACTTTTTTTCATTCCTGAAAAGATGTGGCAACAATAGCAAATTACAAAAAACTACCCATACACATCTACTCATGTGTATGTCCACAGGTAGGTAGACTAGTGAACATGAAGTGGGATTTGGCATGTGAAAGATAATAGAGAACAGGGAAATCACAGCTCAGATCTGACAGCAGGTGCAGCCACTAAGAGTGAGCCCAGTAACAATGTATTCAGTACAGAAAGAAGATGGATGTTGGAGGTAGGGGATGCTTCCAGAACCAAAAACAGGAGAACAGATAACTTCTGTTCCTGGTCCATGAAGCAGCAGCAAGGCTTCTCCTTCCAACAGGAGCAAGAGGCAAAATATCTGTGTCAAAAGTATAGGATGTTGTCCCTGATATGTGGTAAGCCACGAAAATAGCAAGGTCACTCACGTCCACAAAAATAGCTACTATGATATTTCATGTATGGTGTATTCTTACACTATCCTGTCTGTTGTTGAAGACTTTCAACAACAGAGATAAGGGCATGGTCAAGGACCAACAGACATTTAGGCAAAGCCAAAATTGGCAAATAGCATCGAGAAGCTCAAGAGAGGAGAACATGCATCTGCAAAAAATAATCAAAAGAACTAGTAAAATAGAACTTTAGGTTAAGAATAATTAGTATCTTTAGAAAAATAAACAGAGATATCATATTATGAAACAAGATTAGATTGCCAACAAAAAAATAATAGCATTATTATTAATTTTGTTACTTGAAGTGTTCTAGCTTTGACTGTTGGCAGCTTTTTTTCAAGATAGTTTCTGTGCCCTTTCACTATTTCTTCTTACTTCTTTTTAAAATAATTCCTTACTTTCCATAACTACATGTTATTTCAAATTTACCTTATATTTAAACTTCCCTGTCCCTACAATCCACCAATTTGCCAAGAAATTCTGATCCCTTTAATTGGAAAATAATTCTATAAACTGAACTCTGGGCTCTAGGTATATGCACACTACTGGGTTATCAATGAATCTATACTTCGGTAGACAGAGCAAGGAAATACACATATGGATACTAATCAAGACATACACACATCTTTTTATGTACCATCCATCCAATCATCCATCCTTCCATCCATTTACCTATCTTTAAAAAACATAACCTTACAATGATATATCTACTTCTGCTCCTAAATTACTAGGCTTCTTCTTTCCAGCCTGTCCTGTTTGCTTATTTGTATCTTCCATCTAACATTGAGGAATTTGGCTCTCATTAAGTGCAATACACTCACTTAATTGTTCACTTCTAGTATATACAAAAGTAATTTCAGGATTGTTCACTCATAATCCTGGGAAAAGCAGGCCTATTAATTTTTGTACAGATTGCATAGTACTCTTTTTCCTTCAGCATTTGATTATCCCATCAAAACAGTGAAATCCAACCTCACTTAGGTTAGTTACTTTCCTCCACACCCACATTGTGCTTATATTTTTTACTCTCCTATACTTGTATTCCATTTACCACGTCTCTCACATCTTGGCTGATTTCTAAATTTGCATACAGGAAAATAACTCCTATGCTTTTGTATTATTTATTTTTTATGTTATTTATTTGTTTTAATACCTGACAGTAGAATGAATTGGTTTTAACCAAAGTAGAGAATGGTATCTTCAGCCAGAGTTGGGCCGAGTGGTCAGATCTATCATCACAAATGTTTCCCAAGGCTGCTCAGTTTTCATCCAGCCCTTTTCCACCTCTAATGGCCACTGAAATATATCCTGTCCCTATGTCCCTAAGGCTATTTAAATGTAATCAACCAATATGTAGCTCTTTGGTTTGTTTTTTCTCATAGCACAATGAATTTAAGATTAATCTTTGATGAATCAATAATCCAATCATTTTATTGCTGAATATCACGTCATTGTGTAAATGCACTAAAGTTTGTTCATCCATACACCAAAAGAAAAACATCTGAGTAATATGTAGTTTTTGATAATTATAAGCATGTAAGTACATTATGGTGGAGAAGGAAATAGTCTAAATAGCTTTGGAAACCAATATTTTTATGTGATACTTCTTCAAGGCTGCAGAAAAATGTGCTGTGTACAAGATCTATACTCAGGTTAGTAACTCTGTTTTTTACATGGGCGTGAATTATCAATTCTAAAGCCACCTTTCATTTATATGTTTTAATTGAATTATTATTTATCCTAATTTGTTATACATGATGACATAATGCAATTCATTTCATATTATACATATAGAGCACAATTTTTCAAGTCACTGATTGTACACAAAGTATTTTCACACCATTCATGTGTTCATACATGTGCTTAGGGTAATGATGTCCATCTCTTTCCACAGTCATTCCTACCCCCTTGCCTCCTCATTTCCCCACCCTCTCCTTTGTCCTATCTAAAGTTCTACCATTCCTCCCATGCTCCAACACCCCCACATCATTATGAGTCAGCATCCTCATATCAAAGAAAACATTCTGCCTTTGTTTTGGGGGCGGGGGTTGGTTTGTTTCAATTAGTATTATACTCTCCAACTTCATCCATTTACCTGCATATACCATTCTATTTTAATGCCAAGTAATGTTCCATTGTGTATGTATACCAAATTTTCCCTATCCATTCATCTACTGAAGGATATCTAGGTTGGTTCCATAATTTAGCTATTGTGAATTGTGCTGCTATAAACATTGATATGGCTGTTTATATTACCAGTAAACATTTTAAATGACTAATGTGGCTATAAACATGTGCTTACTATTTTTTTGTTTAAATATAATGTTTCATTTCACGTGAGTAAATATCAGTAAGACTGCTAGATCATAGGATATGTTTGTTTAACTTTATGATCGATTATACATTGTTTTGTGAATAGCTATGCTGTTTGGTATTCCTGGCTAGAATATACAAGACTAGCATTCTGTAGCATCCCCATAACTTTGTCTAACTGTTTTTAATTCAATATTCTATTAAGCATATTAAAAAAGTATCGTGGCTTTATTTTGCATTTACCCAAATGATTTTGAGCATCACTCATCTGCTCATGTGTCACCAGTATGCTTGATTTTCTTAGTGTCTTTTCAGAAACTTTGTTAATTTATTAAGTGTGTTGTTCTCTTACTATTGAGTTTTGAGTGAGTTTCCTGTTCTTTTGCAATTCTGAATAGAAGTTCTCTGTGAGAGGGTCAATTTGACGAATCTAAGTCTATGCTTTTTCCTTTCAGTCTCCCAGAATGCCTTTCATATAACACAGATTTCTGTTTTGATTTATATCCATATTCATATCTAAAGCAAAGGCATATGATATGTAAAATTTATGATTACTGAACTTCAAAGACACAAGACCCAGAAAAGATCACTGACATTTTTATTTATGCAATTTACATATATGCAATAATGGGTTTCATTTGGAATATTTGCACATGCATATGAATGCTTTGATGATATTCATCCTTTGTTAGCTCTCCCTTACTCTACCCTCCCCTCTTCCCCAATCCCATTCCTCTTCTCTAATATATTCTCCATGCTTTAAACTCATCCTTTCTCCTTTTAGATTCCACATATGAAAGGAAACATGTAATTACTTCTGAGTCTGGCTCATTTTGCCTAACATCATGCACTCCAGTTCTATCAATTTTACTGTAAATGACATGATTTTAATTTTTCTTTATGTTTGAATAATACTCCATAATATATAAATACCATATTTTCTTTATTCATTGAGCCAGTGACAGGCACCCAGGCTAATTCCACTGTTGTGAATTGTGCTGCAATAAACACAGAGTTGTTTTGAGTTAATGGAAAGGAACTGGTTTGTGGAAAGATTTCTGGAAAACTGTATATATATGGGAAATCTGCACGTTCAAGGGTGTAATCAATGCCATTATACACATAAAGGCCATGTGGATGGTAGGTCGGACTTACAAATTGAGGAAGTTGCCATTTTTTCTAATCACAGAAATTACATTAGACTCAGTGCATCAGCAAGTGACACAAATGAAAAGGTTCATGTTTTCATAAGGACCATTTTAACATGGATGAAAAGAAAGTAATACTTGAGATCATTTGGAATACTTATATTTCTGCAAATGGTGTATTCATCCCAGAATATCTAATTTCACTGCCACAAAATAAGGATGAGCTACACAACCAAAATTTAATAGCAATGTGACATTTCTTATGTTGTCAAAGAACTTGAAGGATGTCTCAATATTCTGAATATACACCAAGATCGCCTACATTTCAGAATTTTTTGAAAGATGACATCTGGCATTTGAGAATGCATTTTTCCAAAAATTCCAGTAGGTGGCATGGCTACCCCTATTTTCCAGGTGTGGGTTTTGCTTTAGTCACCAAGAAAACGATGCTGTAACTCTCCAGGCAGAAGGAGCAGGGGGAGGGTATATTCTCAGATGCTGCTGGGAGAGCCACAGTAGGGCTTGACTGGGAATTATGTCTTAGCTTCGTGGACAGAATCTTGTTTTTGTCTTGTTCTATTTGTTACTGATCACTTCAAGGCTTATATAAGCATAGGATTAAGAGTTACTGCTGTGCTTATATAAGTATATATCTTAAGTAGAATATTATTTCATATATATTCATACATGCAGTATTACTTCATATATATCCATATGTGTATATATAATTTTCTACTGCTGAGATACACCCTGGACCCTTTTTAAAGTTTTATTTTAACACGGGCTCAGTAAGTTGCCAAGGATGATCTTGGTCTTGTGATTTTCCTGCCTTCTCCCCAAATCACTGGGACTATAGGCATGTACCTATAATAATATGGCTCCAGATCATATTCTAGTCAGTCTTGTTACTAATGTTTCCCTTAGTCATATAGTTTCTTTCACGGCCTATTATCTACCCTATCCTTCTTCAGTATGTCTCTAATTCCAGCTCTCTTCCATCCCATGTTATCTTCTTAAGAAATTTTTTTGAGTTGATACTAGAGGCACTGTCTCTTTGAGGAATCTCTCTTTCCATGTTTACATAAAAGCACACACACACATAATTGACTTACTTCTGTATCAGAATATTTTGAACAACAAAGACTTGAACAAGAACAGGTTTGTTTCTTGTGTAGTAAATTTCCAATGTCAACTTTTCTGGGATCAATTGACAACTTATTGATGTCATTAAGGCTGGCGTTCTTTCTCTCTGTCCACAGTTTCATCCAAAGATGACTTTCTTCATGGTTACAGATGCAGCTGGTCACACAGCCAAGTCTCTTAGTGTGCTTTCCCTCCAGTTAATGAAGAAACATTTCTAAAAATTCATTTCAGCCGAGTCATTATTTAAGGCTATTTAGAATACCTACATCATCTCTGGAAAGGGCTTGGTTCAGTCATTATCAGGATTTGCTTAAGCTAAATAGTATTTCTTTCCTGATGATGGGCTGGGCCCTGTAGCTCATAAACACACAGCAGGACATAGAAGACAAGGACGCAGGAAAGTTGCGTCAGTGACCACAGATGACACTTCCATCTAAATTCAGGTCCCAGTTTCCCTTCCCATCATGCTTGTTGTGATGTTTTTGCACACTGCCCTGCCTTCCTTACTCAAAGAACATAGTCTCTTTAAAATCAGTTCTTTAAAAATCATCCTATCCTGTCTCTGGCTAGAAAGTAACCCTCTCTGGAGCAGAAACACTGTCTACTCACTGCCATTCCCCAAAGCCTGAAGTATTTATTTAATTATTTAAGATGTAATTATTTAAGAAACAAGAGATGGAGGTAAGTATTAATAGAGGTGTGCTGAACTTTGCTGATTCCTTTTCTAACAGGAGAGAGGAGGTTAATTAGGAGGCATGTTGTTCTCATGGGATATGGTTCTGGAAAGGACTGAAGATTATTCTCAAGTTTAATAAACACCAGAGAATATTAGAACTGTGTAAAGAACTAGTAAGCAGTGATTGCCTACGGAAATCATGCATGATTGCCCGTTATTGTCTGTTTTGCTGGAACACAGTCAGAGAAATGAGAATATCAGAATTTTAACCAAGAAAAAAGTAACATGAAAATGCTAGTGTTTGACAAGACAAAGTACTTTTCCTGTGTGGTTACTTCTGGTTTTGTCACTTGCTAGCTGTACCACGCTGGGAAAATTACATTTTCTTTAAACACAAATAGCATGATCTCTAAAATATTGTAGAAATGTTCATTTTAAAGAACAGAAGAGCTGAAGTCAAAGGTCTAGATTGGAATCCTAATTCTAGCAACAAGTAGGCTTCTTTCCTGAACACGAGAGTTTCGTGACTGAGTTTCTTGACTTCTTTGAACTTTGGATTCTTTAAGCATAAAACATATATATTGATAAAATCAAATACCAAATAATAATGAAATGGCATTATCAAGAGAAATGTAGGGCTGGGGCTGGGGCTCAGTGGTAGAGTGCTTGCCTAGCATGTGTCAGATTCTGGATTCTATCTTCAGCACTGCATAAAAATAAACAAAATAAAGGCATACTGTCCCTACACACCTACAATAAAATTTAAAAAGAGAGAAATGTAAATGTTTGACTCTGTTCATGCATTTTCCCAAATTTTAAAAACTAGAACTTTTTCAGTAAACACATACAAACATACACACGCAAGTGTGTGTGTGTGCGCGCGCGCCCATGCATACGTGTACAAACATGGTGAGAGGGAGAAAACACAGTGTACCAAAGGGAAGTACATTTTCACTGGGATTTTTCCAATAAGTAGCTTTCCTATTCAAGTATGGCTGAAAAACTACCAGGAAAGAAGTTACTAGTAATGGGAAATGAAATAATAATAAATGTTTGTAAAATAAATGCAAGGGAAATTGGTGAGTTTGTGAAAAAAAAAGACTATTAAAATTTAATTCAATTCTAATTCTATAAATAAGTGACAGCAATGTATACTAAAGTCGAGTGGGATTTTCAGACTCTTGATCACCACTGAGCATTGTTTGAGGATAGGATGAGTTCTGGAAACCTACATTTGGCAAATGCCATTTCTTACCCATAAGGACCCAAATAGTAGATTCTAAAAATAATGATATTAAACCTAACCAAAATATCAGGGAAGACAAACTCATAAATAATCTGTTGTCTATTTGCATAAAAACATAAGTGATTTAAAAAATAGAATAGCTATGCCTGATGAAACTTACTATCAATTAAATTCAATAAAGTTATAAAATGTTTTCATATTTTCCATGATTTTTATTTTAGTAATATCAGGAACATTGCGTAATCTCTGTACATAAACAACAGGAAGATACTTAAAATGATCTCTGATGATGCTGTGGTCAATATTGAGAAATGTAGATTATTTTTTAAGAGAATTGGGACAATCAGTTATTGCTACTGTAATGTTTTGCTGTTTAATAAATGAAAACAAAATAACCTGAAAAGAAGTCATATCTAAGATTTTCAAATAGATTACAGCCTTGACCTTTTCTATCTTAATATTTTCATGAAAGATATAAACATATTTATCATATTTGAGTTATATGGTACAATAAGTTATATGTTATATCTAAAAATAATATTAAAAATAGTTCTTCAGGATCTGAGAAATGAAATAAAATCTAGCTGACCAAAGACAAAATTTAAGCAATGCTTTTGACTCTAAATACCAATGGCCTTTGAACAGGAATAGAAATGTCAGGGAATGACCAAGTAGTAGTGCATGCCTCTGTATTTCTTTAATACTTACCTCAGTTGTGAGGTGGCTAGGAAGAATGTCATTCTGTACCCTATTAAGAAAAAAGTCTAGCAGGTAAGGGTCGTAATCAGCTCTGGAACAATATTGAACTGGATCATCTCACAGTCAGACCCTTTTGTATTCAACACAATTAGTATTTCTTTAACAGATGGTGCAGTTACACTTCCAAAGATGTCCTCACATGCATATTCCACATATTTTTCTTCCACTGTGACACTTTCCATCTTCATCTGCAGAAAGGATTTTTATTGCCTCTTGTTGAAACTCAGCAGATTTTTGCATGTGGTGGAGGTGATGCTTCATGACTTCAGACTTCATAACAGATGATGTGTCTTCTACCCCTTCCCTTTTATCTTTCTGAGCATGTGCCTTGGGAGTGCTAAGTTGACATGTAAGAAGAGCCACTGCCCTGAAGTCACTCTTCTAGAGACAGCTTGTGAAACCTCCATAGAGATAAAGTGTGATGCCTCAGGAGATCAAGCTGGACTGGCTCCACCATTCAAATCCTCCTCAGGGACCTGAGTGAGTGGAGGTCTTCAGGATGATCCCAGGCTCTGCCACTTTCTGGTGTGACTTCACAAGGGACACCAGACCAGAACTTCCCAAAGAAGTGGCTGCAAATTCTTAAATCACAGAAACAAACTGTGAGAGAAAATGGTGGCAGAATAATCATTTCCCCAAAGATAACTACAGTCTAATCTCTGGAAGCTCTATGTTAGGTTACACAGCAAAGAGAAGTAAGCTTTGAATACAGAATTATGGTTGCTCCTCAGTTTACTTTAAGTTCATAGGAAGAATAGCCTGGATTATCTAGGTGTGTCCAGTACAATCAGAAGAGTCCCCATGAGTGGAAGAGGGAGGTGAAAACATACTAACTCAAAAGAAATTCGAAGAACGATGCAGCATAGCTTGCTTTTAGGATGAAAGAGGCCACTAGCCAAGGAATGTAGCTGACTTGTGGAGGCTGGAAAGGGCAAGGAGTGGACTCTCCCAGGAATGCAGGTTTGCTGAATTCTTGATTTTTAGCTCAATGAAAAAAAAAACAGACTTCTCTCCCATAGAACTGTAAGAGTCTATATTTGTGTGGGTGACACCACTAAGTTTTGGGTTATTTACTATAGACACACTAAAATCTAATACATATTATTATGCAATTAAAAATCTATATTAACAATTAATATTAATACATGATTATTTTTGTTTTAAGATACCAAATTTCAGCTAGTGTGTATGCATTATTAGGTACTTGTAACAGAAAGATAATCATTTTTTCCACTAATTAATGTATTAGTTTGAATGGAGTAATGATCTTAAAGACATATTTTTATCCTATTGACCTGGTGCTGAAAAAAATATGATATGCATAATTAACACTGAATAGATAAATGAATATATAACAACAGTGTCCACAATGGTTTCAGAACTTGAAATAATAGAATAGCTATGCCTGATCAAACCACAGTTATTTATTCTTGAGGAAATAAGAACCAACAGACCTTGAAAGATAATATCAAATAACTGCAGTTCTGCTATGTGTCTGAGGAGTCCTGAGTGGTTTGCATCATGATAGAATGGATGGAAGTGCTTTTGTTGGAATACATAAAGAGATTATTCATAATCCATGTTTTCACAATTGATATTGAAGCCCTTGACGAGTAAACTTTCCTCTTTGCTGGATATTTGCAAGTTTATGTTTTACAGAACTATCCCTTTGATTTAAGTAACAGAGTTAAGCCTTGCTGACTTGCATGGGAGCCTGGGGCCTGGGTAGGCCTGAGTCCATCCTGTCACTGGAAGACATCCACCAGAGCTCAGGCCATGAAAGCCTCTGCCCACCAGTAGACACCTGCATGAGTTCAGGCTCAGCCCAGATCTGCCTCACTGACCTGCGTGGGAGTCAGGGCACAGGAATAAGCTTGGACCCACTCACCCCCACTACCATTTGAGAGCCCAAGTCTAATCCACTTGCATCTTGAGACACTGCAGCCCTCCATGCAGTAGTCCTACCTTGGGACAACAGACAGGGCCTAAAAGCAACTGCATCTTGGAGCAGGCATCCCAAAGCCAGTGTAAGGCCCACCCTTTCAGCCCCATCTCTGAAAGAAGTTGTATCCATCCTGGGGCACCTCCACTGCTATCTTGAGTTACCACCTGCTCTTTCTGCCACCATCTATAGCTACAGTAGCATCCATCCTGGAGCAAGACAGGGATGCCCTCTTTCACCACTTCTATTCATCATAGTTCTTGAAACACTGATCAGAGCAATTAGATAAATTAAATAAATTAAGGGATATGTATAGGAAAAGAAGAACTTAAACTAGCACTATTTGCTGATGATATGATTCTATACCTAGAAGATCCCCCAAAAAAATTCCACCAGAAAACTTCTAAAAACAGTAAATGAATTCAGCAAAGTATCAGGGTACAAAATCAACACCCATAAATCAAAGACATTTCTGAATATCAGTGACAAATACTTTGAAAGGGAAAGGAGGAAAACTACTTATTTACAATAGTCTCAAAAAAGAAAAAATAAAATACTTGGGAATCAACCTAACAAAAGAAGTGAAAGACCTCTACAGTAAAAACTACAGAACACTAAAGAAAAAAATTTAAAAAGACCTTAGAAGATGGAAAGATCTCCCTTGTCTTGGATAGGCAGAATCAATATTGTCAAAGGACCATAATACCAAAAGCACTATACAGATTGAATGCAATTCCAATCAAAATCCCAATGACATTCCTTATAGAAATAGAAAAAAAGATTCATGAAATTCATCTAGTAAAATAAGACCCAAAATAGCTAAAGCAATCCTTAGTAAGAAAAGTGAAGCAGGTGGCATCACTATACCAGACCTTAAAATATACTACAAAGCAATAGGAACAAAAACAGCATGGTGTTGGCACCAAAATAGACTGGTAGACCAATGGTACAGAATAGAGGACACAGAGGCAAACCCACATAATTACAGTTATCTTATATTAGAGAAAAGCACCAAAAACATACATTGGAGAAAAGATAGCCTGTTCAACAAATGGTGCTGGAAAAACTAGAAATCCATATGCAACAAAATGAAATTAAACCCCTATCTCTCACCATGCACAAACTCAACTCAAATTGCATTAAGGCCCTAGGAATTAAACCAGAGACACTGCGTCTATTAGAAGAAAAAGTAGGCCCAATCTCCATCATGTTGGATTAGGCCCCAACTTCCATAACAAAACTCCTAGTGCAAGAATTAATATCAATAATTAATAAATGAGACAGATTCAAACTGAAAAGCTTCTTCGCAGCAAAAGAAACAATCAGTGAGGTGAATAGAGAGTCTACAATTTGGGAACTTATTTTTACCACATGCATGTCAGAGCACTAATCTCTAGGATATATAAACCACTCAAAAACCTTAACACCCAGAAAAACAATAACCCAACCAATAAATGGGTCAAGAAACTGAACAGACAATTCTCATAAGAAGATATGCAATCAATATATTCAACATCTCTAGCAATTAGAAAAATACAAATCTATGATTTCATCTCACCCCAAGTCAGAATGGCAGCTATTAAGAATACAATCAACAATAAGTGTTGAAAGGTTGTGGGGAAAAAGGCACACTCATACATTGCTGACATGACTGCAAATTGGTGCAGCCAATATGGAAAACATTATGTAGAGTCCTTGTAAAACTGGGAATGGAACCATATTTTAACCCAGCTATCCCACTCCTAGGTCTATACCCAAAGTTCTTTAAAAGAGCATACTACAGGGACATAGCCACATCAATGTTTATGTCAGAAAAAAAACAGCTAAACTGTAAAACCAACCTAGATGCCCTTAGGTAGATGAATGGATAAAGAAAATGTGGTATATATACACAATAAAATATTATTAAGCAATAAAAGAATAAAATCATGGCATTTGCAGGTAAATGAATGGAGTTGGAGAATATAATGCTAAGTGAAGTTAGCCAATGCCAAAAAACCAAATGCTATCTTTTCTGATAAAAGGATGCTAATTCATAATTTAGTGGGGGAGGCATGGGAGGATTAGGTGAACTCTATATAGGTGAAAGGGGAAATGGGGAGGAAGGTATAGGGAGGGATCATGGGATACGAATGATGGTGGCATGAAATGGACATCATTACCCTAAGTACATGTATGAAGACATGAATAGTTTGATTCTATTTTGTGTAGAACTAGAGATATGATAATTTGTGTTCTATATGTATAATATGAATTGTAACACATTCTGCTGCTGTCACATATACATACATATATCATATACATGTATCATATATACATATATAATAGATATATGTATATATATATATATATATATATATATCAAATTTAAAATTTTAAAAATGAAAAAAATACAAATAACAAATGTCAATGAGGATGTGGGGAAAACAGTACATTCATACATTGCTGGTGGGACTGCAAAATGAGGCAACCACTCTGGAAAGAAGTATTATCCTCAGAAAATTTGGAATAGAAGCACAATTTATCCCAATTATCCCATCTCTTGGTATATACCCGAAGGACTTAAAAGCAACATACTATATTGACACAGGCACATCAATGTTTATTGCAGCTCAGTTCATAATAGCTAAGCTATGGAACCAACCTATGTGCCTTACAACAGATGAATAAATAAAGAAAATGTGACATATATACATAATATATATTATATATATACATATATATATATATATATATATATTCCGTTATATATATAATAGAATATTACTCACCCATAAAAAAGAATGACTTTATTACATTTGCTGGAAAATGAATGGATCTGGAGACTATTACACTAAGCAAAATAAGTCAATCCCCAAACCAAAGGTTGAATACTTTCTATCATATGGGTGCTAATACACAGTGGATGGCAGGAGAGGGGAGAATAGACATTCAGTAGATTCAAGAAAGTGGAATGAAGGGAAGGGAAGGGGGAAACGATAATAAATACAGTGGAATTATTCTGACACAACTTTACATATATATATATATATATATATATATATATATATATATATATATATATATATATATATGAACAAACCACAGTGAATCTCCACAAACACAAGATTGTACAACCACAAGCCTGGGATCCTAATTAGAATAAGAAGTATTCTATGTTTGTATAAATAAGTCAAATTATACTCTACTCTCATGTATAAATAAAAAGAATAAAAATTAAAATTATATAAAATAATTAAATAAAAAAAATAATAATTTTTTTGAAAACTACTGCCCCATGGTTTAATCCTACATGAATAGTATATCAGTTTTTGAAAAGAGAATAAATACATGACAAATAGAAAAGTCCAAAGGCAAAGGATGCAAGACTCATTGAGAAGTCAAGGATTTATCCCTAAATAAATACAGAGGTCAGCGACAAGTTTCTAATTGGAACAGGGAAGAGTGGATTATTTGGAAATAAAATTCAATAGCCATAATATCTGCTGAAAGATACTGGAGCAGCTACCAAGTAGGTACTTGTTATTGTTAATCAGTGACACTCCTGGGAAATGAGTAGAAATTAGCAGAGAGAGAAAGGAAATCACAGAAAGTGAGTTCACTGTCCTGAGAATCCTCCCTGTTTAGTTTCCAAATGCATCTGTTGAGCAGATACTGATGCACATCGTATTCTATCCCAGTAGCTTAGCTGGAAGACTCTAGTTGCTATAGTTCATCTCTACACTGAAATAGTATGTGCTGTGAACAGCACATACTTGTCCATAATGGTATATCTTATGTTTGCCTTCTTTCTAAACTAAACAGAAAATGGACGAGTTACTAAAGGGGAAATATCATGATCACCTCTTTATCCTTTGTGGATGGTTGTTAGATTGTTTGGATGTAATTATCCATAAAGAAAAATTTAATAGTTGGAGAGTGGGAGGCCATGAATCAACACCAGATCTGTGTTGGTTTTTGGTCAAACTTCTATTGATTTGTGTTTCTTTTCACTTAAACTCCCTGCCCTCCACTTTCCTAAAAATGAGATCGGTTGATCTCTAAATTTCTTTTCTGCTCCAAAATTCTTAATTGAGAGAAGAGAAAAAAGAAAAAAAAATCATTTGGAGGTATAGGTAATCAAAATTAGTGGAAGAATGATGGCATTTATGAGAATGAAATAGAAAAAAAATGAAGTCACTGTAATCTAAACACATTTGAAACCATATAAATTTCACCAAGATCTTCCCCAGGTAAATGTGCCTTCCATGAGGGTACGGTTCTATTGAAGGAGGCTTTTTTTTTATTTTTTATTTTTAGTTTTCAGTGGACACATCTTTTTGAGAGAGAGAGAGAGAGAGAGAGAGAGAGAATATATATATATATATATTTAGTTTTCAGTGGACACAACATCTTTGTTTGTATGTGGTGCTGAGGATCAAACTCGGGCCGCATGCATGCCAGGCGAGCGTGCTACTGCTTGAGCCACATCCCCAGCCCTGAAGGGGGTGTTCTTTTAAAATATATATATACATATATATCCACTTGAAAAAAAAATAAAGGCAAAGGGCTTGTGGAAGCAAAGCAGGCTCTAAGAAAGAGGTTAGCATTTCCTGACAGGAATGCAGATCAGTAAGGGAGTGGGCAAGAGAAAGGAGTGCCATCTTTGTCTTTGAATCTGAGATCTTTCATTCATTTATTGAAGAAGCATTTCTTTCAAAGGCTTGGAATATTTTGTTGAACTCTTTAATTATATTATAGCAAAAATATTTTCAATTGTTTTAAAGCTACACTTCTGGAAATTGTGTTTATTAAGAACAACCCTACCTCTTTTTGTAGCTTCCTTTTCTTTATTCTTGCAGTGACAGGGTTTAAAGACACCCTTTTCAGGAGCAGGGAGATTTGACGAGCGGTATCAGAAGCCTTTCTGCAGCATGTGCCAGACACAGTATGCGTAATTCTGACATGATTTAGGAAAGATAGCCATGAATTTGATTCTCCTGAGTGAGTGGAGATGATGGGTGGGAGGAGGAGTATCCACATTATTTAGGATTATTATTCAAAAAGGGAGAAGCCTGGAGTGATAGGTAGAGATTTCAGGGTTTTTTTTTTTTTCTTGATTAAAAAATGAGAGAAAATGTAGGGATATACATAACCCATGGTTTATAGGTTTCAAGGAGCAGGATTTGATGTTCCGGGCTATGACATCCAACAACAGAAAGAGAATCTCTTGACAGTGCTTCTTATTCAAAGGAAACAAAACTGTAAAAAATAGACTTCTTGATCTGATGAAAAGGTTTCAGACCTGAAACTCAGGAGCTAGAGAAAAATGAATGAAGTTCAAATTGGAAAACTATGCACTGTAACTGTGCACAGAAGCTGCCAAGCCTTCTAAACACAGATCTGAATGGGCATAGTACGCCATGTGCCGATTTCTATTGATTAAAGCAAGTCACAGACACAGCTCAGACTCAATTCCCATTTGTAGATAGTAGAAGCTGGGTTTTTTGTTTGTTTGTTTTTTGTTGTGTTGTTGTTTTGTTTTTTTGCTAAAGTTAAATATTATACTACAGGCAGATCTGATGGTAAGTGCTAAAGTAAAATTTAAGCACAAATTTCTCTTTGTGATTTAATTTCCCTAATGATTTGATTTATCTGACAGACATTAGAGCATTCAATAAGAAAATTTATGATATTATTAGAAATAAGATAAAAATTTTTATGAGGCAATTATATAATTAAATGTGTGCAGCTTTAGGCATAGTGACTGGGAGTTTGGGGGACTTCAGTTTTTATTTTGATTTAGACTAGGCTTATTCAATGCTTTTGTCAATACGTTAGAGTTTGGCTAGTTTCCTGGTCATAAATGTCTTAGTAAACCCATGCTAAATCCTCAAATATATTGTAAATTGAAACACATAAGCAGTGTTTGAGTTTGAGTTACTTATGCTTTTTGAAACAGAACTAAAATTGAGGATTTACATCAAAAAATGAGATTCATAATATTTAACATATTTCCTGGGAACATAGTATACTGTGACCAAGTGTCCTGTGTCCTGTAAAAGTTCTCCATATCTTTTTTCTATAAAATTTATATCCATTTCATTTCTGTAGATTTTGCTATTTGGGAACACATTCATCAGAGTTATATAATTTTTAATGATTGATTTCAGGGATTAAAAACATAGTTAAACGGATTTCCCCCAAAGTTTATATTTTTTCTGAATTATATATCTGAAACTGCTGCGAATAGACACGGTGGCCTCTGACTCTTTGCCATCAGTTCTTTACAGTAAATTGTGCTGTGTCATAAATAAGCATTATCCAAGTGTGAAAGTCGATGTGTCAAAGTTTGGTGTTTTCCTCTTTCCAGTGTTTTAGTCAGCTGTGTTGCTACAGGCTGAAAAACCCGACCAGAACAACTGTAGAGGATGATAGTTTTATTTGAGGGTTCACAGTATCAGAGGTCTTAGTCTACAGAAGCCCAGCTCCATTCCTCAGGGCTTGAGGAGAGGCAGAACACCACAGCTGAAGAGTGTCTGAAGAGGAGCAGCTGACATGATGATCAGAAGGCAAAGAGAGAGAGAGAGAGATGCTCCACTCTCCATATACAAAATATATACCCCATAGCCATGCCCTCAATGAACCACTTCCTGCAGCCACCCACCGTCCGTCTCCAGTTACCACTCAGTGAATCCCATGAGGGATCATTTCACGGATTGGGTTAAGACTCTCACAACCCCATCATTTCTCCTCCAAACCTTCTTGCATTGTCTTACACGTGAGCTTTGGGCTGACACCACAACTAAACCATAACATCCAGAACAGCAAGTGGATAAACATGATAGAAGAACAGAAGGGAATAAACACAGGAGGAGGAGAGCAGGAAGCAGGCATTAGAAAGTGGAGAAGGCCATACTGAGGGGCAGCGCCCACGTGGTAGAGCCCAGAGTGTGGGGCCGGATGCAGAGGAGGAAGGAGCTGCTAGTCAATGGTGCTAGCATCAAAGACCTGAGAAGTGTCCTGAGCACCTGGGAAGTGGGAGTTAAAGGCTGCCAATCAGCATCTGCTCCAGCCTTGGTCTGAGTTGGACATCTGCAGCAGAAGCCTTTCCTCAGGGTGAAGAGGGCTAACTCATCCCAAATTGTCAGACGCATAAAACCTGTTGGGGAAAGGCTAACTAACACTGCTAGGAGCACTTCCCATCTGGAAACATGCTCACTGCCCATTACAGAATTTTTCATAAGAGTTCTTGATTATTCTTTCTCCATTCCTCTTTGTTTTCTCTCTCTAGAATTAATATTAAATATCTATTTCAGCTTTTAGATATAAAAATGTATCCTTTCCCTCATCTTTTCTTCTTATACCTGTGTTTCTTTTAGGTTTATTTGCTTTATTCATTCTCCTCCTTTTTTTTCTGAGTAAATTAATCAATCCATCTTCCTGATAATTATTCTTTCTACCACAATGCTCTGATATTTGCCACTTTATTTAGTTAGCAATTATTAGTAACATACAAAGAATTGTACTATTTATTCTTTTAATAATTTCTCTCCTTTTAGGGCTATGGATTATACTGAATGCCATCTAGAATAAGAAAAAATATTTTTTAAATTTTTGCTTCTATTTCTTTCAGTAGTTTGTTTTGTTTTGATTTGTTGACCTTTACATGTTACTGCCAATTCTTTTTCAAAGAGTGTAAAATTCTTGATGCTCTGTTGACACTTCTGCAGAGTTAGAAGTCTACACATAGGCAAGTGGGATGAGTCTACCTTGGTTGCCATGACAGTGTTTCTGATGGGCAGTCCAGCTGTTAGTTCCAACTTCAGGAAGTAATGAGCAGCCTGAGGTATCCATGTTCAGAATCCCCTCCAGGACAGGCTATGGATGTGGAGTTGCTTCTTGTTTATTGTGACAGGTTATTTAATTATCTTGGGACCTTGCTCTCTTTCTCTTTTTTGGTCTCAGTTTTTATATTGAAAGGAATACTTAACCCATTTCATTCACAGACATGTACATTCAACTTCACTGTGAGGACAGACGTGGATGCTTGACCCCTGAGAGGGAACTGGAATAGATATTTGAAAATCCTTTGTCATAATCTTCCCAGTCCCACGGTCCTGCTGTGTCTGATTTAGTGGTGAATACCAGTGTAACTAGGAAAACTACTATTCTATATTTTCCAAGCTCCCTTCTCATAGGAACAAAAAGAACATCCAGAGGATACACAATAGTTTTATCTAGTCCTAAGATGTCATTCTGAATCACAGGATTAGCAGTCTTGCCAAATTTATTGTTCTGCCTACTGAGCGAGGTTTTGTAGGGTATAACTTCCTGGTGACCTTAATAGGACCAGATTTTACAGTTATTACTCAATTCACTGAGGTGTCTTCCACTGTTGCCACTTTGTTCCAAATTGAAACCAAAGCACAGAATCTTTTCTTTACTTGCTCATAACAGGCATGTGGCATTCCATGATGCCTTCCATTATTAGCCTACACTCACGGTAATTATCTTTCCATCAACTTCATTTTCTGCATTTTCCCTTGTGTAATGTGCTAGCAATTGTGTGTAGTTGGTTGCTCTATCCAAATGGCTTTCAAGCTGAACACGTGCCTCAGATTCACTTAAGCATTTGGACAGCTTGGGTATTATCTATTACTTAAGGAAATCACACAGACCACATGTCTATTAGGGAGACAGCTATGTCCTTCCAAATAAAAGGGGAAAAATGGTTTACATTCACTATATGTTGGAGTTCCAAATAAATAGCATTTAAAACTCTATAAATACATCAGTGCTTCCTGACCACTTAAATCATTCAGTTTCTGCCAGTGTAGGGAGAACTGTGAAAATTGAATTAAAGTCTGTATAATTGAAATATCTTTGTGTGTCTCTTCCTTTTCCGTTTTCTGTTTTATTCTTCTTTTTGGCCAGAGTATAAGAAATTTATATGTTAATGAGATTAAAAAGAAACAAGTATCCTGTAATTGCTATAATGTCCAAAATTATAGATGTCAAGTGATCATCCAGGAAAGCTGTTCTATATGTAAAAATTGCCAAATACATTAACATGAAATATTCATATTTTACCTCCTGTAAGCCAAGGAATGAAAAAAAAAATAAGATGATGAAGACATGTTAAAATAGCTTACATTTCCATGTTTAAAAATGTTGTCTGTCGAACAGATATCTGTGGGAAAGGAATAGTTAGAGATTTTAAAGAAGCACTCATTAACTAGCATTTTTAAAAAAACTTAGCTTTATTTCACAGAATGACAAGAAATTAAAAAAAAATAGAGTGCATATTTAACCTCACTACTCACTATCCTAATTTAACCTCCAGGTATCTCTATGTCTTCTCTCTCTTTCTCTCTCCTTTCTCTTTTTGTCTCTTCTCTCTCTCTCTCTCCTTTTTCTCCCTCCCTCCTTCCCTCTCACTTATTGGCTTCTGTTCTTTTCTTTTTTATATAATGTTTTCTGTATTCCACTAATGAAGTGTAAAAGTTTTTCATGGCACTATTCTTTTTTTTTATAAATAGATATAAACTATTCCATTCTACTGGCTGAATAATAGTGTACTAAGGTTTCAACTGCTGTATACTTATATTTGGGAAAGAAATTGCTAATTGTTACAGTATCTTTTGCTCCATTCTTCTTGAATAGTCAGATTTTGAGCTGCATATGCCAATAAGTTTTACCTCTTAGATCTCTGTCAGAAATGACCAAGCAGGAAAGCACAATCTCTTAGAGATGGGTGCGTGACTGCCTAGACAAACCTAGAAATTCTAAGTAAAATGGAAAGAAGAGTCCTTATATCAGAATTAAATTCTCTGCTTGAGAATCTTTTAAAAAGCATCCATCATCAAATCACCATACATAAATTGGATCAGCAGTGAGTCTACTAAGAAGGCTTCCTCTCTAGCCTGTACTTTAACAGACAGCTCTGTACCTCTGGGTCTTAATGCTGCCAGTAATTCTTATATGAAGGTGAGAACTCAGCCTAACCTTCCTCTGTCCATGGTGGGAGGTAACTCTTCACATCTCCTTGTCACTTCTCTTTTGGAATAGAAATTACAGAACTTCCCACTTAAGGGCCTAGCCCTTTCAGTAGAGGTCATTGGCACAGTATGGCTTTTCTTGCAACCTCTGGTAAGAACAGTGAAAATTTAACAGAGTGGCTGAAAAGATGGGCAGAATGCTCTTCCATGAGTCACTCCAAGGCTTGGCTTCAAGCATATTCAAGTACAGACTAACTATATAAAAATCCTCTTTCTCAATACTCACAGAGTGTGGCTTGGCCTGGCTAAGCTACAAGAGTATTTCTGGAAAATCTCCCCAAAGCTCCATTTTCTACTCAATTCTATTTGATCCTGTCTCCAGTCCACTGATAATGGCATTATATTTTTGGACCCCATTTGTGAAAAAACTCAATTCTTTTTAGGGGGATTCCATGCCTCTAGTATACATAAGAACTACAGTTGGATATCTGCTTAGATGATCTCAGGACTCCTATAAAGGCTAAAATATTTATCTTTACTGTGCTAAACACCAACCTTTAGTGATATACCTGTATAAAAAAGCCATACCCTTGTATCAGACTATATTCTACAGTCTGTATCCATACCGAGGTGTGGCTTCTTTATGTAGGTGTTATTCTCTAGTTGGAGAGACTACCCCTGGAAGAACCTCTCATGTTGCTTAATTTCTTTTCAATCTATGATTTCACCTGTGAGGGTATGAATAATCAGCAAATGGGGACTAAGGAATAATCAGCAAATGGGGAGGAAGCACAAGGTAAACTGGCCAGACAGAAGGAAAGTACTTGGTGAAAGAAACTGCATCGGTTGCATAGTAAAGACAGGAAAGGATAAAAAAGAATCTGCTTGTCTAGGAAGGTGGAAAAGACCTTTGACAGTTAAAAAAACCAGAGAGCATCACAGAGAAGGGAGTGTGTGAAATCAAAGTGTAGAGGATGTGGGAAGAGTTGCTAGTGGTATTTGTTTATTTATCTTTTAAATTTATACTGAACAATGAAAGGAATGTGTGTGTGTGTGTGTGTGTGTGTTCTGTTTCACCTTCTTCCTTTCTTCAAGGTTTATCTTCTTGATAACTTATCTCCTGCTCTACTTTGCTTCTGCTCTTGCTTTCCCAAAAAGAAGAGCAGGCATTATTAATATTAGACATAACAAAGTTGTTTAAAGACATGATGAAGTTTTATTAATACATAAGCCATGTAGCTAATCTGCAGCAAATCCTATAATAACTTCCTATCTTAGAAAAGAATCCTCATCGTGAGCTGTGAGACCCTGCATGATCTACGAGCTGACTTGTATGGCCTTTCCCCTACCATTCAAAAATTCGTATTCTCCTCTCCTGTCAAACTGGACCTTTTGCTATTCTGCTGTTCCTCAAGAAATCACCAGCTTTAAGGACATTCTGCTTGCTTTATCTGAATTTTTCCTTACTGTACACTCAAGCTGCCATAGGGCTTATTCTCCCACTTATTTCAAGTCTGTTTAAATGTGAAATTTTCAGGGAGGTCTATTATATGTCCTCTATTCAAAGTAACAAGCTCCCTTTCTTCCTGTGTTCTCAATCTTGAAATGGTGACACTAAAGTGAAGTTTCACTTTTGAAGCTTTTAGTCTTCCAATGAAAATAAGAAGAGTAGGACCCAGAAACCCCAAAGTGGCAGCTATAATAAAAGTTGGTGGCAATATATGTGCAGGAGGGACAAAGCAGGACAGTTACAGATCCATGTGCCATGAATAGACATGGGGAAGCAGGGAAAGGCAGAGGTGCCTGATGGTCCTGACTGGAGAGCCATTCTCCACTGCACAGAGGCGTCTGTAGGACACACTAGACCTAGAGGAGTCCTGAAATGCATGAGGCCCTGAGTTCAAGCCCCACCACAACATGGAGGGGGGGGAAGCATGTTGAAAAAGGATGTAGAAGAGAGCTATTGACAAAAGCAATGAGAGGGGATCTCAGTAGTTCTGAAAGCAGTGTGAGCTCAAGGCATTTTTGAAATTACATTTGAAGCTTTCTTCCAGTGTAAAATACAACATTGAATGAAAATGATTCAGGAAACACACAGGGAAAAAAAAAGAAGAAGAAGAAGCTGCATGCAAAAGAATCTGCAGGCAAAAGAATCTGCAAGCAAAAGAATCTGCAGGCAAAAGCAAGAGAAGAAGCAGAGAAAGCACATCACAGAAATGACAGAGTGGTATTCTTTTCTTTCCTTTTTTAAAATCTGTTAATAAAAACAATACAAAAAAGCATTTTAAAGCAATGGATCAAGACATCTCACCCTTCTCTGATTTCTAAAGGTATAGAGAAACTAAATTCACCTATAATTCTTTATATATATATATATATATATATATATATATATATATATATATATATGGTTGTAAATGGATCTTTATTTATTTATATGTGGTGCTGAGAATTGATCCGAGTGCCTCACACATGTCAGGTAAGCCTTCTACCACTGAGCCACAATCCAGCCCCTCACCTAAAATTCTTAACAAAAATAATTTCAATCAATTCTATATATAAGTATAAAACATAATAGAGTTCCTATTGACAATGAAAATACTTTTACAAAATGTAACTACAAAAACTTAAAGAATGTAGTCTACATTTCAAAATGAGCAAAATGCATTAAGAAAATAATGGAATCCATAATGAAATATTTGCTACTAAATGAATAACATAAATCAGACTTTTAAAATAATTTTTGAAATACTATGATTGGTCTAAAGAATTACTTCAAAGCATATAATATTTGGGACAAAATGAAAAGAAAAAATTTCAGAAATCAAGCTTAAATTAAAAAAAAAGAAAAATAAACATAATGGTATTGTCTAAAGAATTAAATAAAACAAAGAACATTTTCTTAGCTTAAAAATACATAAAGGGAGGCATAACAATACATTCAAAATAAAGTAATATAGAGGAGAGATTAGAGCAACAAATACATATTCAATAATTCTGTCATGGTTTAGATATGATATATTTTCCCAAAAGCTCATGTGTGAGACAACACAAGAATATTCAGAAGTAAAATGATTGGATTTTGAGAGTTGCAACCTAATCAGTGGATTGACCTCTGACATGTATTAACTGGGTACTAATTTAGGCAGGTAGGGTGTGACTGGAAGAGGTAGATCCATTCCTTGGGGCTGGAAGAGCAGCAGGACAAAATGGCAGAAAAAATGTGGACGCTCACAAGGTTATCAGGAAGCAGACAGAAACTCTACTCACCAGATACAAAATATTGCACCCGAAGGTACACTCCCAATGACCCACCTTCTCCAGGTATATACTACTTGCCTTCAGTTTCTCCTTGGTTAATCCTATGAGGGGATTAACTCATTAAGATTCTCATAACCAAATCACTTCTCCTTTAAACCTTCTTGCATTGCCTCACACATGAGATTTTGAGGGACACCTCACATCCAAAGCATAACATGAACTTACTGTAAAGCTACAAGAATCAAGACAGTATTTTATTGGTGAAAAAAATAGATCAATGTAACTGAAATCATATAAATATAACCAACAGATTTTGTATTATGGAAGAGATGCAATTAAATGGAATAAAAAGTGTCTTTTCAACAAATGGTGCTAGAACAACTGGGTGTTCACTGGTGAAACAATAAATCTTGACATAGATCTTAAAACCTTCTCAAAAATTAAATGAAAATGAATCATGAATTACAGGTAAGATGTAAAATAATAAAATATAAGAAGTGAGATGATGCAGAAGAAAAACTGAGTGACCTTGGATTTGGCAATGACTTTGAGATATAACAGTAAAAGCACAAACTGTGAAAGAAAAATTGACAAATATGACTTCAATAAAATTAAAATCTTCTGCTCTAAGAAACACACTATTGAAGGAATGGAGAGACAGGCAACAATTTCAGGAAAAATATTGCAAAACAGATATTTGATAAAGCACTGTTATCCAAAACATGCAAATAACTCTTAAAACTCATTAAAACATTTTTAAAATGTGCTAAACTTCTGAACGATACCTTGCAAAACAATATATGCAGATGGCAAACAAGCATATGAGAAGATATTCAACAACATATGTCATTAGGGAATTGCAAACTAAAACAACAATGAGGTATCACAAGTCACCTATTAGAAAGACCAAAATACAAAACACTAACATAAGACCAAATGCTGGCAGACATGGAGTAAAAGCAACATTATTTTATTGTTAGAATACAAAATGATACAGCCAAATTAGAATACAATTTGGCAGGTTTTTACAAAACTAAACACTTATCATATGATCCAGCAATAGAGCTTCTTGGTATTTACCCAAATGAGATGAAATCTTATGTCCATACAAAAGCTTGCACAAATGTTTATAGCAGCTTTATTCATAATTACCTAAACTTGGAAGCAATCATAATATCCTTCAATTGGTTAATGGACACATAAGTTGTGTTACATCCAGACAATAGAATATTGTGCAGCATAAAAAGAAATGAGATATGAAGACTTGAAAAGACAAGAAAGAAACAAAAATGCAAATTACTGAGTGAAAGAATCCAGTGAGAAAAGATTGTGCATTGCATGATTCCAACTTTATGGCATTCAAGAAAATAAAAAAAACTATTCAGGATAGCAAAGACATCAGTGATTTCCATGTTCAGTTTTTCTAGGAGTTAGAGGGGAGTGTGGGATGAATAGACACAGCTCAGAAGACTTTTGGGATGATGAAACTCTTCTGTATGATATCTAGATAGTTGACATATGCTGTTACTCATTTCTCAATCCCCATAGAATGTATACCACAAAAGTTGAACCAAAGATAAGCTATGGACTTTAGTGCAAAAACATTCTTTAATATTTGCTCACCAGTTTTAATAAATGTTAACATATTGATATGAGATGTTAATAATAGGAAAACAGACTGGGAGTGTGTGATCAGGTAGAAGAGAACTTTCTTTACTCTTCTCAATTTCCAGGCAAACCAAAATCTGCTCAAAACATAACCTATTAACTCAAAATCATAAAAATAAAAATTAACTCATTTTCAAAAAGTAAAAATCAATGAGGTGTCCAAGCAAATAAAGACTGGGAAATTCAAATTATCACCTTATGATAACTGTAACTCTATTCCACAAAGAAATGAATTGGTTCATTAAGATAATGTAAGAAAGAAAATGTGAGTAAAATTCCACATCTGTTGAAATTACCTTTAATTATAAGGACCATGTAAAACAAATGAATGCTTGAAAGTGGAAAAACTCAATGAATACTATTTCCTGGAGCTTCTTAATGAAGCCAATAAAGATAAGTAAATTTCAGATATGCAAAATGGTTGAAGTTCATCAGCATAAAACTGATGAGTTATATTTCAGGCAATGGTGTATCAGTGAAAATGAAGATGGAGGAACTATCCACCCCAGTGCAGAGGTGTATTTTTTTAGGATAATTGCTCAAAATCAAGAGTTTATTGAGTTAATAAAAATGAGACTAATTATAGTCAGTTTAATTGAGTACATTCATTACAAATACTGTGTCACCTTCTTATCTGCATCCTCAGCAGATCACTCTGATATACCATGTTAACATAGCAGTTCTTTGTGGGGTTAAAAAGAAAATAGAAAGAAATATGAACAAAATATAAAATACGCACATTATCCTGGGGAGGAATTCTTGCTAGACATTTGGCAGGGCTCCCAAGAATGCAATTTCCTGATCTGAGTAGTTCATAAACCATGCTCTTTACTACTGTGTGATTTCAATAAGTTAAGTCCTCAATTCCCTTTCTGCATCCCATCCCCCACCCAACTCATAACTTGAAAATCATTTTTTTTCCTCCAAAGGAATGATGTCCTTTGGAAATCAAGGTCTTACCTGCTCTAATTAATTAAAATCTACTCCTCCAGAATCACCAACTAAAACTAGTAACAGTTTCCATATATGGTAAACTTGGATGGACTACGCAAAAGTTTTAAGTTCTCTTTTACCAAGTTTTTCTCAATGCACAAGCAATATCTGATCCAAATGACCATTGAATAATTTCCTGTGAATCCAGGGTAATTCATATAGGAAATACAACCATCTCAAAGTTTCTCCACCCATTAAACAGAGAAAACTTAGTTTCTAATTTTTTTCTTAGTTCTCAACTTTTGAAGCTTGCTGAATGTTGAATTTAATTCTAACTGAAGAGACAGATGTGTACAGTGAGGGGAAGTTGGGGTATTTATGAGAAAAATTTTTAAAAAGAGTAGTGTCATTACATTTAACCCAGACAAGTCTTATGAGGGACTGTCACATTTATGTTGTTTCTGGCAGAACTACAGTTAACTAAAATGTGGCTCTGACTGCAGGAGTTAAATGTAAGTCACATTTAACAGACAGGTGATTAAACTCAGTGTTACAAACCCTGGAAATGAGATTCATCCAATCACCATGCAAATCTATGATCCAGTCACTGCTACATCTTTCAAATCCCACGTGTAGAGACAAATTCAGGTTTGAAATATTACCTTCAATGTGAAATATGTTTTCAGAGAAGATACATGAACATGTATATGTGGAAAGAAGCATAAAAAGTAAGAATTAAAAGTATGTTAATGTAGATATTTTATAATATCTTCAAATTATGCTGATTTTGTTTATGGCAATTATAATTTTCATTAGCCAATCAATCATTCTCTTATAGGGGCAATGAAACAAGGACTCTCAAGTGTATTTCCCTTAACCATGCTGCTTTCTGAAGACATTTCTAACTCATTACGTGCCATGAAATGAGTGGTGTTCCCCTCCAAATATGCATATTGGAGCTCTCATTTCTATTGTGATACTATTTAGTGATCAGACTCTGGGGAGGCAGTTAGGTTTAGGCGAGATTGTGAAAGTATGACCTTAATGATACAGACACCAGAGAGCTCCCTTTCTCTCTCTTCCTCTGCAAGAAGTTAGTAGTCTGAAAATCAGGAAGAAATCCCTGTGTTAGGAAACCAAATGAGCCAGAACCTTGATCCTGAACTTCTCAGCTTCAAGAACTGTGGCAAGTTAAATTTCTATTGAGCTAGCTACCAAATCCATTTTATTATTGCAGCCAGAGCATACTAAGACATCATCAAATATCTTCAGTGCATCCTCAAATATTTCTGAAACTAAAACTGAAACTTCCAAAATATTTGGCCATCGATAGCCACTCTGTAATAAAAAACTCAAATTCATGTAAATGTATCATGGATTTTTTTTCTTTTTTTTTAATTCTTTCTTTCTTTATTTTTAGTCATACATGACAGCAGAATGAATTTTGACATATAATACATACATGGAATGTACACACATCAATCATATTTTCAATTCTATTCTGCTGCCCTTCCTATCCTCCTTACTCCTCCCCTCCTCTCCCATCCTTTCTCTCTATCCAATCTAATGTGACACACTTTTTTTTCTTTTTCTCATTACAACATCATACATGTATTCTGTATAATAATGAGGTTCTCCTTCCATCTTCCATGCAACTCCCCTTCTCCCTCTTTTTCCCTCCCACCTCTCTTCTCTATTTAGTGGCAGTCTTCTTCTCATGCTCTTCTTCCCCATCCCATTTTGAGTCACCCCCTTATATCAGAGAAGACAAATTTTTACCCCCCAAACATCAGATAGAGCTCTAATCTCTAGAGTATACAAAGAACTCAAAAAGTTGAACAACAAAAAAGCAAATAACCCAATCAACAAATGGGCCAAGGACTTGAACAGAAATTTCTCAGAAGAGGACATACAATCAATCAACAAGTACATGAAAAAATGCTCATCATCTCTAGCAATCAGAAAAATGCAAATTAAAACTACTCTAAGATACCATCTCACTCCAATAAGAATGGCAGCCATTATGAAGTCAAACAACAATAAGTGCTGGTGAGGATGTGTGGAAAAAGGTACACTCATACATTGCTGGTGGGACTGCAAATTGGTGCAGCCAATTTGGAAAGCAGTATGGAGATTCCTTGGAAAGCTGGGAATGGAACCACCATTTGACCCAGCTATTCCCCTTCTTGGACTATACCCAAAAGACCTAAAAAGAGCACACTACAGGGACACAGCCACATCAATGTTTATAACAGCACAATTCACAATAGCTAGAATGTGGAACCAACCTAGATGCCCTTCAATAGATGAATGGATTTAAAAAATGTGGCATTTATACACAATGGAATATTATTCAGCACTAAAAAATAACAAGATCATGGCATTTGCAGGCAAATGGATGGCATTAGAGCAGATTATGCTAAGTGAAGTTAGCCAATCTCTAAAAAACAAATGCTGAATGTCTTCTCTGATATAAGGGGGGGGGGGGTGACTCATGGAATTTTTAAAAGGAAACTTACTGATAAATTAATAGTAATACTTTTTATTCCATCTTTTTTGGAGATAATCACAAAACCACAATGCTGACTTTTAATATACTTACTTCATGTCTATATGTTGTTTCCAGTTAATTAACTGCACAAAAAAACGCAACTATTGTATGATTTTGTTGGCCTGTATTCTTCCAACGAACATTATGTAGTTTTAGTTTATTCATTACTATATTTTAGTACATCATTAAATGAATATGCAACACTTCCTTTATTTATTTATTCTACTCTTGATTGACATTGGATTGCTTCCTATTTGTAGCTGTTATGGACTACAGACTATGGACTATGACATTTTGAAACTTCCTTCATGCTCACTAGTGCACAAGTTCACTTAGTCCTCTAGGGTATATTCCAAGACATCTATACTCTAAAACTTGGTAGTTAGGAAACCATTTTCTAAAATGCAGTCACCATTTTAAGTTGCTATTAGCTGCATAGTAGATTTTCCTGCTTCTTCTCCCCATTAAACAAGTGAATCATTTGTCATATTTCTAAAATTTTTGTCTGCATAATAAGTTCTTTTAGGAATTTTTTATTTGTACTTCATTTGTACTTTTAAATATATATGACACTAGAGTGTATTTTCACATATTATACCTACATGGATTATGCCTAAGAAAAAGAGTGCTAAACAATGTACAGTGTTTTTTTTTAAATTTATTCTAATTTGTTATATATGAGAGCAAAATGCATTACAATTTCTATTACACATATAGAGCACAATTTTTTTATAGCTCTGGTTGTGCACAAAATAGAATCAAACCATTCATGTCTTCATACATATAATTAGGATAATGATGTAAATCTCATTCCACCATCTTTTCTACCCCCATGCCACTCCCACCCGTTGCCCTATCTAGAGTTATTCTAATTCTCCCATGCTCCCCCTCCCAACCCCACTGTGAATCAGCCTCCCTATATCAGACAAAACTTTTGGCATTTGTTTTTTTGGCATTGGCTAACTTCACTTTACATTATATTCTCCAACTTCATCCATGTACCTGCAAAGGCCATGATTTTATTGTTTTTTATTGCTGAGTAATATTCCATTGTGTATATATAAAGCTTTCTTTATCCATTCATCTACTGAAGGGCATCTAGGTTGGTTATATAGTTTAGCTAATGTGAATTGTGCTGCTATAAACATTGATGTGGCTATGTCCCTGTAGTATGCTGTTTTTAAGTCCTTTGGATATAGACTGAGGAGAAGGATAGCTGGATCAAATGGTGGTTCCATTCCCAGTTTTCCAAGAAATCTCCATACTGCTTTTCATATTGACAGTCCCACCAGCAATGTGTGAGTTTGCCTTTTTCCCCCACATCCTTACCAAAACTTATTGTTGTTTGTATTCTTAATAGCTGCCATTCTGACTGGAGTGAGATGAAATCTTATAGTAGTTTTGATTTGCGTTTCTCTAATTGTTAGAGATGTTAAACATTTTTTCGTATATTTGTTGATTGATTGTATATCACCTTCTGAGAAGGTTCCTTGGCCTTGGTCTGTTCAGATCCTTGGCCCATTTATTAATTGAGTTATTTGTTTTTATGATGTTTAGCTCTTTGAGTTCCTTATATATCCTAGAGATTAGTGCTCTATCATATGTGCAAGTAGTAAAAATTTGCTCCCAAGCTGTAGGCTCACTGATTCTTTCTTTTGCTGAAAAGAAGCTTTTTAGTTTGAATACATCCCATTTATTATTCTTGATTTTAGGGAGTCTTTTTAAGGAAGTATGGGCCTAATCCAATATGATGAAGATTTGGGCCTATTTTTTTCCAAATAGGTGCAGTGTCTCTGGTTTAATTCCTCTGTCCTTGATCCACTTTGACCTGAGTTTTGTGCATGGTGAGAGACAGGAGTTTAATTTCATTTTGTTGCATATGGATTCCCAGTTTTTGCACCATTTGTTAAACAGGCTATCTTTTCTCCAATGTACTTTTCTGGCACCTTTGTCTAATATAAATAACTGTAATTATGTGGGCTAGTCTAGTCTATGTGTACTCTATTATGTACCATCTACAAGTCTATTTTGGTGCTAATTCTATGATGTTCTTCTTACTATTGCTCTGTAGTATAGTTTAAGGTCTGGTATAGTGATGCCTTCTACTTCACTCTTCTTATAAGGATTGCTTTAACTATTCGGGGTCTCTTATTTTTCCACATGTATTTCAGGACTACCTTTTCTATTTCTATGAGAAATGTCGTGGAGATTTGATTAAAATTGCATTAAATCTGTATAATGATTTTGGTAGTATGGTCATTTTAACAATATTAATTCTTCCTATCCAAGAACAAGGGATAAGCAGAATTAATATTTCATCCTCTAAGTTCTTCTTTAATTTTTTTCTTTAGCATTCTGTAGTTTTCATTGTAGAGGTCTTCACCTCTTTTGTTAGGTTGATCCCAACTATTTTATCTTTTCATTTTAAGACTATTGTAAATGGGGGAGTTTTCCTTTCAAAGTATTTGTCACTGATATTCAGAAATTTCTTTGAACTATGGGTGTTGATTTTGTATCCTGCTACTTTGCTGAATTCATTTACTAGTTCTAGAATTTTTCCATTGGAATTTCTTGGGGTCTTCTAGTTCTAGAATCATATCATCAGCAAATAGTGCTAATTTGAGTTCTTCATTTTCTATCCATATACCTTTAATTTCTTTCATCTATCTAATTGCTCTGGCTAGAATTTCAAGAATTATGTTTAACAGAAGTGTTAAAAGAGGGCATCCCTGTCTTGTTCCAGGTTTTAGGGGAAATGCTTTCAATTTTTCTCCATTTAGAATGATGTTGGCCTTTGGCTTAACATAGATAGCCTTTACAATGTTGAGATATGTTTCTGTTTTCCCTAGTTTTTCTAGTGTTTTGAACATGAAAGGGTGCTGTATTTTGTTGTATGCTTTTTCTGCATCTATCGAGATGATCATATGATTCTTATCTTTAAGTCTATTGATGTGATGAATTACACTTATGGATTTCTGTATGTTGAGCCAACCTTGCATCCCTGGGATGAACCCTACTTGATTGTGGTGCAGGATCTTTTTGATATGCTTTTGTATTTTATTTGCCAGAATTTTAATGAGAATTTTTTTGCATCTATGTTCATTAGAGATGAACAATTTTTCTTTCCTTGATGTGTCTTTGCCTGGTTTTGGAATCAGGGTGATATTGACCTCATGGAATGAGTTTGAAAGTGCTGCCTCTTTTTCTGTTTTACAAAATAATTTGAAGAATATTGTCATTAGTTCTTCTTTAAAGATCTTGTGGATCTCTGCTGTGTATCCATCTGGTCCTGCACTTTTCTTGGTTGGTAGGCTTCTGATGGTGTCTTCTATTCCATCACTTGAAATTGTTCTGTTTAAATTTTGTGTGTCATCTTGATTCAATTTGTGCAAATCATACGACTCTAGAAATTTGTTGGTGGCTTCAACATTTCTACTTTATTGAAGTACAATTTTCAAAATACTTTCTAATTATCTTCTGTATTTCTGTAGAATCTTTGTGATACTTCCTTTTTCATCACATATGTAGTAATTTGGGTTTTCTCCCTCCTTCTGTTCATTATTATGGCTAAGGGTCTGTTCATTTTATTATTATTTTTCAAAAAACCAACTTTCGTTTTGTCAAATTTTTCAATTTTTTTTGTCTCCATATCATTGATTTCAGCTCTGATTTTAATTATTTCCTATCTTCTTCTGCTTTTGGTGTTGATTTGTTCTTATTTTTCTAGGCCTCTGAGATGTAAAGTTAAATTATCTACTTGTTGACTTTTTCTTTTTTTAAGGAGTGAACTCCATGTAATGAACTTTTCTCTTAGTACTTCCTTCATAGTATTCCAGTGACTTCGAAATGCTGTATCTGAGTTCTCATTCACATCTAAGAATTTTTTAATCTCCTCCTTGATGTCTTTTGTAGCCCATTGTTCATTCAGTAGCATTTTATTTAGTCTCCAGGTGTTGGAGTAGCTTTTATTTTTTATTTTATCATTGATTTCTAATTTCATTCCATTATGACCTGATAAGATTCAGGGTAGTATCTCTACTTTTTATATTTGCCAAGAGTTGCTTTGTGGCATAATATATGGTCTATTTTGCAGAAAGATCCATGTGCTGACCAGAAGAAAGTATATTTGCTTGTTGAAGGATGAAATATTCTATATATGTCAGTTAAGTCTAAGTTATTGATTGTATTATTGAGTTCTATAGTTTCTTTGTTCAGCTTTTGTTTGGAAGATCTATCCAGTGGTGAAATAGGTGTGTTAAAGTCAACCAGAATTATTGTGTTGTGGTCTATTTGACCCTTGAACTTGAGAAGAGTTTGTTTGATGAATGTAGATGCTCCATTGTGTGGGGCATATATATTTATTATTGTTATGTCTTGTTGATGAATGGTTCCCTTGAGCAGTATGACATACCCTTCTTTATCCCCTTTGATTAACTTTGGCTTGAAGTCTACTTTATTTTGTATGAGGATGGAACCCCTTGCTTGCTTCCATAGTCCATGTGAGTTTTATGATTTTTCCTAAGCTTTCACCTTTAGTCTGTGGATGCCTTTTCCTATGAGATGAGTCTCTTGGAGGCAACATAATGTTGGAACTTTTTAAAAATCCAATTGGCCAGTCTATGTCTTTTGATGGGTGAGATTAAGCCATTTGCATTAATGGTTATTATTGAGATATGATTTATATTCCTAGCCATTTTTCTTTATTTTTGGTATTTAACTTGACTTGGTTTCTCCTTTGATTAGTTTTTCCTTTAGTGTAATATCTCCTTTTGCTGACGTTCATTGTTGTATTTTAATTCCTCTTCATGGGATATTTTGCTGAGAATGTTCTGTAGTGAAGGCTTTCAAGTTGTAAATTCTTTTAATTTTTGTTTATCATGAAAGGTTTTTATTTCTTTATCAAATCTAAAGCTTAATTTTGCTGGATATAAGATTCTTGGTTGACATCCATTTTCTTTTAGAGCTTGATATATATTGTTTTAGGATCTTCTAGCTTTCAGGATCTGTGTTAAAAAAATTGCATATAATCTAATTGGTTTTCCCCCTATATGTAATCTGATCCCATTCTCTCTTGGCTTTTCATATTCTCTCCTTATTCTGTATCTTAGGTACTTTCATTATAATGTGACTTGGTGTGGATCTGTTTTGATTTTGTACATTTGGCATTCTGTAAGCCTCTTGAATTCTGTTTTCCAATTCATTCTTCATGTTTGGAAAATTTTCTGATATTATTTTATTTAAAAGATTGCTCATTCCTTTGGTTTGGAACTCTATTCCTTTCTCTATTCCCATAAATATTAATTTTTTTATGCTATTCCATATTTCTTGAATGTTCTCATGATTTCTTATCATTTTCTCTGGGTGGTCTACATTCTTTTTGGATTATATATTTTGCCTTCATTGTCTGAGGTCCTGTCTTCCAAGTGGTCTAATCTGTTGCTGATGCTTTCAATGGAACTTTTAACTTGGTTTATTGTTTTTTTCAGTTCAAGAATTTCTGTTTGGCTTTTTTTTTAGAACTCTGTCTCTCTACTGATGTAATCTTTTGCTTCCTATATTTGTCTATGTAGCTCTTTGTCAAAATGATCTTTTTCTGCTATTCGCTCTCTTATATCATCCTTTAATTTCACAGAACATTTTAATTATGTACATCCTGAACTTCTTCTATGTCATTTCTTCTTCTGTGCTGGCCATGGATTCTAATAATTTGGTGTCTTGATTTGTTTGGAGTTCTTCTTCCCTTGTCTTTTCATATTGCTTGTGTGTCTTTCCTTCTAGCACTGTGGTATGAGGTGTTAACCTTTTTTACCCTATAGGCTTATAGTGCCCCAGTAGGGTTCCAATGCCTCTCCTTTGAGGTGAAGGACAATGTTAACAGATACCCATATAAACAATATACACCCTATATACCAATATTTGCAGTTAAGACATTTACAGTTTGGTTACAATGTATAGAAATGGTAAATTCAATTATTATCTACAATATACTCAGTAGATTTGTGAAAGGGTGTACAGTTTCTGATGGAGTACAAAAAACTAGGGGTGAGGAAGTAGGATGATATGCTGAGGAGGTAGGAGGTGAGGATATAGAGGTATTATATCTTAGGAAGTATGAAAGAGAAATACAAAGAGGAAGAATAGTAGCAAAAGAGAGAGAAAGCAATTTTGGTTAGACAAGTAAGTGGGAAGACAGTAGAGTACATAAAACAAACACACATATATATTAAGAAAAAAATTAAAATAATATAAATTGTTTGGAAAAAGATTATACAACACAACTGTAATACACTATTCATGCAAAGTACTTGGTTTTACATATGTCTGGGATGTGAGGGCAGGAGAATAAAGAGGGAGAAGAAAAAAAAGTCTTGAAGGAAGAAATAGGGATTTTTTTGATTGGAGATCAGTATCTCTCCCGATTCCCTTCTCATCCAATAGGTGGGGTCTTCTGTTGTTAGCTGGTATCTCTGCCCTCAGGATGGTGAAGGTAACCAAGGTGGGAGAGTTGGTCCTGGTTGGAGGGCACCTGGAAATGGGGTGTTGGACCCGCTGATCTCCCTGGGGGAAACTGCACCTCAAGGAACTCTTTTTGGGCCCACTAGTGTGATGTGAGCACCCGATCTTTTTATCAGGCCTGAAGACCTTCCAGCTCCTGGTCTCTGTGTTAGTCCCTAAACTGTATCACACTCATCCTCTCGTTTACTACTTCCTATTGAGTGACCTTTCTCTCTGGGGCTCAGCTGCACACCTGCCCAGCTGAACGGTTTTTGTGTTGGGCACTCATTGTGCTGGGTTAGCAACTGTTGGGAACAGCGGGGAGTTAAAAACTGGGTACCTGGCCAGCTGAAGTTCCAAACTTGGAGTTGCCCCCACTAAAGATGGTGATGAGGGTGACCCAAGATGGAGGTGGTTGCTTTCAGTGATGGGATGTTGGGTCCAGAGCTGCAATGGTATTGGACGGAAGAGTTCAGAGATGAGCTCTGTTCCATGCAGTGTGTGGCTCTCAGCTGACTTCAGAGCCTGTGTGAAGTTCTTGGGTTCAGGTAGGCTATTGCACATAGGGGATTATCTCTGCTGCTGCAGAGTCCCAAGATGGAGGCCACCAGGGGAGCCCCACGCTGGTAGATGGGGAACCAAATGGGAGTGGTGGCCAGAGTTCCTGCATATGGGAAGCTGCAGGTTGTCCTGAGTGGGCACAGTGTCCAAGGTTTCTGCTCTGGTGGGTGGCCAAAAGTTCTGCATGGGTGTTGATGCTGATGGTTCCTCTCAGGTACCTGTTAGTCCTGAGTGGACAAGTAGTTGGGAGACCTAATTTGACACGGAGGCCTGGAGCCCTAGATAGGCATGGTGATGGTGATCCCTGTGCGGGAGCAGGAATATCGATCGCAGAGAAGCAGTATTCTCACTACTTGAGTCTCATATCATGGAGCGAAACAGAATGCTGCCTCTCTCTGGCCCACCATCTTGGATCCCTGTACAGTGCTTTTCACTAAGATAGAAGAGGATTAGTTGGGTGCCATGGATTGAACCCATTGAGCTATATCTTCAGCCCTTTTTATTTATTTATTTTTGAGACAGGATCTTGCCAAGTTGCTTAGGGCCTCACTAAATTACTGGGGCTGACCTTGAACTTGTGATCCTCCTGCCTTGGCCATCCAAGTTATGGGGGATTACAGGTATGTGCCACCATGCCCAATTTAAAACAGAAGCTTTGATATAAGATTTAGGACTTAGTAATTAATTCATTTCTCTGAGCTTCAGGGGTCATATTAGTTTAAGTGACTTAGAGAATTTTCCCTTATAAACCATGTCATTAAAAGGTTAAAGATTGAAAGAATCAGCAAAAATACAAGGAATAGTTTCAGCATTTTTCAGATCATAATTTACTGGTTTATTAATTTTGTAACATAATGGAGAAATTCACATCACGGTAAAAATTTTAAATGGATGATTCTAGTTCAAGCATCACTTAAGCTTTTAGAAAATTTTAAAGAGCAAAAGGAAAAAATGGCCAAAAAAATGCAGATTCAAATATTATCAAAACTGGAGACAGATTACTAATTAATCAATGACTTGCAAAGGCCAGTTGTGTCTATTTTTTAAAATATTTATTTTTTTAGTTGTAGTTGGACACAATACCTTTATTTTGTTTAATTTTATATGGTGCTGAGGATTGAGCTCAGGGTCTTACATGTGCTAGGCAAGCGCTCTACTGATGAGCAATAACCTCAGCCCATGAGCCACAACCTCAGCCCCAGTTGTGTCTCTATAGAAGATGGCTACCCAGAAGTCTCTAAAGGATTAACAGGTATATATTTCCTAAAGGTGAAAGGAAGGTGCAAAAACTGTATGTTTTTCCTGGAAAGCAGCTATAGAAAGTACAGTGCATATTATAAATGCAGAAGCAATGCTGCAAAAAGCATCCCATGTAAGCTGTGGTTTTAGACCTCATTTTATCTCTGCAGCACTGGGGAGGGATCTTTGGCTTGTAGAAACTGGTTAGGCTAAAACACTTCCTTGCCCCTTACTCTATCACAAGAACCTCCAAAACATAGCTGGTTCAAGAAAACAATGTATTCAACAACAAATAATTAAAGGATCTTGTATCTATATATGCATCCTTTATGAATAAGAGAAACAGAGAAGCATGGTTCATAACAGATAAAAAACTACTCATCAAATAAGTGTAGTCAGATGAGGAAAGCCAAATGAAATCACATATTTTTCTGTGCTATAAACAAAAATTAATTCTATAAAGCAAGAACATGAGGTAGAAACACAGGACTTGTAGAAGAGTGAAGAGAAAACAGCTGAAATTGAACTAGCAGAACTCAGAAAAGAAGTAGAGAAAAAAAGTAAAATCATCAGAAATAAAACAAAATTGAAATAATCATGGTTGAAATGATATTAAGGATATGGACAGTAAGAACCTGGAAATGAGAAAAGTAGGTATAATATATTGTAAATAAGTAATCTTGAAAAATTCTGGAGGCAAATTATAAATGTAAAACAAAGAGTTGATTCAATATATGTATAATTGGAGTCACTGAAGTAAACATCAATCATTACAACAAAACAAACATTTATAAGCAAGGGCCTTTTCTAAAAATAGAAGATGTTATAAGACTCCACTAAAGACTGTTCAGCATACCAGGAAAAACTGACTCAGATCTGCCAACCCTGGGATATACATTACGTAAGTTTATGAACTTTGAAATTAAAGAAAGAATTCTATCGGCAACCAGGCAAAAATATCAGTCTCTTTTAAGGAAAAGTATTTAGGTTCTTTATGAGCAATATTTAAGAACGGATGACAATAGAGTGAATGTTATCTTTAGGAAAAGAGTGTTTGCGCTAAGGACAAACGTAACAGCCCTCAAAGGCAAACCTATAGTGGGGTAATTTTGAACATGGAAACTTTTCTTCAGAGGAAATTACTAGCCAACCTTAGTCAATCCAAGCAGAAGTAGAGAAACTATAAGAAACTTTATAGATCCACAATAGATCCACACTATGGAAAATTTTAAAGGAAGTTTTTATGCAGAAGAAAAATAACACCAGATGGAACTTGGAAAAAAACAGCTTCAAAAATGGAAAATCCATAGGTAAACATGAAGAAGATTTCTCTGATTTTTCAAGTTTACTTTAAAAATAAAATATAGTTTAAGGCAAGAATAATAATGTATTCTTAAATTTATAACATGTAAAACTGAAATGCAACCAAAATTATGTAAGAATGGCGGAGGGTAAATGGAAATGTTGTGCTCTGTGGATCTTATATAGTATGTGAAAAGTGATGCTAGTATTAAGAGGTTGATTATGAGATAAGATACATATTATTAAGAGCAGTCACAACATTTAAAAATAAAGTGAGATGTTAATATGCAATATTGGAGATAAAATTATAAGAACATCCTCAATTTTTAATCGAAAGAAGATTTTTAAGAGGGTGAGAGGGACGAGATATCAAGCAGGAATGAGAAATAAGTAACTAAAGGGAATACTGAAATCCAACCATGTGGCTCCTTCACTTAGTGTTAATTAACTCAACATTCCAACTGAAATATGGCCTTCTCAACCACGTTAAAAATAAAAAAAGAAAAATCAGATCCAACTACATGCTGTCTAAAGGAGTTTCATGTTGATCTAGGAACCAGGATTGGCTAAAATAGAAAGAAAGAAAATTGACATATCAGTAAAATTTAATGAAGTAAACCCAGACAGCTACATTAATATCAAAACTCAAAACATAATATCTTCATAGATAATGAGGTGAATTTATAATAAAAGATTAATTACAGATCAAGAAACTACATGAGTTATTCTAAAAGTTTTTGAACTCAATAAGTTTCAAAAGATGTAAACTGTGACAACTGAAAATAAAACAGACCCGCAATTTCAAGTAGAGCTTTAGTCATTTCTCAGTAATTCACAATATATAGACGATAAGAATATGGAAGTCTTAACATTATCAATCAACTTGTCTTGGTAGACTCAGAACATTCAACAACTGGTCAATAAATATTCTTTTTAAGTACACATGGCACATAGATCAAGTTAGATAATCATTAGTCATAAAAGGAGTCATCATCTAAAAGTCTGATTTGGATCACAATATGTTCTCTGATAACATTGAAATTCATTTAATGAAGACAGTTGGAGAATCCCTAAGTATTTGAATGTGAAACAACATCTAAATAAAATGCAAAGAAATTATAGCATAAGGAATTTTAGAATATTTTGAGTCTTATCAAAATTAAAAAGAAATTTATTAAAAATTGTGAGTTTAGTACTTTGCAATACGATTTTAGCTTTAAAATCTTACATTAGAATCTAAAATTCATAAGCTAAGTTGCTATACTAAAAAGTAGAAGTAGAGTCAAGTGTATCCCATAAAAGTAGATGGAGCTGGGTGTGGTGGTGTATGTGTGACACCAATAGCTTAGGAGGCTGAAACAGGAAGATTGTGAGTTCAAAGCCAGTCTCAGCAATGGTGAGGTACTTAGCAACTCAGTGAGACCCAGTCTCTAAACATGGTCTCTGTTGTCGAATGCCCTGAGTTCAATCCATGGTACCAAAAAAAAAAAAAAAAAAAAAAAAGATTTTATTTTTTTTATTTATTTTTTTTTAATGGTGGGATCTTCTTTTATTATACAGCTTCTTATTTTTTTTTTAAATTTTTTATTGTTGGCTGTTCAAAACATTACATAGTTCTTGATATATCATATTTCACAATTTGATTCAAGTGGGTTATGAGCTCCCATTTTTACCCCATATACAGATTGCAGAATCACATCAGTTACACATCCATTGATTTACATATTGCCATACTAGTGTCTGTTGTATTCTGCTGCCTTTCCTATCCTCTACTATCCCCCCTCCCCTCCCCTCCCCTCCCCTCCCCTCTTCTCTCTCTGCCCCCTCTACTGACATTCGTTTGTCCCCCTTATATTATTTTTCCCCTTCCCCTCACTTCCTCTTGTATGTACTTTTGTATAACTCTGAGGGTCTCCTTCCATTTCCATGCATTTTCCCTTCTCTCTCCCTTTCCCTCCCACCTCTCATCCCTGTTTAATGTTAATCTTTTTCTCATGCTCTTCGACCCTACTCTGTTCTTAGTTACTCTCCTTATATCAAAGAAGACATTTGGCATTTGTTTTTTAGGGATTGGCTAGCTTCACTTAGCATAATCTGCTCTAATGCCATCCATTTCCCTGTAAATTCTATGATTTTGTCATTTTTTAATGCAGAGTAATACTCCATTGTGTATAAATGCCACATTTTTTTTATCCATTCATCCATTGAAGGGCATCTAGGTTGGTTCCACAGTCTAGCTATTGTGAATTGTGCTGCTATGAACATCGATGTAGCAGTGTCCCTGTAGCATGCTCTTTTTAGGTCTTTAGGGAATAGACCGAGAAGGGGAATAGCTGGGTCAAATGGTGGCTCCATTCCCAGATTTTATTATGCAAGAAATGTATTGTTGAATCCATATTTATAATCTCCCAATTCAAAGAAGACATTGATGATAATCCATTTGACCTACTGAGTATCCAGAATGCAGTAACAGACTCATCTTAGTGGAGACCACAGCTCTTTTCAATAGCACCATTAAAATCATTGACTTGTTAGACAAATTGAAATAATGGACAACTTGTGCCACATTTAATCACGACCCAAATTGACTAATATATTGACTACCTTTCTCCTCTGGGCAAAAAAATTGCTTCCCCTCTTCTGTCTGTCCCTCAATAAACTAAATAGGACTAATAAATATTTCTTACAACCAAAGATTTAATTACAACAAGAAGAAATAATCCATAGAGGAAGGGCTAATATGCAGAGAGAGAAGTCGAGTAGGTGGTATTGCAAGTGTTCGATTTCAAGCTGCCTCAGAACATCTATAAGTGCTGTGACAGGTGTGACAATGTAGACCCTCCATTAAATTAGATAACAGGCTTGCCAAAAAATGGCCACAATACATAATAGAATGCTGCAAGTGTTCAATAATGCCAAGCATATTGAAAGTAAGATTATTCTTTAAAAGAGGACTATAAGCCTTTAGTATAGCGATTGTTCTTTAGATGGGGCCCTAATGATGTTCAAGTCCATTCAACAAAGATTCATGGGGAAACTGCCAACATCAGGTAAAACTATATTATATAAGTAAAGTCATGAATGCAAAGAAGGACAGAGATTTTTCTGATTGGTATTTTAAGACTTAGGCAACTCAGAGCGGTGTTAAGTGAGAGGGCATTATGGGTTCAAGTGCAGAGTAAATTCATCCTGTGTTAATGAGTTTTCTCTTCAGACCTAGATTTGCAAAAGGGTTTTTACATTGGTGGTATAATCCAATATAGACATGATTTTGAGAAATGCATGCAAGACTTGTAGACTTGTAGAAATTCTAATGTGATTTTTTACTGTCTCTAGGAATGGTGGGCATAGGAGCAGATGCAAAATACATCCTCAGTCTATTTAACCACAAAACTTATGCTTGGTTTTTCTGAGATATCTAACCAGCATTTTGGAAAACTAAAGAAAAATATGTAGTTAAGTGCTACTGAAGAAAATGGTAAGATATTCCTTGAATATCAGTAAATAAATTACACAAAAATGTCCATCAAAATAATCATACAATCGAATACATTTCATAGAAAAGATTAATTTGCAATTATGTTTGGAATTGTTGGCAGTAAATTGAGAATGAAGACATTAAAATTATGGTTTGAAGCTAAAGCCATGGTTACAAGAAACAGAAGAAAACAAATTACAGGTTAAAACCATATTATGGCATGGTATAAAAAGCTATCTTTAATGTCATAATTATTGATTTCAAAGATCAAACTTTGAAAAGAATCAAAATAGCTATCATTTTACAAATTCAAAACACCTAGACAAGATTCCAGAAAAAGCTTATTGATAAATAACTGATTAAATATTTTAATATGAATAATAACTAAAGTATTAATATTTTATGGAGGCATGTGTACATGTGTACTTACATATGTATCCAGGACTGAATATTTAGAGAAGAGAACAGCCCAAGAAAAATAAAAAGACTATGTGTAGGTAATTCCCAGAAAAAAAAAAACTGATTTATTTATAAAAAACATGTTCCACTTCACTAGTATTGAATTATAAATTAAAAAGCCATTGTTTTTGTTGTTCAGTTGTTAAAAACTTAAAAATCTGAAAAAGTTTAATGTCAAGCTCATGGGAAACTTGATAAATTTCACTGTGGAAAAAGGTATAAAATATTACTTTTTAGGGAACAGATTAGAACCCACTAAAGTATCAACATCTCCCATCAGATATTTAATAAGACATGTGCTGATATGTTAAGTTTAATAAAATTTCAGGGTGAAATTAATGGGAGAATTCCAGCAAAAGATATTTTTTCTGTTTCTTAAATTCTGTGTATTCCACATAAACATACAATTACTAGGTGATCAAAATTAATTAAAAATGTATCAAGGAGATGACTATTTCTTAAAAATTATAATTCAAATGAACTTTCCAGATGATAAATGTCTGTTTTTTCTATTTTATGAATTTATAAATCTTAATTAATCAAATAAATTTTAATTAATCAAGTAAATTTATTTGAATAATTTTATTTAATCCAATTCTTAGGGTATAACTGCAGTGTACAACTGCACAGAACTTACAAATTTTAAAATTTAAGCCATTTCTCAATACAGAATATTCAATACTAGAAATATAGATTTTAATAAAATTTGAAATGTAGGCAGTAGACATTACATGATACTGTTATAACATTCCTTCACAATACACAGTGCCTTTGTTTGGGACCTGAGAAGGCACTTACTTTACAGAGAGTAGTGTTCTGTAGCGGAACCTAGCCCTGAAGTCATTACAGAGGAGATTCCAGGCCTGGCAGACTCTGCCTGGGATTTTAGCCCTTGGTATTTCTTGTTCCTGAAATACTGTTAATCATTGTCGTGGTTCTCTACCTCACTTGAATGAGGTTGCTATGCACATGTAGACTATTAGAGCTGTCAACACTAATCACCTCTTTGAAATAGCAACACCATGTTTTATGTCGTCACCCACCATTCCTTACTCAAAGTTTTCTCTTAATCTTTACCAAGACCCAGAAAATGTATTGATGCTTATTATCTATCTCCTCTGCTATACTGTAGATTCCATGGCCTTGACTGTTATGCATGTTTCTGTTCACTAAATAAAGAAGTAAATAAGAAGTAAACATAGAAGGTGTTCCAGAGTTATTTGTTCAATAAATGAATCATAAACACATACAGCCTAATTTTTTTCTCATTTATAAAGCCACGATAATAATGCAATGTCCTGTATAACCCTTGCATATTTTTGGTGCAGATGTGAATCAGCCAAGCCATTACAGAAATAAGTATGAAAGTCCATCAAAATTAAAAATATGACTATTATCATCCATAAATACTACTACTCCGTATGTAGCCAAAGGAATTAAAGTCAGCATACTGCAGAGATACATGATTACCCATGTTTATTATGTCATAATTCACAAGGACCAAGGGGAAGGAAGAAGAGTGTAATATGAGGGTGGATATGAACAATACATATTATATGCATATACTTGTATGACATGACACAATGAATCCCATTATTCTGTGTAATTAATATGCACTGATAAAATAGCAATGCCTATTAGTTGTTTTGAATATATTTAAATAAGACTAAATGTTTAGCACAGTTTATAACACATATTTACCACTCAACAGATTATTGAAATTTTTATTTATTTTTCTTTTCTACCATTACAGTGATTTACCCTTTGGAAATATCTGAAAAATTAAATTAATTTATTTCAGTGCTTTTAAAGTTATATTCTCTTTTCTTTCTAAATGTATCTGGTTAATTTCTAATGATTTGATTTTAAATATCATTATTTTTGATGATAAATAATTGTTATATTGCAGTAGTTTAAGCTATTATAACTTCAAAGTAGATTCTCATCATGAAATTATATTAAAAAGTTTTGGGGAGTATAATTTCAAAGGATATAAAATAAAGCTCTTTACTCACCATTGTTTTGAGAATTAAAGATTTCAGTGACAGAAGGCATACACTGAATGTGAATGGTACATACTTTAATAGAATTATTATAGCAGAAGAAAATTTGTGCTCATTTACTTCAAAGTACAAAGAAGAATGGATTTTTTGAACTACTGAGTCTGGCAAAGTTTGGTATATCTGATTTGGATAGGTTATTGAATATCCTGTATGCTCCTGGGAATGTTTTATTGTTTTTCTCTCAAAGTTGCTATTATGTTTAAAATGTACATAATTAAAACATTTGATGTTGCATTTTAGAGGTTGGAAAGTGTTCAAGGAGTGCTGAATACTTCTACTCCTGTAGTTCATTTCAGTGCAATTCAGATAGTGGTAAAAGAAACCTGAGAATTATAATCTCGTAGCTAGAGGCTCTTTGACTTTACATCATTCAGTGTTCCAGTAAACGAACCCTGAGAATTAGGCCACCCTAGAGAGGCTTTATAACTTCAGGCTGATTCTGACTTTGGAAAGCCATTTACTTTCAGTTTTCTCATGTATGAAATGTGGGTTGGTTAGATAATCATCACTTCTGATCTTCATCTATGATCTGTTCCTTTTTGATGCTTTCAGGCTCCATGAGAGGAACAGTCAGTTCTATATAACCACTTACAAACCCAGGACAGAACTCTGGAAATTTCCCTTCATGATTAAGATATGTAGTCAAGGAAAGATTATATTATGAGAGCACTTTTCCTAATTTTTAAGTGGCAGTAGAGATACGTATATACATATTTCTTCTAAAGAATAGTTGAAAATGTACTTCCCCTTTAATATCTTAATATTAGTCAAATCACATTAGTCAGAATTATTCTTTCTTCTGTTAATTTCTAAGGTATTTAAATAAATCATAGTAGTGATTTTTTTGTCTATTAATCCTGATAGTATTATATAAATCTTTGTTTATAAGCAGATTTTATAATTTTAAATACATTCAATGCCAAAAGTTGAAAAATTATTCCTTTGATGCAATTATTGACAAAATATATGAATCTTATCAAAGTTTTAAAGGCAATCAGATCTCCTAAAGCCTTGACTTAACTATCTATTAATTTTCAAAAATTAAAAGTCATTTTCAAAATAGTTTCTGATGAATCTGAAAAGAGACATTTGCCTGAACATCTCAATTATCCAATTAATGCTTAGCAAATTGTTACAGCAAAAATCAGGTAGAGAGATGAGTGATTTCTTAAACTCTGATGGTCTGGGGATCATTTTTAGTGAGGGATTTTGGCACCCCAGAGCATCTTCTGCCATGAAAGACTGAATGAATCAGCAAACTAGCTGACTTGGAGGGGTTAGAAGACAAAGGACTGATAGTATATATACAATTACAGAATTCAAATAAATACAGAGGAAAAAAAAGTGTCTTAACAATTAGAAGAAGAGTTTTCATATTTGTGAAACAAATTAACTGAGATATAGTGAACAGGAATTCCAATTTCAGAAAATCACAGAATTCCCTATAATGACATCATTGAGCAGGTGATGATGAAAACATTTTCTGATCTCAGGTCTCAAGCACTTTCCCTCTATCTCCCCTATGTGTTCTTTCCATTTTCTGATGGAATTGCTAGGAAAGATGTGCTTTTATAGCCAAGAACATAGATAGGTTTCTCTGAATACTGTTAAAGCTAAAACTACAGAATGTCAAGAGATTCATGCAGATTTTAAAATCAAAGAATTGTTAAATTAACTGAACTATATATACAACACTGTATATATATATATTCACCATAAATAAGTTATTTATTAAAAATAAAGAGCTGGGTACAGTAGTACACACACCTGTAATCTCAGCAACTCAGTGGGCTGAGCCAGGAGAATTGCAATTTTGAGGCCAGACTAGGCAAATTAGTAAGAACCTCTTCCAAAATAAAAAGTAAAATGGGCTGGGGATGTAGCTCAGTGGTAGAGTGTCCTTGGGTTCAACCCCCAGTACTGCAAATAAATAAATAATATAAATTAAAGAGATATCATTATGGAAGCATTATTTAAATATGATTGGCTAAAAAGCAACTGTAAACTTACTGTGTCCAAAAATTAATTAAAATTTTATTCTCCTTAAAAAAATTCCAAATGTGATTTTTCTAATTAAATCTTTAAATTTTAAAAGCTTTAGTATTCTTTTCTAAACCTGATCATATAAGAAGATTTTGATTGAAGGTAGTCACATTTGAAGACTGTAACAGACATTAATGTTCAAACCTTCTTGGGACTGAGTACAGGGCTGTGAGTTTATCTCTTAGTTTTCATATTATGACTCTCCAGGGACAACAATGTACACTACAACCATATTGATCTGAATGTATTCTGCTAGAATGTTTCAGTTGAAAATTAGGGACAGAAAGGATAAGCAGATAGATAGTATGGTATCTCTTCTCCTGTGAGGTGTGAGTGTGTGTGTGTGTGTGTTTGTGTGTGTGTGTGTATGATTTATTTCTATAAATAATGCACATACTTCATTGTGCTCATTTATTGAAAGAGCAGTATATTGGAAGAGAAATAAGGAGAAGCATGTTTCAGAAAATAAAATGAATTTATTTTTAAAAATATTTAATGTGTCTATGGAATGTCCAAAACAGAAATTTTTTTCCAGTGATGGGTTTCAAACCCAAGGCTACACCTATGCTAGGAAATTGCCCTGCCCCTATAAAAATAAATGCTTAATAAGCACTTAATTATACCACTCTGGGGACCCAATTGGTGTTCAGTGTTGAGGATGTTAATATCAGATCACTTGGTACACTCTGTAGTTGAAGTCATGGGGTAAGATGACAATGGCCAGCCACAAGGGATAATATGCCTGAGAAACAGGGCCTGAGAAACCCCAGCAGTTAATGACGAGGCATAACACCCCAAGACAGTAGAGGAGATGGAAAAAAAATAGCTATGGTATTAAAAGAAGGGAAGCAGTGAGATATTTTGAAGGCCACTGAAATTCTTACATTTTAGTTCTTGGAATGAAGTGAGAGTCAATATCTTTCCCTTCCTGCCACTTCATTTCTTTTCTTTAAGTATAATTTCCTCTTCTTTCAATGTGTCTATCTTCTTGATTTTATTCACCACATGTATCCTTTTGTTGTCTACAGAATAAATTTTAAACTTACTGTGTCCAAAAATTAATTAAAATTTTATTCTCCTTAAAAATATTTTCAAAGTCTTTATTTCTCCCTTACTTCAATAGATGCCCAAACTTCTATTAACCTATTTTCCACAAAACCTGTCATCTGATCGTTTTATCTTATACATGCTTTCTTGCACTTAATTTGGAATCTAATGCACTGATTTCCAAAATTTTCTTCTCATAATTTTTTCCCTGAAATTGGTGCTTCATCTCTGCAGTTTGAGTACATGCTTTAACTTGGTAGTATCCTTTTTCTTCTTTCTTTCTTTTTTAACATGACAGTAACATGTAAAATCTTTAAAAGTCTGATTACTCTTGACTGGAGAAATATAATCAAGTATAGCCCTTTCTAGTAAATGTAAAATTGCTTGCTTCACACACTGTCCACTGTTCACACAATACCTAAACCTTGATAAAACGTTTTTCACAGAATATGTGAAAAACCTTTTATCAAGGTTTGGGTTATGCTGTGTTAATGTGAATGATCTCAGGCTCATTATCTGGCTCCTGCCATAGATAGTTCTCTTGGACTGAGGGTAGTTCCTCCTATATTTTCAGTTTGGTGCTGTCTGATGTTTGGAGTACATTTTTCATGGTAAACTGAAGCCAGCAACACTTCTTTCCATTTTTATTGTGTTTATTTTCATTATATTCATTTAGGTTCCTTCCTGCTTGTTGCGAATATGAAGCACACAGCATTCTACCACCCATTCCTCCTTTTTCCATGCTATTTCTACTATTGGGGCAGTTGCACCTGAGTTGTATTTTCTGAGTATCTCATGAAGTGTTGAGGGTAAAGATTATTACCATGTACCAATTATAATAACAAGTGAACTGTGTGTGTGTGCAAGTGTGTAAATGTGTGTATCACATTTCCTTTTTTTCTTTGTCTTATGTGTTCAGTTATTTATATGATTAAAGAAACAACTTCTAAAGTCTGTAATTTCCTACCAGCCATGAGAATCACTTCTTTCTAAAACCTCAACAGACACAGGCATGACTTTAACTTTAAAATACAGATGTAATTATTTTCACATAATGACATACAATTTACAACTGTATTTTATAAGCCTTAAATTATTTTTCCAGCTGAGCATTAGCATAACCAACACACACAGGGGATGGATAAAAGTGATCATTTTCAAGTTCAATTCATTTAGTCTTTAATAATATTCATGTTCCTACCCACAAATGTCTTACTTTTTTAAATTTATTAACTTCTCTAAGACTTCTATTTGTTCTTTGAGTATTTAAATACACTTTACTTAATTATTTTAAATATATCATGTTATGAATAATGCTACTTTATCAAGAGAAATGTGTTGGAATGTATCTCACATAGAAAATAATAATTTATTTTTATCTCTTTAAGTTATTTAAGACTTTGCTCTACTGTATTAGAATTAACACAGTGCAAAGATTTTATGCCTGTATTGGGCATAGTAATGCACATTTATGGCTACAGTGATTGATCCCAAGAGTTGATAGATAACCCAAACCAGAAACATCAGGTAACTACACAGAATCACTTCAATCTAAATTAAAGTTGGTGTAACTCAAATATTTTCTAATTTAAAGTTTCTGAGACTTGGCTTACAGGTAACCATAACTTCTGTCATGGAAAGAGATCCCCAAAGGAGAGGAATAAGTCTCTTCTGAGTTTGATTCATGCATGTCCTTGTCCACTGTGCTGCTTACAGCAACAAGTTTCATTTAATAACCAAGAACATTTAAATTAGTTTTGTCCTTTGTGACCACAAGATTCTATGGAATAAAATTTTGAAAAATATTTTCTACTAAATAAGTAACTGGATGTTTTAATATCTTAGTTTTTTTTTCATTTTTAGTGCTATCTACTCAGAATATTTTTAATTCTGTTTTATCTTAAAAAAAGAAAACAAATTGTTCTTAAATAACTTGTGAATATAAATAATTAAATCATCTGGGATCTACTTTTAAAAGCTTAAATTCAATTCAATGATGTTAAGACTAATGACTTATATTTCTTTCTCAGATATTCACTTTAATAACCAGTCAAATAAATGTAAAATAAAATTATTACTAGAATGCAAAATTTCTAGAATATATATGTATATAATATACATTATTAGTATACATAGTATATATTATATATTATGTATATTTTTAATTCATATATAAATCAAGTAAAAATCATAAGCAGTATATAAATAAAGTAAAAGAATGGCAAGTAGTGAAAAAAATCTTTTTCACTGTTGGAGGGTTAAGTTACAAACAAGCAAGAGAAAACTGCTAAAATGATATGCTTAAGTTGGAGACATCAGCATGAACTCATGTTACCTTCACACAGATGGTGACATAACAGAGTATCTACGTGTAAGTGTTAAATGGTGAAAACACATACAATACTGAGGCTGTTAGCTACGTCCTCTTATCACTTATTTCCCCAACAAGAAGCATAGTGCCCAGAGCTTGGTTTATATTACCATTCTCCAATAGCACCCGCCAAACCTCCTTAGAAAAACAGTTGACTGACACTGGGGAAGAAAATGTACAAGATGATTATGGACCCATTGTAGTGCCAGAAAGTAAGAAAATACTCAAAACAAAATAATCAAGTATAATGTGTGCCAAAGGGCTGCGAAAGTCATATAAAAGAGCTTCTAATAGGCTAGAACAATGTGATCAGCAAAATAAAGTTGTACTAGATTATAACCCAGTGTATAAAATAAATATTCATAGATCCATACAGGCAAAAATAAATGAGAAAGATTCACAAATATATAGACATTATTCCACAAATATTCCAAGTAGAAGGATACACAATTATTTGAACATTCCTACCCAAGAGGTGGAGCATATATCCTCTACAGAAGATTTGGACTCAATATGGTTACGTTCCTCTAAATAGTATGATATGGAAAAAGAGTACCGAGAGTAACTTTACATGGATAAATCCTATAAACATCTCCTCAGTTTTATGGATAATGTTAATAACACAATGACAACTTGTCAAAAGTATGTATCCTTCAAACATCATGGTAATAATGGAAATTGACGCCTGCAGTCTTCACAAATCTTATAACCTACATCTAACCATGAGGGGGAAAAATCATACAAATCCCAACTACAAAATATTTCACCAGTACTCCTAAAATATGCCTATGTCCCCCAAATCAATAAAGTCTAAGAAACTATCATAATCAAGTGGAACCTAAGAAATGTATCCTGCATGTGATAGAAAAAGGAAATTGGTAAAAATTAAGAAATTACTATAGAGTTCCATCAGTAATTTAAAAATAATTGTTCATGAATTTTGAAATATGTATTATACTATTTAAAAACATGCCTAATTTAGAGAAAAATGGGTATAGGATATATGGAAACTTTAACTTCTCAAATTTTCTATGAATCTAATCTAAGCAGTAACCTAGATCCCCAAACTCCAGATGGCCATCATGTCCTTATGACATATTTCCTCTCACAGAGCTACCCCGACATCTGGGCCAAACTAGAAAAGCTCGAACAAGGCCCTGCCACCCCCCAGATTGAGATCTTGGCGGTAGCCTTTAAGGTTTTTATGCCCGCCCAGGCCCTGCAGGGTGCTTCCTTGGGTCACTGCCCATCACTGAAAACGCCCCCTGGGTGCCTGCTTCAAGTATGGCAAGGAGGGACATTGGGCCAAGGCATGCCCTGCACCACGCACTCCGCGTACCCCATGCCCTAAATGTCAACAACAAAGTCACTGGGGCTCTGACTGTACTAGATCCCATAGGAGGCCTATGGCCAGGGAACCCTCCAACCTTCTGGGCATGGCAATCGATTGACCGGTGCCTTGGGTCCTTGTCCAGGCCGTAACTATCAATAGACAGGAACCCAGGGTGCGGATTCGGGTGGATAGGTGCAAGGTTGACTTTCTCCTTGATACCAGAGCTACCTTCTTAGTCCTGACAGAATTATGAGGGCAAACAGTGCCGTCCACCTCTCCTATTGTCGGGGTAGGAGGAAAGACCATCTATCCAAGAAAGACTCCAGTATTACTCTGTTCCATAGACAACTTCCCATTCTCTCAGACATTCCTAGTTATGCCCCAATGTCCAGTTCCTTTGCTCAGCCGAGATATTCTCTCTAAATTCAATACAACAATCAATATCCGGGCTCCTGGCATCAGTCAGGCCCCAAAATCGGCCTGTTCATCTTTTCTGGCCCTTTTGGCAGAAGACTGGCCATTCTGCTCCACTTGTGAGGCTGACATGAAATACCATACTAACCTGGTTGACCCGATTGTATGGGATACCCACACCCCCTCCACCGTTTCCTGCCCACCAGTTAACATTCATCTCAAAGATCCTAACACCTTCCCAAATCAGGCTCAATACCCCCTATCCACAAAAGCTCTTCTGGGCCTACAACCTATTATTCAGGACCTTTTTAGCAAAGGGTACCTCCCTCCTGCTCATTCCCCTTACAATACTCCCATACTAGCGGTAGAAAAGCCCAATGGGTCCTACCTACAACTCATCAACACCTCCCTTAGGCCCATATATCCCTTGGTTCCCAACCCATACACTCTGCTGTCTCAGATCCCCCACACTGACACCCACTTCTCGGTCATAGATTTAAAGGATATCTTTTTGCCTTTAACCTGGACTGTCCTTCCTCAGGAATTTTGAGATAGTTCACACCTCTTTGGACAAACCTTGGCCTCCGACCTCCAATCTTTTCACCCCCAGTGCCCCAAATCTACCCTCTTGCAATATGTTTATTATTGTCCGGAAAATCTCTTTGCCCACCTGCGGGGAGAAAAAAACCCCATCACATCCTGTAAGGCTATGGTGGCCCTCAGGGACTCCTTCCTTGGACAGATTCAAAAGTCCTAGTCCTCTCAACTTTAAGACTCGGCCGCTAGAGAGACGCTTACCCACCACTTTCTCTCCCCTCTTTCCGGCCCTGGGAGTATCCGGCCTCTCCAGGAGGGGTCCCAAAAAGCCTTGGCCAAGGTCTCCCACGGCTCCGGCTCTGTCCAGGACGAGAGCTTTGACTGTCAGGATTCGGTGACTACGACCAATCTCTGCAGCTTGAACCCGCCACTTAGGCACTCCTGATTTTTTGGCTCTAGCGGGGATGCCCCTTTTGCCAATAAATCAGTTTCCTCCTTCTCTGCGTCCTCTTCCCTCCTCCTTACATGGGTAATGTGTCCTCTCTGCTGGTCGACTCTCCCCTACAATGCCTCTTGGATCAAATATAGCACCCAGGCCTGGCCCACTTATCCCTTAGACAACCAAAGCAGATGGCCCCTTTTTGAGTCCCTGGATCCCTCCATTCTAAGGGATCTCTTCCAGGCTTTCTTCTTGCTCCAATCCAATCCTGCTCTCTACACCCCTTGCAAACCTCTACAAATTCTTCTAGCCTGTCCAAAGTGCGCTCAAGAGATGACATAGTTCTCCTACTTAATTTCTTGGTCTTAAAGGGATATTGGGCCTCTCCACAAAAGGCCCAAATAGCATGTATCTAGGGTCTCTATCTCTCAAGGGAAAAAGGCCATTACAGTAGACAGAAAACAGCTTATTGTGGCTATACCTACACCAAAGACCAAATGTGATCCTCCTTCTTGGGTTTGGTTGGGTACTTCAGGGCATGGATTACTTTTGAATTTCTCCCTCCTTGCCAGGCTGCTATATAATCTGGCCAAGGGCCCCCAAGATTAACCCCTATTCTCAGTGGTAGGGAAGCCCTTTAAAAAGGCCCTCCTCTGGGCACCCACCCTGCATCTCTCCGACCTCTCCCGACCCTTCACCCTCTATGTAAAAACAGGGACAAAATCTGGGCATTCTGGGTCAGGAATATGGCCCCACATTTGCACCAGTGGCCTACCTATCCAAACAGCTCGACCCCCATGCCTCAGAGCCCTAGCAGCGGCCCATGACCTCCAGAAGGAAGCACACAAGCTTACCTTTGGCTCCCTGATAACCATCTCATCTCCTCACCATCTATAGGATTTCCTCACTTACAAGGGGCTACAGTCACTTCCTCCTTCCAGGTTCTATCCCTCCTTGTCTCATTCCCTGAAAATCCCTCCATCTCTTTTCAGTCCTGCTCCCATCTTCTCCCTCACAAGATCCCATCCACAAATGCCTGGAGGTATTAGAGACAATTTTACCCTGCCCCACCACCATTTCTGAGGGACCCCTGCCCTCTTCAGATCTCGGCTGGTTCTCAGATGGTAGCTCCTTTATACACGAAGGGGTTAAAGTGGCGGGGTATGCTGTCGTTTCCCTCTCATCTATCATAGAGGCAAAACCTCTCCCACCCAATACCACCAACCAACAAGCTGAACTCAAAGCTGCCACAAGGGCATGCAAGCTAGCAGAGGGAAAAACCCTCTCCCTATATACAGATCTCCCATGCAGCCATTTGGAAGAAAGGGGACTATTGACCACCAAAGGGACGGCAGTCATTAATTCCACACTTATTTCTGGCCTATTACGAGCCTCCAGACTGCCTTCCCAACTGGGAATAATCCATTATAAGGCCCACCAAACTGACTCCTCCCTTACTACTATGGGGAATTCCAAGGCCGATCAAGTGGCTCGATCAGCCACCCTACAGAGCTTTACCTCCTCTCCACTACTCTTCGTTACCACCAGGGATCAGCCCAAAGATCCCCAACGACTCTTCCAGTTTCTTCACTCTCCATTCTAGTCCAGAGAGTCTCACTACTTTCCTTCACTCCATTTTCACCCTTTCCCCACACGATAAGACCCTCCTACAACAGATCACTTCTGCTTGTCAGATCTGCCAGAAAACCAATACCATTAAAACCTAATACTCCATTAAAACCTAAACCTTTCCCTTCTCATCAGGCCCGTGGTCATACCCCGGCCACAGATTGGCAGATTGATTTCACCAACATGCCCCAAGTAAAAAAATATCTTCTTGTATTTGTAGATACTTTTTCATGATGGGTTGAAGCCTTTCCCACTTCTAACAAACAGGCCTCTACTGTAGTTGATCTATTGCTTACTCACATAATCCCCCGTTTCAGGATGCCCAGAATTCACCTCGAAGATAACTCAGGGACTGGCTCACGTGCTATCACTCCCTTGGCATTTCCATTGCCCTTACCGCCCCCAAGCTTCCAGAAAGGTTGAAAGGACCAATCGGTCCCTTAAAGAGACCCTTACCAAGCTCACCATGGAATTAAGCCTGGTCTGGGTAAAAGTGCTCCCCTTGGCTTTATTGCGCATTAGAGCCTTGCCAAAGAAGACTTCTAATCTCTTACCTTATGAAGTCATGTATGACCATCCCCTCGTTCCTCCCGGATTGCCTACAGAACCCCTACCTATCTCCAAAATCTATGCCCTGCCCCTCCTCTTCCATCTACGCTCTGAACTCTGGTGCTATCAAGACTGGCTCCTTCCTGACCCCAGTCTCTTTCAAAACCCTACCTCCTTAACACCTGGTCAACTTGTTTACTATTTTCAGGGGGGGGGGGAAGCCCCCTCTAAAACCAAAATGGAATGGCCCTGCTCGGGTGATTATGTGCACACCCTCAGCGGCCAAACTCAGACTACCTAATAACCAACTTATCTAGTGGATTCATATTTCCAGGCTTAAGCCCGGCACTCCTACACCTTCATCAGAAGAGCCAAAGATTGTCACCTGTCATTAAGTACTCTTGTCAATGCTCCCCCCTCATTTCTGGCCCTTCTTGGGTCCTCTCTTCGCCCTATGTCTGAAGATTCAAGGCAAGTGACCCTAAGGGCCCCGTCCAGCCAGATCCCCCACCCACTTGCTTGAATCTGGCCGGTAGTGGGACCGTTGTGTGTTGTCCTTCTGACAAACCACTTAGGTGTCCGGAGCATGGTGACCCCTGAATAAGTGTGAACTACCTTTATCATAAGAGAGCACCTTACCACTTGCCTTCCGGGCCTAAGGAGGAACATGTGTGTTTTGTTTACCCTCCCAGTTTTGTAAGAATTTCAACTATCAGTATTTAAAGTTGAGGTGTTTTACATAAAACCTGGAGAGAGCTGACTGCTCTCAAAGGGAAATATGGTAACAATGGGCCACCATCCTCCCTTGGCCGCCTTAGAGAAAGGCAAAGAGAGAAGCAAGCTGGTATACCCAGTTAGGAGAAAGTTTGAAGAGCAGCCTTAATAGAGAGGGGAGGGAGCTAGATTAGACTAGGAATGAAGAGTGGAATTGAGGGTGTTAGGTGCAGGACAGGCTGGTCTGCAGGGCCTGCAGGGCATGCCAAACAAACTTAGCTGCAGGATGACCTGGCTTTTCAAACCCTCTGTCTGGTTCTATATCATCTGTTTGCTTCAAGCCCAAATGCCCAAGCCCCCGCTCAAGGCTGAACACTCAATCCCCACCCCCACCCCCGCTCAAGGTTGAACACTTAACCCCCCTTGGGCCAACAAGGCAGCTTGCAGACCCAGAGACCCCATTAGATTTGGGCTATAAAAACTCCCTGTGTCTGTTCCTTCCCTTTATCATAAAGTTCATTCAGACTCAGGTGGGTAAAATTTCTAATTAAGCTTTTAACCAGCTTCTCCTCAGGAATTACCAACTCATGGCTACTGATGATACCTCCAGTTGAGACCTATGCCGAATGGACTGACGTCATCATGGATCTGTGGTGGCAAGGAACCTTCATTGATACCGGTCTTCTCCGCCCTCCTGTGGGGGCTCCTTACTTCCCTCCTCTCTTTCTCCCACACCAACCCATCTCAGCAGGAAGCAGCCAGAATGAGTGGATACCCACTCTCATTTAATAACAAAGAGGGGGGAATGTTGGGAATTGCCCCAGCCACAAAGACTAAATTCCCTATCCCCCAAGAAGAGCCGTCCAATAGTGAGCCCTGCTGGCTCCCCTGATCCTTACCCACCAATCAAAAAGCACCCCATGCCAACTGTCAAACCACCCTGGGCTCTATAAATATGCAGAGCTATTCCTCAATAAACGGGCATTTTCTCTGACGGCAAGCCTTGATCATTCTTTCAGGATATATAGAAACTTTAACTTCTCAAATTTTCTATGAATCTAAATCTATTCTAATTATTTGAAATTTATTTTAAAATTAAGCCATGGACCTTAGTTCACTTTTGGGAGGTGACTGTGCTCACTGCCATGGCATCCCTCATCTACAGTCTGTTTTACCATCTTTCTAAAACACATAGACTTCTGATTTATTAGATGCAGTATGAAAAAACTAGATCATGACAGAGCCTTGATGGCATCTCACTCAGAAAAGACAAATTAATATGCACATAATATTGACTCTGGCACAGGACGTCTCTTTTCCTTATCCTGGTCTTTTCCTCTATCTGGCAATACTGCTGCTTACCTTACTACCTGGTTTTGGCTTCTGCTTTGCTCTTGCTGCCTACATCAGAACACATGCATGAACTTAAATCCTAAGTGGCCTGCAGACATTAATCTCTAGCTTGCACCTTGCCCAATGTCTCTAAGTTGTTCCCATTAGGATTCCTGTGGAGTGAATCAGTTTCCCTGAGAAAAGTAGATTTCAGTATTAGCCTTTGAGTTTCCATGATGCAAAACCTATGTGAGATTCACAAATATCAAGATAATATTAGGACAACTACTCTTCAATAGATGAATGGATAAAGCATCTGTGGTATATATACACAATGGAATATTACTCAGCATTAAAAGAGAATAAAATTATGGCATTTGCAGGTAAATGGGTGGAGATGGAGAATATCATGCTAAGAAAAGTAAGCCAATCTCCCAAAACCAAAGGCAGAATATTCTCTCTGATAAGTGGATGCTGATCCATAATGGGAGGTGGAGCATGGGAAAAATAGAGGAACTTTGGTTGGGCAAAGGGGAGGAAGGAGTGGGGAGAGGGTATGGGGGCAGGAAAGATGGTGTAATGAGGTGGACATCATTAACCTAGGTATGTGTATGACGGCACCTATGGTTTGAAGCTATATGATGTACAGCCATAGAAATGTAAAGTTGTGCTGCACTACAGGTGGGTACAATGAATCAAAATGCATTCTGCTGTCAAATATACCTAATTAAAATTAATTAATTAGTTAATAAAAAAGATAATATTGGTAGTGTAGCTCTATTGTTCAAGTTATAACATCATGTCTTTCCCTATGATTTTCTACTTAATTTCCTAATCTTAGAACAATAGTTTCAATCTAGCTGTAATTATAATCACCTGAAAAATTTTAAAACCTGTAAATATTTGGCTTGAAACCTCCCAGATGGTTGAGGAATTGAATTCACAAATTGATATTTTAAAATTTTTATGGATTTGTCATCAGATATGAGTTTGTTTCAGATTTTTCCAAGTATACTCCTTTAGGACATAGGTCAAGAATGAAGAACTCTACCTGAATACAAATTTATTTAATGAGGGACAACCAAAACTGCACATTTTTTTCCTGTCTCATTTTAAAATGCTGCAGACATTTCTCTCATCCTAGCTAGATGGGGATATGGTCCTTATTATAGATATACCCTGAATTAGCGATGTTCATCTGTTACTATCTATTGTTCAGTTTCATCTGTAGTACAGCAAAAGTAATATCAGACACCACTTTGAATTGACTATGAAAACATTGAATTTCAAAGCAAGAATATTCTTATCTTCAAAATAAGAATATTCTTATCTGCCAAATACCTAGTTATAATTATGCTTTTCAAACTATTAGAATTCCTCCAGAAGAATTTGCAAGTATTGATTTGTATTTAAGATGCAGAAAATCAAGGAGTAAAGGTCATATTATTTTACAAGTGGAAACCTCAAAATAAAGAATTTATACTGAGCATATTTTCTGCACTATAGGGTAACAGAATCTGTAAAGATCCTGAAGAAATAAGTTTTCATTAAATCATTTGTTAGTTGCTTACATGATTTTAATGTGCACATATTGAATATATGTTATAATGCTATGATTTATTTAATCTTAATAATTTTATTATTCTCTTGTAAAATGAGTGTGTGTGTGTGTGTGTGTGTACATGTACATACACATATTTGAAGAGTTTGGTAAATTCAAACAATTAAGGTAAGGAAAGTAAAAAAGTCCTGATATACAGAAGGCTGTTTTATTGGGTGCAATGAAGGTAGTATATTTTGCTTATATCCTCAGAATTTGGAACAAGTGCTCAACTATTAGGTCCATGCCTCCTCTGTCAGAAGGGTATTCACAGCATTGCAAACATGCAGCTAATCTTTCAGAGACCACTTTTGTTTGTTTACTGTTGTATAAACAAAGGGAGAGAGATTCTGAAAGATGTTTCAAAGCAATACTGAGATAATCCAAAGAAAGCATGAAATGCAGTTTTATATATACCTTTTGGGTCTCTTAGTCTATTGCAAGTGAAGAGTTGATAACATTAAGCCATCATTATAATAAGGCGAAAAAAAAGCTATGAACTGTAGTTCATTAGGTGCAAAATAAGTAGAACTGGGATAAGATAAAACCACAGTGTCTATTTTTTTCCACTGGACCTCATCTTTCATATATATATATATATATATATCTCCCCATACCACTTTATATATATATATATATATATATATATATATATATATATATATATATATTAATCATTTTGTCAAATGTTTCTTTTATGAATCATTTATTTGATATAAAATCTAAGAACTTCTTTCCTAGCCCTGGATCCTGATTATAGTCTTCCATTTCTTTTCTTTCCTAAATTTTTAGTGTCCATACATTTATCATTTTAGTAAGTGATATGTTTTAAGTTACTTAACATATAATCTGTGAGATTTAGATCAATGTTCATATTTTTGCTAATGACTGTCATTTTTTGAAAAGGCTATTTCCCTCCAGTTAATGGCTTTTGCCCCAGTACCCCCACCAAAAAAAAAAAAAAATCAAGTGGTCTCTGGGGTGCAGTAGCACATACCTGTAATTCCAGTGGCTCAGGAGGATGAGGCAGGAGGATTTCGGAGTTCAAAGCAATGTCAGCAATTTAGTTAGGCACTAAGCAACTCAGTGAGACCTGGGGATGTTGCTCAGTAGTTAAGTGCACCTGGGTTCAATCCCTGGTACCAAAAAGAAAAAAAAAATCAAGTGGTCATGTTTAAATGAATTTACTTCTAAATTGTTTGGGTTTTTTCATCCTTTTATACATCTACCACTCTGCTATTTTTTTTCCAACTAATCTCCAAGTTAGGTAGGGTTTGAGAAATCTGGGTTCATCATTTACAGCCTTAAGACGTTGGAATTATTGGCTCCCACTCAGTGTTTGCAGGCTGAGTGAGAGAATAACAGAATTATAGTAATAGTAGTTGTGGTTGTGATATTTGTAGTTGTGGTGGTTGTGGTAGTTGTTACAGTGGTGATGATTGGCTGCAATTGATTTGTTACTGCTTAGAGGTTTTCTGACTTCCTTAGGATCTCTCTGGGGCTGTTCTTGTCTGTGCCTACTGATGTTGCTAATTTGCATTTTCTGTTAAACAGTCTTATTTAGGATATTTTAGGATATATGATCCCCCCCAAAAAAGTCATGAGAGCCCACCCCATGTTGTTTAACAGCCATGAAGTCCCTTACCTTTTAAAATCTTCTCATGTTTGAGATAAATATGTATATAATGAGCAGGGTTTTGAGGTTCTACCTAGTAAGAGTAACAGGGAAAGCTATGTACAGTCTGTCTTAGGAACAGAAGTATTTAGTTCTAATTCTTCCATTTTAGGTGCTATAGCACATTTTTGCAGAGTTGAATTGCATATGTATTTTTAACTACTCTATTTCATCCAACATATCTATGTGTTTTTATATGAGAATTTGCAATTTGCAAATAATAATTATCTAGTATGTTACTGGAAACATGAAAATCTGGGGGGAAATTTTAGAAGAAAATTTGCCTCTATTTGTGCAGTTTTGTTACTTCTATCATCTATTCTGTCCCCATTTATCACCATTGGCTAGTACAATATCTGGCTAGTAGTAGACATTTAATAACTATTTTCTGAGTTAACTAGTGAAGGAGTAAATGCTTATATCAAAAGACTGGCATCTGGCCATATGACTGGCTACTAAAAACAGCTATTCATTATAATAAGTTAAGTATTGTGCCTTTTTCATTTTTCTAGACCATCTGGAATTCAGATAGGTCATGATTAATACTTAGGATCAAGTGAATGTGTAATGACATTTAGCACATGTTTCATAGAGCAGTCTACAGTATCAAGACCTTGGAAGTACTTGTGTTTGGTTCATCTTCCCACTTGCTGTTTTCATCAGTCTCTCTGGAGTTTTCCAAATAAACATTGCATTAAATGAATCTTGGAGCTTTATCCCTCTGCCTTAAAAAACACTTTCCACATTACATCCATGATGCAGCCGATCTTACCATCTGACCCTCCATACCCTCAAAGCTCCAGCTCCCTGTGTTTTTATTTATTTGTGTATATTAATCTCCCACACAGACTAATCACAAGAAATTGTTCCCCAGATCAAAACATATGTAAACTCTAAATCCCAGGTCTTATCAGCTCTAACAAAACTTCAAATGAAGTCTACTCTAAATATTCTAGGACTCAGGAAAAAGGGAATTTGGAAGGGAGAGGATTTTGACAGTGAAAGAGAAACTCTTTAAAAAATAATTTAGAAAGGAAATACATCCAGTGTGTTTTACATTAAATTACAGAACTAAGATGCACAAAATCAGTGAATTTAGAAAAATCATGTTCCATGGAAAATTCAGTCAGACACTGAAAAAAATAGAAAGAAGAAGAAGAAACAACTGTAGAATTATTATTTTATTGCATTTCAAAATCAAGATTGAAGTTGAGCATGCATCTGGAGGTAACCAAAGACAATAGAAAATCTGGCAAAGACTAAAATGGCAGTCATTAATTGCCAAAATTACCAAAAAAAAATGTGAACATGGCCTCATGCTTGAAAAAATAAAGAAATAGAGCACATAATTACTGGAAATAGAATGAATTAAAATATCTCTCTCTTGATGGAAATTTCAGGTAAATATTTAGGAGTGGTTTAAGGAGAAGACACAGAGGAGATCTTACTTCAAAGGTGGGATCAATTAACACTTTACAGAACCTGGGTGCTCCATAAGCCCATCCCTGCTTACTGTCCTGTCTCCTGCAGGCACAGTGCTGACCAGGGACCTCAATTTTAGAATTTCATTCCCATTCCTCCTGCTGAGAAAGACAGCATGGACATAGGAGCCAGAGCCAGGGGACCGCATGGGTAAGACAGGGGAGAAAGCCATCAGTATTTAGCCATCCTCATGCAAATCTTATTACTATTTTTTCTTTCTAACTCTACAATTAAGCTTTCCCAGGAAGACTAAAAATAAAACTGACTGATTATTTGAACAACTACAACCCTCTTCTATTCAATATAATGAATGATTTTAAAAAAAAAATTGGCCTCAGGAAGGTGACCTAAAAATATTCTGACACTGGCATATTTTTCTCAGGTACAAACCTTCTTTTTCATCCATATCAACACATTATATTCATAGAGTTAGTATCAACATTTAACTACTGATTGGAATTCTGAAAGAACAATGGAATCTAAATTAGAGACTATGGTTAAAAAAACCTGGCACTGATCAAATTATGTACCTTTATGAATATGGTATAATGAATTCCATTATTATGTATAATTATAATGCACCTGTAATAATAAATAAGAAAAAAACTGGCATTGTGTTTAATTACATTAAATTAATATAGGCTTTTATCAACTTAGTCAATCATTTGATTGGCAAAATTGAATTTTGAGTGAATTGAAAATGGATATATGGAAGGAAATCATGGATATGCTAACTGATAAAGAATCAATTATTTCTTTTGGCAATATCCCAATACATTAGTCCTAAACCAAAAAATATATATATTTTTCCAAGCTTCATGTATTTGCATTTTAATTTTTTAAAAGATATGCACTCCATCTGGAAGAGAGTTGGCAAATAAGGTATTTCCTACAACATTAAAGATATAAAAAGCTGTATAATTATGATTACTGAAACTTTTTTCTTACTTCAGGATGTGTTCAAACCTCATATCAGTGAAAGAAATGTCACAAACACCCATAACATACAAGTTGGAAAGCAGTAAATTATTTGTAACACCGTTTCTTCACCATAACTCTTGTCTTGAGACCCACAGATTTACTTCTCACATCTTTAAGCCACTTTTAGTTTTTGAACTATTAAGCCATATTACTCATTTAGAAATTAGATTCTGAATTCTTGCTTCATATACATTTTCACTGCCTAAAAATGCTATAAACTACGTCATTATCACTGTAGTCTTAAAAGCAAAGAGCGTATCTATCCTCTCTAATGTACTCCCAAACTTTAAAAAGAAAAATAGTATAAAACATGAGGTTGTAAATCACATCAATCTGCAATAAAATGTAGGCTTTGATCACTTTCAAATTTACTCTCTGAAGGTTGACCTTCAGTCTAGACCTGGAGGAATGTTCACAACATGACCTGGTACTTGTGGATGTGGCCTGACCAAAGCAGCAGTGACTGACAGGGGCATAACTGTGGTCCCAGGGTCAAGGATTTGTTCGACTTAACTGTGAATGGAAATGATGGCTCCCCAGTGTGTGAAGGATTTGTGGTTAACAGTGAGTAGAGAAAAGCACTGATTTCAAGTGCCCACCAATTCTGACTAGTGGAAGGAACATATTACCTTCTTCCACTGGATGAAGGTTGATAAAGGCTTCCAACCCCAGCCCACAGGAGAACAAGAACAACAGACATGAGAGAACCTTCCCAGCTTTGCTCATCTCCAAGCTTTCCTCCAGATGGAAAAGGTGAGTTATGATCAGATCTCCTCTTCGTAAATGGAAGAGAGGCCTTTGGGCTGAGAATTAATAAACAACCAGATAAATATGATTATTGATGCCAATGCTTTGGTACCTCACTCAGTGAAGTTGTGGAATACAGACTTGAGTGGGGTTTTCTGGGTTCTTTCTCCTCATTTGACTCCAGTAAGGATGTATCTTCTTTGACAAGATGAAACTCTGCTTCCCAAGGAAGAGCCTGTGGTTCTCCAGTTTGCTAATTAACAGCTAGGTCTCTCTGATTTAGAGATGAATTACTGGAAACCCCAATTTCATATGAGTAGAGAGCCACCATACATTCTCAGTCAGCCTTATTAAAATAAAGTGGAAGTTTGATCTCATATGCCTTTGTTGTTTTACTTCTCAACCTCTCAGCCACAGTAGAGTAGCAATGATCATGGATTAATCTACTGACAAAACAGCAAATATTTTTTAAACAGTTCACATATTTGGCAATAATGTTATCTTACTTAGATTTCTGTTCCTACCCTGCCCACCTTTTATGATTATTTTGAAATCAAAATAAAATATATAAAGTAATAGATAAAAGTAGATTTTTGAAAAGAAATATATAGCATATAAAATATCAACAGTAATCAAGCAACTGTATGCACTTTCATCTGCATATCAGTCCTGGCTATGGCCACAACATCATTGTCATATGAATTCCTTGATTAGAATTAAATGAAACCAATAAATTTTATCTGTCTTCTTCAAACACAGAAATTGGATGGAGATCAAAATACCAGCTCTATTAATCATGCTTAACACTAGAAAATGTGGATCTATAGAGAAATTAATTCAATAAGATTATTTCTGAGGACTAAACACAGAAAATATGCTTCCCACATGGAATTTCCTTTTGCTCTGAGATAAGGAAATCTAGGCAAAACATATTAGGGCATTTCTTTCTAACTGGATTATACCACAAGTTTTATCTATCTTGCTGCTGTAACAAAATATTTGAGGCTCTGTCATTTATAAAGTAAAAAGGATTATTTTGATTCATTGTGCTGGGAGTACTAGAGCATGGTGCCAGCATTTGATTTTGTGCTGCTCCATGTTTGGCAGAAATGCAGAAGAGCAAGTAATTTCATGTAGAATAGATAACCTGGAGAGACAAGAAGCAAGAAAGGGAGGTAAAGAAGTCAAATACACTTCATATGAACTCTCATGGTAACTAACATACTCTTCTGGGAACTATATTAACCGCCCATGGGTTCAGACCCATCATGAACCAATTTCCTGTAAAATTTCTCACCCTCTCATTACTGCCACAATGGGGATCAACATATGAACTTTGGAGACAACCTATCTTCAAATCATACCAGTCACTGGGAAAATAAGATAATTTTCCTTACCTCATTGGAGAGAGGAGTGAGGAGTATGGAGAGACACCAGGAGTCTTTTGCAGTATTTGTGTTCCACTTGCCAGAAGCTAGGAATTGAGGTTTGTCCACACAGCGACTGAATCCTTACCTGATGATTCTGGATACCAGTGCTTGGGTGCTTTACTCAGTTCTTTCACTAACCCTGAACTCTTGGCAACAATTAGCCTTGCTTTTCAGTCTTTTACTAGGTCTGTCTCATCACCTGACCTAGATTCCTAACTTCCTGTGTTGGCTCTGGTCATCGGCAGTGAGCATAGATTTTATTTTATTAATTTTTTATCTATTTAGATGCATACAATTTTTTAAATCTCCTCCTTGTATTGTGGTTTGTTCTTCCTCCCTCCCTCCCTTCCTCCTTCCTTCCTTCTTTCCTTCCTCTTCCTTTCCCATCTTTTTGTTTGTTTGTTTGTTTGTTTGTTTGTTTTGAGAAAGGGTCTCACTAGTTTGCTTAGGGCTTTGCTAAATTGCTGAGGCTGGTCTTGAATTTGTAATTCTCTGGGCTCAGCCTTCCAAACCTCTGTGATTACAGACCTGCACCACTACACCCAGTTGACTTGTGATTCTTAAAGGTGGCCTCTTGTTCTCTCTATTTGTACCACTTGACTTTTCCAATTTTTATTGAATGATTTTCCTTAACTTTACCCTAAATTTTAGTCAGTCTCTTTGCAATCCAAGGCTTAGCAAAATACTTAGTATGTGTTCTTGCATATTTGTGTATTTCTTGATTTTGTTTTTCTTGACAATTCCTTTTTTAATTTTTTTAAAAATTTCCCCTTCTCCAAATATGCCAAGGAAGTAAGAAAGGGATATGTAGTTTGCAACTACAGAAATTTATATTTGTATGCTGTTTCTACAAAGTTTAAAGTTGTGATCCTGAGCAATCACACATTTCAGCCTTCATCCACATTATATGGAAAAATTTCTCACAACAAAGTCACACTATTAAATACATTAGTATATTTATTTGGGAAATTTTTTAGTGAAAGAAAAATGTCTAACATGTTTTCAAACTTGGCACTTTGTGTAATTTTATATGTACTTACGTTGTTTACATTTCTCTTCTATACATATAAACTTGAAAATCCTACATTTTGTGAAATAAAATATTTTGCCTATACTACTCCACTTTTATCCTGTTCCATTTCATTTATTATTTATTCATGTAATTATTTATGCCTTGGCTACTTTTCATGTCACTTAACATTTATATATTCATGCCTTATTTTCCTCCATCCTCTAGTGTAAAATTCTTGCACTTAACTAGTTAATCATTATGCATTAACTAGGCACAATGTCCATGAGGTAATGGAGTTCAGTGAATTTCACATGCCAGGAATTCATTGAGATTATTTAGTAAATAAATAAAGCTTTACAATAAATATGGTGTAGAAAACTGAATGAGTTCTGTTAAATTATTTACCAACTCTCCTAGGATAATTTAGGGAGAATTTTTTATCTACTTATTGGACATGGTATTAGTAATGCAAAAAGTATGAAGATTACAGAAGAGATTTTAATTACATATAGTCCTCTATCTTTTTGAGTATGGATTACTTTACATATGAGAACACAATTCATAATAAGGTCTGTTAAGCAATTTAGAAATCAGACATGATTATGCAGTCCCAAAGCAGTCATAGACAATGTCACAATATTACTGAAGAGTAAATGAGTAGGAGAAGAAATACTAATCTTGCAAGTAAGACTTTTAATCACAAAAATCCCACTGAACCATTTGAAACATGATTAACTTATTGCATATTGTTATGTGACTATGTGGGTAAATATTAGTGAGATTTTGAAATTAGTATTTAAATATAATTTCTTCAAAAGTCACTAAATGCAAAGTTGGTATTAATTTAAAATGGACAATGAATACTTTTATTCTTTTAATTTAAAATAAATATCACAGTTTTATAAATGAACTACCGTTGTTTACAACATAATTTTGGAAACAAGACAGTAATTTTGACTATCTTTTCTCTATTATAAAAGTGATGAGGTATGAGCAATTCTTTCCTTAATGTTAATAATTGAGACATTTACTTAATCTAGGAGGCTTGCAGTCTTCTTAACTCTTTCTAGATGTGAGCTCCTTAATGCTCTTAGGATAAAGAAATGATCCACTTCCGGGGTAGAAAGTGGATCATTTCACATAGTGGAGGAAGGACGAGTAAATAAACCTAAGAGTCCACTTCAGTGAAATAACCCCATGTTTCTGAGTTATGCCAGGTGCCATTGAAGTCCAGAACACAGGACAGAAAGCTCCTCCTGACTATCATGTGCTGGTGAAGAGGTCATACTCAACATGGTGGAAACCTGGCAGACTGTTCCTTTCGTTGCCCTGAGAGTAAGTCATGTCCTGTCACCTGAACACCCGAGAGGCTCTCTTCCTTTTCAGAAACATTTGAATCTATTTTTAATTTTAATTAATGGATCATTTGTTTCCTGGCTACCATGAACAAAAAACGATCTCTCTTTGCTATCTCCACTTTTATGTAATCATTGCCAGTAGAAAAAAAATTTTTAATTACTTAAAATTAGGACTCAGGAAATTTGTTTGGACTGTAAATCAAAATGTATCACTTACATTTGTCTTGAAGAAATTTCATGAGAGATACCAGTTAATGTAGGGTTTAGGTCCCTGCTTCCCACAAAACCAAAAACCGTAATACGTTTTTATTGATGCTTCTTTTTCTAATCTTAAATTGATAATTTGTAATTGTCTAAATTTATGGGGTACAAAGCGTTGTTATACTTTATGAATATATTGTGGAGTGATTAAATCAAGCTAGTTAATATATTCATCACCTGCATACTTAACCTTTTTATGGTGAGAATATTTGAAATTTACTCTTATGAACTTTTTATCTCCTCCCTATAGCCCTTCTACTAGAGATGGAGAGAAGAAGATACAGGGAATGGGATTGGTAAGTGATGCTTAAATATTTAAATGGCCTTCATATTTTGCTATGTGGTGTACCACTCATTTGTCCAGAACTGATGAAAGAAATAGGTTAAAAAGAAATTGGTTGAGAAATAAACATATTTAACATTAACATTTTTAATTGACATAAATAAAATGCTTTTACATTTCTACTCTTTTTTTTTAAATTTTCTCCCAGTTTTTATCAACTTGGTAGATATTAACTGCAGACTTCAAATTTACCATCAATTCCAAGCCATGATAAGTATTTAAAAATCTGCTAAAGATAGTTCAATGAATTTTTCTGCTACCTTTGTCTTAGGCAAAAGCCTTTACCACCCAATTGAGAAGGAAAGAAAGTAACTATGAATTTCAGAGCTAAACTGCTTTGAATGCAGCATTGATATTTTGAAACTCTCATGTATCCTTAAAAAGTTTTCCTTTTATTATCATTTGGTTTTGTTAGTTTATATGTTTTTTTTTTCCCTAACATGACACCTAATGATTATACAAATTTAGGTACTTAAGTTTAAGAGTCTATGAAGGTGTCCCAGAATCATTTCTAGATACACTTACTGCCATCCTTGGTTTCTTTTTTTTTTTTACTTTATTATATTTTTATTTATTTTTATGTGGTTCTAAGGCTCGACCCAGTGCCTTGGTGCCTTGCACATGCTAAGCGAGTACTCTACCAATGAGCCACAACCCCAGCCCTCCCCATCCTTGATTTCTAAACAAGCTTAATGCTTAGTGTAAATACTCCAGTCACAGATTTAGAAGGCATGTTTTCTTTTTACTAGAAATTCAAAAAACATTGAGAAAACAAATTCATGTTTATATGAATTCAATAGACAATTCAAAACTTTTTTTTCTTTTTTTTCTCAATGCATAATAGACTGGATACCTAAATAATGTCACAAACTCACCTATTTAATATGTGTAAAATTCTTTGTAGTTGATAAATAACAGAATTGTGAAAATGTCTTTTAATTCTATTAGGGAGAAAAAAAGAATGGAATTGGTTTATTTAAAAAGAAGTTCATTGAAAAAAACGTGTGTGTGTGTGTGTGTGTGTGGTGTGTGTGTGTGTGTGTGTGTATAAAACTTTGACCCTGCATAAATGCAGTGTATACATCTAAATGGTTATTCTACAGTGTAAGTGAAATTCCTGTCTTCAACAAATATTCCATCACAGTTTCTATGTGCTTTGAGCTCATTGTTTATTTCCAGTGTCTCTTCTGACTGGTTTGTTTTTCTGCCCAGACACACTGCTGTCAGGGGGCTATACATTCCCCAACACCCTCTTCAGGACGGTCTTAAAGGGAGGGATGACCTCAATGCATAATTCTCACCCTCTGGAAAGAGTGTTTTGTCTTAGGGTAGACATGTAAACCAAGCCAGTATCTACAGCAGTTTTTCCCACATTTTTCTTTTCTTTTTTCTTTTTCATGAGAAAAACCTATTTTTCAGAAAGTGAAGTAAGAAATGAGCAAATTTCAAGTTTCTGACCACTATTGTTTCAGCATTTTTCAGAGCAGTCCGTACAGCATCCTTGACCAGAACCCTCTGGTCAGTTCTCCTGAGAACACAACAGAGGTATTCAGGGATGTAACTCCACAAAACTGAGTATGCACAAGGACACGTGAGGCAGGGAAGAAGTTGGTGAGCTACTTCTCAGATTTTCTGAGCTGACCCTGTCTCCTCAGGTTCAGTGACCTTACAGACATGGCCAAGTCCCTTCAATCTCCTCCAATTCATATGGCCAGTGTTTCCTCGGGTTAAAAGGGCTGACATCACTGTAAAAAGCTTTACTTCTGTATATATATTTTTGAAATTAGGGAAATCACTTATTTGCCTATTCTAATTTTTAAGTTAAACTGATCAATTCATATGCAAAATAACAATTTTGTATCACAGAGAGAAAGATCAATAACAAAGGGGAGAAAAGGTGAGAGATGGAGAGGGCTCTGGCCAAGCTCACACCTCTACAGTATCTGTTGTTGCTGGGCTGTATTTGGACCCTGTCTTTCCTATAGTTGAAGGTTTTAGTTGCTCCTTTTCATGAATTGCATGAGACACTTCCCTGGTTGTTTCTCTTTTCCCTTTTTGCTTAGTTTGAATTGTATACCTTTTATAATCAAAAGAATCCTGAATGATACGGAAATTGCCAACCGAAAAAAGACACTGCAAGTAACATTCCTTAGAACATGAAAATAAAGATGTTAAAATAAGGCTTTTAGGAACCATTCATTCTGGATTTGTGAAGAGCTATTTTGGACATGAAAAGTAATGTGATCGTGTAATTGTGACACATTAGCCCTAGGAACCCTAGACATGCATTCAAAAAATATTGCCTTTCAAGTATCCTGTCAAAAATATGTCAACTGTGTTGTAACTAATTCTTAAGAAAGGGGCTGATAAATGAAATACACAGAGCCCAAGCTTGTCTATTTCATGGCCAATCAGAGACAGCTGGACAGATAGGAAAAGCTCATTGGGTTTCTTATTCAACTTGATTAGGACCATAGTCAGTTTCACTACTGGTTAAAGAGGTTATATAAAACAAAAATCCATACATATAGTCTCAATATTTGGTTTTAACCTAAGTATATCTCTTTATTTATTTTATCTTATTTTTTATTGTTTTTATATATCATAGAAGAATGCATTACAATTTATATTACACATATAGAGCACAATTTTTAATATCTCTGGTTGTATACAAAGTATATTAACACCATTCGTGTCTTCATACATGTACTTTGGATAATGATGTCCATGTCATTCCACCATCCTTTCTAATCCCTTGTCCCCTCCCTTCCCCTCTACCCCCTCCCTTATCTAGAGTTCCTCTATTCTTCCCATGCTCCTCCTACCTACCCAACTATGAGTCAGCCTCCTTATATCAGAGAAAACATTCAGCATTTGTTTTTGGGGAATTGGCTAACTTCACTTAGCATTATCTTCTCCGACTCCATCCATTTATCTGCAAATGCCATGATTTTATTCTCTTTTATTGCTGAGTAATATTACATTGTGCATATATGTCACATTTTTTTATCCATTCATCTCTGAAGGGCATCTAGGTTGGTTCCACAGTTTAGCTATTGTGAATTGTGCTGCTATAAACATTGATGTGCCTGTGCCCCCGTAGTATGCTGTTTTTAAGGCTATCTCTTTAATATGAGTCAATCCCAAAATACATCATCTACATTTTTGAAGTGGAATAAGATTTAAATATATTGTTACTCTAAGTTCAGATTACTTTTAGATATTTATTATTTTCCTTTATATTTCTGTTAATTTGACCATATATAATTCAAGGACATTTTTGTGTGGTATACTTATTATTTCAAGTCTCCCTGAAGCATTTTTTTTTGTACCAGGGATTGAACCCAGGGCACTTATGCACTTAACCACTGAGTTGCGTTCCCAGCCCTTTTTATTTTTATTTTTTTATTTTGAGACAAGATCTTGCTAAGTTGCTTTGGGTTTCACTAAGTTGAAGAGGTGAGCTTTGAACTTGCTAACTTCCCACTTCAACTTCCCAAGCTGTTGGGATTACAGGCATGTGCCACCACACCTGACTATCCCCTGAATCATTTAACATCACTTTCATAAAAAGTCATTATCTTCTTACTTTTTCACCCTCATATGTAATTCAGTGAATGTATGCACATTAATTTAATTACACCAGCAAATGAGCCAACAAAAATAGTTTGGAGGATCAGAAGCAAGAGTTTCTCAAATGAGCATCTGGAATATGACCTCTTCGGGATACTCTGTACGCTGTGGGTACAAGTAATACTTGTACAAGTAATCCCCGTACGGGCCACCAAATGCCACAGTCTGGCTGGGCACAAATGCCGCAGTCTGGCTGGGCACACAATCACGAGCCACCACACAGCTTGTAGATTCAAACAGCAACTCTTTATTCCCGAACTCACACCAGCCGTCTACAATCACGTTCTGGGGAAATCCACGTTCTCTGCCCAAATTCACATTCTCTGCCCAAAATCCTCCTCTGCGCTCCTATCTCCAAAATATATTGTCTGAATCCCATGAGAACTCAAGGGGAACTCAGGCAGCAGGATACGCCCTATTCCCAGCAGGAATAATCTTAAACCTTAAACCTGGAACCTAAACTGGGAACGCCCTAAACACGATTATCTTAAAACCGGGAACACCCTAATCTGCCTTGGTCCTTGAGCAAGGTCACTTACATTCAATGTCACTGCAACATGGGGTACGCTGGCAAGGAAATTGTCATACCTACTTGGCTAATGGCTCCCAGCATAATACATTCCAGGGAAAATAGGGAATAAGGGGTATATAATTATCCCTCAGTGTCTGCAGTGAATAGGTGTCAGGACTCCTGAGGATACCAAAATCCACAGTACTCAATCCTTTATACAGTTTGGCAAAGTATTTACACATATTCTATGCACACACCCTGTCATATAGTTACATGCCACTGAACCTCAGAGATACACTCTGAGAAATGGGTCCATAGGCAACTTAGTCATTGTGCAGACATATCAGAGAGTGCTTATACTGTGTGGATGGTATAGACTATGAACCTGTACAAAATGCTACTGTATTGAACATTTTAGACAATTACCACACAATGGTACTTGTGTATATAAACATTTAAACAGGGAAAAGGTACAAGGAAATGTGATATAAAAGGCAAAAGTCATTACACTTGTATAGCATACTTACCATGATCAGGACAGCAGTTGCTTGGGGTGTCAGTGATGGAGCCCCAAGTAAACGAAGGATGGAACATCGTTACACATGGTTCTATCCTTTATGGACATTTTAGGCTTGGCAGGACTAAATTTTATGAAAATTATTTTCTTTCTTCAATAATAAATTAACCTTGGCTTACTGTAACATTTTTTACTTTATAAACTTTTTTTAACCTTTTGACTATTTGTAATAAACTAAAACTTAAAACACAAACACAATACACAGCTGTACACAATTTTTTATTGTTTTATTATTTTTAAATGTGTTATTTTTTATATCAAAATTTTTGCTGAAAATTGAAACACACACATTAGCATAGGCCCCCAGGGTCATGATCATCAATATCCCTGACACCCACTTCCACATCTTGTCTTACTAAAAGCTCTTCAGGTTTGGGAACTGCCACCTCCTAGGTAACAATGCCTTGTTCTAGAACCTTTCTAAAGTACCTACCCTTCTACAATTAAGTTTCTTTTTTTTTTTTTTTTTTTGTAGATATAGTACACTCTAAAATAGTGATAAAATGTGTAGTATACTAAGTAAATCTCCAATTTAGTCACTAATTATCATTAACAAGCACCATATAGTCTACACAATCATATCTTGTACTCTTCTCTATTACTGGCAGTATACTAGGTTTGTTTTCCTCAGCATCATTGCAAACATGAGCACTGTGTTGCAGGATATTATGATGCCACACCCTAGCGCAATAAGAATTTTGTATGAGAAGTGGTGCATTTGGGGAACGGTAAGAATAAGAAAACCAACATGTGCACCATTTAAACATGTGATACATATAGGTGCTACCATCTACTTGGATCACTGACTCCCTGGGCTGGAGGTGAGCACACGGCCAAGTCACACCTAATATACCTTCACTAACCTACAGATACCCAAGGACCCAAGGAAAGGTACAGGACACAACAGAGCGGATCAGGCACCATTCTTGGAAAGTGTATGTGTGGGGGGCTGGGGTGGGGTGTGTGTGCATGTTAATTTACTAGACAATAAATTTTTAAAGGGAGTCTTCCTAAAGCTTCTCTTGATTATGTATTGCATCAAAGGGAGGGTCTGCGTGAGAGAACAAGAAATATACAGTCATTCCTACTTCCAGTTCTTAGTTGCCCCGAACTGTTTCCCAAAGCATAGCTCTTCAATTAAACCTTCTACTTTGTGAGTTGTGCAGAAATCATTTCACCAAATCTCCCTTTATTAAATTATGTTCAAGAAGTTTTCTTTATAATTTATGTACAAAAATATCCTGACATGTAGACTTTCTCTTGAAAGCAACGGAATTAGCACTGGATTACACTGTATTTAAGCTATCACAGTGTATATAAATTTAGCAAGTTATGGATTTTGCTAAAGAATCTTTATTTTTCTTACTCACATATTTAAAACATTGATCTTCAAGATATTCTTAATTTCTATTGGTTCTTTTTTAGTTATATATAACATTAGGATTCATTTTGACATAATTATAAAAGCATGGAATATGATTTGCTCTAATTCAATCCCCAGCACTTCCCCTTTCCCTCACCTCCTCCCTCCCCTATTCTGTTCCATCTACTCTAATGATCTTTCTTCTATTTACTTGTATAATATTTTAATTAGTGCCTTGTGGATATACATAAATATGAGATTCACTGTGGTCTATTCATATACGTACATGGGAAAATTCATATATGCTCTTCATTCCATTGTTCTTCCCTTATCCTATTCCTCCTCCCTTGACCTAAAATCTGCTTTCTCTACTCCACTGATCTTTCTTCTATCTTGATGGAACCCACCCCCCCGCCCCGCTTTTTTTTTAATTTTTATTTTTTTTTATTTTGGACTATTTCCACAGAGCAGGGAAAACATCTGAACTTTGACTTTCTGGGTCTTGCTTATGTCACTTAGCATCATAGTTTTTGGTTCCATCCATTTACCAGCAAATGCCATAATTTCATTCTTCTATATAGCTGAGTCATACTCTGTTGTATATATATATATGCCACCATTTCTTTATTTATTCATCTGTTGATGGATCCCTCGGTAGGTTCCATAGGTTGCCTATTGTGTAGTTAATTTTAGAAAACCTTCGAAAGACATGCTTAATTTAATAATGATGATAGCTTTTTATTTCAATCCTATTTAAAACCAAGGATGCAAAATTGCTTAGGAACATATAGATACATGCCAGGGACATTTTGTGCTCATCAGCATGAAGTGCGCTCTCTCTCTCTCTCTCTCTCTCTCTCACACACACACACACACACACAAATTATTTTCCATTCAAACAATCATGCTCTATATTATATATTGTTTTGCAACCAGGTTTTATAATTTAAGAATAATTATTGCTATGGGTATATACGTGACTGCATGAGGAATGTAATTCTGCAACCTGTACACTCAGAAAAATGAGAAATTATATCCCATCTGATTCAAATGTATGCTATGTCAAGATCATTGTACTGTCATGTGTAACTAATTAAAACAAATAAAAAAACATTGTAACTAAAAGCATGTAAGTTTGCTTTACTTTGGTTAATCACTCTACTTTGTGCAATTACTCAGACATATCAAACTTATTTATTAATGTGTATTTCTAATACATCCAGATTATTTTTTATTCTTACTGTTACAAATTTTATGGACATGATTGTATATTAATATTTAGTCACTCATGCTAGTATTAATGCAGAATAAATTTATAAAAATACAATTGTAAATCACAGACTTATGCATTTGAAAGTTTAAAAGAGATTCCAAATTATCCTTCTAAAATCACATAAATTTACATTTTCACTAAAAGTTAATATGCTTCCTGACTGTTCTTACTAGTATCATATGCTATTACATATTTTTCTTTTAAAATCTAAAAGGCAAGACTGTAATCTAATTAATGTTTGAATGTACTTTTCCTGAACTCTAATGAGATTTGAATCATTTTGCACTTTTATAATCTACTCTTATGTTTTTTCTTCTGTGAGTTATCTGTTAATATATTTGCAGATTCTCTACAGAATCTTGAAGGCCCTGAAAATAGTTACTAATTCCTAAAGTACTTTACAAAAAGGGGAGAAATAAAGTAAAAACTAGGTAAACAGCATATGTGATTTAAAAAGATTTATTCATTTTCAATTTTAGTTGACTTAATTTTTGTTCTTAATGGAAATATTTGAGTATATACAAATATCAATAAATTACTGCAAATACAGTATAGAATGTTATGATGTAGGAGTGTGAAATAAAAACTGATAGAAAATTTTTCCAGAAAACACAAGACAAAATGTGACCCAAACGTAAATCAAGATTTTTGGGAGGAAGATGGGGGAGGTGAACCCAGGGCCTTGTTCATGCTAGGCAATCACTCTACCAACTGAGCTTTATCCCCAACTCTCCTCAAGAATGTTCTTGAGCAGTTTGTGGTGGTGCATACCTATAATCCCAGCAGCTCTGGAGGCTGAGGCAATAGAATGGCAAGTTCAAAGCCAACCTCAGCAAAAGCGAGGTGCTAAACAACTCACTGAAACCCTGTCTCGAAATAAAATGCAAAATACATCTGGGGATGTGACTCAGTAGTGGAGAGTCCCTGAGTTTAATCCCTGCTAATGCTCCCTGCACCACCCCACCAAAAAAGTGTTCTTGATTAAAAAAAGTTCTGGTAAAGTTACCAAGAATTTTAATTTTAGAATCTTTTCTCCAAACAGATAATAGACCTTCTATTTTAAAATAATCTAATACAAAATTTACAAATCCTCACATCATGAAGTTTTAGATATACCACCATTTGAAGGCATTTAGTTTATCTACTTTTATTTAAGGTTCTTTACTTTTGCATTTTCATAACGTGTGTATTTAAATTATGTCCTTAATTAGATCTTCAGAAAATATAGTACTTACATAATATACTTTCTAAGTGTTTTCTATCTTAATATATTTTAACTTGTAAATTATTAAACATAAAAAAATATTAAACATAAAATTATTAAACATAAAAAATTTTAAACATAAAAAAATAGTTTAAAATAAGTATTTTTTGTCATCTAGATTCACTGTCTCATCATAGAGCTAAAAGATAGACAATATAGTCTAAATTTTCTTCTGGACAGATGAGGAAACTGAGGCAAGAAGTGTCTAAATTATTTATACAAGGTAAAATAACTAATTAGTTCTGTATCACATTAATGTTCTTCAGGTAGTTCTAGCAAACGATCTTTGCTAGGACTACCTGAGTCTATGGAAGGTTAACACCGCTGTGTATGAATCGCGGGGAGTAAAATGTAACATACACTTGAAACAACCTGGGTCCCACTACAGAACCTAATTTTACCAATAAGCTCACCAAAGTGAAAGATAACTTCTAGCAATTTTATAAATTCAAAAGACAAGTAGAGCTCAAGAAAACTTAAACAAATATTTATCCCTAATAAATTAGTCTTTTCTGCTGCCAAAGGATGAGTTATATATATTTTTATTTCAAATCAACCATTTTGCTTCCTGGAGATAGTTTGTATCAGAAATAAAAGTTACTGAGCTCAGCAAGTTCTCTCTAGTCACCTTGCTTAGAGAACATAGTCTCATTAATGTATCTATCATAGCAATTCCTGTATTTAAACACATAAATGGACAGTACCCACATATATTCATCTTCATTATGTGCCCCTGCCTCTCTGAAGTATTATACAGTACTCCCCAACATCTCAGACTTAAATATGATATATACATTGATTGCCTTTCACAACACAGCAGATGATGCATGTTAATTTGGTTTTGAATTTATAGCAAGAGCAACATCAACAAATGGTTTTTAGAGTCTTAGAAGGATGATAGATTCCAAAGTCTGGGAAGATTTCCAGATAGATTTCAAGGAAGTTAGCGTCTCAATGTCACTGGTAATGATTCTTTCCTCCTGAATAAATGCCATTAACTGTGTCAAGTTAATACTCAGTTCATGTAAATACACTACTCAGAGAGACAATAACTATTTAAATCAGAAATTCTAAAAATTGTAAAGCTTTTAAGTTATTTTATCAAAACAATTTGTAATAATATGCATTAATACCAAAATTAAAAGAAAACTATTTTAAACTCAACTGATTTATTAAGCAATGCTTGAAAGAAAAAGGAATCCAAAAGATCTCATAATATCATGTATTACCTTTACAGACAAGAAAGCAGGAGAGTATTGTCCAATTTTAGCAATGAATGTGCTTCAAATTTTTTTATTCCATACTAATTTAATTAGTGCTTGATATTACCTACCAAAAATTTAAAATATATTTTTGAATTTTGAAATTGTGTGTGTATGTGTGTGTGTATGCATGCACACATGTGTGTGTGTGTGTGTGTGTGTATCTGAAAGTAATTTTGAAATACAAAAGGTGTATCCTTGAAAGCAGCTCTGTAGGCACAGGACAGAAATCAATGGTAGAAAGAAAGTGTCTGGAACCACATTCAAAGAATTGTCTAGTCAAGATGGCAGTGCACCATTGAAAGCCAAAGCAACTGCTGGAAATGTACTGGTCCCAACGGATGATGTTGCTATAGCGTTTTAGTTCATTCAGGCAGCTATAACAAAATACCATAAATTGTGTGGCTTATAATAACAGACACTTATTTCTCACAGTCCTACGGGGAGGACTTGTCCAAGATCAAGGTGCTGGTTGATGTGTCCTCTGGTGAGAGCCTGTATTCATGGATGGTGCCTGTTCACTGTGTCCCCTGTGGTCCAGATCATTAGATGGGGTCTCTTTTAAAAGGGTACTAATTCTATTCATGAGGGTACTAATAGCACTTATGACCTAATCTCCTCCCCAAAGCTAATACCATCACAGTGGGAATTATGTTTCAAAATATGAATTTGGGGAAAATACAGATATTTAGATCATAGGACAAACAATGAATTATCAACCAGTGTCTACTTATTTGTGCCCCTCAAATATAATAAGTATTCCAGGTGGGCATATCCAATTCAATCAGCTCAAGAAGGTGATAGTGCTATAGCTACCTAATTCCTGGAAAGCAAAAGACTAGCACCTAATGGGAAATGAGGCCCAATTGCCATGAAAATTAAAGTAGTATTACTGTATCCAAATGCAGACGTCAGGCACAGTATATCTGCACATAAAACCTTCCTCTGGACCCACTTGGAGGATAGCTTTGATTTTCCCTAATGCATTATCCTATTTTCATAATTTTACTTCTCAAAAATTAGGAATGCCCTGATTATCATAATATAACTCATCATTATATATCCAAAACCACAACTTCACTCAGAGGAGATAACACAAATCCCTTCAGGTTGTCTATCTATTTACAAATCTAAATTCTTAATTTATTGATCTATTAACTTGAATGCCTTAAACCTCGGGTCTATGTCCTGCAACTTCTGAGCTAAACTATAAATTTAATTAAGTTAATTATTTTATAATTAACTTTAATTAATGTGCAATTGCAGCTGATCCCAGAGATATCAACAGCATCTATGCCTTTGTTCCTACGTGACCTATTCTATGAAACTTCCATCTTCTGTAAAATACATGGTTACTTCACTTTTTCAACTTGCTGGGATTTTTAGTTTTATTTATGACCCCCCTCCCAATTCCATTTTTAAGAATTTGAATCATTTGTAGGGTCTGCAAAAAGAAAAACAAATAGATTGCACAAACTCTATTTTGCAGCAGCAATTCTATTTCTCTTTTATAAACAAAATAGTTTATCTGAGTCTTTACCTCAACACACTTTTGAAAAGTAGCTTAGATGAATTAGAAACTTAAATTAGGTTGCAATGTTAACTCTCAATTCAATATAACCACTGTTGTCTTTCAGGTAGAAATATTTCGTCTTTGGGGAAACAAATCTTTCATTAAGAAGATTCCAGAGAATAGAAGAAATAATGTTTTTCAATAAAGAAAAATACTGTTATTGATTCCAAGCCCACACTGCACCCTTTATGAGAGCACCTCCGTCTCATAAAGTTGAATCATGCAGATAACTCTACAGCGGAAAATTCTTGAGTCACCTCTTCTCTGTAGATGGGGAACTAACACTACTTAATGAGTTATGTTGAAGGACCAGTGGATAATGCCACAGATCTCAGACTTTTTCCTTATTATTTTGTTAGAAAGTGAATTTCTTGACTTATACTTGCAAAGTTATGAAAGAAGTTGTGAGAGAATATATATATATATATATATATATATATATATATATATATATATATATGATCTAGGTACATGGAAGGATTGAATTACTATGTAGAATAGAAAAAGCTTTAAATATTCATATGTAACAAAGAAATGTTCAAATAGGAGAAATATTGGGAAAGAATATTCAGAGATGATGGAAATGATATTGATGGTTTTCCAATTATGTTCACATGGAAACTAGAGTACTAGAATACTGAAACTGTCAAACTCAGTTCCTTGGTGCCCAGTTACTTAGTGCCAGCCATGGCTGCTTCTCTACAGTAGTTGTTTTAAAGGATAGATGTGGTCTAACCTCCAATATACACATCTCAGCTTTTATTAGGAAACATAAATGTTTATAAACAATACAATATGTAAGCAATTTGAACAAATTTAAAATAAATTCAATATATAAAGAATATAAACATGGTGGTTTGAGATAATGAATACAATCTTTAAGATATAAGGTTTCTCTTTATCTCAAAAATATAACAATATTACTGATAATTAGGGCTAGCTATTATCCTATTATGAACTACAGTGGTTTTCTAAGTTTTCCAATAATTACATTTAGAATATGTAAGGAAACTGGCAATGATATTTTCAAAAATGTGTATGATAATGTTATTTTCATTCCATAGACATGGTTTTAGTGTTTCAAATTGCAGCTATTTCCTGAAGATAGATTTCTCCCTACCAAAACTCCTTTTAGGAGATAAGAATGTTTCATATTTAGTTCCCACTTGCTTCTAGCAATATATTCTGGTACTCTAATGGGTTGGGAATAACATTACATAATAAAAGTATTTCACATTTTCTACTTGTCAAAGTCTTTTTCTTTAAAAGCACAAAAAGTTCTGAATTCAAAATTTTAAGTTATTCAAATTACATTCAAATAAACAATTATTTTTTGGAAAGTTTCACATCCTTATCTTTGTGTTTCTGGAAGATAAAATAACCATAACCTGGTTTCTATTAAGAGTTTGGGGGTAATATAAACTCTTAAGGTGATGGAAATGCATATATATTTATGTTTATACATACACACATATACATAAAAGACAGAATTCAAAGTATATCACAAGGATCCAAATGTATATCTTAGATAAGTAATATTTGAATCATATTTTGAAAAAATTATACGGTTTGGTAGTTACACATCTGGACTAGGAAAGACATTTCATAAAGAAAATACATATGGCTGGGCATGGTAGTGCACATCTGTAATCCGACCAGTTTAGGAGGTGGAGAAAGGAGGATCTTGAGTTCAAAGCCAGTCTCAGCAACTTACGGAGATCCTGTCTCAAAATAAATAAATAAATAAATAAATAAATATAAGCTGGAGATGTGGCTTAGTGGTTAAGTTTCTCTGGCTTCAATCCCTGGTACCAAAAAAAAAAAAAAAAAGAAAAAAGAAAGAAAAGAAAATACATATCATTATGAATGAAAACCCAAAGACCAGAAATACTGAGACTCTATTAAGTATGTACGTTTACTTAGTATTTTATAAGGTACGTGAAAGTTGTTAAAGTGAAGCCAGCTATAATTAGAAAATTATATGGTGCCAGGACATGCAGAATTAAAACAACAACAACAACAAAATAATAATAAAACTAAGAGAATGAATGATAGAACTAATAAATTAGACAATGGAAATCACCAGCATTGTGCTTAATGAAGACTGATCTGGCAGCACTGAAATATGAAGAAGAAAGTTGATAGAAGCAATGGCAAAGATAAAGTAAGCCGCTGAGCCTTTTTTTAGTAAGCCTCGATGCACGTGAAGAAAGCTGCAATTGTCGTGTTAAATGTGAAGATGGAGAGAAGAAAATGGTTAAAGCGAAGCCAAACAAAAAGAAAACAACATACTCTGAGTAGAGGAGAAAATGGGATTAGATTTTAGGTAAGAAAAGAGAACTAAAATGATGACTCAGCTTTACCTGTTAGAGTCATTGTTCAGTAAGTATTATTAAAAGCAGGATTTAGAGCCATCTATCAGAAAGAAGTAAAAGGACAGACTATTATTATTGGTGACCCCATCCCTATATTTCTGCTGCAATATTTAATAACACAAATACAACAATAGTTTCATTTTCTGAAGAACCTTAAAGACAATTAGAATATTTGCTTATTTGTCTCAATATGGATAATATATCTACAGAAATCAAAATAACTTTTATATGATATGCCCAAGAGTTGGTTTAGACTTTATAATTATTTTTAAAATATAAACTAATAATTTAGAGTACACCCATTATTTAAGAGCACAGTAAAGGACAGAATACAGTTTGCTGAAATGAAAGGGTTTAGGGTTGATATCAACAGGATAGTACAATGGTGGAATAAGAGTTCTCCAGCTCTATCCCTTCCTTGGAAAGCCAAGTCGCCATTATCCACAGGCAGGAATTCCTTTGTGAATGTCCTAGAGCTTGAGAGAGAGGCTTGACAGACTGAAAAATTCTCTTCACTTAAATTTCTCCCCTATATTGGGAGGTGACTGCAAGTCAGCAATTACTTTTAGAGAGATAAAAATAGACATGGTGACCAACGGAAAAAGAGAGAAAACCCAGCACATTTACAGAAAAAAAATTTGACCAACATGCCAAGAATATACAATATTGGGGAAAGAACTGTTTCTCCAATAAGTGACATTTGGAAATATGGTATGTCTACATGCAAGCAAATGTAATAGAGCTCTTATCTCAAATCATATAAAAATACATTCAAAATGATTGAAGAATTAAATGTAGGACATGAAAATGCAAAATTATGGGCACATGGGAGAAAATTTCCGAGACATTGACTTAGTCATTACTTTTTTCGATATGAACCCCCAAACACTGACAGAAATGGCATCAAAATTAAAAGCTTCTTCACCATAATATTTAACAGAGTGAAGAGTAGGAGAAACTATTTGCAAATCATACATCTGATGAAGAGTTTACCAAAATGTATAAAGAACTTAATTGGATAGTAAGGAAAAAATGTAAACTGATTAAAAATGGGCAAATGACCTGAACAGACATTTCCCCCAAAATATCTTACAAATAGCCAATAGGTACAGGGGGAAAAGATTAGCATTAATAATCATTTGGGAAGTGTAAATTAAAACCATATTGATATATGGATTTACATCTGTTAGAATGGCTTTTATCCAAAAAAAGAAAGGTAACTGTTAATGAGGATGTGGAGAAAAGGGAACTCCTGTAAATTGGGGGAATATAAATTAGTACAGTCATTATTAAAAATAGTATGGTGATTCCTCAATTAACTAAAATTGTTCTATGATCCAGAAATTCCACTTCTGCATACATGACCAGAGTATCTCAACTCACAATATGTCAAAGGGATATCTATCTGCCCTGAAGCATCATTTACATCAGTCAAGACATGAAATCAACCTAAATGTACCTCACTCGGTAATTAAAAGAAATGTGCCTTTTACTTTAATAACTCTTCTAATCCATGATCACAATATATCTCCAGATATTAATTCTATTATTTAAGTCACCTACATTTTGTCTCAATAATTTTCTTATTTTTTGCACATTACTTATATAATAAGTTAGATTTCTCTCTGTTTCATATTTTTGATATAGTACTGACATTTAAAAATACTAATTTCCAATTATTCATTGCTAACATATATTAATTTAATTGCTTCTGAAAAACAGTTCTATTTGCATCCTCCAATCATTAGTAACTCATCATTAATTCTAGGATTCTCATGTAAACAATTTGATATGTTTCATGCAAATGATCATATTTTTGGCTCAGTGATAGAGCACTTGACTAACATGCATGAGGCCTTGTGTTTGAACCTCAGCACAGCTAAACAAACCAATAAATAAATAAATAAAACCAATAAAACATAAATAAATGCAAAACTAAACTATCCATATATTACACAAATAAAGACTATTTAGTCCAGTCGTTCTAATATTTATGGCCTGTTTCTTTGTCTTGCCTTAGTTTGATGACTGCTTACCATTTCAGCAATGCTGAATGGTAGCAATGAGAGAACACACTTACTATACTTCTTTTACAATTTTTTTTCATGTGCAATCAGTTGTAAATTAATTCTTTCAGCATTTATTTTTCTAATGGGTCATTATTTGAACTCCATATTTCATAAAAATATTAACACAACGTATAATAGTCTAGTTTGACAGATTTTTTTTAATCACTAGTTTGTAGGTGTCAATCTTGAGTTTCTTGTCTTTCATGTTTCAGATGAGAAATCAAATGTATATACAGTTCATCTCTTTATGCAATGTTTAGCATTTCTCTGTTTGCCTTCATTAATTTCTTTTATATCTTTGGTCTTCACTAATCATAATGTCACATGTTTAGAATTTTATAAAATATTGTTTGATATCTGCTTAGTATTTGGCTCTGATTTTTATTTTATTTTTTGGCTCTTATTTATATTGCTATAATTTTGAAAAATTGTTGCCATTATTGCTTCAAACATCTTTTTTCCTCCCCATGCTCTCTCTCTGATTTTTACTAGACTTCGGTATTTGCAAGTTAACAATTTAAAAAAAAATTGTAGTCGTAGATGGACAACATTTTTGTTTATTTGTTTATTTTATTTTTTCTTTATTTGTTTATTTTTATGTACTGTTAAGGATAGAGCCCAGTGCCTCATGCATGCTAGGCAAGTGCTCTGCCACTGAGCTACCGTCCAGACCTGCATGTTAGAAATTTTAACATAATTTCTTAAACTTTGAATGTTTTATTTTTTCCATTTATTCTCAATCCTTAATTTCGTGAAATTTTTACTGAACTATTTTCAAGTTCATTTTTTAAAAGGTGCATATAGTCTGTAGATAACACCTTTTCAGAAGTTTTTCATCTTTAATATTATATATTTTAGTTCTAGTGTTTCTAATATTTCATTTTCTTGCTCTCTGCTGAAATTCACTATCCATTCATGCATTATATCTTCCATTTCACTAGATCCTTTAAAATGTTCATGAGAGTTGTTTTTAATATTTTCTTATTTTTTTAGTTGTAGATGGACACAATTCATTTATTTTATTTATTTATATTTATGATGCTAAGGATTAAGCCCAGTGGCCTCTGGTGTTCTAGGCAAGCAGTTGTAGGCAAGCTACAACCCCAGCCCGAGAGGTTGTCTTTTTTTTTTTTTAATAATTTTCTGTATATCTTCAACATATAGAAATTTTCTGAATCTGGTTATACTGTTTTTTATAACTTCTGTTTTTTTGGGAGGAGCACTGTAGGTTTAATCCAGGGGTACTTTGCCCCTGAGCTATATCCCTCCCAAGCCCTCCAACCACATTTAAAAAAAAAATTAAAATAGGGTTTCACTAAGTTGCTTAGGGTCTTGCTGAGTTGCTTAGGCTGGCCTTGAACTTGCAATCCTCCTGTCTCAACCTCCCATGCCACTGGAATTACAGATTTGTGCCACTTTGCCCCACTTATTTTCTATAACTCTTCAGAAAGGATCATTCTTGCTTTTCTATGTATGTCAAAATTTTTATTGGATGCTACTGATGATACAAAGGAAAAGGTTAAATATTTATATTTAGAAAAAGACGCTAGAAGGCTGGGAATGTAGTTTAGTGGTAGAGCCCTTGCCTAGCAGGAACAAGGCCCTGGATTCCATTCCTAGCATCCCCTCCAAACCACCATTTTTCTTACATCGGGCTTATATTATTCAGTGATTGATTCGATCTCTTCAGTAGTTGATAGGGATTTGGTTTTGTTATTGCTATCTTTATACTTAGTAAACCAGAATATTGAACCCTTCCAGCAGTAGACTACCATTACCTCATAGTTTATGAATCTGTAGAATATACCAATGCAAAGATAAAAAAAAAATCATGAATTTTATGTGTATCTCTTCCTACAAAATAAATGTATCTTTGCCCCATTTCTGTAAATAGAAATGTTTCATGGCTTTTTCTCAGTGCCTTATGTAGTTTGTTTATCACACACACACACACACACACACATACACAAAAGTTACAGGCAGAAGAATTAGAGATTCTAGACTCTTCTATGTGGCAGTCAGCTGTCACCTGATTGTCTCATTCACCCTGAGAAGAAGTGCTTTATGTGTGGTCACCTGTTTTTTCCTGGTCTTTTTCTTGAGCCTCTCATAGGAGACCTTGAATTGCAGTACCCACTCATGTTCAGGGTCTCTTTTATTCTAAACTGGTATGTCTGCTATATTAGGTTCTAAACTGTGGTAGTTTAAAATATATCCACATCTTAATACTCAATGCGAGTGAGTATCCCGTTATTTGGGGAAAGGTTTTTGTTTTTTGTTTTGGTTTTGTTTCTTTTGTGATGTACCTTAGTTAAAAATATTGGGATCATGATCGAGTTGGAGTTTATAGGTGGGTCCTGAATCCAATGCTAAGTGTCTTCATAAGAGAAATACAGAAAATGTTTGTGGCATATAGAAGAGGAGAAGACACAGACACACAAAGCAGAAGGGGACTGGAGACAGCACCCCCTTCCAACGAAACAAAACAAAGCTACTAGCAAAAAGGCCAAATACCAGAAATTGAGAGGAGAGAGGCATAATTCAGATTCTTCCTCAGGGTCTCAAGGAACCCAATCATGATGACACTTTTGATTGCAGACATCTTAAAGAATACATTTCTGTTGCATCAAGTCTTTCATTTTGTGGTAGGTTATCACAATAATTATCATTCCTCAGTCCCAGGAAACTGAGATTTACTCATCCTTGGCCTTTAGAAATTCACAAATACCTTAACTGATCCCTTCTCAGATGCTACAATGGTGGACGTCTCTTTTTCTTGTATTCTGCTAGAGGTGTCCTGTCTCCTTAGAGGGGCTTAATATTAATTATTTGATGGGTTGAGGAAAAATTATGATTTAGTAGTTTACCTTCAATTTTGCCTTTGCTGAAGGCAGGTATCCTCTTCTTGCTTTTTACATCCAATGAACAATTCCCCCTTTTTCATAATAGTCCAAAGCACAACCTCTAAAGTGCCCTTGAGTCAAAAATAATACCCATAATAGACTGTGAGTTTCAATGAGAATAAGCATTAAGGTTTTTTTTTTTCCTTTCTACACTGTAGATACAAAAACTCCAAATTCACCAAGTTACCAGGGAAAGTAAAGAGACAATAAGTGCCCTCAGAGAAAATCCTGAATGGAGTTTGCAAACAAGTATCTACATTAAATTTGGAAGAGTCCTTCACTTGTGCATATCAACAAACAAATATGTTATTTTATGTCCTCCAGCAAGCTGCCTTTCATTCGATTGGAACTTTTGTAAAAGATAAAAATCTAAATCTGAAACAAATTAAAACAATCCAAGGTAGTAGCCACGTTTCTACCATAAAGACTTAAGTCCCAGGATTCCTATTCTATAACTGACAAAGCCAAGTATGCTTTGGGCTAAGAGCAGCTGACGGGTAGGAGAGCTGGAGAGCCCAGCACTCAGGAGACTTTTGTAAAGTGAACGCATCAAGAACCCTTGGCAACAGTGCCTGCAGTATAAAAACGAATTTCATTCTGCTTATAAAAATAGAAAAAATAAGTACTAATTTGATATTTTACATAGGTAACTTCAGGATTATGAAAATCAAGAACCAAGAGTTAAAAGACTGAATTATAACTTTCTGTCCCGCTGTTTAAAATTGTTCTAACCTTGCGGCTAACAGTGTAATTTATATATGCATGTGAATTTGGGATACACTTGTTTGAAAAATTAATAGAAGTACCACAGACTGCCTGTAGGGGGCATTCATTTTGCTTTAAAATAGGATTCATTTTGATTTCTCTTTTCCAAAACCAACCTAATAATTTAGATTATTAAAAGTGAGAAATAGAAATACACAATGATGATTTTATGCTAATATGCACTGATTGCTTCCAAAAGATGATCAACAAATATAAGAAATTTATAATGAAAATACGTATCTGAATAATCATAGCCACTTCTGAGCAAAGAAAAGCAATTTTGACCCAGCTATTCCTCTTCTTGGACTATACCCAAAGGACTTAAAAACAGCATACTACAGGGACACAGTTACATCAATGCTTATAGCAGCACAATTCACAATAGCTAAACTGTGGAACCAATCTAGATGTCCTTCTGTGGATGAATGGATAAAAAAAAATGTGGCATTTATGCACAATGGAATATTACTCAGCATTAAAAAAGAATAAAATCATGGCACTTGCAGATAAATGCATGGCGTTGGAGAAGATAATGCTAACTGAAGTTAGCCAATCCCCCCAAAACAAATGCTGAATGTTTTCTCTGATATAAGGGGGGTGACTCATAGTGGGGTAGGTAGGGAGAATATGGGAGGATTAGATGAATTCTAGATAGGGAAGAGGTGTGGGAGGGAAAGGGAGGAGGAAGGGGATTAGCAAGGATGGTATAATGTGATGGTCATCATTATACAAAGTACATGTATGAAGACTTGAAATGGGTGTCAACATACCTTATATACAAACAGAGACATGAAAAATTGTATATGTGTATTAAGAATGTAATGCAAAAAAGTACATGTATAATGGCATAAATTGACATGAACATACTTTATATGCAGAGATATGAAAAATTGTTTTCTATATGTGTAATAAGGATTATAATACATTCCACTGTTGTCGTGTATTTAAAAAATAATAAAAACAATAAAAAAATGCAAAAAAGTATTTTAAGTTCTCTATTAAAAGAATTTTCATTAAAATTTATGGAAGAGCACAAATCAACCTCATTACCATGAGATTAAATCACCAGAAACAAGCAGAAAAATCTCTTTTATTGCATGTTAAATAAGCAATGTACCAGCACTTTCTCAGACGTAACCTGTGACATAAGGGGTATATAATACTGGAACAATGAGCTTTACTGGGAATATAAAAATTCCACACTACCCATTAGACTTGGGTCAATTGAACCCAACAGTGTACTACACTCATCTATGTAGTTTTCTTTGGATGTTTTTCTCTTTGATGACATTCATAGGCATTGCTTAGATCATTACTCTAATTAAAGTTTGAGAGAATTCTGGACTAATAAAACTCAGAACTAGCCTAACAGTTGTTAGACAGCAGGAATTGTCATCATACAGATTTTACATCTTTGACTTTGAATCTTCTAGCCTAGATCTGTATCACCTCTGTTATCTGGCTCAAACTAGCACTCTGATGTTAAGACATCCCATATTTAAATATTTTACAGTATTTATTAGTATCAAGTTACTCTCAACAATGCAGCTTGGAAAGATATCATTCCTAAATTACAGAAGTAAGTACTCGATTAAGATTTCAGCATGGAGTATTATTTCATTAGTTTCAAATGGGAATAAGAATTTGACTGTTAAAATTCCAGGCATTGGAAATTTTGGAAATGAGAGCTGCATAAATGTAACATAAATAAGTTTTCTGATATTGTACAAATTTCTTCCTTTACATTCAAAAGCAATGTTTTTGTATCCTATAAAGAATATCTTCTCACTCTGCACATGATAAAAATATCACCAAGACCCTGACACCTCTTCAAGTGTTTAAAGACATCAATGGGAATATTCCTTATTCATTACATTTTAACTTATCTAATTAGGCTTGATAATACAATTATTTTAATTAAAAGTACACAAGCGCAGCAAAACCCCTTCTTTCATGTGACACTGTTAATAACCTAAAGTATTTGTGATAAATGCCAACAAAATCTCATCGCAGACTTATTGTCACATTCACAAAGGTTTTTGAGGTTTGCAGGAAAATGTCATTTCTCAAAAATAGAAGTTGATTCCTTGACGCTGTAATTTTCTCAGTGATAAACTTAAGAGAAATGGCTGGTAGTTACCCAGCCTTGTAAAGAAGACCTGAAGGACAGAGAGTGGTCAAACTGATCCTGCAGAATATTGGTTGAGAAAGTGAAATGTGGCTGTGTGAACTTTAACTAACAGGAAGTGTTGACAGGCCACTCTGCAGTGGCTATGTCTCAGGGAAACAGATGCACCATCTGCAAGGCTAAACTGAAATGACAAGCCTCTGAGGCAGAGAGAGTAGATGTTCAATCCATTTGGCAGATAAAGCAGGTCATGGATTGGTTTATTTAGCTCCAGTTTCACATAAACAATACACAAGCAGAAGCAATGAACCGTTGCTAAATTCAACAGGAAATTCCATTTGAAGTTATTTCTATGCACAAGCTTCCAATGGTCACCAAGCTCCCCAGTCCATCTCTTTGTCATGTTTGTTTCTGCCACAGCGGCCAGTGCTTCTTGGTTGTTCTGATAGCAAAATCTACTGGAGTGATATATATTCACTCATTAAAAGACATTCAAACCATCATCATTGTAAAACTCAACAAATTAGGTTTCTGTAGTAGAAGTCTGTGTATAGAGATACAAACAGAAAGAATGCTTTTCATATTTCTGACAAAAATAGCTGATAACTATCTACTCATGTTAGAAATATACTTTCCAAGCATTTCACGGTCATGTGCACATAGCAATCTTCAACAGCCCTTCACTGCCCTCAGCAACTAATCATCCACAGACAGCAGCCATGCATGTATTCCCCTACCTTTGATCCGCAAGCAAAATTTTGCTTTGCATTGGGTCCTGTAATGAAATACTAGGTTCCAGTTCTGCTTGACTTCTTGTATCTATTTTATAGAATTATATGCTATTCTAGAAAGCAAAGACATAGTTTCTTTTTCAATTTTGATGAAAAAGAATATGAACTGCATTTCACATTCATTCTCTTTGCGAAGGTCAAAATTCAAATATTAGAATATTAAGACCCAGGCTCTTCTTCCAGTCTACTGGGGTCCAAAGCAACAATCAGATTAACAATCTAAATAAAATGGTCTTTATACTAAATTATTACATATTATTTTAATTATAAGAAATCAATATTTTATATAAAATGAGAAATGGCTTCTTGACCCCACTGGAATGCAATCTATGAATAAAGTTCACATTTATATTTTCCTCTTATTTTCACAACAAATTTTAACAGTTTGATTCTTTTTTACTATAGTTATTGAGTTATTTTGTTTTGGTTTTCTTTCAATGTAGAATATCAATATCAATGTAACTTACTAAATCATCACTTTACTGGTTACACATTACACCAAATTTTAGTAGTAAAATTTTTACTACAATAGATAGTATCAAAGTATCAGTTCACACACACACACACAGCTTTTTAACTTTGTAATATTTCACATGTCATATATTTTTTCATATTTTGTATTAAACATAATGTGGATAATACATACAATGGAGAGTATTAATATGATAGTTTCAGTAAACTATGACCTCATTCAATGTGAAATTAATATAACAATTTGTTGAGAATAGCACTATGAGATTGATATATGAGAAAATGTACAGAATTAACTACTCTTTTATTTTTCTATAGTGAAAATGTAGATCCAAATATAAATAATTTAATTGACTCTGTACCGGTAGAACAGAATCACTTGGTCCCATTATCCTCTTACCACATGTCCTACACTGATTACAGTGGGCTCTTGGTTTTATCCCAGAAGACCCCACCCCACTCCCTACCCACTTTCAGAGACAAAGGACTTTTCCCCTGGACACTGTCAACGTTGTCCTCAACTGTCTACTTTTCCATCTAAATTGCCCCTCTGGAAGAGGATTGTTATTCTTAACACCATGGACACCTCCAAGGTCATGCCACCCATGAGTAATGTCTGGCCAATATGATGATATAAAGCCTCACCCAAACTCAAGCAAACTCTGAAGATCAATTCCAATTTTAAAACTCCCCTGGATTGATCAAGGACTTCGTTGTTTTGGCACTGAAGTCCCAAATTCCCCTATGTTCTTCTCTGTCCCCCAAGAAATGTTGCTTCTGAGAATTCTATTGAATAAGTTTTCTACTCTGTAATATGTGTCTCAACTGACTTGTCCCATTTAAACTAGGAAAGTTCCAAGGAAGCAGATGTTGCAATGAGGTGATGCCTCTGGATTAGCCATTGCTTCACTGGAGATGAAGCCCTCTCCACGAGTGGTCTATGAGGCATGGAGTCCCTGGCAGACTGAATTGTGACTGTGAGACCCCCAGTGGTGAATGAACTGGGCCAGCATATATATGGAATAAAATGCATATATATGTGAGTGTAATGTGAAATAAAATGGAAAAAAAATTATAAAACAGTGAATCAGAGAGTTCTTATTTACAGTGGTTAATTATCATTTAATAAAAATGAGTGTGAGGGCCAAAAGTTTTCCTCTTAAGTATAGGAGACTTCTATCTTCTGAAGATGGACTGTAAAGAAAGTTAAGAACAAAACTCAGAACTTAATTATTAGAGCCCCAGATAAGAATAAATTGTCAAAATTAGGCAGATCCACTACCCTGAGGTCAGGATTGTGGTAAAAAGAGTGGGATCCTCATACCAGGGATAGTGATATTTAGATTGATATACTTGAAAATCGTGCTTCCCCCAAGCCCACCCTGTTGATGGTGAGTGTCCTCCTCTCGGAAGATAATGCAGATGACTTGGACTTGCAATATGCAAGACACCTCAGCATCTATTCCCACATTTCTCCTTGTGGTTCTGACCCATCAGAGCCAGGGAAGCCCTGGAGCTACAGAAGGAGAAGAGGAACCAAACACAGAAGGAGCTATGTGTCCTAAACAAAACTGGACAGCAGGAGGCTGGCGAGTGTCCTTAAGAACTGCATCCTGAGAGTGCAGAGTCAAGAAGGCATGGAAAATGAAGGTGAGTGAGGGAGAGTTTATCACTTTGGGAACACTGTCTTGGGGTGCACAGTCTAAAGCCCTGGCCAGAACCCTGCAAGGTGAAGTAAGTGCTACACCAATATTTCAAAGAAGCATGAAGAAGGTGATGAGACATACTAAGGGTCAGTGTCGTGTCTGAGCTTTCATAATACACAGGAGTAAAAAAGATTTAGAAAAGTGAAAAGGATAGATTTTTTATTCTACATGAGGTCAAGAAATCTACCACTTGACTGCAGCTCCTGGGTTGGGCCAATGATAAGGGTGCCATTGCTACTGGGAAACTCAGTTGTGGTGGTCCTCTACAGGACTGGTGTGATCACAGAGGCACCCTACAGAAAAAAGCATTCCAGAAGCAGCAAGGAGGTAAACAAGATAATCAGGAGGCTGATGACAGTTGTTCCAGTAGAGTCCTGCCTTCCTGCCCAGTGTCTGGATCTGGGCCAATTGTTAGATTTGCACCCCATTGTGTAAGAGAAATGATCTGTTGCCATCCTGAAGAACCTGGCAACACCAGGACAAGTATGTATCCAAACAATGCCCAGGCTTCCCCAACAGTTACCTAAGGTCACTTATTCAGGAATAGTACAGAGGGAGAAAGGGAATATACAGATACTTAAAGGAGAACTGAACTTGAGTTAAGGATTGCTACAGATGCTCTGGTCTTCAAAGTACAGCTGTGAACCCCCAGGGTGAACAGGTAATGAAGTCCTAACAAAAGTCCATCTCAGCCTGGTACAGTGGGCCCATAAATACACCCAGGGGACATTTCTCCTACAACAAACAATGTTAGAAATGGGGGTTTGCTAAGGAATTGGTAGAATTCCCATAATAAAATTTTAGTCTGTAGGGTAGGGGTTTCTTATCTGAACAGTTAAATTGAAGCCTCTGAAACTTTTCCCACACTCTGATAAACATAGTAAATAAAAAAAACAATAGCATATTGCACTCACTGGAGTAACAGATAGAAGTATTCCTGATATATTTTTTTTCTATTTCTATTTTATTACTGCCATTTTTCACATAAAAGAAAATACTTAATTTACTGAGGTTCAAAAAAGACAAAAGAATAGTGGAAGCAGAATTTGAACCCAAACTAATTTATTCCCACAACTGATTTCTGCTCTGCCAAAGTAGAAAAGTCTCTCCAACTTAGGAGAGTATCACCTGTGAATTTAAATGAGTTACAAACAAGCTTGGCAGAACATAATATTTATGCAATGATATACCGTTCTTCCTGTGATGTGTAAGACTCCTGTGTAAACTAGTTATTTTCTAAAGGGTTTGTGGAAATGGACAACTTCATATTGCTTTGAACAAATATACATTTTAGTAGGAAAAATGATGAAAAATTGATACTATTCATTCTTTCTACATTTGACTTTGAACAAGTGTCTTTAATAATAATAGATAGAAAGAAATCACAAGGAATTGAAGAAAGGGTTATAAATGGACTTAAATAAGATTACCCATATATTTATATTATCCATAAATGTATCAAATTATTTCAATGTCATTATTTCATGAAATGTATTAAGATCCTTGATAAGTAATGGAAATACCAACTTTCCAGTCAATTGAGTTACTTTTAAGAAAGATTCTTAGTTTTAAATTGTTATTAATATTACATGAATTTATGTTATGACATCCCAATGATATCATAGCCCATTATCTTATAATAACCTAAGCCAATAAAATGTAGGGCAGATGAAATGACCTAATACTTGAGAATCCAACATTTTGAAACTCAGTGATTTATTTATGAGCCATCTGGTCATGTAAATTTGACAGGGTAGAAAACTATGCTCTATATGTTTGTAAAGAAAGATATTCTGAAAGAAATAATTAGGTTTCACAAGCAAAATCCCAAGGCATGCCAAAGGATTTATATAACATGGTAAGAATTATATAAAATATGTTATAGGTACATGAAATATGAGGTTATATTATGGATATGTATTAGAACCTTCCCACTCTTTCTACACATACACACACATATACACGAGCACACAAATGCACTTATTGCAAATTCTCATCATAGCAAAAGGGATTAACTACTACAACATTTTATCTAGGGGATAGTGATTGCAAACAGACACAGTGAATTTGGCTTTCCCTTCTGGGGTCTTAAGTGATAGTAGAGAGACCTACGGGAGTACTGTCTTCCATTTCTGTTATTATTGCCATTAAACAATTTCTACCTCCCCATCTGTCACGTTTTTGTGGGCATACACAAATGCATATACAGGGTTAGATGCAAGAGGCAGAGGGAAAAGGAATGGTGTGAAACCATATTACTGTTTCTTACCCAAAAATTCCTATTTTGAGTGTTGCATTAAATAAATTAAAAATTTTCTGTGTTGCCATGAGTCAATTTAACTTGAAATGACACATTATATTTTCTATTAAAATAATATGTAGAGAAATACCTGAAAGTTTATAATGTTTTTCCTTTTAAACTCATTTTCATTTATTTACTTTCCAATTTTTGCCCATGTACCTAGGAAGCTAATAATAAAGCTACACATTTTCATTATTTATAACCAAGACATTTTAATTTTCTTAGTCATGCATCAAATTTCTACTAAATTTTCATAAAAGTTGAAAGGGTATAAATTATAACAAGTTCAAAGTCTTTTCCATAATAAAAAATACAAATATTTATTGCAATAAAAAATCAAGATAAAAGTATTTTCCAAGCTGTAATTAATAACACAATCCAAGAAAATTACACTAAAACAAAACTTGGAAAAAAATTCCAGACATCACAGACAAAATTATGCAAAGTGGGTATATAACTTATCATGATCACATTATATCTTCATGTGTGCTGAACTCCTCATCGTGTCCTTCACATTTGTAATGATTTTAAATAGTTCTGCCTAGCACGATTGAGCTGAGAATATGGCAGCCTTGCACATCCATAGTGTATGTACATCTGTCATTTCTCTGGTAAGGAAAGTAAACCCTGGTTAAGATCCATGGACGGTTTTCTGCTTGAGAGTTCTATAGCAGCACTCACGTATACCATTTATCTGTATTTTTTTAATGACACATTTTCAAATATATATATATATATATATATATATATATATTTTTTTTAATTGACATGTTAAAAACACATGCTTATGGGGTACACTGTGATATTCAAAATATTATATCTGCAATGTATACGACCATTGAACTTTGAGGGATATTCATCACCTCAAACATTGATTATTTCTTTGTGTTGAGAACACTCACAATCCTTCCTACTGGCTACTTTGAAACACATAATTAATTTTTGTCAACCACAGTTACCCTACAGTGTTATAGAATAAGATACATTTTATTGCTGTGCAAGATAATAATTTTGTCATCAATTGAGCAATCTGTACAAATAAAGAAAACAGATTGATTTTCATGTCATAGGAAAAATTGATTTATATACAAAGAAACACCTGTGGAAGAAAAAAAGCACTCAAATACTTGCAAGTATTTCGCATGTCCCCCAAACATCCTTATAGGTTAAATAATTTATATCAATATGCATACATTACTTTTATCTTTTAATAAATCATAGTATAGAAATTTCTCAATAAACCCCTATTTTGTGTGTTTATCTCCTCCACCAGCCATCAGTATATTATACATGTACATGCTGAAACTCCCAGTTCATACTGTCATTCCTCCTTCTCCAGACATCAGAGCAACATCACTGCTTCACTCCAGGCTTGCTCTATAAATTACTAATGTTGAATTTATTTAACTGATATGTAAAAACAAAACAATGTATGTTCTGATAGGTAGCGTGATGTTTCAATACATGTATACACTTTATATACATTATTATGCAAGTATTAAATAAGATTCAAATATATGTTTATATCAGATTAAACATTTCTTTCTTTAATATTTATTTTTGTTGTAGTTGGACACAATACCTTTATTATATTTATTTACTTGTTTTTATGTGGTGCTGGGGATCGAACCCAGGGCCTCGCATGTGCTAAGCGAGCACTCTACCGCTGAGCCACAAATTAAACATTTCTATCTCCTCAAACATTTGTCATATCTTTTGGAGAAAATTTCAACATCCTATTTTCTAGCTTTTTGAAATGCACAGTGCATTATAGTTGTCTTAAGTTACTTGTGCCTGATAGGTCTTCCAATCTGCTCATTTCTTCTCAACCCTAGTGAAATGATAACCCTTCAAATTAAACACTGTGGAGGATTATGTATATGCCACCCCAAGACCTGAGGTAGAGGGATGCAATTGTATCAAAAGTCTGGAAACTATGGAGGTTATGGCTGTGTTTCTGAGTAGATATCTCTGATATTCATGTAATATAAATTTTATAAAGTGTCAATTGAATATAGAACATTGACACTTACCTATATCATCTTGATAATTATATTTCCCTATTTAAAAGACAGCAGATTTATACATCAGCATCAAATTTAAAAATCTATTTTCCCAGAGAAAATAGGTCAGAAGGAGTTTTTAATGGATTTTTTCATTTGTTGCTAATAGTTCTATGCTCCACTCAATCAAGAGAACCACAAATTAAGTGATTCTGCTATTAATATTATATACCTATTCCTTTTGTATTACTTTCATGAAGCTATGCTTGTGACTTCTCAATCTGACCCAGTTTTCAAGATTGTTTATGAGAGTATTGATAATAATGAAAATGAAAATGATGATGACAATAATAATAACAACTTCTATATAAAGACATCTCCCCAGGAGCATTTCCACCATAGATAGGTTTGTCTCTTCCATGGGCTCAGAGTGATGTTTGGGAATTCATCAATGTTTTTGCAGGTGTCAGTAACTTGACCCTTTTACATTAGTCATGTTCCATTAATTAAATATTCATGTTACAGACTTCTAACCCACTTTAACATTGATGTACTCTTACTCTGTTTCCATATTTGATATTACATTTCAACTAGCTGCTGATATTCATGTGCAAAACTTTTCTGGAAACAGTTTTTCATTGACCTGGAGTTAATATGTACAAGTCCAAGAACTGTGCCTTACAGTAAATGCAGAACTTTATAAATACTGACAGCTCTCTTCCAAAGAGGATTTAATCATTTGACTTCACTTACAGTTCAATTGTTCAATTTTTCTGTAATGATATTAATATTACAATTCTTGATAGAAGTTTTGTCACATAAGTCTATCTGAGTTATGTCAAAGCTTAGAAAATGCATGTTTAAGAGTAGTATATTATACATGTACATGCTGAAACTTGCCAGGAGAAATGTATTAATATCAGTAGCTTACAAAAAAATGCAAATCACAAGAATTAATAAATGGATGGACAAAAAAGTAATAAATGATTATATTAAAATGCAAAGAGGGAAAGTACTTCTGGCACAGTAGAATAATAGCCACACAAAAATAAAATTGTCTAAATTATGATTTCCAGTTGTCTGGAAAATAACAACTTTTGAAATTATTAAAGGTGAGGTTATTAAAACAACAGCAACAGAAGAACAACGACAAATCTCAATAAGAATAGCAAGTTTGGTTGCCTTTCATTTCCCTATTCTTCTCCCCTTCTTGCAAGTTCATGGTCATCTTAAAAAACCAATATCCTCATAAGTATGTAGCTGTGGAAACCAGTATTCTAACAAAATATGGAAAGGGTAAAGCACACTAGCATGTCCCAGAAAACCCCATCTCCAAGGAAGCATCACTGTTTGCCTGTTTGAAGCTTCCTGAAAGACATGTTTAAGATACCTGTGTTTGACCTGACTACAATTGGGAGTCTAATATCGACTACAATGGGCTGTCAAACTGGAATATTCCTGTCTGGTATTTATGTTAGTTGATATTGATATAGCATTAACTTTGAACAATAAACAAATGCTGAGCATATCGATTCCAATCTCAATGTCTTTTTCTTAGTTATCCAACTTTATTTATTTATTTATTTATTTATTTACTTACTTACTTACTTACTGTACTGGGGATTGAAACCTGAGGTGCTTTTTAACCTCTGAGCTAACCTCTATGCCCTTTTTAATTTTTTATTTTGAGACAGGTCCTCACTAAGTTTCTTAGGGCTTTATTAAGTTGCTGAGACTGGGCTTGAATTTGCAACCTTCCTGTCCCAATCTCCCCAGTCACTGGGATTACAGGCATGCAACGACACTTACCTAAGCCATGTTGCTGGCTGAATCTTAAGATCAGTTTTCAACATCACCATTACACTTTGGTGTATACCTCCCCCCCCAAAAAAAAATATAAATATTTTTGTATTTTTTCAAAATATAAAATCTCCCAATGTACATTATATAAAGAATGTAAAACTGTTTTTCTAATTTCCCATAGAACATTTTATGATACCTATCCCCCCATTTAAGAAAAAAAATAAGTTGAAGCAATATCTAATTTGAGTATCATCATCTTTGATTTTTTTCACTTAATTATAAAGTATTTCTAGTTTTAAATATCATGAGAGAATACTACAGCATTTCTGACAATCTTAAGAGAGTCCTATGAAGCTACTCAGTCAAAAATTAAATACTGAAATACCACCAGTAGGATTTCCACTGAGATGTGACAATGTTGATAACAATGAATTACACAGGGCTGCACGGAGTCCTTCAACTGTTTGCTCAAGTGGTACCTGCTCAGTGAGGTCTACACCAGGAGCTGTCCTCTTTTAAAATGCACTCCACATTAAATACTCAATTTTACCCTACAAGTTATTTATCTTTCTGATTTATTTCCCAAGATTTTCCATTTCTAATATGGTATATTCTTTACTTATTAATTTTATTTACTGTTGTATATATATCCTCTCCATAGATAATAAGTGAGAGGGTTTTTTGTTGTTGTTGTTTTTGTTGGTTTGTTTGTTTTTATTGCTTATTTAGAATCTAAGTACTTAGGAAAATGCCTGGTGCAAAACAGGCACAAAATAAAAGTATTAAAAAGGTAAAAGACCATGATAGTTCAAACAAGCTCATAACCTGAGCAGATCTAATACACAGATATCTTGATATTTATAGGCAAATAATTTTTAAATAGGCTTGAAAAATGTAATGAAGTATGATCGCTTATGATTTTCAAGCATCGACACCCCAAACATTTTAAATAAAAATATTTATAGCAAACAGAATAACTTTAATAAACATGTAAACTAGACCTGGATGGTATGTATTCTCTTTCTTTTTTTTATAACTCTTATATTGATTTTATTTTTTTAAATACATGACAGCGGAATGCATTACAATTCTTATTACACAATATAGAGAACAATTTTTCATATCTTTGTATATAGAGTATGTACACGCCAATTCATGCCTTTATACATATACTTTGGTTTTTTTTCTGCGTTACAATTCTTATGACACATATATACCACAATTTTTCATATCTGTTTAAATATAAAGTATGTTGACACCCAATTTGTGTCTTCATAAATGTACTTTGGATAATGATGTGCATCACATTCCACCATCCTTGCTAATCCCCTGCCCCATCCTTTTCCCTCCCACACCTCTTCCCTATCTAGAATTCATCTAATCCTCCCATGTTCCCCCTCCCTACCCCACTATAAGTCAGCCTCCTTATATCAGAGAAAACATTCGGCATTTGTTTTTTGGGGAATTGGCTAACTTCACGTAGCATTATTTTCTCCAATGTCATCCATTTACCTGCAAATGCCATGATTTTATTCTCTTTTAATGCTGAGTAAAATTCCATTTTGTATATATGCCACATTTTGTTTATCCATTCACTCATTGAAGGGCATCTAAGTTGGCTCCACAGTTTAGCTATTGTGAATTGTGCTGCTATAAACATTGATGTGGCTGTGTCCCTGTAGTATGCTGTTTTTAAGTCCATGGGCTTAAAATGGTGGTTCCATTCTCAGATTTCCAAGGAATCTCCATACTGTTTTCCAAATTGGCTGCACCAATTTGCAGTCCCACCAGCAATGTATGAGTGTACTTTTCCCCCACATCCTCTCCAACACTTATTGTTGTTTGTCTTCATAATAGCTGCCATTCTGACTGGAGAAAGATAATATCTTAGAGTAGTTTTGATTTGAATTTCTCTGATTGTTAGAGATGATGAACATTTTTTCATATATTTGTTGATTGATTGTATATTCTCTTCTGAGAAGTGTCTGTTCAGGTGTTTGGCCCGTTTATTGATTGGGTTATTAGTTTTTTTTGGTGCTTAGCTTTTTGAGTTCTTTATATACCCTAGAGATTAGTGCTCTATCTGATGTGTGAGGGGTAAAAATTTGCTCCCAGGATATGTATTCTCTAGGTGGCCATCCGTTTGCACATTTCCTTTGGTGGATTGAGTGGCTACCTCAGTGTCACAGGCCAGGATGAGGGAGGGGAACTGAGAAAATTTGGGAAGACATGCCATTTTGCTACTGACCTCATTTTTCACATCTCAAAGTGACTTTGACAAGCATTTCTTGACTGGACATCACACCAGTCAAACATCCTGCTAATTTTTAGAGTGGTTTGGAGAACTATGAAGCATGTTGAGAGGTAGAAGTATCTCACTTCTCCTCAGGTTTGTGGAGCTGTCTTTATTTTTTTAACAAGAAAATCCTAAATGCTGAATGGGTGGCGATGACTGCACTGCCTTTAGAAGGAAGTTTAAAAAAATAAATAAAAAGTAAATGAAATAAAATAAATAACTTGCAAGTCTGGTTCTTGAATTTGGATTCCAGGCTTTAAACCTTGTGTCTCTTAACTGCACAGCTGATGCACCATCCATCCTCCTAATACTGACTCTGCTGCATCTTTCTTGTACATTTCTGCAAGAGCCCTGGAAATAGGGCCCAGTTCTCTGCTCCCTATTTCTAGGCTCTTGGTCCTAACAATGTGGGAAATGTACTTGCAAATGGAGTGCACAGAATCCATCCCCCACACCCCAGTTCCCAGGCTGGCAGATGTTTATAAAGATCCAGAGAGGGAAGACTTTAGATTTTGCTGCCATATGGTCTTCCACAACCATTCAGCTGTATCATGATGGCATCAAAGCATCCATAGACAATGTGCAAAGCGTAGATCTAGACTTGCTACAAGAAAACAATGAAGCTTAACTCCAAAATAGGTGGGTGGCTGGATTTGGTTTCCTGCTCAAATAGACCTTGGTGTAGGTTAAAGATGGGGCCTCTCTCATTCTGCTGAGTGTACAGCTGCCTCAAGGGTCCTGGAATGTGAATGGCAATGAATTAGCCACCTTGGCTCTCAGATGGGCCTTTGTGAGCCTCTCTCAGAGGAAAATATGACTCTGATAATGAGCTTATTCAAGCACGTAGGGTACAGTCCTGGCAGTGTGGTGTTTGTGTGAGACTGGTCAGAGCTTAGAAAAGTTAAAGCATTCTTTGGCTTGTTTCCCTTGCATCATTTATTCTAAAATGATTTATCTTCATTTTCTTAGTCTCCAAACAACAAGTTGATAAAATTTCTCTACCCTAATCAATTTGATCTTTTCTACTTTTGTTGTGCTAATTAAAGTTCCTTTTAAAAAATAATTAGTTATTATATGAGATTCTGGAAATTTTTTTTTATTGGTTGTTCAAAACATTACAAAGCTCATGACATATCATCTTCCATACATTTGATTCAAGTGGGTTATGAACTCCCATTTTTTACCCCAAATACAAGTTGCAGAATCACATCGGTTACACATCCACATTTTTACATAATACCATATTAATGACTGTTGTATTCTGCTACCTTTCCTATCCCCTACTATCCCCCCTCCCCTTCCCTCTCATCTTCCCTCTCTACCCCACCTGCTGTTGTTTAATTCTCTCCCTTGTTTTTTTCCCCTTTCCCCTCACAAACTCTTATATGTAATTTTGTGTAACAATGAGGGTCTCCTTCCATTTCCATAGTTTTCCCTTCTCTCTCCCTTTCTCTCCCCCCACTCGTCTCTGTTTAATGTTAATCTTTTCCTCATGCTCTTCTTCCCTGTTCTGATCTTAGTTGCTCTCTTTATATCAAAGAAGACATTTGGCATTTGTTTTTTAAGGATTGGCTAGCTTCACTTAGCATAATCTTCTCTAATGCCATCCATTTCCCTGCAAAATCCATGATTTTGTCATTTTTTAGTGCTGCGTAATACTCCATTGTGTATAAATGCCACAGTTTTTTAATCCATTCCTCTATTGAAGGGCATCTAGGTTGATTCCAAAGTCTAGCTATTGTGAATTGTGCTGCCATGATCATTGATGTGGCAGTATACCTATAGTATGCTCTTTTAAGGTCCTCAGGGAATAGACCGAGAAGGGCGATAGCTGGGTCAAATGGTGGTTCCATTCCCAGCTTTCCTAGGAATCTCCATACTGCTTTCCATATTGGCCGCACCAGTTTGCAGTTCCACCAGCAATGTACAAGTGTACCCTTTTCCCCACATCCTCGCCAGAACTTATTGTTGCTTGACTTCATAATGGCTGCCAATCTTACTGGAGTGAGATGGTATCTTAGGGTGGTTTTGATTTGCATTTCTCTGACTGCTAGAGATGGTGAGCATTTTTTCATGTACTTATTGAAAGATTGTATGTCCTCCTCTGAGAAGTGTCTGTTCAGGTCCTTGGCCCATTTGTTGATAGGGTTGTTTGTTATCTTGTTGTTTAATTTTTTGAGTTCTTTGTATATTCTGGATATTAGGGCTCTATCTGAAGTGTGAGGAGTAAAAATTTGTTCCCAGGATGTAGATTCCCTGTTTACCTCTCTTATTGTTTCTCTTGCCGAGAAAAAACTTTTTAGTTTGAGTAAGTCCCATTTGTTGATTCTAGTTATTAACTTTTGTGCTATGGGCGTCCTATTAAGGAATTTGGAGCCCGACCCCACAATGTGTAGATCGGAGCCAACTTTTTCTTCTATCAGGTGCAGAGTCTCTGATTTGATATCTAGCTCCTTGATCCATTTTGAATTAACTTTTGTGCATGGCGAGAGAAAGGGGTTCAGCTTCATTTTGTTGCATACGGATTTCCAGTTTTCCCAGCACCATTTGTTGAAGATGCTATCCTTTCTCCATTGCATGCTTTTAGTGCCTTTATCAAATATAAGAAAGTTGTAATTTTGTGGATTGGTCTCTGTGTCCTCTATTCTGTACCATTGGTCCACCTGCCTGTTTTGGTACCAGTACCATGCTGTTTTTGTTACTATTGCTCTGTAGTACAGTTTGAAATCTGGTATCGCTATACTTCCCGATTCACACTTCCTGCTTAGAATTGCTTTTGCTATTCTGGGTCTTTTGTTTTTCCATATGAATTTCATGATAGCTTTATCTATTTCTACAAGAAATTCCATTGGGATTTTGATTGGCATTGTGCTGAACCTGTAGAGAACTTTGGGTAATATCACCATTTTGATGATGTTGGTTCTGCCTATCCATGAACAGGGTACATTTTTCCATCTTCTAAGATCTTCTTCTATCTCTCTCTTTAGGGTTCTGTAGTTTTCATTGTATAAATCTTTCACCTCTTTTGTTAGGTTGATTCCCAAGTATTTTATTTTTTTTGAGGATATTGTGAATGGGGTGGTTTTCCTCATTTCCATTTCAGAAGTTTTGTTGCTGATATACAGGAATGCCTTTGATTTATGCGTGTTGATTTTATATCCTGCCACTTTGCTGAATTCATTTATTAGTTGTAGTAGTTTCTTTGTAGACCCTTTTGGGTCTTCTAAGTATAGGATCATATCGTCCGCAAATAGTGATATTTTAAGTTCTTCTTTTCCTATTTTTATGCCTTTAATTTCTTTTGTCTGTCTAATTGCTCTGGCTAGTGTTTCAAGGACTAAATTAAATAGAAGTGGTGAGAGAGGGCATCCCTGTCTTGTTCCAGATTTTAGCAGGAATGCCTTCAGTTTTTCTCCATTTAGAATGATGCTAGCCTGAGGCTTAGCATATATAGCTTTTACAATGTTGAGGTAAGTTCCTGTTATCCCCAGATTTTCTAGTGTTTTGAACATAAAAGGATGCTGAACTTTGTTGAATGCTTTTTCTGCATCTATCGGGATGATCATATGGTTCTTATATTTAAGTCTATTGATGTGGTGAATAATATTTATTGATTTCCGTATATTGAACCAACCTTGCATCCCAGGGATGAATCCTACTTGATCATGGTGCACAATTTTTTTGATATGCTTTTGTATTCGATTCGCCAGGATTTTATTGAGAATTTTTGCATCTATGTTCATTAGAGATATTGGTCTGTAGTTTTCTTTCTTTGAAGTGTCTTTTTCTGGTTTCGGGATCAGGGTGATGTTGGCCTCACAGAATGAATTTGGAAGAGCTCCTTCTTTTTCTATTTCTTGAAATAGCTTGAAAAGTATTGGTATTAATTCTTCTTTGAAGGTTTTGTAAAACTCCGCTGTATACCCATCTGGTCCAGGGCTTTTCTTGGTTGGTAGTCTTTTGATGGCTTCTTCTATTTCTTCCTTTGTTATTGGTCTGTTTAAATTGTGTGTGTCTTCCTGACTCAATCTGGGCAGCTCATATGACTTAAGAAATTTATCGATGTCTTCACTGTCTTCTATTTTATTAGAATATAGGGTTTCAAAATACTTTCTAATTATCTTCTCTATTTCTGTAGTGTCTGTTGTGATATTGCCTTTTTCATCCCGTATTTTAGTGATTTGAGTTTTCTCTCTTCTTCTCTTCGTTAGCATGGCTAAGGGTCTGTCAATCTTATTTATTTTTTCAAAGAACCAACTTTTAGTTTTATCAATTTTTTCAATGGTTTTTTTTTGTTTCAATTTCGTTGATTTCCACTCTGATTTTAATTATTTCTTGTCTTCTGCTATATTTGCTGTTGTTTTGCTCTTCCTTTTCTAGGGTTTTGAGATGTAGTGTGAGTTCGTTTATTTGTTGGTTTTTTCTTTTTTTGAGGAATGAACTCCAGGAAATGAATTTCCCTCTTAAAACTGCTGTCATTGTGTCCCATAGATTCCGGTATGTTGTGTCTGAATTGTCGTTTATCTCTAAGAATTTTTTGATTTCCTCCTTTATGTCTTCTGTGACCCATTGATCATTCAGTAACCTATTATTCATTCTCCAAGTGATGCAGGATTTTTCCTTCCTTCTTTTTTCATTGATTTCCAGTTTCATTCCATTATGATCAGATATGGTGCATGGTATTATCTCCACTCCTTTATATTTACTAAGAGTTGCCCTATGGCATAATATATGATCTATCTTTGAGTAAGATCCATGTGCTGCTGAGAAGAACGTGTATCCACTTGATGATGGTTGATATATTCTATATATGTCAGTTAAGTCTAGGTTATTGATTGTGTCATTGAGTTCTATAGTTTCTTTATTCAGCTTTTGTCTGGAGGATCTGTCTAATGGCGAGAGCGGTGTGTTGAAGTCACCCATAATTATTGTGTTGTGGTCAATTTGACTCTTGAACTTGAGGAGAGTTTGTTTTATGAACGTTGCTGCACCATTATTTGGTGCATATAAATTGATAATTGTTATGTCTTGTTGGTGAATAGTTCCTTTTAACAGGATGTAGTGTCCTTCTTTATCCCTTTTGATTCTGGAAATTTTAAATTAATATCAAATTACATGAAACATTCAGCTGTTAGCTTACTAAAACTTTCTGAAATTCATACTAATTCTCATATCCCAAGAGATATGCTTTTTAAGAGTGTTTATGTTGTCAATTTACCTGATGTTCTTCCTAAAATGAAAGTTATTATAAATAAAAGTAACTCTAGATGACCCTGAACATTAAGCACATCAATAAGATATGGGGAATGTTTTTTATATCCTCCTTGAACTAAAACACATTACTTTATTGCAATATTGTAGAATGAGATAGAAGAAATCAACAAAATCCTGCCTTGTCCCTTGAAGTTCTACCTTAGTAGATAATATGGCTTGAATTGCGATTTACTAAATCTTTTAGCACTGCACATCAGAAATTAATAATTTCTTCAGTAGGAACTAGAAACTTATGAATGCTCCACACCTATTCTTGACTCAGAAAAATCCTATATATTTTAGGTTGTCACTAATAGTGCATGCCCTTTCCATTACCCAACAACCTTCCATTCTATAAAAGTCAAAAAGAAACCTACACTTATCAACTTCTGTGTTCAATAGGACTTTTAAACTTCAATTTAGTGGATGGAACTTAGCTCAGAATGAACAAAGCAAAGAATTGAGGGAGCTCAAAAAACTGAAAAGACCAAAGGAAACACTGGTTTTATGTACAGATACCAAGGCTTAGATGATGTCAATAAAACTCTGTCTCTACACATAATTCACAAAGACCTTTAATCATGCAAAAAAAAACTTTCAGCTGGAAGTTTTTTAAAAAAAGGGAAAAAGCCCATCCATCCTACATCAGTTTAACCATTGAAGATGTAACACGTTATATCTAATGTGATAGTAAGACGGATAAAGGTGAGTGTCCACAGGCATTATTAGCTCAACAGCTTAAAAATATCCTGGCCAATAGTTTTTCTGATCCCTTGGTCTTTCCCTTATGATATTGAGATTGCAGTCAAGCTTTAATTACCATGTATATACTCTAAAGTTAAAAAATAGGTTGGCAAAAGTGTTCAGTGACATGAGCTCTGTTTAACAAGAATGTAAGACTTTCCCAGAAATGCCTTAGAAAATATTCATTAATATCTAGTTGACTGGAGTAATGTCACAGAGTTATACATAATTATAAAGGACATTATAAAAGCAAATATTAATAATGGAGTAGATAATCTGGCTTTTCAACCTCTTTAGAGGAAGAGGGGTTTGGAAATAGGTGTTCAATGATCCAAACAACAGTATATGTCAGAACTCTGAGAATATCACAGATAGGAGGACTTTGGCAGTCAACAATCACGTCATAGAGGGGAAGATTAAATGGGAAGAGAAATTCTTCCTTATCAAGACTAACAGAAAAGGTCTAAGAGGATGACGGTTGGTCAAGCATGGTTCATTTTTCCATTTCTGAAGCCATCACTGTACTTAGAAGGGTGAAGTATACAAATGAGGTCAACTTAAGGTGAGCTCCACCTGACTCATATAACATGGTCTCCAGGTTGCAAAGTGGGATATTGTAAAATAAGAGGAGAGATGCAGAGGGCATTATTTTTCTATTGCATAAAAAATTAACAAATTTTAACAACTTAAATCAATATCCATTTATTATTTCACAGTTTTTGTGTGCCAGTAGTTCAGCGATGGCTTAGTTGAGTCCTTGATACAGTGTCTCAAATGGCAGCAATCAAGGCATTAACTGGGACTGTGCTCTCACAAGGGACCCAGGATCCTCTCCCAAGTTTATATGGTTGTTGGAAGAATTCACTCACTTACAGGTATAGAACTCATGGGAGAAGGCTTCTTCAAGGTCAGTAACAGGGGAGTGTCTCAGAGTATTAGATCCAGGATAACTCCCCTTGATTTAAGCAAAACTTAATTCTTAGGGACCTTAATTTTGTCCTCAAAAAATGCCTTCACCTTGACAATATTACTAAACCCAAGTGACAGTGATTTCTGTCCTCTTCAAAGCACCTCTTGTTCTCAAGTGAAGGGGAGGGGCTATGCAGCCTGTACAAATATACCAAGGTGTGGGAACCCTAGGGACCATCTTACAATTTCACTTATCAAAGAGGGTCTACCTGAAAAAATTATCAAATAATTGGAATAATATAAATCAAAAAGATTGACACTACATATTTCATCAGTTTTCATAGGGTTCCCAGAATATTAAAAAACAGAATTATTTGGTAATCTGTTTCCCTCTATTTTTAAATTACAATTTTTTAAAAAAAATTCTTCAGATTATATTTCTTTTTTACAGAATGATACACTTTTTTGCTTTAATACAAAATGGAAAAAGCAAAGTTGGTTGACTTTTACTTGATATTTTCTTAAAACTGGCATTTCTAATGTTGATTAAACAGATTTTATATTATAATTAGTAACAGTCTATTTGTGCCTAAAGGAAAGTAAAATTGTCAGTGTCATAAATTTTAATGTGAAAGAAATAAGCTACAATGATTAAATATGCTATTTTCTTTTATCAGAAATAAGTTGATAATCCATATGGTGGAAAATATTAAATGTAAAAAGAAATCTATTTTAACATTTAACACTTTTTAGAAAAATTATCCTTTCAAATTTACTTTTTAGGATCACTGTTGAAATGAGCATAGATATATGAAAAAATGTATTAGAACTGTACATAATAAAATGTGCTAAAAAATACTGACAAAAATGTAGTTTGTATTGAAGACAAACATTTTAGTATGGTTTTATGTCCACAAAAAAATTGGGTGAGAGAAATAAAATGCTACATTTACTTAAAAAAAATTGCATCCTATTAAGGAGCAAAGAATGTTCCAGTTATTTACACAGATCTGTAATATAATTCAACCACAACAGACACTAGTATGGCAATTTGTAAATCAATGGATGTGTAACTGATGTGAATCTGCAATCTGTGTATGGGGTGAAGGTGGGAGTTCATAACCCACTAGAATCAAAGTGTGGAATATGATATGTCAAGAAATTTGTAATGTTTTGAACAACCCACAATAAAAAATTAAAAAAAAAAAAATATATGAAGGTAGATCTTCTTTTAATAACCTCAGCTGGAATTCACTGATATTGGTTGGAAGTCAACTCCAACATTCCAATAGCAATTTGCATGTGATTAGAAGCAATGTTTTTACATTTCATTCTGAAAACTTATTTTTAAATTGTCAAATGCTGCTCTTCCAGAATTCGGCTCTGCATGCAACTGAGAAGCAGAAGCAGTGATTTCACAGTAAAGAAAATTAATTGACCTGAATAGGACTAATTAATAATCCTAAAACATAGGTCATAAAGCATTTTTTAATGTATGAAACAAATTAGCAAAGGAAAAAAATAGAAGTACAGAAATTTCTAATTGACAAAAATCCATGTAATAGTATTTGAAGATAATCTAAACCCTTGAAGAAAAAGAAGTATTTTCTACAAATTGAAAAATAGACCAACTCAAATATTTAATATTAACCAGAATTTATCTTGAGAGCTTAATCCCTTATTGCCAAATTGTATTGGACCACTTATGCACTTCCATTTCCAGTTAAAATTCTTTAACTGATGAAGAATTTTCATGTTTTCTCATTCAAATGTGTCTTTCAAATGCAGGCTATGTTACCAGGTTTGGGAATGATATTCAGACATCGGTCTCTGGAACACTTAAGGAGCTAGCTACTCAGAAAAGATCCTGGGCCCTTGTCATGAGAATGTATCACGGATGCTCCACAGTGGCATGAGGAATACTTTAAAAGCAGAATTTCCTTCCTGTATGGGTATGGTCAGATGTGTTAAGTTTATGGAAGCACTTTCCAGAAGAGGCATGGAGGTTGGGGATTGACCTAGAAATCTAAAAAATCTTAATACAGGAGGATTTCATGTGCAATTAACAAATTTTCACTATTTATTAGAGTTCTGGGTATCAGTTGTCTGTGTGAGCTCAACTATTCTCTAATGAGTCTCACCATGCCAAAAATCCCTATTATCAACTGGACTCAGAACCTGAAGGCTCTGGGAAGGAATAATTTCTCTCCAAGTACATTCAGATTTCTACGAACTGAGCCCCTGGCTATTGTAGAAATGAGGTTCTTATTTCCTGACTAGCTCTCAGCTAGGAGCCGGTTTAACTTCTTAAAGCCACCTGCTTCCTTCTCACCTGATCCTCTCCTTATTCACATCCAAAGGTGTCACATTAAATCCTTCTCAATCTTCCAATCTCTTTAACTTCTGTCATCAGCTGCATTTAAAGGTACACATGATCAGATCAGGTCCAGTGAGATAATCTCTTCACTTTAGGGCCACATGACAACCTAAACATGGAAGTGATACCTGTCACAGCCACAGGTTCTTGAGATAAAAGCTGGAGGTGAAATTCTGCCTGTCACATCTCTCTAAAAGGCTTCAATGACTCCCAGGTCCACTCCATAACCCTTACGGTTAGGTTTTTCTTGGTAGTTCTGCAGTGTCAGAGACACTAACTAAGCCATTTCCCATAATCCTCAGCATCTCATCCCAGTTCTCCACTGGTGAAAGTATTAACTTTTTATCAATTGCATCACTGCAATATCCAGAGCCCATCTACCATCAGTGATGGAATCTTTATTGTTGGTTGGGTAGGAATTGCTCTGTCAATAAAGTACCATTTCATAGCTGACTTCTGGGAACCATCTCCTGCTTGAGCTGTATTAGAAGGGCTTCACTGGAAACAGACTGAGAAGGAGATGGAATCGAGATTTCACTGAGGAGTGCTCTCAGGAGACACACCTGTCAGAAAGAGAGAAACAACCGGGCAGGGGGGAGAAGCTTGCTGTCAATGTAATAGCAAATAAGGTCTCCAGTGATCCTGGAGCAAGTCCTGCAGCTGGAGTGGCCCCAGAAGGCATGAGGACTGGGGCTTAGTATCCCCACATCAGTCAGGTCTGGTAATTCCCTGCAGCAGTGCAAAATTCTGTCATTTGTCATCTGGAAGCTGAACACAGTAACATCTATTATCACTACAGCATTTATGCCTTGGAGAAGGAGAAATTATTTTTTCCCTATAAGAAGTTTCCTGAGTTCTATTCCAAAATCTGTATGATGCCTCCAAGACAAAATTTTCTTGACATCAAGATGCTTGCTTTATAAGACAGCAACAGTGAATCACACTTGGTTGCAGTCACAATAGACAAGTATAATGCTGAAAGGTATCATTTTTAAGAAGTATGTCCTTCCTGGTAAGAATCTGGGCATTTCAGTATTCTCTTACCACCGACTACTAGTGTAAATAAATATCACTTTCCAAAAGAATTAGGGTTTCATATTTAAATTCTGTGAGGCCCGTGACTTAGTGGAAGAAACCTGCAGTTTAGACCTTTCTCTTCAGTGTGTCTGGGAAGAGGTCAATTAACCTCATCTTTTTTTTTTTCTTTCATTTTAAAATGAAAATATTGGAGCAGTTCATCTTTAATGTTCTTTCCAAGTCGGAAACCATAAGCTAGATGGTTGATATTATTCTCTTTGTGAAAAATTCTTCCCCCTTGAGCTTGCATTTCCCAATCTGTTTTCCCCATTCGTCATCTCACCACTTGAGCAGCCTTGACTTCAAATATAAGGCCGCCCCCACACAAGCTGCTCGGCTCTCCAAGCTGTCCACTCTCCACTCCGCCTGAACATGTGTGTGGTTGTGTACTTGCATATCCTGGCAATAAAATCCACAGCGTTCTTCCCTTTTTAATTTAAAAATTATTTTGTTTTGTTTTTTACTCTCAATAATTGTACATATTTATGGGCTACAATGTATACATTGTGTAATGATTGCGGATCTACCACTTTAAACTTGTATGTCTTTGTCCTGAGAACATTCTAGCTATTTTGAGGTATTCAGTCCGTTGTTAGCTACAGCCACCCTGCTGTGCAGGAGCATACCTGCCCTGACTGCTGAGATGGGATCTCAGTGCCCACTGACCAAGCTCACCAGGTGCTCCCCTTTCTCCTAACATCCCCAGCCTCTGTGTTCAAGTCCCATGAGATCAACTCTTTTGGATCCACATGTTCATCAGATCACAGCATTCTTTCACTTAAAATATTGCCTGCATATGAGTTCCTTAATTACATGGAAGGTTACAAGCTCTAAAAGGAGAAAGCCTCTGTGGATGAATCCAAAGGAGATTGTAAACTACATAGGGAGATGGTTTTCTGAAGGGACTTGTTGGAATCCTCATGTTTGGACTCATATCTTTGAGACGAATTTTGAGGGAATTTGCTGGCTGCCAAGGTCAAAGCTTACCTGTGCCCCAAGTGCCGGATTTCATGGAGGTTATGTCTGTGCTGCATTACTTCTTTCTCTCCCCTTTCTGTCCTGTGCTACTTTATCTTCTGATTGGAAAAATGCAACATAAGGAAGATATAATCCCTCCATCTGGAGGGGATCACAGGTAATATTTCAATGTACTTTTTAATATTTATCTTTTAGTTTTTAGGTGGACATGATATCTTTATTGTATTTTTATGTGGTGCTGAGGATCAAACCCAGTGCCTAAGGCATGCTAGGTGAGCACTATAGCGCTCAACCATAACCCCAGCCCTTCAATGTACCTTTAATGCAATACTGTACCAGGCACTCAGTTTAGATTCTGTGTCATTAAATGTGAGGAACTTTGGAGATGTCATTATTTTAATTTTTAATTATTTTTGTTGTTTCAAGAAAAAAATGTTTCAGTGAAAAAATCATATTAATAAATAAGTTATTTTTACTTAGGGCTAGGAGGGGCATGTTTAAAAATTTTGAAAGGACTCTTCTTTTATTGCATATATTTAAGACATACAACATGATGCTTTGGTACACATATACATAGTGAAATGATTGCTCCAGAAAAGCAAATCCACACATTCAGCATCTTACACAGTTACCTTTGGGGGGGGGGGGGTGTCTGTCTGTGTGTGTGTGTCCTTTGGCCTACATATGCCATTTCTCCTGCTATTGATATCCACTATTTTCACTCTCTGTTTTCACACATTTAGTCTTTTTATTTTGTTTTGTTTTATTCCACATATAAATGAAACCATGCATTATTTTTCTTTTTGTGTTACGCCTGTTTCCATAGTTTCTTCTAGATTCATCCATGCTATTACAAATGGTAAACTCTCTTTTTTAAGGCTGAATAATATTCCAATTCATGTATGTACCACATTTTCTTTATCTATTTATCCATTGACATACATTTGAGCTACTTCAATATCTCAGTATTTGTAGATAATGTTGCAATGAATGTGGAAACACAGGTATCTTTATGAGGGGGAGATTTCATTTCTTTTAGGTATAGTCCCAGAAGAGCATGGTGGAGCTTGTGGAAGTCCTGATTTTAATGCCTTTAAGAACTACAATACTGTTCCTATAATGGATCCAATCTATATTCCCATGGACAACGTTCCCTGGGCTCCACACCATCTCCCATACTTGTTATCAATTGATAGTAATCTTCCTATTAGGTTAGAGGTATAATTTCATCCCCTAATGATTCATGATATTGAACAATTTTTCATGTACCTATTGGTCATTTTTATATATTCTTTGATGAAATATCTTTTCAGGCCTTTTGTCTATTTTTTAAATCAGTTTTCTTTTTATTTTGCTATTGAGTTCTGTGAGTTCATTTATGTTTTTTGTTTGTTTGTTTGTTTGGGTTTTGTTTTTTTGAATATTAAGCCCTAAGCAGGTATGTGGTTCACAAATAATTTCTCCCAATCTTTAAACTGACTTCATTTTGCTACTTGTTTCCTGTGCTGTGCAGAAGCTCTTCAGTTTGATGTAGAGCCACCTGCTTACTTTTGTTTTACTTGTACTTTTAGCATTCCATCTAGAAATTCACTGTCAGAACAGTTTGCCTGTGTTTTCTTCTAGGAGTTTTAGGATTTTAGTCTCACATGTAGGTCTGTCATCCATATTGATTTTTTTTTTTTGGTATGGTAGGAGAGGAGAGTCAAATTTAATTGTTTTGCTTGTGTACATCCAGTTTTTCAGCAACAGGAGCAACAGGTTTTGAATTGACTATCCTTACCCTCATTGTATCTTCTTGATTCTCTTCTTGAAAATTAGTTAACAAAGAAGACAGTTTAACTGGACATAAATATGAGATATGCAGAATATATATCAAAGTGAGCTTAACAGAGATTTAATCACTCTATATTATTTGTTTAAGAAGCAAGATAAAATAATTGGTGAAAATATCAGCTTTGAGATCAGGGAATATAGGCTCTAAGTTCTGACTTTGCCAAGTTTAAGATGTCTAACTTTTGGCAAATTGCTTAACTTCACTATTTTCCATACTATTGTAAAGGTATATTTATTAGAATTTTTGTCATAATGTTTATGAAGCTAACATTATAGAATCCAGGAAATAAAACACAGTCAATAGGTAGTCTTAGCAGAGTAATAAAGTACTATTTATTTAGAATTTGGTAGGTACCAAGTGCTCTTCTAATTTCCTTACATATATTATGTCTGTTTATTCTCACAACATTTCTATGAGGCAGTCTTCATTGCAAATCACTCCCATTTTACAAGTTAAGAAAACAAAAACGGAGACATTAGCTAACTTAGCCAAGATCACAGGCTGAATAGTGGTGAAGCCAGGAGTTGGATCCAGTCTCTTAATCACTAGTCCACATTACTAAAAATTCTTAATCAATTTATTAACTTCATATAAATAAAATTTCACATATGAAGAATAACTAAAGAAAAAAGCTTTACCTAGTGAAGTGCTACTTAGAAAAATCCAATTTTATGACTAAATAAAGTTGCTAAATAGATTTATTTCTGATTAACTAAGAACTTTGTCATTTGTTTTGAGAATGTTTAAAATAACATGAATGTTTAGGTGATTTATGTCTCCCCTAAGCTTAGGTAATGTACACCTTTATAGCAAAATGCCTTGTTTATCATCAATTTTAGGCTATTGCAGCCCATACTAATAAAAGGTTGAAAGGCAAAAATCTAACCTCTGGGTTATATCCAGTGCAGTGGACATCTGTGGATTTGAAGGTGCCCCCAAAGCCATCCCCCTCCTTCTGGCTTCATCCTCTACCTTTCCTTCAGGAAACAGCCTCCCCCATGTGCTCGGAGCACACGTGTGTAGGTAGGTGGAGCCTGTCTGGGGGACATGGAGGTAGACCTGTGGCCCACAGAATGGCAAACAGCATGTTCTATGCTTCCCTCTTTCTTGCCGTGTTCCCTCTGCAATGGCAGTAAATGACAAGTGACCAACCAAGGGATGGGCCCATGAGCCTGAATCACATAGCAAGGCACCAGGACAGCTGGAATCATTAGAAGGAGGTACTTTTTCCATCTGGGTTTGACAAACTTAAAGAATGAGCCAAGAACTAGGGGGCCTCTGCCTGGAGAAGACAGCGGAGGTTAGTCACTCAACAAGAGCAACCGAATCTTGGTGACGTCGCATGCACAGCACAGATGGCCTTTTAAATGGATATGTGAACATATAATTAAATAAAATTGGAAATTCTAAGCCTCCAGCTTTGGAACTTACAGGTGAGCAGAATGAAATCAAGCAGGAAAAGAAAACTCCTATAGCAGCTGCATCAGTAACTGGTATCAAGAAATTCTGTCCTGCTTATGACGGAATACACACTCATGTAAATTCAATTTATTGCACAATAGACACTCACAAAAGGATATATTCCAATTTCTCATGGTAATTATTTGGCAAAATAATGTTTTGTTTCCTGGCATGCAGGAACATACTGATACATATATTTCTTAAGTTTATTTTAACTATTCATGCTAATGTTTATGCATTTTCTACCACTTTAAAAACATAATTAAAATTATAATATAAATCACAGCATTGTGAAGTTTGTAATGTAATAATCAGTATATAATGAGTATTAGAAAAATAATTTTTCTCATTTTCTAATGAAAAACATTAAGAATGAAATTAAAATAAATCTATCTTTTATTACTTTAATCTAGGTAGCAATTTATTGAAATTTTAGATAAATAAATCAGAAACATCTTTAAAAAATAAAATTTTCATGTAATTATGCCTACTTAACATTGCAACAATTTTTATATTAGAGTAATACATTTTCATTTTAATAATTTTAATAAAATTTTAATAAAACCTTGCTGTGGATTCAGGTTGGAGGAAAATAACATATTGAAATAGAACGAGAAAAACATCATTTCCTCATCCATGACTTTTCTTACTCTGTCTATGATCCTATACTCCCCACTACCCCTGCTTACTGGAAGCTTGCACTTACTCCTGCCCATGAGCAGGACCAGCGTTGCTGCTATGTCTGGCCTGCCTACATCAGGGCTGGATCCCAGCCTCCATTGGCCTTTAGCTCACATAAGCTCCTCCTCTCACCTCTGCACATTCCTGTACTCTCTCCTGCTTGAACTTCTGGGAGACACCTCACATCCACACCAGAATAGAAGAGAACTACTAGGAAAGGATATGACAGACATGTTTAACAGGGAAACCCCTGAACATTGGAACCAGAACTGAGTTTCAGCAAATGAAAGGAGATAACACTTTTATTTGATACCATCTTCTACTCCTTTATCATCGTTTTTCATATTACTTTAAAATTATTAACACTAAATTAAGCTGTAAAATAATTATTAAATCATAAAAATAATTTAGGTGGAAAATATCCAAATGTGAAATGAACTGCCTTGGGAAGAAAGTCTTTCAGTGTCTGATGTAGATACTCTTATTGATTGTTCACATTTTACAACTTGAAAACCGTTACTCGATGTAAATAATACAAGCATTAAAATGTAACAAGGATAATTTGCTTCATCCTCTTGGAATTTATAATTTATAGTTAAACTTCTTTCTTGCAAAAGGTACACTTTTCTCACTGGTTTCTGTACCAGCCACCCAAGGTCTTTGCTGCACTGGACTGAACCATTCAAAGTTTTTGGTTTAATGCTTGAGAATAAACTGACTATTGAATTATTTATTTAGTATGTGATCCTCCCAAAGTATATGTTACTTTTAAATCTGTTTTACTTTTTAAAAATTTATTGAATGCCATCTGTGTACTAAGCGTTTACTAGATTCTGGGTGGAACATAGAGATGGATTAGACATTGCCCCAGCAAGGCAGAACGGAGTACTGCTGTGTTGGAGGAGTATACACCAAAGAAGGTCGAGCAGCTCAGCATGTTGTGCATTTTCTGATGTGATTCCACACAGAAACATGAACTAACTTCAAAGTCCAAAGAGATGTTATGAAAACTACCTTTGTTCACAAATAGGTGTAAGTATTATTAACACTCTAGTCACACCTGATTTTAATACCCAGGCATTATCAAAATATACACATCATTTTGATTACATCTGTAATTGAATAAATTTCCTTGCCATTTGAAAACTATGCACTAATTTAAATCTATTCTTTGTCTTGCTGATGATAAAATCTCCCCTTTTGGGTAGGCTTAATGATTTTCAGGTTTTCTCAGTCAACATCAGCTTGTGAGTCCATTTTATATCATCTTTACAACATTTGTAATCACTTCATCCTTTCTTGGCTTCCATGAAATTATCAAGATTAAATATAATAGAATTGTTTACTATATTTTAGTAAAAGACATTCTTTTAACCAGACTTGGTTTGGAGAGCCAACATGTCATATACACATGAGTGGGACCCATGATGTCTTCTCTCCATGTCCTCCTCGAATGCCTTAGAAGGACATTGAAGAAATTGTAGGTGTAGGAAACCCAGAATATGCCAGCATTTCTGTTATCCAGGTACCCATTAGACCATAGATCAAAATAGACTGACTACAGCACATTAAAAACAATTTGAGTATCAGAGTTCAATATCTTAATTGTTTGAAGGTCAAAGGTATATGATATTTTTCTTCCTCCCTCCCTCCCTCCCTTCCTTCCTTCCTTCCTTCCTTTCTTTCTTTTCTTTTTTTTTTTTTGGTACCAGGGAAATCAATCACTGAGCCACATTCAGCCCTTCTTATTTTGAAACAGGGTCTCAATAAGTTGCTTAGGGCCTCACTAAGTTGCTGAGGCTGGCTTTAACCTTGTGATCCTCCTGCCTCAGCCTCCCAGGTGCTGGAATTACAGGCATGCTCCACTGAAGCCAGCAGATTTAAGGACCTGTATATGGCAAACTAGACATGTTCATTGGCAAAGGACTGGTGCTCAGGAAGGACATAAATATTGACTGTGCACTAAGACCACATGAATCAGCCTTTTTGTATTTTGGGCTCTTCCATTGTTTCCTTCTTAAGTATTATTTTTATTTGTTTCCTTTTTTTTTCTTGCCTTCTTTCTCCTTCTTCTGTAATATATCCTATATTTCTTTCTTTTCTTTGTATCAACGGCTGACATTTTATTTATATCCATTGTGAAATATGAGAAAGTACTTATCTTTCTTGTCAGTGAGCTAAGGAAATAATCTCTTGCTTTTGAGTCATCAGTTATTTTCATTGCTTACTACAATATTTAACCTCTAGTGCTATCATAGGTCCAGATAATTTATGAGGCTATATGCAGTGCTGCAGAGATATCTGCTATTTGAAATTATTCTGTGAATAGCCACTAAATACAAATAATAATTAATTAAATTTTACCTACTTTCCAATTGCTTTGATAGAAGGAAGCTAATGTATTGGAAAAATGTGAGGAAGCAATGGAACATGGGGTTCATCTTTGAGTTTAATTTTCTAAGAATTTATTTATTCATTCATTCATTTATGAATCAGGAATTCTCCCAAGCTCATTACTTAGCTGATCTCATTTAAGTTCACAGCAATATGAAACATATTATTTCCCATCGAGACACAGACACTGGTTTAGGACACCCCATAACTCAAAGGATTGCTAGGGAAGGCTAGCAATAATAATTTTCTGGAAATAATTTCCAAAACTGAGCAGAACTCACCAATGAAGAAATACAGACTATGGCAAAATGCTAGAAGCTGTAAGTTGTGCATCAATAAATTCCAAACTCAATTCCAGAAATTCTTTTGCAGCTTCACCACTAGCAATGCATCTTTGATCTGAGTGAGTGCTGCAGATCTTCTTCCCCTGTCACTAGTTATGCAGTCAAAATCTGGCCTGGGCAGGTTGATTTGAAATGTGTAAATTGCATGCTGTTGGTCTAACTGAAAGGGAGAGTAAATGAATGGGAAAGAAAATGGCTAGCATTTCTAGCTACTTTATAGGAAGATGGCCATTATATCACTGGTGGCTTTCTTCACCATAAAAATAAATGTTCAAAGCCAAATGCCAGACATATGTTCACCACATGCAGATTCTACTCATTCACGTTTTACAAATTAGGAGCTGAGTCTTAAAGAAATATCTCCAAAACCACACCATTTTTAAAATATAGGGATGACATTTAAATTCAAGTTTTATTTGACTTCAGTGTTTGTATTCTTTACAAGTATCTTCACTATGCACATAGTCTTTGATTACATGAGCAGCAATTCTCAAATTCCTAGGGGTTCTCAAGGCACTGCTTCCATGTATTGTGAAGAAATTATTTTCATAATAAAACTCTTTCTCTGTTTTATTATATTGACATTTGCTCAGATGATGCAAAAGCAATGGTGGATAAAGCTCTGGGTCTCGGACCTTACAAGAGATGGAAGAACCAATCTGACCTGTGGTCACTGTGTTCTCCACTGCTACTGATTCACAAGAAAAAAAGAAGTTTCACTTGAATTGGCTCTTGATGAAGCAGGAGAGCTGTTAATTTGAATTAAGTCTTCACTCCTGAGCCCATACACTTTGAATACTCCCTATGAAGAAATGGGAAGCCTGCATGCATACTCTGTTGCATTGCCAAGTACCTGGAGGCTCACAACAAAGCCCTGGAACAAGGCAGTTGCAAGCTGAGTGGCTGCTTTTTTCATGGAATAGCATTTTCCTTGAAAGGAGATTAGTTATTAATACTTGGGTATTTTTAGAGTGGAGATTTTTTTTCCCAAAAAACTAATGAAACAAGCTTGTCCTTTCTAAGAGAAAAGTAGGTAATTTTTTTTGCCAACAAAAACATTCCGGTTTTTAAGTGAAAATTAGCTTCTGAAAATGCAAGCACACCACTTTGAGCTCTATGATTCCCAATTCTTAAAGGACTTCTCTGATATTTATTTATTTATTTATTTATTTATTTATTTATTTATTTATTTATTTAACCCCTTTGGTATGAGGGATTAAACCTCAGGGCATTTTACCGTTGAGGTACATCCCCTTTCTTTTCTTTGTCTTTTTTTTTTTTTAATGTTGATACAGGGTCTTGCAAACTTGCCGAGGATCCTTAGTAACTTACTGAAGCTGACCTTGGACATGAACCCTTCTGCCTCAGCCACCCAAGTTGATGGGATTACATGTATACGCCATCAGGCTCAGTCTCTGATAAAATATTTTGATCTTGTGTCATGAAATGGGTCAACATTCTGAAGATCCATGACCCAATATATTCAAAATGGCCATTTCATGAGGAAACAAAAACACACAGGTAAATATATTCAAGATGTGAGATAAACCAGTTAATTTTAAAGAGTTAATTGATGTATTTTTAAAGTCCATATTTTGGGTAAACTTTGAAAGTTACCATCATCAAGTTTTTGTGTACTACTAATAAAACAAATCTACATGCTATGAAAGAAATCTGTGTAATGCTGAATTTTCTTGCTACAAAGAAAAGAATATATTTTAATAAGTGGAATGCAGAATGATGAGGATTTAACTGCCTTTTTTTAAGCCAGATAAGAGATTTACCAAAAGTATCCTAATGTCAGTTTTCTCATTTTTTTATGAGTGTTGAATAATATAATTATTTTCACATGGTATATTAACAGTAATGGACTTCTTGTTTTTAAAAGCAAATTAATAAATATTATCAGAAATTTTTATTTTATAATGTGGTAAATGTTGATCCATATTGCCCATACATACAAAATATATTTTGTGTGCTCAATAATTTTCAGAAGTGTGTTTCCTGAGAACAAAATATTTGGGAACAATTATACCGATCCTTTTCCTTCCTGAGGCTGTATTCCTTTCTTGCCTTCCATGGACTATATTTGGTCATTAAATGAGTTACTCCTAAATCCATCTCAAGACCAGAAATTTGTGTAGTGAACAGTGATATTTAATGAACATCTCAAGATGAACATTTTCACTGAAGCATGTGTTACATCCCTTTAAGTGCCTCTGTACCCCCATGTTCCCATCCTGCCATAATGGCTCTACCAATTAGGGAGACAAGACAACCGGGTCCTTAAGGCTACGCTTCCTATTTATCCTCCCTATGATAGTGTTCATTAACTTCAATTTATTCTATTCCTGATGTTGTTTGAGGTTCATCTTCTCCTATCTTTCTTAATAAAGCTACCCCAAATTGGCCAGTCATGATTTATTTTTTTAACTATATCCTATCAAATGTCTCTATTCATTTTACTTTAATTATGTCCAGTCCCTCCAAAATACTGCCTTATTACATTACAAAACTATTATTATTATTATTATTATTATTATTATTATTCTGTGTAGATCCCAAGAGAATAAGAAGGCACAGGATATTCTGACTTCTTTCCACCACCATTTCTAGCTTTACTGTTATTTCTTGCCTCTGCCCAGGTGGTTTGCTCTGTCTGGAATGTTTTTCTTCCACCAGAAATTCCTGTGCTTTTCTTTAGTAAACAGTGTCTGTGTCAATCACTCTGTGAAACTCTATCTCTTCTAAGCAACTTATAGTCCCTTGCCCTGTTTTCGTTAAAGCTTGCACACACCTCTCCTATAGCAAATCACACATCATATTTCCAAACAACTTAATTAATGAAATTGTTGGACACCTTTTTTCTTCCTCATTTCACTTATATATTATTTAACTTTAATGAGAAACAACATAATGAGTGGTCCAGATTCCAGTAACATCTGGATCCACTGTTTAACAAACCTACAACCTTGTGTAGGTGAGTGAGTCTCCCTGTGCTTCATTTTCATTATAAGTCAAGTGCGAATGGCAAAGGCATCTATGCATAGGACATGTGGAAAGATTCTAGGAATTAATATGTATTAGAACACTTAGAATAGTACCCGGTATCTGGTAAGAGTTGAGTAATTTGTTAGATTAATTTTATTACACATTATTACTAATATTTACTTTGTTGTTGAAAAGCACTTATTTACACAAATATGTAAGTCTATAAAAGAGCCTTGGTATTTATCTGAAAGGATTGAAATCAGCATGCTTTAGTGATGTATGCATTCCAGTGTTTACAGCAGTATGATTCACAATAGCCAAATTATGGAACCACCCTAAGTGCCTATCAACAGAAAAATGGATAAAGAAAATGTGGTGCATATATACAATGAAGTTTTTCTTAGCTATAAAGAAGAATAAAATTATATTCTTGTTTGCTGGCAAATGGATGGAACTGGAGAACATCATGCTACAATGAAATAAGCCAGACTCAGAAAATCAGAGGTAGAATGTTCTATCTCATATGCAGAAGCTAAAGAGAAATAAAGAAGTTTTATAAAGGCAAACTCATAGAAATAGAAGGGAGAAGACTGTAGGAGAGGAGAGGATTGAAAGGGCCAGAAGAGGGAAGAGAAGGGGGAGGAACTGCACAATGAAATTGATCAGTTATGCCACGTGTACATATTTATGTATCACAATGAATTCCACCTTTATTTACAACTATAAAGCACAAATGAGAAAACAATTAATGAATCGAAGGAAGACCATAGAGAAGAGGAAGGGGTCAGAGGGAGGGAGGAGAGGAGGGGAAGGGGAAGTACTAGGGATTGAAATGGAGCAAATTATGATATAAGCATAATTACTGTTACAATGAACCCCATTGATGTATGACTGTAATGTGCATATAAAATTAAAATAATCAAGTTATTCTTGACATGTATCTTCTCTATAACTAAGAGGAATCTTGTTATTGAGTAATTTCATGAAGTGGATTTTTCATTCATCCTTTCCTTAAACATTTCTTAAGTTCCCAGTTTGGGCTATACCCTCCTCTAGACATTGAAGAAGGAAAGAATTACAAAAAACAGGCCTTACCATATTGGCGTTCAATATAACCAAAAGACAAGGGTTCACCATGGAATTTGGTAAGTGCTAACCTAAGTACAGATAAAAAGGTCACCCTTATATGAGAGAAAAAATGAAGGTTGTGTGTGTGTGTGTATGTGTATGTGTGTTTCATTCTATTAAATCCCGAAATTAAAAACAAAGGTCTAATATATTCTCATATTGCTACTTTTGTTTTTAGGTTAAGGAGTGAATCCTAAACTGAGCCCATGTGTACCTCAAATAGTAAATAATTTTATAGTCAAGATCTGATGTTGCAAGCAAGAATTAGCTTTGATAAATAAAATCCACCGACAATACAAAGGCTATTCTATCCATTCATTTCAATATTCTCTGTACTCAGTGCTATTTGCCATAGCTTCCTGAAGAGCAAAAATCATAAATTTGAGTTTGATTTATTATCTTGTGCACTATTTAGATAGAAATAGAGGTGTCAACAGCCACAAGGCAGACAAAAGAGGGGTATCTAAAAAATAAATGAAGCTGATAATTAAAACCATTAAAAATTTAAGGTTCTTAGAGATAATTTAGTACAAATCTTTAGTATTTGAGATGCAGGCACTGAGGTCCCATGTGGGTTTGGATCAATGTCACTCAGCTAGTTGGCTAGAGAGCAGGAACTATAACCCAGGTGTCTAAACAACAATGCTCATTAATTTATCCTAAAGAAAATGAGAGCCGTGCAACATTTCAGACACATAAGCCTTTCTCTTATTCTCTAATGCATTCCACAGTTCAAGGTCAGTAATTAAGGGAAAGCTTTTCCACCAATGTATTCATTCCTGAAGAAAATAACATAAGAGGACTACGGTAGGCAGAAGAATGGTAAAAACCCAAGGGGTTAGAGATTGGTTGTATAATAGCGGAGGACTAATAACCCCAGATTTTAAATTAAGCTAAGGCAACTGAAGAGGCATAAGATTTTAAACAAAGATAGTAATGCTTACCATAATTAACATATTCTCAGAGCTTAGATACTCATTTTCATTAAAATAAATTCATGGTTTAATAGTAAAATTGTTGAATTATTAGAAAGATTATCTTATACAATTATATAAAAACTACTATCCACAAATTCATAAATTGTCCTGTTCTTCTTCAAATGGATAAAAAGTTAGCTTTATATAAATTTTCAAGCATTGAAATCTTCATTTTGTTGTTTACATTTAAAAATTTACACTTCTTTTTTTTAAATATAAGACCTAGTTTACTTTGTTAACACTTAAAATGTAAGAAATAAGATTTTTGATGCTTCTAATTTAATAACTTAGAAGTTTCATAAAAAACTCTGTTTTACCATTTTCTTGCTGATTATTTAGTTATTTAGATTTACATTTTACAAATTGAAGAAGTTAGTAGGCATGTACAAGACCTTGTAGATTTGAGGATGCTGCTTTCTTTGAGATAGTGGGATGTTGAGCAACCCCTACAAAGCCATTCCCCTTAATCTAGCTTTGTGATGAATATTATCTCCAAGAAAACTACACAATTCCTTTTTGCTATATCAATCATTCATTTATGGGTAGTTGTTTACACTATAAATATGTTATATTAAATTGTGATTTTATGCTACCAATTTTATAATACTATAATAAGAATTCAGATCATTTTAAAACATACTAACCACAAAGTAAATGGGTGAAACATCCGTGCAAGGAATTTGAGATAAGATTTACATTTTAGACAACTCTGCACATTAGCTAAATAAAATAAATAAAATTCATAATGAATGAATAAATGTATAAGTCTTTCAATTACATTCAACAGTACCTTATACCACCACTCTTAGGAATCCTATTGCAGATTAGGAAAATAAATAAATACTTCACCAAACATGATGAGATAATAGATTTCTTTAAAATGAGAAATAAGACAAGCATACTCATTTGTTTTGAAATTACAGTGTAGGGTCTAGCCAGCATAAAGTGGTTTTCAAAGAATCAAAAAATCATTATTTATAAAATATAAATTCAAGAATTAATAACTCAGTAAAATTTATAGTTGTAAAATCAACATAATAACTTAATCACACTTGACTCACAAGGCAGGAAGTCTGTGCTCTGCAAGATGCTTGCCTTGGCTTAGCCATTTTTTTAAAAAAAAGTAGGTTTTAAGAGGCAATACTTAGCAGCAAGAACATGGCAGTGACTTATACTCCAGCCCTTAATGTATCCAAAAATTTCTATCATGGTTTTATTCTGCCACTTGATGGGGTGATTTGAAGTATCTACTGTTGAGATTCTTTTTCAGTTGATGAGTGCCTTTAAGTTGCTAACCTTCTACATGAAATTCACTGGATTTCATGGATTAAACATGTGTGAATTTATCATGTTGATTTGTTCAGTAACCCACATTTTGAACGGTCTCTTATAGCCATACTTGTCTCAAGACCTCAGTTTACTTCCTTACTCCCTTTATCCATTCATCCCAGACGCCTCAATTTGTTACTTCATTGACATATTTACCCACCCATTCTTCCATCCACCATCCATTCAAAATATACCTGCTGATTTCATTCTATGTAGGAGACTCTGAACTCTTTGTTTCATACCAATAAATAAAAGAAATGTTCTCTTTATTCTGTAGAAATTGGGACAAGGGCAGAGAAAGAATTTTATAAAGGAGGGGAATCAGAAGAAGAAAAGATAAGGGAAATGGACAAATAAAATCATAGGAAGCTTATGAAGTTTAACAGCAAGTTCAGAAAAAAATAATGGGAAATTGAAATAATTGAAAATTATTGTACTTGACAGGATGGACAGCAATATTTCTTTTTCTTTGCAAGTGACAATGAGACCTAAACAATGCATAAGAAGGAGTAAAATCACAGCACAAACCATGAGTCTTTAAAACTTACTGTGCTTACTTCTTTGCATTGAGGTTGATTCTTAAATTGCAGAAATCTACCTTTAATATAATTTTAATTCCTGTAAAGTGGAAAAACTTTATTTGTTTTATATATTACACTCATATTAGACTCAAATAAATACCTTTTTGTGTTAAGGATATTTCCCCAAAACATTAATTTTATTTCACCATTAATAGCAACAGATGTTCCTTACAAAAAATGTGACAAGCAAACAAAAAATACAAAAATGTTTACATATATGTAAAAGGTATAAATGAAATCACCCCACCCACCAAACAAAGCCATCCTCATTATTTTGGTATACATATTTTCTGAAAATTTCCTGTGATATTATCTATGTAGAAAATTGTATTATAGCTACATTTGAAGAATCAAAGAATCACTATTAATAGAAATATAAAATCAAGAATTAATAACTCAATGAAGTTTATAGTTGTATAATCAATACAAAGTGTCAGCAAAATTTTCTGATTACTTTCTTGTTATAAATTCTTAGATTAAAAGAGTTTTGGATTCAAGAATACAATAAGCCATTTAAAAATATAAATAAATTGAATTTTAGAGTTTATAGGAATTTGAATTTTCAACAGCATCCAAGTTAAAACATATATAAATCTTTCTGATTTATGTTTTTGGTGTAAGTTTAAAAACTAAAACTATTAAAATTTGTCTCTCTCTCCTTTTTTTTCACTTTTAACCAACTCTTAAATCTGCCTAGAATTTACTTTTTGATAAGTGTACTAAAAGGAAATAATTTCATTTATTTTTTTTCTAGATAGGTGCTTAGTCTTTTTAACACCACTTAATAAAAAAATTTCTACTGCCATTGATCAAAATATCACTCTAACAATGTACAAAATTCATATTTTTGTAAAAAAGTATAAAATATAAAGATTTTATAATACACATACAGTGTATTTTCTTCCTACAATTAGTCTATTCTCTTGTTATGCCACTATTATTTTGACAACTAACAAATTAAAACTTTTTATAATTGGATTAGATAAATTACCTTTATTTTTTCTTTATTTTTCAGAAACTATTTGATAGATCATATTATACATTTCCTCAGGCAGATCTGGTTTAAGTTATTTTCATGTGATTTCTTTCTTCACAATAGATTTCTTTACTATTTGAAGATATAAACATTTGGATAGAATTTATATCTTCACAAATTTAAGTCCTGTAATACATCATTGGTACATGTCATTTGTCACTTTTCTAATCTTTTTTCAAAGTTCTTCAGAGTTATGAGTAGGAATAACTGGGAGTGTGAGTACATACGTGCATGTGCACACACACACACACGTGTGTGTTTGTGTAGTTCCCACACATCTTGACTTTGTTCAAGGTAACTTATTTTTTATTTACATTACAAATAGTTTCTTTTTTTTTCCTGTCTTATTATCTACTTGTCTAAAAAGAAAGTTATTGATTGGAATGTTGGTTTTATATTCCGTCACATTATAGTAATTTATATTCATTAACAATAATGTTTAGTAGACTTTCCTGTGGTTGGTCAATAGACAATTAAATCATGCAGGACTGGATATGCACTTGCTACTGTACTCTTTGATTATTGCTTGTGTGAATTGGTTTGTCAGTCCTGGCTCAGTACAGACAACAATGGTGATACTGGACTTCTCAGGCTTGTTTTCACTTTAATTAAAAGTTTCCTGTCTCATCATTAATAGACTGTATGTTGACCATGTGTTGAGACTTTAAGATGAGTTAGAAATATTTTATTTAAAGATTGGCTGTTGAGCCATGAAGAAGAATGGAATTATGGCAATTGTGGGTAAATGGTTGGAAATGTAGACTATCATGCTGAGCAAAATAAGTTAATTCCAAAAAACCAAAGACCAAATGTCCTCTCTGACATGCAGATATTGACACACAAAAAGGGGTCAGATAGAATAGAAGTTCACTGGATTAGACAAAAGGGAATGAAGCAAAGTGGGGAGGGATGGGAATAGAAAAGACCATCGAATGGATCATAAATAACTTCCCTATGTGCTGGGAGCCATTAGCCAAGTAGGTATGACAATTTCCTTGCCAGCGTACCCCATGTTGCTGACATGTTGCAGTGACATTGAATGTAGGTGACCTTGCTCAAGGACCAAGGCAGATTAGGGTGTTCCCGGTTTTAAGATAATCGTGTTTAGGGCGTTCCCAGTTTAGGTTCCAGGTTTAAGGTTTAAGATTATTCCTGCTGGGAATAGGGCGTATCCTGCTGCCTGAGTTCCCCTTGAGTTCTCACGGGATTTAGACAGTATATTTTGGAGATAGAAGCCCAGTGGAGGTGGATTTGGGCAGAGAACGTGGATTTGGGAAGAGAACGTGGATTTCCCCAGAACGTGATTGTAGACGGCTGGTGTGAGTTCGGGAATAAAGAGTTGCTGTTTGAATCTACAAGCTGTGTGGTGGCTCGTGATTGTGTGCCCAGCCAGACTGCGGCATTTGTGCCCAGCCAGACTGTATATGAATACACGACCAATGTAACTGCACATCACGTACAATCACAAGAATGGGAAGTTACACTCCATGTATGTATGATATGTCAAAATACATTCTACTGTCATGTATATCTAAAAAGAATAAATAAAAAACTAAGTTAAAAGAAAGAATGACTGTTGAATTTTATCAAACATCTTTTAGTCTTCTATTAAGATGATTATATTTCTTACAATTTTATATCTAATAGATTTTAAAATACTAAATAACTTTTGCATCCTAGCGGAAAAACCCTTCTTGGCAATGATGGAATCAACTCGCAGAAGCCTTCTGCCCCATTTCAGAGCTTGGGGTAGTGAGGCAGAACTGCTCACAGGTGGAGCATAAAAAGCTTTTGGTCTGCACACATATAAATGTATTAATGTGAACATGCTAGAGATCTATGGCGCTTGAGTTCAACCAAAACACTCATTTATTCTAAATTACTAATATTTTCAGAAGAAAAAAAAAACAAACTAAATTTGAAGAGACCTAATATTTCCCAAATAGCTGTTCTCTACTGCCTGTGTTTTATCTACTGTCTGAGGAGAACAAAAGTTACTTATTCCTTATACCTATCCTGAGAATTTTATGGAGAAGAAGTAAGAGTTGAATTTTTATATTTCTGCCTTTATCTCTAACCGGAAATCTTCTCTCTTTGATTAATCTTGTTTGGCAGCTTTAATTTATAATTTAAATAAATGTTTCTTAATCTGTATTTTTACCACAAATAAATATTAATTCTTCCAAAATGTGTAAGGAAAAAAAGAAACCTCTATAGAAAAAAAATAGAATTCAATAATTGAAGAAGTGATTTAGCGTGTACAAATTGTATGGATAATATTACTGCAAACATTATAAGGAGAAAAATCAATAGTGTGTCAAAAAGTTATTGGTTTTTTTCTTTTTATGCTAACAGATTTAAAATCTTTGCACCAAACAGAGTTGCTTCTTGTTAAAGAATACACATTAACATTAGTAGAATATAGTCGTGAAAGGGTCATGAAATTTGAGACTAGTTATGGTAACTTTTGTGTAAAGCTGTATCTTCATTTATGTCAGAAAATTTTCAAAAAGTACGCTTTGTTTTTAAGTTCCTTTGTTTCATCATCCTCCTTCTTTCAACAAGCGTTTTCTGCAATTTACTATGGATTTATGTTTAACTAGAACTGAGATTCCAAATACTTAAGACATGGTCCTCATACTCAAAGATCTCCTACAGGCTGCCAAAGTAAGACACAAACAAACCCTCGAAACAGTAGGGTGTACCGTATTAAGTAATAATTACCTTAGGAGGGGACACAGGGCAGGGATGATAGTGGCATGGTCACAGAGACAGTGTCCTCAGCCGGGACCTCCAGCTGTGACAGCCAAGCCTTCTGAATCCTTTCTCTCTCCACCTGATTCCTTTAACATTCCTCTCTGGTGGGTTTTCACTTCTAGCCCCTGGCAGCTTTATCTCCCTGCTGAAAGTTTGAGCTGGTGTCTGCTTGGCCTGCTCCCCCATGCTCTTTTCTTTAATCAACCTCTGGGAAGTGGGCTAAGAATTTGGGGTTTTCTCCCCTGATCTGCACAACACTGACATGTGATCTTCATTCAGTGCGATTGGACCAGTCTTCCCTCTGAGACACTCGCTTTACATCACTCCTGCTCTCCACTTCCACGCCAGGCTCCACTTCCCTAACCGCCACTGGTTCTCCAGGAAATGCTTCTTAACTTACCTTCATGAGAACCCATTCTGCACCAATCCTCTTGGAAGATACCATGCAGCCTCCTGCATCTTTTTTCTGAAGGTAGCGTTTTTGCCCTCCAGTGGAAGACTTCAGAAGTTACTGAGGTTCTCATAAGACAAGATATTAAATTATATTATTTAAATCTGTTTGAACCAGCTTCTGTGTATCGGTAGGATCACTTCCATTGTGAACGAATATGTGTATATATTTTGCTTACAGCTTATTTTCCATTTTTCTTCATTGTCCAGAATTAACAATAAAATAGTATAAAATAAGCTTTGTGAAGTACAGGAAGAACTTGGAAATTTTTGAGGGCACTCCTTCTCATGAATCACCTACCTTCTTCCAGAAATGTTAAACAAAAAGACAAAAGTTGGGAGACCCTATGTCTCTATCCTTTCCCACATCTATGATATCTGAACTTTGAATTTGTCTGAGTTAGGTCGTGATCAAAAGGAGAAATGCATTAGATGTGAAACAGATCTGGTTAATTTGATGTAAAACTTTGTTAAGACTTTTGCTTTCAGATTATGAATAAAAGTAAAAATCAGTGTGTGATGAAAACTTAGTAGTGCTTCTACCTCAGAGGTCTTCTAGGAATGCTGTTTAGATGGCTGGAGTGGCAAAAGCCTTCTTGTTACCAAGGCACAGATAGTAGGTAAAAAAGATTACATGCTTAAGATTATGTAGCAAAAAAAAAAAGGAAAAGCTGGATTCTCATGGCAGTGTTTAATTGTTGAATTAATCTGGAAATATGTCTTAAAATGTCTATGTTAAGTGAAATGGTTAAACGTCACTAATGCATAAGACAATCATATTACTTATTTTATTTTATTGTACTTTTAAACTTTAATTTGTTATGTATGAAAGCAGAATGCATTACATTTCATATTATACATAGAGAACACAAATTTTCATGTCTCTGGTTGTACACAAAGTAGAGTCACATCATTGTGTCTTCATACATGTACTTAGGGTAATGATGTCCATCTCATTCCACCATCTTTCCTACCCCTATGACCTATACCTTCCCCTTCCCCCACTTTGTCCTATCTAGAGTTCATCTAATTATCCCATGCGGCTCTCCCCAACCATATTATGAATCAGCATCCTTAAATCAGAGAAAACCTTCTGCATTTGATTTTGGGGGATTGGCTATCTTCACTTAGCATTATCTTCTCCAACTCCATCCATTTGCCTATAAATGCCATGATTCAATTTTTTTAATGCTGAATAATATTCCATTGTATATGTATATCACATTTTCTTTATCCATTCATCTATTAAAGGGCATATAGATTGGTTCTACAGTTTAGCTATTGTAAATTGTGCTGCTATAAACATTGATGTGGCTGTGTCCCTGTAGTATGCAATTTTTGAGTCCTTTGGGTATAGACTGAGGAGTGGGATAGCTGGGTCAAATGGTGGTTCCATTTCCACTTTTCCAAGGACTCTCCATACTGCTTTCTATATTGACTGCACCAATTTGCAGTCCCACCAGCAATGTATGAGTGTGCCTTTTCCCCCACATCCTTGCCAACACTTATTGTTGTTTGTATTCTTAAGAGCTGCCATTCTGAACTGAGTGAGATGAAATCTTAGAGTAGTTTTGATTTGCATTTCTCTAATTACTAGAGATGATGAACATTTTTTTCATATATTTGTTGACTGATCGTGTACCATCTTCTGAGAAGTGTCTGTTCAGTTCCTTGGTCCATTCATTGGTTGGGTTGTCTGTTTTACTGGTGTTAAGATTTTTGAGTTCTTTATATATCCTAGAGATGCGTGCTCTATCTGATGTGTGTGTTAAAAATTTGTTCCCAAATTGTAGTCTCCCTATTCACCTCACTGACTGTTTCTTTTGCTAAGAAGAAGCTTTTTAGTTTGAATCCATCCATTTATTGATTCTTGACTTTAACTCTTGCTCTATATGAGTCTTATTAAGGAAGTTGGGGCCTAAACCAACATAATGGAGATTTGGACCTACTTTTTCTTCTATTAGGCGCAGAGTCTCTGGTATAATTCCTAGGTCCTTGATCCACTTTTGAGTTGAGTTTTGTGCATGGTGAGAGATTTTGTTGCATATGGATTTCCAGTTTTTGCACCATTTGTTGAAGATCTATATTTTTTCCAATGTATGTTTTTGTCACCTTTGTCTAATATAGGATAACTGTAATTATGTGGGTTAGTCTTTGTGTCCTACTATTGACACAAAAATATGTCTACAAGTGTATTTTGGTGTCAATACTATGCTTTTTTTATTACTGTTGCTTTGTAGTATAATTTAAGGTCTGGTATAGTGATGCCTTCTGCTTCACTCATCTTGATAAGGATTATTATCAATTATTCCTATTCTTGATAAGGAATAGCTTTAGCTATTCTGGGTCTCTTAGTTTTCCACATGAATTTCATGATTACTTTTTCTATTTCTATGAGAAATGTCATGGAGTTTTGATTAGAATTGCATTAAATCTGTATAATGCTTTTGGTAATATGGTCATTTTGACAATATTAATTCTGCCTATCCAAGAATAAGGTAGAACTTTCTATCTTCTAAAGTCTTCTTTAATTTATTCCTTCAGCATTCTGCAGTTTTTATCACCAAGTAATTTTTGAGGCTATTGTGAAAGGGTAATTTTCCTCATTTTCATTTCAGAGGATTTATTATTGATATACAGAAATGCCTTTGATTTATGGGTGTTGATTTTATATCCTGCTACTTTGCTAAATTCCTTTACTAGTGCTAGAAGTTTTCTGGTGGAATTATTTGAGTCTTCTAGGTCTAGAATCATATCCTTGACAAATAGTGCTAATTTGAATTCTTCTTTTCCTATCCATATTCCTTTAATTTCTTTCATCTGTCTAATTGCTCTGGCCAGAATTTCAAGAACTATGTTAAATAGAAATGGTGAAAGAGGGCATCCCTGTCTTGTTCCATGTTTTAGAGGGAATGCTTTGAATTTTTCTCCATTCACAATGATATTGACCTGGGGCTTAACATAGATAACTTTTACAACGTTGTGATATGTCCCTATTATCCCTAGTTTTTCTGGTGTTTTGAACATAAAGGGTGCTATATTTTGTCAAATGTTGTTTTTTTTCTCTGTGTCTATTGAGATGATCATATGATTCTTATCTTTAAGTCTACTGATATGATGAATTACATTTATTGATTTCCATATGTTGAACCAACTTTGAATCTCTGGGACGAGCCCCACTTGATCATGGTGTACTATCTTTTTTATATGTTTTTGTATTCAATTTGCCAGGATTTTATTGAGAATTTTTGAATCTATGTTCAGCAGAGATGATCATCTGAAGTTTTTTTGCTTTGATGGATCTTTGCCTGATTTTGGAATCAGGGTGATTTTGGCCTCATAGAATGAGCTTGGAAGTGCTCCCTCTTTTTCTATTTCACAAAATAATTTGAAGAGTATTGGAATTAGTTCTTTTTTGAAGGTCTCGTGTCCATCTGGTTTTGGGCTTTTCTTGGTTGATAGGCTTCTGGTCGTGTTTTCTATTTCATTATTTGAAAATGATCTGTTTAAATTGTGTATATCATCATGATTTAATTTGGGCAAATCACATCACTCTAGAAAGTTGTCAATGTCCTTGATATTTTCTACTTTATTGGAGTACAAGTTTTCAAAATAATTTCTAATTATCTTCTGTATTTCTGTAGTGTCTGTTGTGATATTTCCTTTTTTATCATGTATGTTAGTGATTTGTGTTTTCTCTCTCCTTCTCTTCATTATCATGGCTAAGGGTTTGTCAATTTTATTTATTTTTTCAAAGAACCAACTTTATTTTTTCAATTTTTTTTGCTGTTGTTTCAATTTCATTAGTTTCAGCTCTGATTTTAATTATTTTCTGTCGTCTATTGTGTTTGGTGTTGATTTGTTTTTCTTTTACTAGGGCTTTGGGATGTTATGATAGGTCATTTATTTGTTGACTTTCTTCCTTTAAAAAATGAACTCCATGTAATGAACTTTCCTCTTAGTACTGCTTTCATATTGGCCCAGAGATTTTGATATGTGGCATCTGTGTTCTCATTTACCTCTAAGAATTTTTAAATCTCCTATTTGATGACTTTTGCAATCCATTGTGCATATTATTTAGTCACCAGGTGTTGAGGTAGCTTTTATTTTTTTATTTTATCAATAATTTCTAATTTCATTCCATTATGATCTGATAGAATTCAGGATAGTATCTCTACATTTTTATATTTGTTATGAGTTCTTTGTGGCATAATATATGGTCTATTTTAGAGAAGGATCCATGTGCTGCTTGGAAGAAAGTATATTCACTCCTTGAAGGTTGAAATATTCTATATATGTCAGTTATCTAAGTTATTGATTGTATTATTGAATTCTGTAGTTTCTTTGTTCCACTTTTGTTTGGAAGATCTATCCAGTGGTGAACAGGTGTGTTAATGTCAATCAGAATTATTGTGTTGTGGTCTATTTGACTCTTGAACTTGAGAAGAGTTTGTTTGATGAACTTAGATGGTCCATTGTTTGGGGCATACATATTTATTATAATTGTTATGTCCTTGTTGATGAATGGTTCCCTTAAGCAGTATGAAATATCCTTCTTTATCCCTTTTGATTAACTTTGGCTTGAAGTCTACTTTATTTGATATGAGAATGAAAACCCTTACTTGCTTCTACAGTCCATGTGAGTAGTATGATTTTTCCCAACCTTTCATCTTCAGTCTGTTGATGTCTTTTCATATGAGATGAGTTTTTGGAGGCAGCATATTTCTAGGTCTTTTTTTTAATCCAAACTGCCAGTCTATGTCTTTTGATTGGTGAGTTTAAGCCACTAACATTCAGAGCTATTATTGAGACATGATTTGTATTCCCAGACATTTTTGCTTATTTTTGGTATTTAACTTGACTTGGTGAATATAAGATATAAGATTCTTGATTGGCATCCATTTTCTTTCAGAGCTTGGTATATGTCATTCCAGGATATACTGGCTTTGAGGGTCTTGTTTGAAAACTCTGCTGAGTTATAAATGAGTCTCCCCATATATGTGATCTGGTTGTTCTGTCTTATGTCCTTTAAGATTCTATCCTTGTTCTGTATGATAAGCATTTTCATTATAATGTGTCTTGGTGTAGATCTGTTATACTTTTGTACATTCGGTGTCCTGTAAGCCTCTTGTGTATGATTTTCCAATTCATTCTTCATTTTGGGAAAATTTTATGATTTTATCTAATTAAAGATATTGTGCATTCTTTTGGTTTGAAACTCTGTGCCTTTCTCTATCCCAGTAATTCTTAGATTTAGCCTTTTGATGCTATTCCATAATTCTTGGATGTTCTGTTCATGGTTTCTTACCATCTTTGCTGTATGGTTAACTTTATTTTCCAGTTTGTATACTTTGTTTTTATTATCTGATGTTCTGTCTTCCAAGTGATCTGGTCTGTTGGTGAGGCTTTCTATTGAGTTTTTTATTTGGCTTATTGTTTCCTTCATTTCAAGGATTTCTATTTGGTTTTGACTTTTTTGCTTTGTTTTGTTTGGTTTGGTTCAGAATCTCTGTCTCTTTCTTGAAGGGATCTGTTGCTACCTGTTTTTGCTCCCTTATCCCTTTGTTGGTGTAATCAATGGTTGCCTATATTTGCTCTCTTATCTCTTTGTTGAAGTGATCACTTTTTGCCTGCATTTGAACATATTGGTCATTCTTTTATTCACAGATCATTTTAATTTTGAACATTCTGAACTCCTTCTCTGACATTTCATCAACTTCGCTGTCCATGGGTTCTGTTTTTATAGTACCCTGGTTTGTTTGGGGCACTTTCCTCCCTTGTTTTTTCATGTTGTCTAGCTGATTTTATTTCTGGCAGTGTGGATCTGAGGTATTACATTTTGTATGCTATAATCTTGTTGTGTCCACACAGATTATCTGTACCTCCCCTTTGTGTTGGGCTTTCAGCCCCTGCCAATGTCTCAGAATGGCTGCTCCTGAAAATATAGGTGGTGGCCTTAACAGCAGTGATGCCACAAGTAGACAGGCAATAGGTGTGGATGGGTGAATCCAGTCCATGTTATCAGAGAGGCCAATTTTGGGTGAGCTCAGGAAGTTGGAGATGATGCCCTGAGGGACTGAAGTGTTAATTACTTCAGAGGCTTTTTTCTATCCTTGTCAAGAACCTGCCCTGGCTCCAACCTATTGCTAAGGTAACCTGTCCCAGGAATTGCCCTTCCCTACAGGGAGCTATAAGGTTGTTAATTAATGTGTCCTGGGCTGCTCCATCCTGCCCTTCTCCCTTCAGCCCCCTTGTTTCCCACCTTTTGGCCATCCCACCAAGCATCCCTGGGCCTCGTCATGTACCCAGGAAGGAGAAAGATAAGGGGAAGAGGGCAGGAGAACAAAGGAAGCCTAGGACATATAAAAAGGACAGAACACCTACCTTCTTGGGATACCAGGATACCAGCTATGGCCCCCTTTTCCCTTCTGGGAGACGTATATGTTACCCTTTTAAAATGAGTCCTGCTTTGTATGTTTGTCTTGGCCTGCTTCTCTAATGTTCAACCTGTGAGGAAGCAGGACTTGTCACTGATAACTGGCGGTATCAGCAGGAGGTAACTCCAGATAGCAGTGGAGGTGCCCCAAGATGGATGCAAGGTCTTCAGAGATGGGGCTGAAAGGGTGGGACTTACACAGGCTTTGGGATGCCTGCTCTAAGATGGACCTGATTCTAAGCCTTATTTGTTGTCCCAAGATAGAGGCTACTGCATGGGGAGGGCTATGGGGATGGATGCAGTGTCTCAAGATGGAAATGGGTTATATTTGGGCTCCAAGGTGATGGTGGGCCTGGTTATGAAGCTGGGCCTGTTCTCCATTGCAGGTTGTCAGAGGGGCCTGAGCTCTGGGGGGTCTGAAGGTGGTGGGATGGACCCAGGCTTACCCTGGACCCTGGCTCCCACGTGGGTCAGCGAGGCAGATCTGGAAGACTATCATATTTATAACTGAAAACACTCCTGATTGATACACTGCACATCATGAAAGGGTGTTCAATAGCAAGCAATATTCAGAATCAAGTTCAAGAAGTGGTTATGGAAAAAGTGCAAGAGCCTATAAGCAGAAATATAGTTGTACACTGAGGAATATGCAGAGTAAAAAATTTTTTCAGACTCTAAAAATGTTTTTAATGTTGACCATTAAAGTTGCATATGACATACTTGCAGTGGTAGTTAAATCAGATGCTCTCACTATTTAAAAAAAAAACACTTAAAACAATCATATGTGAAGAAACTATATTCTCTTTAAGTTTAAAATTATTATTGTAATATTAGTCCACACCAGAATTTTCTTTAATGAGCAAACGACTTACAAAAAGGTCTTAAGTTTTCAAATAAACTGTTTAAGAGTTTAACAACACCTATATTCAGTGTGATTCCAATGTTTTTTAGTATGACTCAGATTTATATATATATATATATATGTGTGTACAAGAGTGTGTGTGTGTGTATATATGTATATATATATATATATTTATGACTTTTAATTATATATACATATTTGTAATTTTATGTATTTTTACATTTTGTTCACAATTTATCCTGGAAACTTTAAGTAAGGATCAGCTACTCATTGAATCGTGTGCTTGATAATTACTTACTTTATTTTTATTTCACAATTAAAATCAGCCATTCACTGAAAGTTGGTTTGGGATATAAACAATTTTTCTAAGGTTTATTCAATGTAGATAATCTTTCCTGTGTATGGTCAGTTAATATATTCACCTTATTTGGATTCTTTTCACTTTAATCAATTAAATCTTAAATTGATTAAAAATGGAAATCAATGGACCAAAATATACAACATTAATCTACCAAATCTAACATACATGTGCATGTTTTATTTGTACATACACAAAGATGAAGTTTTAGTAAAATACTCTATTTACAAAAGTATTACATAAATATCTTGATTAACTGAATAGATACTCATGATTTTAAATAAGTAATTTGAACAATGTAATATATCATATTCCCAAGTTAATATATGGCTGTAAAATTGTTAGCAAAATCCATTATTCCTAAACTTCATACAAATACCCTGGGTGCAACTAAAGAATAAAGAAATATTTTGAAAACAGAGTGTTGTATAAATCAACTGGCTCTGGTGATATTAAAATATGTTTAAAAATAACAAAATATAGCACATTAATCAATGTGTACAGGTGGGACAAGAAAATCAATAGACCAGAACTGATAGCTCAGACAAAGATCATGTTTCTATTTAATAAATGTAAGAAAAAATGCAGGTCAGTGGTCATGGATTGATTAATCAATAAAGTTTATGGGGACAATTGATTAAAAGTTTAGAGCAAAATCTATTTTGATTATGCCTTTGTTTTTACCAAAATTAATGAAGAAAAAACTCTTTCCTGACTTCTGGATGTGTAATGATTCCTTAAGCCTAAATTCACTATAATACATTTTGCTACCTAACTTATACCTTCATAAAAATATGAAAGTGGGCATTTATTGAACATTTACTACCTTCGAGACCTTGTACTAAGGATTTTCCTTGTATTTTCACTCCCAAACCCTTGTGTCTTATATGATTTTAGAAAGACAAATGCCCAGGCCCTCATCCAAAACAATAGAGGCCAAGTATGAGCCAGGCATTTCTGACTTCAGATCTTGCATCCTATTGTTCTGCAACTTGCTGTCCCAGTTTTGAAACACCAGCAATTTCAACTTAAAAACGAATAATACACATGCTTACTAAAATATATGTCATACATTAGATGAAACCCAACATATAGTAAGCATGTGATGCATCACCTTTATTGTTCCATCCTCCAAACCACAAAATCTAACTCCGAAGTAGAGGACTGTGAGTGTTAGTATGGGGAAAAAAAAAAAAAAAAAATATATATATATATATATATATATATATATATATATATATATAAAGAATTTGTTTTTACCTTGGGATGTAAGCAGTCCTAAGAGGATGGTTGTAAGGAAGAAAGGATAAAAACTTATGTAAACTAATAAACATTCATTCAGTCGATCACAAATATCATCACATATCTATTATGGATCAGTATTCAGCAATGCTTCTGCCTTTGAAACTTATTTTCTAGTAGGTTGTTGGTGTGAAAATAAAATTTTAAAAAATGCATACTACATAGCATCAGGTGTTAACAAATGCCATCTGGACATATCAGGAAAAGGGAAGAATGTGGATTGCAAATAGGTTTCCACTTTATACCATCTATTTAGTTCATCTATTTTGATGATCTAAACAGTGAGGTGCTGAGATGCTGTGAAAATATTCAAAGAAGAAATGTTCTAGGCTAAGGAAACATAAATGCAAAGATTTGGAAGAAAAAGTATATCTGATATGCTGAAATAATATCAAGAAAGTCATGTATATATGGGAGATTCAAGAGGGACAATGAGCAAGAAAGTATGCAGAACAACCACATATTTGTATAAATTCCAAATCAAAATATTATGTGCTCCATCATAACTATGATGGAGTTTGTATTTGAGCAAATGGCTCTCATGAGTCTGTTGAATCAAGCAGTCCTATATGCTCAAAAAAAGGATTCTTGGTGACTTCCAATAGCAGATTTTTTAGTAAAATACTTTCAGACTTATTTCTGAATATTGATATTTTGTCTCAATTCATAAATTTGCATGTATGATTTTTATGTTATTCAGGTTTTTTTTTTTCATTGTGACCAAAATACTGGACAAGAACTATTTAGTGGAGGTAAAAAAAATTTTAAAATCACAGTTCCAAAGATTTGGTCCATGGTGGGCCAAGTCCATGCCTTTGTGCCCAAGATGATACAGAACATCATGGCAGAAGTGTGTGTCAAAGAGCCCTGTTCACCTCCTGGTGGCCAGGAAACAGAGAAAGGGAAGGAGCCTGCATAGAAGATGAACCCTTCCAGGAAAAGTCCCCAGTAACCTTCCTCCTCCAGACACACCCACCTGCTTGTAGTGACCACCCAGTTAGTCCAGTCTGTTACAGCTCTCACAATGCAATCATTTCACTTCAAGACATTCCTGCACTCACACAGGAGCTTTGGGGAGACACCTCATATCCAAACCATAGCATCTATATTTTACCATTATGTTTATTTGGTTGTTATTTAGGGAGAAAATAAGATATGACTTTTTCTCTTCTTTCTTTTTTTATTTCTTCTTTCTTTCCTTTTTATTCTCTTAGCAAGTAGAAAGCCCATCTTAACATTTTATACTTTGGGTATATATAATAGAAAGAAGTCTTCACTTTTGATATTTGAAAGCTGATAACCTTCAGATCCCCACCTTTTCCCTTCTTCAAACATCTGAACAACTTAATGAGAAGGCCCCCAAATACTCTCCATTCTTTGGCACTGGTAAAAATTTGAAACAACAATATTCCTTCCAGATTCCCTGATCTTTCCCAGCCTAAACCCCTAACTATGTAAATCAATAAACCATTTCTCTTTGTTTAATAGTTAAAAAATATTATATTGGGCCTAATGGTCATTTTTTATCTTCCTTATTCCATTAGGACATTCCTTTCCAATTTCCTGAGTTTGTCTTATTCTTCTGTCCCGTACAAGTCTGCTGAATCATATCCTGGCATTAAGTATCAACTCCATCATGGCCTGCCTCACATTTCTTTTTAAATTCAGTCTCCATCTGTACTTGGATATATGATTGAATGTATATGTTCTTTCTTTCTTTCTTGTTGTTGTTGCTTTTTGCAGTACTAGGGATGGCACCCAGGGGTGCATTACCACTGAAGGGCATCCAAGCCCCTTAAATTTTTATTTTGAGTCAGGGTCTTACTAAAGTGTTAAAGCTGGCCTTGAACTTGTGATCCTTCTGCCTCAGCCTCCTGAGTCGGGATTACAGGCATGCACCACAGTGCCCTACTGAATATATGTTCTTAAGCTTGCTGTTTACTTTTCTTAGCCTTAGTCCTCCCTTAGAAAACTAGGAATGGAACCACCATTTGTCCCAGTATTCCCTCTCCTTGGTTTATTCTCAATGGACTAAAAATCAGCATACTATAGTGACACAGCCACATAATGTTTACAGCAGCTCAATTCACAATAGCTAGACGATGGAGTCAACCTAGGTGCCTTTTAACAGATGAACGGATAAAGAAAATGTGGTATGTATACACAATGGAATATTACTCAGCCATAAAAATAATTAAATTATGACACTTGCCAGTAAATGCATGGTACTGGAGAATATAATGCTAAGTGAAATATGCCAATCCCAGAGAAACCAAAGGAAGAATATTTTCTATGAAATGAGGATGTTAGTTCACAGTGGGGAAGGGTTGGAAAAAATATAAATCCATTTGATTATACAAATGAGAATGAAGGGAAGGGCAGGGTGATGGGAATACAAAAGATAGAATAAATTGGATATTATTATAATATGTACATATACGAATAAACACTAATGTAATTCTATATCACGTACAACCAGAAGAATGAGAAGTTATACTCCACGTATATATATTAAAATACATTCTACTATCATGTGTAACTAATAAGAACAAATAAAAATCTAATAAAAGCATTCTAAAAAATAGCAAATAAAGCTAAACAAGCTAAATAGCTATTAAATTATTTATTCAGATCATTTTCATTCATAATATGTTTTTGAATTAGGTTTTCAATATTATTGGGCTTCAATGATCCGAAGGTATAAATGTATGGTATAAACATCACATGCTTTGTTACTGAGTTAAAGCAGATCATATATTTTGATTGTTAACCGGATGGAGTGCTGAGGTCCTTTCATGAGAATCATGTAACCCAGCCATGTGTGTTTAAAAAAAAAATGGGAGACCTGGGCCAAGGGAGTCTCCTCTATTGAGAGCACATTCTCATTTGAGAATTAGTTATGCTCACTGCTGAGGCACAAATTGAAAATGATCCATTCCCTTTCAGGTGTAAAGTCCTGGTCTCCATCACTTATGAAGTATTCCTGAGCCCCCAGTTCAAATGAATGATCTCTTCCTCTGGAATTTGTGGCCCGCTCTGCAATCCCTGGCCTTTCTCTTCCTCCATGTTGAATGACAGGTCAGGAGACGCTGTGACACAGTGAAAAGCACAGGTCTGATGAGAACACCCAACCAACAGAACCATACATTCAAATAGCCCAAATTTCTTGCTCTTTTGTTTCTTTAAATTTCTGTCCTCTGATCACAGGATGTACAAGAAGCCCCACATAGGCACCAGGGAAAGAAACAATAAGTGTTTGTCAAAAATCTAGTAGTCTTCTGGCAAAAATCCTTGACAGAAATGGTTGGAATGGTGTCATATGGCTAATTTATATATCTGTGGACAAAAATCTGTCTCTTGTCTTTAATCAGATCACGGTAATGACATCTTTTATACATTTTTTTTTTTTTTGCTTTCCTAACACACAAATAGGACACTCTTGTGCTGCCTCACAAGTATATTCATTTGGAATATGAAACTGATTAAAAATGCAAAAACATCTCATCAACCTTAAAAATGCAAAAACACCTCATCACCCTTTAATGCCTTAGACTTACCATGTTTTGGATATGAAGTATCCTCCCAAATCCCTGTGTTAGTGCAGAAAAGTTCAGAGGTCAAACGATTAGATTATGAGAGCTCAAACCTCATCAGTGGGTAATCCATTTGATGAACTAATAATCTGAATAGCCTAACTGGGTGACGCCTAAGCAGATGGGGATGGCTGCAGGAGGTGGGTCCTTGAGGATTGGATCCTGCCCCCCTGACACTTTTATTTCTTCCTCTATTTCCAGGTCACATGAGGTGAGCAGTTGCTCCTCTTCCACACCCCTCACCTCAGCCCTGGAGCAGTGGGTCGGCAGACCTTTTGACTCTGAGACCATGAGCCCAAATAAAATTTCCCTCCTTCAAATTGTTCTAGTCAGACATGTTGATCACAATAAATTATTTGATGAAATGCTATATATATATATATATATATATATATATATATATATATATATTTGTGTGTGTATTTATATATATATATATATATAATTGATCAATTTTTAAAGATGGGATATCTATGAAAATACATAATTTTAAAGTATTTGAAGAGTGCAAAACAATAATTTATTTATATCCATGAGAAGACATAACCTGAGATAGTACATTCTGAGGATTAGAATTTGGATTTTATTTATGTAAATGGAGTAATGCAGAATATATACATGTTGGTTTACATATTTGTTTATTATTGTATGTTAATTACAACTCAATAAAGCTATTTAAAATACAACATTGTAACATAATACAGTGGAAAGTGACAAAAATCAGCTTCATGATAGAAGGAATAGTTATGAGAGATTGTTTTGGAAAGTGATGATGTTAAAATACACTTTAAACTAATTTTTACTTGAGTATAATTCCATAGAAAACATTTCTGTGTATTTCTAAACCAAACGTCATGCAAAATTATAAGAATATGCATTTAAACATAGAACATAATCACTAATTTCCCTTTGGTTCAGTCTAATGTTTATTTCTGTAATTATTATATACTAATATCTTTATCAATGTACACACACAAATCAACACAGATATGTATACACAGTCACATATACGTACATACATATTTAAATGGAAATTATTTGATGCATTTATGAGAAATTTATAGTTACAGTTGAAATCATCAAGAAAATGAGGGACCTTTGTTCATATCTACATCTTAAATGCATTGTATGCAAAAATCAACTTAGTAAAATGCAGGCAGAAATACTGTTCATCATCATTAATACTAAATTCTTGAATTCTTCTTAGACCTGCTATTTAGAATATCATAGGAATGTCCTACCTAAGCATGAACAGAATAGAGTTAAATTGCACCCACTAATTTCAATAAACAGGAAAGATGTCTCTCACATTTATTCATCTATTCATTTAGCAGAAAATAAAATATTCAAACATTATTGTGAATCAGACATCAACAGTAATGGGACAGAGGACATCTACATAGTCATTTAAGTCCACTGCACTGCAAAACGCTAAATCAAGATGTACCAAGTGCAATATTCATCTCCAACACAAAGGTTTAATCATTCCCTTAATAATTTCCTGGATATTTATCATAGAAGGTTAAAAGTTCACCAAAAATAGAAACTTCATAACAGTTCAATAGAATTCAAAATTGTTAATTCACATAACTGGAAACAATACCCACTGCTTCTAGTGACAGCATAATTGAGAATGTGCTGATGAGTTTCACTTTATAAATAAGTGAAGTTCCAATAATAGATAAGAGAGAAAAAAAATTCTGCTTTTACAACAGAGACAAATTTCCTACCTATTTGCTGACATCAGAAGCCTGTTAGTACTATTCTAAAGTATCAAGAAGTACAATTCTTGTGTTAAAGTCATTTCAGATTGTGCAACAGTGCTGCCTACTTCTTCGAAACATTCTTTCCTCAGTGTTCTATAATTTCCATTGCTGAGGTCTTTTGCCTCCTTGGTTAAGTTTATTTCTAGGTATATTTTGTAAGCCACTGTGAATGAAATTTTTTTTTTATTTATTTCCCAGTGGACTCATTATTGGTGTTTATCAAAGTTATTGATTTTTGTGTACTGACTTTGTTGAAAGTTTCAAATTAAGCCAAGAAGACAAAGTAGGAGAATGAGAACAGAGAGGGTAATTCATGAGATACTTGCACTATAGGTATACAGGAAAGCTCTATTTTTACTAATTTATGCAAACCATGAAAAATTGAAAATTTCATAATTATTGATGATTGTCAGAATAATTGACGATTTGAATAGAGTACTCCCACTGAAGCAATGGTTCTGAAACTGTTTCTTTTTGTCAGAGAAAACGGTTATCAAATGTTTGCATTAATGTTTATGAAGCATTGAGCACCAAGGTCAAGATGGAGTCCCATGTCCTGCTGTCTGGATAGAGTGAACATGCAATCTCCCGTGTGAACTGAGACATTTCAGAGTAAAGAGGGCAGCCTTTACTCAGTGATTATAGGTATGAAGCAGGAGTGCCTCAGGAATGCAGAGGTGCATGGTTTGTTTGCTTCCGATAGGTTTGAGTGTGTCCCACAAAGGTTCATGAGCTTTGAGCTTGGTCCTCAGTGTGGCAATGTGAGATGGTGAAATCTTTAAGAGGGTCTGTGGTGAAGTAACTGGGTTACAGGGTTTGCTGCCCTTGGAAGGAAGCAATGCTGGTCTCTCAGAACGAATTGGTTTGCATAAGAATGAGTTGCTATAAAAAAAGCAATCCCAACCCCTGAATCCCTCCCACTTCCTGTCTTGCTATGTGATTTCTTCAAAGTGGGCTCCCACCATTGTGATGTCATCCACCATGAATCCTTCACCAAATCCAAGCAGGAACCAGTGGCTTGCTCTTGAACTTCAGAACTCAAGAGTTCAATAAACTTCTTTCCTTTACAAATTGTCTGGTCTCAGGAATTTTATTACAGCAAAGGAAATGGATTAATACAAAGGTCCTGACATTATGAAGTTAAAGCCACTGTGGAAGTTTAATCATCAGTCAGAATGTTTTTATATAAATCAGGCCCTCTGTTTCACCAAAGTTCTTAGCACTCCCCATTCCCACCTTTTTGTTACTTGCCTGATCCATGTCTTGTCTTATACAAGAAAGAATATACATACAAAAATCAATCTCTTCAGATATAGAAACACTGGCAATCATCCTTTTTGTGTTTCATAAAAAGGATTCTCATTCTTCCCTTATAACCTCAGCTCAAAATCTTTTGTTTGTCCTCAGAGAAGCAGAATTGCAACTGACTTCATCATCAATGCAATTAATATGAATTTCAGTAATCTCTTTTATTGGGTATAATAAAAACCAAAACAGATCTATAGGTGGTATACAGTGAGAAACCCATAGAACAATGATTGATTGTCTTAATACTTCTGCCAAATTTCTACCATCTGACCTATATTGTCCTTTTAAGTGTGGTCTAATAAAATCCCACATTTTAAAAAATATATTCATCATAAAATAAATGGAATAGTAATAGCAAAGTAGCCAAATTAGAACATTTGTTTGATTCTGCATTGTTATGGCTGCTGTACTATCATAGACTGTCTCTTATTTTGGAGTACTTGAACATCAGCCAAAAACCACAAACATGAGAGTAATAAATTATCAAAATTAGAACTAACTGTTCTTTCAGGTGGTTGATTTAGTTTTTTTGTTTGTTTGTTTGTTTGTTTTCAAGAAGGAAGAGAAGAGCTGGGTTTTGTTGTTGCTGTTTGTCTGTGAAACGCTGAGATGAATTACCCACAACCTTATATAAACTGAAAGCTTGCACTGACCTGTTGAAATAGAAAAGCTTGTCACCATGGAAACAGAGGACAAGGAAAATGGGTTTTTGCTGCAGTTATAAATAAGGTGTAGAATCGGTGGACTTTTTCCTCTCTCAATCAGTGCTAAATACAAAACAGAAAATAAAAGACAGCATTTTCCTGTCTTTCCTGTTATAGAATGCACATCATAATTTGAATAAAAATCTTTCATAAGGCATACTGTGATGTACAAGGTGGGGGGAAGGGAATTGGAAGATGAGGAATGGCAAGGAGAAAAATGTAAACCTCATGCAATGCACTGTTACAAGAATTTATTTTTTCTGGGGAACAAGCTGTAATTACTCACCATTCTGTGTTGTATATTCAGAATGTGTACCTCCACAGAGGCAAGGTGAAAGAAGAGATCATCAAACCCTTTCAGACTGGTACGCTGTATCTTTGGTTCAGCCAGAGTGGGAAGGATATTAAGTGTTCTACATTTCAAACTACATCCATTTTTACTGTCTTCTAGAATCTGTAATTAATGCATTCTGATATGTAAATATTTTTAATGTGAACCTATACAGGCTTAATGACCATTGTGGTTAATTCTGTTGTTTCCTTCAAATCAGAATTTTCACCAAATCTTTAAAAAATTGGAACCCCCTGCACCCAACACTTGGTGGCACTACTACTTCATAAGGCCACTCTCTACAGAAGATTCTAAAGTCTTCTGTGATAGGTTGTGGACAGCACCTTGTTTGGCATTCCATGTAACCCCTCAGGTATAATGTTTTTACTATGCACAGGAAGACATTAATTAGTCTTTTTTTCTGGAATTCCTGAGCACCAGTGGTTCTGCATGTTCTCTAGAGTTACTACCGCTCTGCTAAATTAACATTGTATTTTCACCCTTTATTTTATGTAACAATTCCCTTTTTAATTTCATGTTTTTGGATAGCTGGTGTGGTTTCAGTCAACTGAATTCTGACTGATAAATATCATTACAGGAACTAAAATTTTGCTCTCCCTGTGCCCTACTGCTATAGCCAATGAAAATGAAGAATATTTTATAAGCAGTAATTCTTTTCAACTATTTAGGCATGGAAACTGGAGGAAAATCACTGTCCTATAAGAAATGTTGGATTGACACCCTTGAGTCTCCATAATCAGAGAGAACTCTCTGAGATGATGGAAATGACTTTAAATCTGCTGTTATGTAGCAATGAGCAGCATGTGGCTAAGGATCCTCACATTTAGGTAAAGCAATAGGAAAACTGAATTTCAAAAACCTAATGGTATTAACTTAAATTTCAGTAGTTAAAAATGGCTAGAACCCACCACATACAAATGCATACCCCTTACCTTATGCTGTGCATTGATCTAAGCTATTGCTCCAAGAGTTGACTGAAAGGATACAAATAAGAAAAGTATTGACATCACCCCATTCCCCATGTAGCACAAGAAAATCAGCCAGTCTCTCATGCAATAAATCAGATCATTTTCTATCCATCATCACCTAAAAAAGAGCTGAAGTGTTTTTTCTGTGTTTGGTGTGTGTGTGTGTGTGTGTGTGTGTGTATATACACATATATATACTGGTTAGGTTCACAGTCTAAAAATTTCTCCTTTTTAGTGTTCTTTATTTTTCACTTGCCTGAAAGTGAAGGGGGAAGAAGCACATTTCACATGAGTTGCTTTGATATAGTTCATTAAACTCCTTTACCTCAGCACCAGCTTCAACGACCTTGATCAAAGGGCAGAATTAAATTTCCACAATTAGTCATTTCTTATCCCACTGAATGTAAAACAATCTGAAAAGATGGATTTTATACTGTGAGCTGCAGCAAGGAAAGGGATGACTCAAAGATGAGGTTGGTCCCCAGAAACAAGGGAATATTGAAAAAGAAAAAGGAGTGTGAAGCCCACGGTTTTACTGGACCACCTGTAGCTTAGCACTAAGTATTCAGCTCTTAGCACTTTATTCCGTATGGGACTTAGCCAGTGTTATTAAATTTAATACTTTTTCCCTTACTTGAGGTTGGGCTCTCAGACAAAGGGGCTGATTGTTTTCATACCCTTATTCCCTCTGGTCCTTAGTATATCCCTCCATTCTTTTCCTGTTGGAAATAAAGTGAATAGCGGAATTCAGCAGTCCTCTATGGGAATTCCTCTATTACAGAGACAATGCTGATAATGACCTTCTAATAGTGACAATGCCATTACTCTACTGACAATTATGGATGTGAAGAATTACTGCCAGTCCTGTAAGTAATCCATTCTGGGTTCTAAATTTAAGCAACTATATGTTGTGATAAGAAATACCATGGCATACCAAGAGTGAGCCTACTGGTAACTTTGGATCATTTTTAAACCTTATTCTACAGTTCTATTACTTACATGTGTATAAAAAATATCCGAAATGATTTGTGTTTTTCACTCCTCTGCTTCCTGTTGCCTTCAGCTGGTCAAAATCTGTGCTCGATTCCTACAGACCATATGCCAAGACTACTCCCCCACTTCTCTCATAACAATTTTCTTTTTTCTCTTCCAATCTTCTATAAATAATCACTTGCATTTGTAATCCTTTTTTTTTTTTTTGGTCCAAAATAGGTACAGGATGGACTTGACAGTCACTCCACATCTTCACAATTATTCCTCTATTTGTATTAATATTTCCACCAATCACTTCTTGTTTTTATCATTTCTCCATATGTATCTCAGGATCACCAAATTTGAACTTAGGTGAACTTGTAGAGCCACCAGTTAAGTACTCCTTTACATGGGATCAGTTGACTTCCCGATAATTAAAGCAAAATTTTAGTTCCTGTAATGATATTTATCAGTCAGAATTCAGTTGACTGAAACCACACCAGCTATCCAAAAACATGAAATTAACAAAGGGAATTGTTACCTAAAATAAAGGGTGAAAATACAATGTTAATTTAGCCGAGCGGTAGTAAACTGTAGAGAACATGTAGAACCACTGGTGCTCAGGAATTCCAGAAAAAAAAATAGCAAATACTTAGAAACTTAAAGGAGGGGCCCTGGGAGCTGAAACTGTTATCTCCTGGGAGAGACTGTTCTGATGTTCGTGGGTAGGAGCCAAATGAGGCCAGTTGAGCCAGTGTTGGAAAAATCACTAACAGGATTCAGCTGCTGCCAGGCAGAGACAACATAGTGATGCTCTGGGATCCGCAACTAGAAGGGAAGGCCACAGGAGGCAGACGGGAAGCAGACAGGAAGGAACATAGCTCTTCATCCTCCTTCCACCTGCAGCCTCCCTCTGAGAGCCAAACAGGAAAACAAGACGGGTGTCAGGGCAGAAATTCAGTGGTCTGAATTCAGCTCCACAATTGCAGCAGAATGCAGAAGGGTGGGCTTTAAACTAAGGGACAGTGACTTAATAATTGGCATAGGGTATGTATAGTTTTCCAGGGAGGTCATCCATATTTTTATTAACTTCCTTAGGGATATGAGACCTGAAACAATTGAGAATCTTTGCGTAGAATGAAGATACAAAGACTCTATCATAGCAAGCCTGGGGTCCTTTCATTATGTTCTATAGTTGCTTCCATTCTTTGATGAGTTGCATTCTCACTAACAGGAAAGCATCTTGCTGTCAATTTCAAAATACTATAATCCTAAGAATGCATTGAGTATTAGGATGAGAATGTGGTATTCCAAACAAACAACAAAAACAAACAAAAAAGGCAAACAAAGCAAATCTTGCTCACAAATCTAATTTGATTTCTATGTCAAGAATAGCCATACAGTTTCCAAAGCCAAATCACTAATTTCATTATAACAAAGTCTACAACTTGTCTTTTGCACTCAAGAATTATTTGGGGAATTATTTGGGGAATTATTTTGGGGAATTGAATCTATGTATGGCACAAGATAGCTGGACATATTAAAATAAAGTTTAAGTTAGTAATTTAAAAATGATCTGATATTTCCCACCCAATAATTGTTTGTAAACATTCCTTTGGAATTATTGTTGTTACTCATTCTTTTTAAATTTTTTTTTAGATGTAGATGGACACAATATATTTATTTATTTATTTATTATGTGGTGCTGAAGATCAAACCCTGTACCTCACACATGCAAGGCTAGTGCTCTGCCACTGAGCCACAAACCCAGTCCTGTTGTTACTCATTCTTAACCATCCACTTGGGAATGTTGGAAATTCAGAATTTGTCCTGGGGAAAAAAGGAAAAGAATCAAGAGTCAATGTTAGGATTGTTCAATTGTTTGATGATGTATCCTATTAATGTTCAAGATGGCATAGCAAGGTCCAACAAATCATGTGTAGCAAATCCATACTTGACATTCAAATGGGACCAATATAGTATGGTGGGGTGTTAAACAGACATTTCTAGAAATAGAAATCCTCAGCAAGCTGCATGTGTGTTATGCTTTGGAATGATCTCACCACAGACAGATGCTGAGAGCTGCAGGCACAGGGCTGCCATTAAGGAGGGAGCTGGCAAGAGTCAGAAAGTCTCTTTGGACTCAAGTGTGTGGAGGTTTCATCATAGCAGGTTTCCACTCCCGAGGTAGGAGCTGCAGAAGGTGAAAACCAAAGCAGAGATAAGGTCACCTAAACCAAAATAACTCAAAATGAATTTAAGCAAAAATAACTTAGCTTGTATATTGCTGCCCAAAGCATTGGATTTTGGCACAACAAAGTTAACTTATCCACCACTGGTGAGGAAGGGTATTTGGTTCATAAATTAGACAGAGCTACAGGCAAGGATAACCAGAAGTGGGGGAAGAATAGACTCATGTGCATAACCTCAGATACATAGCAGGTAACAATCATCAACAGATCAGAATGTAACAGATAGCATCTCACTAGCAGTTTACAGAGTGCATCACACTGGAGATTGGAATTAGAGTGTAACTTAGTTTTGTTGCATTATGCTAGCTTCTCTGAGAACATGCCCTTACCTCACAGGAGGACTAACTCCACATGGACATCGTTTTCATCTCTTATGCCTGAACCTTAAGCAATCTTCATGTTGTAGATACAGTGCATATATTTGTTTGCCATGGCAATCTCACTTTCAAGATCGTAAAAAGCCCCAAGGCAGGGCATATGCTTCCTGTATCTTGGAATCCTCATTACCTGGCACTCAGCCTGGTACACAGCAGGCATCTATACAGTTGGGTGAATTTGTTGAATTTCAATCTGTTTTCAAAACAGATTCAATTGAATCAAACAAGGGAAAATGTCCACTTGATCCCAGTAATGTCCTGTCACCAAGACAGTAGATCCATCTTACCAAACACTATATTTTTAGTCTTGTAAATCTCTGAAAAGCAATCCACTTTCCACACCCTGAAATTCTAACTTCTATTTCTTTATCTATACATTTGTGTACATACCCATATGGGTACAAAGTAGACACATATTATACAAATGCATTTTTAAACACACATATTTATGTATTTTATGTATAGTTAAATTAACATTTTAATAAGTTGTTTTTTCTAAAATTTCCAAGATTTGTCTCATCTGTCTGTTTAACACATGAACTTTGTATTCAAATTGGTGTTTAAGAATTTAAAAAGTAAAGAGGCAGCAATTATCATAGGGAATTAAACAAATGTAAGGGCAACATTTTATTGCATTCTCAACCCAGAAGATGATACATCTTGTTCAACTTTGTATCCACTTGTAAATGCTATTGACAACAGTATTACTAAAGATTCAGTAAATTAGTAAGTGATGGGATAGCATGTTAATAAAAATAGTACTTTAAAAGTAAAATGTCAAATAGGTTGAGAATAAAAATAAAAATTCATGAATAATGGCAATAGATTTGGCATTTATCTGATTCTAATTCTTAAAGAAGAAAAATTGAATAAATTACATATTGATGATTCCTTTTGAAAATGCTATCTTCAACAATCTTCATTATGAACAGCTGCCTGGACACCAAATATTCATTGATCCAGGGGGTACTGATGGACCATCTGTCATACAGCTTGTTAGGGTCTGAAAACAAGGTAGTAACTAACTCAGTTACCCCTGCACTAACTGAACCTATATTTTAAAAGTGTTAATATGCAATGAATAAATTAGCTTCACATAAAGTTTTGAAAATTATAGGCACTATGAAGGAAATAAACGTTAGGCCCAGGGAGCAGCACAAGATCCATGGTAGGAAAGAACTGAGGAGTATATGGCAAGCCTTGTATCTGAAACTTAGAGGGAAAAACACAAGGCCTTTGGGGGTGAGGTTGGAGAGCAAATGAAACTAAAACATGTGAAAATGGGCTTTGGATTTTATTCTAATGGGAAGCCAAGTGGAACTTGCCCACAATTACATAATATGACCTGATGGATATTTAAAGGGGGACTCTAAACCTTTATGCACAATAGATTATGGGAAGATGAGGTGTAGCTAAGGGGACCACATAAAAGACTATTTTAGTCCAGGTGCAATGGAGCAGCCTGCAATCCCAGCAACTCACAAGGGTAAAGAGGGAGAATAACCAAGTTCAAGACCAGCCTTGGCAATTTAGTGAGACCCTGTCTCAAAATAAAATTTAAAAATATTAAAGAACTGAGGTGTAGCTCAGTGGTATATCACCCCTTGGTTCTAGTCTCATTGTGGGGAGGGGAAGAAAGGAAGGAAGGAAGGAAGAAAGGAAGGAAGGAAGGAAGGAAGGAAGGAAGGGAGGAAGGGAGGGAGGGAGGGAGGGAAGGAGGGAGGAAGAGACTACTTCAGAAGTCCTGGAGAAGATGATTTGACTTTCAACAATAATCTGGCAGTGGATATAGAAGTGTCCCGGCAAAGCAGAAAGTTGAAACTCTAAACCTCCATTCTTATGTTCCTACAAAAGAAAACTTAAAATTGGACACGAAAAGCCATGCAAGAGAACTTTATTATAAGTGAAGTAAAGAGGAAATTAGATGATAATAAAGTAAAATCAAAGTGAGGCTCAAGCAAAGTGCTCTCTGAGAGAGAGTAGGTGGTCTATGAGCAGAGAAGACAAAGGAGACAAGACTGTCTCCAAATTTATTACTGTTTGATGTTTACCAGGAGAACTGGGGACCATCTTCTGTACTCTTTGCCAATCAGGTGTTCAACTCCTCCTTCACTTCAGGCAGTGGAGTTGTTGACCTTAGTTGGTCCTCTCCAGGACTGTCATGGGGGCCATCTTATTTAGGGGGCTTCATCTACAATTCAATCCCAAGTTAATGTGGGCACTGAGGTCAATAGCTGCTCAGAAGTTACCTTTTAGTGTGCTTCCACTACTAAAGGAATCTTCCTTCCCAGACAGATGGAGACACTTAGAGCTAAAATTCCTAAATTCATATCAACCTCAGTGGACCCTGTCAAGAGTTAGTCCCGTTAATCCTTTCCTCTTGACATAATTTCCAACTAGCTCCCTTGCTTTTGCTTACTTTCTACAGATTAACTGCCACCATTTGATTTCTCATCCACTCTAAATAGTTTTAAAAGGACCCTGAAGCAATTTAAAGACTACTTGGTGTCCTTACCATGCATTTCCCTGCTCATTGCTATCTACTACCTAATCTAACCAAAGTAACTTGTGTAACTGAGCATATTTTGGAAGTGGAACTATTAAGTAGTTAAATTGGTGTACATTTAAAAGAATAAAAGAAAATCCAGGATGTCTTGAATTTTGACTTACGTAGTTGGGTAAGATGGTGAAATCTGCAAGATAAATAGACTTGAGTGTTCATTAAATAAAGTGGAGATATTACATGAGAAGTTGAGCATAAAAGTCAGGAGTGTTGAAGTCTGAGTTTAGACACAAATTTAAGACTTTTGTCACATCAAAATATGGGTAAGAGGATACATATAAAAGAGGCTGCTGTCCTAAACCCAGCTTTGAAATAGAAGCCAAGAAGTGCAAGATACACCATCATGGAATTTGAGAAGATCATTGAACTAGCAGTTAAAACATAGAGAAAATAGGTTGCTAAATAAACCTAGAAATGGTGGGGTTTTTAAAATTTATTCATTTATTAGTCCTAATCAGCTATACATAATGCTAGAAAGCTCCTTGAATCATTGTACACAAATGGAGCAGAATTTTTCACTTCTCTCATTGTGTATGAAGTAGAGTCACATCATTCGTTCAATCATACAGTTACCTAGGGTAATGATGTCAATCTCATTCCACTGTCTTTCCTACTCCTTTGCCCCCTGCCCTCCACCTTTGCCCCATCCAAAATTCCTCCACTTAACTCATGAACTCCCCTTCCCCATATGGATTAGCATCCACTTATCAAAAGAAAAAAAAAAAACATTCAGCCCCTGGTTTTTTGAGACTGGTTTATTTTGCTTAGCATGATATTCTCCAACTCCATCCATTTACCTGCAAATGCCATAATTTTATTCTCTTTTAAGGCTGAATAATATTTCATTATGTATGTGTGCCACAGTTTCTTTATCCATTCATCTATTGAAAGGTATCTAGTTTGCTTCCACAGTTTAACAATTGCGAATTGTGGTGCTATAAACATTGAAGTGGCTGCATTTCTGTATTATGCTGTTTTTAAGTCTTTAGGGTATAGACCAAGGAGTGGGATAGCTGGGTAAATGGTAGTTCTATTCCAAGTTTTCTAAGGAAGCTCCATACTGTTTTCCATATTGGCTGCACCAATTTGCAGTTCCCCCAGCAATGTATGAGTGTGCCTTTCCCCCCACATCCTCGCCAACACTTATTGTTGCTTGTATTCTTGATAACTGCCATTCTGACTATAGTGAGATGAAATCTCAGAGTAGTTTTGATTCTCATTTCTCTAATTACTAGACATGTTGAATATTTTTTCATGTATTTGTCAACTGATTCTATTTCTTCTTCTGAGAAGTGTCTTTTCAGCTCCTTAGCCCATTTATTGATTGGGTTATTTGTTTTTGTGGTGTTTAGTTTTGTTGAGTTCTTTATATATCCTAGAGATTGTGCTCAATCTGATATGCTCCCAAAATATAGGCTCTCTCTTCACCTCATTGATTGTTTATAGGAATGGTGTTTTTAGAAGAACAAAGGTTGAGATGAAGGCAAGTGATAAACTCAAATGAGCACAAGGTAGACCCACCAGTATTGGGATCTCTGAGTCAAACGATCTTCAAATGATAACATTTATGGCAGGACAAGAGGAAGAGGCTGGGCTTTGCGGGTTGAAGAGGTCAGGGAAGGAAGTGGGAACTCCAAGTGTAAAAGTTTGTTCTGAGAATGTTTGGGGCACATGAAGTGGAGTTGGGTGAGGGATGGACAGGAACACAAGGTAGAGAGCTGGAGGTTGCTCACCATGAAGTGTCCTGTGCTGACCCTGCTTGTGGCTCACACTTCAACTTCCAGGCTATAATTTTCAATATCTGCCCCACCTTTCTCTAAAATATTGTGTCAGGTACCTTTCTGCCTCTTTAAATATGCAGTTTTACTTCTGGATGGCATCATGAAATACTCTCCCAGCTCCTATTTGATAGCCCTATTCCAAAAGTCAACTCTCATCTCCGTGCACCATGAATGCCTGTCTCTGATTTCATTCAGTACCAAACACCTACTAAGCCCTGAACCACTTACTATTTAATCCTTTTAAAGGTTAAAGGCTAAGAAAAAATTTCCAAATCTGTGAGAAAAAAATATGTATATCTCTCTTTGAAAGAATAAGGGGGAGAGGATTGAGACATCTACTTACATCCAAGGGAAAATAAATAAATAAATAAACACACACACACACACACACACACGCATGTCCTTCCAGAAATGTTATCATTTGAAGATCATTCAGTGCCCCCAAAGAAACTTTGTAGAAGCAAAACACTCGATTTCAAAAACTAACAGGACCTTTTTCTCTCCTTTATTACTTACTGAGGATTTCCTGGGTTGAAGGGGAAAGAGAGAAAGAAAATGAGAAAAAGCTTTAACCACCTTCATTTTGGAAATTCCAATTCATTTCACCATCCAGAGGAGGTAGAATACAGAAGGAGAGAGTTGCCTCAGTATGAGGTGGTGAACAGAAAATGTGAGAAGACATTTGTAGCAAAAAAATACATGTTGAACCCAGTCCTTGTGCTGTGGACTACAAAAGTAGTTTACTTCTGAAAATAATATAAACCAGATTTCTTTACCCATCTATAACCAAGATTACTAGAAAAACTTGCTCTCTTATCAAATAATCAGGCCATGGTAAGTCCAGTGTGAAAGAAGAAAGACACCCTCCTGTGTGCTGGTCATGTCCTCAGACTTTACCAACCATTCTGGTCAACTCATTCAATATGCTGTAATTTTCTAGGGACTTATCTTTCCTAAATAGAATATAAACTCATGGTCAAGAGAATATTATGTATTATTGGCTCATGTAATTATGTTTCTGCATATTTTTATTTTTATAGATTTTTTGTAAATTGGTAGGGTCTACCAAGAGATTTGAAAGTCATAAATTTAATTGCTACATGTTTGACAACAAGAAGGACAGAGTCATTGGTCCGGAATAATTTCCAACATAAGGCAGAGTGATTTAAGCTAGATTTAGTCAAGGGTCTAGAGTGTGGTTAATTCCCTGTAACACCCTGAGAAGCAAGTTCTTTATCTCTGTAAGTAGAAACCAAATCATTTAGTAGATAAATATGGACCCAGGGATGGACTGAAATGCTCTCAGGAGCAGGTTGGATCTCCGGAGTAAGAAATACATAAAAAAAATCTGAGCTGTTATAATGTCCTTCCCAATTGTGTTCATCACCTCATTCTGAGTAAGTTAACCTAGTTGAATTAAGACTGGATAATTCAGATACACAGTTACAGTTAGTCTATCAATCAATTGAACACACTTAAAAGTGAGATTTAGAAAAGATTTTTTACAGTAGTAATTTCTGGAGATGTTGAACAGTCAATGAAATAACAAGGTTACACTGGAAGCGGTAGTAAGTGCCTATAATCCCCGCAGCTCAGGAGGCTGAGACAGGAGTATCACATGATCAAAAGCCAGCCTCAGCAATCTAGCCAGGTCCTCTAAGCAATTTAGCAAAAACTTGTATCAAAATGAAAAATAAAAATAATGAGCTGTGAATGTGGCTCAGTGGTTACAGTGCTTAATCACACCTGGGTTTAATCCCTGGTAGCAAAAAGAAAAGAAAAACCAAGACTATGAATTTTTTTAAAAAAATGATGGGAATGGACTTTACATGTGTGTTCATACTGCACATGGTCTCAGAAAAAAAATCCTCTGCCAAAGGAGGTGACCCTCTAAGAATTCATCCTCCCTGCAGTATTTCATAGCAACAACCATCTTACCAATAACAATTATGATGGTATTGCTCAGTTATCCAGCCATGAGACCTCCATTTTTGCCAAGAAATTGGAAGGAAAACATGAAAAATTGGTTGGATAATTTTAACTGCCTTAGCCTGGAAGGGACACACGTATCTTCTTGCTTTTCTCTGGAAAGAATTAGCATGTGACCTTACCTCCCTGTGAGGAGTCTAGAAGTGTACTTTCTTATTCATTACATAGCCAATGTGAAAAGAAGAACTGATATTGGTGAGACTTGTAAATGTCTGCTGCACCTGACAGAAATGACCTGTGATTCTATGATGGCAACCTAGTATATGCAACTAATCAGTTAATTAATCTAGTTTATTAAATAATCTATTGCAGAAGCATGCTTGCCACCATGCAATGAGTTTTGAAATAACATTCTAGGAATGATTGCATCTATTCTCTCCCGAGTATGGAATCATGAGGATTTGTCTCCCTGCTTGCTTCAGTTGCTGCCCTAGGTTTCTCTATTCATCCATCTTCACCCCTAATGCCATCTTATTTTGGCAGTATATACCCCAGATCAAAGCCAATACTCTACTTTTTTGATCAGATGACTTGCTCTTCAAAATTTGAAGTCAGACTGCCTGATTTTAACCCTGGAATCAATGACTACTGGGTATGAGGCCTTGGGAAGCTGCCCAATACTTCACTGATAAAAGTTCCTCATTTGTAAAATTCATTCATCATATTCACCTTGAGAGTGGTTGAGAGAATTAGGTAAAAAAAAATAAATGTGAACCTTAACTATATAAAAATTTCCTTTGTATTATTTACCTTACCTTAAAATGTCTTCCACCTTGGTATACTAACGGAAAAGTGGTTTCTCAGTAAAGTTGTGAGAATTGTTTTTAAGGTCTTTTTCCATTTCCTTTTATACCACAAGTATAAATGTGGAAAGTATTCTGCTAGTCTTCCTTTTTCTCCTTCAAACAGTTATTTTTCCTTCCTCCTCCCCCTCCCCCTCCCCCTCCCCTCCCCCTCCCCCTCCCCCTCCTCCTCCTCCTCCATTAAAATAAAAAAAAACTCTTTTTCTTTGAGCTATGTGCTTTAAGAATACTATTCTTGTTCCTTAATCCCTTTATCTAAATTCATGCCAACACCCTTGCAGGAAAGACTCTAACTTATGACTGCAAGTCTCATTTGGTGACAATGACATCCATTTGGTGACTCTTCATCATTTACCTGTTCTCGGCCCTATACCTCTGGATGTCATATAACTTACTTTCATGCAGTCAGAGTCTGTGCTCATACATGCATACATACCTAAAAGTGTCTTAATTTAGAATACCCCAATCCTCACCTTTTATTTTTCCAACTCACTTATTCATAAATCTGCCTGCCAGCAATGCTTCCACTTCACCAAGACATCCAATCAATTGATCCAACCACATTGTTATTATCACTAGCCTTACCCCATCTTCACATCTCTTCTTGCAAAAGAGCATTTATTATTTGCTCAATAATTGCAATTGCCACAGTGAAGAATCCTTAAATTCCTTTCCTCTGTCTTTGTTCTTTATACTCCAGTGTGGGGGACAGGGATTGATACTTGATGGGCCTATTTACTTTTCCCTTTACTTTATAAGAATTTCTAAATAAAATCATACAACCAACTGAGAAATTTTACTTTAAATCTTTAATGAAAAATATAACGAGTTTAAACATCATGTGGAAATGATCTGTTGCTGTTTACTCTCATTTTTCTCTTCCCTTGCTAAATGGTACATCTACCACCACCACCACCACCTACCACCACCACCTGTAATCACCCTCAGGTTGCAACCTGATGTATCTCCAGTCTCCACTTACAGCAATACATGTCCCTTCTGTCAAGCTTGGTCACTTGACGCCCCAACCCTCTAGGTCCCATCTTGAGTAATTTTCTCAGTGACTATACTCTTCCCGTTCACTCTTTTCTTATCTTCATTATTAATCTCCTTCTTTCTGGATTATTCATATTGGAACACAAATTGCTCTATTATGTCCTCTCCTGAACATCCTTCTCATGATCCCATTTCTTCCCTCCAGCGTATTTTGCATTTCAAAACTGTTCTGTGGGAAAGCGTTGTCGATAAGTAAATCTCCAATTTCTCCTTCATCATTTATATTTAGATTTCAATCTGCTAGTTACACAAACCCATACAATCCAAGGATATGCAAGATTTCTAGGTGACTCCTGTTCCACATCCATTTTCCATTACTGCTCCTTTGATTCTGTTAGCTCTGCCCCAAACCTCCTCTGCTCTTGGCTTTTGGAATGCCACCCCTTTCTAATTTCCTTTGCCATATTCTGCCTTTCTCAGCATTCTTCAGTAGTTGCCTACTTCAGATCCAACATCTACATTTTGGTATTCCTCAGCATTTGGTCTTATGCCTGCTTATCATTTCTTGCACAGTCTCTCCTCGGTGTCCCCATTCATTCACATGACTCAGCTATCATACACATGCTCATGACACTTAAACTTAGTATATGCAACCCAGTAATTTCACTAAAATTCAGATTCATATACCCAATGATACTTTTGTCATGTCTACCAAACCATTTTATATATTCACCTTCATGTCCAAAATAGAATCTTTAATTTCCCACCAAAATCTTAATAATTCTAATACTCCTATTAATAAATCATTTTTTCCTACAAAATGGATATAAAATATACCTATCCAGGGAGGTACTGAAACCATAAGGCTGTACCATCTTGTTTCTGTTTCCCTTCCTCTAAAATCCCCCCTATGAGCAAAGCCTAGCCATACTTTCTGAATGGCATATCTTGTTCTCACTTTTTTCCCAGCTTCACTGTCACCAAAACCAGCCCAGAATCTCACCTCTCCCCAGCTCTATGATAGTTTCTTTCTTAGGATATATTGTTCCCCTCTCAGTGCCTTCTAATCCAATATGAATGTGGGGATCTGCATGTGTATCAGATCTTACTACTAATATTTAATGATCTCCTTTAATTTGTTAGTTGCCACAGGATAAAATGAAGAGCACCTCCTGCTCTCTCTGGCTCTACTTAAATGAGCCCCAGTTTATGCCCCATCCAATGTGGTAACATGACCTAGCAAGCTCATTTCACTGGCCTTTTATCAGCCCTGTATCCATGGTCAAGCATTCCAAACTCAGGGATTCTGCTTAAACCATTTCCCCCCAGGTTTCAATTTAGATGTCCCATCCTTAGAGGCAACAAGGCAAATCAATTGGCATGTTGCTTGGCATCCACATAATGATTCTGTGAAGTGATCAGTTCCATGACCTTAGTTAAGATTCTTTTCTGTTTTTAGCATATCCATCCATTGACTTTGTAGCTTTATACTTAATAACTCAACCATGCTTCTTGATAGAAATTGTGAAAAACCCCTGCCTGGGCATCTTTAGGAAATATAATAATTTTAAGGCTTATTGTCAACATGAGTGCAGACAGAATTCAGATAAGGCAATTCCAGGTGAATTTATATAATAATGATCTAGACCATTATCAGGTGACTGCCTTTTCCCCAAAAGCATAGTATGGACAGATCTCTTGAAACATAACTCAAAATATATCAATATTTTATATTGTTAGTTATTTGGTATGTGACTAAAAAGCGCAGAAGAAAAATATGTAGCCAATAATGCTCTGCGAGGTCATGGCAAAATTAAATCTACCTCAACAAATTTGGATGCTAAAACAAAGAAAAGGAATCTCCTTTGACATGAACTCATTCAAAAGCTATTTTGGGGGAAGTAAATTAAAAATGAACTTACAGTGTATTTCAAGTCTGGAGAGGTGTGTGCAAGGTGAGAGAATATCCTTGTTAATACAAAACATACCTTCAACATATCGAATCTTACAAAAGAGCATGAGAGCTCCCAAGTCAGGGCATTTGTTTGAATGAGGACTTGTTCTATCTTTTAATTTCTGATGTTCCATCTTTAAAAGCAGCAGCAGATAACGTGAACAAAGACTGCTACCGAAGGAAAGCAGTGCTCATGATTCACACACTCGATTTAGTGGTAAAGGAAGAGAATAGACAGTGAGTCAGTAATTTTGACAGAGATGCCAACAACAACTCATGGCATAAAAAGGAAATGGGGTAGGGAAGAAACTGACAATGTAACAGAAACATCAGACAAGCTCTCATCCCAGTGTTCCTGCAAGAGAAACAGACTTAATTTGATTATGATATTTTAGAGAAACTCTTCAGGCAAAAAAAAAAAAAAAAAAACTGGAGGGTTTTTTGATGGATGTTTTTAAATCACTACATGATGAAGCAGGTTCCCAAAATAATGTAATTATTAAAATGATAGCTAAGGCGCCATGAGGTTAAACATAATTATGCCACAGCCAGTTTCCTACCACTGACCTCTGCTCACGCATTAGTTAGCTTCTCCAGTAGCTCATATTTTTGTTAACACAAAAATGTTGCATGAATGGTTTTCTGGAGTGACAGCATCACATGTTACATTGTACTAACAGCAGATATTTCAGACAATAAGCACAGTGTGGGAAAAGCCAGCTAGGGCAGTAGGGAAAAGTGGTAAGTAAGTGAAAGAGAGAAGGAGAGTTGAATAAAAATTAACCCAGCAGGAGATATTTAATTTTTTTTAATGTAAAACCGAGCAACACAGATGAGCTGAGAATCAGAATGAAGATATTTTACTACTCTTTCATAATGAACACTGATAACAAGCTATGGCTTGCAATACATGTAATTCTATTAAAATAAACAATTTTTATTACTTCGGGCATTTATTTCTGGTGCTAGCATGAGACACAGAGGCACATCAAGTCTTGTTTTGCTTAGTTTTTGACTTTGTGTCATTAAACATTAAGGGTTAGATGTTACTCAGATGAGATCTACAGCGTTTAGCGAGTAAATGGATTTTACAGAGGAAACCACATCCCTAGCATACCTTCCTGAAATGGCATCTTAATAAATGTAGATTTCATCTGAATTGTAACTAATTACATGAGGATTTAGTGCTTAGCAAAATGTTAAAATCCCAATTGAAAAACCCTGGAAGGACTTTAATACAATAGCAAAATTGGTATTAAATTTTTCCTGTGTCTTTACTGAATATTCCCTTGAACAGTTAGTTTTCTTGCACAATGGATGCCTAGAAGTGTGAGCCCGTGATATAGACTCAGATCCGGCTCCTTTTGGTTACCAAGGAAACCATTTCTTAGACATTCACATAAATAAACTGTAGACAGTGGGAGGAAACACCATAAATATAGAAATTGCTTCACTTGATATTTTATTGCTAAGAGAAAAACTCTCCCTATGGCCATGTGTGCATTAAAAACTATAGATACACGAGACTAATATATTGTACACGACATATGTAAGTTAGGAAATTACTGCTTTTGCTTAGAATGAGTGAATTAATAGAAAGAAGCTTACTAAATTTGCCAAAGTTCTCTAAGTCTTAGAGAAGAGCACCGGGAAAGCCTATTTTCATTTGAATTTTAATAGAGCACTCACATAATATATTCACAAAAATAGGTAATTATACTTTTCTTATATGCCTACCTCTTAGGAAAAATCAGTGGAGATAGTTTTTTTTCTTGCAAAGCTTTGCAACCTTAGCTTGGCAAATAGAAGCTCAGCAATATTATAGCTCTGCACTTTCAGTTATTTGTCTCCATTGGTTCTAAGAAATGATCTCAGGCTTTGATTACATGCATGAATATTCTGTTCAATCTCTGGAAATTATCAGACATCTAAATACCAAAGAAACCAAATGAAACCTTCTAATTCCAAGCACATGAGTTGATACTTTCTTCTTTCTTTCAGTGATGTCTTGGCGTTAGGTGTATATCTCAACCTCTTTCATCAACCAACAGAGTAGACAGTTACTTTTGCTATCTAGCCCTGTGCTTCCTGTTTTTATTTATTTATTTATTTATTTAGTTGTTAATGTGTTATGCTTTCCTTCATGGCACTAGCTTCTTCCTGCTTCTAGGCCATCAAGCAAGGCTGCTTAAGCAACCCTTGACCAACTCCCTAACCAGTCTCCGGCCTTGCCCCCAGGGCTTAGAGTTGGCAAAGATTCGGTGGGCTTTTCTATCAGAGTAACACAGAAGTTGTACCAGCTCCTGCTACAAAAGTTCCTGTTAATGCCTTACTGTCTGTCATTCCAATGTCTGCCATTGGGTTTTCCTTTAATTCTGTGAACTCTTCATCATTCTTTCATTCATCTTTTTCCTTGAATTTACTATAGTAGGTTTCAGATGCGTTAAGTCAAAAAACTCCACAGGATAATTCAGCAATCTTCCTCTGACTATTGCAATGGAGTTTCATTCTAATAACAATTACCCAAACTTCCTCATAGTAGTTGAACTGGAAAATGTTTTGTATACACTAAATGATCTTGAAAGACTTAATTCTAAGTCAATGTATTACTTATAATTACCATCTTATGGAGAAAATCAAATGGAATCATTAATTTAGGTTTAAGGAATACAACTCAGTTCTAAAACTCTTAACTCTGGAAAGAAAATATAAATTTAGTCTTTTTACATAATTTATTATATGAAAATATAAAATTTGGATCCCCTTTAATAAGTGAATGAAGCGATTGATACCCTGAAAACTTCAGATTGAGTACCAAGTAAATTCTGGTATATAAAAATAAAGTCTATATCTAGAAAAAAAGAATTATAAATCTAGGAAAATACAATGGCAATTTATAAATATGTTGTGTCTATATGATACATTCAGAGAGAATTAAAACAAGATGATGCTCATTTCCACTAAAACCGCACATTATTTTAACAAAAACAGATTTGCATTTTACAAATATTACATAATGCTCTTATTCATTCATTGATCAAGCTGGTATTGTCATTATGTATCAAACATGATATACATGCTGAGGATAGAGCAATGAACACATGAGGCAAATTTCCTGCCCTTCTGAAGACTATAATCTGGTTAAAAATAAAAGCAATAAATTAACAATATAATGAGATAAATGATACTATGTTGGATCATAATAAGTCCTAAAGCAAGAAAGGAAATACATATGGAGAGCAGCTAAAGAGGGAATTTTGATTAAAGATCTGAAGAAATTGAGGGAGCCATGAAGATATGATAGAAAACTGATGATCATGAACTTTATCACCTCTAGTTTCTTTAAAATCTTTCCTTAAAGTTGAATAATAGTCATTTAGAACACTCAGAAGACAATTTCCGAAACAGAAAGAACAGTAAGTGCAAGACCCTTGCATGATGGTTTTAATGTATTTGAAGTAGAAAATGATCCATTTGAGAACTTATTGAGGATGACATTTTAGTGGAGCAGAAGGAAGAGTAGTCTGTGAATAAGGTGAAAAGGAAAGAATGTCTGTGTTGCAAAGAGTATAGGAAGCCCATTGCAATACTGTAGTGTGTTCTAAATAAGATAAAAAGTGGTCAAAAGATCTGAAGAGACTAGGTGGGGAAAGGAAATGTTGGAGGTGGTGAATGTACTTTTTACCTTTCTGATGGTTAGGGTTTCTCAGGTGAACACAGATGTTGAACCCATCCCATTGTACAGATCAAATATGCAGGTGTTATGTATTAATTGCACCTCAAGCAATCTGTTAAAATTTAAATCACGGGTTGGGGATATAGCTCAGTTGATAGAGTGTTTGCATGCACAAAGCCCTGGGTTCAATCCACAGCACCATCAAAAAAAATTTTTAAACACATAATTCATATGATTCAATTAATAGTTTCAAAAAGATCACTCCTCATATTTCAGAAGTTGGAAATAAATTGGTAAAGGAAGAGTTAGAAGCTGTTTTAAGTCAGATTTTCTCAAATTTATGCTGGAAATTAGGTTGTGAGGAAATCATGTGAACAGAAGAGTTCTGTTTTGAGAATCAGCTGATCATAGTCAGCTTATATCCGTCAGAGTAACAGGTCACCAAGAGGTTCCCAGCTGAAGCCCAAACCATTATCTGTCAAAACAGAAACTTGACTCAGGCCTCTTAGCATTTAATCCATAATGTCCCTCCATTTACCACAATGCAGGAGCCATGGAGATGGGAATGGATCTATCATATTCACTTTAAAATACTTTGTTTTGAGAGAAATTTTAGTATTATGGAGAACTTGAGTATAAGGTACACACCTCATCACATAGCCAGCCCCCTGTGTTGTTCTATTTTTCATTAGTGGACTACAGTCCTTACAAGTGATAGGGCAATATTCAATCATATCATTATTTCAGATAGAGTGTTTATATTAGGGTTTACTCTTGTTACTTTACATTTTGAGCATTTGGACAACTGCTTAATGCCATATATCCAACATTATATTATATAGAGTAGTGGTACTGTACTGTGCTCTCCCTAATTCTTCTCTCTTTCCTGCCTCAATCCCCTGGAAACAGCAGATTTTGATCTTCAAATGTTACTTTCAATTATTTATTCTGAATTGATAGATAAAATTATGCATAATTGTAATTATAATATGTTTTTTAAAAAATATTTTAGTTGTCAATGGACCTTTATTTTATTTATTTACATGCAGTGCTGAGAACAAAACCCAGTGCTTGTTAATCAAGCACTCTACCACTGAGCCACAACCCAATCCTTAACATGATATTTTGACATGTACACACACATACATTAGAGAATGGTCAAATATAGCTAATTGAAATATGCATTACCCCCATAATTATCACTTTTGTGGTGAGAACATTCAATATTCCCTCTCTTAGCATCTCTTAACATTTTTAAAGAATGCATTATATTGTCATTAACTGTTGTTACCATGCTGCACAATAGAGCTCTTGAACATAGTTCTTCTCTCTCATTTTAATTTTGTATTCTTTCACAAACATCTTCCTAAACCCCACATGCAAATGCATAAGTTTCTGATAAACACCATTCTACACTCTACTTCTATGAGATCAACTTTTTTAGATTCCACAAGTGTGATATCATGCAATATTATTCACAATAGCCAATATGGAATCAGCCTAAGCATTCAACAGTGGATAAATGGATAAAGAAAATGAGGTATATACACAAAACAGAGACTATTGGCCATAAAGAGGAAACCCTATAATTTGCAACAACAGTGATGAACCTAAAAGATATTATGAATGAGTGAGATGAACCAGAAGGCAAATACCACCATGCTTTTTACTGTCTCCACAGTTCTATCCTTCTCAGGATGTCATAAGGTGGAAAGTATACAACATACAGCATTCAGAGATAGGGCTCATTCACTTGTGAATGTGCAGTTAGGATCCTCATATCTTTTTGTTACTTGATGTTTTATGCATTGTTCTTGCTGAAATACATGGCATTGTAGGGATATACCACAAGTTTTTTATTCCTTCATCTCTTGAAAGACATCTTGGATGTTTCTAAGTTTTGTTTGTTTGAGTTGTTTACAAGCAATTGTGATAAAGTTCCCATAAACTTTTGTGTTAAGTTTTTTTGTGAATGTATGTTTCAATTCATTTGGGTAAATATCAAGGAGTTGAGTGATCACTGGATTATATGTTAAAAAATATCTTTAGTTTTATAAGAAACTACCTTCAGTCTTAGAATGTTTCTGTAACATTTTGCATTTCCATGAGAAATGAGAGTTCCTACCACTCCATAAATTTACCCATATTTGGTGTTGTCAGTGTCCTGGATTTTAGCTTTTTAGTAGATAGGAGACACCTGTAGATTTAATGGTTTTGCATGTGTGTGTGTGTGTGTGTGTGTGTGTGAAAAAGAGAGATAGAGAAAGGGGGAGAGAGAGAACAAGGAGAGAAAGAGAAAAAGAGGGAAGTAATCAATGTAAAAACTAATAAAAAATAAAAAACTAATTGTCAGAACTAACAACAAGAAAATTCAGATGTGTCTTACAATTAATCAGTAGTTTTATAATATAGAGATGGGTATAGTAAATGGAATCACCAAGGATTTGGACAGAAAGTATACATTTATAATAAGGAGAATAAAATAATGCTTGAATAATGGTCAAGCACATATACATGAAGTTTTAAGATAAGACAATTCCAAGTTTCAGATAATTCTTAAAGTAAACTTTAAATATAACCATTATTTAATAAATATTTCAAAGAGTTTGTTGTTATTGATTTGCATTGACAGTAATTCTAACACACACAAAGAAGAGTGCAGCAGGAGGCAAAGATCCTAATGGAAGCTGTAAACCAATTTGTCCATGTCAAGTATTATCTCATTCTTTGAGGCGAGAATGTCCTAGTCTCCTTGTTCTTATTGTTTCTGCCTTCAGGACTCAAACGATGTTCTCAACTACCTTTTCTACGACTTTAAAGTACAATTTCATTTTCCATCCATTTGGGAATATGGCATGAAAATCATTTTGCCCATAGTGCCCTCTTACTGAATTTGAATTTGTTTAGCTTCAGCTAGTTGCATTTTCAAAACCTCTTTCATAAGTAGCACTCCTAGTATCAGAGTCTTGTCAAATAACTTGACCTTATAGATAAATTTCTTCCCTCATGTATTATAAGGCAATCCCACAAGCACACACACTTTGAACATTCTTTTGTACCAGATACAGAGCTAAGTATTTGACTCCATCATCTGATTTAATCTTCATAATAACCCAACATCTCTTTTTTTAATATTTACATACAGTTTATTTGTAATGCTTACATCTAATATAATTTATACTATTACTTTGATGACAAGATGGTAGCAAATGAAATGAAACATAAACTAGATTAGATATATACCTATACATATTTAAGTCTGTTGACTTAAAGACCTGGATTTCACTGAAACTTAGATATTTATAAGCAATCAAAAATTTAGCAATTAAAAAATTGAAAGTATTCAGAACACTAACACCAAATACTAGAGATGATGTGTAGCAATAGGAATTCTCATTCATTACTGTTGTCAGCGAAAGACAACAGAGCCACTCTGGAACACAATTTGGCAGTTTCTTACAAAATTAAACATTCTTATCATTTCATCCACCAGTCACACTCCTTAAAATTTATCCAAAGGAGCTGAAAACTTTATGTCCACATAAAAACCTCCACATGGATGCTTACAGTGCATATATTTCTTAATTGCTAAAACTTGGAAGCAATTATGACATTCTCCAATATGAATGGTAGCTTTTTTTACACCTGATGAACCTATAAGGACACATCACTAATCACCCGAAGTCAACAGATTACATTGGGGTTCAATCCTGGTGTTACACATTCTATTAATTTGAACAAATGTATAATGGCATGTAGGTATCATTAAATGTCAACTGGTAGTTTCACTGCCCTAAAAATCCTCTATGTTCTACATATTCATCCCTACTCCCCCCGGCCCCCCCTTCTGACAACCACTGATCTTTTTATTGTCTCCATAGTTTGCCCTTTCCAGAATGCCATGTAGTTGGAATCATGCAGTATATATGATGTAGAGTTTTCAGATTGACTTCTTTCATTTAGTAATATTCATTAAAGTTTCCTCCATGTCATCTTTTGGATAGTTAGCTCATTTCTTCTTAGTACTGAATATTCCAATGTTTGGATGTACCACCATTCACTTTTCCAATAACTCAACATCTCAGTTCATCTTTTAATAGTCCTAGTTTTTATTGCTTCTATTTTATGTATAAGACCCATGCTTTTAGAGTTTAAGATACTCATAGGTATACATCTGCAAAGTGTTACAGTCCAAAGTTGAGTTCAAATCTGTAAACAGCCCTGATATTAAATAAAGAAAATAAAACAAAAAGCCCATTAGAAATGCATTGAAATCAGCAGAAAAACATTTGAACATGATCCTTATTCTCAAGAACTTCTCAAGCCCTGTCTGCATGTATTGTCTGCTTTTTTAGTCAAAGCCAGAAAATCCATTTGTAGAAATCATCCACTGAGAAATTATACATTATGATTATTTGCCTTTCATGGTTCCTTTTACACAATTCCAACAGAAGAAAAATGTCACACTGCCAAATCTTGACTGGACCAGGCAAACCCACTAGCAGCTGTTTCTATCTTCTTGATTCACATCTGTGTCTAATAATTCATGCTTGACTTTGATGTAGTCTTTGGCAAGTAGCTTTTACCAAAACTGGAGCTAAGCCCAAGAATTAAGTTTCCTGCTTTTCATTGTTTAAGAACTTAACTCACTTCCCCCACTTAAACCCCATTATCTCTTGTAATGCAACTACATGTGATGGACATGACTGAGCACACACCACCATTTGTGCCTTTTCTTGATAGTCTGCTCCCTACATTGCTTTCATTTGTTTTCAAACAGCCTGGGCCAGAAAGCTCAGATAAGTATTAGCTTGAAAAACACTGGCTTTTACTTATACCCACTGTGAACTAAGACAAGTTAGGGGTTTTTTGCAGAAAGTTACTTTCTTGCCTGTACACCAGGACACTTGCAACATGGAGTGCTGGTCATACAAGCAAACAAAGCTAATGATGTTACTACTTCTGCAGCTTAAAACCCAAGACCTGGGAGCCCGGGGATATAAATCAGGTGGTAGAGTACTTGCCTTGGGTGTATAAGGCCCTGTGTTCAAACTCCAGCATCACCAAAAAATAAAAATTAAAAAAAAAAACCCTCTGAGTGGAACTGGTATGGAACTGACAGGATATGTCACTCATCCAGCTGACTAAGAGACCATAAGGGACCGAGGCGCTGCTTGGAGAAGCACTCAAAGGTGCTATCATTTCAGTCACTGAACTGTCCCTAGAGCAGTCACTGGTCTCTTCTAATCCTTCTCCAATAAAGCATATGTGCCAGGCACTTTTTTTTTTGGCTTTCCTCCAACCTAACCCCTTTTCCTGGAACAGCCAGACTATGGACAAGACACCTTCATCAACCATAAGTAATAGAAACCCTCTATTTCATTTATTATGACAAACTTTTATAGAAGGCAAAGAACTTTTCCCTGCACTGAAAGGGGCTGGAGATGAGAATATAAATAATTTTTTATTTCACTCCCATAAAACATTTCTTGCCTAATGTTTAGAATCAAATCTCTGTGAGTTTCCTGTGTTAAGGTGAATGCTGTATTCCCAAATAGGAAATGTTTGTTGAAGAAAGTGGAGCAATTATTTGCTGCAGTGAATTTATTCCTGTGTGAAATGCTGGTTTATCTAATATAATTGAAATACACAGCCTTATTAATTTCCAATATTAGAATTATATATTGTTCTAGAAGAATCTGACTCAGGGGAATTAGAAAGATAATGCCAGACTTCAATTCCAGATAATATACAGCTGAACAGGCAATGCAAGCCCTGTGAAGGAAGACTGAGGAATAGCTATGAAGCAAAGGACATCTAGAACATTCTTCCCTCTGTTGTATGTGGACCCAATTCCAGTGTCAATGAAAGATCTCATTCTCCCCTAATTTGTCCACCTATGCATGTTTAATTTGTAGTCTTAACATAAACATATGTAATCCAAGTCTTTATTGGGTGAAAAATCAAGCAATAAAAACAAATTCATGCCCATCTAATTTTTTCTTGAGCTTTCTGAGGTTACGGAGATGTTCAGAGACATTGATGTCGGATAACATCTCATGTCTTTTCTGAGGTCTTGCTTTATTTACTTTTTTAAGGAAAGTTAGAGTCAAATTATACTGAACCATCATCTGAGTAGGACATATGTACATTAAAATACCTTGTTTTCTAGCAAGGGTTCACCCTTTCACATTGCGATACTAAGGAGCAGAGATTTCTGTCTCACTGACCCACAGCCCAAAGGCTGCTTTGGCAGAAGTGCATCTTTCTCTTTTAGTAAAATCAAGTCTGATCATCTTAGACACTAACACTTTTGAAAGTAATAACTATGGACAAACATAAGGGTTTGCTTATTTTCAAAAGAGAGACTTAGAGAAATGATTTTTTTGCCCTCTCTGGTTTATTTCTAAGGAAGAAATTGTCTCATAAAGAAATGCCCTTTATATTTGTCCACTTGCAAATATCCTTCTCATTTTTGAAAGTCTTTAAAGAACACTGGTATTGATTGGCATTTGTATTTTCAGGGTCCTCTCAGTAACTAATGATTTATAGTGGATCTTGGCCAAGATTTTCAAGGCTTGCGGGCTTTGAGTCAGAGCAACTGACACTCATCTTCCTTTCTTAAATCTGAAAATACTTTTCCTTCAAATAGCAAAGCAAAGAAATAGGAGCTAAAGAGTTTGCCCTCCTGCCATCCCTCATGTCATCATACTGGTGTGGATTGTTGATTTTTATAATTTCTAAACCGTACATTTTCCACCTCTTTCCAAAATTGTGAGCCATACATTTGTATTGTTTATAAATTACCCAGTCTAAGTTGTTTTGTAATAGCAGCCCAGATGGACTAAAAGATCATTTATAAAACATATTTTAGAATGTTTTTATGGAGATAAATTAAAGTGGTCTTATTTATTATGATGTAATACACAATTGTTCTTTGTAGACACTTAGGAAATTTATACTCTTAAGTATCAAATATGAGGGGTATCTTCCTTATATTCAGCTTCATTATAAATTGGTTTTCTTTTTTATGTGTTTCTTTCATTTTCTCATTAATTTTAGAGTCAACATGTCAATTTATACCAAAAATCTTTTTTTTTTTTTTGGTATAATTTCAAAAGTGCTGAATCTGTAGATTTGTTCAGTTGGGGAGAATAAACATTTCAATACTGAGTTTTACAATATATATTTATAATATATCTCTATACTTTTTTGATATGTTTCATTAGTATTTTGTTGGATTTAGCACACATATATCACATGTCTTGCACGATATTTGTAAGATGCCTTTTTCATATATCAGTGCTTTTAGTAATTGTACTATTTTTGTTTTTCAATGCTTATAAAATGGCATTCTTCATTTTTAATAATAGGTTTTCCACACCAGATTCTTTCTTAAGATTCCTGTATGTCAGATGAAATTACACAGCACATCAAGCTCATCGTCCACATCTTGTGTAAGAGACCCTAAGACATTAATCTAAATAATTTTCATGTTTGATGTCTGTTCCTGTTCTTTGGTTGGTTTTGTGACTATCTGCTATTTTGATTAATTCTGTGATGTTTTATAACTTTTCTATGGAAAGCAGAACAGTAGAAATTGAAGTGAACAATTTTAACAACTAGAATGGGTGCCCCTTTCTTTCATTAAACCTTTCATGTGGGAGGTTAAGTTGATCTACTTGGGAGTTGAAGGGATTTTATTTCTTCTTGATATAACTAGCTTCAAACACCACAGGCTTAATTTTTTTTTAAATGTTGCCTTGTTTGTGAGGGTAAGGCTGTTTGTCAGACGATACCAGGTCCATTCACCTTCAATGCAGGTCTTCTCTGTACCATGACTTCGAGTGGGCCTCTTTGTGCAATTTCCCCTGTACCCATGACATTCTGGTGCTACTAGCAACTTGAAGTTTGTTGACCCAGTGGGTAGTTGAGGGGAGAAGGTGACAGTTTCCATTGTTCTGCACAGTGTTCACTTCTAGGCAGACACTGAGCTCTCTGGGTCCCACATCTTTTCCTTCTCCTCCTCAGTGGTAAGGATGTTTTGTTATTTTATTTTTTTTATTCTCTTTTCCAAGACATGGATTTTTTTCACCTGCTCTCTAAAAGCACCATATTCTGTTTACCTTCTCAACTTGTTTTAAGGCTCTGTTTTGTAAAAAAGATAGGTATATGGGCCAAGGCAGGGCTTCATATCTGTCCCACAGTTTCTGGGATTCCCTTCCCATAGTCTTCTACTGTAGGGGGAGGGATTCTATTGCAGGGCTCTCACCTTCTCCTTTATCTTATCTGTGAACACTGGATAAAGTCCATGAAGAAGCCTTAAAAGGAGGAATCAATTTTCTTTATTTCTGTGGGTCTCATGTGGTTCTGTATGTAGAACTGCATATAGATATATGTAGTAAGAATCCCTGACTAGGTACTGCTGAATGCTAATTCATTAAGCACTTTTGTTGAATTATTCCCACTGTGTCTTGCTGCATCTGTCTCACTTATGCAAATGCTCGCCCCCATTTATCCTTGCAGGTGAACATCTAGTTGCTGTGTAATTTCAGCTTTCTGATGAGTTCAAGAAAAGTGATAAACTTTTAATCACTTTGACTTTATTTAATGGATGCTCATACACAAGCATACCAAAACATCACATTGTGCCATGTAAATATACAGACCTTTATTTATGAATTATCAAAAATAATTGACATTCTAAAAATGCTTGAAGCTCTGGATCTGCTAATTCTCTGGATTGATCTTTCTCTTGTTTAAGTGTGTGGAATAATGCTTTTGCAGCTTTCTACTCTGTAAACTGAAGCTGGGAGTCTTAATGAATTGGAGTCTTACAATCTCAACACAAAATAATTTTCTAAATGAATCAAAGTAAACAAATGATGCTTTTCGTGTTTGACATAATCCTCCCTTTATGTAGGTTCATTTGTATCCTCTATTTAACAGTCAAATATCTTAAAAGTGGACTATTCTCACTATCCTCATTTTAAGTCACATCTACACATTTATCAATGCAGTTCTGCCTGATGATTTTGCCACTGAAATAATTGATATGGTCACGATTAAGCTCACTGAATGCAATAGACATTTTTTTATTCCCATCTTAGTTGAACATGTAACAACAGCTGCCACTCTTCATTTCTTCCATTTTTATAAAACTCTTGCTTCCTTTGGCTTCATGACCCCAGTCTCCAAGTTTTCTGCCTTCTTCTTTGGTTGCTCTGAGTCAAGTCTATATTTAAGCCAATACTCTTCCTCCAAGACTTTCAATATTGGAGTTTCTCAAGGATAAAATGCAGACCTACTTTAATTCTCATGGCTTCCACTGTTTATCTACATTACACATCATTACACATTTTCAAACCTGTATATCCATCCAGACTTATCTTCAGAGTCTTTATTTAAAATACTTGGACCTCCTTGTTTGTGATTCTGCATCTAAGGATTCAACCACCCACAGATCAAAAGTATTTCTAAAAATTGTGTCCGTTACTGAACATATATAGACTACTTTTCTTGTCCTTATTTCATAAGCAATGCAGTATAACAACTGTCTACATAACATTTACATTGTATTAGGAATTATAAGTAATCAAGAAATAATTTAAAGTGTATAGGAGGATGTGCATACGTCATATGCAAATACTATACCTTGTTACATATGGGACATAAGACTCAATGGAATTTTATATCTGTGAGTTGTCAAGGAACTCTTTCTCTGTGATTCTTGAGAGACTGCATATGTTCTTAATTGGATATATTTAAGACATTATATTTGAGACATTGAAACATAAAACTCTGTGAACTTCAATGCTCTTTTATTTCACTTAGTAATGAGTTCCCTTTGGGCTCTCTCCATAAGCTAGAATCCTTGCACTTACCACACATTTCTATCTCAAGTGTCCAAATCTAAACTAATATTCCATAGGTTTTTTTAAAAAATTCTATTTTCCAATAGAATAAAACTTTCCACAAGACTGTCTTATGGTTTGTCCTATTTGTATACTTTTCAAGCTTTATCTCATAGTACAATGCTCCCTCTGTCTCTAGTTCTCATCACTGGATTCAGAGAAACCACCTGTTAGTGTTTCCAGAGCTCTGTTCTTCACATATAAAGCCTTTACCCACCTTGTTCCCTGTCTATATTGCACACTCTACCCTTTATTCTAACAACCTTACTATTATATTCCAGCCAAAGTTTATTACTGAAATAAAACCTCTCTTGACTCCAGAGTCTAGGTCAGGTTCTCATTTATTACATAATTCCACAGAATCCTGAAACTTTTTTCAGGGAATGTATGATAGTCTATAATTGAACACTGTTCACAGGATTATTGAATTCATAAATGTCTTACTCACCGAAAGTGTAAACTCCATGAGAGATTTCTAGAATCATCTTTGAGAAACAATTCAGTTGGCATTTATCATAGAATCTAAAATGTATATAGAATTTAATAAATGATTACTAAATAATGCAGTTATGAGTAATACTTTGTGCATAAGTAACTCATTTTGGCAACAATAATTTGGAAGTTAATGTAAATTCAAACAAAAAGAGATTTATTTTTGAGAATTCTGTGGTATTTGTATAATTAAAGTTTTAGAGTAAATCTATTCATACAGCCCAAGTGTTAGTGAACTGTTGCCCCTGGGACAAATATTGCCATAACTATTCATTTACACTTTGAGTACTGGTGCTTTTATGTTGAGAAGTTGTAACAGGGTCAAGAAACCATCAATCATGACACACACAAATCTGACAATATTCACTATCTGACCTGTTATGGAAAAAGTTGGCCAACTCTATCAATGCAATAAATATGTTGTATCAGGTGATGATGAGGCCAAATATGTATTCTGTAAGAGCCACTAAGTTCTAAAGATGATGAGCTGTAACAGATAAACATTGTAAATGGGAGAGGCATATCAGGGATCAGGCATGAACAGGACCAAAGGCTTCAATTCAATTCAATGAATACAAAGTGTACAGATGAATCTATTATGCTGTAATATACAGAAGCTGGTAAGATGTTGAAAATCTGTAACTAACATTTTTCAACCCTTTTTTTTTTACCATGGCTTTTTATGGAAGTGGCTGCTGCATTTCTCCCCCAACCATTAAAACTGGGCAGGCTGCAGAAGGAGGCATCCTACTTGCAGCCAATGTGCACTGTAACCTGCTTTTCTTCCTACAGAAGACCATGGTCTTATGATAACCAGTACGGAGTCTCCTTTCCTTGCCCACTGGTCTTTTGATACAAGAAATCTAAACTGACTTGGCAGCTGTATTTGAAGTTCAATGGAACTTTTACAGTCTCTCCCTTGAAGAAGCATTCCTTCAATGGAAGCCAGAGATTCTGGACTACAGAATCTGAAATTCTAAGGACTGCAAGAACAAAAGCCCACATGGAGTGATGGTGAGCAGAGCTACCTCTGCATTCATTCAAATTTCTTTAACACATGATTTCTACATAGTGAGGTCTCAGTACCAGATGATAACCATCGAGTTAAGGCACATAGAATGTCCAAGGATTTGACAACACCTCATAGTGGATTCCATGGTGATGTACCTTTATCTCATCTCTTATTCCTGGAAAATTGTATGTGGACTTCCATCTGGAGATCCGAACTTGAAGTCCTCCAAGGAATAAGGGCCAAGGAAGGTCCTACAGGGAGGAAAGGAAAGCATCTTTGGAATATATATTGATTCCAGTTAAGGCAAGTCACTGTTCTCCAAGAAAAGATCAAATTAATCAATTTCCCAACCAAATTCCTTGTTTATGACCTTAAGATACCTCAAGAAATAATGTAGAAAAGGGGACTCATGTTACTGTATTTGGACTGCAAATTGATCAAAGAGCAGTGACCACACCTAGATCGCTGCTGTTGAGTGTCAGCCCATGCTAACCAGGCTCTGTTGAATTGTTCTATGCTCAGTTTCCATCCCTGCTGCTAGGATCATTATATTTGTGTATCCATTATACCAAAAACCGTATAGATATAACTAAAAGTAAAACACTGTTTACTAGATGGCAGTCTTGTAGATTACTGAAGCCCTTTGGTCCTGTTTGTGCCTGATCCTTGATATGCCTTTTCCATTAATGATGATTATCTGTTAGGGATCCTCATCTTTAGAATTTAGTGGTTCTGACAGAATCCATCATTGACCTCATTGTCACATGATACATTTAGTAAGATTCTCCATCTCTGTTAGAACCCATAAGCATGCCAAGAGGTGATTTTTAAATGGTAGACCCTTGTGTGTTTCAGATGACAACTTTTTCTGAGAACTCCAAAATTTCTAGGTTGTGACACTCCTATTGTGGCTGTCCATAAAATCTATGCTAGCCATAAAATCCACCATAAATATATCTGATATCTTGAATGCCTGATTTTATGCATAAAGCAACAATTCTTATTTTCCCACAGCTTGGATTTATGGCAGAATTAATTTCCTATCTGTATCCTATTAAAACCATCAGACCTCTGTGTTACCAAATAACTGGATTAGAACAGTGCAGAGGGTGCTGCCTCCTGAACCAGGACATGCTCACCAAACAGCAGGCTTCTTTCTTTGTGGCACAGTGGTGCAATGCAATAAAGGGTTTTTGTTAGAAAATGATATGCCAGCATAGCTCAGCCCTCTGGACTCCCTTAATTCTTATTTCATATGCTAGGCCCTGAACTTTCAGGTTTACCTCTCATCTTTTCAGATGTGTTTTAGCAAAGCTTCCCATATACTGTTTATATCCTGCTAACCTGGTATACCTCATCTGAGAGCAACAATTGAGTAGGATATTGTACTCTCCTGCAAAACATCCAAAAGAATTGGATCCTTTTATACTACATTACAACTGAATGCAGGAGTAGCACATCCCCTGATGCATATCAATTCATAACCAGAGTCCAGAAATCTTTAAAAGGTCTGCACACTCCCTTCTCTAATGCAGAGTTACATGGCTAATAAGCAATAGGTCTCTGGGGACATGGGAAGACAAATTAAGGGAACTTGCTGTGGTATTCCAGAGTCGTTTTTCTTAGAGATTCAGTCTTCTTTTCAACAAGTGACTTTTGAGTCTCATAAACTGTTTAGAATCTTTGTGGGATCATGAATTTGGCTTTATTTTTTGTTTGTTTGTTCACAGTACTGGAGACTGAACCCAATGGCACTTTACCACTAAGCTACACCCCCCGGACTTTTAATTAATTTATTTATTTTTAAATTTTGAGACGGTGTCTCTCTAAATTGCCAAGGCTGGCCCCAAACTTGCAATCCTCCTGCCTCAGTCTCCTGAGTCCCTGATATTATAGGAATGTGTCACCAAACCGGACACAACTTTGTATTATTGATCACATCAATTGATTATTAAATGGAGTGTCTTCTGGGTCCCCTCACTAAAAAATAGCCTGCTAAGTCTTCTCTCCTTCCATAAAACAGGAACTCTCACTTTCCCAATTTTGAACACATCCTTGACCCATCTGGCATTCCTACTTCCCTTAGTATGAGCCATTACTTTTGCCAAATTTCAGCAGGTCCTTCTAGCAGCACATTAGTGACACCATCAGGGTCCCTGTGAGGATGTTAAATCTTGTACCTCAAGAGTATTAAGTAAATTTTGCAATACAAGATTTCCTTAATATTCTGTGTTCCTTAATCAGCACCTCAGAATTTTGTCCTGTACATGTTATCCCAGGTTTTGCTGGAACATCTTAGACATATTCTGAAACTTATGTGTTTTTTCTCCTAAGAAATCCAACTTTTCTTCCTTCATTCTGTGCTGAAAATTGACTCTTATGGCTTTGATTGCTGGCAAGGGACATAGATAGGGTCAGTCCTGTGTAGGGTAAACATGGCCTTCAAAGGCTCCTTCTCATTATCTTCAAGAAAAATGATTGGTTAAGGGATAGAGTGAGGCCCATGTGCCTAGAAAAGCTTAGAATCCTGATGATGAGTGAACTTGCACCACCTTGAAAGTGTGCATCTCTTTAAATGCTGTTCACTACACACCTCCCCTGCCTCACCCTAGTCCAATTGTGCAAGGAAAGAGACACCTTCTTCTAACCAGGACAGGTGCACCAAGTTTTGCAGGTCTACTGGGTTCTATGGAATCTAGATCAAGCATATAGATTCTATCTACCCAAATATCTTCTCAACCTTCAGGACCCCACTCTTGAATTTAGTGTAGAAAAAGAAAAACACCAGGGCTTATATCTCAACCTTCTCTAAAGCTCTTCTATTTCATGATTAAGTCCTGAGACAAGGTCTCCATTTTGTGTGCTCTCCAGCTGCAAGAAATTAAGCTAGCAAAAAGACTATCTGCCTTCAGTTTCTCTTGAAATGGTGATTTATCATCCCGACCCTATCATTTTCTCTCTTCAATGAATCAATGTTTCTCAGCAAGAGATGCTCAATTCCATAGACTATTTTTCTCTTATTTCTCCAATGTCAGAGATATTGCACCAACAAATGTGTTTTTTAACATTTGTGTCCCATGTATATTTAAAGAATGATTCAGTGAATTTATAGTAACAATATGTCAGACATTATCCATATCCCACATATCATTATTCAGAGTGCTCTTGGGAGCACCATTTAAAGAAACAAGAGACTTAGGATGAGGCACAGGAAAAAAATAAGATATAAGTGAACCCTGAATAATACAGCTTAAACAAGCTGTTACCTAGGGTTGAATGTAATTCCTAGTGAGGAACAGAATTATCAGCCACCAAAAACACATAATTCCAAATATACCTAAAGGATAAATGTGTTGTTACCAAAGTAGGCATCTGGGAAGACCACTCCAGTGTCCATCACAAGTAATATCATTTTATATATGATCATATTTTGAACAAGTTTGGGTGGGAAAAATAAAGAGTATATATTCAGAAGCAATTGATGGAAAATTCTCTGGATTTGGGGAAAAAATAAGAGCAATAGAGAAATGTGTTTCAAGGATGCAGAAATGTAACTTTTGACATCAAAGAACATTTTGGGTACAAGGGGTGGCGGTGATGCATAAACCTTTGAGAAGATTTTAAATTTTGATTGTGTTTGAGATGATCATATTGCAGGGTTCTAAACAACTAGAAGGCATGCATGAACTGTGAAGCCACAAGTCAGCTGTGGTACACCTCTTACATGCAAATCTATAGATTAGAAGGACATGGGTTGTTCTGAGCCATACCTCTGCCTTTATGAGCATACAGGTTCTGGTGTAAAATCCAAACTTTCAGACCTGAAGTTATCACTTCCAAATCTAAGGATTATTAGCATCAATATGTAAGACTATTTGAGTAAAACACAGATTGGTGTCATTAAAAATGTGTGTTCATTTTGAACATACACACAACAACTTTGGTTCCTTTGATTGTTTTAGAATGCTGTGTAAGCCACATATTTATAAAATTGAATGCCTTAATAATCCCAATGCTGAAGTTAGCTTCTTCTGTGAAAAGATTTTCATAAGTAAGATTTACTGTTATTAAGTCAAATTAACTCAATTGATATACAGTTATCAGCACATATGAAGTGATCCATAATATAGAAATAAATAAAAATATACAAATAAAATATTGTCTAAGTAGCATGTTAGTAATGGTTAGTTCCTAACAGTTATCTCAATTTGGGATTAAACTTCCTGAGATTATATCACAGCCTTTCTTTCTCTAAATTGACAAACAACTAAGAAATAAAAGATTCCAGAATAAAAATATCAGCCTTACTGAGGGAGTCATGATTTGGAGATGCAGCTTGGATCTGTGGCCAGATGAGCTTCTTATTGCTTCCATCCCTCACTGAGATTAATTTGTCACCTCAATTCAGGGGGAACAGGGCTTGCCCTGGTGTCTTCATAGCAGTAAAGGAGAGTGGAACAGACTTGTTCTGGAGGCAGGAAGACCCAAAGGAGAGAAGCCATAGATGATAAAATCACAGTGATCATTGCACTTTCACTTTGCCTAAGAGGAACTGGATCATGAATGTTACACTCCTACCATTGCGACGATCAAATTGGATTTCTCTTCCAGGAAGGAGTGTCCAAATAAATTTAAAACAGTGAGATATGACTCTAATACTGTTCCTCTGAAAAAGAATAGTTTCCTTATAAAAGCAATGAGAATGTAAATAAAGTGTTACCTTTCAAGTGGTCTGGAAAATAAAGTTGTTTTTGGCTTCTAAAATGAATACAGTATGTCTATCAGTGCCCATGCCCTAAAATGTCTGCATTCATCTAAATCGAATATAAATCACAAGTAGAATGAAGAGGAAAATTTGGGGTTTAGGAGAATTAATAATCTACTGCCATTCTAATCACTGTGCTATTTGTATCATTATTTATATGATTTGTGCTTTTAAAAATATTTCCAGAATAAAATTATGCCATGAGTTTCTCATTAACTGACAGTTCCACATTCATTTTAAATATTATCTTACTGGAGAAAAGATAATAAAAATAATCTCAACTTACATAGTAAATAATGGTAAATTGTAAATTTGTGACATGAAATTAGTAGTTAGAAAATTACATAAATTATTGAAAAAATTGTCAATGTATTGAGCAGACAGATATTGAACAAACAGTGAAGTGTGGTGGTAAGGTGTGAAATTAGATTAAAATTAAATGGCTAATAAATGTCTTTATTTAAAGTCACTATAAAAATAAGATGTATCCTAGTAAAATTAATTCCCATAATATTGGAAAGTGTCTCACAGATGAAGTCAAAATCATTTTAACCAAATTTGCAGAGAAATATAAGAAGGAAGAGAAATCAACAAAGACCAAATTTAATATAGCACACATTGCTCTTGGGGAGGTCAGGATTTCAATGTGAATTTCAGAAGACATGTAATGGGAAGTATCTTAATCATTGAAACAGAAAGACCCAAATTACATTCAAAAATGAAACAGAAGGTAAGCTGAACCATATCTTCCAGATATTTTTTTATTTACAACTATGTTACCAGTTAACTCTCTTATTTGTTGAACATTTGGGTTTTTTAAATTAGAATTACAAATATATAAAGAATTCATGAAGGTAACCAGAATACTCTTTCATTGCTGGAGGGAATGTAAAATAATACAACCACTTTGTAACACAGTTTGGCAGTTTCTTAACAAAACTAAACATACTCTTACCATGTGATCCAGCAATCACACCCCTAGGTATTTATCTAAATGTGTTGAAAAGTGACCTCCACATAAAATTCCTGCACAATGTTTATGAGATAACGCAGTAGCCATAAACTGAAGAATCCAAGATGTCCTTTAAAAGGTGAATGGATAAATAAATTGTGCTACATTCTTACATTTTTCAGCTATAAAAAGAAATGTTGATCAAACAAACAACATCAACAACAACAAGAAGACATGGAGCAGTCTCAATTGCATAATTCAGAATGAAGGGTGTCAGTATATAAAGGATTCATGTTGTAAGATTCCAAAACTAGAGAGAGTAAAAATAATTGGTGGTTGGCAGAGAAGCCTTTGAGAAACAGACCTGAATGGAAGGAGCTTGGAAATTTTAGGGCTATGAAACTATACTGTGTGATACTTTTATAATGGAAATATGTCTATAAACACTCATGAAAACCCATAGAGGGTACAACATAAATAGTGAAGTCTAGCATAATCTATGGACATGAGTTAATAATAATGAGCAATTTTACAATATTTTACATCAGTTATAACAAAAGCAACACATCAATGCAAGATGTTAGTGATGGGAAACCATGTGATGGAAAAGGGAGTATGTGGGAACTCTGTATTATTCTGCTCAATTTTTCTGTAAACCTAAAACTTCTTTAAAAAATAAAATCTATTAATTTTAAAAAAGTAGCTAAAGAAACTTTTCACAACATTGCTGTTTTCTTTATTCAAAGAAACAATGATAAGATTTCATGTATTTTATAGTATTACCTTATTCTAATATTCTTTTGATTCAGGTTGTGGTAATTCCTTGCTTTTATCTTTATAAGGATAAATAAAACAAATATAGTAGGGAATGAAAACAGAAATTAGCCTATTTTTTCTTATCAGGCAAAAAGTTTTTAATAGCTCATAGTAAAGAACGTTTCTTTATTCATTAGGCAGAAAAAATATGTATAGTGACCCTTTGCCCAATCTAGGGCAGTTCAGCTAAACCATGATGCTAGGTGTGTTGCAGAGGGCATGTACTAAGTTACATAAAGGAAGTAGCAGTTGTAGTAGGTAGCAAAATCTTCCAACACTTTTTCTCTAAGATTCAAAGTAATAAAAACCTACTGGAATGGAATATCACTGTTCCCATAAAGTAGGGAAAAGAGGCCTCTGGAAGAACACCTCCCTGAGGGTCCAATACTGAGATGCTCAAGAGTAAACCCTGACACTGAGTTAGATGTGAGGGAGGGAGAGCGTGATCTGGTTTTATGATGTGCTTGACCCTGGAACTAGTCCCCTCTTACTCCTGAAACAGGTTCCATCTGACCCTTGGGGGGAAAAAAACTAATTAATAAAGCTTTTCACATTTTGTGCCAAAATCAATTAAGATACTAATTCTACTAAACTAAAAATTTCATAGATAGTTTTCTTGCTTGATGAACTGCTTCCTCAGTAAGTGTCAGCAGCTACACAGTGGCCTTTCTTCAAGGTAGCCAGAATCCTTAGCACCACAAGCCCATCAGGAGACAAATGACAACCCCTGCTACCTTCACCTTGTACTTTATAAATGTGGTTGGCTGAGATAGCTACAAAGTGTTGACCTTGACGGCATTCTTCAAGCTAATAAAAAACACTTTGTTCATCAACTTGAAAAGTTTCCTACCTGTAAAGTAGTACTGCAAACATGGTGAGACTTTTCCTAGCAACCATTGTAGCTTATATAAATGGAATTCCACTGAAGCCTCAAACCAAGGTTCATTGAGAACTACTTGTACTCAGCAAATAATATACATAGCAATTGGTGCATGGGAGTAAGGCCAAATTGGACTGAGTTCTACTCCTCTCCAACTGCTGAGAAGCCAGAGATCTGGCATTTAAAAATGAGGAATACATGGGAGGGGTGTCTTTAAAGTATTTTCCAGTCTTACAGCTGGTGACAGCTCAAGGAGTGCATCTAGGAATTAATCAGAACACATGATTCAACTCCACACTAGGAAAAGAGAATCGTGAATGAACAGGAGTGGAAATCTGTTCAGGAAGTCTAGGTGATTGGCACAAATTTAAGATAAATGCTATTTATTGAAGAGATTTTCTGCTTATAGTCACTAATTCTGTACAATGCTAAATCACAGACATTGGTTTTTAGTAGGTTTTAGTATAAAGTTTTCTACTACCTATAATCAACTCTTTCCTTTAACAAATACAGAAGAAAAATAAATGCTGATACATCAATCAAATTAAATGTCCCACCAGCAATGTGTGAGTATGCCTTTTCACCTCATTCTTTCCAACACTTATTGTTGTCTGTATTCTTAAGAGCTGCAATTTTGACTGGAGTGAGATGAAATCTTAAAGTAGCTTTGATTTGCATTTCTCTAATTGCTAGAGATGTTGAACATTTTTTCATACATTTGTTGATTGATTATATATCATCTTGTGAGAATTGCCCATTCATTTCCTTGGCTCATTTATTAATTGGGTTTTTTTTTTTTTTTTTTTTTTGGTGTTAGGTTTTTTTGAGATTTTTATATATCCTACAGATTAGTCCTCTATCTGATGTGATAAAAACTTGCTCCCATTCTGTAGGCTCCTCATTAATCTCAGTGATTGTTTCTTTTGATGAGAAAAAAGATTTTCAGTTTGAATCTATTCATTTATTGATTTTTTATTTTATTTCTTGCTCTATAGGAGTCTGGTTAAAGAAGTCAGGGCCTAATTTGACACAATGAAGAGTTGGGCCTACTTATTCTTCTATTAGGTGCAGGGTCTCTGATCTAATTCCTAGGTCCTTGATCCACTTTGAGTTGAGTTTTGTGCATGGTGAGAGATGGGGGCTTAATTTCATTTGGTTGCATATGGATTTCCAGTTTTCCTAGCACCATTTGTTGGAAAGACTAGCTTATCTTCAATATACGTTTTTGGCACCTTTGTCTAGTATGAGATAACTGTATTTATGTGGGTTAGTCTCTGTGTCCTCTATTCTGTACCACTGGTTTACAAGTCTGTTTTGTTGCTAATACAATGCCATTTTTGTTACTATTGCCCTATAGTTTGGTATAGTGATGCCACCTGTTTCAATCTTTTTGTTAAAGATTGCTTTGGATATCCTGGGTCTCTTATTTTTCCAGATGAATTTCATGATGGCTTTTTCTATTTCTAGGAGGCATATCATTCATATTTTGATTGGAATTGCATTAAATCTGTATAGTGCTTTTGAAAGTATGATCATTTTGACAATATTAATTCTGCCTATGCAAAAACAAGGTAGATCTTTCCATCTTCTAAGGTCTTCTTTAATTTCTTTCTTTAGTGTCCTGTAGTTTTCATTGTAGATGTTGTTAACATCTCTTGTTAAGTTGATTCCAAAGCATTTTTTTTTTGAAGCTATTGTAAATGGGGATGGTTTTCCTAGTTTCTCTTTCAGAGGATTTGTCACTTATGTACAAAAATGCCTTTAATTTATGGGTATTTATTTTATATCATGCAACTTTGCTGAATTCATTTACTAGTTCTAGAAGTTTTCTGGTGAAATTTTTTGGATCCTCTAGGTATAGAATCATGTCATCAACAAATAGTGATAGTTTGAGTTCTTCTTTTTCTATCTGTATACTTTTAATTTCTTTTGTCTGTCTAATTGCTCTGGCTACAGTTTTAAGAAGTATGTTAAATAGAAGTGGTGAAAGAGAGCATCCCTGTCTTGTGACAGTTTTTAGAGGGAATGCTTTCAATAGCTTGAATAGAACCACCATTTGACCCAGCTATCCCACTCCTCGGTTTACACCCAAGTTACTTAAAAGCATCATACTATAGTGACACAGCCATATCAATGTTTATAGCAGCAGCACAATTCACAATAGATAAATTGTAGAACCAACCTAGATGCCCTTCAATAGATGAATGGAAAAAAATACTGTGGTGTATATACACAATGGAATATTACTCAGCAGTAAAAGGGAATAAAATAATGGCATTTGCAGGTAAATGGACAAAGTTGGAGAATATCATGCTAAGTGAAGTAAGCCAAAATCCCAAAAAACCAAAGGCCAAATGTTTTCTCTGATATGTGCATGCTGATCCATAATTGGGGTGGGGGGAGCATGGGAGGAATGGAGGAACTTTAGATAGCACAAACAAATGAGAAGGAAGGGAAAGGAGGGGGCATGGAAGTAGGAAAGATGGTGGAATGAGATGGACATCATTACCCTAAGTACATGTATGAAGACACGAATGGTGTGACTCTACTTTGTGTATAGAGACATGAAATATTGTGGATTTTACATGTACTGTGAATTGAAATGCATTCTGTTGTCATGTATAACAAATTAGAATAAATTTTAAAAAAATAAATAAAAGTCCTTCTGAAATTAGATTTAGGTTTAAACAAACAAACAAACAAACAACAACAACAACAACAAAAAAAAAACAGTGAGGAAGGATTGAGATCAAGAAGTCCTCTGTGGGGTAGGGTTGTGGCTCACTGGTAGAGTGATTGCCTAGCACCAGTGAGGCACTGCATTTGATTCTTAGCACCACACACACAAAAATAAATAAAATAAAGATATTGTGTCCATCTACAATTAAAAAGGAGAAAAAGAAGGAGGAGGAGGAGGAGGAGGAGGAGGAGGAGGAGGAGAAGGAGGAGGAGGAGACGATGATGTCTTCTGTGGTCTGAGGAATCTGAGGTAGAAAATAAGACTTGGAGGTAAGGCCCATGAAACAATCGTGATGCAAACACCCAAAATGAGAGGAAATGAAGCTCACTAAGGTAAATTGTCAATACTTCACTTTCATCCTAAAGTTGATTAACCACATCTATCTATAATATTTCAGGGGACCCAAACATATATTTGAAAACCCTTAACCTTTCAGGATCTCCTTTGTGTACTTTTTCAAATACTATAAATCTACACAGATGCCATCCTACAGGGTGAAGGTGGAACATCTGCTCAAACCTGTTTTCTCATTTGTAGCAATTTGTTTTTGCTCCCACTGAACAACATGTAAGCTGCCAGGAAATGGGGCCACTGTTACTGCTGCATATTTTCATAAACTTTAAACCAGAGCACTAATGGACTAGGGCATTTGGAAGAACATGTGTACTTTTAAACTTGTTCTTTTGAGATCCTGGAGACAGAATAAGACAGAGTTATGCTTGGCTAGCTGGGAGTCTTTGAGCATGTCATCAGTTTTCCTTGGGTTTCAGGTTCCTCATGTATTAGATGAAGAGATTGAACTGGATAATGATTTATAAGATAATTTCCAGTTTTAGTGTTCTGTGATATTTTGAATATAATCCAAATCTTTGAATCTGCCAAAAGACATTTTTTTAAAACTTTGAAATGAATCCAGATTTCTTTTTCCTGTCTTTCCCACCATACTCCCAAAGTACTTTGTTTTTCTTTGCTGGCTGGGCTGAGGAGATACAGCATATGCACAATTTGGTTCTGGAGACAATTATTCAAATTTTCCAATAGAAGTCTCCTATTTTAATATTAGAAATGTATTTGAAATGCAACACTCCAAATACTAACGGAAAACTGGAAGAATATGGAGGCAGAAGTTAAAAGGATTGTAAAGGAAAATTATTTTATCTATAAAGCAATTATTTTATATTTAGAGTCAAAGATGTCAGAAACTATTTATAAATATAAATCAATTACTCACAAATATTATTTAATGAATGCCCATAAAGCATAATTGCTTTGGAATTCAATCCTGGCTTTAATGTGATTGAGCAAAAAAGGTAGATACAAACAAAAATATCAGATTGTAAATTTATTAACTATTCATGTTGTAACTTTGACATTCCTCAGTCTAAAAATTGTTTATCTAATTTTGAGCAATTCATTTTTATTGGTTCTTTTTAGTAATACATGACATTAAAATCCATTTTTATATAATCATATTGTTATGCTAGATTCATGGGACCCCAATAAACCTCCAGGAGCCATATCCGATGCAATCACACAAGAGTCTTTATTGCAAGCTCAAGCCTGGACTCACAGCCGTTCCCGACGCACGCAGTGGTCCCAGGGAGTGAGTCCTGGTCCTTTGTTTAGTGAGATTTTATAGGTTTTGGGGAGATACTCTATGCGTCTCAACATCACACAGCAAATCATTCCATACCAAGGGAAAATCAAACAACAACTCTTAACATTGATTAGCACATTCAGTGGCAGGAACAAGTTGGGTAGGGGTGATTGGCTAGTACAAGAAAAGGGTTCTTTTGAACTGATTGGTTTAGGCCACGAGGGGTGTACAGTGCTAAACTACATGGTTTCCCAACATGTTATCAACGACCATAAACTACTTGGGGGTCATCTGGCATTCCAGGTGTTTTCCCTGTCTTATGCTGATTGGAGTTTGCTAGGGGGGTTGCCAAGGGTCAGGGACACCTGGCATGCCCCAGACCTCTCCTGTTATTTACAAACAACTCAGCAGGGTGGGAATGTACTTAGGAGTGCTCTGTGAGTTTTTCCAAGGACAAGGGTCATGCCCCCTTCCTTAGGACAGGCCTTGAGGTAGAAGCTGCTGTTATTTGTTTATTTTTTAAAAATGGAGTCACATTAGTTTCTCAATACAAGCGTGGAATATATCGTATTCTAGTTAGGATACCAGTCTTGTGGATGTACCTGATGGTGAGATTCACTGTGGTTTATTCATATACAGATATAGGAAAGTTATGTCAGATTCATTGCACTCTCTTTGCTTTTCCTATTCATTTTTAATGAATGAGAGTAGGGTGTTGTTTTTGAAAGAGTCAGTGATTAAAGGTAAGTTTAATCATAATTTCAATTCTTCAAAAATAAATCCCTATCATTGTTGGTCTAGTTTCCAAGAGGATCTGACAGTTTCTCCACAGAAGTTCTTCCTAAAATCCACAGATAAAATTTTCTTTCTCTAGCTTCAAAAATGTGAGTTTTCCCTCATATCAGACAGATCTCAACATTTGAGTCAGGTTCTGCAGCTCCATGGCTTAGAAGTGAATCATCCACTGAAACGTCCTATTGTTATTTATAAATCAGGTTGCACACCATGAATGTATTGTACCATCTGCCCCAATGTACTGATCCCCAGTGTTTGAATACTGATCCCCAATGTTCATCACGGAGAACTTCAGAATATGAGCTCTTTTGCAAACGGGGTGCAACAAGTTAAGATGAGGTTTCAATGTATCAGAGGAGACCTAAATACATTGACTGCTGTCCTTCATGAAGGGGGGCCTTGTGAAGGCACAAGCAGATCCTGAAGTGATTTAGGTTTAACCCAAGAAATGCCAAGAATTGCTAGCCAGTAGAAGCCAGGAATAAGGGAGATATCAGTTCTTTATTGGTTATACAATATCCTATCCTTTCCACACTATGAAGACTACCACAAAGAGGTTGCATATATCATGCCAAGCACCAGGGTACTCAGCCAAGTAAGTAAGTGGTGTCTGAATCTCAACTTCTGCTTCTTTCACAGAGCTATATTCTTAGCTGGCTAGGGCACTTAAAGAGCTCACTATTCTAATCCATAGTGCCCTCATATGAGGATGGTCCTTTTATCCTTGGATCTTTTAATGAACAAAAGTTCTTAATGTTTTGTTTGTTTGTTTGTTTTGTTTTGCATTTGTTTTTTGTTTTGTATTGGGATTGCACCAAGGGTCTTTTACATGCTAAGTAAGTGCTCTAACACTTATCTACAGCCCCACCCTTTTTATTTTATCTTGAAACTGGGTCTCACTGAATTGCCCAGGTTTAAAGTTGTACTTCCTGTTTACAAGGTATTAGAAAACAGCCTCAAAACAAAAGAGGCTGCAGTTCTCTAAGATTCCTCCTGCCTTGGCCTAAAGGTTAATCAATTAAAGTTAACAAAAATATTCTTAACTTTAAAGTAGTAAATTTTAAAATATTTATGGTTAAAACAATTCTGTAACTAGTTTAAGACATCCAGATTATTATTATTATAATTTTTATATTAATGAATTAATGTATTTATATAATATAAAACAGTAATTAATTATATTACATATTAAATATTTTATTTAATATTTTAAGCCTTTAGTTAATCTGAGATTTTGTTTCATTTCAATGGATACTCAATTTTCCAGCATCAGCCACTGGAAGAGAACTGTGTTTTCCACATCACTCTATGATGGCACGTTGGCCGTATATCAAATATCAGTTAATGAATGTATTCCTTCTGCACTCTATTCCCATCTATTGTTCTGTTTGCTCCTGAACCAATTCTAAATTTGCTTTATTATTGTCATTCTAGAATACATTTTGATCTGTTATAGCAGTATTCCCAATCTGTACTTCTCCAAGAGTTGTAATAATATTTCACACTTCATGCTTTTCTATATATTATAGACTAGTATTATCACAAGAACAAAGACACATTCCCAAACCCAGGTGAAATTTAGATTAGTATTAAATCTGCACACATTCTAAGAAAATCACTTAGACTATTCGAATATCACTTTTTTCCAGTCCACAAACGTAGTGTATTTGTGTGAATTCTCCTGTCATCCTTCCCCTGCAGGCACTGGTTCTGGGCAAGTAGAGCAGAGGAAGGAGTATTTCTGGTTCTTGCTTAGCCACATTCTGCACAGCCCTGGAGCTTGGTAGTCCCTGGCCTGGGTCACTTTCTGTCTTTCTCTAACTGAAACCCAGTTGTGAGATTTTAGAAAATAGAACAAAAGTAGCTGCAGGGCTCTGGTAGCATTTTTACTTCTCTGTGTTCAAAATTTTGTATAAAAATTTGCTTAACTGTTCCCTATTATTTTTAAGTTCTTAAGTCTGTTGAGGACATTACAGGAAATATATTTGTTAATTTATGTTTTAATTGGTGGAATTCATTGTGCTCTGTTCCTACATGTACATGACATGCTTTTGTTTATTTGATTCTTCTGTTTATCTGCGTTCCTGTCCCCCCCTTCTTCCCCCTCAATCCCCTTCCTCTAATCCACTGTTTTTCTTTCCATTAAAGGAAATATTTTAAGCATTTATTTAGAAGGAAAATTAATATTCATGATTTTTAATTCCTTTTCTTTCCTTTTTTTCCTCCTCCTTATCTTTTAGAAGTTTTTTTTTTTAAATCTCCATATGCCCTTAAAGGTTAATATGTATATAAATTGAGAGGATAAGAGGGGGCTACTCTTTCTTTGGGATTGTCAATTTGCGAAGCTTAAGTATCTCCTTTGTGTAACATAACACTCCTTCCCCTTTCCGTTTATCAGATCTTGCCTCTGGCCAGAAACAGAAGTTCAAGATACTGAGGACATTATAAAGACCTTTCACCATGAAGTCAATGAAATCCTTCCAGAGGTGGGAGCAGCCTGTGGGACAAGCTGGTGATGGCATATGGCACCATATTGATTGTAGGGGTTTGTTCAGCTCTGGCCAGCTGAAGGGTGTTTCCTTTCTCCTCACCTATCTGCATGTATTCTCCTAAGGTCACAGTCCAGCCAAAGGCACAGGAGGTCAACACAAGGCAGCACCCTGTATTGCCAGGATATTCCCAGCCATCCAGACTGGAAGCATAAGCCAAGAGAGTTTAGGTTAGTAACAACAGGAGGGCAGGAGAAAAAAGCAGATAATGCACTAATGCCCTAAAAAGGATAGCCAACCTAAATTAAATGTTTTGGATAATTTTGCAATTTGATTCAAAGTCTTTTTGTAGCTAAATGTATAGGAAAAGATTTCTCCCTTTTTAAACTGCCTGATTTTTTACTTGTCATTTCAATTAAGAAATCAGAAATTTTATTGAACTTTATAAACTTTTTGAGTGTATGTAAAATATCTCAAATTCTTTAGAATATAAAAATATTTTGATTAAGAACGTCATGATTAGATGTAACACTATGGATTCCATTTATATCTCAGGAAATATGAATGAACATTCTCAAAGCCTATATAATCTGAATTATTATATTTTCCCATATCAATTACATTTTGCATACATTTAAAAGAGATATTTGCATAGTATATGGCATAACAGTTTATAAAGTAATACTTTATTCTATAATTTAAATATCATCATTTTCAGATTGTTTTTGGAAAAATAGCATAGTTTTCCTAAGATCATACTTTAAATATTTTAACAGTCTTACTACATATTTCCAATGATTTTAACCAAAGACTGTGCTATTGAATAATTCATATTTTGAAATAGTTTCTGTTTTATTTAATAAAATAAACAAATAGCTCCTAAATATATCAGTATAAAAATGTTCTATGATGACAGATCATTTAATTCTATGAGATTTTTTAATTCATTAAATTAAGCATGATATTGATGACATATGTGTACATGCATATGTATACATATACATTTTTTTGAGCATGGAGAACAATTTATGTCTAATGTGTTTTTTCTTTCATTGCTACCAGTACATTTTCTATTATTAAAATTTTCGACTCTTATTACAGAAATATTTGTAACAGAAATGTATAAGCATAGTCAAAACATATTAAATATGAGCTAAAATACTTGAGATAAATTTACTAGGTAGATTTCATTGGCGTATACATATAATTTCAATACTGAAAATATTTTTATAGAAGATCTAATAAATATTTTTAATTACAGATTACTTTTTACAAATTTTCAGATTTCCTTTTTGCTTCTGTGGAGACTCAACGCTATCTCCAGCTGAGCAGCTAAATATTCCAAAACCTCAAGTATTTCAAGACTTAGGCCATAGATTGGATGGATAATGGGAGTGCATTTCACTGAGCCCAGTGCTCAATAGCAAAGGAACATGAGTTCAAGGTATTGTCACAGTATGTTTGCCCTAGAAGGAATTCTTCATCAATTTATAAACACTGAAATTAAGGAAATATATGCCCTTGTTCAGCACTGAGATTGGAAACCAAACCTTCAGACACCTATTTTGGGATTCTATTGCACCTGGAAGGGAGGGACTGGCCAAAAGGTTCTAGGTAGTATATTTTACAATTCAAATGGCTCCTTCACATTTTTTAAATCAAAACTAATTTGGTAAAATTAACCCTGCTGATCCTTTCAGATTTACTGAGCCTTCAATTACATATACTTTATAATTTACGTCACTTTGACTTATATTTTTTGAGCACTTAATGTGACCAAATCAATGTATTTGGCAAGAAAATGATAGGAGTATCATTGAAAAAATCCCCTCTTCAAGAAGCATATACTTTAATGAGAAAGAAATGAAGTACATATGTTCATAATAACATAGGGCCATATGTAAAATGTAAAAATTACCATTTGCATTTACTCTGGATCTAACATTTTTGCATCTACATTTTGCTTTTGATTTTGATTTCAGTAAAAGTTTGGTCCCACTGTCTAATAAATACAGGCTATTTGATTGATTGGCAAGCACAGGAAGTGCAGGCAGCTCCCTTCTTTGCTCATAATAGTCTTTGACTTTCATAAGAAAAAGGAGTTGGAATTTTGGATGCAGGAGCGAAATATTAAGTCTGAATGTAAAGATTTGTTTTTTACTAGTTGTGTATAAACAAAAGAAACAAATCAATTGAACTCTAAATTGTTGTATTTATTATCCTTAAAAGGCCATTTCTTTCTTATAATATTTTTACCTAGGATTAATAATACTTTTTAAAAAAAATCAATCAACACAGAAAGCTGTACAATAAAAAGGCACAATCTCTATTCAGTCCTGACCACTCAGTTACCCTCCCCAGAGCCATCCTTTGATCAGAGTTGCCAGTTTAGTTTGTGAGAGATTGTTGCCATAACCCTACACACCATATTTCTCCAGCACACCATATTTCTCCAGCTCTGCCTTGACTTATAATTTCATATATCACACATCACCTTTCTATTATTAAAGACAAGGGTCTGTTTCACTTGGACCACTCTCAATATTCTCTACCTCCCAATTTTGGCATTGTTTCTCTATCAGTTAACTCAATAATTTCAAATAAAACATATAAACTTCTAATTTTGCTTCATCAGCTGAATATAATTTTTTGACTCTAACCTTGACAGGGTAGAGAAGCAACTCACTTTCATAACTCTTCTTCTCCCTCCTTGCTAAATAGCCCCCAGATCCTATTGACAATAAATTTCCTTTTGCTTTGCCAAGTTGAGAAGGTTTGCATTCTGTTCTACCTTAGGCTGTGTGTGCAAGTTTAAAATCAGTAGGGAAATATAAATAAACCATAATTAACTACAGCAGCTAAAAACTGGAATTACACATTCTTCTCTTTTGTTGTAGCAGTTTGATCCTCAAATTTTGATCCTTTCTATGAATTGGAAGACCTGTGTATGTTTAGAGACTTAGGAAACCTGCTGTTGTTATTTTTAATGTCTCCCTCCTCTTTGTCACTGTTTTATTCTTTGGAACTTCTACTAGTTGATTAAGACACCTTATGGATGGATTGTCTATTTTGCAGCTTTAGCTGTCTTTTGATGCATAAAAATCCACCTCACAAGCTCACATAATACTCAGGTTATAAAAAAAAAAAGTTGTCTCACACAAACTTGATGAGAGTTTGAATTGGCACAGTAACTCTGGAAGGTGATTTGGCAATTTAAAATGGCATTCCCCTTGATGGATTACTATTTGCCATATTTATTTTACAAAGATATTTCCATAAGTGCTCAAACACATAAGTATATTTTAATTATAGAAATAATTTAAAAACCAAGACAAAGCTAGAAAGTATTTATAAAATTCTCCAAAAGAAATAAAATTCAATGAAGTGAAACACCTTTAAACAAAGCAATATTTTATGAACACTGAAAAGAGCTTAAATGTGATTAGTGCAAAAACTGAGAAAAGATAAGATTGCAAGAAATCAGTGTTCTATATTCTTATGGAGGACATACTGGTTTATATGTAAGTATACATAGGACAAATAGAAACATCATTCTGCAACTTATGTATACATAGGAAATATATGAAAGGGTGGCTCCTGACAATCCTTTATGTGAGGTTGCAAAAGAACAAAAATGTGCATGGATCTTTCTTTTATATTTACACAGTTTGAATTTTTTCAATGGTTTAATATATCATTTGAGAAATTAAAAACACATTGCAATATTTTAGGAAAGAAAATGGCTGTAAAAAGAAATAGGACCTGAGCCCAAATATGGAGCTTTGGAAGCATCAAAGAGGAACACCCAAGCTGGAAAAAGGATGTCACAAGGACTTCTTGGAGAAAAGAGTCTCCAAATTGGTCTTGTTGACAGAAAGAATTTATTCACACAAATAAAGGAGGAATGTCATGATCAGATTTGTATTTTAGTGCTGACTGATTGAATGTGGATGACAGAACACAAGATTAGTTTGGAATTAGTTATTAGATTCCAAAAGAAGTAGCCAGTTTATTAAATATTAATGGCAATGGAAACAGAAAGGACCAATCTCAGAGCAATTGTCTATGGCATAGGAATCATGGGGTTCTGTATTAGTTTTCTATTGCTGCTGTAACAAATGACCATAATTAAGTATTTTTTAAAAATTCCATTTATTAACTCACAGTTTAATAGGACAAAAATCCCTGTACCACATAGCTTAGCTTAAATGGGGCCTTGCTAGAGTTTGGATCTGGAATATCCCTCCAAAGACCCAGCTATTAAAGACTGTCCTCAGCAGTTTGGGAAGGGAGTGCAAATCTTTAAAAGGTGGTGTCTGTTGTGAGGTTTTAGGTCACTGGGGTTGTGACTTCAAAAGGGATTGTGAGACAGAGGGTTTTTTCCCTCTTTCTTCATCTTCTAGCTTCTTCTCCATGCTGCACCACAGGCCCAAACACTATGGGTTATAAGTGATGATGAGCCAAAAACTCCAAAACCATGAGCCAAAATAAATGTCTTTTTTTTTTAAGTTGCTTTATCTCGGCAATGGAAAGTCAGCCATGGGAAGCTGACTAATGTAGTCTTCTGCATCGTTTCATGAATTCAAAATAAAAATGTTTGAATTCCTTCTTTTGGAGATTGTAGGAATGAATCTTCTTCCAAATTAGATCAGATTGTTGGCAGAAATCATTTCCTTGCAGTTGTAGTGATGAAGACCCCATTTCCTTGCTGGTTGTCACTTGCGGTAGGGCTTTGCTTCTAGAAGCTGCCTGCATTCATTCTTGTGTGCTTCATGCACCCATCCTATAGCTTTGGTGGGCCAATACCTCTAGTGATTCAACTCTACAACTTTTTCTTCTGCCTCATCATTTTTTTTTATTATAGCTAGAGAAATTTCACTATTTTTAAGGGCTCATGAAATTAGATGGTATCTTCAGAGATAATCCATGATAATCCCCTTTTATTAGATTGCCTAATCTTAATCATATGTAAAATCCCATTTGCCACATAACATGAAATATCCACAAGACAGCATGTGAACATCTTTGGGTGACCATTATTTGACATATCACAGGTGCAGTGTTGTTGTTTCCTATACATAACTGATAAATCTGTGCCAAAGCCTCTCACTATCTCCACTGTTCCAATTTTAGTCTAAACCAATATTATCTTTTACCTAGACTAATTTAATAACCTCTGAACTAATTTCTGCTTCCACTATTTGTCTTCAGAGTTTTCATTCTTCACACAGTAGGCAGGAAGAGTTTTCTAAAATACAAATGACAGTCTTAGCTAAATGCTACCTACTAGTATCCTATGGCAATTGGAATAAAATCTAGTCTTATTGTCATGAGCACACAACCTGAGCACTTGCAAATGTCTGATGGCATTTGGTTTCATTCCCCATGGGCACTAAATGTCAGTTATGGGAGCTTCCTCTTTATTCTTTATTCCATGGACACTAGAACTTTTTCATTTCCCCTTCCTTTCACCTAGAAGAGCTCTGCACCAGAATTTTTTCCTTGAGATTTCAGTTTCAGCAATCCTTTCAGTGAAACCTTCTCCTATCACTTTGTCTAAGCAAGGGTGCTCTCATCTGTCTCCACCAACTGAGTCATCTCATATTCCACTACCTATTTTATTTTCCTCATACCACTTACCACTATCAAAACAAACAAACAAACAAACAAACAAACAACAACAACAAAACACCCTTAACCATCTACCTATTCATGTGTCACTGTAGCTACAGTTAAAATATCAGCTTGTGAGAAACAAGGGCCTGGGTTGCCTTAACAGTTTGACTATCAGGGTTTAAAACAATGCCTGGCACAATAGATGTTATATAAATACCTGCTATATGTGTGAAAAAAATCATTGAATGAACTATGCATTATGCCCTAATTTTCCTTTAAATAAAAGGATTTAAATAAAGGATTTTAAAATCCTTTAAATGAGCCAGATGTGGTGGCACATACCAGTAGTCCCAGAAACTTGGTAGGCTGAGACAGGAGGATTCCAAGTCCCAGCCTGGCCTCAAGTAATTTAGCAAGTCCCTAAAAAACCAAGTGAGACCTTGTCTCAAAATAAAAAATAAAAAGACATGAGGGTGTGGCTCAGTGGTAAAGACCCCTTGGGTTAAATCCCCAGCACCAAAATAAATAAATAAATTCATAAATAAATAAATAAAATTAAGAAAGTGAAGTGGAAATTGAGTTCTGTTTGGAAACTTTTGGCTATAAACAAGTTACTGGGGTAGGGTAGAAATATAATCAAATATGACTATTTGCTTTATTTTTTTAAAAAATGTGGGGAGATATAGACATAGAGATAGAGACATACAGGAAGATCACCATGTGATAATGGAGGCTGAAATTGTACTAGTGTGTCTATAAGCCAAGGAAGACCATCAATTTCAAACAATGCTAAAAATTAAGAGAAAAGGAATCAACATATCTTTCCTTAGAGACTTCAAACAGTGTGAAGACCTGTCCCCACCTTTATTGAGGACTTCCAGCCTCCAAGAATGTTCGGGAATAAATTTCTTGTTTAAAGTCATTTAGTTTGTTGTATTTTCTTATAGCAGTTCTAAGAATGTAATTCAGGGACTGTATTTTGAGATGCACATTTGCAGTTCTGAAATGGTTGCTTCAATTTTGAACATGTAAATTTTTCGATACTTTGTAGGACTACTAGAAATACCACAAAAGATTGACTTATCATTCCAGAAGTCTAGGACTCACACAGGGTATTAAACATTAAATTTTACTAATGATTTGAAATATAGGCAAAGCCCAACCACAGAGGCAATATTTGTCTTTGGACACATCTGTCAGAAGCAGTTCCCCCATGTCTTTTTTGCCTGCAGACACTTTGTTACTGGAATAAAACAAGAGCATGAAATCATTGATGATATATCCATGAGGTACACACTGGCCCAGAGAACACTGGTGGAGTTCAGGGTCTCTTAGTCCTGTTTTGTGTGCTCTATTAGCTTTTAGGCCAGTCATAACAAAATATCATAGACTAAGTGACTTAACCAGCAGTATTTTTTCATATAAAAAAAAATCTTAACCATCTACCTATTCATGTATTGCCATAGATGTTACAGTTAAAATATCAGCTTGTGAGAAACAAGGGCCTAGGTTATCTTAACAGTTTCACTTCCAGGGTTTAAAACAGTACCTGGCACAATAGATGTTAAATAAATACCTGCTGTATTCGTGAAAAAAATCAAGTCAAAGGTCATGGTGTTAATAACCTCTTTAAAGGCCACATCTTGAAATACACTTACATTAGGTCTTTACCATATGAATTTCAAGGTGACACAATTCAGTCCATAATATTTTGCTTTGGTTAGGTGTCATTCAGGGGTGACAAAGTATTGCAAAGTAACTTCCACTCAGCAATTAATAACATCTTGCAAGTTCTAAGGTTTTTAACTAAGCAATGTTGACCATGAAAATTTCTACAAGGACAAGTAGTCAGGATCATCACTGTTTCCCACATCTGGAAAGGGACAAAGGACATTATAGACCTGCTGTGAACTGTCTTCTTCCTGGACTCTCAAGTGTACATGTCCGTAGGCAGTTGTTGAATGATCTGAATGAGGTTCAGGAAAAAGATTCAAGTTGAAGATAAAAATGTGATCTTTATTCTTATTTTTGTGGTAAATAAAGCTGTGGGAATGGATGTTTCTGAGAATCTTTAAAAGCACATCTTACACATAGCAGACACTTGATTAATGTGTGTGAAATAGACTTAAATGAAGCTCTATTTAAAACTGCTAAAATATCAAGAAATTTGGAATAATCTATGTAACATGCCATACATACGGATTTCTGCAATTTTCTTGGAATTTCACTAATGCCACACAACAGTATAAGGGTCTCCACAATCTAGTGAATTTTCCCTTAGTCAAGGGCTTACTAAAGGATAGAAGGATTGACCCATTGTGATCACCGCCTGGCCAATATCCATTTAAAATAGGCCAGACACACAGGAAAGTTTATTAAAGTCACAGGAATAAAAGACAGGAATAATGAGGTGAACTCCTTCCACCTGCCAGTTACAAAAGAGTCCCTAAGGGTTCCCTTATGAAAAGTGACAAAAGCAACATGGGTACAAGAGAGAAGGACAAATAAACAAACATCCTTCTTACTGAGTCGGAGAAGGGAAAGCTTTGAATGGGATAGGGAGTGAAGGCTGAAATTGTATTGATAGAAATTGAAAATCAATAGAATCTGACCATGCTTCTGTCATAGATGAACAGGAATATGGTCAGAATTATACACTTGTATAATAAAAAATTTTAATTTCCACAAAGTTTTTACCAATTAATTAATTAAACTTTTTCACTGACACACACATACACACACATATGCACACACATATATATGCACACACATATATACCACACATATGCTTGCTTATGTGTGTGTGTATGGATGTCTACACAGACAAGTATGCAACAGTGGGGGAAAAATTATATATATATAATGCATTTATATACGTAAAGATAATGAATAATTAAATTATCCATGAATTATTTTTAGCACTTCCCTTTGATTATTTTTCAGGGAATTTTTTTAAAAAACAGAAATTATTTTTCAAGTTTAATTCAGTAAATATTTGACTGACTTATGAGCAAATATGTTTTTTATACTGTAAGGGTAAAAGAAATTGAAGTTAAAGTGTAAAAGACCAGGCATTGTAAAGTTTCTAAGCTGCAAGGCCTGAGTTAAAATGCAAAGGACCAGGTATTGTTAAGTTCCTATGCTACACCCCCAAAACCTGAAATTCCTGTAGCTGTTAAGACGATTCCCGGAACTGCCCAGTAAATATTCCCCCTGACCGCCTGGTTGTTTAATAACCTAGGACTGTGACAATAATCCACTCTTGAAAACTAGATGTCACGGAAGGGAATGGCGTGGTTACTTGTCTTGTTTCCAAATGATTAAATGCCAATATAAAAAAAAATTGAATATTGCATAGCATAGCACCAGGAAGTATAAGCACAGGAATTTCTTTGAAGACTACAAAATAGAAAAAATCTTTAGTAATCATTGAGTTTTAAGACTTCAAATGTTTAAAAAGTTGACTCTAAAAAAATGGCTGAAAATGTAATTTGAGATGAAAAGGCAGCGTTTTTGCCTGAAAATGAAAACATACTACATTAAATAAGATACTATCTCAAGGAAATGGTAATGAAGTAGAATTATCTATTGCATTTGAACTGTAATGTAACAGAATAGTTGATGAATAAAGCAGAATACAGAATAACAGAGTATGGACAGGAAACCAGAAGACAACTTCTGAAGGAGACTAATGCATATAACAGAAGCAAAAATTTAAAATACTTATCTAATCAAAATGTTCTTGTGCTGAAATCCTGAATTTTATATTAAAGTGGTCAGTAGTAAAAGTACTCAACATATGGTATTAATCAAAATAAGTAAAACTTAATCCGTGTGAAATTCTGGTGAGATTCATGCGTATAACGTTCTCCAAAATATTTAAAATCATTCAAGTAGAAAAACAAGCTTTTCGTGGCTGAGGCTATAGCTCAGTGGCAGAGCACTTGCCTAGCATGTGTGAGGCACTGGTTTCGATCCTTAGCATCACATATAAGGAAACAAATAAAAGCATTCTGCCCATCTACAACTACAAAAATTAAAAAGAAAGAAAGAAAACACTGTTGTTGTTTTTTTTTTTTTTTAAAAAAAAACAGCTTTACTGTGAAAATAAAAGAAAATGGCCTCATATTTTTCTGTAGTAATTTTAACATGTAAGAATGTTTAGAAAGAGTTTTTGGAGAAAGAGCCATGGTGCAAGAATTTTAATGGAAGAGCTATAAAGATTGTGTGTGTAAAGAGACAATATGTTTTTCACTACTTTGTAAAAGTTTATACCACATATTATTGAGATACTCTACCCCTCAACATTATGCAAATAAAAGTAAAATCTCAAGAATAAAGAAATAGTGCTATAAAGGGAATCACAATTAATATTACAACTAGATAAACATCTTGTTTGACTTATAACGCTCAGTACAAAAGCAAAGAAAAAAATTGCACAGTATCTCAAATTAGTAAAAAAATAATAATAATTTCAAATATAATAAGACTTTGTAACTAAAATTTTGGGTCACATCAGTAATAAAAAAAATTGACTGGTAGAAAAGTTTAGTAAGATAAAACCTTGAGAAATTTATCTCTTTTTCATAGGTACTCAATAGATACTTTTTATTCCTAATATTGATAAATTCTAGCACAAAGTATTAGATAGTCCATTATGTCAGAATAAATTTTATTATATTAGACGGCAGAAAGAAAACAGATAGCTCTTCTGAAGAGCTATTGAAAAGCATTTAATAAAAGGATATTTATACTGATTGGGGTAGGATTAATGGGACCATCAAAGATGGCCCAGCACCAGGACCAATAGCAATGGGAAACCAAGATCATGCCTAAGCCTGAAGGGCCACAGAAGGAATTGGCTGGCAGGTCTTTATAATCTCTGCAGCTGCAAATGAGGACTACTTGACGTGGCTGAGAAGGGGTACAGTCTCTTCTGTGTTGTGGCCTACCATGGAAGGAGTCTTGTGACGTCTCCTGGTTTTTCCTTCTACCTGCCCTCTGATTTGATGCTTTTGCCTTTCATTGTCCAGGCTCCAGTGGAGCCAACATGCAAGATGGCCCAAGGGGTGTATCACCAAAGTACAGCTTCTTGAGGAAGAACTCGGGGTAAAGTAGGATGGTGAGTAGATCCACAAGGGCACTGGCATGAATGAAATAAGACACACTGAAGGCTTAGAAATCACTTGAATATCTAAATTAATCAGCATCATTAACACAGAAATATTAACAAACAAAGATACAAAATGGCAGCCTATTTCTATTAGGGAAACTGGTTTTGTTTGCTGTTTGTAATAAAATAAAATGATGGAAAATTGTGGGATTTTTTTTGAGATACTTTTGTGTTTGTTGGTCAGTCTAAGCGGTGTTCTTTGGTCTGTCTGAATGACTCATAAAGGAGACTGGCATAGAGACCTGTGCCTGGGGACATTTAGTAACTGACCCCAAGTCCATCAGTCCACAATTTGAAAAGACACTAAGATTTAATGTTTACATTTTGTGCCTAGACAAGTGCTTTTTGGACTCTTATCTAGAAACCAACTGCTGAAATCAGATTTGAACAGTTTGGGGGATATTTAAATGTGGGTTTACACACCCTCCATTGGGACAACTTTGAATTAATTCCCAGGAGAGGATTTTTAAACCTTATGTAGGAGAATGTTAGCAATGTTATAGGGACAGATTAATAGACTTGAATAAAAGAAGATACCAGTAACAGTCAGTAAAACTTTAAAACAAACTGTCATGTAAAAACTAAAAAGAACCAGTAAAAAAATTTTAAAAATTAAATTAAAAAACACAAAAATAAGGAAACAACCCCCCAAAACCTTAATCTATTTACTTATCTCAATTTCCACTATTAATGGCTTTTTAAATTTATCTTTTGCTGAATAACAAAGTATATTAAAGTTTTCTGGCTTAAAACCATGCCTGGTTTCTATGGGTTGGGAATCCAGGAGCAGCTTAGTGCCCGTGGCTCAAGGTTCCCCATGTGATTGTAGTTAATCTGTTCATTGTGGCTGTGATTTAATTAGAAGAATTGAATAATAAGAAGAGGAAAAATAAATAAGTAAGTAAGTAAATAAATAAAACCCAACACAGAAGTGTCACTCCCTTATGTCATGCTTAGAGACAGGGCAATACAGCAGCTGGTTATGTCAGTGCAATAATCATGACTCCAGATTTTTTTGTTCATAAGAGTTCATAGAAATAATAAAAAATAGATGCTTCCTACACCTCCCCTAAAATGTCATACACAAAATCTGCAAGAAAAAAAGCTACCAAATAAAAATATTTAAATATAGTAATAGTAAAAAATAAGAAATCAAAGGACAGTGAAATTTTTTTCTAAACTCTGAAATGATTAAGGTATTTTATTTTACTAAATATTACTAATAATGTTGATACCACATTTACCACTGCTAATGGAAATATAAATTTATCATTTTTTGCTTGTAAATAATTTCTCAAAATATGTTATAAATTTTAACTTTATTTTGAAAATTAACTATCAATTACTCTTTTTAGAAAACCAACCCATGATTGGTAAATATTATAAAAATTGACATGCTGAGATGTTCATCATAGTGTTTTGTATAATAATTAAAAAGTAAACATAGTTCAGATACTTGAAAACGGGCCAGAAATAAATGATATCTATTTAAGGAAAGATGCTGTATCCTTTAAAATGCTGGTTTTGTAAACAAAAGTGAAGTGAGAATTTGGTTGTGATAGTGCTTAATGTAAATGCAGAATAACTTCTGTTAAGAAAATATAATTAAACTTATTCATACATATCCATTTATATGTATGTGAATACATACACATATTATATCTCCATAAGCATATCCTCCTACATAAAAGTTTGCATAATAAAGACTGGAAAGTATAGAAATGTTAACTCTAATTTTGTTTGAATGTAATAAATAGCACAAGCACTATTCTCTCATTCTATCAATTTAAACCAATATGGCTACCTAGATAATTATTCCTTCTTTAACATTTCTGTGAAAATGTGTGACTTATGCTCTGTCTATAGGTCACCCAGAATAAGATGATCTCATGTATTTATTAGAAGAGGTACAATATGCTGGGTCACTTGCCTGGTGCAGAAGTTTTTAAATCTTCTCTTGTCTAGAATTTAATGTATCTGTTCTGTGGTACTGAGAAACACCCTTTAGATATTACCAATTCTACTTTTTAGGAAGGGTACTGAGATTAATTAAATAGTAGTGTTTTATTAGATAAGAAAACATATATTTCTGAACACATATGCTGCATTTCTGAAAACTCATAACTAAAAAGTGTGACATTTGGTTTAAAAAAGGAGAAAGGAAAAAAAAGTCTGTGGGATTTAGTCAAGTTTGCATATGCTTCTGTCTAGAAACTGTGGATGCTCAAATACCAAATATAGAATAGAAGATATAAAAGGGATTTCATTCTTTTGACAACATTATACTTCTCTACTTCTATGCATGATATTTAGAGGAGAAAGATAAACAGATCTTTTGGAACTATCAAGTGTTAAGGGATTAAAATTATTTCCTTGGGGGAAATATATTTTGACCAATTGTATTCATTGATTTTCCAAACTCTTCAGGGTTTAGGTTAAAGTAGCATTTTTTAAGAAGTATCATGCTAATTGCTATCATATGATTATGAAAAAATGGAAGGCATATTTGTTTGTATGTTTGGTAAATATTGGGTTAAACAGATTTTTTTTTCAACTGTGAGACTTCTCATTGCTTTTAATCTAATTATGTAATAGTAAATATAACTGAATGCTTTTCTGTATCAGGGCTTTATGATATATTTTGCACATGATCACAATAATTCTACGAGGAGAATATTATTATCATCCCTATTTTGTGGTAAGGATATTTTAAAAAGGATAACCAATTTGCCTGAGATTAGACATTAACTTTTGCATTTACTGTGAGGACCAATTCAGACCAAATCAGAAGTCTAGACTCTGAATCAATGGAAAATATATCACATCTCCTCATCATCAAATACTCACTGATGACATCCCATAATAGAATATAATAAGCTGGACTTCCCATCCTTATTGGACATCAGACCTCTTGTTTTTGTTTTTTTTTTTAAATTAGAGATGAAAATTATGAAGCTTAGACAAGAGAAAACTGAATCCCAAAGGGGGAATATATATATATATATATATATATATATATATATATATATATATATAACTAAAAAGATAGAACATAATGATGAGTTTGGTTGGACATTTAAATTAAAGTGAGTTTTTCCTTATTATTGTCATAAAAATAATTATTTAAAATATTTCTAATATTTTTTTGTGTCAGTAACTATTTGGGCCCTGAAGCAATTTACTGAAGAAAAAAAAAACAACAAATTTTAAAAGGCAAACATCAGAAATGAAACCTCAAGATGTTCTCCTGCTGTTTTTTTTTTTTTCCCTGAAAGTTATAAAACAACAAGAGGCCCACAGAGGGCTTTGAGTAAGCCCCAGCATGAGGCATGAGGAAAATGAAGAGCATTATCTTTCCTGACCTACTTGAAACATGTATTTTCAACCTTTTCCTTTATTCCTACTGCTTCTCTGATCAGGAGTTAGTGCAACTCAGTGGGAGCAGTGAGCTTGTAAAATTTAATGCCAATTTTGCATAAACTAGAACCATTTCTCACTTGGTCCTGAAGACAACAAGGTGGATCCAGTTCAATATAAAAGATCCAAATAAAGAAGCATGCCAAGGTTCTTATTTTGACTCTTAGTTGTAACACAGAGGATCTGATCTTCTATAAATTTATTTATTCTACATTGAATTATTCATGGTGAACTGTTTCGTGCAGGTCTATTCACTCTTCAGGAAACCTTTTTTCTTTTGCCTGAATTTTATGAGTAGATGTATTAAGTTTGCTCTGCAGGTCTCAGTTTTGCATTGTAATAAACAGTTGACTTTCATCTAAGGGCATTTGCTTACATTGAGAGGTATCACTCTAAAATATCCACATCCGTGATATTTACTGGACTTTGAGGAAATCTGCATTTCAATATCCTCACTGATGTCACTTTGGGCAGGGTCTTAGAGGTCCTGAAATGGGCCATATGATCAGCGCTTCCTCATGTCCGGGCCATTAGTATTCCTGTGATACCTTGGAGAAAGGCCAAGCCTAGATAAGCAGGCAACTAGAGAGAATGCTTAGAATGTGCAAGTCCTGGGAGAAGAAATTCACACAGACATAAGAAAACTGTTGATTTAGTTGAAAGTGGAAGAATAAGAAACCCATAGAGATGGGGGATGGGAAGAGGTAGGAAATAAGTTTTGACCCAAATTAGGCATGACTTAAGAACACAAAGATGGAATCGTGAGACTTAATTTGTGGTGACTTTTCTTCAAGGTAAGACTACATGCACAAGTGCCAGTTAGTTGTTTTTGTTTCTTTGGAATCATTTTGGTCACCATTTAAGAATGCAAAGTGACTTGCTCTATCCTAAGAAATTCTGACCCAATAAGTTTGGGGTGGATTGCAAGAATCTGAATAATAACAATGTAAAGAAAACTCCTAGGAAGCCTTGTACATAGGGACATTTTGGAACCACTCTTGTCAGATCGCACAGAACTGAAATCAATGAGACAAAGTAAAAGAGGACAGGTTAAATCTCTAAATTGTGAGGCTGATGTTTTATGCATTCGGGTAAAAATGGGTCAATAGGGGAGGGTGATATTTTCCCATAATATTAGTTCTCCAACCATTTAAACAGAAATTTTGGTAACCAGAGAATGAAAATAAGCATCACTTCTCAGTTTTCCTGGGATCTAGGTGTAGTCTGTAATGGAATCATACCTAGCAGTGTTGTGTTAGTCATCTTTCCATCACTGAAAGGAAGTACCTGATGTAGTTAACTTTTAAGATGAAAGATTTATTTGGCCCATACTTTCAGAGATTCTATTCTATGATCAGGCAGACCCTCTGCTTTTCCACCTTGGTGAGGATGCCAGATGGCAATGGTGGGGGAAAGTGACAGCAAAACCGCTTACCTCAGAGGCCAGGAAGCAAAAGAGACTGAAGAGCGTGAAGAGCGCTAGAGTCAGACCAGCAAGGACTCGCCCCTAAGTTTCTCCCATGAACCCCACTTCCTGCGAGCTCTACTGTGTTCCAGTAGTGCTATGCTGGGGACCAAGCCTTTAACACAGGGGCTCTGGGGGCCACTTCCTCAAACCATAGCACTGTCTAGGAAAATTTCTGCCCCTCACTGTGTCATCCACCCCTCCCCTGAGGCTGCTTGGATTGCAGAAGCTGCCCAATTGGACCATCAGGACAGGAATGGACTTGGGGATGGATCAAGATCCGAGCTAGGAGGAGTCAGGATCACTGAAGAATTGTGGGGGAGAGCTCCATATCAGCCCTATCTTGGATTATTATTTATGTATTTATTTACTTAATAATTTTTATTGGTTGTGTTTGGTTATACATGACAGTAGAATCCATTTTGTTTTAATTATACAAGCATGGGATATATCTTGTTCTATTTAAGATCCCATTCTTAAGGATGCACAGGATGGTGGGATTTACTGTTTTCATATATGTACATGGGAAAATTATGTCAGATTCATTCCACTGTCTTTCCTTTCCCTATCCACCCTCACTTGCCCCCATTCCCCCTTGTCTAATCTACTGAACTTTTATTCTTCTACTCACAGGCCCCCTCCCTAAACTCTTGTGGATTAGAATCCACATATCAAAGAAAACATTTAACCTTTGGCTTTTAAAATGAAAGAGATTAACATTTTTTAAAAAAATTTTGACTTTTCAACCATCCCTCACACACACACACTTGTAGTCTTAAAACTATCTGATCTGGGTGCAGTGGTATATGCCTGTGAGACAAACATCTTCAGAGTTAATACAAGACTTGTTGCTTTTCCCTTGGAGAACTCTAGACACACTGAGGTCTTAAAATCAACTGAGTTCAAAGCCAGTCTCAGCAACAGTGAGGTGCCAAGCAACTCAGTGAAACCCTGTCTCTAAATTAAATACAAAACAGGGCTGGGGATGTGGCTCAGTGGCAGAGTGCCCCTGAATTAAATCCCTGGTATCACCTCCTCCCACCCTCTCACCAAAAAAAAAAAAAAAATATATCCAGAACCAAATTTGTACACGTGGAGATCAAATCCCATTTCTCTCTGTGCAATTTCATGTATTTCTGTTATAGCCTGTCTGATACTGTAGGCATATTAGGCTTCCTTCTTGTACAGAGACCTTGAGATAGAAGTATGCACATTTAAATAACTTACCCCTTAGGCATGATCCTGTTTCTAGCACTGTAGGTAAGACCTGCCAGCCATTTCTCAGCTTTCTAAATTTTTTCCTAACCTGGTAATTAGTCCTTCTGATGGCTGACTCTAGGAAAAACACAAATCTAATTATTGGAAAAGTTAATTTTGAACCAGAATTGTGGAAGGTATTCTATGATCCTTTCTAGAATTTAAAAAAGATCAGAAATTCCTACTGGAAAGTATTTGACTCCAATTTTCCACCACCTATCTTTAGATTGCAAATCTATTTACCACTTAGTATTCTGCAATGCTGATATTTCTAATAAAAAGCTAATTTAAATATAGAAGCATTTTCAGAGTTAATACAAGACTTATTGCTTTTCCCTTGGAGAACTCTAGACACACGCAGGTCTTAAAATCAGCTGAAGCTAGCAGGGTTTTTCTTTAGAAATGAGTTTAATGACTGTAAATGTATATGATGATATTATAGCAATAAAATAATTAAAATTATAGAAGTTTTTCTGGAATTGTAACTTTCCCTCTGGCGATTTATTGTTCCTTTAAATAGCATAATTCCATTTTTTTAAAAAAACCACTAAAGTTATAGAGCTCATTTAGCTGGATGAGCTATTGGACTATTAAGTATCATTAAGAAAATAAATTAACATTGATATCAGGAGGCAAGTGTTTATAGTTCTGAATGATGTATAGCTTTAAATAACAGTGACAGAATTAATTTTCAAAGCACATTAAGACTTCCAAGATTAGAGCAACTATTTCCCACTCAGGGTTATGGGTGCAAAAACTTGCTTTATCATGGTTTCACTGGCCTAGTGTCCCTTTTTCCTTTTGTAAAATGCCTGAAGCTTCTTCATATTTCTTGCTTGCTTATTTATGATCTCACTTAGCTAGTTATTTATTTATTTATCTATCTATCTTTCCTTGCTGGGAAAATCTTGGACATTACAACCTATGCCTGTTTGCTATCAAACTCTCTATATCCATCTCTTAAAATGATACATTTTACACAATTCCCATAAGATTCCTGTAAATTTTCTTGGCAAAAAATAGTTGCAAGATTCCTATTCAACATTTCTGCTAAATTGCACGCAGGGACTTGTTTTTTAAATTGGCCTCAAATGTGGTAATTATTGGCTCTCATTATGGCCAATTAATTTTGCCCTAAGAGAGGTTATAAAGGTGTCTCATTTGAAGAAGATTCTAAGCAGCAGGTAAAGCCTTTCCTGTCCAACCACAGGACACAGAGATTAAGAAAAAAAGAGGGTGGGGATGTTGACATTGTTGAGCATAACACACACACACACACACACATACACACACACATTTACAACACACTCAAATAATTTTGCCAACTAAATCCACTGTGCCCTGTCTGAATGTCCTTCAGTGTAATTTTTATTTAATAAATAATTCACTAGTGAAGTAATGCTTTGTCTATTAAGGTAGTAAAATCATATGTAGCTCACACAGGGGAGTAATTTCTTATTTAGATAAATGTCTAATGTATATGTTCTTCAGATATGGTATTTCAGGTTGTTTAACTGTATAAGTACATGGGGGCTAGGTAGCAAGTGAGGGCTGAATTTAACCCTGGATTTTGCTCTTCAAATCATTTTACCTTATTAAATCTATCTTCCAAAGAAAAGGATACACTTTTCCAATTTCCCAGAGGTATAAGTGGATTACTATAGCAATTGAGTCTGGAAAATCCATGAACTTTTAGAAAAATGTGATACTAAAATATCCTACATCTATGAGGCAATCATATATTAAAAATAAGCTATATTTACCTCCCAGGAACAAACTTGAAATTTGTTCAAGCATGTATTTCATTAGCATTATATATATATATATATATATATATATATATATATATATATATATATATATGTGTGTGTGTGTGTGTGTGTGTGTGTGTATGTGTGTGTATAAATATTTTAAAATTTGGAGTAAAATATATCTCTGTTTTAAGTTCCACTCCTTAGTGAAATTTTCATGAGAATTTTACAAATACAGTTGGTAGTAATTAACTGTAAATCAAATAAGCTAAAATAATGAAAAGTATTTATAAGATTGTAACATGAAATGGCCATTTTTGTGGTCTAGAAATTTTAAATACTGCCGATTTTTTTATGGTCCAATCAAACTCATTGTTAATGAAGTTCTTCCCTCAAACAACTTCTAACCTGGCATCCATTGTATGGCTCATGACTCTCATCAAGTTGAAGGTGCAATTCTCAAAACACTTTGTTGATTTATATCTCATTCAGTCTTTCCACCTTCCCTTATTCATTATGTGTTTGTTCAACAGCTGCTCTTCACCTGTGTGTGTGTGTGTGTGCGTGAGTGTGATTTATATTCTTGTCTGTATAGGAAACATAATTTTTGTTTTTTAAAAAAGAAAACATCATAGTTGGCTCTGAAGTTCACATGATTTTGAACATGGAGACTTGAAATTTCTATGTAAAAGAAAGTAGAGTGGAGGAAGGGAATGGGGGAGGAAGGAGGGGCAGGATCAGTGAGGAATGGTGGAATCAATATGACCAAATCATCCCATGTGCAAATATGAAAATACCACAGTGGGTTTCACTTTTATGTTCATCTATAGTCACCAATTTAAAAAAGACCTATAAATAAGTAGAAGAAAGACCAATAGAATAAAGGAAAGGGAACAGGGGAGGAAGAATGAGAGGAAAAGGGGAATTACTAGGGACTGAAGTGGACCAAATTATACTCTATGCTTGTATGATTGTGTCCAAATGAACCCAGATATTGTGTATAATTGTAATGGACTAATAATTTTATTTTCAAATGAAGAGCTATAGGAATGGCAAGGTGTCTTACCTTAAGCTGCAGTAACAAAGTACCATAAAATGCATGGCTGAAAAGGCAAACATTTATTTCACAGGAATCTGTAGACTGTAAAGACTGTAGACAGGTCCAGAGTCTCCTGAAGGCCTGAGCCCTGGTAAGCAGAGGTCCAACTTCTCGCTGTATTCTCAGATGGAGACAGTCAGTAAGCCCTCTTCTGCCTCTTCCTCTAAGGGCATCAATCTCAGTAAGGATTCTGCTCTCATGATCTAATTACCATGCAAAGGCTCTACCTCCTCATACCATCACCCAGGGGTTTGGGTTTCAGTGTATGAATTTTGAGAGTCACACACATAGCTGGAGGTGAGAGCCAGCAGTGTCTGTCTCTGTGCTGACTGGGCTGAGCATTAGACACGCCTAAGTAAGGACCCATTACTAAGACAGAAGTTTTAGTTCCTCTCTCTTGAAGAGAGACACAGCTATCCTTTCACACCTGGGTCTCAGTACTCACTGTGCACAAAATCAGTGGTGAGGTTTAAGCAGATACCCTCAGACATCTTTTTCTGGCTTTAGGCTCTAGCATCGATAATTTTTTAAAGCTCCTAGGTTGTGCATATGTGCGGAGCAGGTGGAGACAAGCTTCTCCAGAGCAAAACCAAGACAGGATGAGGGACACATGACTCTCAGGAAGGAATGACAGAGTAAATTTTGGGAACAAGCTAGGAGGTTTCCTTTTGAAAACCTTTCATCAGATGATTGTTGGTATCGTAGTAAGGACTGATGTATTTCTGATAGAAACAATATTTTCATTGATTGATCGATCGATCCCGGGGATTTAGCGCACCCCAGGATGCTTTACCCCTGAGCCACATCCCCAGCCCGTTTTATTTTTTATTTTGAGACAGGGTCTCACTGAGTTGTTTAGGGTCTTGATAAATTTTTGAGGCTTGTCTCGAACTTGGATAGTCTCAGTCTCCCAAATCACTGGGATTGCAGACACACGCTAGGGTGTACCCAGGTGGAACAAGATTTTACTGAAGAAAACTTAAGCATAAAAAGAAATTGTCTCCTGTTCTTTCTTAAAAATATATTCCTAGTAAAAGTTTTAAGAATAGTTGTGGCTGTTGAGAACAAATGATTTTATTTGCCATTATTTGAACAGATGGGCTATCTCCACTGGCAGATGATGCAAAGGAATGCCTGTTACCAGGACGTGCTGCTGCATCTCCTATCCTAGTTCTGGGCATGTGGGTATGCCACTCACCCTTCTCAGTCTTACCTTCTTAATCTAAATTATGAGAAATACAACTGCTGTTGCTTATCTTATAATAAATGAATGCTTTTGTAAAACTAAAAAGCCTGTCTAAATAAAGCAAGAAGATTCTGGTTGACATTTTTCACATTTTATTTATAAGTGGGTGTGCTGAGAAACCCAATATTTTCTAAAGGTCCCTTCATGAAAGACATGCTGCTTCAAGAAGGACATGCTGTCTATTCCTATTTTGGGGAGGCCCTTTTAGTTCTTCTTGGGTCCAGTCATAACTGTAACTTTAAAAACTTTCTCCCTTTGTACTTCTAGTTTTTAAACTAGGGTGGGAATCTATTTAAATTCATTATGTATGGAAAAGACCTTTTGCTATAATAAAAAGAGAATTTCTGGGTCCCTTTGGTAAAACCATGGTTGAGTTACAAGCTTCTTTGGATTTTATGTCCCTAATTTTCTAATCAATTTTGCTAGATTATTCAAATTTAAATGCTTCCTTAATTTCTAAAATACCTACAATATTAAGATAGATTGGTTTATTTGTGAAATATACCCAAGGATGTTGTAAATAATTTCTGTGCATAAACATTAAATTGAATCTTTGAAACATTTTTTAATATATATCACAATATATGATCTTTTTAATACATCACATATTATTGTCATATTCAGAAATGTATTAGCTTTTGTTTTCAAATTTGACAATATAGTTCAACAAAACATAGTATATTTAATATTTGAAATAAACTGATGTAAAATCAATATTTTGAGGTATTTTCAAGGTGTTGGAATTCCCATAAAACTTTACTTTTCTATATGTTTGTATGAAGAAATACATAAATAACAAGCCGTGTTCATATGAATGTAATGCAATGTTGACTGGGCAGAATAAAATGTTTTATAATTTTAATATAGTGTAATATATACATTGAAAACATGTTTTCATTACCAAAACAAATCTTAAAAATTGTACTTATTACAGATCACTCATTAAGTGCTTTGAGATGTATTTTTTTTATTTTACTTGATTTAAAGAAATGATCTCCAAACAATATGTAAGATATATTTCTCACAGATGAATAAGACAAAATCTCTGTTCTTAGGAAGTCAGATGATTACAGGCTTAATCCCAGAAAAAATATGATACAAAGTCAAACTTAATGCATTTTTTGAAAACAGTGAAAATAAAGTCAACTAGGTTTTAGAGGAATCTTTTCCTTTCCACACTTCCCAAGGATTCATGAAGAGATTTTTTTCATTGTCAGAGTCAAAGCTCAGGATAGTTGGAAGTGTATAAGTGATTCTTCCGGGGGCCTGGGGTCTGGGGGCTTTGTTCTCCCTTTTATTTTCCTGTGGTATTTATATTTGAACCTGATGGGGTTTTGTCCTCTAGAAATGGTAAACTATTAGAAAACTAAATAAAGCTTCACCAAAGACACGGGGCCCACTAGGCTGCTAAGTTTGCATTTGTTCTAACTGTAGGCCTTTTTGCTCCAGGAAAAGGGTCCTTATAGATGCTTTATCCAAAATATTTCAATAGAAAACTATGTTTTTCATTCAGCTGAAAAAACTGCAGGAAGCTGGTAGCTCTTGTGCTTCTGCTTGTTTTGAGAGCAGAAACAAAATGTATTTGTTTGGTACCATCTACCTCTTCAAAGATGTTTGCATGAGGTACAGCTTTGGGAGACAGAGATAGTGCCTTCTTCGGAAGCAATGGGCATATTTTTGTACTGTCAGGTATAAGAAAAATAATATTTCCCTTTGAGGCAGTGGCCAATGGTTCTCATAATCCATTGCAAAAGAATTGGGCTTCCTACACTCCAAGTTTCTCTTCTGTATATCAACCCCCTCTGCTTCCTAATGAACACAAGGAGTCTTGCTTTTTCAAAATGCCAGTTACTTTTGGAAACTCACCTTTTGCTATGATTTACAAAACTACCTTCATTACTTTCTATTTAAGAGGTCCAACTGAGCATAATGTTCTCTGTTCTCATTTTCTGAGAATTGTTAAAATAACAGTAAAAAAAATTGAAAAAAGATGTTGCCTCAGAGAGCAGGAAGAGGGACATTGAATGGTGAAAAGAGAGTATTTTTTTTAGAAGATTAAAAAAAAAGGACAATACTAACAGAAAAAGCCAGCCACAGCCCAAAACATTCAGAAGAGAAAGGTACTGAAGATGTACACTTGTTAGATTTTTTTTTTTTTGCAGAGCCATGAAATGACCCCAACATCAGAGTGGGAAAGACTGGGAATAGATTTGGAATTTAGCAAATAATTAGGATGCTTAATTAAAGAATATTCTAGGGAACATGAATAACAACAGTTCCCTTGCTACCTTCCCAGATGATTTTTCATAACTGCTCACTTCTGCTTGAGAAGTAGTATAGAAACACATTGAACCATCTTTTTAGGAAGAGCAGGTTCCATAATCCCATTAACACTGCAGTGTAGATTCTTCATTGATTTAAAATTTCAGGATGGCACACTTTACTGGGCTGACCTTTGAGGTGCCCTCCACATAAATCTTGTCCATCCACTCACCTCATCCCTACACATAAAGCTTTTAAGTCTACCCTCTCCTTTCATGGGAGAAATACTGAAGAGAAACAAAGCAACTCATGGGAATATTAATCAACCTGAATTTTCATTTGTATGCATGAACAATCAGCCAGAATAACCAGAGACCTGAGAAAAGACTAGCAGTTTAAAAATTTGGGCTCAAGTTAAGTATAGAGATATGATAGTTCAAATGAAATAAGATATTTCATGGAATATAAAACCTATCTCTGCTATGTAATATATGTAGAATTCACGATGATAAAGCAAATGTGGCAACTGGGAAAGAAGACAATGTGAGCAAGAGAATTTTGATTGCAGAAACATGAATGCAGAGGTAAACATGATAAATAGACTCACTGGATAGAACATTTAGGAAACAACATTTCTCAGAACATTGGCCAAAATGTAAGTGATAGAAAATATGACTCTAGAGCAATATGTAACCTCAAATATATCAAAATTGTCAGGAATAAGGAAGAAGGAGGGACTTTAAGTGGAAGGAAAATTTGAGAATTGGAAAAAAATGTGAGTATTCAAACTAGGAGGGCATCAGAAGCTGTCTGGACATGGTACACCAATACCTTCTCCCTTAGGCATTCCTTTGTAAAATTCTGGACACAAAGACAAAAGAGAAAATCCTAAAGGCTTCCATAGAGAAACAACCAATCAGAAAGTTCCTCTATGAAGGATCTAGAGTAGGTTCATTTTTGACTTGTTATTAGCTATGCGGAATAGTAGGCATTGACAATCCTAAAGAAAAAGAGAGTCCCAGGTATCTTCTGTCACTAAGCTATCTGTTTCAGAATCGAGAGAAATATTTTGTTTTCAGAAATTCAAAATTTCTGCAAAGACTAACTTCAGAAACTCAGGAAATAAAGAAAATAATTTGCAGATCTTAAAGAGAGAAAGAAATGGAGAAGAGAGAACTAATCCTTGAAAGAGCAAAGAATAGAATCTACAAAAAAAGCTGAACTGACTAAAATGTGCATTGACAGTCAATGGCAAGGCAAAAGCAGGGCTGCAGTGTGTCCAAATTAGAGAGGGAAGTTTAGCTCTGTTTAAAATATGCCACTGGGAGTCAAGGGCAACAGTGTCACCAGGAAATTGGAAGATGAGAAAGGAATGTGACGTCTTTTTCAACAACACAATAAATAAATAAAGTAAATTAAATTTGCAAAAATATATCATATTTGAGTGATCAATGGAGAGAAAGAACGGAATCCTTTCAATATTTCCTTATGTGGAACAAACATTAAATTTGAAAATCTAAAGTAAAACTTCTGTAATTCACTAGAAATCTGCATGCAAGAAACTGTAGCCCTCTGCAATTGAGTCCTCCATAGATCAGTTCTATATTTTCTGTTCTATACAGAGAATAAGGCAAGCTTCTCACTCTCCCCTCCTGAAGGTATCTGTGACATCTGTCAGGGAAGGGTACACACATGTGGATAAACTTCAAAAAGCATCTGGAAAGATATTACAATATGACTTTGAAACAGGAGGAGTCAGAGTAAATAAGGTGCAATGTATAGTGTGTTAACATTTCATTGCTGTGACAAAACACCTGACAAAAATAACTTAGACAAGTCTGTGTTAGGTTCATTGTTTCACAGGCTGAGTCCATGGTTGGTTGACTCTATTGCTCTTACCTCAGGAGAAGGCAGCATATCATGGTGAAAGGGCATAGTAGAGAAAACTGTTCATCTCATGGCAGCCAGGAAGCAGAAAGAAAGCCACCCCCACACACACACACACACAGAGGAAGACTGAACACTAGCAAACTAGGAACCAGGAAAAAGATAGTCCCTAAGAGCATGTCCACAGTGACCTACTTGCTTCAGCCACATTTCACCTGTCTACACTTTCCACCTAGTAATTCCATTCAAAGTATTAACCTATCAAATGGATTAGTCCATCAATTAAGTGACAGCTTTCTGAACGTTCCTGCATTGTGTAACACATAAGCTTTTGGGGGGGGCATCTCATGTCCAGATCACAGCATATTGTTTAATCGAATTTCAATTACACAATTACAATGAAAGTTAGATGTTAGTTCAGGGGAACACAGAAGAGGTGGTTTATGTCTTTAAAGGTCTGTAATGAGGTCCTGATGATTGTTGAAGCAAGTGAAATATTAAAGGTACTATGTGTTGGTGGATTTTAACTTTAGAATTTGTGAACAGATTATTTTAATCATCATGGGGCTTCTCTGTACTTCATCTTGACAATTGGGATGATCTTAAAAAACACAAATTTTTTTTGACATATGTTACTGTCTTGCTCCTGGCCCATTTTCAGTGCATAGAATTGCTATGAATAGTGTTTTCACAATTCAGTGTTTAATGCCCATTAATAGTTTAAATTTCTGGAAACTTGAAAGAGTTAAATATAATCACTAGACATGTCATTTAAAATTTTTCCCCAAATTCATTTCTCCAACTTTTTCTTCTCTCCTGAAATTCTGTCCCACAGTTTCATGTAAATGGTGGACATTTTGCTATACTGTCCAAATTTCATAAATACATAATTTAACTCAATTTCTCCCCATGACCAACTTGTGTTCCTTTTGTATTTGTTTTCCTTCATGATAAAAATGATTATGTGGCATTCATTTTCAAATTATTTTGGTAGACTTCACATCTTCCACTTTAGCAAAGTTGGTATGAATTATTAATTTCAGTTGACTCGTTTTATTTATTTTTATTAACAAGTATTAACTATACACATTAATGTGAAATATTTCCCAAAATGAACACAGTGTGCAAAGATCGAATCCAACTTCCCTTCCCAACATCTAGTAACTGCTACTCTGCTTTTAGGTCAATTTCTTTTAGCTTCCACAACTGAGAGAGAATATGGATTACTTGTCTTTCTGTATTTGTCTTATTTAACTTGACATAATGTCCTCCATTTCCATCCATTTTGGTGGAAATAACATAGTTTTATTCTTTTTAATACCAAATAACATTCCATTGTGTGTATATACCAGATGTTTTTTTTATCCATTCATCTAATGGCACCAGGTGGATTCTTCACTATTGTGAATCCTGCTGTAGTAAACATGATCATGAAAATATCTCATTGTTATATCCACTTCATTTCCTTGGGACATCTAACCAAAAATGGGATAGCTGAGTCTTATGATAATAGAATATGTTGGGAGCCACATTGAGTTACCAGACCTTCCAGTCCTGATGCACCATGAGGATCTGAAAGATCACTGTAGTCTGGCATGGTAGTGCCATGACTCCTGACTTGGTCTTTTGCCCCTGCTCAGATAGCAAGGCCAGTCTTCTGAGTAGGCATACCCCTGGGGTTGAGTTACACTCACCTATTTTTTTTTTTTGTAATCCTACCAATTTGTCCTTTTTGGGATAGAATGTTCCGTGGAAATTCCCTTTGTGTGTCTCCTTCTCTTGTTCTGCCTTTGGGTGTGGCCTTCCTAGATGTCAGTCAATCTGCTGATAGCCAACATCATGAAGCTAGACTCAACCCCCTGAAACCTGACCCCTTGCCCCATTTGAATGGCTCCTCCCCAATAAAAGGGTTCAGCACATGTTCTCTCTCTCTCTCTCTCTCTCTCTCTCTCTCTCTCTCTCTCTCTCTCTCTCTTCCTCATCCCAGACCCCTAAGGTCAGAGGAGCTGTCACAGGACCCAAAGAAAAATGTATCTCTGTCTCTTGTGTGATTATTTTGTGCAGCCCAGTTCACCTGGAGTGACCCTGAGTGTTTTAGTTGTGAGAAACACCACAAGAGTATTTTTTCTTTAGTTATTTGAGGAACCCTCATACTGTTTTCCATAATGACTATACTAAGTAACATTTCACTAACAACAGTGTTCCTTTTTCTCCACATACTCATCAGCATTTGTTACTTTTTATTTATTTTTCTATAATATTCTTCCTAACTGTGGTGAGATGGGTCTCATCTTAGTTCTGATTCTCATTTCCCTGATGACTAAACGTATTGAACATTTTTGCATGTATTTGTTAGTCATTTGTATTTCTTCTTGAGAACAGTCTGTTTAGATCATTTGCCCAATTTTAAATTAGGTTTATCTGGAGACTTTTTGTTATTGAGCTTCTGAAATTTCTATATTCTGGGTATTAACCTCTTGCCAGATTTATAGTGTACAAGTATTTTCTTCTATTCTGTAGGCTGTCTCTTTATTCTGTTGATAGTTTCCTTTGCTGTGCAGAAATTTTTTAGTTCTTTGTAACTCCATTTGTCAATTTTTGCTTTTGTTCCTGTGCTTTGGGGCTCTATCCAAAAAATCACTGCTTACACCAATGTCTTCAAGTGTTTCCCTTATATCTTCTAGTACTTTCAGAGTTTTAGGTCTTATATTTAGTTCGGTCTTTCATCCATATAAAGTTTATTTTTGTACAAGATGAGAGATAGGATCAAATTTTAGTTTTATGCATGTGGCTATCCAGGTTTCCCAGCACCATTTATTGAAGAGGCTGACTTTTCTTCAATGTATGTTTTAGGTGCATTAGTCAAAAACAGGTGGCTGTATATGTGTTGATTTATTTCTGGATTCTCTATCCTGTTTCATTGTCCTTTGTGTTTGTTTTTGTGTCAATACAATGTTGGGGTTTTTTTTGGGGGGGCTGTTGTTTGTTCGTTTTTACTGTGGCTCTGTAGTATGTCTTGAAATTAGGTATTACGATGTCTACAACTTCATTCATTTTGCTCAAGATAGTTTAGACTAACAAAAACCTAATTGATGCCTCTTGAAGGGCTTAGAAAAGGAAGAACAAAACAAACCTAAAATTAGTAAAAGGGAAATAAATAAACAAAGCTCAGAGCATTTATAAATGAAATAGAGTCTAACAAAAATATAAAAGGGCAATGAAAGAAACAGTTGTGTTTTTGTTTTTAAGATAAGCAAAATCAGCAAAGCTTTAACTAGATTAACCCACAAAAAAGACAAAAAGAAGGCACTAAAACTGATACCACAGAAGCACAAGGGCTCATTAGAGGCTATCATGAAAAACTGTAGGCTAACAACTTGGAAAAATAGAAGAAATTTCTCAACATATATGACCTACCAAAATCTAACCATGGGGACATAAACGCACAATTAGACCAAAACAAAAAATGAGGCTGAATCAGTAGTAAAAACTCTCCCAAAACAATAGCAGCAAAAAGCTCAGGACTTCATGGCTTCACTGATTACAAAGTTTTAATGAAGAACTAATGCCAATTCTTAGACTGTTTCAAAGAATCCTTCCAACTTTGTGAGGCCAGCATTATTCTGCTTCCAAAAACCAGACAAGGACACCAAAAAAGAGAAAACTACAGATCAATACCCCTGAGGAACATACAGGCTGACCTTGTGAACAGAATTCCAGCCATGGGAGTTCATAGGCTGACCTCGGTTTTCCTTCTGTCTCATGCATCCCTCTCTCGCCCTCCTCATCATGATCACGCTCATAACTCCAGCTCATTTCACCTCAGGGTTAATCTCTTCCATGGAAATTCAATGTACAAGCTTCCTTACTTTTAACTCCTGTACTTTAAACCAGATTTAAATTTCTAAAACTCTTTTTTATCAGTCACCTATGCTCAAAATTTGTAATGACTATTTTACATTTAAATTCCTTAAGCTTGCCCATAAAATATTTTACCATCTGACACAAAAGCAGTGTCAAGGGGTGTTTTGTAGATGGATCTTAGCCTTCTTAATTCTCTACCTGACACTTGAACAGGCCAGCAAAAGTGCCATCCACTAGCAGGGGGACAATGGCCAGCGTCTCTTTGGAGGGTTCTTCCTGACTAGGGAAATCCAAGCCACCCTAAAATTTTCAATCTCAAATAATTAGCAAGTAACAAAGCACAAATATTTAGAAATACATTTACAGAAAATGAAGCTCCTGATGGATCTAATGCACATGGGTTCTAGAACTAGACAAAGGGAAAATGGCTCCTTAGTTTATTTAAGGGGGTAATCAAAGGCAGGGATAAGGTTTCAAGAGCAGAGTCTTGCTTCTTAATGTCTTGCAATCACCAGGTTGATTGACATCTTGGCAGGTCACACCCATCTCAGGTGCAGTGTGGGATCTTTGGCAGAGCTTGAAGGGGAAGTTCCCCTGCATCAGATGGTCAATCCCTGTGGGGGGTGCCACAGGGAGTTCCCAATGCCAGGCTTATTCCCTTCAGGAGGCTACTATGAGCAGTAGTCCACTCACAGCCCAGGGAGGGCAGGTGACAATCCATGCCAGGCTCAGTGGCACATGCCTGTAATCTCAGCGACTCTGGAGACTAAGGCAGGAGGATCGCGAGTTCAAAGCCAGTCTAAGCAACTTAGCAAGGTCCTAAGCAACTTAAGGAAGACCCTGTCTCTAAAAAGGGCTGGGGACCTGTCTCAGTGGTTGGGTGCCCCTAGGTTCAATCCCTGGTACCAAAATAATAATAATAATAATAATAATAATAATAATAATAATAATAATAATATCTGCATAATACAAGTAGTTTGCTATGCCAAGGTAGCCTGGAGATAGAGTTTGGACTATCTCCGCCCTTTCTCGAAAAAAACCTACTATCATTTTTATCTAACCCCAAACCAAAGTTTCTGCCTTGTCTTCCTATAATCCCTACCTTCACTGTGTTTTAAACTCAAAATTAATTTGTCATCATCTATTGAACCATTTTCAATTTGTTTTACTAAATGGAATTCCATCTCAATTTCCTTTTCTTTACAACTCAGCACCAATCTCACTTTTCCACAAAGACCCTGACTTCTCCTACCTGATGGGAGTCCTTCCTTCAATACATTATTTCAACCTAAGATAAATTTTGTTATTGATCATTTATATCTTTGTCCTATTTTTATTACTTTAAGCAGTTAAAAACTCTTTGTGTAAAGTTTAAACCTGTTGAAAATCTTGGTACATGTACAAGAATGTTATGATTTTAGTGTAGGGGCTGATTCTTTGTTCTAATGCTCTATGTCTTCCATAGTGTAGAAATTCCATACTCTGTCAAATGAAGGCATGACATCATAAATAGCAATCCACTTCTGTCACTGGTGATCTAATTCAGTTGTTTTCAAGGGGGAGTGATTTTCACCCTTTGGGAAATACTTTTCAATGTCTGGCAATTTCACAACTGTCATGAGAGTTTGTGTGGTATCTACTGTGTGGAGATGAGGGATACTATTAGCACTGGTTTCTAAAATTTCTACTCTTATCCTGAGGCTTCAATAACTTTTCTTAAGAAATATTATTTTGTGTCAAAAGATGGCCAAATAGTTTCAAAGCCACCTCCCCAGCTTTAACCAGAGAATCTCTCTAAACAACTGTACTAGACACTGAAATAATTTGTAGATATTTATTTTTAAATGGCCACTATCAAGCAAGAAACCAAGAAAAATCAAGCCATGAGTGAAAACCAATGGTATTTTGTTAGGTAAAGTGAGTTAGAAAACACAGAACTCCTATAATGGGGAAATAGCAACAAACACGTGTGTAGTGAGAAAGTTCTCTGGTTACATGGAGTGTAAGAGCTCCCTGGCTGAGGATGAAAGAGTTTCAGTGGGGGAGGTCCAGAGTCACCCAGAAGGGGAGAATAGATGAAGCATAAGGGTTCCAGACCAATACCCCAAATACAGCAAAGAACCTTTGGAAAAGTAAATAGCTGCTCCTCTCCACACTGGGTGTTGCTATGAGGCCTGCTACCTCTTCATCTCTGAGAACCCAAACAGAGTGGACCTGTGTGCCATCTGCAATATTTCTTTTGCTCAGGAACATGATCTTTCTGGGAAGGAGAAAGGAAAGCAGGCGGACAGATGCCTTCCTGCAGTGTCCTAGCTTCTGACTCACAGCTGGCTGAGCTGCATCTGCTCCCAGGTGCTTAAGCTGCATTTCCCCAGTGGGAGCCCAGAAAAGCCTGGGAGAGCAAGTATCTAGCATTTTCAGTATTTACAGAGACAGACTTGTTTTCTGTACTTTGAACAGACTACTAAAAGTAGGAGGATTCTTCACACGCATATACAGAGTAGTCTTCCAAAGTGAATACTAAAGGTATTTTAAAATACAAAATATACTACACAATTTTAACAAGAACATGATTTAGATAAGACATAAGCTAATAATAAACTTGTTCCTTTAAAATGAGTATTACGATTTTCTGTCAGTGTAACAATATGGTTACATAGAACTAGCTTCTAAATAAATGATAGAAACGAAATGGGAATACACCTGCTTGCTCCCTTTAATTTCTGAATTAATATAAATTAATTATTACTCAGTCTCCTCTTTGTTTTTACTTTTTCCTTTCTATGGTAAATCAATCATAGATATTCAAGTAGCATTTTTTTTTCTTAACTCTCATTATCAGGTTTGAAATGGGTAATTGAATTTGACCTCTTTTAACAATTACCTATTCTTAAGACTGTGAGAAGCAGAGGCATAAAAGAACCTCTGATTTCCAGGTTATTACCTCTGGAAATATTCTCATATCTAGGGTTGATGTGTGAGAAAAGAAGAAGGGAAAAAAAACCAGCACATCATTTTCTTTGTTTTGAGGGTGAGTAGATCTTGAAGTCAGCATGTTTAATAAAGTTTATAAGAATATGAAGGCTCAAAGATATACTCTGGGGTAGTGCACTTTGGAAGCTATGGCAATCTTTATGGAGTAAAAAAAAGTACCCAGAGTCTTAAGTGACTCTCCGAGACTATGTCTCCCCAGAGATTGTTAATTTTCTGAAATGGAGAAAATATCTTTTAGAGCTCACTATTGCCAGTGGCAGCTTGAAGAGCAATTCACATTTAAATAGCTGTTTCATTGCTTCTCATTCTTTGCCAGCTGCAGGATCCTGAAACACTAATGTGCACCCAGGAAAGAGATGATATTGTAATATCACAATGCTAATATACTATGAATGTCATGCCTGACTTTTTCATTGAGATGTCATCAGTTATTATATGATCTGGCTAAAAATATAATGGAAGGTAAAGAAGGTAAAGAGTAAAAGCTGTTTATATTAAAATTTTGCATCAGTTTATGGCTTCTCTGAGATGTATTATTTCTCAGCTTTTTATCCAATCTACTTATATTCTAGCCTTTAGAATACTATAAATAGTTAAACTAAATGCATAGCGTACATGCCCTAAAGTAAATGCATAGCATATTATTTTCTAGATGACTCTAACCTCAAAGTGTTATAAGACTTTGCTTTAAAATTACGATTGCTTTATCATTGACTTGGATAATTTAAAAGTTTAATTGCATGTAGAACTTAAAGTACGTTCTAAGTGAAATATTTTGGAAAGCAGAGCTATAGTTTGTAAGTGTAATTTTATTTGCTAGGTTGAGTTATGTATGATTAGTTTTGATAGGTTAATAAATGTCCAGATATTAACAATTCCATGTCAACTAATCCATCGAAATTCAGATTACTTTAGAGTTAGTTGACTGAAAAAATTACTCATTGTCCTTCCTCCTTCCTGAAATTTGGTGAACTTTTAGAACTTGGAGAGACAGAGTGAATTCTTGAACTCATTCCTTCACAAAGTTGATGAGTTTTTTTACAAATTTCCCTGACAGTGTTTATTACAAGTTAATAATTAAATTAGATTTTTTTAAAAAGTCTTTTTTGTCTTAAAAGCTTGCAGTCTAATTCTAGTAATCTAAAATATTGTGGGACTGTATTGTTTAAATAAATAAGTAAATAAATAAAAAAGTTACAAATTTCCTTACTTTTTGACTGAAAGCATTCCTGTAATAACTTCTTCCAATGCTCCTTATGTTTACTTAGCTTCTAGGTTTTCTCTGATCTTGCACTAAATGCTTGTTGATTCCAAATAAGCGGGCATGCTTTTAATACTACCTTTTGCCTTGAAGAGTCCTTGCTTCCCTGAATGCTGAAGTATAGCACCCAAGAAGCACGCAGAGCAAGTGTAGAGTGGAAAGTAAAAGAGTTTATTAAAGATAGCAGAGAAGAAAACTTCCCTCAGGAGGAAGAAGAGGATTCAAAAGGTGGAATGTGGGAAGGGGAAGTCTTCTCCCTTTTATAGCTAAGATCTTCTTTTGTACTTCTACATTCCTGTCGTTTATTTTGCTTTATCTCCCTCTATCCTGAATGTGGTGGGGATGCAAGTGGGAAGGCCAAAAGGTGGAAGATGCCCATGGGGCAGGGGAGGAGTGATCTGAGCAGAAAGGGCCTAGGGTGTTTTGATTAGCTTCTTCCTGTCTCACTGGGAGCCTTGGAAACGTTAACATTTCAATCTCCCAGGTGCTATTCTGGTTTCTTGGGCTCAGATTGACACCATTCTCTTTATTAGACTTGATATTAGACCCGATTTACCCAACTACACTAACTACCTAGCTTTAAACCTGGCTTCACTTTTGTTTTTGTTTTGGCATGTACACATTGATTTATACTTCCACAGCACTTCTATAGAATGTTAGTGACTTCTAAGTTTGCTTTCATTCCACAGCCTGACTCCTGGGGAAAAAAAGCTTGTCTTTTCTTTGTAGTGAAAATGTATTGTAAGGGTCCGGCGAATGTCAGAGGAAGAGACCACCAAGAGACCGCGGCTCATGCAACAGCAAAAGGGGTTTATTGAGGATCCAATCCAGCGTGCTGGGGCTCCGTGCTCACTCAAGAAGGGAGAGCAGCCCAGAGCCCAGAGCAGGGGTTGAGCAATGCTTAAGTACACTTTTTGGGGAGGGCGGGACTTTACATACATCACAATCTCCTTTAACAAATCATCATACACCACGGGAAAATCAAACAACAACTCCTAAACATGATTAGTTCATTCATTGGCGGGAACAGGTTGGGCGGGGGTGATAGGTCAGTTCTAAAGTGGGGTACACATTCAAACTGATTGGTTTAGGCCCTGTGATGTCTACATGCATGATGTCTACATTCTCACTTCACTTTTGTTTACAAAACCAGCATTTTAAAGGATACAGCATCTTTCCTTAAATAGATATCATTTATTTCTGGCCCGTTTTCAAGTATCTGAACTATGTTTACTTTTTAATTATTATACAAAACACTATGATGAACATCTCAGCATGTCAATTTTTATAATATTTACCAATCATGGGTTGGTTTTCTAAAAAGAGTAATTGATAGTTAATTTTCAAAATAAAGTTAAAATTTATAACATATTTTGAGAAATTATTTACAAGCAAAAAATGATAAATTTATATTTCCATTAGCAGTGGTAAATGTGGTATCAACATTATTAGTAATATTTAGTAAAATAAAATACCTTAATCATTTCAGAGTTTAGAAAAAAATTTCACTGTCCTTTGATTTCTTATTTTTTACTATTACTATATTTAAATATTTTTATTTGGTAGCTTTTTTTCTTGCAGATTTTGTGTATGACATTTTAGGGGAGGTGTAGGAAGCATCTATTTTTTATTATTTCTATGAACTCTTATGAACAAAAAAATCTGGAGTCATGATTATTGCACTGACATAACCAGCTGCTGTATTGCCCTGTCTCTAAGCATGACATAAGGGAGTGACACTTCTGTGTTGGGTTTTATTTATTTACTTACTTACTTATTTATTTTTCCTCTTCTTATTATTCAATTCTTCTAATTAAATCACAGCCACAATGAACAGATTAACTACAATCACATGGGGAACCTTGAGCCACGGGCACTAAGCTGCTCCTGGATTCCCAACCCATAGAAACCAGGCATGGTTTTAAGCCAGAAAACTTTAATATACTTTGTTATTCAGCAAAAGATAAATTTAAAAAGCCATTAATAGTGGAAATTGAGATAAGTAAATAGATTAAGGTTTTGGGGGGTTGTTTCCTTATTTTTGTGTTTTTTAATTTAATTTTTAAAATTTTTTTACTGGTTCTTTTTAGTTTTTACATGACAGTTTGTTTTAAAGTTTTACTGACTGTTACTGGTATCTTCTTTTATTCAAGTCTATTAATCTGTCCCTATAACATTGCTAACATTCTCCTACATAAGGTTTAAAAATCCTCTCCTGGGAATTAATTCAAAGTTGTCCCAATGGAGGGTGTGTAAACCCACATTTAAATATCCCCCAAACTGTTCAAATCTGATTTCAGCAGTTGGTTTCTAGATAAGAGTCCAAAAAGCACTTGTCTAGGCACAAAATGTAAACATTAAATCTTAGTGTCTTTTCAAATTGTGGACTGATGGACTTGGGGTCAGTTACTAAATGTCCCCAGGCACAGGTCTCTATGCCAGTCTCCTTTATGAGTCATTCAGACAGACCAAAGAACACCGCTTAGACTGACCAACAAACACAAAAGTATCTCAAAAAAAATCCCACAATTTTCCATCATTTTATTTTATTACAAACAGCAAACAAAACCAGTTTCCCTAATAGAAATAGGCTGCCATTTTGTATCTTTGTTTGTTAATATTTCTGTGTTAATGATGCTGATTAATTTAGATATTCAAGTGATTTCTAAGCCTTCAGTGTGTCTTATTTCATTCATGCCAGTGCCCTTGTGGATCTACTCACCATCCTACTTTACCCCGAGTTCTTCCTCAAGAAGCTGTACTTTGGTGATACACCCCTTGGGCCATCTTGCATGTTGGCTCCACTGGAGCCTGGACAATGAAAGGCAAAAGCATCAAATCAGAGGGCAGGTAGAAGGAAAAACCAGGAGACGTCACAAGACTCCTTCCATGGTAGGCCACAACACAGAAGAGACTGTGCCCCTTCTCAGCCACGTCAAGTAGTCCTCATTTGCAGCTGCAGAGATTATAAAGACCTGCCAGCCAATTCCTTCTGTGGCCCTTCAGGCTTAGGCATGATCTTGGTTTCCCATTGCTATTGGTCCTGGTGCTGGGCCATCTTTGATGGTCCCATTAATCCTACCCCAATCAGTATAAATATCCTTTTATTAAATGCTTTTCAATAGCTCTTCAGAAGAGCTATCTGTTTTCTTTCTGCCGTCTAATATAATAAAATTTATTCTGACATAATGGACTATCTAATACTTTGTGCTAGAATTTATCAATATTAGGAATAAAAAGTATCTATTGAGTACCTATGAAAAAGAGATAAATTTCTCAAGGTTTTATCTTACTAAACTTTTCTACCAGTCAATTTTTTTTATTACTGATGTGACCCAAAATTTTAGTTACAAAGTCTTATTATATTTGAAATTATTATTATTTTTTTACTAATTTGAGATACTGTGCAATTTTTTTCTTTGCTTTTGTACTGAGCGTTATAAGTCAAACAAGATGTTTATCTAGTTGTAATATTAATTGTGATTCCCTTTATAGCACTATTTCTTTATTCTTGAGATTTTACTTTTATTTGCATAATGTTGAGGGGTAGAGTATCTCAATAATATGTGGTATAAACTTTTACAAAGTAGTGAAAAACATATTGTCTCTTTACACACACAATCTTTATAGCTCTTCCATTAAAATTCTTGCACCATGGCTCTTTCTCCAAAAACTCTTTCTAAACATTCTTACATGTTAAAATTACTACAGAAAAATATGAGGCCATTTTCTTTTATTTTCACAGTAAAGCTGTTTTTTTTTAAAAAAAAAAAAAAAACAACAACAGTGTTTTCTTTCTTTCTTTTTAATTTTTGTAGTTGTAGATGGGCAGAATGCTTTTATTTGTTTCCTTATATGTGATGCTAAGGATCGAAACCAGTGCCTCACACATGCTAGGCAAGTGCTCTGCCACTGAGCTATAGCCTCAGCCACGAAAAGCTTGTTTTTCTACTTGAATGATTTTAAATATTTTGGAGAACGTTATACGCATGAATCTCACCAGAATTTCACACGGATTAAGTTTTACTTATTTTGATTAATACCATATGTTGAGTACTTTTACTACTGACCACTTTAATATAAAATTCAGGATTTCAGCACAAGAACATTTTGATTAGATAAGTATTTTAAATTTTTGCTTCTGTTATATGCATTAGTCTCCTTCAGAAGTTGTCTTCTGGTTTCCTGTCCATACTCTGTTATTCTGTATTCTGCTTTATTCATCAACTATTCTGTTACATTACAGTTCAAATGCAATAGATAATTCTACTTCATTACCATTTCCTTGAGATAGTATCTTATTTAATGTAGTATGTTTTCATTTTCAGGCAAAAACGCTGCCTTTTCATCTCAAATTACATTTTCAGCCATTTTTTTAGAGTCAACTTTTTAAACATTTGAAGTCTTAAAACTCAATGATTACTAAAGATTTTTTCTATTTTGTAGTCTTCAAAGAAATTCCTGTGCTTATACTTCCTGGTGCTATGCTATGCAATATTCAATTTTTTTTTATATTGGCATTTAATCATTTGGAAACAAGACAAGTAACCACGCCATTCCCTTCCGTGACATCTAGTTTTCAAGAGTGGATTATTGTCACAGCCAGAGTTCTAACCATTTGTGGTCACTCCAATTTGAACCAATGAATTCAATGGAAGACACTTTTCTCTGATCTTGAAAACTGAGTATGTTTTAAAAGTCTAAAGTCACTCATCCCAGGGAAAAATCAAATGTGAATTGATCCTGAGAAAGGTCAATAGGCACTAAATACATGACTTTCTCTGGCAAATGGACATGGCCAAAAAACCTCTGTACTTTAGTTTCCTCTTCTTGATGTTTGATATTAATCACATCCTTAAATTTTGAATCCCTCTCTATATTTCATTCTGGATTATGGCTCAAGAATAAGACAAGCAAATGCTGGTACTGGTCTTTGGTGAAAGTTGCTGAGTATGTCATTGAGTCACTTTATCCACAGTCATCTTAAAAGTTAAAAATTTAGAAGACTTTTTGTTAGGCAAGTGCCCAAATTTTCAGGAAGTAATTTACATTTGTGTAACCAAAAACAAATAGATTCACCTACTTACAGTGAAAGTTTATATAGAAACAATAAAAATTAGTGTTGAGAAGTTATAGAACCCCTATATAGCATGTTGTAAGTGCCAATTGAAGGAGTTTAGGCTTTATACTTCTAGGAGAAAATGTTTTAGTTTTTTCTCTACTTGGAACCTGTTATATTTTAGATATTAAACATTCCTTAAAGGCCTAAATGCTAACCTAATGCTTAGTGGAAGGCAAGTAGATCACTAGGGGTGATCTTGAAAAGGATATTGGGAATGTTGTTCCTTTATCTCTCTTTGTTTCCCAATCACCATAAAATGAGAAGCTTTGCCCTGCCACATGCTCCCCATGATGTACAAGTTCAAAGCAATAGGGCTAGATGACCTTGGACTGACACCTCTGAAGCCATGAACCAAAACAAATCTTCCCTCCCTGTAAGTTAGTTTATCTCAGGTATTTTGGCACAGCAACAAAAAGGTGCCTGACACAGAAGGATTAAGATGTGTATGGTTAATTTTATGTGTCAACCTCATTTGATAGTGGGACACCTAGATGACTGTTACAGCATTGCTTCTGGGTATCTCCAAGGGTGTTTTAAGGGCAGTGGTGTGAGTCAGTCACTGGTGTGAGTCAGAAAACAAGATCAGAGAAAAATCTGCCCTCAAGTAATTGGGCACCATCCTTGACTGGAGACCTGGAGGCATAAAAGTAGGAAAATAGAGAATTCACTATCTCACTCTTCTGGAGCAGGACATCATTATTCTGCCCTTGAACATAGAAGTTCAAGTTCTTTAGCCTTTGTACTTTGAGAATTTGGACTCTTGGGGCCCATGGGCCTTTAGCCTCAGGCTGATTTATATCATTATCTTCCTTGGTTCTCAGGCTAATTTTTAGACTTGTCCTGAATTATGCTACTTCTTTCTCTAGTTCTCAGTGTGCAGATGACCTGTTGTGGAACTTCTTAGCCTCCAGGATTGTGTGAGCCAATTCTTCATTCCTTCCTTCCATCTATATATATATAATCTATCTCTCTCTTATTGCTGTGTTTCTTGTAGAACCACAATAAATTCAAGGTGTAAGAATATTTCTCAAGAAAGCAGGAGGCTGAAAAAGAAGCACCTGGATACATGGAGAGAAGTTAAAAGAATTGAGCAATATTTAGCACCATAGGAAAAAAATGCAACATTGGTTGACACTAGGATAATATAATATGGTCTATAAACTGATGAATATTACAATAATATACCATTTTCATATCTTGCTAACAATGCTCTTCTTTGAAGTATATTTGAAGAATTTGATAGTGTACATTTCTTTTGTGGTACTTCATATTCTACATAAAGACAATAAACTCCTCCTAGAACATGACAATCTAAATCATCTTGGTATCTTCTTAATTTAGCAAGGTGTCTCATAAAAGACTTTTAAGATGTGACTAAAATGAAATTAGGAATTAGATATAATCTAACTCTTTCATGATAACATAAAGAAATTGGGACTCAGAGTTTTAGAGCCTTTTTCAAGGTCACAAAATAACTATTGAGCAGAAATTTCATGTCATGTTTTCTAACTCTTACTGGAAATCAATTTTCATTATAGTATGCTGGATTGTTTAATTAGAAAATAATACATTGGCCTATGAAATTCAAATATATTTGAGTAAAATGATAAATTCTAAAATATTTTCTAAAGTCTGAACATTTGTCTAAAACAAATAGCCTTAGAAAATAGTTGTTCCATTAAAACATTCTGAAATATTAAGCTGCAAGTGATACAAATTTGAACAATTATCAAATAATTTATAGGCTTTATTTTAAAAGTTGAGGGAATATCTAAGTTGGAAGTCTTGCAAAAAGGATTATCCACAATAGAGTCAAGTTTTAACAAGTGGCATGCCATTTGAATCATTACAGGGTAACAAAAGACATATACCAGTTACCATACTGAAAAATTACTGAATTTTTAAAAAGTTTTTTAATCACTTCTTATTCAATAAGCATAATTCTACAATATAATATTATATATTTTTAATAATTTTTAAGAATCTTTCAAATTTAATAATTACTGCGAACAATTAGTGAATATTTAGTGTAATGTTTATTTTTAATGTCATGTTTTTTATAATAAGAGCTTAAATGAGTAAATCAACAAATGCACAATTTCTTTGGACTCATTAGTGAGGAATATTATAAGGACACAAGCCAAGAATCCACATACCATATTCTTAAGTTGAAGTAAATTGAACAGTTCCTGTAATCCTGCAAAAGGATACAAATACTTAATAATTGTAAATTGGGTTGGAAATGTTAATCTCATAAAGTTCCAGACAGAAAGATTTGAAATGGATTTACTATAGCTATCCTATCATTTTAGATGCACTCATAAAGTGGATTTTGACCACTAAGTAGATTTATATTTCAGTTACCCAAGTATACATTTCAATTAAAAATTTTGAAGGCTATATATTTTATCAGCAGAATAAATTATAACTTAGTAGAATCATAGGAAAGTCAACATGCCATTTTTTTCAGGAAGAAGACAGCAAGCTGAGAAACCTAGGCTCCCTTTTTTCTTGACGAAGATGTTTGTGCCCATTTCACTTTTTCTCTTTTCATAAACTGAAAAGTTTACAAGGAAACTAGGTAAGATGCTAAGGAATGAAAAAGCAGTAAGTAAGAGAGAAGGAGCTTGTATTTTTGATCATGTGCAAAATAGCAGACTCCCCACTCGGGACCAAGCTTTGAACTTTGAACTTCAAACAGAAGAAAAATAATCAACCCAAATCATGTTTTCTGTTACTTCAGTTTGGTCTCTGCAATAAGTAATATGTAAAGATGAAAATGCCTAGAAGTTTGACCAACATGAGGTATGTGATAACAGGTATCATCAGAGACTTAAACTACAACTATTTTTTGAAAGTAAGTAATAGATTATAAATATCTGGATCATATTTCCTAAAAACCAATCACATATTTCCAGTCAAGTCTTCTCAATGTTAAGACTTCAGGTGTGAGAAAACTTGAGTTGAACACATTTGAACATAGTAGGAACATTACTGAGGAAACTCAGTAAAAACTAAATTAAAATTATATTCTCATGGGGGCAACCATAGTGGATTTCACTGCTACAAAATTAATGACAGATCTTCTGTGAGCACTATTTAAAGCTGCATACTATCTATGTAGGTGACTAAGTGAAATTCATTATTTCCTCCCTGAGCTCCAACAGGATAAAAGGTCAAACTTTCACAGTGAATATAGCCACAGAAAACTTTTCAGATAAAATTTTGAATAATTCTTAAGTCCCCAATCTAGTTTCATGCTAATGTAACTGATAAAAATGTACACCACAAAAGCGTAATAAATTATTTATTTAGTCTCTGTTATTAATTCTACCATGTATTTTGAGATACCAAGCATCTTCATAATTGTTCATAAATTTAGATGTACTGTTTTAAAGTCATTCATTTGCAGGAAATTTATTATAATAAACTTAGAAAAGCATGAAAACAATTCAGCATGTGCTCCCAGAAGTCTACCAGATTCAAAACTAATCCATTCATTTAAACAGTTAGTTTCAATTTGTAAATCCATACTTGTTAATCACATTTTTTGCCATTGTATCACTTTAAATGTACAAAGATGCTTTAGCAGTGTCATAAAACATGCATATCTAACAGCTCCACAGAATGCTTTATGATCTTATAATTTGCATAAAAGATAAACAGAATATGTGAGAAGAATGGATATAATGAATGTTAGCTCTTCAGGGCTGAGGTTACATAAAATATAGCAAATAAAAAGTGGTTAGTTTCACATCCAAATTCAACTTTTCCCACTTGGACCATTAATTATATTGTAAGTCATTTAAAAATTAAAATAAGGGTGTTAAGAACTACACCCTCATAAAACTGAAGGCTACTTTAGGATAGTATTGCTTTTGTTTATTACATAGAAATAAACAGGAAAATATTATAAAGGAAATGGATATTACATAGGAAATGAAATATATACTTCTCATAAATCAGACATAAATTGTCTAAGTTGCAATATCCATGAGCTACTTCTGCTCAAAAAATCATTATAAAGTGTTAGCACCCTAATGCTTCTGCCCAGTGAAAGCTCTAGTTTCCGTTTTCACAGGTTATTATCTACCAAAGAATTAACAGGACAGTCCCACTTAGAGCTCAGCAGATACCCAAAATATGTTAGAGGAAGATACTGCCAAGCCTAGCCAAGGAATTGAGATATGAACAATCTCTGAGTTTGAGGTCTTTAGGAATATGCTCCTGAGAAATGCTTTGAAGAGTTTCTTTGGAAATTCAATTTAGAGTAAACATTGAACAACTGCAAAACATTTGAAAATCACCATCACCGTAAGGCCTATACTCCCCTTTTAACCATGGTAGATGATGAAGTAAGGTTTTTGTTTAGACTGGAAGCCAGAGTGGTTTGTGTTCATGGCTTGGGCACTCGACTCTGGTTTGATAACCAAAGGAAACATGCTTTAAATGAAAGGTGAGTGGGAAGAAAAATAAAACAAAACAAAACAATTATACGCAATGGGGAAATAGTCAAAGTTTGACTCTTCTTTTAGTTTGACTGAAAAAGAGGTTGAAGGAGCATCCTGAGATGTTGAAACATGAAAGCAGGTAGTGTTTTACCTGGCAACCAGCAAAACATTGCCTGGATGGAGATTCAAAGATTCTAGTTAATTCTGAAAAGCATGCACATGATGCAGCCTTCAAAGAATAAGAATGGAGGAAGACACACACACACACACACACACAAATCAACAGACTAGAACTATTAAAAAATAGAAATTAAAGAAAGAGGAGGAGGACTCAACTCATATAAAACATGATTTTGTTGTCTTAAGTTATTTGCGGTGAACTCTCACACAGATAGGGAGAGAAAAGAGAACTTCATAGATGGTGTTACTAAATGAATCAAAGAGCCCAAGACTAAAAATACAAGCCAGGAATGTAGTATATTCTCTATCTGCAAAACAACCCAAATTCACACTTGCTGAATCAGAAACTGGAGAGGAGGCCCAGTAATCTGGAATCTGATAGACCTTCTGGGTGATCCCAATGCACACTAAATTTTGAGGATCACTGCTCTAGAGAACACTCTCTTACTTTTTCTGGATTTGTGACAAATTAAAATTTACAAATGCCTTCTTTTTAGTCTTCTGCTAAAGGCTTTTTGTTTTCATTAAAATGCAGTGCTTATCGAATAAAATAAAAATCATTCACATAGAAATGAGATGAATATACTATAGATATAATATAGTCCTTGGCAATTTTTCAAAAATACTTTCAGTGTCTTCAATGAAGCTAGGGACCCACAATATTAGACCATTAATACTTTGGCTTCACGTGGATGACTTGGAGAGGAGATGGCCAATTTAGGATCAACTCACCGAACACCAAAGACTTATATATATATATTAAAGCTGATTTTCATAACTGCTGCTTCTGAAAAACCAAGCTGCAAAAGCACAGAGACCAAAGATGTGTCCCCAGTAAGATGGACTATCCTTCAAAGAGAAAAACTACTTGTTTGGTGGCCTGTGACAGCTAAAGTGCAGCCAGGGAGATAATATTCTGCAAACATTAGGTGCAGTTCTTCAGTGTGGAACATGTGCACTCACTAAGAGACCTCTGAATGGCACCACTGGGAAGAATTCATGAGTCCACAAACCAGTGTAAGACAAAGTGACCACACTAATAAAGGTCTGTACAGAGTCTGTAACAGAGTCTCTAACATTCCTGTATATAGCTAAAAATATACAGATTCTGTATCATTCCTGTATATAGCTAAAAAAAATTACATAAATAATTAAGAATTTAATATCAATAAAGCCATGAACAACAACTATAAGCATCTTGAGCTTCATCTAACCAAATAAAGACTTTGGGAGAAAACTATAATAGTTATCAAAACCATCAAACCTATAGGAATGGAGAACATTTTCTAATGAAAGAAAGTCAGTACTGTGAAGCTGATAGTTTTTTGACAATATTAGTTATAAATGCAATAAAGGAGTTAAAATTCTTAAAAGATTTTTTTTCACAAAATCTACCCAGATAATCCTAAAAAATAGAAATATGAGTCAATCTTGAAAGAATAGCCAGAGAAACCTGAATAATATTAACAAAGAAGGACTTTCCTTACAAGAGAGTCAAATTTAATATGCTTAATAATAATATGATACTATTATAATATAATATAAAGATAACATCACACTCATCTCTTCTTATGCATTAAAATCAATTCCAAATCATGTACACAAACAAGTAGTGAAAAATAAAAATGGAAAATTGAAAAAAAACTTAGAAGATAATACATATGAGTGACTTTATACCATCACAGCAATGAGGGAAAATGACTGATAAATTTGACCACATTTAAAATTATAAAAATTTAAGTACTTAAGACATCATAAACTCCCTCAAACCGGGCATGGTGGCTCATATCTGTAATCCCAGTAGCTTGGGAGGCTGAGGCAGAAGGATTGTGAGTTCACAGCTAGCCTCAGCAACTGCTAAGGCTGCTTAGGTATTACTAAGCAACTCAGTGAGACCCTGTCTCTAAATAACATACAAAATAGGGCGGGGGATGTGGCTCAGGGGTTGAGTGCCCCTGAGTTCAATCCCTGTAACAAAAAAGTAAATAAATAAATAATTAATAAATAAAACTTCTTTAAAAGTTATATTTTAGTTTTAAAATATTTTTAATATTTTTGGAGAAATTATTATTAGCTCAAACAGATAATAAACCATAAAAAAAACAATAAAAAATGCTCAAAAGGTAATTATGAAAATTAAATTCAAAAGAAAATAAGCCTATATGGCCAATTAACATAGAAAATATGCTCACCCTCAATAGTAACCAATAAAATATAGATTAAAAAATAAAACTCTGGAAGCCAGAGTGGAACTCCAAAGGTGCCCAGGCCCTGATGCCTAGAAACTATGACTGTTTTACCTTAAATATGTCATGGTTTAGAAGTGAGATGTCCCCCAAAAGTTCATGCATGAGACAATACAAGATCATTAAGAGGTGAAATGATTGGGTTATGAGAGCCTTACCTAATCAGTTACTTATGATATAATAGTATTATATAATTATAAAGCATATTAATGGATTAACTGGGTGGTGACTGTAGTAGGCAGGTAGGGTGTGGCTAGAGGAGGTGGGTCATGCGGTGTGTCTCTGGGGTGTGTATTTTGTCTCTGATGAGTGGACTCTCATTACTGGTTGTCACGTCCCAAGCTGCTTTCCTCTTCCACACATTTTTGCCATCATGTTCTGTCTCACTTCAGGCCCAGAGCAATGTTGTTGGCCATCTGTGGCTTGAGACCTCTGCAACTCTGAGCCCAATAAACTTTTCCTGCTCTAAAATTGCTCTTGTCAGATCTTTTGTTTACAGAAGTGAAAACAGATGTGGTTAAAATTTGGGACCTCAAGTCAGGGAGCATACCCTGGACTATACAGGTAGGCCATTTGAGTTAAACAAGCCCTTAAAGCAAAGAACTCTCTTCAGTGGAATGACAGAAATAAGGTATATGAACACTGAGAAATCAGAGCGAGAGGGACTGGACCCACTATCGCAGAAGGAAAGAGAACGTGTACAGACACGTTCTTAAGAGCACACAGCCCCTGGCTGAAGCTGAAAAGGAAAACAGAACTGAATTTGGCCAAGAAATTGAATGAATTTGGAAGTGGATTAATCCCCAGAGCATCCTGCAAAAACTTCAATTTTGACTTCATGAGATTCAAAACACAGGACTCAACTGAGCAATGCTCTGCCCACAAGTCTAACCTACAAAACTGAAATAAAACAAGTGCTTATTATTTTTTCTTTGCAGTGCCAGAAATTGAACCTGGGGTCTCACACAAGCTAGGCAAGTGCTCTACCAGTGAGCTTTATACTCAGCCTGCTGGCTCAGTGCTTATTTTAAGCCACTAAATTTGCAACAATTTGATATAGTAGGTGAAGAAAACTAGTACAGGAACAATGAAATGTTTCGTTATGATCAGCTCGACAAAGATTAAGCCAAGTGTTAACGAAGATTTGAGGAATGGGAACACGCATACTAGTAATACACCAGGAGAAGGGGAAGCAGAACTCCAAACCCAGGGAGCAATTGGTCTCTCTCTGGTTACATTGAAACCATGCACAGCTGTGGACGTGCAAATCCTACCTTTTAAGTAAGTCCTGGGCACTGGACATATGCCTATGGAGATGTGTATTTAAATTTTCCTTCAATTCTCTCTCGCATGTGCTCTCCCTTCTTTATTTCCATCCTTACTTTCTTGCAATAATTGTAATACCTTTTTCTGGCTTCACCAGAAATAAAGCCTATGTAGGAAAAACATGGCTTACATAACATGTCTGCTAGATGGTTGGCTAAATTCACTCTCAAATACATGCCTCTGAAAAATTATGCAGGTAAATAGAAAATTAACAATATCACTCACGAAAAATCAGAGCCCAAATTTTAAACCTGCAAGAATCAAGAGACTACCAAACATCATTTTGGATTTTTAAAAGAAATCCGTCATGTTCTAAATACAATAATCATAATAAATAAAGGATCAAAAATTGTTTCATAGGAAAAATGAGAAACAAAACTTCACATTCGTTGACTGGGGCCAAATTAATTTTTTTATTTTCTAAAATGGGTGTTAGTGTTTAACAAATTTCAAAAATTAGATTATATAAATGTGCAACCCTGCATATACTATACTTAGTTTTGTTTGTTTTTAATAATGAATGTCAGAAAAAGGCAATCTACAGCTTTAGGGTTGTGATTTTCTTCCATTGCCTAGCAACATGTGCAAACAGATCTATGGAAGCAAACCCAGTGACCTTTCTTTGGGTCCTGGCTCTAACGTGTATAAGCAGCCTTTCATTATTGTGGCCTTGCTCATGAATTTGAAGAGCACTCTAGAAATGGAAATTGTACTCTTTTTCACTGTGCATGTCTTCTCTCAAGTACAAACTGGAAATGAATGTAGTTTCACATTAAAAATTAGCATTTGTAATTACTATTTCAGAAAGATTTTTGACTTTAAGAATGAAGTTGGGTACACTATGCTACCTGAGATACAAATCTGTAGGGTGATTTCTTAATTAAAAAAAAAAAAAAACTATGTTCCTGTTTCATTATACTGTGGAAGTAAATCAGTAAAATATTTTCCCAGAAAAATGGAATATCAGAGAAAAGACATGGCTACAAGACTGATGATTTGATTATTAGTTCTTCTCTTGTGTAAAGAAGCTGTATTTAGTGCAGGGTTGGTAGTGTGCAGAGGTGAACATGTTGTCATCCCACAACCCAGTAATGCAGCCCTTGGTCCATATCCTAAAGAAAAATGATGCAAGTGCATCAGGAGTTATACAGCAACATTTTTAGATGTGCTAGTTTTATATTACTGTGTAACAAATTAGCACATCTTAGTGATTCAAATGAATATCTCTTGATTATATTGCACTTTCAGGAGTCTGAGGCTAATTGGCAGAGTCTTCTATCTAGGGTTTCCCAAGGTTGGAATCCAAGTATCTTTCAGGACTGAGTTCTGTCATGAAATGAGAGATCCTCTTCTGAGCTCACTTAGGTGGTGAGCTGAATTCAGTCCCTTGACTGTACACCTGAGGATTCAGTAGCTAAAACAAGCAATATGTAGTTTACAATATGAATATTTGCTTACTTAAAGCCATCAAGACCGTTTATTGTATATCTCAGGAAGGGTCCAGCCCTTTTTAAGCAAACACTTGATTAGGTTTAGTTCACATAGAATAATCTCAAAATTAACTGGTTTTCAACCTTAATTAAGAACACTTCAAAATCTCCTCATCTGGGCTTATAATACAAACTTATGATGTAAAATCCATCATATCTGTACCCCTCTTTACCCACAGTCACAGGTGGGTAATTATAAAGTAAATGTATACAAGGGGATGGAAATCTTAAGGGCAGTCTCAGAATTCTGCTTCCTACTAATTTCTTAGCAATAGAAAACTATATGAGATTCACATGGGAAATAACTTTAAAAATCATGTCAGATTTAACTAATGAAATGCTGTTCATTATTGAAAATAAACGAAGTACAGATACATTTGTCAACATTCATGAATCCCATAAAATAAATTGGTCAAAAACAACAAGCTAAATGCAACAGCACACACCTGTAATCCCAGCAGCTCAGGAAGCTGAGACAGGAGCATCATAAGTTGGAAGCCAGCCTTGGGGATTTAGATAGGCCTTGAGCATTTTAATGAGACCCTCTCAAAAAAACAAAACAAAACAAAAATCTGGGCATGTGGTTGAATGGTAAAGTACACTAGGGTTAATTTTGAGTGTGTGTAGATAGGTATATCTATCTATCTATCTATATATAGATATATAGATAGATATATAGATATATATCCTTGGAGATAGGTACATATATATATATGTACCTATCTCCAAGGAAAATTTTCATGATTGGCACTCATGTCATTCAGGGAATGAGGTTTTCAATTTTCATTGCCTATTAATGCCTACCTTCAAGGAAATCCTGGGGATGTGTAAACTGGTCAGAGCGCAAGCAGCTCTGACTAATGTTGCGGAGCTACAGGGGGTGAGGGTGCGGAAGCCCATCCTTCAGCCCCTCCCTGGCACCAGAGTGTTCCAGAATCCCCAGCCCGCCCAATGCCCCCCTTCTCTGTTCTCTCCTCACCTGTGCCTATGTCCCCTGCATCCTTGCAGAGTTCCTTTCCAGACCATAAATGTTGGTCTGCCCTGCTGGACTATGGATGCTTTCCTGTTTGTCCTCTAGCACCTCTAGCATCTAACACATTTTTGGCTCCTATGTGATGTCCACTCATGTTCTGGAAATGTATTACTCATAGCTTCTTTTTTTAAAGAGAGAGAGAGAGAGAGAGAGAGAGAGAGAGAGAGAGAGAGAGAGAGAGAGAGAGAGAGAGAGAATTTTTTAATATTTATTTTTTAGTTTTTTCTGCAGACACAACATCTTTATTTGTATGTGGTGCTGAGGATCGAACCCAGCGCCATGCGCATGCCAGAAGAGTGCGCTGCCGCTTGAGCCACATCCCCAGCCCACTCATAGCTTCTTGGTGGAATTAGGAATCAAGACACATGAAATTCCTTGATAATTCAATAAGCAAAGAAGAAGTAACTTTGATTAATTTAGCATTCTTAGCACATTTCAGCCCTGGCTGAGCAGGGTAGGGAAGAAGGAATGCAGTCTTGTCAATCAGAACACTCAGCTGACCACATATCCAGGAAAACTCTGTTTGAAGCACCTTATAGCTTATCATTAGCATCTTTGTTTCCCACTTGGCTGCTTCTCAATTCAGCCCTTCATTTTAATAGTATTGAGGCAGACATTGTGCTCCTCCCAGGGCTTAACCCCACCTATTCATCACCCTCTCTCCCTTTCCACTCTTCAGTGCTATTGATTTCAAATATCTGTTTTTATTTAATCACCATTTAAAAATGAAGAAATGAGTGAAATGGTGTATTCAGGTAAGAGACACTTAGTTAAATTACTTGTAGAATATACTTCTACCCTCATGGTCATTTCACCATCTCAAACACAAGACCACATCCCAAGGAAATGCCAAAATTTAGAGAGTGAGGTTTTTTAAATTATCAAGAACAACACGGGTATTTTAAAATTCATACATAAAAGTACATTTTCACATAGTTCAATAAAAGAAAAGTGTATTTTTGTTGTCAACATTTAAAATACTAATAGATATCAGGAAAGAAGCTGGCTGAGAAAAGATACCCCTTCATTCAAAATGCTCACTTGCTCTTCATCCATGTTCCCATGGCAACTCATTTATCCTTTAATAATAGCTCGTACAAGGTCACATTGTAAAATGCTGGGTTTTTTCCTGAGGTCTTGTCTCTCGAGATGTCATCACCACCATCTCCCTTCCAGCCTCATGGCTAAGTTCAAGATCAGGGAATAAAAATAGAAGTTATAAGTGTGAGATCCACATCACATTTTTTTGTCCACAGGCTGGACTGTGGCTTGGTGTTGGGATGCTGTCTTCATCCCTGAGGCCAAGGCTGAAGATCATATCTCAGAGGATGCTCAGTCCCTGTTTAAACTATCCATCTATGTTGGACTGATCATTGAACTTCCTGGAGTTGGAACAACTTGGCCTGTGGCTGGCAAAATAAACTCTATAATATTTCATTTTCCTGGCTTTCATTAATAAGGTTTTCTAATAAGCTTATTAAATATAACATAAAAAAATATCAAAAGTGTTCAGAAGCTAAAATTGTAGAAGCAATTTCAAAGGTAATCAGGAAAAATTATTATTTATGGTGTCAGACTCCATTCAAATTTTACACAACATGCCATGTAACACTCAAAACATTGCTATCAAGTTGATACTTTCATCTTGACTTGATGGGAGATAAAAACAAAACAGATTCTCAGAACTTAAATATTGTCAATATTACAGAAAAAAAATTAAAAGTGGTGATTGCATTTGGAAAAAAAAATGCTAAGACTTCACAGTTTCAAAAAGGCTCTTCTTTTCCACCTTACTACTCAGTCATCTTCTGCAAGCATGAAATGCTTAGAGGAAACTATGCTGATCTGTAGTCTTTTTGTCCAATTGCCTTCATTATGTGGGCTCATGTGAGATCCCTTGATTTCCAAAAAATTGAATCAGCCACTTCACATACTCTGTGAAGAAAACTCAATCATGATTTGGGCACAGTGCTCCAAGTTACATTTGATTTGGCAACACAGAAAAATGTAAAGAGGTCCATGGTTTAATTTCCAATCTGGTAATGCATTTATTCCTTAGATGGATTCCCAAGTAACATCTTGAGTCTTTGGGGAAAAAAAGAAAGCACTTGCTTGCATTTCTGGTCCAATGACATTCTTTGTTTTGGGAGGGGGGGCTTGCTCTAAAAATTATTTAACGTTTTCTTTACCCATTCTGAAAATATGAAAATTTGACAAATGAAAAGTCCCATCTTTAATTTTAGTCCATCTCATGAATGTACTTTTTTTTCTCTCATATCTGTGCTTATCTGTCACTGGATTTCAAGATGTCCTGCCACAGTCTAGATGTCATCCCTTCTTCCCTTCCAATGAGAGTTTGCAGGACTCCAACTCTCCAATTACTCAGAATTATATCGTCTCTCCTAGGAGATGTGTCAGTGGGTTCTGTGGCTGTTCTTGGTATAAATGAAGCATCCCTTGCCTTTTCACACTAAAATAGAAACCCAGCCTTTCTGTTATCTGCCTTAATTCTGAAGGCCTTTCACCAGAGAATCGGTAAAGACTCCAATTCTATAACCAGAAGATCTCTGTTCAACTGAATGTACCAGGTCACTACTTGTGTCACTGGGAGCAAATGGCTTAACCTGCTTGTGGCTTAGCCTCCTCTTTTGTAAAACAAGGCAATACCATTGTATCTACCTCATATTATTTAATAAGAATTAAGTTGATTAATCCATGCACAATACTTAAAAGTATCTAGTCCATAGTCAGCATTAGGCACTGCTGTTGCATTATTCTTATTAACATCTCACAGCAGATTCTGAACTCCAAAAACTCATCCTGCTGAACCTCATATTCTCATCTCCTGTTTATATTTAATCAATTATTTTCCCACCTACTGTTGGCAGATTTTCCTCCTCCCCCAATTTTTTCTGGTTCATTCTTCACTTTTGCATATTTTCAGAAAAATATTCACTTATAATTTGAAGTGAATAAATGAATAAATAAATAAATAGGAGAAATGAGAACTCTAATTTCCACCTCAGCAAGAGGCATTCATTCTCTAATAGCTGTCTCATAACAGAAGTCACATCATCAATTTTTCTCATCTTCCTGGGTTCACACTTTCTGTCTAAACCAATATTTCTGGAAAGGAAAGACAGACAGTTCATAGAAAATCATTTACCTCCTTTGTCTCCCCCTTCTAATCCCAAGGGTTCACCCTGTTACCTGGACCCAACCATCGTTACAACTGGATGGTGAAAGGCTACATCTTGTCTATACCAGCAGTCAAAAGTGAGCTTCACATTAATCTCAAATGCATGTGACTTCCACATATTTGTTTTGTTACTATCCTCTTGTTCTCTTTGGGCATGCATATCATATATTAAGCAACCATATTCAAAGTCATGAGAAAGACTCCTACACATTCACAGAATTTTAAATACCCAGAAATGAATTCAATATTTTATGGTCCATAATTATCAAAAAGACAGTTACAATGAACACATTTATTTTATGTTGAAAGCAGAGTGCAAACACCATAAATTTATAGGAATTGACATCTTTTTGAGATCCAAGCTGTCCAGTGTCTTAAAATACGATTTAACATATAATTTATAATTAGTATTACTTTTTCTCTTAAAAATAAAACACCAATACAACTCAAACTCATAACATGAGAATATTTTTTAAAATCCTGTAAATAATATAGATGATTACATTGCATTATTTTTTTCTTCACAGCATAAGTTTTTAAAATATCAGCTGTTGTCAGGTGAAAATAAACTTTGGGATTTCCCATTAGTTTCTTCAGAGTTTTTTTTTTTTAATTCTTAAATAAAGACTTTATCATTAGTAGCATATCAATGCTATAATTATTACAGACACCAAAAATAATGTAAACAACAGAAAATATATAAATTTCTAAAATATATACTACTAATAGTTGTAAAATTCTAAAATATATATTACTAATAGTTTATTAACTGTATGTGTTATACATGAATCAATATAGGCAAAATTCTCTTTTAATCACTAGTAGCAAAGCTTTCCTCATAAATTTAAGACCACTCTGGGAAAACACAAACCATAAATAGCTATAAATAATACATAGAAACTTGGTTGCAGAGTGTTTATTACTAATGTGGCAAAAAAAAGATAGTTGTCTCCTTATCCCCAATATATTACATAATAATAGATTTTACTTATACATAAACCTATTATTCCCTAAAATGAAAAATGTGAATTCCAGCTTCCCATGTACCTGGAGGTGAGTGAATCATTAAAATCTGACCATTAAAGTAATTGAAAATGATATGAACAGTTTCTACAAATGTCCTCAAAAGACTATGCTCACCTCTTTCATGTTTTCTGTTGCCCAGAATGTAGAAGAAATGGGTGGAACTTGAAAAATCCTCTGAGATCATGTGGTAAACTTGGTAAGGGAAATGATACATAGCAAAGTCTCAAGAAATGAGCTGATATCCCTATATTGGAATGCCATATTAGTTACCTCTAAAATTCTTTACATTTATATCATCAATAGTATATATAAACAAGTTTTGGCTAGTACGTAAAATGGAAATCTATATAGCAAAAAAATGAACTACTACTGTATGTGTAAACATGGATTTTTTTTCACTAACTTAAAGCTGAATTTAACACACCAAAATAGTATAATAGAGAATGATTTAATTTTACATATGGTATTCTAGTGTACATAAGCCAAAATAGAGTTTGGGGATTATTAATATATATAGTAAACATGTAAAAAAAGTAAGAGTATAATTATAAAGAATTCTAGCAAAAGGGAATATTTTCTTTTCTAAGTAGTACTTAATAGCAGGTACCTATTTTTCTCATGTAATTATTAGAAAGAAATAGATACATTTTGAAACTCATACTTACAGACATCAGAGACTTACAGAAGCAAGAGGAATGAAATTGACTAAACTTGCAGGCAGAGAGAGCATGGTAATAGCAGAGGACCACTGAAGGTTATCATCTCCTAAAGCCCGAGTTTGGAGCACAGGTTAGGACAAGCATAGCCTTGGAGTGAACCTGTCACAGGAGAAGAGGAAAAGCCAAACCCAGCCATTGCTGGCATGAGACTAACAGGACACATGGAAACTAGAACACATTGGAACTGGACAAATGGCCGGTTTCCCCCATGGGGCAGTTGCTAATTGCTGTGTGACACGGGAGACTAGGAGATTGGTGGGAGGTTTTTAAAAGGGAGTGTGATCTCCCCTGTATTTGGAGGAATCCACTAATATGTATAATGACAATGCACTAAATATATATATATATATATATATATATATATATATATTTTTTTTTTTTTTTTTTTTTAAATAAAAGGTGACAGTAAGGGCTGGGATTATAGCCCAGTTTGTAGAGCATTTGCCTTGCATGTGTGAGGCACTGAGTTCGAGCCTCAGCACCACACAAAAACAAATAAATAAAATTTAAAAAGGAGAGTAAAATATCCCACTTTCTTACCAAGCATAGATGAAAGGTTGCACAAGAGGGTAAAGCTCACCACAGTGCATATTAATCTTCTCCTCAACATACAGGCTATAATTTGAGGTCCCCAGGAGGGAAGATTAAAGAGCTAAGCTGTCACTCCACAAAGGCAAGAACAGGATCTCCTGCAGTCATTCAGGACTGAGGAGAAAGAGACCAGCTACACTCCAAGTCAAACCCCGAGATTAGCCATACACGGTCTTGCATGCCTGTAATCCCAGGCACTCGGGAGACTGAGACAAGAGGATCGCCAAGTTCAAAGCCAGCCTCAACAATGTGGCAAGGGCCTAAGCAACTTATTGAGAGCCTGTCTCAAATAATAAATAAAAAGCGCTGGAAATGTGGCTCAGTGTCTAAGTGCCCATGAGTTCAATCCCCAGTAACAAGAAATAAATAAATAAGAAAACAAAGCAGGGCTGGGGATGTGGCTCAAGCGGTAGAGCGCTCCCCTGTTATGCGTACGGCCCAGGTTCGATCCTGAGCACCACATACAAACAAAGATGTTGTGTCCGCCGATAACTAAAAAAATAAACATTAAAAAATTCCCTCTCTCTCTCTCTAAAAAAAACAAACAAAAAAACAGAGATTGCCACACCCAGAAGGAAACCAGAAAGGAATTGAGTTGCAAAACCACTGAAAGCCTAGACCAGTCTGTACAGCACTCCACAGTTCATTTCAGTATTATTTAGCAAACAATAGAAAACTACTTTACATATGAGGTAGCTTTTTTTAAGGGGGTATTGGGGTTTGAACCCAGTTAGGATGCAGTTGTTTTTGATGTAAGTTTTTACCGATGTATAATATTAAAAAAAAAGAGGAAAAATTGAAATGCATGATTCATGCTTTCATTGAGCTAACAAAAAGTCAAGCAAATTATTGCTAAAGAACTCAGAAGGAAAGAAGTATATACTAATAAGAAGAAATCTATGAACTACAAAGCAGACAATATAGAGAAAATCAACAAAGCCAAATCCTGATTCTTCTCAATTACTAACAAACTGATAAACCAGTAGCAAGACTGATCACAGGGAGAAAAAATTCAAAAGGATAGGATGGCAAGAAACGAATGAAATGAAAATGTGGTGTCTCTAGAGATTCTTTATCCAAAAGATAGGAGGGAGATAGCATGACCATGAAGTTCACCACTTAGTTACAGAGTCAAATTTCTTGAAAAATATATTATTGATTCAGAAACAGAAAAAAGTAAACACACACACACACACACACACACATACACATGTACAGTTTTTATCTGATGAAGCATTTGAAAGTAAGGGATGGACATTATGACTTTTATTTATCACAAACCTCCTGAACTGGAACATTTGTCAATATAACCACAGTCATGTCATTATTGCTCATGAAATTTGAATAAGGTGTTGCATAAATATTATTGAATATTTTAGGAAACATTATTTAAATACAATTTACGAGTGTCATTTATCACTCAAATATGTTCTGTTTCTCTGTTTCCTTATCAAAGATCCAAACAAGATCATGCATTTGCTGATCCTCTCAATCTAGAACAGATTGTCCTACCTCATTTCATATGACTGATATTCTGAAATGCCAAGGCAATTTTTATTGCAGAATATATCACAAATTGGATCAGGTTAAGCATTCTTGTCATACTACTGCACAGCTGACGCTACTGGATAAATTAATCAGGTCTCTAGCATTGTGATGACCTACCTGGCACAGGTTTCTTATGAAGAGTTTAACTTAAGTTTTAGTTTTGGAGATTTGAAGTTTGTTCAGATAGCACAGGATTTATGGGGAGGTTGGTCCCTTGGCCATAACATTTCAGATGACAGATACCAATGTGAGGAGTGTGTGTAGAATAAATGATAACATCCCAAACTAGGAGCACAGAAAAGAATGAAAGGATCCAGGTTTGTTCCTTTTATAGCAACACCCTTGGGAGAATTCAAGGTGGTAACAGGAAAACTACCAAGAGATCACAGGAGAAACACCAACGGGCCTATTGCAAACTACTCACAAAATCCTAATGACCTCCACTAGGCACCACTTCCCAAAAGTGCCACCATCTCCCAACAGTGCCACCTTAGGGGCCAAGCTTCTGATCATAATGGACCCTTGAGAGACACTCAAGCCACACCCTGCCCACCGCACTGGGCATAACACTTCCTGTTGTCTCCCATGAAGCCGGCAATGTCAACAGGTCACAGGTGAGGTGAAGATTAATGATTTGCTCAAATCTGCCAAATTTGTCATTTGTGACGTTCCATTTTCCTTAGCTATTATTAAATAATTTTTGTGTGATATTTTCATGCTTTAAGAATATCCTATTTTCCATGAACTTTTCAACTAGTGATTTTGATATTCACTGATAAGCATCACCTGAATAAATTAATATTATGGCATATGCAATAAAGGCAATTTCTCATTCTTTCTTCATATATCGCCTTTCTCTTTTCACCATCCTATCCTTTTGTAACATGTAAGACTATGGTCTTTGTTACTTGGTTTGCTATAATCCATTGCATCATTTTTATTTTGGATCTGATGCTCAATGTGGGAACCCAATCAAACCAAATCCACACTATTATTGTCTTTAACATGTATCTACTGGTCTTCAAACACCTCATTTTCTGGCATGACCATATGTCCTAGCATCACCTCATCATACATGTACTCTGTATTTAAAATTAGCACTATATTTTCTGTTAGTAAGAATAGAAATCTGCCTAGATGTATTAATGTGGTTGCGTTCATGTTTTATTGCTTCTAAGCTCTTCCAGGGGACAGAGATAGGACAGGTCATATTTGCTTTAAATGCCTGGCATTCACGTTGACATCTCCTATGGAACCCAGCACTAGACAGTTCCAACACCGTCTATTCCCCCATGCTTACGTCCTTCTCCCACAGTAAATCCAGATTTTAAACCTCGGAATGTATTTTCATTTTCTCCAATTATATCATGTGCCAATTTCTTTTATAATTTCTGTTTAAATACTACCAATTGCAAACCTACTAAGAATAATTCAAGATAATGTGGAGTTCCTTTTGTCCTAACATTATATTCTCATAAAAGTGTAAAATTAGAGCAATGTGATCAAATGTTAGTTTAATCTGTTTAATTTTCTGTGTGTTCTTATTATTCATTTGATTTAGTGGAAGGACAGATTTTTTTTTCAGTACTGGGGATTGAAACTGGGGCACTTTAACACTGAGGTATATCCCCAGGTTTTGTTTTGTTTTGTTTTTGAGATACAGTCTCACGAAGTTGCTGAGGACACCTTCAAACTTGCAGTCCTCATGCCTCAGTCTCCCAAGTTCTGGGATTACAGGAATATGCCATTATATTCAGCTAGGATAGAGTTCTTGAATGAGAGAAATTACCTTCTATGCTTTAGGGCGCTGTTATTGGAAGGTTTGCTCCTAGAGCATTATTAATTATACAGTTCAAACCCTTAGTGCACCAAGTAATTTCACAATCAAGATAACTTTAATATATCATATTAGTACTAATTTTCTCTGTAACTAACTCTCAAAAATACTGAATTGTCACTTCAACTTTTATTTCCTCATGAGTCAAATAACCAAACTCGTTGTTTAAATATTGCCTTATTTTACCAAGTATTGAATGAAATACGATGCTTTTAACAAGGTGTGTTCCCCAATTATTTTGACCTACCTATCATAGTATTAAAGTCAAATATGATTTTTATTGAATCTATAGAAGCAGCTCTCTTAAAATGAAAAAGTAGATAGTAAACAGAATTAGAAAATGGAGCTGTACTATGAGAGAAAAATGAAGGGAGACTCCAGGGAAGCAACCTTGGAGCAGCTTTGAAAGCACCAGTCTGGCTTGGGAAGACAGCAGAAAGCTTAAGACACCGAGGGAGATATTGCCAGCAATAAGGAGGATCAGACACAGTCTGATCAAGTTATTGAAAAAATTATGGAGAAGTTCACAGGATCAGTACAAACATAGGAAAACTTTTTCAAAGGTTCAAGACATTGAAAACTTTTGTAACAAAAAAAAATTTTGAATGGAAAGAAAATACACATTCACATTGTATTACCTCATCATAACAATGAAAATATTAAGTAATAATTTCCTCTTGGAAAAATATTGAACTGACAGACATTTATGGGGAGACAGGAAAGAAGAAATGGTTTAATTATTTTGAAATCCTTACCTGCCATCAGAAGCAGTCCATAACATCCACAATTTATAAATACATAGATTGTACTCTATGCATAATATTTTGAAAGATTAAATTATGTATCAAGGAAAAATAATTGAAGGGTCTGAAGTTCTTTCTAATAAGAATCACTACTGGTTTGTATGTGAGCACTTTCTAAACAAAGTTTCATTTCAATAACATTTAAATTAATTAACTTGAATTTACAACCCTTCTGCATGTTTTTCCTTTCCTTCTTTCTGGCTTTGGTTTGTTTGATTTCTACTTCAAACATCATTCACATGAGCCCTGCTTCCATATGACTTGCACAAAATACCTTTGATATTCTCGTTGCCTAATAAGCAATGTACTCCTTCTAACCCTTCAATTAATTTAAAGGCTGTGATTGACTTCAAGAGACGTTCTTCTCATATTAACCAGAGGATTAGATAGAGAAGAGCAGATGGGTGGATGCCAGCCTTTATAGGATGTTAGGTCCACACACTCACTTCTGAAATTTTGTTGAAGGTGTTTTGTCTTCCTAGTCAGGTTCTACATCTCACCCATGTTGGAGAGTGTGTGGACTACAGATTATTTCTGCAAATCAGTAGGAAGCCCTGCAAAGCCATAGGTCCCTACCAATCTTCTCTTGGAAAATTTGAGGCTGGTGGATACGTATGAGTCCTTACTCTAAGATAGTTTAATGGGCTACTTCTTGACCATTCACCTTATCTCTGTAATTCAGACAGCGTGGAAACAACAGTGTAAGTTTTGGGAATTTGCTAACTATCATCACCTTTGGAAGGTGGAAACAGCGACGACTTTATGTCACATCATATTTGAATTTTGGAGTTTTATGATGGCTTCTACTTTTCAGAGTTAATAGGCTGTTGATGAAGATATATCTTTTATTGTTTTCATGAGGTTTTCCCCTTTTATTTATGGATCTATTTGTTGTTCTTCTTCCACTCAATTTTAGCTAAAGAAAATTGAGTAATCCATTACCCTTCAACCATTCCATAAAAATTTAATACTTTTCTAAGGAAGCAGAGCACATAGAAGTCAACATAACTAGTGGTTTGCTATTGTATATTTGTGATAGTTTCAATAAATTTTCTCCCCAGCCAACACGGTATTAAGGATTGATTCAGTCTGGTTTCATAAGTGATCACTTGTTCAATTTGGAAAATTTGGACATTTGGACAGTTATTTCCAAATTAAGAGACATTTGATAATTAAAGTGGGAAGGAGAAATGAACATGCTGGGGCAATCTGTGTAAACAAGGATTGTGCAGGACACACTAGGACACATACTCACTCAAGGTTTGGTGAGATGTGTGGGAGTGTTGTGCAGTTACCTTTATGTAGGCCTAAGTGACTGCAGTTACCTCAGAGGAAACACAACATTTTCCTACTGGCACTGTTCCGACTCACCAGCATGGTTACAGGGAGATGCAGGGCCAATGGCATACACCACACTGTGACATGTCCAGTGACTAGGTAACCATAGGGGACACGTATGGTCCTAGAATAAAAATGGAATATGAAATGTTAGAGAGAGAAGCTTCTCCATAGAGATGTTTTCAATCATCATATGTGTATAGGCAGAAATGGAGAATTGAGTTCTCACCCAGGATCAACCAAAACAGAAGCTTTCTCCTTTCAGGAGAAAACTGTAAATGAGCCACATAGGAAGACGTTAAAATGGCAAAAGTCAACATTCTGTATTGGTATGGCACAAATTTACAGCACAATTACCATGAGTTCGTTAATGATAGTTGTATATTTTACACATTCTAAAACTGAATAATAAACAAGAAATTTTCATGTCAAAGAGCAAACCAGATATTTATTATCTAAAATAAAAATACCACTATAAAATACTTATCAAAAGACAAAGTGCCCGGAGATGCATGCTATTTCATTAACTTAAAAATGTTTTCTTTTTTTCTGTTATTGTGAGATTTTGACATTTGTCAGCTTTTTAAAAAATTCAATTTTTTGTATTTCTATCTAATGCAGTTTTTAAAAATGTTCCATGTTATTTTTTATTGGTAGCCTTCAGTGTTCTCTAAGCTTCATGTTTCACAAACTTGGAATTGTCCTTTAGGGTGGTCTGATTGTTTTGGCTCCAGTCCAGTTCCAAATCAACTCTGTGTCGTACTGTTCATGTAAACCTGGAGCAGATATTTAACTCATCTGAGATTCAATATCTCATCTGTAAAATGAGGATTGAAATCATGTTATATGCTGTCGATAGTGTCTTCACCATAATTATATGACTGATGTAATTTTATAAATCAAGAGTTTCTGCTCAAGCTGGATGCTGTGAATTGTAATTTGTTTTACTATCCAAACTAAAAATAACTTTTACAATAGGCAACCCCCCCAAAAATATGTTATATGTACAATTGTAAATGGGAAATTTAGTTTTCAAGGGAACTGAGGGATATCCACCTCAAGCGGTTGCCGTGTAGGTAAATATTTTTTTTAAATGCTTAGATCAATGCTTCATAATATCAAGCAACCTAAAAATAATAGTCTTCTTAACTGTACAAATGTTATGCAATATTTTATAATTATATTTCTAATGATATAAAAATACTAGCACATCTGATGACTGATCCCAAAACTTGTGTTTTCTCCACTGTCATATTCTCTCTGCATTGCAAAGGTCGAATTATATAAGGGGCGGGGGGGGAGGAACAGACCAGTCAACTCTATTAGCCGTCACCTTTCTTGTCATTCTTTAGTTTCTTCTGTTATGCTATGATTTCTTCAAAACCATGAAAAGAACCACCCACGTTCCCGAGCTCTGAAGCTCAATCATTGCTCAGAGATAGACAGAGAACAGTGGGCGATAACGTCAGAAAATATGTGGAGTCCCATTTAACATAAAGCAATCATAAACTTTGTTGCTTCATATATGTAAAAACTGCCATCTATTCTAATCAATGTTCTCAGGATGCTTATTCTACTTTAGAAGTAAGTCCTGAAGAAAGTGTTTTTATTATAAAATTGGCATATATAAAAAGTTTTTCTCATTTAGTTTCACTTGCTAAAATAGGGTCAAAGATCTGATAAAAATTTATAACATGCATCCTATCATTTTGTACTATTTATAGCCTCTTCAGCATCTGCAATTTTGTAAAACAAAAGCAACATTTATAAAAGTCTATTAGACTCCTAGATACATTAAAATTTCAACTATAAAATGAATCATTCATTATTTGTTGAATTGGACTACCCAATTCTGGCTTTCAGATGTAGTTACATGTAGAATGTTTATTTATTTATTACATCTTTCAATAGAACCAATTTCAGTTTTGGCAAATATATAAGGATTTGCATGCTAAAACTTGGCAAAGATCTGGCTGAAATTATTTGTTGAATGAATTGATGATTTAAAGACTTGATCAATAATTAAATAGGATAAATTGTTTCAGATATATTTTCCATAAAATTACATAAAATATAAATTTAATTCTCCTATGCTACTTTCTGAAATATTTTGTTCAGATGTACTTTTCTGCTTTCATTTTCCAAAATATTTTACATCTATTTTTACTTGAAAAGAAAATTATGCAAATCACACTTAATCACTCTATAAAACAGTTCTGAATGAAGCATTTCTAGTTACTCACAATGACTTTGATAGCTAAGGTTACTAAAACCAGTTTCCATGCTTATTTCATCTTGCTAGCTTTTCATTCATCCACAATTTTTGAGGTTTTTATGGTAATTATAGTGGAGGAAAATTGTTTATAACATATTGAAATACTCTTAGATAAAATAATTCCTTAGTGTTTCCCTTTTCTTCCTCAAAAACAGAAATACAAATAAATTCTCTATGAATAATTATATTGTATCATTTCAGGTTGAGAGAAATATCTAATTCAGGGAGCTTTTGCTCAAAAAATTAGAAGAATGATTAGTTCTTCATTTTGTTAACTTAATGGCATTTTAAGAATAGAGTTAGAAACTATAGCACCTGGAAGCTTTATATATATATATATATCTCAATCAATAAATGGACTAAGGAACTAAATGGACACTTCTCATAAGAAGATATACAAATGATCAATAAATATATGCAAAAATGTTCAACATCTTTAACAATTAGATAAATGCAAATCAGAACTACTCTAAGATTTCATCTCCCTCTAGCCAGAATGGCAATTATCAAGGATACAAGCTACAATAAATATTGGCGAGGATGTAGGGGGAAAAGTACACTCTTACTTTGTTGCTGGGTCTGCAAATAGGTGCAACCATTATGGAAAGTGGTATAAAGATTCCTCAGAAAACTTGGAATGGAACAACCATTTGACCCAGCTATCCTACTCCTTGGTTTATACCCAAAGGACTTAAAATCAGCATATTACAATGATTCAGCAACATCATTATTTATAGCAGCTCAATTCACAATACCTAAACTAAGGAACCAACCTAGATGCCCTTCAACAGATGAATGAATAAAAAAAAATGTGATATATATATATATATATATATATATATATATATATATGAGTGTGTGTGTGTGTGTGTGTGATGGAATATTACTCAGCCTTAAAGAAGAATGAAACTATGACATTTGCCAGTAAATGGATGGAGCTGAAGAATATCAAGCTAAGCAAAATAAGCCAGTCCCCCAAATTCAAAGTCCATATGTTTTCTTTGATATGCAGATGCTAATTCATAATGGGGGGGGCTCTAGGGAAGAATAGAGGTACTTTGGATTAGATAGAGAGAATTGAAGGAAGAAGAGGGGGTGTGCGAGTAGGAAGGACAGAAGAATGAATCAAACATTATTACTCTATGTACATATGTTAACTACAAAACCAGTGTGATTCTACATCATGTACAACCAGAAGAATGAGAAATCATACTCCATTATACATGATGTATCAAAGTGCATTCTACTGTCATATATAATTGAAAAAAATAAAATAATGCAAAAAAAAAAAAAGAACTCAACCTTTGCCTAAAGAAAGAAAATTTAAATTCACAAGTCATTGGTTTACACTCTTGTTATGGTTTGGATATAAGGTGTCTCCCAAAAGCTCACATGTGAAACAATGCAAGCTTCAGAGGAGAAATGATTGGGTTGTGAGAGTCTTAACCTAATTAGTGATTAATCCCCTGATAGGAATTAACTGAGTGGTAACTGAAGGCAGGCCAGGTGTAGCCATGGAAGTGGAAATTGGGGGCGTGGCTTTGGGTACATATTTGTATCTGTCAAGCGGAGACCTCTCTCTCTCTGCTTTCTGATCTTTATGTGAGCTGGTTCTCTCTGTCACACTCTTCCACCATGATGTCTTGCCTCAACTTGAGCCCCATGGAAAAGAGCCTGCTGTCTATGGATTGAGACTTCTGAAACAGTGAGTTCCTAAATATACCTTATCTCCTCTACAATTGTGCTAGTCAGCTCATTTAGTCACAGCAACAAAAAAGCTGATGAAAACAACTTCTTTTGTGGTTTTTCTTTGCATATAAATATTTAATGCTTTGTGATTTAAGTAATGACTCATGTAGGTAAAATATCATCATAGATTCATATGCATCATACGCATTCATCAGTATTTCATCATAGTTTTTATGAAGCAAATATCAATAGCTATTACCAAGGAGTGATTCAGAAGATGATTCAGTGGTATAAAAAAATAACTCGAAGTACTTCAAATATTCACCAACCTGAACTTCTCTCTTAAACTATAGATCTAAGATTGCTGGGTAAATTGTCTCTCAGCAGAAACCTAAAACAGAGGAGGACTTCTCCTGAAAGAATTTGTGAATTCTATTTTTTTTTTTTTGTCTAAAGTTGTAACTTGGGAATGTTCATGGGAAATCTACAAAGTTTTAGAAGAATTGTATTGGTGTGAACACTTGGACTATTAATCACATATAACATAAAAATAATACTAAGCCTGGGAACCCCAAAATTCTATAGAGAGAAAACAGGCTAACAAGCTACTCACTTGTAAACACTATCTATCTTTTATGAAAAAGGGAGAGTATAAAGGGTTAAGGAAGTAGAAGAACTGAGAGCACAGTGGGTGAAGGCAAGAAATATGAGTATACTATAAAAAGTGGTAAAACTGAATCCCTATCCAAGAACTTCCTACAGATGCCAGATATATTTAAGAATTTAGAATAGCAAATCCTCTTTGCCTCTTCCTTTTCCATTTTTGAGTAGTTGTTTTATTCTTGTTCCACCATCGTATGTTGAGTGTTTGAAGAAAGGAATACAGATAAATCATTTGTTTAGTTTACAAGATACTGAACATTAGGGTACACTCAAATAGTCTTATTCATAACTAGATCTAGTTTAGGTGTTGAGATCCTGGGCTTAGAGTTGTTAGTACAATGTGTGTGTGTGTGTGTGTGTGTGTGTGTGTGTGTGACTGTGTGTATTGAAGAAGGGAATACAGATAACTCATTTGTTTAGTTTATAGGAAACTGAATGCTAGGGCACACTCAAAGAGTCTTATTCATGCCTAGACCTAATTTAGGTGTTGATATATATATTTCCCTCCCCCAAGGATTGAGCCCAGGGGAACTTAACCACTGAGCCACATCCTAAGTCTGAGATATATATATCATAATTGGACTAATAATCACATATAATACAAAATGATACTAAGCCTGGGAACCCCAAACTACTATAGACAGAAAGCAGGATAACAAACTACTCACTTGTAAACCTTATCTTTTATGAAAACTATATATGTATATTTTGAGACAGAGTCTAACTAAGTTGCTGAGGGACTCACTAATTTGCTAAGGCTGCCTTTAAACTCACTATCCTCATACTTCAGTTTTCCAAGCTGCTGGGATTACAGGTAAGCACCAATGTACCCAGTTTAAGATTGACTTTTTAACATCTTCTAATTTTCTTGGCAATGAAGTCACAGATTATATATATATATATATATATATATATATATATATATATATATATATATACACACACACACACACACACACACACACACACACACACTTTTTTGTGGTGTATTCAAGTATATCTAAAGATTTCCAGATCTTATAATCATATAATTTATGCCATCCTTAAAAGTTAGAAATTGCTAGCAGTGTATAAGTTTGGAATTGCTATTGTAATATGGGGACCTGAGACCATTTTAAATCACTGGTGGGAACATACAATGCTGCCACTACGGCAAGCGAATTTTGCAAATTAAACGTACATCTACCAGAGGACCCAACAATTCCGCTTCTGGATATGTATGTAAAGGATATGAAGACACTTTCACAAAAAATCAATAAAAATGGTTATAATAATATTGTTTCATAATAGGTCCCAGATGAGAGATTTCAAATATCCATCCATCAACAGCAAATACTACTTAGTGATAAAAAAATGGTAATACACTAACAACATGAAAGAATCTTAAGAACATTATGTTGAGTAAAATAATCAAAACAAAAAGAGTATATGATTCTTCATTTCCAAAGTGAAATGGAAGAAACAGTCTCTGTCAGTGATGGCCAACTGTGAGTGGTGTTTGACTGATGAAGGCCTGAGGAAACATTCAGGATGGATGGAGGATGTTTCTAGAACTCAGTGGGATGGGTTTACATGACATTTACTCAACACAGTCCCACTACTGAGACACGTGCCTTTCAGACCGTGGAAATCCTATTTCAACAAGAAAGAGAAAGAGAGCAGAGAAAGTCCTGAGCTTAAAATCAAATTCTTAAAAGGTACATGATTCTTATCCTCTATGATATTTCCTATATTTCCTGAGAAAGTAATCATCAATATATGAAATAAAAGGAAAATATACTGACATTTATTACTTAAACATGTACAAATCAGTAAAAAATGGAGCCAAACAAAATGAACCCTCAGTCATACACTAGAACACTAAGTAGGACTTAAAAATAGTTTTTCCAAGAGTGCTTGGTAAAAGATAAAATGTTTATATCTTATTAATTATATATTAATATGTTGCATATGTATCAGTATATTAACATATGGTATTATATTATTGTCATTGCATATTACACGCTTATTCAGCTTTTAAGTGATTTATGATATAGCATGAACCTCAGGGCCATGAGAATAAACATGGAATAGCCAGATACATATGTCCATAAAAGAACCTGTGTGTGTTTAAACACAAGGTATGAGCCCACACCCACAAACAGTGAGCCATATGGACTCATATCACACATATTGCTTTATAATCTTATTTTTCAATTGATCCCAATTTCAATGGTAGTACCATTGAAATATGTTTTTATTGAATGTTTTATTTTATTGCTTGTTGATGGAATTCCACAGTCTTTTTAGAGCGTGCACTCAAAGTGTGCTTATAGTCCAAAATACTCTCAACAGTTGTGGTGTTTCTATGAGCTTCTGTAGTTCTCTGAGCCTAGGCTTTGCATTAAGCCAGCTTTGCTTTATCTTCTAATACAACTGACAGAGTCTTTAGAGTAACATGCTTTCTTTTCATGTCCAGAGAGAGAGAAGAATAATTCTAACTCTGGAATTAATGTTTTTCTCTTTGAATTATCCTTGTAAATAAATACCCAGAAGACTGAGATAATAAGTCAAGAAAAACTACAATACTTCTAAGAGTTTCCAGTGGAATATTATGTCCTTGAATGCTTAAAACATATTTTATTCCAATTCTTGAAAAACTCTTACTATTGTTGGCTTAGAAATTTAGAACACATCTGCAGCTTGGGTGCATATAATAAGTTACTGTTTGTTGGCTCTTCCTGGATTAGAATTCAAGCTTTGTTACGGGGATCTGCAGAACCTTTCAGGTTGCTCCAACTTCTCTTTAAATTGGTGATAGTGATTTCATCTCATGGAATTTTGTGAAGATTAACTACTTTTAAAGTACATAAACCTGGCCTGACATATATAAGTCAGTTGTTGTTATTTCACCTATGCTTATTATTATTATCAGTACTATTATTATTATTATTATTCCATGAGATTTATAGGATATGTGAGGCAGGAGCAGGTCTCAAACAAAATTAAGACTTATGTTAGGTAGAATAAAATGTAACTTGGGTAGTTACACAACAGTGGTTACTACAAATGTTTATCTTTTAAGGTGAACTATTGAAAAGTAAGGGATTGACTTTTTTTAAAAGATGTTTTAATTTCATACAATCCCATTTATTAATTCTTGATTTAAATTCTTGTGCTTTAGGAGTCTTGTTAAGGAATTTGGTTCCTAAGACAACATGATGGAATGCTGGATTTACCTTTTCTTCTAGTAGGCACAGGGTTTCTGTCCTAATGCTTCAGTACTTGATCCACTTTGAATTAAGTTTTGTGTAGTGTGAAAGATAGGGGTCAAATTTCATTCTGCTCCATGTAGATTTCCAGTTTCCCAAGCACTATTTTTTGAAGAGGTTATCTTTTCTCCAATGTATATTTATGGTGACTTTGTCTAGTTTGAGATAACTGTACATATGTGGGTTTGTCTCTATGTCTTCTATTCTATTCCATTGGTCTTTATGTATGTTTTGGTGCCAAGGCACAAGAGCTATGGAACCAGCCTAGCTGCCCTTCAACAGATGAATGGGTAAAGAAAATATGGTGTATATATACACAATGTAATATTACTCAGCCATAAAAAACAATTACTTATGACATTTACGGATAAATGGATGGATCTTAAGACTATCATGCTAAGTGTAATAAGGCAATCCCCAAAAACCAAAGGTTGAGTGTTCTCTCTGATATGTTTATGCTAATAGACAACAATGTGGAGAAGGAGAAGAACAAAAGTTTAGTGGATTCAACAAAGAGAAATAAAGGGAAAGGAGCAGGAATAGGAATATGAAAGACAGCGAAATGAATCTGACACAACTTTCCTGTGTACATATATGAATACACCATAATGAATCTCCACGTCATGTACAACCACAGGACAGCGATCCCAATTAGAATAAGATATATTCTAGATTTTATAAAAATGACAAAATATACTCTACTGTCATGTATATCTAAAAGAAAAAAAAAGATGGTTTAGGCTGTCATCAAGTACACATCTTGAAAAAATTTTTGATGAAATTTAGCAAGTCAATCTTGGTTAGAGATACTAATCTATTTGGTTAAAATCAGGCTCAGATGGCTTTCTTAATGTTCTATCTAAAAAGGAAAAAATGGTAATAAGCAACTTTAGTCTGAGTCACACAAAATGACAAATACATTCTTACAGTCCATCTGGATTCTTCAATTGATCATTTTAGAAAATAAATATAAAGTATTTTGAAATCAAAGAAAATTAAACTTTTAATACATACAATTAACCGTTAAGGAGTGATAGCTTAAATGTCATCTTTTAAAAGAAATTAATTAAAACGAATAATTCAATAACTTATTTTAACTCCTAATAGTCACTTGAAGAATCTTTTATTATCTAGAAAAATAAGTGTCCATAAGAAGATCCTGGTCCACCTTGTTGCCTAAAAACACTCAATACCTAGGGACTAGTTACACTGGATGGGGCAGTTCCAGCTCTCCCGATATCCTATGATATACTTTATATACTTTTAACAATATGACTAAAGTAAAGTTTATGCCCCAGTTATCACCAAAACCCCAACATCTATGTAAAATAAAAATATTTAACTAGTGCTCAGTAATTGCTACCATATGGTATATTGCTTTGCATATGGTTTCATAAGGGCAATTCTGTAGGGTTTTTGCATTTTTTATTTGTTCTAATTAGTTATACATGACAACAGAACGCACTTTGACTCATCATTTATAAATGGAGAATAGCTTCTCATTCTTCTGGTTGTACATGATGTAGAATTACACCAGTTGTGTAATCATATATGCACAAAGGGTAATAATGTCCAATTCATTCTATATCATTCCTACTCCCCTGCCACCTCCCCTCCTTTCACTCCCCTCTATCTAATCCAAAGTAACTTAATCCCCCCTTATTATGAATTAGCATCCACATATCAGTGAGACATTTGGCTTTTTGGTTTGGGGGGATTGGCTTGCTTTGCTTAGCTTGATACCCTCCAGTTCCATCCATTTACTGGCAAGTGCCATAATTTCATTCTTCTATAAGGCTGAGTAATATTCTGTTGTGTATGTATACCACATTTTCTTAATCCATTTATCTGTTGAAAGGCACCTAGCTTTGTTCTATAGTTTAGATATTGTGAAATGAGCTCCTATAAACACTGATGTGGCTGTGTTACTGTCGTATGCTGATTTTAAGTCCTTTGGTTATAAACCAAGGAGTGGGATAGCTGGGTCAAATGATGGTTCTATTCCAAGTTTTCTGAGAAATCTTCATAGTACTTTCCATGATGATTGCACCAGTTTGGATTCCCAAAAACAATGTATGAATGTACTTTTCGTCCGCATCCTCCCCAACATATATTGTTGCTTGTATCCTTAATAATTGCCATTCTGACTGGAGTGAGATGAAATCTTAGAGTTAGTTCTGATTTGCATTTCTCTAAATGCTAGAGATGCTGAACATTTTTCACATATTTGTTGACTGGTGTTTTTTCTGTGAAATGTCTATTCAGTTCCTTAGTCCATTTATTGATTGGGTTATTTGTTATTTTTATTTATTTATTTATTTGTTTGTTTGTTTGTTTCAGTTTTAAGTTTTTTGAGTTCTTTTTATATCCTAGAGATTAATGCTGTATTTGAGGTTCATGTAGTAAAGATTTTCCCCCATTCTATAGGCTCTCTCTTCATGTTATTGATTGTTTCTTTTGCTGAGCAGAAGCTTTTTAGTTTGATTCCATCCCATTTATTGATTCTTGATCTTACTTCTTGCATTTTAGGAGTCTTGTTAAGGAAGTCAGATCCTGGACCAACATGGTGAAAATGTATGCCTACTTTTTCATCTATAGGGTTTCTGTTCTAGTACCTTTTCTCTGATCCACTTCACTTTGAATTGAGTTTTATGCATGGTAATAGATGGAGGCTTACTTAATTCTATAGTTTGTAACCATTCTTTCTCACTTCAGTAATTTCTTCATTTATGTACTTTCTCACTTGGAATTTTAGTGTACAATGCAGGGATTATATTTAAATGGTTCAATAGAATTAGGCCATTCATCCATGAACTTCACAGTTGTGTTGCCTTATTTGGACAGATTATATATTTTTCAGTGCTCAAAAATAGAATGATTAGGTAAATGTTTAAGTTCCAACTAATACTCCTTTTGAGAAATACTTTGTGCCAAAGAGAAGTAAGAACTATAAATTATTTTACAGATGAGTGATCCAAAATTATAATAATTTCAAAAGCATTTTGGCTTAATCTTTATTTATCGATGAATATCTTTTTATATTCACTAAATACTTATTTAATAAAATATATGCCTCACTGCACATTTACATTCACTTTTCAAAATATACTTCATTGATTTTCTTCTGTGTCTAATGTGAATGTTTGCATGTGGTGGCAAGTATTCTGGTACCAACTTTTTATTTATTTAAGAAGTGCAAATAAACCAGTCACCATACCTGTCACTGGGGACAAAAAATAAATAAAAAATCCAATCCTTTAAATAAATTTGAGTTTTGTGCTAAAGATTGTTAGAATTGCCTAATAAAATATCACAATAAACATAACCAGGAAGGCTTTCTTTTTCTTACTGAAAGGGGAAGAAAAAGCAAATTCCAAGTGAAGGGAACTATCACAATATTTTAAATGTTGTAAAGTAATATGAAAATTGATGGCCTAGGAAAATTTCTTTCTGAGGAAAATGAAATAAAACAAGAAACTAAAAAGGGTAAGGATGATGGGGGCACAGGGAGGTTGGATAACAGTCCCAGAAGACACTTGGATGGGAGGGATCAGTTCTGGTATTCTGCGGCCCAGTAGAGTAACTCTCTAAAGATGACTGCAAAAGAAGAATTGGGAAGTTCCCAGCACATAGCAATGATTAAGGTTTGAGGAGAGGGAAATGTGAATTACCCAGATTTGATCATTTCACACTGGGTACATGTTGTGAATTGTTAATCATGACTCATCAATATTTAGAAATATGTGTCAGTTGAAAATCTTCTCTCACAAAATTTACCAGGCAAGTTACTATTTAATATGATTTCAAAAATATGATTGTTTAAACAAATGTTGTTGTTTTTTTTTTGCTATCCTTGTATAAGTATAAAGCCAAGGACCACAGACACTACTTTTTCACAAGACATTTTTGTTCTTATAAATTATCTATTATGTTTTAATTGAAACTGTAATTATCTGTTAATACCATTAAATTGGAAATACCCTTAGCCAATAATTCTATCTCATCCTATCTCGGCTCTGAATTCGGTGATTGAAGTCAGGATTGAGCCAGAGCCCTGCCCTTGAATTTTATCAGGATCTCTTCTCTCCTCCAATTGCCAGCCCATAAGTCTGGTTATCTTTCTTGACTCCTTCATCTATATCAAATGCTCACATTTGATTAATCATCCTGTGTAGCACACTCTCTTATGTTTTCTTTTTCTCCTTAGTGTTCCAATAACTTCCTTCACTGAATCACTTCTGTAGTTCTGAAATCTACCATTGCTCTCCTGGAATTCTGTGACAGACTTTATTTTCATTTTCCTTGCTCCCATATCTCTGTCCAGGGCAGAGTGTATTCTACAGTCTAGGGTGGTGTTTGTAAGGAGAAAGCTGGTGCTACTCACACTTTATCAATTACTCTTAAAGTTCATGTTCCCCAACTCTGCCTGCAAAGAACTTCATGACCATGGCTCCTGCTCACTGCTCCTATCAATCTCTGTAGAAGCACTTGCCTCCATTCATGTAACTGTATTATATTTGACATAAGATGGTGAGCCCAGGTAGCCATCTTTTTACTTGTTTTTGTTTTATTTATGGTACCAGATATTGAACACAGGGGGATTAACCACTGAGCCATATTCCCAGCCCTTTCTTATATTTTATTTAGAAACAGGGTCTCATTGTGTTGCTTAGGGCTTGCTAAGTTGCTGAGGCTGGCTTTGAACTTGCAATCCTCCTGCCTCAGCCTCCTAAACCACTGGGATTAAAGGCATGCACCACCATGCCCAGCTCTCATTTTTGTTTTATTTTGTTTTGTGTGTGTGCAACCAGTGTTGAGGGGAAAATGTGGTTTTCAATTGTCTTATATGTAAACTTTCCCCATTGGCAGAAAATTTAGACAAGGTAATGAAAGATAAATTTATACAAATTGTTATCAACTAACAAATCTACAAATCAACTAAACCAATATTTTATAATATGAGATACTGGAACAAGAATTAAAATTCCCCTCCAATCCTGTTTCTCTGTCACAGCACTATATTCCTATAGTTTGTGCACTGTGTTCCATTAATTTTACACTTCATTTAAAATTTACTAAAGTGAGTACAGCCTGTTTATATTTTTTTATTTCTATATTTAAGGTGTATATGATGTTTCAATATACATATGCATAGTGAAATATACATAGTCAGGTAAATTATCTTATCCATCTCTACACATAGTTACCCTTGTGTTTGTGTATGGTGACTACACCCAAAATTACCTGAACAAATTTTATATTATATTTCAATATTATAATTGTAATTATATTGAATTATAATATTATAATTATAATCCTCATGCTGTACTTTAGATTTCTAGACTCATTCATCTTTTATAGCTATAATGTTCCAATTATGTATATAGCTATGTGTCTATATTGTTTAACCTACATTCCACTATTTCTTCCTATCTCTATTATTGGTAACCACTATTCTTTCTTTTTCTATGTATTTGACTATTTTTACATCCCACATATGAGTGAGTTCATGCTTCATTATTCTTTTGTGTCTAGTTTATTTCACTTAACATAATACTTCAGCAAAAAATGTAATCAAAAAATGAAAAGCCAGTCTATGAATTAGGAGAACATGTTGACAAACCATATATCTGATCAGGAATTAATACCTAAAATACAGAAGGAATTCACACAACTGAATAGAACAAAAATAAATAACCCAATTTAAAAATGGGCTAAGGACCTGAACAAACATTTGTTCAAGAAAGACATAAAAAATGGCCAAAAGATGTGTGAGAAAAACCACTCAACATCACTAACCATCAGGGAAATGCAAACGAAAATCACAAAGAGAGCTCACATCTGTTAGGATGACTCCTATTAAAGAGATGAGAGACAACAGGTATTTGTAGGGATGGGGAAAAAAGGGAACCCTTGTATGCTGTTTCTGGGAATATAAATTAGAATGTCATTATGGAAAACTCAAATGGAAGTTCCTTAAAATATTACAGTGCAACTACCATAAGACCCAGCAATCTCTCTGTTGGGTAAATATCCAGAGGAAATAAAATCATTATGTTGAAGAGATACCTCCACCCCCATGTACAGGATACACTGAAGGCAAGATATGGAAATAACCTAAGTGTTAATCAAGGAATGAATGGATAAAGAAATGTGTTAGTATCCCTTTCTAAGGCTAAATAATATTCCAGTTATACCAACACAACATTCTATTACTTATACAATATTATGCTAATTATAAAATGCTAATTATATTAATATGATATTCCAGTACTTATAAAATGGAATATTATTCAGTCATAAAAACGAGATACTACTATGTATGAAACCAAAGGACATTCTTTATTCTTCTAAGTTGGCTCCATTGGTGTTTATTTTAGTATCATTGCAAAAACTTTGAGAACCAAACTTTTACCATCCTGGGCCAGGGCACTATCCTTAGGAATTCTGAAGTATAAAGCTTGATATCAGTGGGAAATTCCTGGGTGCTTACCACTTGTTCAGAATTCTTTTAAACCAAAGACAAAAGGAAAGTTTAGATTTCTATGCATTCCACTTCATTGACATTTAATATGACTGTTATCTCCATTAAGAGATAAGGCCTTATTACATCTCATGACAATACATCTTGAAATAATTTAAGCAGTTTCCCTCCTTTATCTTTTGCAATATAGCTACTTAACCATTACTTTTGTTAAAAGAGATCATTCATATTTGGCAATAAGGAATAAAATAGGACTCATATAATATTATTTGCAAAGTTCTCATTTCTGTAGGGGATATTAGGAAGGCATTGATTATACACAAAGCAGCATAATTTTTTATTTGACAGCAGCATAAAGCCTCTCCTTTAAGAGTCTCTGTATTAAATAGGATGTAGCCAGCACACTCCAGCCGACCGGGAGCTGGCAATGCAGCACTTGAGCAGCGTGCAGTCAGCCTCAGCATGCTGTGAACATATTCATCGAAGCCTCATGGAAATCCCAGAACTGCTGGGCCAGCAGCTGTTCACTACCAATGAAGCTCCATTATTACAGAGCAATCTTTCCAGTTCTCTATGCAGTCTTTTTATAGTACAGGGCTTGATTGCCACGAGGGCTTCTCGCCAGTAAGGGATTGATTGAACAGAGAACCACTAAACATAAATAGCACCTCGTTATGTGGACATATCATACCTACAAAAATAGTGGCCCTGTATAGCACATAGAAGGGATGCTGCTATTACCTATAAATCAAATCTTTGCAAATGTGTCTGGACTGTGCGATGAACCACAAAATACTTTTAACCTGTAAGAAACAAATATATACAATAGGATGATGAGAACAATAAGGAATCTTATTTTTAAAGCACATTTCCTTACATACTTTCTATAACTCTGAAGAGCAGATAAATCATATTGCTAAATACTTTATTGTTACCTCTTTCTGTTAGTCAAAAAGAAAATGAAAAAAACAAACAGAATATGATTTGAAAATTGAGTCTAGAAATGAAAAGGCCATATTTATTAGAAATCAGAGGATATTGCTTTCCTGATATTCCATAGGTGACTTTACAAATCTCACTTATATATAAAATGTAATAATAGCTATTTTGTACTGGTTACCCCAGAATGGTTCAGACAGGGCCTGAAGCAATGTGGGCAGAACCCATCAGATATTGTAAAGAGGAAGGTAAGGTTTTCACATATGATTATAACTAAGGTAATCCCTTGAGACCCTTTAATAATTGTCCATAATTATATTTCTGTGTTCTTTTATAATCAATACATGCAACTATTATGTCAGGTTTTTTCAATTTCAGAAGCTAAAGAATACTGTTTAAAAAAAAAAACAAAACTACACTTATTTTTTTTTCCTCTCAGAGCCTGCTTTTTGCTTTCATGTAAAACCTTTATATTTTGGCTTCTTCATATGCCCACATTCTTGCTTCTTAATGCTCATCTTCACAGACCCTGACTGTATATCGGTATCACATTTTTACACATTTACCTTAAAATTATCTCTAAATATTTTTACAAAATGAAAATTTTTGTTTTGCATAATATTTAGCTTTCTTTATGTCAGTTTATAACCTGTAAGTGAATTCAAACACAATTTTTCTTTTTGTAGTCTTAAATATTTTTATTAATTTTTCCAGAATGTTCTACATGGAATCGGCATTTTTGTAACAAACAGCTCTGTACAAGATCATCCTCTATTTCTCTCTCTCTCTCTCTCTCTCTCTCTCTCTCTCTCTCTCTCTCATACACACACACACGCACGCACATGCACATAGCAGTAAAATGACGATCCTTTTCTCTTTTCAAAATACACATTGCACCTCATATGTCGCACTCTTCCCCCCCTGAAGCTTATTGTACATGAAGGACAATCCAGAAAATTTAATTTAATTTTTTAATTAAACCTTCATTTCTGTTTAATTGCACACTACACCTTCTTTGGTGCCGAAACATAATGAGAAGAAAGCAATTTCAAACGTGCTTAAAGGTCTTGTACTGCTCTAAAGTAGAGCCGGTTTCCATAGCAACTGGCACACCACCCTCTATTTATTCCAAATAAATGACAAATCAAAAGTGCAGCTGTAATATCAGGGAATTCTATTTCTCCCAACACAATACAAAGCCACAAATACTTCTACTAGCATGTTTATCACTTGCTATCAACTAATAATCGAAAAAAGGAGGCTTCCAATGCCTCTGTGGCTCCACTGTTCTGCAGCTTGAGGACTATCACAGTAACCTTGACTCCTAATTCTGCGAAATGCCCTTGGGTGAGAAAGCAAAACAGAGGCATTATTTTGATGATGTTAGATATTTTATAAGGCAAATGTGATTTGTTTGTCTTTACCTAGGAAGCAAATCAAATTCTAAATTATGTCATCTAATAGCTACTGCTACTAGATGACCTCAACAGGATTATTTTAATTTGGAAACCCAACATTTGCAAAATGCTAACCTGGCCTATTAAGATAAACAAAGGTTTTAAGCCTCAGCTGGTCTCTTTTTACTGTCTTCATCATGTGTTTGATTAAATGAGGCTAGTCAATGAAATAGGAAAAGAGACTGGTGAGGATCCATCAGGCTGGTGAGTCACAAACAAGTATCAATCCAATCTAGTGCAAAACCTTTGTGTCTCACACTATGTGCATAAAATTCTTCTCTTGCCTGTGCAAGTACAAGCACACACACTGCCCTAGTGAACAACAGAGCTATAGTGCTTGAGGAAAATCTATATTTGTACCTCTTTCATTTTAACTTACTCATAAATCCTCTCATGAAATGTAAATGTCATAGAAAATTAAGTATATTTTTATAAAAACAAAAAATATATTCTTACACACTTTTTTCATAAAAGCTTGCCATTTATAGTCAGAAATACTGATGGCTCTATTTATTCATTTAAGAATAAGCTTAAGGATTAAATATAAGTCATCTGCATGCCTTGACAAGATTGTTTGTGATCACTCATGATCCAAACAAACATACTTTCATTGACAAGTTCAAAAACTGAAAATGACAATAAAACCATACATGTTTGCATGCATTTGGTTTTGGTTTTTGTTAGCAATGAAGGCCAGGAACTTCTAAGAAAACCAGAGGCCGAGAACTCTTAGTTTCTTCTGCCACTTGTACACTGAAAATGTGGCCCAGGCTTGTTTCAGCAATAGGGTACTCTGTTCATTTCACCCATTGTGAGTCTCTAAGACTGTCCCTTGTGCCTGTAATGAGCCAAATAGAAGTATTTCACTGATGGGCTGTTAATCCCTTTAAAAATTCATCAGCTTCACTCTTCTTTGACACCCTTATTATGTCACTGAAATAAAAGCAGAGAATGAAGGGTGAATCCTGTGCATTTGAGATCCTTTCAAAATGCCCAAAGTTACAACTGTGACAAACAAATTAGAACAAACCAATTCTTCACAAAATTTATATAATATATAAACCCAACTGTAGGTCTATTTAAGGTCATTTTAGCAAGTTCTCGTAAAAATTTAGTATAATAGCAACTCTACACTGATCAGTCTATTAAATATTGATTGAATGCTAAAATCATGCCTTAAGATTTAATCAAAGAGCATGGATAAATAGAAATGCCATATTATTGACTAACTATCACATAAGAACCCAGTACTTAAACCTAGCAAAATATTTTTGAGTTAAATATCCACACTTAATTAATGTCTTTTTTCTAGTTCGAGCATATCAAATTCAATGAAAAACATATATAAAATTCTGGGCTTGGACATTTTATAACAGTAAAGCTGACATTTACCTTTGTATTCTCTATTCCTAAATAAATGAAAGTTATATGTTTATAGATGACATGTTTAATTAACATAATGAAGGAGATTCCATTTTTAAATGAGGAAAACTCAACTAGCACAGAGTAGGTGCTGGGCAGGGCTAAATTCTAGAGCCATGTATCGCTGAGGTTTTCAGACTCAGTCCTGACTCTGACCCTAAGAGGTTTCATTTGTTTGAGTAAATTATTTAATGTTTCATCATTAGTCTCCTCCTTTGGGATGAGGGGCAAGAAATATGTATCACAGTGTTAGTGTGAGCAAGCACGAGTAGCTAAAGAAATTAGGTAAAACATCTCCACAGTGCCTGGCATGCAGTAGACAATTAGTGAAGTCCTGTGCCCACTTCTCACCACCTTTTAATATGACATGAGGACTGGGAAAAATTGTGAAATTGCAATTCTTTACTCTTTCTTATTGCACATCCTCTGCCTTCCCTACTCTCTCATTCCATCTCAGCCTCAAAGTAGATTCTGACAGTCTCCTGAGAGTTCTCTGGGCTTTTGGGGTTTTATGGGGAATTACAGTAAATGTTTAAAAACAGGAAACCATGTTGCTCATGTGTACATATGATTTGCCACACTTTACTCCACCCATTTAATGCCATATTGTTAATCAATATGCTTACATTGCCATTTTGACCATGGTAAAGTTTTAGGCTTTTATATATTAATTCTCCAATATGGAATATGAGGATCTGGAAGTCTATTTTCCTACCCCAACCTAAACTCATTCATACACTTCTCCGACTGACCTCCAAAATATTTTTTTTATAGTTTTGGTGAAATCATAACTTAGCATTTATTATTTCCTTTCTTATATGAATTTTAATGTCCTATGAATTCAAAATTGCAACTTATTGGTTTTGCTTCTTTGTTATATGAAATATAATATCTGGTATTTTTATTCATGGAGTTATCTCTTCTAGAGCTTTCTCTCTTCATATTTAGGTTCAGACTAGACTTGTGTCTGTCCGAGTTTGATTCACAGTTGCAGGAATGCTATAGTCAATCATGTACAAATTCCACTTAGTTTCTCTCTTGGACTGGATTTCTCCTGCTGTGTCTCTGATGACTACATTGCATTATATAAATTCTACACCAGCAAATCCACTCTTGAGGCTTTTTGTATTGGTGCAATGCAGTCAGTAGTTGTGTTGGAAAAGCTCACATGGCTGTGGATGGTGAGCAAACCCAGGAGCTTACACAAGCCTCTACTCAGCATACGCCAAGGCTCTCTGTTCCACAACCACAACTGCATGAGTTTTGCCAACAATCTGAGTGTTCTTGGAAGCACAATCTTCCTCAGTCCAGCATACAGATATGAGAGCTGTCCAACTAATTTCCTGACTATAGTTATGTAAGACCCAGAACTCCTGAATCATAAAAACTGTAATGCTAACAATCCTATGTTTTAAGCTGGGAAGTTTATGATGATTTATTAATAGTGCATATAATGAATATTTCTTTCCAAGTTTTTTTTACTTATGTGCTCATTTTGATGACTATGCTCAGGTTAAAGGATCTGTTTTTCCCCAAATACCACAAGATTCTCAGCTATCTCTTTACATTTAATCATTCTCCAAAGAGATGATAAGGATTTTGTATGTACTGGGTTTTTCACAGTTTTTTTCACAAATTTCTCACCACCTGACTAACATTTCCATGAAACTGGGGATATGGCTCTTTCCAGGAATAAAAAAAAAATGCTTTGCTCAAACAAAAGTACTGCATCATACTAGCTTTTGCCTTTTTTTCCAAGGGTAATCATAGTGACAAACATATCAAGTGTCAGCTGTTTTTCTTTTCTTTTTTTTTTCCAACAAAAATTCTATCCCTGGGATGCCAGGGAGAACTACTTTAGGGTATGCAATATCAAGCTTGCATCCTAATCAGGACTATCCTCACTTGTCCTGAATATTGGCTAAACTTTTCAGCTTGAAAATTGTTTTAGTCAGTACTTGATGGATTCTGCATCAGTGACAAATTGGTCCTAAAATCTGCATATGTTGACTTTAAGATTAAATTTTTAAATGTGATTTTCTTTCAAATCACATTGTTGGATATATAGAATCCAACAATGCCAAAAAAAAATTTGAATGTTTTGTGGGATTGGAAAAGCTTATTTTATAATTTATATTATGTTACCTTAAATAGTCAAAAAACAAAAAACAAAATGTTGGAGGATAAACCCTATATAATTTGCTCTGATACAAGCTTAATAATCAAGACAGTATTGTACTGAGACAAGGATAGCCTGATGGAATAGAAACAGATCACTCCACTTATATTTAATTGAATTTCAGCAAAGGAGCAAAGATAATCAATAGGGAACCAATGGTCTTTCCAACAAATTGTGTTAGAAAAATTGGATTGCCATTGCTGGGTCTTCCATAACAAAATGCCACTTACTCAAACCCTAAAACAGCAGAAATTTATTTTCTTACAATTCTAGAATCTTCAAATCCAAGTTTGTAGGAAGAGGTTTTCAGGTTTGGCCTTTCCCAGGGGCTAGCCCTTAGGTGACCTCCTTTTTGCCATGTGCGCATGTGGCCTGTTCTCTGTAAGCTCTCATCCCTGACATCTCTCTGTCACAACCTTTTCTTAGAAGGACATCTGCCAGATTGGATTTGGCCATACCCTAATGGCCTCATTTTAAATTAATTACCCTTTTGCAGATTCTACCTCCAAATGTGGTCACATTTTGAGGTCCTACGGGTTAGGGTTTCAATATATGAATTTTGGATGAACATAATTCAGTCTATAACAGCCATATTTTTAAAAAGCATGCCATTTGCTGTTAAGTGGATGGAACTGGAGAACATCATGCCAAGTAAAATTAGCCAGACTTAGAAAGTAGTCAAAGGTGGAATGGTTTCTTTAAAAGAAGATGGAGCGAAATAAAGATTTTTTAAATGAAAAATATAAGAGATAACAATAGAATAAGGTAGGAAAACTTGGTGGGCGGAGAGAAGGGAAAGGAGAACTGCAGAATAAAATTGACTAAATAATGCCATGTGCCTGTGTGAAACTATCTCTATGAATAGCACTTTTATTTTTACCTATCACTATAATGCACCAATTTAAAGAATCAATAAATAGAAAGGGGCCATTAAAGAAGAGAAAGAGAAAGGGGGAAGGAAAGTACAGTTACTGGGGCAAATAATGTAATGGAGCAAAATTATGCCATGTGTATGCATGAATGCATTATCAATGAAGCCTACAATATGTAGAATTATAATGCATTAATAAAAAATAATAAAATTTTTAAAATATTGGCAACCCTTAGAAAATCTCTCAGTGGAAATGCCTGTAGCCCAATGTTTTATCCCTAAAAAGAAGAGTAGCTTGAGAAGATGAAAGGGTTTGGAAAGGCATGAAGTTCTAAAATTCAGAGTGGACAAGGAAAGCAATCTGACCCCACTGCTGCATTTTCCCAAGCTAGTGTCGCCATGGAAACAAAACTCTATTAAACTACTAATAGAGCACTGATATTTCTTAAGTAACAAAATGAGGATTTCACTTTTAATCTTTAGTACACTATAGTTTTAAAGTTTGAGCACTACTGTGACCACCAAGGTAGAATGAAGTTGGAGACAAAATATTTTACACTCAATAGGAATTATTTTCCTCAGAGTAAAACAACTCACTACTCAATTGCTCTGAATAGACAAAAGGAACATCTTTTAGTGATTGATGAAATCTATTTATTTCTTAGTCTCCAGTTAAGATGATTTGTTACTTAGATTTGTTTAAGCTTTTCATAATTATGCAGTTATCTTAGCATTAAATTCTGTACCCATATTGTATACTTTATTTTTAAAATTTTAAGGTATTTCACAGACAGAGAATAATGTTACGTTTATCATGTTATGTTATATGACACTGTGACATAACTAATTATTTGCCTATAGAGATGATACATAAAGAATATGAATTTTTATTCAACATATGAAATGACTTATTTTCATCACAAGGACAAAACATGTCCATCCACTACAAATTATGAATTATCTAAGAGTTTTCTAACCTCGTGTCCTTGACAATCCTAAAATACATTTCAAAACTTTACACATGAATATATTTTTTTTACCCAATTAAAAGCAAACATCAGCAACATTTTTGGTTTCTTTTATCTGTGACATAAGAAAACTGAAAAATCACTGTATAAACCAACTGGCATTTGCTAATAATGAAACTAGAAACTACCCTTAATTTCATTTTTATTTGTGTCAGTCAGCATTTTGTGTCTTAGAGATAAATGAAGTTGGAACATTAAAATGTAAGGGTGATTTTAATCAAAATTTTAACCATCAAGAAAATTAAAAAAAATAAAAAACAATAAGAGCAAACATGTTACAGCCACTAGAATCTGCCAGATACTGTCCTACGTGTTGTATTCAACAGAATCTCCTCTTCCTGCTATGTCACCTACACACTGGATACCAATCATCACTTTTACAGATGAATACTTAGAGGGCTTGGCAGGGCCATACAGCCAGCAAGTGTCACCATGGAAACATGGGAGTCAGGAACCAAGCTCAGCCCGTCTTGCTCAGCAGGCAGCTATTAACCAGCACATTAAGGTGCTTCTTAAACTCCATATTCTTTAAACATCTATTTTTAAAATCAATTTGGTCATTAGAATGTTATCTACTTGGAAGAATATCTTAATAGGTACTATCACTTGTATTGACAAGTATTTTCAGCTTTACTAATTAAATTTGATGTTGACAAATTTTAAGATATATATGTACATTGATTTTTAAACATACCTTCTCACGGGACAAATGAAATTGATTCTTTGTGTGACACTTCCACTGCTTTGCATTGTAGCTTAGCCATAGAATAATCTGGAATGATCCTCCATTGTTATAATAAGTTAAATATTTGAAACCAAGCTAATAACTATTTAAGTTCTTAAAATGTGTGAGAACTTTGTAAATGTAATGTGAAGTTCTTTTACAACTTTTTATGAACATGTGTATTGATTGGAACAGTGTATTTTCTTTATTTATTTGTTCTTTAAGAAGCAAATTATTACTTTACCTTGATAATGACCATGCCTTTTAACTGGTTGTTATATTTTAATAATAAAGTGGCTTATTGCTGCAGATGCTATTTAGGCAATGAAACAAGTCTGGGTGATAACTGTCTTCACAGGCTCCTGGAGTAGAAGCTGAGATGTCCCTTTCTCTTTATCGGCTGTTTCATAGTTAAGCATCTAGGCATTCAGCGGTAATAAAGAAGCAACTAAGAAATATCTTCTAGATCCTATATAAGATGTAATAGACTTTTATTTAAAGTTTTCTTTTTCTGAAAGATGAATCATAACATGTGAGGGTTTCGCTGTGTCTCCGATCATAGAGATCATTACTTGTCACTGAGCAAGATTTAATGCTTTATAAAGACTGATCCAAAATTCCTAAGAAGTCACCATTAAAGTATTGGAATTTACTAATTTAAGTTTTTTTTCTTTATTTCACTCACAACAATAGAACCCATTCAAAGCAATCATTTAAATAAATCCTCAGAGAATCTAAAATACTACAAAATTATGATGTCTTAATTTGTAAATCTATAGAAGTTGATAATAAAGGACAAAAGAGACCTTATGGATTTACTCAAGTAGACCAGAGGCTGGAAAGAAAACATACAGCTGATTGTGTATCATTCTAATGGTGAGATCAAATTTCAAATGAAGAGACCACACACATATGTGCATTTTGCTATTTTTTTAAAATACAATGGTCCAGTTGTTCCAATGCATAAGAAGTTAAGTGACTTTCCAGAGGCGTAAAGAAGGGTTAGAACTAAGCTTTTCTCCATATTTTCTGTTCCATGTATATATTTATACTATAGATTTAAAGTAATTTCTCATGGGTGTGTTTTTAATTTTTATATATATTATTTGTACTTGCACTTTCTGCAGAATTCTGTAACTTGTTATGCTTGACCTCATAATCAATCTCAATAATGGTATTACAGTGCTAAGTCTTTGAGTCACTTTAAATATTTTTACCATGTAGAAAACATTGTAACCTTATTCACAAAGTACTGTTCTTTCAGTTTTTCCTGGAAGCAATACTTAAGAAACAATAGAATTCAAAAACAAGCAAAATTATTCAGTGTCGAGAGCCATACATGGGTTGTGTGTGGACTACAACAGCTTCACAGCCTAGTGAATAGGAGAATCTGGTGTCTAGAAACTTCCAGTGGACATTTCCTCTGGCTGACTGCCCAGACACATTATGAGCCCTATTCAAGCAAGCTCTGCCCCAGGTCCCCCATAGCACAGGAGATGGAGTGAACTGGTACAGCCATACAGCCTCTCAGAGATGAGTATGGCCTGCCAAGATGCCAATCAACCTGCTGACTGCAAGACACCATGAAGCAAGACTCTACCCCTGAAATTTTATCCTTGCCTTTGAGGTACCCCCTTAAATAAACAAAAGGAGCCATTTTCTGTCTAGCTCCAGCTCCTGTGTGGACTGGACCTATCAGGTGCTCCATCCTTTAAAACTAATTCTGACTTTATCTTTTGTTTTTCACTAATTAGACTTTAATTTCTTAGGTGGCTTACATCCTCCTGAGCAGGAATAAGAACCCCCTAACGAGATGCTGGACACTTCTTCATACTTTAGTGTCATGCCAATCTGAATCTATACTGAAAATCAAATTGGTTTCTCCTATGAGCTTTCTGGTTAGGGTGATGAGGACCTGTGTGATCTGAGTCTCACTTCTCCACTTCACCTTCATTCATCTCACCATTGCTGTAAGCAGTAGTTTTGGAGGATTCTCATCTGTATTCACCTAACTCTTGTTCTTTAGAATTCTTTGCCATGTTACAACACATTAAATCCTAAAACGGTTCTGGTACATTAAAAGATACAGAGCGAGAGGGTGTGTTAAGATGGAATTGAAAATTGCATATGGTGACGCCCTTACCTATAAATACTGCCTTCAAAATAGTGTGGGAAACTGCTCTACCACATAGTGAGAGAATCTGCAGTAGTGTCATGTGCAGAAGAAAGTTTGCAACATCCCAAGGCCTACCATGGCACTTGGAGTTCCTCAGGAACCTGGCACTGACCCATCTACCTCCCCAACCCCATTTCTCCAGCCCTCTCCTTTACCTTCTGGGCTAGACTTACATTGTTTGCCAAAACAATCTCTCATGTTTCTGACCGTTTATTTGATACTTCTCCACCACACTGCATTTTAGCCTTTTGTTTACTTGTCAAAATTCCTATTAGGCTTCATCCTCTTAAATGCAGAGACTAAATAGTATTTTCCTGTCCCTCTTGAGCCAACCCCAGGTTACAGAACAATGACTGCCAGAAAGTAAGTGCTTATTATTTAGAAACCAAGTATCTTAAGTAGAATATACATACAATTTCACCAGGATTCACAGATGTAAAGACTACTTGGGCGAGGAGGTGGAAGAGAATTGGTGTTGGGAAATAAAGAGCTTTGCTGCCACATTTAAGGTAAGCATTAATTTTTAAGACATTGGTATGACAAAATGCCAGAAATTGTCCTGAGAGAAAAGATTGAGCAAAGATAAAGAATCAGAAAAGAAACAAGAATTAGTCCTGTCTGACTAGAATAGCAGAAAGAAAGTGGGAGGAAAAATGACTGAGGTCAGACTCCAGAATACCAGGCCATTTTGGAGTATTTATTTTGTAGGGATTGTAATAATTGTATGTGTATGTTGTGTAAGCAAAAATAAAAAGCCATTGGATAATTAGTCTGAAAAAAAAATTGTAATTTGAAAGCAGCATAATTAAAATAGCACCTTACAAAGTGCCTTGAATATAGCAGAAGCTCAGTACATTTTAAACAATGAATGAATAAACATATTTCTGGAAAATAAGTTTTCCAGATTTTTGCAGAATGTGGCATGAAGAGGAATGTTAGTGATCATTAACACTGGGGAGGCTGAGTTCTGTGAAGCAGCTAGGGCTGAATGTACTTCACATTCCCCATGGTCAGCAAAAGCCAGTTTTCACTGATGCAAGGCATTGTAGACACCTGTGTTCCCCTCCCCAAAATTTCATATGTTGAATTCCTAGCTGCCAATGTGTTAACCTCTCTGGGAGGTTATTAGGTTTATATGACAATGAAAAAACATAGCCCCCATAATGGAATTAATTTCTGTATAAAAGGGGATGACTCCACAACTTCTCTCTACCCTGTGAAGATTTAGTAAGAATATGGTTACAGCCAAGCCCTCACCAGAACCCAACCATGAACACCCCATCCTCCATAACTATGAGAAATAAGTATCTTCTGTGTGAGCCACCATCCTATGGCATTTTATTATAACAGCTACTATGTCCAGAAGATGGTGTCCCCCCAAAATGCAAACGTTGAAACCTAACATCCAGTGGGATAGTACTAAGAAATGTGGCCTTTTGGAAAAGGGACAAAGTCATGGGGGGGCCAATGCTCATTAATGAGGTTAGTGCTCAAATAGGAGGGAGTGAAGGGAGCATCCCTTCATCCTCCAGCTGAGGACACAGCAACAAGTGCCATACCTGTGGAGTAGAGTGCTCATTAGACACCAAACCTGCTGGCACCTTGGTCTTGGACTCCCCAGCCTCAAGAGAGAGGTCTAAATCATAAGTTAGATGCATTATAAGTTATCTAAGGTATTTGATAGCAGCCTGAATAAATAGACACATCCTAATCTGCAGGTTACTGAACATGCAAAATTAAAAAACAGGTGCTTAACTACTGACTTCCTCTGTCTGGTCCATAAACCGTGTACCACATCTGAGAAGGATTCTGTGATTCACTTGCTGGTTTCCTTCCATTCTTCAGCATATGCTATCCTTACAAACACACACACAAATACAAATGAAACACAATAACTCCACACAGTTTTAACCTTCGCAAACCTCCAGAACTTACTGTCTCTGTAATAGAGTTCAATGCAACTTCAGAAAAATACTTTCTTATGTCTGTCTTTGATTTTATCATTTAAGTTTACTGGAAAGTTGTTGTAATCTAATTCCTTATAATTTGTGTTGGGTTCATTTCTAGATTAATGAAATTAATTCTAAAATCTCGTTTCACTTCAGGGTTGATGGACTGTGGAAATATTTTGCCTTTAAGGTTTAAGTCGTTCTTAATTACCATTTTCTAAAAAAACTTATTTTTGTAATTGGCAAAATTATGATTTGGACTCAACCTTTCCATACAAAGATATGGATAAAGGTCCTTTATTTTGTCCTAAAGTTAAATTCATAGGAATATGGGAGCTTTCTCAGACCTTAACATTTTCTAACCTTAATTTTTGCCTTTCCTGTCCATGTGACATCCATATCCAGGGGTCAGTAAATTAGTGAAGTGCACAGAGATTCCATAAACTTGTTCAAGAATTTTCCAGAGCTGATGCTTGAAAGCATCCCTTAGCTGGCTGTAAGCATACAAGTTTACCAGTCTTTGTCCTTGGTTCCCTTTTCTCATTAGCTATCATACTGAAGTACATGAATTGAGTACAATAGTGAGAACTTTTCTTCTAGAGCCAAATACCTACAAGTGAGAATTCTGATTCTGCTTCTTTTGACTTCTGCAATCTTAGGTAATCTCTAGATCTCTTTAGATGTAAGTTTTAGTATCTCAGATAAGTTTATAGTAATAGCAGCACCCTCCTCAGAGGGTTTTTGTGCCAGTTAAATGAGTTAATTCAAATTAAGTACTAAGAAACTACAGTCATGTTCACTGCCAACTGGGACTTAGTTGAAGACTTCTATGGCAAATACACTCTATGTCCTTTTAGTTCATTCTTCGTACGTATTTCTTTCACTTTTATGTTCCATACATGATCTTCATGCTAATAATGCTCAAAGCATTTTTCTGGCATTTTCAAGGCCATATATATATAAAATGTTTTGACTGACTCCTAAAATTTAACATGCTTATTATTCAAATATTTTTTGTCAAACATCATGAAACTTCCAATTTTTCTTTCAATTTTTGAGTTACTACAACCAATATTCTTGCTATTGGTTCAGAAACCTAGTATCATTCTTTCTCGTGCATCATGTCAAAATTCCTGTTTATACCCCCTCCCAATATTCTTTTGTTTTCTATTTTTATACTTTTGTTGATCTTATCCAATTGTAATATTTTACCATTTTGTGATTGAATTGATGAAATAATCTTTTAAATCTATCTTGTTTCCAATCTTCTACCTTAGGTTACCTTTTATGACATTATTAGGTTATTTTAAAATGTAATTTTTATTTCTTAACCTCCTTATGTCAGCAGTGCATGAACACTTATAGCCATGTAGTATCACATTCTTAGTTTTGCTTCAAAAGGCTTTAATGATTGATCATGACTTATTTATCTTCCAGTTTTATCACCTTCCTTCATTTGTTAGGCTGCTTCCTTTGTAGTTACGTATGTCATGTGTCACCCAGAGAATGTGTTAGAAGAGAGATCTGTAATCATCTTCAGAGGATCTTATTCAATAAGTGGCCCAGAGAAACCTGCGTTCTCCACCATCAAAAGAGCAGCCTCCATCCCAGGTGATCTGTGGACCACAATGTCAGAAATACTGCTGACTTTCTGTTGTTAAGTTTTAATAAATCCAGAAATAAAATATTCTTAAGGAAATTCTCCAAGTTAATAAAGTTTTACTCATGTTGACAACACTCAAGATATAAAGATATATAACTATATAACTGCCATATAATTATAAATAAAATATGCTAAGCATATAAAAGTAGTGTGTCATGCTGACGAGAAAGAATTGAAGCCAGAAGTATTAATTCTACCTTGACTATGTTTGCGAGCTTCAGTAATCACCCACCATTTCTATGTTTTAGTTTTACATTTATGAACTCAGAATGTTCATAAATGGTCTGCTTGCAACATACAGTTGTTGATAGGATCTCATGAGAAGAAAGTATGAAAGTCTATGAAAATTGCAAGTCAAAATAAAACCAACTGTTTTTGTAATGCTGGTGTTTCAAGCTGTAAAGAATTTTTGAACTTACAGAGTCTAGACTATAAACTTCCAAGACAATGATTGTTTCTTATTTAAATATTTATATTATACAAAAGCATGAAAAAAACTCTATATTTATATGCATGGAAGCAAGCTATAAACCCTATAGCTACAAATGTTCTTATATTTTAGGTGCTACAGAGTTTTAAGTGTCCATTTTAACATTCAGCCTTATTACCCTGTATTAAATTTTCATTAGAAAAATGAACTAAATCTTTGAAGCAATCTGGTAAATACATCAGAAAATAACTTGGAATGCACAGGCTTAATTTGTTCTTAGATGACTTTATTTCCAATGAAAATAATGTTGATGATATTTGACCTAGAAGTGAAATTGACTTACATCTAAAAGAAAATATTTAAGAAAGCCAAATCCCTTCAGATAGACATTTTTGTGACTTTACAAATGTGAATTCATGGCTGGAAAGTTTAGTAGAATTTATAATGTTATATTTCTGAAAACCAGAAATAGCGAGCAGTTACTGTTTAAGAATCAGTTGTAGAATCTTCAGGGCCTTACCAGACTACAAGTATGAAGAGAAGAAGCTTAAAATGACTTTCACAATCCCCAGCTGTTCTTCCTAAAATTAATTTCAAAGTATAATTACCTTGTCAGTGTGATTTTTATCTTAAATTGGTATATTATTTTATCATTAGTAGTATAATCGCTAATATATGAATAGTTATGGTTAATTGCAAATAAAGAGATTCTAATAATGTAGACCTAATTTATATTTATGAGGTTATTTGTAAGAATTTTGTTTCCACAATCACACAATATTTATTTCTTTATTTCTTTGTTAAATATATAACATAGGATATATTCTGAGTGCCCAGACTGTTTTTGGTAGTAGTATTTATGTCTCCACCTAGGAAACTTTATATTCAAGTGGAGAAGAATAAATGATATTAGTAACATATGTAATTTATACAATATAAAACACTATAAACATTTATAGCATTTTACACATTTTAACATCGTTTGTTAGAATATTAATCATCAAGAATATAAATAATAATATTTTGAAAATATTATAACAAAACATGCATACTCATACGTTATTGGTGGGACCACTCTGGAAAGCAAAATGGAAATTCCTCAAAAATCGAGGGATGGAACCAGCATTTAACCTAGTTATCTCATTCCTTGCTATTTATTCAACAGAACTAAAATCAGCATATTATAGTGACATCGGCACCACAATGCTCATAGCAGCACAATTCACACTAGCCAGGTTTTGAAACAATGTTCTTCTTTAGCTTTAATTTGCTTCCTGTTTTGCATCCTCAAAACTTTTTATTTTGTGCTTGTCATTCCAAAACCCTACTGTCACATGTAGTTAACAAAAATCGGGAATAAAATGGTAAAAAAAGTTAATCCCCAGGCATTGCCAGGGATGTGTTTTATGATGCTACACAGGAACTTCCAAGAACAAAAAACATTTAATAAGAAAAATAACAAGCAAGCCTAAGATTATAAATCACCTTCCACATGTTTTTTAAAATATAATAAGAAAATAAATTTAAACCATTTAAACATAGCTACATAATTATGGAGAGAGAATTATCAAATTCATATAATATTTATTCTACAAAAAAATGAATGATCCATATAATATCTACATATTATAGATATTTGGAGAGAACTATATAAATGTCATAAATGCATTATGAACATTACATATCCATAAAAAGTTTGGTCTCCAAGTACTATATATAGGTAATTTGTATTATGAAAGTAATAGAAATTAAAAGATAAGTAAGTAATACCATAATTCACTTTAACTTTTTAGTCAAAAAGCATAAAAATATAAAACAATATTAGGAACTAAAACCATAGTGATTGGAACCAAATCATCTTCTACTTTAAAAGTTAGGAAGCATTTTAAGTTTCCATAACTCCATGGTGTCTTTAAGTTCCATTAAACACCATCCTTCTCTTCCTCATGACCTATACCTTCAAATCATTGTGCAGGATTCGTTCTTTATGAAGAAGTGGATGAGCACTGAGTGCAAAGATGGAGCTTATGACCGGGATGTGACCAAAGGAAGAAGACAAAAATGATAACAGGAACATCTGAATTCCATTAAGGTAAGGCAGTTCTAACGAACAAAAATTCTCCAAAGATGTTTTTAGGAAATCTATTTCATTATGCTTTCTCACTTTCAGAAGAATCACAAATAGTTCAGCCACATTCAGGATGGAGGCACATAGTATCTCCACAATACCACAGTGAAGAGCTAGGAAAAGACCAAATAAACAAAAGGAGTAAATGCAGAATATTAGTTGACGTGAAATTCTATTTTTAAAATATTTATAGCATATTGCCTCCATGAAATTAAACAATACACTTGTAAATTTTCCTTTTTCATCTGTTTTTCCTGAAATATTAGTGTTTATTCTTTTCTCATTAAATACTTTTCATCTTTCATGGGTAAGACATGCCAAATGCTTTCTAAAAGAGAAAGGGGTGAATGCAAAAAATATTCAAAAATTTTTTCATCCCATTTGAATATTTTAAGCTATGTTTAAAGCATAGGAATGAATATGACACTTCATATAACCAAGAAATTTGATAGTTAATTAAGAATCTACAGCATTTTTTTAAATTTTAAGTGAAGTTGTTAAAATCATAGTTGCAAATTGAATTAAATCTTTTATATATTCTTTATAGAATTCAATAGGGATAGAGGGACAAATCATTGAAGAATGATACTATTCATGAAAGATGTACTAGTTACTGAATTCACTTAAGTAATGTGAGTTAATTTTGTCTGTTTCATAAACTATACTAGTACAAACTTCTAAGTTCCTGGATTTCTTGATAACAGTTCTGTAAGAAGTAAATTCATAATGTATATAAATCCGTCAGTTTTGAGTGAAGGCTATGAGCCAGAATATAAATACCATACATACCCAAATGCTTCTTAAATAGAATTCAAAATCTTGACAGAATTGAATAACAAATACCCACAAACTCCTCAGCTATTGCAGAAGTAGGCTGTAGAATGCTTTATGTGTTTAAAAATGACAAATTTAAAAAACTAAAATGTGTAAGTGTCTTTATTGATGTCCAAGTCTATAATTTTTCTAACTATTCAAATGAAGTCTTCCTAGCTTAATGCTTACTTTTACTTCTAATGGCAGTAGTGTAACTTACTTTGTTTCCCAAACACTGTTTCCCTTATATAAATGGTTGCAAGGGATAAGGGGCGGCTATAAAGTCTGCCAGAGAAACACTCAGAAACCCAAAGTGGTCTAGAATAAGAAGGGCACGTTTCTCCCTGGACCTGAATGTGGTGCCACACTGGCAGAGTGCAAATCATGGAGATGAGCAGGGAGCTGCTAGAAAGAAATCTGCACGTCTTATAGAGGAAACTTCACATCTGAACCTAAAGGAAATAAATTGAACTGAGAGCCAAAGTGAAGAGACAGAGAGAGAGAAAGGGTGGGGAGAAAGAGAGAGAAGCATGGTGTGTTAGGCTAGTAATGACCAATCAAACCTAGGTTTTGCCTGTCCAGTGTGGTCCAGTGTGGATAAAGCCTTGGATGGAAGAAAGCTCTTACTAAAAGAAGCAGAGAGAGTAAAACTTGCAACGTTCCCAATATAAGCCTCCCGAGCTTCATCAGTGTCCTTTTTTTTTTCCCGGTTAGAAAATAGGTCTTTTCCTATTTCTGTTTAGTTTTCCCTTTTAAATTACTTTTTAGACAAGTTAATATTTTTGTTTCTTTTTTTTCTCCTTTCATGGTGCATTCTGTGTGTGTGTGTGTGTGTGTGTGTGTGTGTGTTTATGGTAAGTATCAAACACAGAGCCTTATGCATGCTACAAAAGGTCCCTACCACTAAGTTATACTGACATCCCACGTCCCCTTATATTCTTGACCAAATCCAGACTAGCCTTGCGTAGACAGAATGCCATTTCCTCATGCTCTTGTAAGAAAGACCTGCCATCTTGGCTTCTGTGAGAGGGAGGAATCCTACTTCCCCAGTGACAGTCCTACCAATGACTGCCCAAGGTTTTTTCTTCTCTTTCTGGTAACACTGTATTCACATAAGGTACTATGTATGGGATGTTGCTGTAGTTTCGATCTTGAATGTCTCCCAAAGGTCTGTGTGTTGATAGGACTTGATCGCCAGTCTGTGGTGTGATTAGGAAACTGTAGGAGATGGGGTCAAGTGGAAAAATTTTCATCATTGGAAACACACACTTGAGGAGGATACTGGGAACCTAGCCCCTCCCTGCCACTTTGCTTTCTAGCTGCAAAAATATCAGGTAAACAGGCCTTCTCTGCCACATGCTTCCACCAGGCCTTTGTGTGCCACTACAAACCCAAAGCAACAAGACCAAGTGGCCATGGACAGAAGCCTGTGAAACCATAAACCTTTTATGTTGATTATTGCAGGTATTTTGTTATAGTAACAGAAAGCTTACTGATACAGATGACATTAAAATTTGCTAATTAAAAAATATATAAAACATTATTGAATCCTTTACCTATTGTAATGGAACCAGTCTAAGGGATTAAAGACGTGGTCTTTTGAAAGGTGTCATTTAAAGTAAGAAAAATAAAAGATGAGGGAGACTTGGTTACATGAGAGAAAAATAACAAAAATTAGAATAGGAGAAACAGCAATGTTTTCTGGAATCGTTGTAGTTCCTTACTATTGAAAATATATAGAAATACCAACTATCTGAGGAAAGTCTTTTAACAAGAATGATACAGACAAAACCTTTGAACTTTTCTAAGAAAAGCCTTTAATATAAAAGGTAGAGAACACGTCTAGCAAGAAGATGGGAAAGGGAAAATAGAGGATGTGCAGGAAATAGAAAATTTAAGAACAACGACAATGAAAGATCATAATCAACAGAGAAGATACTGAAACCATTTTTGAAAAATGAAAAGCCCTTTGTGGAAATATTTCAGGAAATGGATGATCACAAAAGTGAAAAACACTATAGGTTTGAAAGATACAAAGGGAAAAATAAGTCTCCAAATATATCCAGATCCTAATGCCTGGAACCTGTGAATCTGTTAGGTCACTTGGCCAAGGGCAATTAAGTTTGCAGACAGAATTAGCCCTCAAGATGGGGCTGGGGTTGTGGGTCAATGGTAGAGCACTTACCTAGCACGTGTTAGCACTGGGTGCAATCTTCAATACCACATAAAAATAAATAAATAAAATGAAGGTATGTGTCTATCTACAACTAAAAAAATTAAATATTAAAAAAATTCAAGAGTATCCTGGATTATCCAGTGCCCAACAAATGTCTCAGATATTGGAAAGAGAGTTTCAATGCTACTCAGTTTGAGAAAGAGTCACCCAGCACTTCTGGGTGTGAATGTGGATGGGGCTATAAGCCAAGGAACACAGTGACCTCTAGAAGCTGGGAAAAGCAGGAAAGCAAATTCTCTCCTTAGGCTTCCAGAAAAGAATACTACCCTAAGGACACCCTTCTTTTATCACCTTGAGACCCGTATCAGGTTTCTGGAGTTCAGAAATTTAAATTTGTTTTATTTTAAGCTGTTAAGTGTGTGGCAATCTGTTACAGCAGAAATAATAGAAAATGAATACAGAAGGTGAATTCCATGAAATACCTCAAAAATTACAGCAAATGCCAACAAATGAAAACCAATACCAAAAGATCAGTCCAAAAGGGCCAATATCTAAAACACAAAAAGTAATAGGAAAAAAAGAGTAAGAAAGATTGATAAGAAACATTTCTCAAAATTAAAATCTATGAATTTCCATGTTGAAAGGCTCAACAGACACAGCCACTTAAAAGTCATACTTGACAAAATGCTGGCCATGGGTAACAGTAAATGTTGCCCAGAGGAAAGCAGCTCCAGAGCAATTCATAGTTAAAAATCAAATGTACCCTGGGATTTCTGAACTTTAGTGCATATTCATAGACCAGAGGAAGATCCTAAAAATAACATCCTCTAGGGACATGCCAAGCAAAGCCATGCACTTGCTCTGTTTGCATAGACAAACTGGTTTATGACAACAGTTTTCTACTGTAATTCAAGTGTATGAAGGGCTACCATGAGAATAATAAATAAAGTGAAGAAATACTCTCCAGGAAAATGAATAGTGATGTCTGCATGCAAAGAAATATTATGCTACCATTAAAAATGGTAAGGATTTTTTTTAAAAAAAGATTCATTTCTAACAAGAAATAATTTGTGAAATATTTTAAGCACATACAATTATAAAATAAGATATTTATGTAGAATGGATGGGGCACTTAGTGGATGTGAATATATTTGCTTGGTTTTTGGTATTGCTTTCCCTGTCTGAGAGGCAGGAGAATGCACTTGCAAGCAATCCCAGGAAATGAAGTCAGGAGTCAGAGGTGGACTCAGAGGTGGTTTTCCTTTTTACTGCATACCCTTGTTGGCCCATCACATCAATCGGGAGGTATGTTAAAAATGCACCCCCCATTTTTTCAAAACAGAAGAATTAAGAATTCCTTATTTTTAAATAATCAAGATGTAAAATTATCAAGAGCTGAAAATTATCCATTGGACTTAGTGATATGAAGGTCAGTCATGATCATGGGAAATGCAGATTATTGAGGTCAAAGGGACTAACAGGCAGACAGGAAGACAGGGAAATAAACAGGAAAGGAGAAAGTGAAATTGTGTAGAAGACCATATAGATGCTTGGTTGCACAGAATAGACAAATTGAAGGTAGTGGAAAGGGAGAAAAAGTAAGTTAAAGATGGTCTGGAAAAATAGAAGAGGAAAGTTTGTTTCAAATGCAAACCTCTGGAGGAAAAACAGACAAGGAAATCATTGAATATACGAAAAAAGAAGACAGACACTCCTGGCCGAAGCACCCATCCCTCTCTTTAGAGAAACAGGTAAGGCCTGCAGGGGGAAATAATGCAGGATATGAGATACTGGTGAGCAGGTCTTGCAGACAAATGGGAGGGGACGGATTGCCACAGCCAAGGAGGACAGTGATGCGATGTGTGATGAGGAAGAGAGCGAGGGCAAAGGGCAGAGGGTGCAGAAGGACAAGAGAAATCACTAAGAAAATTATACAACATGAGAAGCAGGATGAAGTGATGCCACTATCTTCATTTAAACATCTCCCTAAGGCAGAACTGTCTTGCTTTGGGAATACATAGGTAAATTATAGAGATCAAAAGGCAGTTCCCTGGGGAAATGAGTTAGCAGGAAATGAAAGAGATGAAAACTAAACTGCACTGGGAATGTACTATGGTTAATGGAATAAAGTAAAAAGCAAAGGACCAGTGTGGAAGACAAAAGTGAAAAGAGACAGAGCAATTCAGTAACATGGCAATAGAGGAGAAATGAGTTTGAGAGTTAAGAATGTCTCCTCTTCAGCTCTAGACATATGCTACTGTAGTAATAATCTCTCCTGTATCATCAAGATAAAGATATAATATTTGTATATTATAATACATTATATAATACAAATAGTCAGTTTACTGATCTCACATACTGTCTCGTAGTTAGGAATTGCCAATTTGTAGTTAACTTCAACCTGTGATTCAAGCAAAGGAGCAAATTTTATATTTGGTTCTAGATTCAGCACCAATTCAGAAACGTCATCCATCCTTAAAAATGAACCAGTTGCAGAAAACAGAAGCTGATAGCCAAGGTTATAGATGAGAGATTACATTTTCTGGAAACACTGAACTAAAAGATACTAGACTTTTTAATTTTATTTTATTTTAGTTGTAGAAGGACACAATACCTTTGTTGTATTTATTCATTTTTGTGTGGTGTTGAGGATCGAATCCAGTGCCTCACATGTGCTAGGCAAGCACTCTCCCACTACGCTACAACCCCAGCCCAAAAGATACTAGACTTGTTGAACAAGTCTTGGAACTGCATTATAGGTTTCTGTATAACTTAAGGAGCAAAGAAATCATAGATAACATAAAGTTAACATCATCCATAAATTAACATCCTACAGTTAATGATAATTTGTTAAAACAGAGTAATTTATAAACATTGGCAGTTGCTTGTTTGTTTTACTCATCTGTCTTCAGTGTTGCAAATATATTTCCTAGATTCAGGTTTAAAGATACAGAAAATTTGTTGAGAGTCTATAGCAGTGGGGATGGAAACAAAAAACAGTGGAATGAATCTGACATAATTTTCCTATGTACATATATGAACACACCACAGTAAATCTCTACACAGTGTACAACGGCAAGACTGGGACACCAATTAGAATAAGAAATATTCCAGGTTTGTATGACTATTTAGAATATACTCTACCATCATGTATAACTAAAGAGAACAAAAATAAATAAATAAATAAATAAATGTAGTTGACCTTTTTTTCTGTGTGTGTGTGTGTGTGTGTGTTTGGTGCTGGGGATTGAACCCAGGGCCTTGTGTATGTGAGGCAAGCACTCTACCAACTGAGCTACATCCCCCTGTAGTTGAACATTTGATAACTGGAATTGATAGATATGTAACTGAGGGGACCTGAGTAACGATGGGAGAAGAAGATAAATAGGCCCAGATTGCTACTTGCAGGGAATTCTGGGATCCCTTGTCCTTGATATCAAACTAGAACCACGTGTTCCAAGGGGCTCAGGGCTGCACTGACCCCTTCCTTTGCAGCTAGTTGTCAATATCTGACTAGGTTTAAGGACCATAAGCGCTAGTAGTATGGGCATATTCATAGAATTACAAATTGCTTTGTCCTTCACTAGAAATGTATCCATTTACTCATTTGGACACACTAAATTTTATGACCCTATAGATTTTGGCAGCACCCTGTCCCTCCTTGGTCAAGAAGCACCTTGACCATTCCAAATATTTTTTTTTAACTTTTTGCCTAGTCCTGAAACCCCTAAGTCTGCAAATAAGATCATCTACTAGTTCCTTAAATTAGGGTTCCAAACTCAGTGTCACATTGAGCTGAATAACCCTTTCTATGAAGGCAATGTGACACAGCTTCACTGTGCACCGGTTACCAATTTTCTTGTCTGGTGAGACAGGTCACCCGTATATACACAAGTTACATGAAGTGGGTTTATCATTTACGGAGGCAGCACAAGATAACAGAAACCAGGATTAATGGCGTGTCCATCCATCAACACTCAGAAAAAGCTGCCTGGAGGGGAGGGATTCTGCTCTGCACCTTTCTGACTCACACCACAGCTAAGGGACCCCAGAGATCTGGGGTTAATACAATGGGTACAGGATACACTAGGCTAAAAGCATAGAAGGACATCTTATTTATGGGGATATCATGGGACTGGGAAGGAACCTTACTGTTCTGACTAGCTTTCTTTACTCCAAGGTGTTGCATTTCCTATGATTATTTTTGACAACTACAAGCAAACAAAGAAGACAAACTGAATAGGTCAAAGGCTATCTAGGAATTTATCCTGCAAGGCATTGTGCTGAATATCCTAGGATGTTTAGTAACATCCCAGGTCTCTACACACTAAATGACAGTAGCAGCTTCCCCTCTACACCAACTGTGACATCCCAAAGTGTCTCCAACTATCACTAAATATCTGCATCTACTGGGGAGAAAAAAATTGCCCTGCTTGAGCCATGGTCAAAAGAGATGATTTGCCAGAACATTTTCATCATCCTTCCTTCCCCAAGGCTACAAACATAGGACTCTCAACCTACAGATTCTGATGACAGGGCCATGGTCATTTGGGGAATTAGCTGTTTGCCTTTCAGTTCTTTCTCTACTGAATTGTTCCCCTGAACTTACATGCTTGTCAGTTCATACTGACAACATAACTACCTTTATTCTGAATATCCTTTAACAACAGTCCTCCCTCTCACCTTCTCTAAAAGGACAATATTTGTCACGCTCATTCCTTACTTTGCAACTGTGGAAGACCCATCCACGAGCCATGCTAAACCATTTATCATTTTCATTCCTACCTTGCTTTCTTAATCTTTCTTTCTTTTGCCTCTCTCTTCTTTCCACATAAAATGCTCTTTATGTCTTATTCTCTGAGCTACTCTGATACCTCCTTGCAGATCCAATCCAGAAGTTTTGCTGTCCTGAGTTGACCTCCTTACTAACAAATGTCCACACCCCTGGTCCATGTTTGTCACTGTCTGAGTCCCACTCTTGTGCTCTCCTATGACCCTTTCCTTCTGTTCACACAGATGTGAATGCCTTGAGGGCATTTATCTCCTTTTTCCATTGTGCTTAGCTGCTTCTTCTTAATCTAAAATGAACACAAACTGTGCCATATTATTGCACCTAAGCGGTCTTTGTTCCTTTGGCTTGGTGTTGCTCTGCTGTGTTCAGACACAAAGGAAGCTGTTAGGAATTCTATTTACACCTGGGGGCCTTGCAAATGCATCATCCTCAGCTCTTGTCTATTTTGGTCAACTCATTTTTCCTATCAATTTATCTGCTCATCAGGAGTGATGAAAGTAATGGAAATCACACATTCTGTTTCAGAGACTGGTTAATAACTGCTTCTATCTCACAATACAGGGTCAGCTTCCCAATTGGAACCAAGCTGAGTATGCATTGATTGATGACCCAAATGGAAATTGTTTCTTTTCCTGTCTTGCGTTAGCTGTAGTTTTGAAAGAGGCTTTTCAAGACTCTCTGCTGGGAGACTTTAAATAAGTTAATCAAAGGTAATAGATATAACTTCATTTTATGTCACTACTGGATGTCCTAAATAACTTACATCCATGTTTACTCAGATGAGACCATACTCAGATGAGACTCTACTGCATTATATTTTAATTTAAATAGCATCCAATAAGCTTAGAACCTTAGACATCATGCACTGTGCTACTAATTGGGCTGACATTAATACACAATTCTGATTAATTTTATTTAAATCCAAAGTCTCAGAGAGATTTAACTAAGATTTTTTAATAAAACACTGCAAAATTAAGAAAGATGGGCTTTATAATTAATGTGATACATTAATCCCACTATTTCTTCTTATTAAGAAAAAATAATTTAGGCTGGAGTTGTGGCTCAGCAGTAGAGCACTTACCTGGTGCATGCAAGGCCCTGGGTTCAATCCTCAGAACCATGTGAAAAATAAGTAAAATAAAGGTATTATGTCCCACTATAACCTAAAACTTAATATTAAAAATAAAATTTTGTGCAAAGACAGCTTGCTTCTAGTTACCAGAAATGTAAGGATAATTTAATCATATTCTTAAATGTTTTCTAAATTATCACAGCCTTACGTAGTTGAGAAATTTGTAACTCTGCTTCTGTGCTTGATAGCCAGGAAATGAAAACACTAGGTAAATGACAAGAGAATCTTTATATCCAGACTGCAATATTGTCTCCTCTGTTCTACTTGTTTGCAACTACAGAATTTCTTTTGAAGGTGAATTTAGCGAATATTTAACTTGGGTAGGTAGTAGGATCAGGATACCATTCAAAACTTTTGTACTAAATATTTATGCTGAAAAATCTATGCCAAAATTGTAGAGTGAAGTAAAGAGTGGAAGAAATGATTGGTGTATTACATTGTTACCTCAAAATTTCTGTATGAAAACTTAATTGCAAACAGGCATATATACGAAATCCAGATTTCATCTAGGGATGCTTCTTCCTTCATGAAATTGAATTAATTCACCTCCTTTTCCTCCCATGGACCATGAAAGACCAAACCTTCCTGCCAGATTGCTGTTGATTTCAAGGGGAAAAGGCGGGCTGACATTCCCTGGGTCCTTGTTATCTCTGGCTCCTGTGGCTTCTCCCTGGCACAATCACAAAACAGAGCACTGGCCCTTCACTGGAACCCAGAAAAGAGATCTATTCACTTACACCATTTTGAGAGCTTTCATTGACTTAGCAAAAAATGGAAGGAGTAGCCATCAGGGAGCTCTTATTAAAAGAGAGAAATTTATCTTAATCTATTAGTTATTTTTCTTTCTCTTTTTCTCTCCATTTCACAGTAAAATGACATCAATGATGTGTGACCAAAAATTTTCCTGAAATTTTCATCAATAAAACACATTTAAAACCATTTTTTTCTGCAAGATACCAATGGACATTTTTTTTAACTTTTGTAAACTAATACACTAAACATAAAAATTGTACATATCTAAGGGGTTCTGTATGATGTTTTGATACTTGTATATAAATGTGTAATATTTAATTCAGAGTGGAGAGAACTATCTCCTCAAACATTTATCATTTTTTTATATTAAAAACGTTAAAATATTCTTTCTTCTAGCTTTTGGAAACAGAGTATATTATCATTATCTATTGCATACTATTGTACAACAGAGCAACAAAACTTCTTATTCCTAAATGTAGCCTAATACCCATCAACCAAACTTTCCCGTGCCCTTCTCCCACTTCCCCAAGCTTCCACCATTCTACTCTCGGCTTCTATGAGATCAACTTTTTTAGAGTCCACATATGAGTGAGATCATGCCATACATTTCTTCCTCAACCTGGCTTGTTTCACTTAACGTAATATCTCCATTTCTACTCATGTCGTTGTAAATGACAGAATTCCATTCTTCATATGGCTAATTACTATTAAATTGTGTTTATGAACCATATTTTCTTTACATTCATCAATTGATTGGCACTTAAGTTTTTTTTTTTTTTTAATTCTGCTCTATTGTAAATAGTGCTTCAATCAACATGGAAGTATAGATATCTACTAGTCTTCTTCATAAAATGTTACTTGGATGCTTTAAGACTGAGAGACTGTTTTAACTATGCATTTGTTGTTTATTAGTTAATTTATTTTTATTTTATTTCCCCAATAACATGCATATTACTTGAGGCAGGAATTCTTGACTTTGATAAATATTTGTTAAATTTACATTTGATATAAATTACAATTTCTACCTCAATAATTTTATTAACCATCTGGGAAGGATTTATTACTCAGAATTCCAATTACTCAAAAAATATAAGTGCTACATAATTTAGTCATCAAATAAGCACATGCATAAGTAAATGTTATTTAAATTCTTGGCATGAAGTTGTATCTAAAAAAAATACTGAGCTTACCTAATTTTTCATGCTTCAAAATGATTGTACATTTAAAATAATAATAATCACTATAACGTTATCTATGTGTTTTAGTGGTGGATTCTAAAAATGGTTTTGTTTTAACATGCCCAGTTATTGAGGTTCCTGTTACATTTTACTTGAATCTATGAGTTGCTGATTGATTGTTTTTAACCACTTATGAAATGGAGTATTTGTAAGCAATGAAGCAGTCTGATCACTTAATTTGTGTTCAAGTCTGTAATATGTAAGTATTTTTAACCACTAGAAATAGTTTCAGTTGGAATAAAAATAAAAGTTGTAAATAAGTAAGGATTAATAAAATATGAAAGTATTTTATATTTATAATAAGTCAACTGAACAAGTTATATATTTTATGCAGTATTTTATCTTTATAAAATTCAATTGATAATAAATGTCTTGCTTCAGGTGGGTTGATGTTCCATTATTAGGTGCATACACACTTAGGATTATTATATTTTTTGAGAAATGAACCCTTTATCTTTATGCATTACTCTTCCCTATCCCTATAATCTTTCTTGATCTGAAATCTGTTTTGTCTGAAATTAATATAATTATTCCATCTTTTTTTAATTACTGTTAGCATCACATATCTTTGTTGATCCTACCCTTCACTTTTAACTCCTCCAGATTTGTATATCCTGAAAGGATTTCTGTATGCAACATATTGTTTGTGCATCATTTTTTATGTCAATTTTTAATTTTTTTTATGTTTTAAACTTATTTTGTTTGTGCATCATTTTTATGTCAACATTTTTTAAAATTTTTAACCTTTCAAACTTATTTATTTTTATGTGGTGCTGAGGATCAAACCCAGTGCCTCACACATGCTACCATTGAGCTACAATCCCAGCACTGAAAGTCTGTATTTTTAATAATTGGTGCATCTTGATCAGCCACAATTTAAATGATTATTGATATAGTTAGATAAATGTCTGCCCTGTGTGTAACTATTTTCTGTCTTTTTATTTTTATTCCCTACTCCAGCTATTTGTCTGCCTTCCCTGGTTTGAACTGACATTGAACGTGATTAAGTTTAACCTTCTAATACACAAATTATAATTATTTTTCTAAATTTGAAATTGTTGACTTACTTTCTAGCACATTTTTATGTCTTTCTTTTTAATTGAGAAGTCTAAAGTATATAAATTTGTTGTATAAAAATTTTGGAATATATATACATTGTGAAATAGTTAAGTTGAAATGATCAATGTGTACATTAGTTTACATACTTATTTTTTTGTTACAAAAACACTTAAATTCTATCCTTATAGCATTTTAATGAATTAACACATTGTAAATAACTATATCACTGTATTGAATTTGAACTTTTTCCTCCTGTAACTAAAATCTTGTATCCTTTGAACATCTCCCCCAGTACCCTTAGCCACCCCTGGTGACCAGCATTCCACTGTCTGCTTCTGAGCACAACTTGTTCAGGTTCCATATATAAACCATGCAGTTTCAACTCATAGTTTTAACAAGGTCACCTTCAAACAATACTCTGCTGTGCTTCCCCTGCAGTGAAGGTATTTTATCACAGGTTGGTGTTCCTAATTTCTTACCTCATCATTTCACTTATCCATGATTATAATAACCCCATGCATTATTAATATTATTACTTTGAACAATGCTGTATTTTTTTTATCAAATAAGAGTCTTTTATTTTTACCTTTCTTTATTCTCTCCCATATGTTCTTGGATCTCTGTGCAGATCCAAGTTTCTGAACTATATTATTATCCTTCTGCCTCAGGAATTTGCTTTTCCTGTCTTTCTTTTAGCCTTTCTGGTGAGCAGGTATTGAATTGTGGTTTCAATTTGTGTTTCCTTAATGACTGATGAGTTTGAATATCTTTCCATGTGTCTGTTGGATATTTGTGGAGAAAAGTGTATTCTTTGCCCATTTTTAAATGGTATTATTTTTATATAAGTTTTTTAAATCAGAGAAATGATTTCCAAATATTTTCTCCTATTCTGCTTGTTCTTTTCAATTTCTGTACAAGGCTCTTTGAAGCACAAAATTTGAAATGTTGTTAAGGTTCATTCATCAAGTTTTCCATCTGTGACTTGCATTTATGGTGTGATATCTAAACAACCATTTCCTAATCCAAGGGTGAAGATTTATTTCTCTGTTTTTGTCTAGATATTTTATAGTGTTAGCTTTCATTTTAGGTCTGTGATGAATTTGAGCTAATGTATGCATATCATGTCAAGAAGGACTCCAGTTTATTCTTTTGCAGGTGGACATCTTGTTATCCCAGAAACATTCTATTTTCCCTTCATTCAGTTTTCTTGGAACATTTGTGAAAAATTAAATGACCAAAAAAGTAAGTTTTTTTCTAGATTCTTTATTTTATTTCATTGATCTGCATGACTATTCTTTCACCAATGCCACACTCTCTTGATTATTGTTGCTTGTCGGCAGTTTTAAAATCAGTCCAAATTTTCAAATCTGGTTGAATAAGAAGGTACACATGGTCATTTGAATTGCTCTTTTCCAGGCATTTTGCTTAAGTTCAAGGTTGCTTATTAACCAGCATGTTTCATTTTTGTTCTCACTTTTGAGATGGTGAAAGAGATACATTTCTGGTTTGTAGTCACTGCCTACCTCTGATGGTATCGGCTGAGATGATCTTTGTCCCCTTCAGTTCATCTGCTCATAGAAATCATTCTCATTACTCGCCTATTTCTTAAAGTGTTCTTTCTGTATCCCTCTCTGATACATAGGGTCTGTATCACTGCTCACAATTCACACTGTGCTGTGAAATACTCGTCAAGAAAATTTAGGATCACCTTGCATTCACTTCCACTCCAAGATCTTGCTTGCCTATCTTGCTTTCCTTGGGAATCCTGACAGGTCCTGTTATACACATGGCCTCTATGGCTCCCACAACCAAGTTTTGTGATATTTTCTGCATATTTTCTCATTAGCTATACCTCTGAACTTGTTTTCAGAGCATAAGTACCCTTTTGGGGGAGCTCTCTACTTTTCAGGGATCCTTATTTCTTCTTTATCGCTCTGCCTTCCCTCCACCAATCTGAGAAACCTTCTTTGAGACTTGTTTTCTTCAGAATATTTCCTCTATATCTGGTATCCCATCCAACCCTAAATCTTTGATATTCAATTTCTCCTATGCTGTTTTTGTAATAGCTTGCCAGGGATGTGTCTTATAATCTATGTATCTGAGAGGAAGTAAAGACACCACAAAAATAAGTAAATCATAACACGCTATATACTAAAAGAAATAGAGTCCGATAGGAGAACAACAGGCAAAGTCATACAATTATTACATTATACATGAGTATTGTGAGTGAAACTAGTTTACATAAAGCCACACATAATCATCCCCTGTGATCCCTAATTTTTGTAAAGAAATTGATACAGAGTATACTGCCATTTGTACAGAAATTGAGTTTGCCTTGCATAATCAAATATTTATTCAAATTTCCAAAAGAACTAAGATGAATTTAATCATTTTCAATAAAATAAGTAATTTTTATGATGTTTTAAAATTGAGAGTTTACCCTCATCCTAACAAGCAGCATAGAAATATCAGAATTCATAAGGGAACATCACATGCTAGTAGGATGAACACAGTAATGACTGAAGTTTATTAGAAAAATTTCACCTCAGATAAAACAATTTATGAAAGGAAATTTTATTATTTCATTTCATAATAAAATATATTATCCAAAATAAATATACAAACATTTCAAAGAAAGAGACAAAGATTTTGCAACAGTTGAACGACTTTCTGTGCATATTATTGCTCTAGAGATATTGACTAAATGGAAATAAATAGATATGAAATTAATTTATTTCAAAATAGATTGCAAAAACAACAGTGATTTAATGAAAAACAGTTCCTCTATTATTAGGCAATAGCCACATCTGAATGGAATCTCAAAGAATATAGTTTGAGAATTTGCATTGTGCACACCCCCCCTGCTTTGTGTTTTGGCAAAAATGGTAGCTCTGGAATTTGTTCTGCCATGTGCTCCTACTGCCCAGTGGTAATAGAGAATTTTTGTCACTTTTACACAAAAAAACAAAGGTAAGCAAATACTTTAAAATAGAAATATGCACATAACTATACAAAGTTTCTCTTTCCTTAAACTACACTGAAGAAAATCTATAGGGCAAAAATAATGGTAAATTGTATATATTGTTATATTATGATAAAACTGAAGCTGACTTTTATAACTATCATCTGATCTTAATGCAAAAATCAAATCTAGTGTAAGAATGAAGCAACAGACCAACTTTATAGATGTCTAAACTAAAGACCTGAAAAATGAAACATTTCTCAAAGGTAACAACTTGGATTATTGACAGAGTAAGAAACAAAGTTTCTTTCTAACTCCAAGTGCAAGTACTGCTTTCATTATAAAAATAAAGCTTCATCAAACATCAGTGATAAACGAAGAACGGCATCTTCAATATTCATTACACAGCAATCTAAATCACTCTGATGTTCAATGTAAAACTCAGAAATTTCTGTATTGAATGAATAAGCTAGTAACACAGAACATTTATTTTTCTGTGGAAAATATTCAGAACCAGGTCTATGACTGATCCCTCTAAGAAACCCCAAAGGTCAAAGCTGAATTGTTTCAATTTCAAATTTATCTGAAATCCAACAGATCCCCAAATAAATACTAATCAGTCATGATTTTATATTACAGAAGGCACGATGATAATTAAATAAATAGAAAAGTTGAGGTTAATATCTCAATTTTCTCAGAAGAGCATGAGTGATTAAACCCCAGCAAGTTATATTTTAAATGGAGCTACATTTTCATATCACCAAATAACTGTGTTCATTATTATGAACATCATGCTCTGTCCTTACTACGGTTATGGGTACTATAAAACATGTATTAATCATGTGTCAGTTTTCATGAGAAATTTGGGCACAAAATTTTCTAAGTGTAAGAACTTGGCAAAGTACCCTCTCAAAGCTCTCCCAAGGTGGGAGAGTGGGTGTCCTCGGAGATGTATCGGAAGGTGCGTCCCCAGTTACTGCTGGTCATAGTCGCCAAGGGGGGTAATTTGAGAAGCAGCACATGTTGCAGCAATTGTCCAAAGAACAGCAGACTGTCCAAATAGGTAATCAATCTGTTGGGGCCAGGCAGAGAGAAAGCTTCCAAGTAATGCTGCCAATGGCAGAGAAATCCGGGACACCAGACTGGAGAGAGGGTCCAAAGCAGATGGTGGGAGTTGTAGCCACCTGGACTAATTCTCTGAGTCAATTAGCAAGTCCTGGTGGTGACTTTTTGGATAATTCTCAGGCTATAGAAGAGAAAATGCCTGCCTTAAGAATATTGTTGGTATTTTAAAGAGAAAGAAGATTTTTTAATATATCCTTTCTTTATGTCCTTGTACCAGCTCCCCCATGATTTCTCCTCCACAGGAACCTCATCTAATTTCCTGTTGTCAACTTATGTTACAGCCATGAAGAACAGCAAAACACTGACTACTCCTGAATTTAGATTACCAGGTACTCTAAAGAAACAGATATGACCCTGAGCTTGTGAGTACAAAGTTGAATCTTCTAATATGACTCCCTTACTACATTCCATCTATTATTTCCTAAGTAGCAATTTTTCAACTTTGCCACTCTTTGAACCCCTTGTTATCTCTTTTTCTCTCCAGATCTCTGACCTTTATTATGGTCACTCCCCTCTTGCATCATTATATGCAGCCTACACTGCAGGTTTCCTTCCAGTTTCAAGGTGATTATGTTTCCTCCTATTCAAGCGCCAGTGCTCACACTCTTGATTTTTCTATATCCACCTCTTCTAGAATGCAACATCTTTCCTTTCTGCTCATTCAGTTCTCCCTTCTCTCTGAGACCTCAATGTGCTGCAAGTGTCTTAGATTTAAATTACAAAAACAAAAACACAGGAAAAATTTACCACACTTTTCTCTTGGACCTGGTATTTCCTCTAGACACTATCCTTTTGCCTTTCGGTTTTCTTTCAGATTTTCAAAGTCTTTGGTTTTTCATTTCTCAGTTAACTCAGTTAACTGAAAACAGGATTCTCCACTCCATAACCACTTGCTAAGACAATCAAGGACTTTCTAACTGTCCAATCACATGACCCCATGTCAATTTCCTCTACCATGTCAGACACTGTACACCACCCCCATCTTAACCCTCTGTTCTCCTAGAGGCTCAATTCTGGGGTAACACTCAAGACATCTCCACAGTCAATTTTGCTCAAGTTTCTTCATTTCCTGTCCCTATTTTGTCCACCATTTAAGCATTTCTACTATCCCAAGGAGTCTGTTTTCAGTCCATTTCTCTTTCTCTTTTTGGGGAGTAGGGGTGAGCTGTGGGTATTGAGGATTTTACCCAGTGCCTTGTGGGTGCTAAGCACATACACCCCCACTGAACTGCATCTCCATCCCAAGGTCACTGTTTTTCTCAAGGGCAATCTGTTCCATCTCAAGACTCTTAATGACTTCTACATGCTGGTTACTGTGTGTGTTATTCAGGGTTCAACTGGGAAACAGAACTGAGAGGATGGGGGGTTTTAAGGAATTAGCCTATGAAACTGTGCGACTGTAAATCCAAAAATCTGCCTGGTAGGCCAGTAGTCTGGAAGCCCAGAGAAAATTTGTAATTTGAGTCCAAAGTTATTCTGCTGATTTCTTCTTGCTTGGGAAGTCAGTTTAAAACATCAAGGCCTTTAACCTTTAACTGGACAAAACCCACTACAGTATGAAAGGTAATCTGCCTAACGCAAAATCCACTGAATTAAATACTCTTCTATTTGAAAAACACCTTCACAGAAACATCCAGAATAAAGTTTGACTATCTGAGAAACTTGATTCAAGCAACTTGACACATAAAATTGATCATCACACTATGGAATACACATATTCCACCCAAAACTATCTGCTGAGTTCCAGAAACACGTAACATTGAACACTACCATGTGAAAGTAATGTGGGCACCTCAACTCAATGTATCCTAAGCTGCTATTTGTTCTTCCAAGAATTCTGATCTTCACCCTGCATTTTCTGTGTCAGGCAGTAGTATCCTAGCTACCTAGTCTCCAAGGTAGAAAACTGTTGACTCTCTTTGATGTTCAAACCCAAGCTCCTCTCAAAGTCACAGCTTAAATATTTTTTGACTCTGTCTCTCAGCTTGTTCCCTCATAGTACTGCATCAATTCAGCCACATAACTGTTGTTCCCAAATATCATAAAAGCCTGGTACTCAAGGAAACCATTAATATCAACCAGAACCCTGAGAACCTCACTGGTAGACTGAAACTGCCTCAAGTCTACCAGGCTGGAAGCAGCTAGACCATACCACCATTGTCATGAAATAATTAGAACCTCACACTCAGTTCCTTGTGTAAACTTCTGCATGACAAACATAGATGTCAGCTTAAGCATTAAAAGCAAAATTCAAGAGATACATTAATCAGCAAACCACCAACCATCCCAGTTACAGGTAGTTCTCTGTGGCCCAAAGATCCTTTGCAATTCCAAGAAACTCTACAACACAACTCTTCCAAGTTCCTCACTTCTGTTCACCAGCAGACATGCACAGTACCAGCACGCACACGCACGTGCGCGCGCGCACACACACACACACAGCCCTCCCCTCCATGGCTTTACCTCTCTTACATTTGCCTCATTATAAAAGTCATCCACAGTGCTTCTTAAAAACTCAAAATTCCGAGAAGAGGAATAGCTGGGTCAAATGGTGGTTCCATTTTCAGATTTCCAAGAAATCTCCATACTGCTTTCCAAATTGGCCGCACCAATTTGCAGTCCCACCAGCAATGAATGAGTGTACCTTTTACCCCGAATCCTCGCCAACACTTATTGTTTGTCTTCGTAATAGCTGCCATTCTGACTGGAGTGAGATGGTATCTTAGAATAGTTTTGATTTGCATTTCTCTGATTGCTAAAGATGATGAGCATTTTGTCATGTATTTGTTGATTGATTGTATATCCTCTCTTTAGAAGCCATCCTTGGCCCATTTATTGATTGGATTATTTGTTTTTTTTTTTTTGTGTGTGTGTGTGTGCTTAGCTTGTTGAGCTCTTTATATACCCTAAAGATGTGCGAGGGGTAAAAATTTGCTCCCAGGATGTAGGCTCCCTGTTCACCTCACAGATTATTTCTTTTGCTGAGAAAAAAACGTTTTTAGTTTGAATCCATCCCATTTGTTGATTCTTGGTTTTAATTTTTGTGCTGTAGGCGTCTTATTAAGGAAGCTGGGGCCTAGCTCCACGTGATGAAGATTAGGGCCTATTTTTTCTTCTATTAGATGCAGAGTAATGCAAAAAAAAAAAAAGAGTACATATATAATGGAATAATTTTGGCGTGAACATTCTTTTTATACAGAATTACGAAAAAAATTGCTGTAAATGGGTAATAATGAGTTTAAGGCATTCCATTATTGTCATGTATGTAAACAATAAAGTAATTAATTAATTTTTTTAAAAAACCTTAAAATTCTGGTTCTTGGGGTCAGTCCTAGGGTGAAAACTAAGGATATATGTATTTATCTGAACATATTTGAAAGTTAAGATTAGGAAAGTTTGAGAAACACCTCTCTACCAGTCTCATTCCCACAAACCACTGTGCTCTCTTGACCTAAAATAAATTCATCTTTTGTGCTCTCTCCTTCTGGGGTTCTTCCCATCCTCACGCCCCCACACATATTGAATTGTGCTTATTAAAAGTTATCTTGCAGGATATGAGGGCCCATTAGATTTCAACCCTCTTTTCTAAAACTCACCCCATGCTTTGGCTTAACTGGAGCCTGGCTCTCTGCTGAAGATGCCTCCCTTGGCATGTTCTCCATGTAGCTGCTCACATCACATGTACCTGTGGTTTGGGAAGTTGGGTCTACACATTTTTTATGCCTTCTTTCAAATATCTGCACCTCTTGCCTTTTATAAAAATCCATTTAAATACTTATGAAGAGAAGAAGAAAAGGGATATAAATAGTGCAGCCTGAGGGACAATATTGGGTCCTGGGACAAGAAAGATTAAAGCAAGACCTGAGATGGGGAGCACGTGGGAGAGAAGAACTGGGACTGAAAGTTTCCTAAGAAATAGAATGCAGAGCACACATGAGAAATCTAGCTTTTGAAACACAGAAGGACACTGCCTACATTGTAGTGTGAAAGGAAAAGAAGGATGTGGGGCATAGACACTTGGGTTTATTTTTTTTATTTTTTATTTTTTGGTAGAAAATGGATAGAACTTCTACCTAATGACTCGGTGGGGGAGAGGGGGCGTGCTGGAGATTGTGCATGCTAAACAAGCAGCTGTAGCACCAAGTTACACCCCCGAAACTACTATATACTCTCCTCACATTTCTGTATTCCTCTTTTCTTTCTTACTATTTTTCCCCCAGTGCTGGGGATTGAAGCCAAAGCCTTGCACTTTCTAAGTAAGTGCTCAACCACTGAGCTACACCCCCTGTCACTTGAATGACTTTAATTTACTTTGTCATAGAAGAAGCAAACCTCTCTTCCCAAAATGTGGAGGTTGAATGGGCCATTTGAGCTTTTAGAAGAGCAGAAAAGATTTCAAGTTGTTTCTGTGAATGATATGAAAGCAAATTATTTAAAGTAAAACAAAATCAAAGACTAACTTATATTGGCATTGGTCTAATTGTAGCATGCACTTCTCCAATAGGGAGTTTGTTTCATGGGTATAAACCCAGAGAAGAAAAATGGTTGGTCCACCCATGAAGGTGGTGGGGGTATAAGAAACCGCACAGGTTTCTAGACAATGTGAATAAAGATGGGAGAAGAGAGTTCAGAGAAATCATGGAGATCTATTGAAAGGTTGACCATTGTAGGGATTCTTACTGTGAAGAATCCCCAATGTTATATACCTGCATACATAAACATGGATCTATTCAGGGGCTCTGCAGAGTTTCTCTAATATGACTGTAGTTTCTGATCCCCTAGTGTTCTAACATCTGAGAAATTAGTATTTTCTTAGACACAATACTCACTGTTCCTGAAAAACCTGGATTTTTTTCATTCACTACCCATCATCTCTGCAAATGACCTTGAGTCATATGGGGAAGATTACATGGAAGTTTCCTTGAATATTTGTCTGTTTTCCTTCCTTTAAAAACTCAGTTTTCTCCTCCTTCAAAATGCTAGATGAACACACTGAGCCCTTATCTAACATTAGGAGAAGAGACGCAGAATCCAGCCATGTTTGCCCAAGCCAAAACTCTACTCCTGAGAGTTGGGATTTTTTTATTTAAACAATGCATGGCTGGAATTGGTATCACTCACTGATACCTTATCACCAATTAGCCAATGCAAAAGAGTTCAGCAGATCCCCCCAACTTCAGAGAGCAGATTATAATGCCAGACCTACAAAAATCACATCCACTTAACCCTTGAGGGCAAGTGGGCTCCACCCCAGTCTACTACACATGATTATTCCATACCCGTTCACCACAGGGTGTCCATAACTGTGTCTCCAGATTCTTTTCAGTCTTATTGTCGCCATGATGTTGACCATGATCACCCCTTGCTCCTGGTTGAAGTGACCCAGTCTGTATGGTGCCCAATTAACTTCATACAAGTATAATACAATCACCTATGCCAACATCACCATATACGTATCCTGCTTAAGGGGTTCCCTGATGGATTTGAAGACATAAAGCCATGTGGACAATTTGGGAGATGCATGATAAAAAAAAAAAAAACTACAAAGCAGACAGAAGTTGATAAATACTTCTCAACTCATCCTCCTGGATGGACAGTCCTAAGATGTGATTGGTAGGACACTCCCACAGGATCTAGTTATCCACTTTACTTGACACCAAACAATGGCCAACTCATTGCCACACCCTGGTTATTTATTCTCCCTCCTTCCTGTCACATCCCTGCTTTCCTGGTTTAAATTCCCTAAGAGCATTTTTTGATTTGAGTTTCTTTAACATGGGAGAAATCAAATTAATGACATATTTATTTGTAGCATATACCCCACCCCAGCATTTCTAACTTAGAGAAAACAATGAGAAAAAGACTATTATGAAAAGGCCAAGCGCTTTCCTCAGCATTAGAGTTCTCAAATACAAAAAATATAAAGCAGAAGGATGATTTCTCTGGATTTTTCTCAAGGAGTATAGGATTTGAATGAATGGGATAAAATGTGAAAGATTTCATCCAGAACTTGATACTATTTTATATATTTATTGAAGTATTTCTAAATTCCCAATGCCATTAGTGTGAGTCCGATTTGGTTTGCATTATAAATAACTTCCACCTAGTCTTACAATCTCTAAATGATCTGTCATTTTTCACCTAGTCCATTTTTTTCCGAGGGTTTCCCATTGTTTTTGAAATGAAATCCTAGCATGTTGGATTTCCACACAGGATCCTCCCTCATCCAGCCTCTGCATCTCTGTGGCTTGATCACCTGCTGCTCCCAACCCTGTGCTTTACAAACTGCCTCCAGTTTTCCACAAACATTACCAGGTGCTCTGGCTCTGTAACTGTGTTCATGCTGTTTCCTATTCTGGGAATTCCAGTGCTATGCTGTCCTTCTTGTAAACTTTTCCATCAAAAAGTTTGAAAACAACTTCAGTTTTCTCTAGGAAGGGTTGATTTCCCCTCCCTCAGCCACTGCATTCATAATTTTATCATAAAATTATATCATTATATTAATATTATTTGTTTCCTTGATATCTTTAGAAATAGTTTATATCTTTGAGAACAGGGAGTAAGTTGTATTTGTGTGTGTGTTAGTCAACATTTCATTACTGTGACCAAAATACCTGAAAAGAACAACTTAGAGGAGGAGAAATTTATTTGGGCTTGTGGTTGTAGAAGTCTTAGTCCATGGTTGGCCAACTCCATTTCTCTATGTCTGAGGTGAAATAGAGCCTCATGGTGGAAGAACATGCTTAGCTCATGGAAGCCATGAAGGAAAGAGAGAAGAACCAGGGGTGAAATATAATACCCAAGGGCATACCCTCAGTGACCTATTTTCTCCAGCCACACTCCATATGCCTACAGTTACCACTCAGTAGTCCATTTCAATTATTAATCTATGAAATGAATTAATCCACTGATGAGGTTACAGCTAATAATCTTCTCATTTCTCTGTACATTCCTGTATTAACACATGAGCTTTTCAAGGGGGAGTTCATATCCAAACCTTAACAGTATGTGTGTTTATGAACTTTGAATAATGCTGGTCATACAGAAAGTGTCAAATAAATTTTGTTAGATTATTGTTAAAGTATCCAGTAGGGGACATTGGTGGAAGCCCACTGTGCAAAAGAACAGTTGGTTGTAGGATAATATTCAATAAAAATAATGTTTACATTTAGCTACAAGAAAAAGACACACACACACACACACACACACACACACACAATGATGCAGGAAGTTGCTCCGGAGGCTGAGGCAAGAGGACCACAGGTTCAAAGCCAGCCTCATCAACTTAGCAAGGACCTAAGCAACCTAGTGAGACCCTCTCTCAAAATAAAAAAATAAAAAAGGCTGATGATGTTGCTCAGTGGGTTTAATTGAGAGAGGAGAGAGAGAGAAAAAAAAAACAAAGAACTGAAAACAACACAAAAACTGAAGATACCAGACATCTAACTTCCTCCTAATTACAGTCACTACCCTGTGGATAAATTCCTTGACTTCACTTTGCTATGTTCTGCATGTTTGAGTCCCTTCAGAATACATAGGCTATTGTTCTGGTTGCATCCTTCTCATCTCCACCTCAGGGGTCACTGAGGGATCATTATTCAGTCTGTCACACAACTTACATGTATTCTCTGTAATCTTTCATAAGTTTCATATAGGAAATTTTATTACTCGATTTCCTAGCATTGAACCACGTTTGAACTCAGGAAAACGACTATATATGAATCACTTCATCCTTTTGAAGGCTTTACATTATTCCTCTTTATGGCACGATCACACATTATTTAACCAAACTTTATTGATAAACAGTAAGGTTATTTCAATCATTCCATAGTATTTTGTTATTATAAAATTCCTATATATGCACATACACATATATACATACAAATACCTTTGGGTGGTGATCAGGTCCTGAGAGCAGCACCCTTGTGAATGGGATTCATGCCTTTAGGGAAGGAACTGAGGGAGCTTGTTCTTTTTGCCATGTGAGGATTCAGAAACTGCCATTAATGAGAAAAAAGGCCTAGCATTTATGAATTACCCAGTCTAAAGTAGTATGTTAGAAAAGCCTGCTGAGTGGACCAACATAATTCTAAATCACTGACCCCAAATGTTTCCACACCGATCCACCCTTCAGTCTATGCATTCACCTGCTGACTGAGAACAGCATTGGTTGTCCAATGGATTCATTTTCCATTATGCTTATGGTGATAATTATCAACTACCTTTGTTTCTAACAAATTTTGACCTTAAAAACTCTGTTTCAATTCATTTAGCAAAAATGTGATAGAAAACAATATCTCAAAGATAAAATCCAATTATTATAATGTCAATATCAAATATAATGATTATAATAGCTGCCCTCTATTAAGCACCTACCACATATGATAAGTCTATTATTAGGTATTTTATTTATCTTCAGAAATAAAATATAAATATCACTTTTTCCACCTTAAATCTAAAAGAAAAAAGAAAATATCTCAGAGAAATGAAGGATATGATCTGAATTCAGGTCTATTTGAGTCCAAACTTATGCTATTAAGAAAACAAATGGAAGTATATAATAGAACTAATTCAATATCCATGGATAACCACAATTGTAAAATTTAAAAATACAAATAAAATTGAATTTGCAACATGCAATCCCAAGAGACAGGATTTCTGAGGTACACACTGAACTGGATTTCTTCTTGCCATTTACTGCTGGCATTGATTTCCGTTTCACTTGCTTTAAGTGTTGTATTTCATTTCAAATTGCTTCCACTGTTACTAAAAATGAATTTAGAGCATAAAGAAAAAAACATACTGTCAAGTTTTTTCCAGTGCCTTAGATGAGATTTCCAGGGCTTCTGTCATTTTAAAGCCCAATCTTTTCATTTGCTCCTTTTAGAGTACATTATGTAACTAATGATTAAAGTAATTGTGGATTTTCTTACAGGTTAGGAAATTACTCTCGTGATTTTAAACCAGGCTCACCCTAAAGTCCCTCAAAATCTTCTTAGTGGAATGCAGTATATAAGAATATTCTAGGTAATACCTTTCCTTTGTGCTTAAAAATTAGATTTATCAGTGGAAAATTTGGAGTTGAGGTTGTGGTTATCTCTTGTGGGCCAAAACCAAGAAGGAATAACATATAGCAGACTGAGACTGCGCAGCCACAGTGGCAGAAGAGGTCATCAAGGGCCCAACAGGGAGCTGCAGCATAAGGGAGGGGAGTTTGGAGCTGGTGACTCCAGTCATGTGCCAGGGCTGGTTCTGGGGAAATGAGCAGCTGTGGCTGGACGCCCAGGCTGGACCAGCCACACTGGCTTAGAAACAATGCTTTGGGGGAAATGTCTGAACATGCACACATTAACCAATGAACCTGACCCAAAAAGACCAAGTATAAGCCCCTCCATCTTCCAGGCAAGGACTCTGCAGACAGAGTATGTTATCTTCACAAGACCACACAGGATCTGCTTGCACATGAGATGCATTGTGACAACAACCACAGCAAAGCAGGCAAAAATGCTGATACAGCTAGGCACTGAATGGATTCTCCAGTTTGTCTTCAAATGAAATTGGGATGCTAGAATGGGAAGTCAGTCCTGAGCATGTCACTCAGGTATCTGAATTCAGGAGGTGAGGGAATCTCTCTAGCAAGATGCTAACTTTCAGCTTGTCTAGAAAGTTAATTTTTAAATAAAATAAACATGTTCATATTTAGACTCTAATATTCTCATGCAGATCATACCAGTTCCATGCTCATTTATATTAATTGATGAAGCTGAATATAGTTCTTCTATTGTGTTATATGGAAGCCATTTCAATCCATCATTTTCATGTATTGCTTTAGAGTGAATGGATCTTTCTTAACCATTAGAATCAGGATTACAGTGTCCAGAATGAGACAATTCAAACAGAATTACTCTTATGCTGCTTGAACAAGGCTTATTTTAATCTGACTGTGTTATTCATAATAAAACCACAATTTTAATGTCACTGAAGCTTTTATTTCAGGTCAACCACATGTTGATGATCTTAAGCAAAACAGTCTTTCCCTAAGTTAACTGGAATGGAACCCGCACACTGGCACTGTCACAATGTAAACTGAATCATTCTGACCCATATCATACTCTGGATTCATAATGTAATTGCTTTCAGAACATGGGTTAATGCTCTTTTTCATTACACTGAAATATTTTTGTAATGTCTAATTGTAGCTTCCTCTTGTGAGCACATATTAGTGAGACTCTGAATTTCAAAAGGTAAAAATTCTAATTAGAGATTTAAATTTAGATTGAATATCTAGACTTCACTGGGGATTGTCTTGCCCCCTTCATTATACTTGATATTTATATACTTACTGAATTATATATCTTCAAGACATCTTTTGCAGCCAGTATTTAGAAAATTAAGATTCTTTATTCAACTTCTCAGCAAATTTTGAAACAAACAAAAAAAATCTCAAATTTTATGTTCCTTACAAAGCATGAATTCTGAACTTCCATAGAGTCCCCTGACAATAAATGAAGTTAAGCATCTGTGAAAATTCTCAAGAATCTCTAAGAAGAAGCACTAGTGTAAGCAGGTTTTCTGACTGATGTTTTTGGGAGCCTACCAACCAAAAGCACTTCCCTTAAATCTGCCAAGTGATGTGCCAGTGCTGTGGAGCTAGACAGATGAAGTTAGTTCCAATTTCCATGTCATGGTGTTGCCTCACTGCCACACATGAGCATGGCCACCACCATCCCAGGATTTTTGATTAAAAGGAAGAATAATTAATCAAAAAAGCAACCTCAAGGATAGCTTCATTTAACTTGAGATTCATTTCAGGGGCTACAGAATTAAGAATTTATGACTTTTTAAAGTGACAGGTATCCTTCAAAATTTATCTCTCTTTCTCAAAGGCCAAGTCCCATTAGCACTACTACAAAATGGAGATGTAGTCAGAATTAAGTGTTTCTATCAAGAAAAATGTTAATTCCTTCTCAAATCCAAATTTCCATTACTCAAGCATCAGCATACACACTCGTTATTATCCAGGAAATCTCATAAGAATTGCTGCATTGGAAGATATTTACCAAAATGATAAACTTTTGTTTTTATAATAGATAAAGAAAAAGAAAAGTCCAAAGCAAAACAGGAACAAGTTTTTCACAAAGGAGCCAAAAGCAAGAAGATAATGTTGGAAGATAACTCATGGATCTGCCATTTCTGCACATCTGAACAAAAGGCATTGGTAACTTGTTCAAGGAGATTTGCAAAACTCTTCCTGAGCAGGGTGCAGATTTGCTTGAATTTCAGAGTCTTAAAGCTGGAGTTCCTCTCCCAACTCCTGACATATCCCAGGGGACTAAAGCTAATGTCTCTGTCTTAAGGCTGATTTGGTTTCTGATCAGAAAATGTGTTTCTAAACAGGATAACAAATATAATATCTCTCTCCCAGAGAAAGAGGCAAATTGCTAGCAATCCCCTAATAAGATTAGAGGATTTCTTATGCTCTTCAGGCACAGAACCAATTCACCCTGTGAGCAGTATTCGTTCACCTAGGCCAGTTCCACATTGCTCCCCTTGGGACTTGGAAGACAAGAGGAAGCCATGCAAATACAGAGCTCATGATGCTAGTCTAGGTAATAAGCTGTGCAGGTGCCTTTGGACTCATTGTTGCCGTACGTACTGTGGTGGTGTGCAGGCCCACCATGCAGCTTTAGCAGACACCACTGCTTAGGAATTCCCTGAGAGCTTGACAGGTAGATACAGAAAAGTAAACTGCCATTACAAATGTGTGCTCTCCTCTGTAAAAAGAAGGAAGTGAGAAAATTTGTAAAAGGGCCTGATAGCACAGTCTGGAATGATGTTTCCATGGGAAAATTTCTATTTTCATGGAAAAATATTTTTATTATTAAGATAATAAAAGTTATCTGTTATTTTGTGTGTGTGTGTGTGTGTGTGTGTGTGTGTGTGTTCATCTCAAGCATCTTCTAAGTTATTCTGTGTCTGGGACTGAAGTGGTAAGTGGGGGGCAATGATCTGAGATGCTTCATCTGTAAATATAAGGGGAAATGATCTTTTAATATCACATATCAGGAGCACACACATGAACACACACATATTGTAAGTTGAATATCCCTGATCTGTGATGCTTGGGACCAGAAGTGTTATGGATATGGTTCTTTTTAGATGTTAGAATTCTTTCACATGAGTAATGTGATACCTTCCAGAAAGATTCTAATTCACAATTCTAAACACAAAATCCATTTATGTCCTATACAGCTTATACACAGCCTGAAGGCAATGTTATACAATATCTTCAGTGCACCTGTGTTTTGACTGCTACCAGTCATGAGATCAGGTGTGAAATTTTCCACTTATGTCTTGGAGCCAAAATGTTTCAGATTTTGAAGTATTTGGGGGTTATGGATGTTTAGATTTGGAACATTCAATCTATATAAACCCTGGAGGAAAAAAATTCTGAAAGCTCACATTGACTAAGAGAAGATAAATTGAAATTGATAGTATAACCCTTATTATTATATTATGAAACAAAATAGTACTGAAATTCATTTAACTTTGTTATTTTATTTTAAATTATTAATATTTAATTATAAAATATGATATAAATATTTTAAATCTAAATATTTCTATGTACCTGTGTAGATTAGCCCTTGTTTGACCTCCCAGCCTATTTTTCAAGCCCTTTTTAAAAATACTCAAATGGACTTCCATTGGGATATAATTCCAGTATTGGAAAGGGATTGCTATATTTCATAGTAGAAAAAAATTGCTGATTAGAATGAACCTTGGAACTTATTTTATTTTTTAAAGGTCTGTGTAATTATAAAATATTCAGTACACAATCCTAAATCATTGTTTAGTAAATCAATACATTGGGGGATTCCAAATGACTTACAAGTGACTTTCCTTGAACTTGTAATTAGCTAATAATATTGTGGTAGGAAGAATAATGGCCAAGCAAAAAAATTCATGGCTCAATCCCCAAAATGTGTAAGTATGTTTACTTAAAAGGCAAAAGGAGCTTTGCAGATGTAATTAAGGTTCAGATCTTGAGATGGGAGATTATCCTGAATTATGTGGGTGAGCACAATCTAATCACAAAGTCCTTAAATGCAGGAAACCTTTTCCCACTGTGGGTAGAGAGAGATTTGACATGAGAGGGCTCAACCTGTCACTGCTGGCTTTGAAAATAAAAATGGGCCAGGCATCAAGAACTCCTTGACTCTTGGATTCTAGAAGCTGGATTCTGGAAGTAAGGAAACTGAATCTCCTCTAGAGTTTTCAGAAAGGAGATACCCCATGCCAACACCTTGATTTTAGCCCAGTGAGACCTCCATCCAACTTCTGACTTACAGAACTATAAAATAGCCTTTGTTATTTGAGTCATTAAATCTATGGTGATTTTTTTACAGTTGCAATAGAAAACTAATACACACATATTTCCATTTTGGTGAAAATGTTTGAGATCTGAGTACAATTAAATCTTTCATATGGCATTCTACTCCAGCTAAAATTCAATAATAACCCCAATTTTCTTGATAAGTGTTTCTTTTTCCTGTTTAATCATGGCCTCAAGACAGATCCACACACAGCTCCATGCTTCACTTCATTTTTTCTTCCATTCCTGGTTGTTGTGTTGTGAGAGTGGTGGTTGAGAAGAATAAATACAGCAATATAAGCAGTGCTGATTCATTCTCATCCTGACCTTTTCAGTCCAAATATTCCTTTTCTATAAAATGTCCTAGATTGTCTCCAAATACCAAGTCTTATTCAGACATCTTCAAAGACAATAAAAATGATAGATTTTAAAAATGCATACATAAATCAAAGACTTTGTTATAACTGTATTTTCAAATGGTCGTTTTCTTCAGTCAATTATAGAGAAAAATTGATTTAAGAAAACTTGTGTATATTCATTTTTAACTTATATTTGTGAACCATACTAAGTGAAATGAATGTAACAAGGCTACAAGAAAGATATTTCTACTAATTAATCCATGAAGTCTCAAGTTTTTTTAATTCTGTGAATATCTCAATGAAATTGACACAGGTGCTTAAAATTAGTTAGAAATAACAATCTGGAGTTTATTATTTATATTGACTAATATATTATAATTATGTTAATCTTATTATAATTATCATAATATAATTATATCACATATATGATGCATTATAATATAATTATATATCATATATAATGTCAATCTGTTGCTCTAGAAGATGAATCTTATAAGATTCTGACTTTTAATTGCTACAAGCTGTTTACCCTTCAAAGCAGCATGTCTACAGACTGCCCCTAACTCTTCCCAATCACATCTATTGTTATATATAGAAAAACAAAAGAATAGGAAATAAAACAGATCTAAGATATTCTATCGCCACTTCTTCACAAACAGTTCAAAATGGCTACCTTCATTTTACAGGTAATGTTAGAAACTGTTACTCAAAATTCCACTTAACTAGCATAAAAATTTTACTATTAGGATGAAAGTTTTGATATCTGTAAAATGCAAATATCCCTAAAGAAAAGAGAAATTAGTAGTAATTATCAAAGCTGTCAGTTCCAAATTATATTAGAAAGAAAACTTTGGTTAATAAAAATGGGTGGGGGAGAATATTAAAATGGGCACTGAAATTGCCCATGCTTAAATTCCAAATAGATTAAGTGAATAGAAAGGTAATTATTCAGAATTTTCACTTAGATAGAGATACATCTAATAGGACCTGTGCCGAAGAGGTTATTTTCTAACCAAACAAATTTTACTGAAGACTGCTTTTAGTAGTCAAAGTTTTTAAACTAGTGAAATACTTGAGTTTTGTTTCTGAATATTTGAACTCCCCTTCTTGTTTATAAGCTTCATTAATCACTTCAACATTTGCTTTCCATTTCTCCAATTATCTTCATGAGAATTTTCATTATACTTACTTTGAGGTTCATTTCAGATATTATTTCACCAACTTGATTTCAACTTGTATTTCAACTTGTATATAAATTCTTTCATTATTAAGTATAAAGACTGTCTCATGTATTTTAAGTTTTTTTTAATCTTTTCTAAATTCTTGCTTGTGAATTAATCTCAAGACATTTTTATATTTAACAAGTTCCTCCCATGCATCCCTTGGGGATGAGATGCCTTTTTATATAGTAGTTTCACAATTGTGGTGGTCATTTCTAGAATTTTCATAAAGAAACAATTTCAAATGAGATTCGATGTTAAAATCTATCATCAAGAATCTCACATTACATATGTCAAGAAATTTGTAATGTTTTGAACAACCCACAATAAAAAATTAAAAAAAAATAAATAAATAAAAAAAAAAAGAATCTCACATTACAAAACCGGTGTAAATGTAATGAATGTAAACCCTAAAATCATACTTGAAACAATCCTGTGGTTCCAATCTTATATAGGCAGGTCAGAAAGAGCAGCTCAGGTCATCCCCAGTCAAGACCTGGAGTCAATGAGGAAAATATCCACTTCTTTTCAAGCAGAGAACCCAAGTAAAGCTCTGCCATCCCAAAGACTTTGGTTGCAGCTCCTACCCACACAATTATTGAAATCAGAAGCTTCATAGCCAGATCGCAATCCCCTGTGTGTAGTGTGTTCCCCAAGGATGGATAGTATATTTTTTTCCTATTTAACTACTAAAACTGACAAAATAATATCTATACTACTTTATCTTATATTAATCTTAAATATCTATAATATTATCTGAAGAATTGTACTGTGCAAAGTCCCCTTTTAATACCATTACTTTGTTATAATTTGACATAGAGAGTATTTTGGCCTCTTCCAAATAATATCACAAATTCACTGTAACAGCTGTAGAGAAGGTCAATTTTATAGAGCCCTATTCAGGCTTTTTTATCAAACTGTGATCAGTTCTGAATTTTCAATGTAGAGGTTAAGCAGAAGTCTATTTACAAAACAATCTGATTTTATATTGTTTACATGATGTCTTCCTTGTAAACATCAATCCCAATAATGCTCATCTCCATGGTTCTATGTTCTCTTGCTTATGGCTGTTAAAGACAGCAATGAACCCTCTGGAAATGTGCAGCAGGTGTTTCTTTATTTGTTATTTTTCTCTGGGAGTTTTGTTAACCAGGCTTAAATTTGTTAAATGATTAAATATTAAAAGTAAATATACATCTTTGTAATTACTATTATTTCAAAATTCTAATATATTTTTTCTGAAGACAGTGTTTTGTTATACTTGTTCTTAAAATGATATAATAAGAAAAATATATAATGATACTTAGGATTGTGGTTGTTCACTTTTGACAGATTTCCCACTTTGAAACATCTCCAAACATATAATCTATCAGAAGTACAGAAAAATGAAGCTTCATTATTAGTTTTTTTTTTATGTATTTAAAGCATGTATTATTATGTAAGCTTTTAGGAGGGTCACAAAACCTTCCAATGCTTAAATTTGTCTTAAATCATTCTTAGAGAATTGGAAATTATCTTAAACTTCCCAAACTGAAATACATAACAAATTCTTTTTATGCTTAAATTTTTTATTTGATCTCGGCAAAATGAGATTCCAAGACATTGGGGTCTGGTTCAATGATTTCTTCAGGTTGTGGGTTTGTGTATTCAAGTGTACCAGTGCTGGTGTGTGTGTGTGTGTGTGTGTGTGTGTGTGTATGTGTGCGTGTGCACGCACGTGCGTGCGAGTATTTCACTCTTGTGACATGTATACAACTGAATTATTTGCACTGGTCTCTATTTTAAACCTTACTGTAATGGAAAACTAACATACGCTTTTCTAGATATTGCTTAAATGTTTTTTTGTGGGTTTTTTTTTTTTTTACCAAATGATGTCATCATTGCATAGATACATAATGATTATGGATGGAGCACTGTACTTAATTGGCATAGCAGCAGGAAGAAGACACAAATTAACTACACTAACGACTAAATATTCTGTTTCAAAATGAACTAACGTATATGTATTTAGGAAAAAAAATATTTTGTAATCAAATTTATTTTATCTATGTAATGTTAGCAAAACCAAACACTAAAATGACATATGCTTCTTTGGCATGAACTCTGATTTTTTTGTCTTACTCCTTATGCTAATCCATATGCTTTAATTTATATAAATCAACTGTGTCAAAAACTATTGCAATTATTTAAATACCATATTTATATAAGACTAAAAATAGCTAACAAAGAATATGCTTAAGATGAATTAAATAATACAAGACTCACACAAAATAAATAGCATGAAATAGAGAAAAATGGAACAGATTTCTCCCATGTAAAATGACGATATGCATTTAGAATGCAGATTAGGTGAATGAGAGGGATAATGATTATTGTTTTGTGTGAAAGCACTATGTGTATAAATAGAACATGATGGGTTCTCATGCCACAGCAAGGTTTCACTTTTTTTTTAATCACATGGTTTTATTCCATATTTATTCCTTAGCTCTATATTTTTAATCCCCAATTCTTACTGTCAAAATCAGATTTTCTTAAATTAAACATTAAAATAGAGCATGTGAACAGATACCACACAATTCCCCATATGGAGCTGTCATCACATTCCACACACGACTCTTCATACTTTTGCACATACTCTGTTGCTATGGCCAGAAACAAGTAAATTTAGCCCACATGAAAATAAAGGATCCCTATCATCAGACACATGCATCCCACCTAACTAAGAGGTTCCCCTCTTCTCACCTTTGCAAGGATAATTTGGCAAGAAAAAGTTCTGTATCCCCTGGGATTTGCAACAAGAAAATCTAGTAGTTGTATTATATGTAAAATCATCCTAACCATTGTAGTAGTTACTCAAGCAATCATTTTGTGGGGTGCCCACATTTGTTATGCACTATGGTAGGCACAAGAAATAGAATTGTAAGCAAAACAGACACAGCCTCTAGTTTCAGATAACTTGTGTTTGCTGCATAAGAAGTTAATTAAATAATTACAGTGATAATTTCATAATTGGGTGAATATATTTTTACTGAATGCCATGAAATACTACCACAAATTGATGGTATGAATAATATGAATTTGTTCTCCATTATGGAGGCTAGATGTCTTAGAACAACGTATGAATAGAGCTGGACATTCTGTTAAAAAAAAAAATCTTATTTCCTATCTCTCCTCTAGCTTCTTGTGGTTTTTGTAGGAATCTTTGGCATTTCCTGGCTTGCAGATGCATCACTGTGATCTCTGACTTCATTGTCACAAGTCAAGTGTGTGTGTGTGCGTGTGTGTGTGTGTGTGTGTGTGGTCTGTCTTTACCAGTTTCCCCTTGTTATTAAGACACCACTCATTTTAGTTTAGGTGCTATATATTCTAAATTAGCAGGAGCTGAGGCTTCAGCATACGAAGTGATGGTTTGCAACACAACCCAAAACAGACGACAAGTGCTTTAAAGAACCAATATTCCATCAGAGCATAATGACATACTGCAACTCGTACTAGGATGTGAACACTGAAGATGGGTTAGGAAGAGCTTGCCTAACAGCATGATTCAATGAAGGCACTAGTAAAAGAGAAGCACAAAACTGATGCACAAAGAGTGGAAAAGGTCATCAGGGGTACTCCCAAGTTTCCAGATGATTTGTTACATAGTCCCCACACCATTGGCAGTTAGACTATTGGAACATTGAAGGACCTGCCACTTTCAGCAACTAAATGCTCACTGGTGTCTATCCTATGACAGTTGGGTTAAATGCCTACCAACACTAGTGTAGAACCCACTTGCAAACAGGTACACTTCCTGTAATGAATGGCTTCCAGAGAGTGGGGGGACTGGAATTTCTAGAGAGGAAGCAACAGAAGCAGCTGAAGGAAAGGTGTCAACAACGACACCAAAACATGCAGAGCTGCAGAAGGTGCACTGAGTTGTACACAGCTTGCACTGGTATCATGGAAAAGTGCCAGGAAGGTAAACCTAACAAGACAAAAACTGGCTAAACCATTGCAAAACAAACATGCTGCAATAAGCAGATATGGTAAAGGAAGTCATACTTTTGAAATGATATGATAAAATCAAATTAGGGGCAAGGGCTCTGAATGGGAATGGGAATTTTTAAAATGTCAATATGTAGCAACAATTTCTGATAAATTATAAAGTGTATTCACTTTTGATTTTGGCACAGAATTTTCCTAGAAATTAATTAGGAAAATATCATAAGAAATACTGGTGAATATTTAATAATTGGATTTCTGAAAATTTTTGTTTCTATACATGTATAAATAAATAATAGATATTTATATAGATATTGATATATTAAAAATGCATTATAAATTTAATTAATATGAAGGATGGATAGTGTATAATTGGCAAGTAGGAAGATATATACTACTTTCATTTAATTATCTGTTGCTGATTGATTTACACAAAATGTTCTTGTGTATTTTTACCAAATTGTTGTATAACCAATAAGGCATTCAATTAACAAATGAATGTAATTCCAACATGAATGTTGGCTGATCATTTTATATGTTAGCTTATAAATGATAAGGTGACATTGAAATGAAATGTTGAAACTTGATTCATTCATCAAGAACCTGAATGACTTCTTTACTGATTGGATATTTTCAGGATATTTTCTCCATATTATTCTATTTACAATATAATATTCTATGGACACATATACTTTTAAGTTTAATCACATTATTAACATTTTCTACATCACTTTATACAGTCTAGGCAATGAAAACAAACAGATATCTACTTGTAGTAATTACCAGACTTCACAATGTAAATACTTTCACTCTAGCTACCTACCTGCCATCATAGAATACAAAGTTGAGTCTAGACATGTAGAAGTGACACATCTAGTATTTTCACTACATAGGTAGAGTAGATACAACCTCAAGAACATGGGTAATAGCAAAAAAATCACAAAGCAATAAGGGCTGAAGATTAATCACTTTTAGTTTAAAGGTATTTAAGTGTAAAATTTTATGATTCAATTTTTAATAATGATCATGTTTAACAACTGCCTCAAAAATTTTTGAATTGAAATATAACAATTATCACCCAAGCCTGAGCAAGCCAGCACCAGCATACCACTGAAAAAGAACTAACTCTGAAAGCAGAGAATTTACTCATCGAATTTTGGTTCAAGATTAAGAGAAAAGAGAAGGTTTGGGTAAAAGACAATGTCTGCCCTCCTGCCAGCATCAATACACACCACTGAATATTTCAGAATGAAGGCACTGTGATAAAAGAGTCAAAATTAAAAGAGTTGTCACTTTAAAATAAGAAAGGTACATGGTTATTAAAGTTTAAATCCAAAAACAGGATGAGGAGTGAGCAATGTAGTAAAGTTCCAGTATTTCTCTGTAGATAATACGTAAGCTGAGTAAGGGTGAAATGAATTAACAGAACTGTCAGTGAAACCCTATGAAAAGCAGTGAGACAGCCATCACTCAAAATCTAATAATGTATTGGATTTTTAGAACAACAGGTTCCAGGTGGCAACTGAAACTGACATCCAAGAAACTACACTTATTAATGTCACCAATGACCTTGAGATTGGCAAATACACTTGACAGTTTTAGTCTTCAACTGACTTGATGGTTCATCAGTATTTGACATCAACGATTGTTTCCTTCTTCTTGAAACATCCCATGCTGTGTCTTCTAAGGGACAGCCTTTGTTTGATTGCTTGCTTTACCTCTACTTGCTTAGCATTTTCCATTTATTTTTTTTTATTTTTTTATTTTTTTTTTGAAAGAGAGAGAGAACTTTAATATCTATTTTTTTAGTTTTCGGCAAACACAACATCTTTGTATGTGGTGCTGAGGATCGAACCCGGGCCGCATGCTTGCCAGGCGAGTGCGCTACTGCTTGAGCCACATCCCCAGCCCATTTTCCCTTTATTGATGCATGGTAATGCCAAGGTTCTCCAGGGATAATCAGCTTTCTTTCATTCTCATATCACATAGTCCAGTGATCCTTAGCTGGGTAGGTTTAACCCTGAAGTAACATTTGTCAATATCTAGAGCTAATTTTGTTGGTGCAAATGGGTAGTGCAATTAACTTCCCCTGGGAGTTAGAAACCAGGGTTCTCATAACCATCCTACAATGAACAGGACAGCCAAACCCACAATAAACATCTAGCCAATAATGTCAAAAATGGCATAGTCTCCCCTTCCCCTTGTCCATTGATAATTCTTAAATCTGTATCTGTGGAATGTAACTGCACACACACAGAAAAATTCATCTCTCCATTTCCATTGCACTTTTTAGTCTTAAATTCTGCAGGCCTTCCTCATGGAAGGTACATAAGGCAAATTCATCAACTCTTCTCTCCTTCACTTTCTAATTTTGTCATTGACACCAAAATTGAAACTGAGATTCACCCTCGTCTACTCCATTACTTTTATATTTCATATCTAATCAGTCTTCAAGTCTTGTAGCTTCTGTCTTAAATATCTCACAGGTACTTCATATTTATCACATAATATTAATAGCCTCTGATCTGATTGTCCTGTTTCTACATTGAGGTTCAACAATGTATTCATAGGGATCTTTTTAAAATAAAAATTTGAGTATATTCTCTTTATAAAAATTTCGATGTTTTCCTGACCTTTCAAGATTCAGCCCCCCTAAGAAGAATTCAAACATTTTATATTGAGATCCTACCACTCTGTGATGTCAACTTGCAACTCCATGCTAAAATCGAGATTTTGTGTGTGGGGGAGCTGGTCGGGGGGAGGACCTGCATGCGTTTGTGCATGTTCCCTTTGTGCATAATTTTGTGCATGAAACTCTTACCCATTCTTCACCCAACCCCTATGGGTTGAATATCAGCATGGTTGATACTCATTCCTCCCTTGCCAGTCAACAGAAATACCACCTGTTTTCTAACAGAATGCAATATTTATTTTTAAATAATAATATCCAGCTTGGTAAGGGTGTGAGTGAAATGCATCTTTTATGTTATGGTTTGGATCTGGAATATCCCTAAAAGTTCGTGTTTTAATCAATACAGCATAATTCAAAGGTGAAATAATTGGACCATGAGGGTGTTAACCTCACCAATGGATTTTTGGTGAATTCATAATTTGAATGAACTTAATAGGAGGAGGTGAAAACTACAGGTAGGTCGGGCATGGCTGGAGGAAGTTGGTCACTGGAGGTGAGGCTTTGGGGACCATATCTGTTTCAGGACTCTTCCCATCCTTCTTTCTCTTTCTGCTTCCTGGCTACCATGAGCTGAGCACCTACCGTGATGTCTGTGCCTTGGAATTAGTCAACTATGGACTGAATACTCTGAAACCGTAGCTAAGATAAATCTTTCCTGCCCTAAGTTGTTCTTATGAGGTATTTTGGTCACAGTTATGAAAAGCTAACTAACACATCATATAATATTGTTGCATTATGAATTTCAGCAATCATTTGAAGAACAATTTGCCACATAAAGTATTAATATCCAAATTTAGAAAATTTTAAACATTTATAATGAAGGTTCATGTTAACATATTTTCAAAGATGGTCTTTACAGCATTTTTTATTAAGACATAAAATGAAGTTTAACAGGATAACTTTAAAATGTCTAAATTAGCTTCACAGAATATCTTGTTGGCATTTTTTTATTTTTAAATTTTTTATTTGTTATTTTTAGTTATACCTGACAGTAGAATATATTTTGACATATCATACATATAGGAGTATAACTTCCCACTTTTGTGGTTGTACATGATGCAGATTTGCAATGGTTGTGTATTCATATTTGAATATAGAAAAGTTATGTCTGATTCATTCTACTGTCTTTTAGGCATTTTTAACATGGCTAACTTGTATCTATTGAGCTGAAAGTTTACTCTCTTTTGTTAAGGATTGGAGATATAGCCTAATTTAGCATGTTTCCACTATAAGCAAAAGAAAAAATAGAATATTTTTTCACTTTTTAAAGTAAACATTTGATGATTTTGGAAAATTTTTATATTTATAGAAAAGAGACAAAAATAATACAGAGTATTTATAGATACTCCTCCTCCAGTTTCTCCCATTTCTAACATCTATATTTTCACAATAATTTCTCAAAACAACAACATGAAAACATTACTGTTAACTAAACTCAAATTTTTAAACAATTTTTTTTCTTTTTTCCTTCTACTATTCTTAGATGCTTTAAGATCTAATCCAGGCTATCCCATTACAAGTTACTTCTGTCATTTTTAACTGTGTGGACTTCCTTATTTATATTTTTTCAATGTGCATACTCAACTACAGCAGTTTTAATAAAGGTTCCAATGTTACTTCCTGGAATTCTTCCCTGAATTAAATGGTCCTCATTAGTTCCCAGGGTATTTTGAACATTACTCTGAAATCATAAATATTAAATCCTGATATAATCATTAATTTTATTTTCTGTCTCCAAAACTGATCTTAATTAGGCAACTCTGAAATGAGAGTTCTCATATTCTTAGCTTATTTTTTTTCCTTCATATGATGATACCCCTGGAGCCAATATGCAATTACATTAATTTAAAAAAAAAAAACATAATAAACTAAATAATATCAAACATTGCAATAGCAGAACCAAAGGGTAAGGTTACATAAAACATTTATCCCTTTATCTTTACACTTGGTAATGAAATCAGAGAGTGTTGAGAGGAAAGGTATAAACCTTAACCAGCAAAAACCAGCCTACAGAATGTCCACTTAAAAGTAATTGGGTCATTAAATAACCACATTTCATTGCCATATAAGGCATCAATAAAATCTGATTATAAGTTCTGATAGCTAGAGATGGCACATGCATAGCAAAGTAAATGACTCCTATCACTTCTCAGTGAGTGTTAGTCTTTAACACTAGTCACAAAGAGATTTCTGCAGAGATTCAAAAATGTCCTTTCAAAATGAAATCTCCAGAAACCCCTTTGTTGACTAAAGATTTTATAAAATCTTTGCAAACATTATGCATGCAACCATTCAGGGAATTTCCAATGTCACCAAAAATAAAATAGTTTCTATTTTTAGAACCCTGACAAGTTTTAAAAAATACATCTCAATTAGACTTCTTATTTTAGTACAAAATATTACTCATCTATGGAACACACCTTTTGGAATAACCAGATTAGTAGTAAAAATGAAGCAAGAGAGACCGAAGTGTGTAGACTCTGATAAGAGCACATACTTTAAATAATAATAAAAATATTAAAATTGTAAAAATGGAAAGTATTGTATTCAGTTTAAAATTAAAGAAAATATTTTATAGCAGGTAAGTAAAAGGAACCACACTTCCTTAAACAGTTCAGAACAACAAATTATTGGTCGAAGCAAAGGCATCTTCTTGAGTGTTTGATGTATCTTGTGAGTTATCACGTAATTGGAAAATGTACTAAAAATTCCTGGACTCAGAGTATAGAAGAAGAAAGTTGGTGTAATGTCATGGAGTCAGAAGGACTGAGTATGGACACCAAGTTGGGAGTAAATAATTTAGGAATGTTCATAGTGCCAATCCTGTTCAGGACACTTCCACTATAATGTAAAAACTGGAATTTTTCCAGAGCCTTTGCAGATCCACCAACCAACCCAAACAAGTCAGACATTCAATTTATAAAGACAGCTTTGGGAAGCTTATGGGAAAAGTGGTTATTTTATTTTGTGAAATATACTTCAAGGTAAATCAGTAGTTTAAAGCCAGAAAAATCTAATAAATTGGGGCTGGGGTTGTAGTTCAGTGGTAAAACTCATGCCTAGCATGGTGAGGCACTGGGTTTAATCCTCAGCACCACATAAATAAATAAAGTTATAAAAAGAATATTTTTTTAAAAAAAAAGCCTAACAAATCATAAGAGACCCAGAAAATTCTTTGTCATGAATGAATCAAGGTATGTCATCCCATCTCAATGATAAAGCCAGGTCCATGCTTTGTCTTTCTTGATATCAAACTCTTGTGAGGATTTTTTTTCTTTCAAATAAACAGCTTCTTCAGCAACCTCCAGACTGGCTGAGTCAGTTTCTCCAATGCATGGGACAGTTATTCACTGAGCATCCTGAGGTAGGAACAGCTTCTTCTGCATGGCTAAAGTTGGACGCTTTGAGGCAACGAGGAAACTCAGGGGTACCTGTTCATACTCATTGTTGTAGTTCAGCCCATTGAGCTCCCACCAGCCCACATGGTGCATTTATTTTCCTTTTGGGGTTCCTGCCCTGTGGCTCTCAGCCACCAGTCAGGTAGAGAAATAACAGCAAAACATAGACCATTACCATAGACCCACACTAGTGTAAGGTCAAATCCTAATAACAAATCTCTTTTTGTATTTGTACCCAATAAATACAATACTTCTTATCAAAACTGAATAATCCATAGAAGTTCTTGGGATTTGCAAACAAAAAGAATAGAAATAGATTAAGCATGTACACCCCCCACCCCCTTGATAATCCTAAGTGGAGCCAGAACTTGGCCATAATGATAGCAGGACCACCAGTAATGATACATTAGTCTAAAGATATTAAATAACTACATTTTAAACAACTAAACCACCCAAGGATTAAACATTCAAAAGGAAGAATGTTAACACTGGTATTCAGTTGTTATTCTGTGTTTTGTTTTAAGGGTTTGATAACTTATATGATTCTTCCCTAATTCAAGATAATAAGGAGATAAATTTAATTTATACATTGTTATTCCTTAATTTATAATGTAATTTCAATTTTGTAGAGTACAGTTCATTGTGTTTTAAATTCAGACTGTCAAGTAATATATCAGGTCTACCTTTATAGGTATTAGAGAAACTAGGCAAACTGTGTGCCCCATTTGTCAACATTTTACCTTTTTTCTCAAAGTGACAGAAGATTCCTCTGAGGTGTGTGACCCATTTGCAGTAGAGCTCAAATCGGTCAATACATTTTCACAGTTTCTAAATTTTCAAATTGTCAGATGTGCATCCCTTTCTCAACCTGACACATATATCTCACTCAATAAGTACAAAAAAGATTAACTTCAAGCATATTAATTCAGCCAGTGGAGTCTAGGATAGTAAAATAAGGAGCAATTTTACTTTTTAGTCACATTAGAACATAAAAAAAATACAGCTCAACTATTGGGTTTGTTTGATCTGTCAAAAAAAAATATCTTTAAAACCCTTTTCTGCCTCATGTATCAAAATAGGTAAACTGAGTAAAGGTCAGTATGGAGGAAATGAAGGATGGAGAACCACTTAAGTCATACTTGATCAGAGAAACAAACAAAATATCCATCATTTGACATTAGGGGAAAATATATCAAAAACATGCTGGTAAGAATGCAAGGATAAATTACTGATATAGCTCATATTTACTTTCAACTTAAAAAGAGACTTGATAAGAATAAATCATAGACAAGCAATGTGCTGAACAAAAGCCCAAGTCTCTTTCTATTAGGAATCATCTGTGTATGTTTGCCATTCTGTCTGCTTGATGACTAGAGCTGCGCACCTGAGAGAGATTCTGCCCTCGGAAAGCCTTCTAGACCTTACTCAAACACTCTCGTTTTGTTTTGTTTTTTTTTTTTCCTTGTCCATTTAAAAAACAAGTAAAAAAAGACAAGCAGATTGATGGTTTAATCATCAACAAGGAGAGTAAGAAGAATTTGTCAGAGTTCCCTGAAACTTCCTGTTGTCCTTTCAAAATGTCAAATATGTGTTTTTATCTCCTTTTTCAAGAAAGGGGAAGGGCCCACAATTTGACCTTATGTACTCTATAACAAGTTAGCCTATCACTGTATCCTGGAAGCTGACCAAAGACATAAGACTCTTGAGATGAAAAGAAAATATTTGATTACTCATACGACAGGAGAAGCAGGAGTCCCACAGTGACATGTCCTCTCCCTTTCTCTGAGAGTCCCATAAGTGATGCAGGGGAGTCCAGGTGGGTGCTGAGTGTGCAGTGAGTTTGCATCACAGCTCACAGCTGAGGGGCCCCAAGCTTGGGAAACTTCTGTGTGTTATGTAATGGATAATGAGTAAGCCTAAACTTTGCTTTGTAGATTATATTATCATATCTTCCCAGGTTATTTCCTATATAAATATCCTTGAAAAGACATCCCAAAATGAAGATTAAGGAGCAACAGTCTGGGATTTCCAGAATCTAGGTCTCCAGGGGGTAACCTTCTTCTACCTTTAAGGTGGCAAATTGATGTCAGAATTAATGGGGATAAAGTAAAGTACAAGAATCAACCTCCTCTGTGTGTAAATAGCTCAACAAGAAAGAGGGAAAGCTGGTGTCATCCTTCTTTCCCCTCAGTGGGAAGTTGTTTGTCCTGTGTTGCTGTGATCTGAGCAAAGTGAACAGCCAGTTTCAAATCAATGAGCATCTACCTCCATTGCATCTTTGATGATATTCTCTTAGTTGGCAATTCTACTCAATTTTTAGTTCCTCTAGTTGACATCTAAATTCTCTCTTTAATCAGGATGATAACTCAAAATTCAGCCATCGCTTGTATTTCTCTTATTTGACCTTCCACTGATTGCTGTCTTCAAGTCTGTGTGTGAACTGGGACAGCAATTGCACCATGTCTTCTAACCTACAAAGGAAGAATGATCATCTAAATTCATCTTCTAATAGAATAACATAAAGTTAAATAAAAAATTTAAATTTGAATGTTTAAGGTCAGATATATTACATAGTTGATATAAGTTACATTTAAAACTACATAAAAGATAGTAAAATTTTTCCAATGAATAAAATTCACATGTGGAAGAGTAATGATTTAGTCATTGAAACTAATGAACTACAATGAAATCTAACAATTATATTCCTCATTATTCTTCAAAAGGAAAAAGTTTCCCTTTTCTTCTACATGCACGTATCCATTCTTAAGTAACAAGTACATGAATACCAGATAATCCACTGGAATGAATTGATTTGGCCAATAGAAAACATTCATTTGGTTCTGGTCTTCAAGGAAACATGTTATTATATTATATTATTGTATATTATATCTTAGTTCAATAATACTATTGTAGAGCTTTATGATTCTAGAGGAAAAAGTTCCTTCTAGCATTACATAGGCAGCATTGTACTTGGCAGATTTCCTGAGTTCTGGCAGGGTCTAGGCATCCCAGTGATTGATAGTGGGGAGAATCTTCATGATTAGTAGGGAACTGCAGTAGCCTGCAGGGGGACTGTCTGCCTACTGACACTAAAATTAAATCTAGCTTCCCTTATTCCTTCTTTTTCAAAGTCTTTTATTAGTGAACTTGTTTTGCTATTCTACTTGAACCATTAAATATATTACAGGCTTGTACTCCCACAAAAGAGAAAATAATATATTAACTAAGTACAGGATTCAATATCAGCAATTCAAAAACTGAACTACAGTGACATGTTCAAAAGCTGGATCAAATTCTCAAATTAAAAAGAAGTTGAATCTTTCTTCTAATAATATTCTAATATCTGTTTCCCACAAATCTTTTTTCACCAGTTTTTCCATGTTGGCTGGTTCTTTCACATGGTTGTAGGTCAAGACAGAAAGACCTAAGATTATTTTTAATCCAAATTATTTTTCCAAATAAGAGTATGAAATTTTAATATGTAACATAATTGTCATTTCCAGGTTCCATTTCCTAAAACAACATGACTTGGGAAAGTACTGAAGATCTGCAGTTGATTCCCACCATTTTTCTTCCTCAGCCATTGTATTCCTGTATTTGGAACAACTTCAGTTTTCTGTGAGGAATGCTGTTCCTCTAAATTTTCACAGGCAAAAATCAAATGCATTTAAGCTATTCTAAACTGATGAATAAATCACACAATCTGCAGTAAGCAAAGGAATTAGAAGTCATTCATGGAATTCTTATTTCATGGGAAAAAGCCATTTCCCTTCTGCCCAGACAGGGAAGGGTTATGTGTCTTTAGAATTTAATTAAACTAATTTCTACATCTCCCTATATCTCATATCTCCTCTCCAATTAAAGGAAGTGGCCTTACTAAAATTCTGGTGGCCCATCAGCAATTTTGTCTCTAACTCTGAATTGACTATATTATGGGACAGACAAGGCTGGTCACAGAGTAAGTAGCAGGAAACAGGTTTATTGGCTGCAGTCAGGTTCCAAGGGGAGTGGGGGGACTTTCACTACAATCAATCAATCCCCCTGAACATGGAGTTCGGGAAGTTTTTTATAACTTTATACTCAGTGTATAGGGGGAGGGGCTCAGAGGTTCACAATCTGCAGAAGTCCACATAACAGTCCACATAACTTAGGCCAGGTTTTACCAAAAATAACCCCCAAGAAGGCTTTCTGTGAAAATCAGTGCCTGGGAAAGAGAAAGTTTTCCTCCCCCTTCTCCCACCAGCTGGCTTTCAAGGAGCTAACTTTGAAATGCAAACGCCTCTGTGAAGTCCTTGGGTTATTCTTTCTTATCACACTCTGCTTCTGCAGGCATATCCCCCACCTGAAAATTCTTTTGCAGAGATTTTGCAGAGTTTAAGAACAATTAAGGTGAGGGTCTCTGGAGAAGCTCAATTAAAATTTTCTATGGAAGAGGGGGTGTCACTAAAACTTGACAGGACAAAATATGGAAGGGATAGAGGAAACAGTTCAAACTAAACCAAGAACTGCAAGAATGTGAAGTTGCAATTCTGACTTAAAAGCAGTCAGGAATGGTGCTCTTTCATACTGGGGAGTGAGGTTATATGATCCCTGAGGATTAACATTTGACCCTGAGAAATAAGGATGAACAAAGAAGAAGAGATTGTACAATCCGAAGAATAAAGAGCCTGCAATTTATACTGGTGACTAAGTGTTGAGAGGCTTCCCTCCCTCCAAGCCTCCAGCAGTACTTGACATGCAGAATTCCACAGCAACCATCCTGCCCTTGACTTTTGAAAAGGTAAGCAAGTAGCTGGATGTATGAGGAGTAGTGAATGGGATTTCTCCAAAGAACAGTAAATCTTCAATAATGGAAATTAGAAAACAGCCTCTTTCTCAAAGAGGAGCATATGGAAAAGAGCAAGATGGACATCCCGGAACACTCTAAACACAAAAAATGTTTAAGTTTTAGAGTGCTTTGGGGGGCACTGGAAATCAGATATTTGATGTGAAGATTAAAATTTTCCCTCCTACTTTAAAACTTTCTTTAAGCCCCATTTGCTAAAGGGATACATAGTACACACCATATAAACCTCTCAGATGGACCCAAATGAAGGAAAGGGCATGAACTGAAGGGTCTTGATTAAGCAGCTCCACTTTGTGGGCAGCAACGAAGTGGGTGATAGTTTTTGGTAAAGCATGGATAAGAGGAAAGGGTGCATAGTGTTGGGAGAAGTCACATGCCCGACATAACAAGAGTGGACAGGAGACAAACCCTCTTCTTTCTCTGACATAATAGCAGGAAGTTATCCTTGAAAAGAGAAACAATTGACACATGGACTAAATATACCCCCAAAGCACATGCCTTACACTCAGATTTCTATTAAGCATCAATGATAATATAAATATGTATCAAAGAATCCCCACTTTGATATAATAAATGTGCTAATGATGTTGAACTTAACCATGTTCTCTCATGACCTATACTAATCACTGAATTGTATACTAAAACTGGCTTTTTAAAAACATTTTTAAGAAAAGGCTTATGGTTCATTCATTATTTTAATATAATGTGATGGTAATAAAATCTAAGATGTTAATGTTTCTACACAATAGCACTGATAAATGGAAATTTGAAAATAATGAAGTAAGTTATTAATAGATAAGGTCATTGAACCAATTAATAAAAACCCACATTTACAAAACAGATTTACTAGGAGGTAAATACATTTTTCATGAAATGACTCAATAGGGTCTTCTTTAAAAATATGAATTCATTTCCCAAAATTGTCACATTAGCTTTTCTAAAACACTACTATTTCAAAAGGAAAAAAAAAATGTTCCTGTAAATAGCAAAATTGCATCTTTGCCAAAGAATATTCATTTGGTGCCCGGAACACTCTGAGATCATTTCCCCACCTCCAGATTCTCCTGCCCCTTCAATGATCCCGAACTCTGCTGTATGCCTGAGCTTCTTAAAACAATAAGTATATTCTACTCTTTCTCTAATACAGTTTTGTGGTTTATTGCTGCTAATTAAACATGAGTCAATTTTCTCTTTAAGCTTTACCATATATTCCTAGTTACCTACTGCTATATAGCAAATCATCCCCAAACTAAGTGAATCCAAACAGTCCTCATTTTCTTCTCTCTCCAGTTTCTTAAGGTCAAGAATCTGGGCATGTTCAGCTGGGTCTTCAGCAAGGTTGCAGTCAGAAGGAATCAGAAGTAGGAACAGTGAGGCTGAAGCAGCTAGTTAGGCATACTTCACCTTTACACAGATCAGAGCTTGGTCCTTCTACAAATGCCACTTTGGGCTTTCTTCCAGCAATGATAGCCTTGTTGAAGTTGAATTTCTTCCATAACCACTAGAGTTCCAGTAGGATTTACAAGAGAAGCAAGCAGAGGCTCTATAACCTTTTATAACCCACCCTTGAAAAAAACGTTGTGTCAATTTCAGTGCACATTTTTACCCAAGGAGTCTGTAAGGATGGTCCAAAGTCAAGGAGAGGGGATACAGACCTCATTTCTTGTTGGGAAGGAGGATCAATGTCACATTATATCTCTACAAGCACACGGGGAATGGGTTCTATTGACAAGGCCATCTTAGAAAATGTCATGTACTCCATACTCTAATTTCAATTTATTCAGCCTAAATGATATTTTCATTTGATTTCCCTCTTATGTCTTAATCTCCACCATGCTTTTCAAATATATTTCTTCATATTGGATTATTGTTCACGAAATAGCCATGGTCTCACAGTGAGTAAAGTCCACGTCCTTACTCTGTTAATATGTGTTTGACTATGTGACTTGGCTGGCCATATGAAATGATACATGAGCTGGCAGAAACTTTAGGTGTGATTGTGTGGTTTGCCTTTCATCTTAAATTTTAGTTCTCTGCCAGGAAAAGAACTTGTTCCAAAATGATGCTCCTTTAACCTGAGCCCCAGAACAAACAAATCCAAAGCCACAGACAACCAGGAGCCAATCTCAGTTGATAGCAATTTGAAGTGAACTTACCCAGGCAAACCAAAACTTCATCAGTCAGACCACAGTCAATGATTGTTGGTGCTTTTAAACCACAGAGTTTTGGGCAGTTTTCCATGTGGTATTATTTTGGCAGTAGCTGGCTAACATACATCCCTTTGCTTCAATTGGGATAGTTTCTTCATTTTATCTTCTATGTCAGTCTGTCCTTTGTTCACAGTGTCACTGAGTCTTGGAATGCTAGTCCCCACACTCATCTGCTTTCAATTTTCAAGGCCCACCACATTTTTTTTTAATTTTTATTTTTTTGTCTCTCTCTAAGTACTTGAACTAGCTTACAAATTGATGAGAGACCATATGAAGAAAACTGAGAACATTCCAGGCCAACTGAAAGCCAGCTGAGCTCAAACATGTGACAGAACACAATTGAGATCAGCAGTAATATCCACCCATGCACAGCTGATTACAGATGCATGAATAGTCCAGCCTTCCATAGACTTGTGAACAATAATGAATGATTGTTGGTTTCAGCCACTGTGTTTTCAGGGTGGCTTGTTAGTCATCAAAATCTGACTGATGCATGGGTATTAATAAATACTACTCAAATACTGAAACATCAACTGATATGGATTTCTATGAACTATGTTTTATCTCATTCACGTGCAAAAACATTTATACAAAGATATAAAACATTCATATATGTTTTATAATAAAATGGTACTAAACAAAAATGTGCTCTGACATTCTTTTAAAAACAATGAAAAAAAATGGTCCTTGCCCTGTTTTCCCTGTCTATAAATTTAATTGTTCATATACTGAGGCATTTTAGACTAGGAGCCCTGACACACTTTCACAACACTTAACAAAGAAACTGCACGTAGAACACTTCTTTAGCACCCTTTTTTTCATTCCTTCTGTCCCCACACACTCCTCTCTTGCCGTAATGCCCATCTACTTGCACATCCTTGAATGTTCCCTGCTTTTGAAACTTCAGCACCTTTCATGCTGTTTCTACTGCCTGAGTCTTGTTTCTATGTTTTCTCTTCCGGTATGATGCCTATCTATCCTGAAAACTTCAGTTCAAGTGTCACCTTCTCCAGAAAGTCTTTCTAGGCCCAAATTGGCTCAAGTTTCTGATTTGTGGCTATATATACCTCATCCTGTCAATATTCCTATCTTAGACTTACTTTGGGAGAATGTAGCATGTCCAGCATTCACTCCATTAAATAAAATATACTTCACATCCTGTAGGTTAGTATTCCAACTTGTGTAGTAACATTGTGTGGGCTTTGGGATCACAGCAATCTAAGGAGTCTGTGAGATGGCACATGAAGGTGCAGATGAGAAGTGAAGGGAAGCTCATTTAGCTACTGCAAGAACAGAACCACAGCTCGCAGGCATCTCTGTTTCTGACTCACTCCATCTTGTCTGCTGTGGATACTGAGGTTCTATGTGCCATCACTGTGGAAGACAGCTGTTGAAAATTACCACCTGATTTTGGAGTTCCCATAGGTACAAATAATCAGCAGCTTCACTTGATTCAGTGAACAGACCACTGCAAAAGGTCTGCAAGAAATTAATGAGCATCCCGAGAAGCAGCCTGTCCCTGCAGTACTCACTGTCCCTTGTTCTATAGTTCTTTAGGTCCCCATTTTTAGAAAACAGTCATAACTAGGATAATAATACTTTTGATTTGCCCAGAAAAGCTCAGATTTAGTCCTTTTGACCCAGAAAACTTATTAATAGTGTCCTCTTTCTCTCTCAAAGGTGTCCCAGTTCAGACATTAAATTGTATTGTCACTACGGGCATACTTTTGGTGAGAAATGGATCTTTCAGTACAGCACTTGCAGTTCTTTGAAATTTAATATCAGCCAGCCAGCACTTCAAATAATAATAGGCAATCTTTTCTTTAATTTTGTTTTCCACTTTTTCATTACTATTTTTATTGAATTCAATTTATCTGCAATAGTAGGTACTGATTTAAAAAAAAAAAAACAATGTTTAATTTTGATGTTATTCACACACGTATACCCCACTCTAAGAAATAATTACATCATCCTTAAAAGTTTCCAGTCTATTACCTGCCTCCTCTGAGTAAGTATGATTCTGATATCTATCCTTGTTATTTAGTTTGTGCTACAAGTTCGTATAAGGAGAAGTCTATGATACATACACTCACTTTTGGTTATTTTGCTCAACGTAATATTTTCTGCATTTACATACACAGTTATGTACATTAATAGTTCAAGCCTTTTCATCACTGAGTAGTACTCAAAGTATGCAAACAGCATCATTTGTTTATTTATTCACCCAAAAAAATGGAATTTGGGTTGTATACAGTTTGTTCTATTATAGGATAAATCTGATATAAATATCTTAATAAGGTTTTTTGTTTGTTTGTTTGTTTTTGAGTACCAGGGAACTCAGGGGCACTCTATCACTGAGCCACATTCCCAGCCCTATTTTGTATTTTATTTAGATACAGGGTCTCACTGAGTTGCTTAGCACCTTGCTTTTGCTGAGGCTGGTTTTGAAGTTGTGATCCTCCTGCCTCAGCCTCCTGAGCTACTGGGATTATAGGCGTGCGCCACCGTGCCTGGCAATAAATGTATTTTTGTGGGCTAAAATTTGGATTTTTCTTGGTTAAGAAACCAGAAGTGAGACATTGGAATTAGACTAGAAACACTGCAACTGCTAGAAGAAAATGTAGGATTAACACCCCAACATATTATTGCAGGCTCACACTTCTTTAATAAGACTTCTAAAGTTCAAGAAGTAAAAGCTCAAGATTCAATAAGTGAGATGGCCTGAAGTTCAAAATGCAATAAATGAGATGGCCTCAAATTTAAAAGTTTCTGCACAGCAAAGGAAGCAAAAGCATGAAGAAAGTGTCTAAGAATGTGAGGAAACCTTTGCCAGCTACTCTTCCAACAGGAGATTAATATCTAGAATATAGATAGAATATAGTATCTGGAACATAGATACAATACAGAGTACAAAAGAATTTTTAAAAAAACACCCCCCCAAAAAATGAAAAAATGAACTAATGACTAAATACTTCTCAAAAGAAATGCAAATGGCCAAAAACATATTAAAAATGTCCAGCCTCCTTAGCAATAAGGAAAATGCAAACCAAAACTACACTGAGATTCCATATCACTCCAGTTAGAATGACACTCATCAAGATTACAAATAAAAGTAATTTTAGGTAAGAATTTGGGGTTTTGAAAAGGTACACCAATGCATTTTTGTTGGGATTGAAAATCTACAATCATTTTGGATAGTTTAGTCCCTCAAAACACTAGGAATAGAATCACCAAAGGACCAAGCTATTCCACTCTTCCATATTTATCAAGAAGAACTAAAATCAGCATGTGATAGTGATATATGCATACCAATTGTAGCATCATAGTTCACATATCTAAGTTATGGAAGGTGCCTAACCTAACTGTCCACCAATAGATGAATGGATAAAGAAAATGTGTGTATTTACCCAACTGAGGATTTTCATTTTATTTCATTTTGTTAGTATTTGGGATTGAATCCAAGGGTGCTTTACCATTGAGTTAACTCTCCAGATCTTGTTAATTTTTTGTCTGTTTATTTTGAGGCAAGTTCTCACTAAGTCACTAAGAGTCTCCCTGAATTTCTGAGGCTGGACTCCTACTTGCAATCCTCATGCCTCAGTCTCACAAATAGCTGGGATTATAGACATGCACCACTATGCACAGCTCACAGAAGAGTTTTACTCAGCCATAAAGAAGAATGTCATTTGTTGGTAAATGGGTAGGACTGGAGAACATCATGCTAAGTGAAATAAACCAGACTCAGAAAATCAAGGGTCAAATATATTCTGTCACGTGTGAAATCTAGAGAGAAATGAAGAATTATAGGGGGAAATCTCATGGAAATACAATGGAGAGATCAGTGGAGTAAAGGAAGGGGATATAAGAGGAGGCATATGGAATGAAAAAAAGGAGGAATTATACAATAAACGAAATCATGCTTTATACAACATGAATATGTAGAATACATAGATATACAGAATATAGGTATAATATAAATGGGATGTAAACTATTAATTTCAATTTTATGTATAATAGTAATGCACCAATTAAAAAATAAATAGAAGGAAGATCAATTGAGGAGGAGAATTTAGGTTAGGGAGGAAGGGAGGTACTGGTGATTGAATATGTATTTATGAATATGTACCCACTATTATAATGAGTATAATGCACTTATTAAAATGAATCCAGGAATAAAATTATTCCTTAGTATTGGCAATATGCATAAATCTATTGAAATACTGCCCAAATCTTCCAATTGGTTATAACATTCTACACTCCTGACAATGTGAGTCCCAATTGTTCTGCATTATACTGAAGGGAAAACTAGTGACAACAATCTTTTGAAAATTAGTCATCACCTAAAATACAATCTACTAATGATCACTGAAAAAAAGAGATATTTTGTTAAGCCAACAAACCACAAAATCAGGATAATTATTTTTAAGTTTTCTGTTTTATTTTAATGCTTTAGGTTGAGGGGACTGCTGGGGGGACAGGGGATCAAACCCAGAGCTTTGCACATTCTAAGCAGGTGCCCTAACATGAAGTTGCATCCACAGCCTAGAACATATTTCAAAAGCAATATTTATCAACATTTTGAAAAAGGAAAGGAGGCATTAGTTGAATACACACATATATTTTACTGTCATTTTCTTTAATTAAAAAGTATTGCTTTCTCAGGTTTTTATAAATGGTTATAATTTATGGTTCTTATTAGCTCAGTACACAATAATTCAGAAGGAGATTGAGAACTTTTCTTCATGGCCAAGATGGAAAACATGGTAATAACTTTAAAATAATAGCATTCAAGAATTTTGCTACCAAGTCAGAAAAAATCATGTTCTTCTTTGTTCCATTAGTTCACTTTCATAGAATATGAATCATAAATTTTTTTTTCAGAGAAAATAGGGAATTAGAAAGCCTGAGGTCAAACACATGGTATTAATTTGGATAAATAATGATGAGATCACAAAAGATCATCAAAATCTTCTTACTTCAAAATGAGTTACAGGGCTGAGATGTGACTCAATGGGGGTAGAACACTCTCCCAGCCCATGCACAGCCCTGGGTTCCATCCACAGCACTACAAAGCAAAGAAACCACTCTATAGTAATAAAGATAATTGAGAAACAGTTTCATTCTTATTTTTAATTTTTAAATATCTGATTATAGTTTTAAGAAATAACTTTAGTGAAAAAATATGAAAAAAAAGCTTTCATGAAGCATTAGACTAAGAATGAACTATCCAACATCAATGTAGAATTCAGTGGTTATATTAGCTACCCATGTAGTTAATGAAGCAAATAACACAAAGGTGATTTGCCTGTAATCAGTTCAGTGCCTCAGTGTGCTCAGTGAAGCAACCCAAATTATTCAAGGTGAAACTATTAGAGCTGTTGCTGATTATTATCTAAAGATAAGTCTCCATAGCATGACTTTGGGGAAAGATATTCAATGTCTACCATCAATCATCAATACTGTATTAGCTGAGATTCATTATTTGTCAGTTTAGGAGCTTTGGATAAAATTCATTTGATGAATCTTTTTTTTAATTTTTTTTATTGGTTGTTCAAAACATTACAAAGCTCTTGACATATCATATTTCATATATAGAACCTTTTTGCTAAGAAAGCAATTTAAAAAACCCATTTTGTATGAATTAGAAGATAAATGTAACATTTACTTATTAAAGCCAATTTATATTTTCAAATTTATATGTAACAATTAATATAGATATACCCTAATTTTATAATCTAAAATGGTAGTAATTCCAAATCCCTTACTGAAAAAATAAATAAATAAAAACATAAATGATATAATCATTATTATTTTAGTTTTATCTAGACAAAAGTGTGACTGCAGTAACTTGTGGATGGTCTGACCAGGTCAGCGTGCTTGCCCCAGGTATTACATATAAACTAAATTCCAGGGTCTGGAGCTATACTCAGTGGCAGAGCACTTGCCTTGCATGTGTGAGGCACTGGGTTCAATCCTCAGCACCACATAAAAATAAACAAATAAAATAAAGGCATTCTGTCCATCTACAACTACAAAAACAGACAAACAAACAACAACAACAACAAAAAAAACTAAATTCCAGAAAGTTCAGATAGAGTAAGAAACTTTAATGATATCCAAGCATCAGACAGAAGAGAAAATCTTCATAAGAAGGTCTTAAATTACATTAATAACACAAGACAAAAATTTACTAAAGCAAACTAAACTTGCTTTGCACCCCTATGAAATGTAGCTAAACTAATATGCGACTGCAGCAGAAGGCAGTCACTCAGGGAAAATCTAGCACTTCTTGAGATCCCCACTCACTCCACATCCTTCTCTTGAGATCAGCTGGGCTATGAGCTTTGTCTTGGAAGGGTTGTGGCAGGAGCTTCCTTGATCTTTGTGTATTTTGCGGGTTTCTTCACAACTCAGCCATCTCAATCATTCCATCAAGCTACTGCCAGACTTATTTCTTTGTTTTATTTAAAAGATAATGCCCTAAACTTGCTGAAACATTTACTGATTCATTAGAAATTTCATCTCTTATTAGTTTTACTATTATTTATTAGGTGATTAGTAGACTAATAGTTTTTTATTGTTGTTTTTGTAGTACTAGGAATTGAACTCAGTATACTCTATCACTGACTTACATTCCCAACTATTATGATTTAGATACAACATGTCCCCCAAAAGTACCTGTGTTAATGTGAGAATTTTCAGGGGTGAAATTATTATGAGAACTATAACCTAATCAGTGCATTAATCCATTTGATGGATTAATAATTTCAATGGACTGACTAGGTGGTAACTGTAAGCTGGTAGGGTGTGGCTGGAGGTAGTAGGTCACTGGGGCATGCCTTTGGACTTTATATTTTGGCCCTGGCACCTCACCCTCTCTCTACTTTCTGGCTGCCATGAACAGAGCAGCTTTACTCCTCCACACCCTTCTGCCATGATGTTCCGCCTCACTTGAAGCAATGGAGTTTGCAGACCATGAATAAAACCAATACCCAAAATACAAATGTTTCCTCCTCTAAGTTGTTCTTATCAAGTATTTTGGTCATAGCAATAATAATCTGATCAACACACTCGTTCTTTTTATTTATTTATTTAATTTTGGTAGCAGGGATTGAACATAGGGGTGCTTAATCCAGGGTCATTTAGTCACTGAGCCACATCCTCAGACGGTTTTATTTTTAAATTTTGAGCTATGGTTTTGCTATTTTACACAGGCTGCCCTTGTGCTTATGATTTTTCTGCCTCAGCTTCCTGAGTAGCTGAGATTGTAGGCATGAGCTGCCATAACTATCTGTAGACTAGTAAATTTAGTAGATCAATAGATCATATACTAGTTAACAAAGCTGCATATGTCTACCATTGGCCCTGCTTTCGTATAATTTAATTTTAATCTAATGGCTCTGCAGAGCATGAGGTTTTATCAGGAACATATATACTGTTTATATAAGTTACATCTACAAAACACACATACATAGCCATTTGTCAGGTGCTTCCTCTACACCTAACTTTAAAAAGTATAATAACCTTTACCTAAATATTTCTGTCCCTGACCCACTCCTGCCAAGTAGTCACATACAAACACACACATACACCATGAGTTATGTTCATTATGCCAAAAAATATAATGATTACATAGAACCTTTGAATGTTGCAAGATATATTAAGAGGATTTCTTCATAAATTTAGAACCATAATAAATACTTCCATAAGCATGGTAGGGTATACCCACAGGCCTCTGGGATCTTGAATTCTGAGGTAAAACACAAACAATATGCACAAACTCTTCAAAGCAATTGCATAGGGAAGAGGAATCTTTGTCTAAATGGTTGCCTCACATAGAAAATATCAGGGGAAAGGCGAGCATTGTGAGCCCAGGTGCATGTTCAAATCAAATTAAATAGAGTCTAGAGTATTAAAGAAGCTGGGAGGAGCAGATATTCATCCTTTATTATTGAGCATCAATATCTGTTGTTGGTTATTTAAAACAATAATTTTATCTTTGTGAAATATGGTTATGTACCCAATTCAGGCTTCAAATACGTATGGATGATTTAGAAGAGCTTTCTGAGCAGGAAACTCTTATCTCAGCCTGACCACTCGGGTTTTTGGTTGTTTGTTTGGTTGGTTGGTTTTTTTTGTTGTTGTTGTTGTTGTTTTTTAATCTCCACCTTTCAATACATAGCCAGTATTTTATTCTAATTTTAATTAGAAAAATTATAAACATAAAATTAACAGAGTACCAAATCAGGAGTCCATATATGTACCATTCATATTCAATATTTCACATAATTTGCTTTTGATCACTTTAGAAGGTAGTTAATATTAAGAGATAATAAATCCTTTGTATCTACTATGACATGAAGCCCACCCTCCTCCACAGAAAGGATGCATCTTCCTAAAGACAGCATATATAATTTCTGTCTATGATTCATGCTGTTTTATGAAAATATAGATATATGTATGTGGACATACATCCACATATATGTGTATATTATTACTTTCAGAATTTTACAATTCCTGATATAAGAGGTTGTTTTCTAAGCCATTGTACAACTAATTTTTCCCTATTCAGTATATATTTTAAGACCATCCAAATTGATACATGAATCTCTAGATCAGGCATTTTAACAGCTATAACATATCCTATTGTGGAAATATACCAAAATAATTCTGTCCCTTTTGCCTCTGATAGACATTTTACTATATTGCAGTCAATGTTGTTTAAAAACCCCTCTTTTTGTTTGTATTTTACAAGTTGCAAATTTGCCAGACTAGGTAGTACAAACCTGTAATCTCAGTGGTGTGGAAGGCTAAGACAGGAGGAGTTCAAGGCTAGCCTCAGCAATGTAGCAAGGCCTTTAGCAGCTTAGAAAGACTCTGTCTCAAAATTAAAAAAAAAAAAAAATTAAAAAGGATGGGGGATGTGTGTTAGGGATTAAGCAACCCTGGTTAAATCTTGGTATAAGAATAAAAAATAAAATAAAAAACAAGTTGTAAAAGTTTCTTCAATGTTTTTTTAGAAGTAAAATTGACAAGTCAAGATTTACACACAGCTAGATTCAATATATCTTACCAGCATGCCCTAGAAGGTATTGATAGGGACAAAGGTAGTCACTTTTGCCATTCCCTGGATATGTCTCTCTGCCTTCCAAGATATTTCTGCCCCACTAGGTTTAGGTTGAACCTTGTGACCAGTCCTGGTCAATGAGCAACAATCAGAAGGATGAGAGATTTTGCCCTCTTTAAGGATATACAATATTTTCTTATTTTTTTTTATTTTAATTCCCATGTAAGCATATAACAGGGTTCTGCTCTTCTCCCTCTGTTCATCAGCTGTGAGAGTTCCAGCTACAGTGAGTTCGTATCATTGCATCACATCATTTACTACTTAACTGAGCACATTTTCCTAATGATCATTCAACCTAGGTTGTGGGCACACATCAACTAGCCATTCATGCCAATAAACCACCAGTGCCATCTCCTAGCCAGTGTTCTATTTTTCATTCTGTCTTTGTCATAGATGCTATGCCTTTAATTGAATCTACTTAAATGTTTAAATTTATCCCCTATGACTTATACATTTTGCTTATTCAAAACAGATTTTTTTTACCTCTCTCAAAAATGTAGGTAGGTTTGCTTTTTTTCTTACTGTGACTATATCAATAAAGGTAAAGATCTTAATTTGATATATAGAACACTAGCCATATTCCAAAAGTAATCAGAATTAGTAGTAATAATAATGTAATCAGAGACAAAAATGAATGTTGTCTTAAATAATATTTTTTCTTAAAATTATCCAACATTGACAAATCAAAGAATATTTTCAATATTTCAAAATATTTCCTAATGTATGAAAACAGTGTTAAGATATTTTAAGTAGTGTGTTAACACCTTTCAACTGGTTATCAAATAATTTAATTTCCATTTTTCTAGAGTTAAGAGAAGTGGTTCTGAATAGAATAGAGTGATCCATTTATTTGACTATTATTAGTCTGTTGTTATGGTTTGGATATGAGAAGGCTTGTGTGAGACAATTCAAGAATGTTCAGAGGTGTTATAATTAGATTTTTGAGAGCTGTAACCTAATTCATGGATTAATCCACTAATGGATTAATAATTTGAAGTGACTACTGTATTGTTGGTGACTCTAGGCAGGTAGCGAGTAGCTGGATTTTGTAGGTCACTGGGGGTGTGACTTTGGGGTTTATATATTGTCTCTGGTGAGCAAAGTTCTCTGTGTGCATCCTAACTGTGATGAACGAAATGCAGCTTCCCTCCACCACATGCTTCCACCATGATGTTCTGCCTCACCTCAAGACCAGAGTTAGTGGAACCAGCCAACCATGGACTGAGACCTCTCAAACTGTGAGCCAAAAATAACTTTTGCTCCTCTTAGTTGATCTTGTCAGGTATATTATATTGGTCACAAGATCTCAGAGCTGACTAACCTAACCATAAAACCAAAATAACATTTAATGAAGGTTATTATTACATCATTTTGTGCAATGCTAAATGCATGTTTTATAGTAAAAAATCAACAGAAAAGGACTTCTGTGAACATTAATGCCAAATGTACTAACTCAAGAACAACTCTTCAGAGATACTCTAAAATAAGAATTAAATATTTCTTTAAATTCCTAAAAGTAGCAATTATTAAATACATATTTACCACACCAAGACTAAAATAAGGATATAATTTTTTTTTAAATAAAACATCTGCCAAGCTTCTACAAAGTATTGGATGCTTGCTGAAGTTACAGAGATTTGAAGGGTCATTGGAGGGGAGCATGTGACAGGAACTATAGGTGACCTTTAAGATCTGAGAGTGTCCTCTGCCTAAGGCAAACAGTAGGGGGAACTCAGCCCTTCAACCACAAGGAATGAATTCTTCCTGTGAACCCCTAGGCTTGAAAGAAGACTCCATGCTCTGAATAGGAATGTAGTCTGGTCAGTTCTTTGATTTTTGTTCTGTGAGACCATGCTAAAGATGCAGTAACCCACTCCCATATTCCTGGTTCATGAAAACTACGAGATAATAAATATGTATTGCTTAAAAGGGAAAAAATAAATAGTGAATAAATAAAAAGAGACAAGGACAGGCTTGGCCTTCATGCCATTAATTAGCCTCTCTTCATTTGAATTATAAGAAAAAAACCTGATACACACTTAAATTTTGGTTATGATGCAGGACCAAAGGAAAAGCATAAAATCCAAATCCTAATATCTGGGTGGGAACTCAAAACACAAATTTAAAGTGGGATTTCAGCATGAGTATTGTACTTAAATTAAATTAATTGAAATAAAACTAGCCTTTTCCCATCTTTTGCCATCTATCTTTGAACTATCCGGGTGATCAGAAATTCACAAGCCTTGAGGAGCTTGGATTAAAGTAGTTGATGGGCTTCAATAGATACACTGTCCAGAGTAGGAAGCTGCAAACCACAGCCCACAGTCTCTGGCAGAGTCAGCCCAATGCCTGTTTTGTAAATAAAATTCAATGTGAACACAGCCACAGCTTTTTTTTTTTTTTCACATAATATATGTGACTACTTCAGCTGTACATTGGCTGAGTTGAATATTTATGGCAGCAACAGTATTGCCGTCGAAGGCTAAAATATCTGCTATCTAATTCCTTACAGAAAGTTTTCCTTCCCCTAGTCTAAATCACACCCTTCTGGGTTAATTTTATTCAGATTCCTTGGGAGAAGTTTTATAACTCTGTAAATTGTAGATAACTGAAAGCAATACACAGTAATTCTTGTCTGTCAAAATGAAAAGTAGATTTTCCATCAATTTTTCACCCACACTGTGGATGAGGCTAGTTTTATCTGGATTTGCACATTTATTTCAGTGATAGGATACATATTCCCAGCCTATACATGTGTTTTGGGGATTTCCCTTTGAGTGTATTTAACATCTTCTCAGTTAGCTAATTAATGAGTTAAGTAAAATCCTCAACATACATCATTTTTATATCTGCATGAAAGTCGTGATTTTAAATTTCTTTTGAAAATTATCTTTGAACAGTGCATTCAGATTAAGCTGTCACTATTTGAGTTCAAGCTACATAACTGTAATAAAGTCACTCTTAGACTGCATATTGCCTTAACAGCTAATTACGCAGCACTAGTGGGTTTTCTTAGACCATTTTTCTATGTGGGTGGCAATTTCACATACAGCTTCATATTGAACTGTCAGACTTAAGCCAGAAAACCTGCTGCATTAGATCCACTAGAATTTGATGGGTCAAGATGTGTAAAGCATGTCTCCATGCATGGTCATTCAGTATTTGTAATGCTGGTATAAATCTCTGTCCTCAAATGATAATTTCTATAAAGAGTATTTTACATAGTTTCCACCCCAAAGAAAAGTTGGTGTTCATAATTATATTTTCTGCATTGTTTAATTCAGTGTGATTTAAAACTTTCACGTAAAATTTTACACATCTGATGATTGGACGTATTTTTCAAGGACTCCTTTCTTGTTCTATACATTATGAAATGCATTTCTCCATTAAAGCCCAATGTATCCAGTGCTGTGTGTTATAGGAAATGATACACTGAAACATGTGACAGCTGAACTGCACAGAACATGACTGAGCCCCTCAGATATATCCCCCTGCACACAAGTCAGTGATGTCTCCTCTGCTTCCCCTTAGCTGAGTTCCAAAGGTGCATGAACCACCCTACTTCAGGGTCAGTGTTACAGGGAGGAAATCAAATTTTAAAAAAAATAGATTTAATTAAAATGCACTTAAAATATTTTACATTTTAACACACTGCTAGGACCCTTCATGAGCTCTGCAGTAAAACATCTCCAGCCCGAATCAGGTCATTCATTTCATGCCTTTGAGAGCTTAAGGCTAGTACCCTGAAGAAGTGTAATTAAATAATGATTGGTGGCTTCAGAAAGAGGACGTTTCAAATGATGTTACATCTTAATGTAATATACAATAAAGAGGCCCAGGAAATGAGCAAAATCAAGATTGATTTGATCTTGCTTTACTTTATTACAAAAGTCAAATTCAAAGGAATATTTTAAATGAAAAATCTTCATTGTGAAAGAGCACAAAGATTTAGCCCCAAATAACATATTCTATCTCTTTCCTGAATGGAGGAAAAATCCAAATTTCTCAGAACAGAGTTAAAGTGTTTTATTAATAAGATATGAAAAATCCCATATAATACATAATAATAAGTGAGATATAATAATATAATATATTAGAAAGCCCAATGTGAGATTGAAAGCAAATTGTGGTTCCAGATAGCCAATATAAGATTAACAAGAGAGTTCTGAAAAATAAAAATTGATCTAATTCCTACATATAGGTTTAAATGATTTTCTTTTGTTGTTGTTTGTTTGTTTTTTAAATTATTTCCACAGTTCCCATTAGACTGTGTTGCAAGTGTCAATTAGCTGAAGCCAGACTGCAAATCTGTGAAATCATTATGGCCTCACAAAGCTTCCTTGCCTGGGAATGGGCACAGTATCAGTAATTTACTTAATCTTTTCTCGTTAGTAAAGCCACATCATTAGATTACACATTTTTTACTGCACAGAACCACCTGATAATTTGATATCTTGAATTGCTCAGTTCTGCAATGCTTTAAGTGGACAAATGTCCCACCACTCATGTTGCTCATCCAGTGAACTTGGATTGCTCCTCTCTGTAAAAAGATTTTTGTCTTCTCTCAAACATACAGGAGTTAATGCTTCACATGAATATGCTGTGTTTTGGAAGCCTGCAAACTCTGCTGAATGTTTGAGACTATTAACAATCAGGCTACTGTGAGTATTGATCCCCAACAGTTATCTTATGCAAACTATTGGTAAAGTATACATGCTTTTGAGTATAAGTTAAATGATTATATGACATAAATATTAAGGTTAACCCATATTGAATACTTCCAGGGAAAGCTTACATAATTAAAATACACATCTACTCTGGCTGTCCCCCCAAATCCCAATAAATTATAGCAAACATACAATTTGAAAGTCCTTAAGCTACAAAGATAATCAGAGAGGAGACCACAGCAATAAAATGTTGGAAATTGAAAGTACAAAGGCTAGAAGTACATGTTAGCAGACCAAAGAGAAACTGTATCAAAACTGGCATCATGAGAAGCCAATTAAAAACATTCTGATTTATCCTGGGAAGTTCCAAAAAGGCTAAGAAATTTGAGGTATCAGAAATTTATTTTGACCTAATGGCAATAATTCCCAAATACCCTCTTGCGAGGGGTGATGTATTTTTCTTCCAAGGCTGATTGGTCATCTCAGATAATTCTCTGTCCCCTCTCCCTAAAATCACTCATCTTTCTTTTACCCTCTGGTTGTATCATATACTCTTTGATGATTTCTGAATAATTTTATTCCCCTTCATTTCTCAATAATTTTAACTTCATTTCTAAATAATAATCTAAATAATTTTGGGTTCTGAATCCTTATCACACAATTTCTAATTCTATCTTTCACTGCTGCCCTCTACTTTCCCACTCCCATCCATACTGTGGCTCTGGTGTTACCTCCAAATTCCATCACCCATCTGCCACCCATCTATTCTGCCATATCCCATTCTTGAACCTAGCCAGCTTAAACCTTAAGACTAATTATTATAATCATATCACTGTAGCTACTCACTGTTATTTTTTCTCCTTCTTGTTTTGATTTCTCACTTGGCAGAACTATAGTTCTGGCTACACACAAACTCCAATGACTTTGCATTAGAATTCAAGTAGCTGTGTGCCTAAAAAAAAAAAAAAAACCACCAGAAACATACCAACTAATTTCGCTTTAAACCTATAAACACAAATACCCATGAGTCCTTAATATTGCAGATAATCACCCCATACATCTCTCACCATACATCTGTCTATCCTCTTGTTTGTTTTTTTTTTTGGGGGGGGGGGGAATAATATTCAGTTTTATCCTATTTCAGTCCCAAGGCATCTCTTTCAGTCTCATTCTCAGAAAACAGAAACATTCTGACCAGCATCTATACCAGTTACTTTCTGTTATCAAAAGTTGAGCTCTCCATTTCTGCACTGACCCCATATTCTCTTAAACATTTGAGCATGTAGTATCAGAAATTCTGTGGTTTCAGTACTAGGTAATCAATTATTTTTCCATACATGGTTCATTCCTACAAGCACGCAAAGATGCTGAATTTTTTCTCACATTAAGACAACACTTCTTTAGAATTTCCTGCACCATTTCTTCTCTCCTTTGAAGAAAAACATTTTACTGATGAGTATATTCACTGTCCCTAATTTCTGTTTCTTCCTATCAGTATTTCCGGCCAAGTTTTCTTTACTTCTCTAAAACTGCTCTCATAAAGGTTGCCAGTATCCTGAGCATATCTGAATCCAATGGTCAGTTGGTTCTCACTTTTCTTAGTCTTCCTCTTACTTAGACTATTACTGTTTTTTGAGATAATTACTTTGTTTCATTTGATTTCCAACATACCCAAATCTTTCAGTTTTCTTCCTACCTCATTGATGGCTTATACAGACTCTTTTGCTCATTTCTCTTCCTCATTCTAACCATTCCACATTGGATTTTCTCACATTTGTTCTTTTTATTTTTCTTTAACATTATTGACTTTTATTAGAAGCTAACTAATCCCTTAGATTTAAATGTCATCCATACACTAATATGCCAAAATTATAACTCTAGCCCAGATCTCTCTTCTGCACTCCAGGAACATACTCAGCTGTTGATTTGAAGTCTTCACTTAAATGTCTTAGAGGTAGCTCATACTCAACATACAGTGAATTCCATTGCAGATATTGATCATCTTACATAATGGAAATTCCAATCCTTACATTTTTTAATATTTTACATGGTGCCATTTTGAGTCTTATCATATTCCACATTCAAACTGCAAAGAGATCTTGTGGAGATAACTTGAAAGACATACACATAATTCTCACATCCACTGCTTCCAATCTGGAGGCTGCAACCATTCTTTCTTAACTGGATTACTGGACAGATTACTGAACAGTCTCCCTGCCCTTTTTTTAATATTTTTTTTTTACTTGTAAAAGGACACAATACCTTTATTTTATTCTTATATGGTGCTGAAGATCAAACCCAGTGCCTCATGCATGCTAGGCAAGTGCTCTACCCCTGAGCCATAACTCCAGCCCCTCCCTGATTTTGTGTTGCCAAACATTCCATAGTGTATTCTCAACACAGTAGTCATAGGGATTCCTAAGCCAGACCATATCATTTCCCGAAGCCCAGTAATGGTCCTCTATAACCTAAGTTATAGAAACAGAGTCTTTATGATCAGTCTTCAAGGCCCCATTATCCCTCTGAATTCTTTTCTTCCTGACATCTTTCTGGCCACTCCTAATTGTTGTTGTTCAACAAAGACAAGAGACATGCTATCTGTAGTCTCTGCCTGGACGACTCTTCCCACAATGTCCGCTTGGCTAGTTCCTTTGACTATTGCAAACCCTTCCCCTTATCCCACCTACTAAGCAAATCTTTCCTGAATCATCTTACTTAACTTTTGTAGCCTAGCAAAACCTTCTCCACAGGACTCACAACCCCATATCCTGTTCATGAATCCATATCTATCTATTTTTCTTTATTCATTAACATGTATTTCCTTTTACCATGCCAAATAGTTTGTGTGTCCCTACTAAATTTTTTTACTTATTTGACATCCCTGTCATGCAGTGTTTCTTTATTTGTCCTCTGTATAAGGTCTACAAGTTGGGAATTTTGGACTTGTTCAATAATATCCCCAACTGCCTAGATCAGACCCTTACAGTAGACAGTCATAATGTAATTTCTGAAACCATTAGTTAACATTATAATAGTGATTAATAGAATAAAATATGCAAAGTTCATGTGCATAGTTAAAGAGATTTTGTTGAAATTTTCAATTAATTATATGTTTGGGAATATTTAAGTTTAATAGAGAAAAGATGGGATAAGCAAGCCCCTCACTTACAGAGCAACTATGAAATAAAATGGGCTCACCCTGACAAGCAGAGTCATGGATATAATCTAAATTTCCAACTTTTATGTCCTGTCCAAATATATTGTTGCCAGGCAACAACATCAGATTAATCATTTTATGGGAAAAAAGATCTCAACTGACGCTAAAATTCTCTTACAACAGCATAAATAACAGACTCCCTAGTGGTTAATCATTTTTTACTGTTAAATATTTTAGTATTTAAATTTAAATACTAAAATAAATTAAATATTTAATAAATTAAATACTTTAAATATTTAAAATTAAATACTAATGACAAAATTAATCATATCTTTCATGTAATAATCCTGTTAAAGGATAATTCTTATATATTTTGTTTTAAATTTATGTAACTTAGTGCAGTAACAGATAAGTGTGTAATTTAAATTTGAAATATCTAAATGAATATTGTTTTAGACTCAATTTTAACTTTAAATTTCACTAGATTTACATGAAGATCCTTAAAACTTGAGGCTCACCTAACGCTTACATTTAATTTATTGGATTTCCAAGAATTATTTTGGAATGTGGGGATTTTATTTTTATTTTAGGACAAAAAAAATTGATGCTTTTTAAAATAAGTGTGTTAAAATGGGAAATCATTTTAAGTATTAAGATATATTAAATTATTTTGTAAAACTTCCTTTAATATAATCATTAAAATGTATTAGATTTACCAGGAGAATAATGAGATATGTAGTGGAACATAAAAGCTCAATGATTAATCAGAGTTTTAGAGTTTTGCATTTAAAATTTAATAAATGGAATATTAATATAAAAAGTAAAGTGGCTTTGAACTACTCTTTTCTGTGCACAAAAACACTCACAAGGACATTTTATTTAGAAATAAAAGCCCACACTAATATAAATGATTTTTACAAGTTTTTAAAAAGTAGAGAAAGGTTATTTTAGAACAGTAAGAGGAATAACTCAAATTAAACATTGTTTATCAGCACCTTTTTCTGTTTTGTCTCACTTCCTCCTGTCTCCTGGGATCACCTGCCAAATTAACTACTAAGACTAAGACGGGCTTTTATTGGCAGGAAAAGTAAATATAGGACAGGATATCAAAATATTCTGAAGAAAACTTCCACCTCAACCCACTGGAGGAATAGTGACTGGTGTTAAACACTTGGGGATGGTGAAACAAACCTAAACAAACACAAGTTTACAAGGTATTGAATATCAGACAATGAAAGACACTGATCACTGAGAGTGGAGAAATAAACAAAAAGAGCCGTACAATTCCCTAGTTCACTCCTTGAGGAGAGATTTCAGGTCACAGCATAGGAAAGAATCAGTCATGGGGAGCTTGGAGATTCCCTGATTTGAGAAGGTGAAGCTGAAAGTTCAGAGGGGTAAGGCAATTGGAATTTGCAAAGGTGGGTACCATAAAGAGATGAGCTAGCAAAAAGAACTGGAGACTTCTTCAGAGCATCACTTTTGCGGCTTTCCCTGAGTATGGATCAGAACAGTGTGGGTAAGAAAACTACCCAGCTCTCAAAATCATAAGAATAAATAGTCCTCAGAGTTCACAGAAAGGTTGAGAATAACTCCTGTTCACAATAACCATCAAGGAAAATCTCATAGTCACCCAAAGTAGATTACGATGGAGGGTGGCTTATACTTGTGTATCTGATAAGAACTATCAGAAGGACTTTGTACAATCCATGTTGAAATAAGCACAGAGCCCACATACTTGTCATGCTATATTGCCATACGTGCCTTGCTCATTCTGCATGTACATATGTTTCTGTAACAAGGTTCATCATAAGAAATTCAAGACTTCAGAAGTTCAGATAAGACACTGGTATAACAACAGCTGTCTCCCACAAGAAATAATTACTGAATGGTCATCCAGTTCATTGACATTTTTAAGAACAGGAGAGAATGATTTCAGGCCTGGTGGTCCAGCTCAGAAGGCTGAGACAGGAGGATCACAGGTTCAAAGCTAGCCTCAGAAACTTAGCAAGAGCCTGGATCCTGAATCAAAATAAAAAATAAAAGAACTGGGGAGATGACCCTGTGGTTAAGCACCCTTGGGTTCAAAGCATGGTACAAAAAAGGTGGGGACAGGTAGAGATAACAACATGATCTGCTGAAATCTTCACTGAATGAAGGATATGACCCAGATTGGGGAAGATGGCTTTGTCACACTGGGGTAAGGAATAGTGTAGTAAGTTAGCTTCACATTCCTGTGAACATTTTACCTGACAAGAATAATTTAGGGTGCTGGGCACAATGGCACATGCCTATAATCCCAGCAATTCATGAGGCTGAGTCAGGAGAATCACAAGTTCGAAGCCAGCCTCAGCAATTTAGTGAGGCCCTAAGCAACTTAGTGAGATCCTTTTGTCTCTAAATAAAAAATTAAAAAAAGGTCTGGGGATGTGGCTCAGTGGCTAAGCATCCTGGATACCCTGGATTCAATCCCTGGTACAAAAAAAAAAAAAAAAACTTTTTTGACTTAAGATTCAATCCATGGTGGGCTGACTCCCTTGCTCTGGGCCCAAGTAAAGCAGCACATCATTGCAAAAGGGCATGGCACAGGTAGCTACTCAGGAACTTGGCCATAGGGAAGCAGAGAGAGGAAGGTAGGAAGGTGCCACAGGAAGATGAATCCTTTAGGGCACACCTACAGTGACCCACCTTCCCAGCCACACACCGCCTGCCCTTTTAAACTAGGATTGACTGATTAGATTACAGCTCTTATAATGCAATCATTTTACCTCTAAATATTGCTGCAATAACACAGAAGCTTTGGGGGGACACATCACAACACAATAACATGTAGTGTGCTGTTTAATAAATGCATGCAATTCCAGGAGTTGAGGAGTAGGGCTGGGGAGGAATGGAAAACAATATTCTTTTTTATTTTTCTCTATTCCTAATGAATCCCAAGCACTCCCTGGTCCTTAGCCATAGGAAGTGCTGACATAAATGGGAAACAAAAGCAAGGTTTACTTTATGTCTGTTAATACCTGAAGTTCCTGCTCTTGATCCAACTGAATAGTGCACATCAACATAATTTCCTAGTCAATCTCCTTTATCATTGTCCATTCTGAGAGTTTTACTCATCCTTTCTCCTAGGTCTCTGTGATAATAGATTTAGTCACAATTTAAATGTTTAAAGGTGTAATCACATTTAATTTGTCTGCAGTCTTCTTACAGACTTTTCCTAATTCATTCTGTTTTTATAGTAAAAACAATTGAATATTATTAATTTTGGTCTATGGAAATTATCTTAGAAATTCATTATGCTTATTTATATTTTCTTTAAAAATTGTATTCCCTCCAGAAGCATCCTTCTTTGAACTATATGCTATCTAATAGAAGTCAGCCTGATTGGGCTTCTTACTTTATCTCACCCATTCTCAAAGCCATAACTTTTTAAGATTCTCCAACTTTGTCCTCCGACAGCATGAATCATTCTTTTTTTTTTTTTTTTTTTTTTTTTTTTTTTTTTTTCTGGGTTATTTATTTTTTTTTTTTTTTTCTTTTTAAATTTTTTATTGTGGGTTGTTCAAAACATTACAAATTTCTTGACATATCATATTCCACACTTTGATTCAAGTGGGTTATGAACTCCCACCTTCACCCCATACACAGATTGCAGAATCACATCAGTTACACATCCATTGATTTACAAATTGCCATACTAGTGTCTGTTGTGCTTCGCTGCCTTTCACATCCTCCCCCCTCCCCCCTCCCCACCTCTCCCCTCCCCTCCCCTCCTCTCTCTCTACCTCCTCCACTGTATAACCCTGAGGGTCTCCTTCCATTACCATGCAATTTCCCTTCTCTCTCCCTTTCCCTCCCACCTCTCATCCCTGTTAAATGTTAATCTTCTTCTCCTGCTCTTCGTCCCTACTCTGTTCTTAGTTACTCTCCTTATATCAAAGAAGACATTTGGCATTTGTTTTTTAGGGATTGGCTAGCTTCACTTAGCATAATCTGCTCTAATGCCATCCATTTCCCTGTAAATTCTATGATTTTGTCATTTTTTAATGCAGAGTAATACTCCATTGTGTATAAATGCCACATTTTTTTTATCCATTCGTCTATTGAAGGGCATCTAGGTTGGTTCCACAGTCTTGCTATTGTGAACTGTGCTGCTATGAACATCGATGTAGCAGTGTCCCTGTAGCATGCTCTTTTTAGGTCTTTAGGGAATAGACCAAGAAGGGGAATAGCTGGGTCAAATGGTGGCTCCATTCCCAGCTTTCCAAGAAATCTCCATACTGCTTTCCAAATTGGCTGCACCAATCTGCAGTCCCACCAGCAATGTACAAGTGTACCCTTTTCCCCACATCCTCGCCAGCACTTGTTGTTGTTTGACTTCCTAATGGCTGCCAATCTTACTGGAGTGAGATGGTATCTTAGGGTGGTTTTGATTTGCATTTCTCTGACAGCTAGAGATGGTGAGCATTTTTTCATGTACTTGTTGATTGACTGTATGTCCTCCTCTGAGAAGTGTCTGTTCAGGTCCTTGGCCCATTTGTTGATTGGGTTGTTTGTTCTCTTATTGTCTAATTTTTTGAGTTCTTTGTATACTCTGGATATTAGGGCTCTATCTGAAGTGTGAGGAGTAAAGATTTGTTCCCAGGGTGTAGGCTCCCTATTTACCTCTCTTATTGTTTCTTTTGCTGAGAAAAAACTTTTTAGTTTGAGTAAGTCCCATTTGTTGATTCTAGTTATTAACTTTTGTGCTATGGGTGTCCTATTGAGGAATTTGGAGCCCGACCCCACAGTATGTAGATCGTAGCCAACTTTTTCTTCTATCAGACGGCGCGTCTCTGATTTGATATCGAGCTCCTTGATCCATTTTGAATTCACTTTTGTGCATGGCGAGAGAAAGGGATTCAGTTTCATTTTGTTGCATATGGATTTCCAGTTTTCCCAGCACCATTTGTTGAAGATGCTGTCCTTCCTCCATTGCATGCTTTTAGCCCCTTTATCAAATATAAGATAGTTGTAGTTTTGTGGATCGGTTTCTGTGTCCTCTATTCTGTACCATTGGTCCACCCGCCTGTTTTGGTACCAGTACCATGCTGTTTTTGTTACTATTGCTCTGTAGTATAGTTTGAAGTCTGGTATCGCTATACCGCCTGATTCACACTTCTTGCTTAGCATTGTTTTTGATATTCTGGGTCTTTTATTTTTCCATATGAATTTCATGATTGCTTTCTCTATTTCTACAAGAAATGCCGTTGGGATTTTGATTGGCATTGCATTAAACCTATAGAGAACTTTTGGTAATATCGCCATTTTGATGATGTTAGTTCTGCCTATCCATGAACAGGGTATATTTTTCCATCTTCTAAGATCTTCTTCTATTTCTCTCTTGAGGGTTCTGTAGTTTTCATTGTATAAGTCTTTCACCTCTTTTGTTAGGTTGATTCCCAAGTATTTTATTTTTTTTGAAGATATTTTGAATGGAGTGGTTGTCCTCATTTCCATTTCAGAGGATTTGTCGCTGATATACAGGAATGCCTTTGATTTATGCGTGTTGATTTTAAATCCTGCCACTTTGCTGAATTCATTTATTAGCTCTAATAGTTTCTTTGTAGAGCCTTTTGGGTCTGCTAGGTATAGAATCATATCATCTGCAAATAGTGATAATTTAAGTTCTTCTTTTCCTATTTTGATTCCTTTAATTTCTTTCGTCTGTCTAATTGCTCTGGCCAGTGTTTCGAGAACTATGTTGAACAGAAGTGGAGAGAGAGGGCATCCCTGTCTTGTTCCAGATTTTAGAGGGAATGCCTTCAGTTTTTCTCCATTCAGAATGATGCTAGCCTGAGGCTTAGCATAGATTGCTTTTACAATATTGAGGTATGTTCCTGTTATCCCTAGTTTTTCTAGAGTTTTGAACATAAAGGGATGCTGTACTTTGTCGAATGCTTTTTCCGCATCTATTGAGATGATCATATGGTTCTTATTTTTAAGTCTATTGATGTGGTGAATAACATTTATTGATTTCCGTATATTGAACCAGCCTTGCATCCCAGTGATGAATCCTACTTGATCATGGTGTACAATTTTTTTGATATGTTTTTGTATCCGATTCGCCAGAATTTTATTGAGGATTTTTGCATCTAGGTTCATTAGAGATATTGGTCTGTAGTTTTCTTTCTTTGAAGTGTCTTTGTCTGGTTTAGGTATCAGGGTGATGTTGGCCTCATAGAATGAATTTGGAAGTTCTCCCTCCTTTTCTATTTCCTGAAGTAGCTTGAAAAGTATTGGTATTAGTTCTTCTTTAAAGGTTTTGTAAAATTCTGCTGTATACCCATCCGGACCTGGGCTTTTCTTAGTTGGTAGTCTTTTGATGGTTTCTTCTATTTCCTCAATTGATATTGGTCTGTTTAGGTTTTCTATATCCTCCTGACTCAATCTGGGCAGATCATATGACTTAAGAAATTTATCTATGCCTTCACTATCTTCTAATTTATTGGAGTATAAGGATTCAAAATAGTTTTTGATTATCTTCTGTATTTCTGAAGTGTCTGTTGTGATATTGCCTTTTTCATCCCGTATGCTAGTAATTTGAGTTCTCTCTCTTCTTCTCTTCGCTAGCATGGCTAAGGGTCTGTCGATTTTGTTTATTTTTTCAAAGAACCAACTTTTAGTTTTGTCAATTTTTTCAATTGTTTCTTTTGTTTCGATTTCATTAATTTCAGCTCTGATTTTAATTATTTCTTGCCTTCTACTTCTTTTGCTGTTGTTTTGCTCTTCTTTTTCAAGGATTTTGAGATGGAGTATGAGATCATTTATTTGTTGGTTTTTTCTTTTTTTAAGGAATGAACTCCAAGCAATGAATTTTCCTCTTAGAACTGCTTTCAATGTGTCCCATAGATTCCGATATGTTGTGTCTGTGTTTTCATTTATCTCTAAGAATTTTTTAATTTCCTTCTTGATGTCTTCTATAACCCATTGATCATTCAGTAACCTATTGTTCATTCTCCAAGTGATGTATGCTTTTTCCTTCCTTCTTTTATCATTGATTTTCAGTTTCATTCCATTATGATCAGATAAGATGCATGGTATTATCTCTACTCCTTTATATTGTCTAAGAGTTGCCCTGTGACATAATATATGATCTATTTTTGAGAAGGATCCATGTGCTGCTGAGAAAAAAGTGTAACTGCTTGATGTTGGGTGGTATACTCTATATATGTCAATTAGGTCTAGGTTATTAATAGTGTTATTGAGTTCTATAGTTTCCTTATTCAACTTTTGTTTGGAAGATCTGTCCAGTGGCGAGAGAGGTGTGTTGAAGTCTCCCATGATTATGGTGTGGTGGTCTATTAGAGTCTTGAACTTGAGAAGAGTTTGTTTGACGAACATAGCTGCACCATTGTTTGGGGCATAAATATTTATGATTGTTATGTCTTGTTGGTGTATGGTTCCCTTAAGCAGTATGTAGTGTCCCTCTTTATCTCTTTTGATTAACTTTGGCTTGAAATCTATTTTATTTGATATGAGTATGGACACGCCTGCTTGTTTCCGAAGTCCATATGAGTGATATGATTTTTCCCAACCTTTCACCTTCAGCCTATGTATGTCTTTTCCTATCAAATGCGTCTCCTGTAGGCAGCATATTGTTGGGTCTTGTTTTGTGATCCATTCTACTAGCCTGTGTCTCTTAATTGGTGAGTTTAAGCCATTAACATTTAGGGTTATTATTGAGATATGGGTTGTTCTTCCAGCCATATTTGTTTATTTCTGTTACTAAACATGGTTTGTTTTCCTCTTTGATTATTTCCCCCCCGCTCTTTACTGTCCTACCTCCCACTGTTGGTTTTCATTGTTATTTTCCATTTCCTCTTCCTGTAATGCTTTGGCGAGGATATTTTGAAGAGATGGTTTTCTAGCTGCGAATTCTTTAAACTTTTGTTTATCGTGGAAGGTTTTAATTTCATCCTCCATCCTGAAGCTTAATTTTGCTGGATACACAATTCTTGGTTGGAACCCATTTTCTTTCAGTGTTTGAAATATGTTATTCCAGGATCTTCTAGCTTTCAGAGTCTGTGTTGAAAGATCAGCTGTTATCCTGATTGGCTTACCCCTAAATGTAATCTGCTTCCTTTCTCTTGTAGCTTTTAAAATTCTCTCCTTATTCTGTATGTTGGGCATCTTCATTATAATGTGTCTAGGTGTGGATCTCTTATGATTTTGCACATTCGGCGTCCTGTAGGCTTCTAGGATTTGGGATTCTGTCTCATTCTTCAAGTCTGGGAAGTTTTCTTGTATTATTTCATTGAATAGACTGCTCATTCCTTTGGTTTGGAGCTCTGTACCTTCCTGTATCCCAATGACTCTTAAGTTTGGTCTCTTAATGTTATCCCATATTTCTTGGATGTTCTGCTCATGGTTTCTTAACAGTCTTGCTGAGCTGTCTATGTTCTTTTCCAGTTGAAATACTTTGTCTTCATTGTCTGATGTTCTATCTTCTAAGTGTTCTACTCTGCTGGTAGTATTCTCCATTGAGTTTTTAAGTTGGTTTATTGCTTCCTGCATTTCTAGGATTTCTGATTGCTTGTTTTTTATAACCTCTATCTCCCTGTATAGTTGATCCTTTGCTTCCTGGATTTGTTTGTGTAATTCGTTGTCGAAGTGATCTTTCATTGTCTGATTTTGCTGTTTAATGTCTTCCTTGATACTCCAGATCATCTGAAGCATGTATATCCTGAATTCTTTATCTGACATTCCATCTGCTGCAGCTGTTATCTCTTCTAAAGTTGCGTTGACCTGCATTGCTTGTGGTCCTTTCTTTCCTTGTCTTTTCATACTGCTTGCGTATCTTTCCTGCAGGTGCGGGCGGCGGCTCTGCTCTCACCTTATTCCAATTGGGGTGTCGTGGCTACCATGTCGGCAGGTCACTGGGCCTTTTCTGGGAGCTGGCAGTGGCTCTGTTCTGCCCCTACTCCAATTGGGGTGACGAGTGTACCACGCCGGCAGGCCACCGGGCCTGATCCGCCGGTCGATTGCAGGTTTGCCTACCCTGCAGGCGCAGGCGGCGGCTCTACTCTGCCCCTACTCCAAATGGGGTGACGTGTCTGTCGTACCGGCAGGCCACTGGGCCTGTCCCGCTGGTCGGTCGCAGATCTGCCCACCTTTCGGGCACGGGTGGAGGCTCTGCTCTGCCCCTACTCCAATTGGGGTGTCGTGACTACCCCGCCTGCAGGACGCTGGGCCTCTTCCTGGCACGGGAGGCGACTCTGCTCTGTCACTACTCCAATTAGGGTGGTGTTTGTACCACGCCGGCAGGCTCCTGGGCCTGATCCGCCGGTCTGTTGTAGGACTGCCTACCTTGGAGGCGCGGGCGGCGGATCTGCCCTGCCCCTCCTACCACGCCTGCGGACCCCTGGGCCTGATCTGCAGGTTGGTCACAGGTCTGCTCACCCTGCGGGCACGGGTGGCGGTTCCGCTCCGCCCCCACTCCAATTGGGGTCACGTGACCACCACACCGGCAGGGCCTGATCCGGGCGTGGGAGAAGGATCTGCTCTGCCCCTACTCCAATTGGGGTGACGTGTGTACCACACTGGCAGGCCACTGGGCCTGACCCGCCAGGCTGTCACAGGTCTGTTTACCTTGTAAGAGCGAACAGCGGCTCTGCCCTGTCCCTCCTACCACGCCCATGTACCACTGGGTCGCGGGTCTGCCCACCTTGTGGGTGTGGGTGGTGGCTCCACTCTGCCCCCTCTCCAATTGGGGTCACGTGGTCACCACGCTGGCGAGCCGCTGGGCCTGCTCCGGGCGCTGGCGGCGGCCCGGCTCCTCCCCTCTGGCTCGAGGACAAATTGAGGAGACTCGGGTGACTGTGCCTCACCCCCCCACCAGGAGACCAACTGCTTATGTCACCGCTGGTATTGATGAAGATCTCTCCTCCGCCGCTTTCTGATGACATCAGATCTCTGCCATGTTGGTATCCTATGCGAATGGCAGCATTTCGTTTCCCTTGCCAGGCAACCAGAGCAACGGGTGAGTCCTGACCAGCCCTCAGCAGGACCCGGACCGAGACGCAGTTTCCGCGGGCTCCTAGCCCCGGTCCAGGGAAGTTCCGGGAACCGGAACTCGGCCGCTCCGTGCTCGGTGTAAGCTCCTATAAGTGTAAGCTCCAAGAAGCAGTCCCCGTGGGCTCAGTTCCGGGAGCCGGAATTCGGCGGCTTAGTGCTTGGTGTATGCTCTGATAGTAGCAGGGTCCAAGAAGCAGCCTCCGCAGGCTCCGCAGCCCTGAGCCAGGGCGGTTCCGGGACGGTTCCGGGAGCCGGAACTCGGCCGCCCCGCGCTCGGTGTTTGCTTCGATAAGATCAGATTCTAAGCAGCACCCAGGCGCTGAACCCTAGCAATCTGTCTGCAAGCCGCAGGCGAATTGCAGCCTGAAATTACCTGTTCTATGGCTGAATGAGCTGCGGTCAGTCGAAAACAGGGAAGGTGACGTCAGTTTACCAACATGGTGGCTGCTGGCCTCCTCTGTGGTCTGACCGGTGTGGAGAACCGAGATGGACCGCTTCCTTCCCCCGTCTCGAACCCAGAATTCAGCCCTGAGTACGGTGCTTGCGCGGCTGGCAGAAACTGCAGCGCTGTAACCCTGCGTCTCTATCCCAGCGCGCGCTGCAGACTCTAGCCGCGGGGCGATTTGCTGAATAAGCAGTTACCCTCCGTGCGACAAACCTCTCGCGTTTGAGTCCCCGTAGCCGATCCTCGTGCGATGGAAATCCTTCCTCCAAGTTCCGGAGCACCCCACTATTGCTGGAAATTCCTAACAAGATATCCTTTAGCCGTCCTGACTTGTCATACTCCCACACAGTGAAGCAGCACACAGGGGTAATGCACTCTCCTCGCCGCCATCTTCCTTCCCCCTAATCATTCTTTTTCTATAGTAACATTTATGCCATTCTGGACTCACCAGTAAATGCCTGAACTGACCTATGCTAATTTTCTTGATATCCCTTTTTCTGTCTGTCTAGCTATCTGTCTGTTGCCCTCTTTCTTATAGCTTTTGAAGATGAATTTTCAAAACTTTTTTTAATAACTAATCAATAACATTTGCTGAGTTCTTAAAATTTGTGTGACCTTATTCTCATCACTTTGCATATATTAATTGCATTTACTCTACAAAATTTCCATGAAGCAGATAAAATAATTAGTTCCATTTTCTAAACTAGAATACCAAGAAACACAGAAGTTAAGGTAAAAAGAGATTCCCAGAGAGTCTGAATACACAGCCCACATACTGAACTACTACACAGCTTGATTCTTGTAATCCCTTTGAAACCCTGGTTCAACAATCAGTGTATGTATTCCTCCTTCCTTCTTCCTCCTTTAGTGACCCCATCAGATCTTCTTGAGATACCTGTTTCAAAGCAATTAGTGTAGAGGTACATTGTTTTCTCTCTGCCAGTTTCTCCAAGGAATGTCTTTCCTTCTGTTAGATTCTGACAATACTTTACTCATGAATAAGTGTTGAGATTTGTCAAATGCTTTCTCTATTTCCACTAAGATAATTATGTGGGGTTTTTTTGGTCTTTTTCATTTTGTTAAGATAGACTATCACATTTATTGATCTATATTTACTGAGCTATCTGAGGATGAATCCCATTTGGTCAAATTACATGGCCTCTCAATATACTGTAGAATTCAGTTTGCTTGTAATTTATTAAGGATTTTTTAATACATGTTTATCAGTGATGTTGGCCTGTAGTTTTCTTTATTTTCAATTTCTTTGTCTGTTTTTGGTATTGGAATAATGCTGGCCTTACAGAATGAATATGAAAGTGGTCCCTCTTCTATTTTTTGGAAGAACTTAAGAAGGATTTGTATGAATTCTCTTTTCAATGTCTGGTTTAATCCACCTGTGACACCATCTGGTCCTGGGCTTCTCTTTGTTGGGAGGTTTTTTTTTTAAAGTTACTGATTTAATTCCTAATTTGTTACTTAAGGCTTTCTATTCCTTCTTGATTCAAGTGTAGTAGATTGTATGATTCCAGGAATTTATCCTTGTCTTCAAGGTTATCCAGATTATTGGCATGTATTATGTTGTTCATAATGGCTCCTTCAGATCCTTTTAAATTCTTAGACTTCCATTATAATGTCTTCTCTTTTATTTCTGATTCTATTATTTGAGGCTTCTCACTCTCAGATTCTCAAGCTAAGGGCTTCTCACATTTAAAAAAAAATCTTGTCATTGATTTTTCTATAGTTTTTATTTTCTAATTAATTTCTACTCTAATCTTTATTCTATCACCTTAAGATAATGTTGAGCTTAGTGTTTTTCTTCTTTTTTAGTTCCTTGAAGTACAAAGTCAGATTGTTTATTTGAGATATTTTTTCCCTTAAATACACAAGTTCACCACTAAAACCTTCCCTCTTAGTGCTGGTTCTGCTGCGTCTGGAAAATGTAGTCATGTTGTAAGTGGGGAATTGAAGTCTCATACTTTTATTGTATCTCTGTTGATTTTTGCCAGTTTTTGTTGGTATTTATTTCGCATATTTAAATGCCATGATGAGCGTGTTTACATATTTATAAGTGTTATGTCTTTTGTTGAGTTGACCTTTTGTCATTACATGGTGACTTTCTGTATCCAAAGACAGTTTTAAGCTTAAAGAATATTTTGTATATTTTGCATGACTACAGCCACTCATGTTTTTCTGCAGAGGGTGGTTATCATTTGTATAAAATATTTTTTCTGCTTTTTACTCTCAGCCTATATATGTCTCAAAACTTGTAGATTACATATCACTAAATCAAGGAGATTTTATTATGCGATTGTTTCATGATTTTTCTCCTTAGCTGTATTTCTTTGTTTTTTGATGATTTTTCATTATTTGCTTTGTTTTGTTTATCCTTGTGCATTTGTTGTAGATTTCTTTTTTGTGGTTACCTCAAGGATGACAAAAATAATAGTATTGAATTTATAGCATTTTAAGGTGTTATTTTACTTTAATCACATGTAAATATGCAAAATAATGTACTTTTTTGTTTGTTTGTTTTTGTTTTTTGGGGATTGGTTTATTTTACTTAGCATGATAGTCTCCAGTTCCATCCATTTACTGGTAAATGTCATAATTTTATTCTTCTTTATGGCTAATGTAATACTCCATTGTATATAAATCCACATTTTCTGTATGCATTCATCTTTTGAAGGGCACTTATGTTGGTTCCATAGCTTAGCTATTGTGAATTTAACTGTTATGAACACTGCTGCATCGCTGTAGTATGCTGTTTTAAATCCTTTGGGTATAGACTGAGCAGTGGGTTAACTGGGTCAAATGGTGGTTCCATTCCAAGTAATCTGAGTAATCTCAATACTGATTTCCATAGTGGCAGCACCAATTTGCAGTCCTACCAGCAATGTATCAGTGAACCTTTTCCCCCATACCCTCACCAACATTTATTGTTACTTGTACTCTTGATAATTGCAATTCTGACTGGAGTGAGATGGAATCTCAGTGTAGTTTTAAATTCCATTTTGCTAATTGCTAGAGATGGTGCACTTTTTTTCATATATTTGTTGACTATTCATATTTTTCTATAAAGTGCTTACTCAGTCCCTTTGTCCATTTATTGATTGGGTTATTTATTTCTCTTTTGGTGTTAAGTTTTTTTTAGGTTTTTTGTAAATCCTGGAGTTTAGTGCTCTATCTAGGTACAGGAGGCAAATTTTTTCTGCCATTCTACCTACAGGCTCTCTGTTCATGTTCTTGATTGTTTCCTTTGCTGTGAAGCAGGTTTTTCATTTGATGTTTGATAACATTTATTGATTATTTGGGGGGGGTGACTGGGAATTGAATTCAAGGGTATTCAACCACTGAGCCACATCCCCAGCCCTATTTTGTATTTTATTTAGAGACAAGCGTTTCACTGAGTTATTTAGCGCCTTGCTATTGCTGAGACTGGCTTTGAACTCATGATCCTCCTGCCTCACCTTCCAGAGCCGCTGGGATTACAGGCATGAGGCATCTGTGCTCAGCCCATTTATTGATTTCTTGATTCTACTTCTTGCATTTTCTTGCATTTTAGGAGTCTTGTGGAAGAAGCTGGTCCTTAGCTCACATGATGAAGAGTTGAGCCTATATTTTCTTCTGGTAAGCCCAGTGTCTGTGGTCTAATGCCAAGGTCTTTGATCTACTTTGACTTGATTTTTGTTCAGGGTGAGAGATAGGGTTTCAATTTCATTGTGCTACATATGGATTTCCAGTTTTCTCAGCACCTTTTGTCGAAAACACTATCATTTTTTCATTGCATGTTTATGGCAGCTTTGTCTAGTATGAGATAACTATCTTTATGTGGGTTTTTCTCTTTGTCCTCTATTCTGTTTAATTGGTCTTCATGTCTGTTTTTGTGCCAATACCATGCTGTTTTTCTTTTTATAGCTCTGTACTATAATTTAAGGTCTGCTATTTTGATGCCACCTGCTTCACTTTTCTAAGTAAGAATTACTTTGGGTATTCTGAACTTTATATTTTTTCAAATAAATTTTATGATAGATTTTACTATTTCAATGAAGAATGTCATTGGGATTTTAATAGAAATTGCATTAAATCTGTATAGTGCTCTTGGTATTATGGCCATTTTGACAATATTAATTCTGCCTAGAATGTAGGAGATCTTTCCATCTTCTAAGTTCTTTTCAATTTCTTTCTTTAGTCTTCTGTGGTTTTTATTGTAGAGGTCTTCACCTCTTTTATTAGATTGACTCCCAAGTATTTTTTTATGCTATTGAAAATGGGATAGTTTTTCTTTTTTTTTATTTTATTTTTTTTATTGGTTGTTCAAAACATTACAAAGGTCTTGACATATCATATTTCATACATTTGATTCAAGTGGGTTTTGAACTCCCAATTTTACCCCAAATACAGATTGCAGAATCACGTTGGTTACACATCTACATTTTTACATAATGCCCTATGAGTAACTGTTATATTCTGCTACCTTTCCTATCCTCTACTATCTCCCCTCCCCTTCCCTCCCATCTTCTCTCTCTACCCCATCTACTGTAATTCATTTCTCTCCTTGTTTGTTTTCCCATTCCCCTCACAACCTCTTATATGTAATTTTGTATAACAATGAGGATCTCCCTCCATTACCATGCAATTTCCCTTTTCTCTCCCTTTCCCTCCCACCTCATGTATCTGTTTAATGTTAATCTTTTCTTCCTGCTCTTCCTTCCTGCTTTGTTCTTAGTTGCTCTCATTATATCAAAGAAGACATTTGGTATTTGTTTTTTTAAGGATTGGCTAGCTTCACTAAGCATAATCTGCTCTAGTGCCATCCATTTCCCTGCAAATTCCATGATTTTGTCGTTTTTTAGTGCTGTATAATACTCCATTGTGTATAAATGCCACATTTTTTTTTATCCATTCATCTATTAAAGGGCATCTGGGTTGGTCCCACAGTCTAGCGATTGTGAATTGTGCTGCTATGAACATCGATGTAGCAGTATCCCTGTAGTAAGCTCTTTTAAGGTCTTCAGGGAATAGTCCGAGAAGGGCAATAGCTGGGTCAAATGGTGGTTCCATTCCCAGCTTTCCCAGGAATCTTCATACTGCTTTCCAAATTGGCCGCACCAGTTTGCAGTCCCACCAGCAATGTACAAGTGTACCCTTTTCCCCACATCCTCTCCAGCACTTGTTGTTGTTTGACTTCATAATGGCTGCCAATCTTACTGGAGTGAGATGGTATCTTAGGGTGGTTTTGATTTGCATTTCTCTGACTGCTAGAGACGGTGAGCATTTTTTCATGTACTTGTTGATTGATTGTATGTCCTCCTCTGAGAAGTGTCTGTTCAGGTCCTTGGCCCATTTGTTGATTGGGTTATTTGTTTTCTTATTGTTTAATTTTTTGAGTTCTTTGTATGCTCTGGATATTAGGGCTCTATCTGAAGTATGAGGAGTAAAAATGTGTTCCCATGATGTAGGCTCCCTATTTACCTCTCTTATTGTTTCTCTTGCTGAGAAAAAACTTTTCAGTTTAAGTAAGTCCCATTTGTTGATTCTCGTTATTAACTTTTGTGCTATGGGTGTCCTATTAAGGAATTTGGAGCCCGACCCCACAATATGTAGATTGGAGCCAACTTTTTCTTCTATCAGACATAGAGTCTCTGATTTGATATCTAGCTCCTTGATCCACTTTGAGTTAACTTTTGTGCATGGCGAGAGGAAGGGATTCAGTTTCATTTTGTTGCATATGTGCTGGGAGCCATTAGCCAAGTAGGTATGACAATTTCCTTGCCAGCGTACCCCATTTGCAGTGACATTGAATGTAGGTGACCTTGCTCAAGGACCAGGGCGGATTAGGGTGTTCCCGGTTTAGGATAATCGGGTTTAGGGCATTCCAGGTTTAAGATTATTCCTGCTGGGAATAGGGCGTATCCTGCTGCCTGAGTTCCCCTTGAGTTCTCACAGGATTCAGACAGTATATTTTGGGGAGATAGAAGCCCAGTGGAGGGGGATTTGGGCAGAGAACGTGGATTTCCCCAGAACGTGATTGTAGACGGCTGGTGTGAGTTCGGGAATAAAGAGTTGCTGTTTGAATCTACAAGCTGTGTGGTGGCTCGTGATTGTGTGCCCAGCCAGACTGCGGCATTTGTGCCCAGCCAGACTGTGGCACATATGGATTTACAGTTTTCCCAACACCATTTGTTGAAGATGCTATCCTTCCTCCATTGCATGCTTTTAGCTCCTTTATCAAATATAAGATAGTTGTAGCTTTGTGGATTAATCTCTGTGTCCTCTATTCTGTATTCTGTACCATTGGTCCACCTGCCTGTTTTGGTACCAGTACCATGCTGTTTTTGTTACTATTGCTCTGTAATATAGTTTTAAATCCGGTATCGCTATACCACCTGATTCACACTTCCTGCTTAGAATTGCTTTTGCTATTCTGGGTCTTTTATTTTTCCATATGAATTTCATGATTGCTTTATCTATTTCTACAAGAAATGCCATTGAGATTTTGATTGGCATTGCATTAAACCTATAGAGAACTTTTGGTAATATCACCATTTTGATGATGTTAGTTCTGCCTATCCATGAACAAGGTATATTTTTCCATCTTCTAAGATCTTCTTCTACTTCTCTTTTTAGGGTTTTGTAGTTTTCATTGTATAAATCCTTCACCTCTTTTGTTAGGTTGATTCCCAAGTATTTTATTTTTTTTGAGGATATTGTGAATGGAGTGTTTTTCCTCATTTCCGTTTCAGAAGTTTTGTCGCTGATATACAGAAATGCCTTTGATTTATGCTTGTTGATTTTATATCCTGCCACTTTGCTGAATTCATTTATTAGTTCTAGTAGTTTTTTTTGTAGACCCTTTTGGGTCTTCTAGGTATAGAATCATGTCAGCTGCAAATAATGATAATTTAAGTTCTTCCTTTCCTATTTTATGCCTTTAATTTCTTTCGTCTGTCTAATTGCTCTGGCCAGTGTTTCGAGAACTATATTGAATAGAAGTGGTGATAGAGAGCATCCCTGTCTTGTTCCAGATTTTAGGGGGAATGCCTTCAATTTTTCTCCATTGAGAATGATGCTAGCCTGAGGCTTAGCATAGATAGCTTTTACTATGTCGAGGTAAGTTCCTGTTATTCCTAGTTTTTCTAATGTTTTGAACATAAAGGGATGCTGTCAAATGCTTTTTCTGCATCTATTGAGATGATCATATGGTTCTTATCTTTAAGTCTATTGATGTGGTGAATAAAATTTATTGATTTCCGTATATTGAACCATCCTTGCATCCCAGGGATGAATCCTACTTGATCATGGTGCACAATTTTTTTGATGTGCCTTTGCAAAATAATGTACTTTAACTAGTTTTTAGCCTTCGCTTATTAAACAAACTTTTTGTTCAATTCTCTCTCTCTTTCTCTCTCTTCTCTCTCTCTCTCTCTCTCTCTCTCTCTCTCTATATATATATATATATATATATGTATATATATATATATATATATATATGTATGTATATATATACATATATATATATATTGATAGTCACATAATGTACACATTGTTTCATTTGAGGGTGTTCCTCACTCTTTTTCTTTCCTTCCTTTTTTCCTTTTCATTTTATTTTCTGAATGGCTATTTCAAATGAAATGTCTTTGAGTGTACAGATCCTCTTTATGCCTGATTGAGTGGATTGTTGAAGTTCTCCATTGAATTTTTCAGTTTATCCATTGTATTACTCAGTTCCAGAATTTCTCTAATTTCTCTTTGTTTGTTGAACTTCACAATTAGCTCATGTATTTTTTCCTGATATCACTGAGTTCTCTCTCTTTATTCTCTTTTAGCTTAGTGAGCTGCCTTAAAATAATTATTTTGAATTTCTTGTCATGGAACTTATAGATCTTCATTGTTTTTGCATATAACTAATAGAAAATTATTATTTTCCTCTGGTAGTATCACATTCCTTAATAGTTCATATTTTTATAGTCTTGCATTGATGTCTGTTCAGTTGGAAATATTTCCCCTCCTTCAGGCTTTATGAATGGGTTTCATTGGTAAGAGAACTATAGTGAGTGTAGTTGGTGCCATCTGGGTGCAGAACAGTGGCTCTGAATCTGGGGAGACCACAGATGAAGTCAGAGTCAGAAGACTGGGGAAGTCCTCAAGGACCAAGGCTGAGAGAGTCCCTAACACTGATGAAGGCTATTGGGGATCTGAGAGGAGAAGGCTGATCCCCCTGTTCTTTTTTCCCCCCGCACAGGAGGATGTTGTGGTTAAGGGGGTCTCTCTTGATGCCAGGTCTGGAACTCAGGCACAGTTATGGTGGTCGTGGTGCTACTGCTGGTGCGTGAGGCGTCGTAGATACTTGCAAATGGCCACCAAGCCAGGATCCAGAGTTCAAGTACATGTGGAATGATCTCTACTCCAGAATCCCAGGCAATTAGGTCCCCACTGAGGTGGTGGTTCTGGTGTCTGCAGCAAATGTTACAAGGTGCTCAGTGACAAAAATGAGGATGGTGAGGTGGACTTCTTAGCCTGGGAAGCTGGTGGGTTCCCCTGCAAAGCAGGTTTCTCAGTGTCACAGTGACACCCACCATCTGACTGATGGTGATAGTTCCTGCACTCCCTTATTTCTACCCATCTCCAGATTTCTCAGTTATCCTTATCTCTCTGACAATGAGGGTGTGGTAAAATTGAAGTACATCATTAGAGGGCTCTCTGAAAGGTCAGGAGAGCTGGTCGTGCATCTGCTTTACTTTACCCCATTGGGGGGAAAAAACATTGTTATACAAGGAGATTCTTCTTGACATTAACTTGTTGTGCTCACCTCCAGGGAGGGTGAGATGAATGCAGCAAAACAGAACTATTCTTCCTCTCCTCTCTGTAAATTCATCTTCATTTTTTAAACATTCCCCCATTTTGGTACAGCTTCTTATTTGGACTTGTGAGTTCCCTGTCTGATTGCTTCTTGTGGAGAAGACAAAGTCTGGGATCTCTTACGCCTCTATCTTGATGATATTCCTCCATAATACTTCTTCAGTGATTTATGGAGGAAGCACTCTAAATTATGATTACTTCTTTCAGAATGTTTCTGTATCAATCCGAATGGTTACCTCTACATCTCCAAGTCTTCCAAGCTTTAATATAAAAGAAAAACAACTCAGGCTCATTAACAGTGGTTGGTCAGGGGTTAAAATTTTCTTAATTGACTATAGCTTCAAGAGCTGAGTTTTTCCTGTACTGATATTTATTTTTATCTTTCCTCCACCACCTGTACCTTCCTTCAACATTATGTTGACCCAAAGCCACCCACAGTCTTTTTTAAATCTTAGTTTCTGCCAAACACCACTTTCAGCAAATATTTTTAAAAAAACAGGTTTTTGTGGAAGATTCCATAAGTAACAGCAGTGTGTTATATGGAAACCTAACAGAACTTAAAATTAAAAAGCCAAGTATCCTCTCATTTAAAAACTGTTCAAATGGTAAGAAATCTCTTACTTGCCTTATTCCCTAGATATATTTACACACTTAGTCCCCTCTCTCATTCCCCTTCCCAACAACTACCAGTGCAAGCATAAATTTTCCCTTCATTTATCAGAGAACACATACACACACGCATTCATGGATTTTTATTAAAAATAATGATAATGATTCTCTACCTATTTGAACTAAAAATTTAGTGAGTCTAGGTGGGAAGAGATTACTTGTTTAGGTAAGTTTGGAAAGTATTTAAGGTTCTAAAGGATCCTCTCCTTTAGAACACATCTTGCAACTATTAATATGCCAGAGCCAGCTATGTGTTGGCTGGGAAGAAATTCTTGTAGAAATAATACCATTGAGATACTTCAGGTTTTTTGGAGTTTTTTTGTTTTGTTTTGTTTTGTTTTAAATTGGTGTTTTTATAAGTGTCACTCAGGTTACGTCTTCCGAACTCTAAGGCAGTGCCTGATACACATGGTGTATCCTCAATAAATCTTAAATGAATCCAGAAAGGATATAATCTGTATTTTCTGTATCCCACTACTGTTTTATATGTATAGGTTCTCTTTGAGAGTTAAGATTTTCTATATGAGAATTATGATACAGTCTAATAACTGAGCCATCCTTCTAAAGTTTGAAGTTTGCCAATAGAATTTCACTGCTGCAGAGGAAGCACTGTGCTTGTTTTATGAGGGAATATCTAGGCTAGAATAGAGGATATTAAGTCTTGGAGTGAAAAAAAAAATGTAGAGAATTTAAGCATGGAAGGGGAAATAGTAACTTCCACAAACTGAGATGTGGAGAAAAAATAGGCCATCCATCCACACCCTCTGCCACTTGAATCCTCTGTGGAATTGGAAAGCCACAGGACCCCTAACACCACAGGGAAGTCTCTTCTGGTCACAGAGTTAATTGATAACTTCTACTCTTGATTGGTAGGCTACTTAACTGATGTGTTTATTATCACAGAATCATGAAATAATTTCCAGCTCTACTTGTTTTTGTTCTGAAAAAAGAAATGGATAGATATGGCCCAATTATTTATGCTATTAAAAGCAACTAATATGCTGATGCTTCTCTGTTTGCATTAGCATCTGCTGACAGTGTGGATAGGCCTCAGCCAGTCACAAACTCTTCTACTGCAAAGAAAAAATATGGTCAAATTTTTTGTATTAGTCCTTCTACTGCAAACCACAATAAACAACCATTATCTCACCCATCTTTTAGGCTCAATGTATATAACAAAAATATTTATTTTGTAACTCAAAGAAAGGAGATGATGGCACATATTGAGGACATCACACTTATTTAACTATCTGTTGTGAATATAAACTACATGTGATCAAACAGAGATGAAGCCTGAAAGGAATGTATACAACTTCTGGGCCTGCCTTCTGCATTTGAAAGAGAACTAATCTGAGAACAGAGGAAAATGATAATAAACCTAGAAGAAAGCGGAAGACTCCCAAATCTCAGTTGATGTCTCTGAACAGTGAAAACTGCACATTTTATGAATCATATGATATAAAAGACTGCAGAAGGAGAAATTCTAACAGTTATTCAGACATTATTGAGAAAATGCAAACTACTAAAAAATTCTCAAAGTTCTAATTTTTCATAGAAATTTCTATGAAGGGACTGTCCTAGATAAATAAGAGGAGAAGGTAGTAGAAATATGTATATCTCCTAATATTTCTGGGATTGAGGTCCCCCTAAACCAACTGTTATGGATTCAGTGTTGTATTCCTTCAAAATACGCAACCCCATTGGGGGTTAGGATCTAGTAGATAGGCCTTTGGAAGGTAACCAGGTCATAACAGCAAAGCTCTACTGAATAAGATTAGTGCCTTTATAAGTGAGCCCAAAGAGTGCTCTATCCCTCTTTATATGTCTTAATCTTTAAGAAGAAACAGATAGTCTGCAACTGAGATTAGGCTCTCATCAGAAGCTGACAATGCAGGCACTCTAGTGTCAGATTTTCAGCTTCCAGAACTGTAAGACAATTTCTATTGTTTGTAAATCACCCAGTCTATTACCTGCTACAGAAGTCTAAATGAAGACACTACAGAGCTCACCAATCATTGCTGAATCCTATCAGAATGTAATTGCCAAATTCTTTCAGAAGTTGATGATTAAATGTGGATAGAAAAAGTGAGTTTTTCACTGGTAGTCAAGATAATCCAAGTGGACAACACATGCATCAATGCTAGGATCAATTCATTTGGTTTGTTAGATAAACAGACACATAGATCCCAATGAGAAAATACAAAAAGATGGGAGCAGTATGTTGGCCAATATAAACTTAAGGTATAAGATAAAATAGTCAGGTATATTCTTAAACAATTTAATTTATAAAATTCTATAAACATTTGTAAAGGCTTGTTTATCATGTAGAATCTTGCAATTGTAAGACCACACCTCTCTAAACCTATGTTAAGTCCTTCACATCCATATTTACCAAGAAACCTCTATGAATATCCAAACTAATATTTACAGTTATTGTTAAATGTCAAAAGACTTTGCCCTAATATATAATCTTGTTCAAAATAAAATCATCAAGAAAGTAGTACTCCTATGTATGAAAGATTTTGTAGAAGACATAGTCAATCTTCAATTTGGGAGGATAATTTTGTTGAAAATAAATTCTTACTTTATGTTCAGGTATACATTATAATTATTAAACCAGAAAAATTGCTTTAGAATCTACTTTTCTATTTTTTATTTGTGTAGAATACTTAATTTGGAGCTATATTATCAATAGCATTTACAGATAAATGGAAAAAGTAACTTTGATGTGTTAGGTAATTTGATGCTTTCATTTTAAGATGTACTGGAGCATTATCTTCATTATGAATTAGAAAAGTTGTAGCCTTGGAGTTGGAAAAGCAATTAAAAGCTACATGCTGGTCCAAATTGAACTGTATGGAAGCCTAGACTGGGTTAGTGAGAGGAAATGGCCAGGGGACAGGAAGCTAAACTTAATTCAGAGGCTAGAAAGGCAGCAACAACTGATCAGATAACTTGTAATAACTTGTAATTAAAGAACAAAAGGATAATATGTGTTTGATTTTCTAGCCAGAAACACTAACATCCTTTTAATAAGGAGGAAGAAAACTTCTGTAATAACCTATTCACAACTCGAGGAGAGCCAGGAATCAGTTGCTGGGTTCTCTCACCTCTTGGGAAAAATTAATTTATTCATAGTGAAAAATGGGAGGAAGGGACTTATAAACAGATTCAAAATTTTTAAAACAATTCTGTTAAAGCTTGAAACTTTTAAAAATATTTTGTCTACTCATTTTTTGAAAGTATAGTTTACACAGAGAAGTTCAACATTTTAGATGCACAGTCCAATAAATTGAAGTCTCATAATCAACAACAAAATTGAAACACAGGTCATTTTCACACATACTCCCAAATTCCTTTGTGTCATATTGAAATTCATCCCTTTCCCTGACCCTTAGGCCCTGGTAACTGATAATTGGTTTCTGTGCCTAGAGTTTTTCTAACATGTCTTATAAATGGAATAACATACTGTGTGTCAGTTGTGTCTGTATTTTTTCATTAGCATAAAGCTTTTGACCTGCAACCATGTTGCTACACATATTAATAGTTTATCCCTTACTTTCATTACATGCATACACAATTGGTTATCTATTCATCATAAGCTCTTTCCAATTGTAGGCAATTTTAAGGAACATTTATATAAAAATTTATGTGTAGATATTTGTGCATATCTGTCACGAGCCTTCCATGGGTTACATGTGGGTCACTGCACATGGAAGCCTTGTGGATAGAGACATCTGCTATCTGGGAATGACCAGTGGACACTTCCTCTGGTCCATTGCTCAGAGACAATGTGAATCTCTTTCTTGTTCTGCCCTGGCCCACCCAGCAACTGAGATGGGTGTGACCTGCTAAGATGTCAACCTTAGGACTGCAAGACATCACAAGCAAGTCTCTGCCCTTGAAACCTTATCCCTGCCTTTGATGTACACCCTTAAATAACCATCGGAGCCATCTTGTCTTTGTCTAGTTTCAGAACTCACGTGAACTAGATCTATCAAGGGGCTTCATTTCCTGTAAATATATTTCTGAGTATTTGTGTTTTGTTATTTGCTGATTATCTGAGATAGTAAGTTTTAGGGTGGCTTAGATTCCCCTGGGCAGAAAGAATTCTGCAAAAAGATGCTGGCCATCATTTCCCCTGAAACAGATCTATGTCTTCATTCCTTTTGAGAAAATAGCTAGAAATAAGATTGCTGGATCATATACTAAAGGTAAATTTGACTTATCAGAAACTATCAAATTGTTTTCTAAAGTGACTGAAATATTTCACAAGTCTAATTTTGAAACCTTAAGTGATAAAATCTCTTGAAGAGAATCCAGAAGAGAAACTTCACAACTTCGATTAGGAAAACACTTCCTAGACAGAAGAGCATCAACCATAAAAATATTATAAATTAGAATCAGTCAAAATCTGTAACTCTGGCTCTTTGAAAGACACTTTTAAGAAAATTATGAGACAAGCCACAGGCTAAAATAAAGTGCTTTTGTAAACACACATCTGACCAAGAATGTGTATCCAGATTTCATAAAGAAGTCTTACAACTGAATAGTAAAGCGACCAAAAAAGTTGGGCAAAAAGTTTTAGTAAACTCACTAGAGGAAAGACACTGATGGCAAAGACGAACATCAAAAGATATTTAACTTGCTTAGTGATTAGAGAAATATAAATCAAAAGTATAATGAAATACCATTGCCCACCTATACAAATAACTAAAGTTTGGGGAACTCTAGGTAAAGATCAACAATAACTGGAACAGTTGTAAAGCTTGACCTTTTTATTTTCGATGATTTATACTTACAATAGAAGAGTAGAGATGGAACTTATTCACATTGTTTAAGAGCTGCCTTATAGAGACAAGAAGAAAAATATTCCCTTTTGTAGAAAACATTTTTTGTGAAAGACTTCCCTGAAGACATTGATTATAATTAGTCCCTATTTTGGAAATGGACATTCTTCTAACAACTGTCCACAGTGATATTATATCCTGCTTAAAAAAGACAGAAAGAGAGAAGGAAACAAGGAAGAAAAGAAGGGAGGAAGGAAGGAGGGGAAGGGTAAAATACAGATTTGCTTCCAAGCCAGATGCTTGCATAACATGGAGCTGACTATGTTTATTGGGATTTTTAATATAATCCTGAATCATCCAAATAACAGCAAGAAAATTTTACATTATTAAATATACCTCACTGTTGTATATTAACATATGCCCAGAATATCACTTGAGATTTCCTATTTTTTCAGCTATCTTTCCTACAACAGATCTCTGAGTTACAGATTATATTTTATTATTTTTCTAATTAGTACATAGGGTAATAACTGCAAGCTAAAACAGCAAATCAAAGACCCCAATATTGTATGGCACAAAGAATCTTGGAAATATTGTGAGAGGTCTGATCAAAAGATTAATTTTCTATATACCTCCCTCATAACAAAATAAATATTTCTGTCTGAAATGAATTTGGCAAGAGTAGTTTGGGAAGTTATATAACCCTCCATTTGCTTTGCCTACATATGTCCCCATTGGCACTTACTGCCAGGCTATGCAGAATTTAGATCAGGGATTTGCAGAGTCAGTGCTAAAAAGCAACGAGTAAGCAGCAGGTTCAGTTCCTGGTAAAGACCTGGGTCACAGGAGTGGGCAGGGCAGCCAGGGGTCGAGGAAATTCAGAGCCAAGTGGGGCAAATGCCAAATGCCACGGTTAAGAATGGCAGCCAAGCAGCCATCAGGATCGCAGGGAGCATCCACATTACGTGAGACAGACAATGGTTTTAGAGAGATGAAATTCTCCAGCATGCTTCAGGAAACTTGTAAGTTAATATTCCTGAGGCAGCTCCTGCTCTGTTATATCATGAAGGTGCTGTCCTGACAATAAAAGCCTGGGCTTATGTGTACCTTTCTATTCTGGTTTTGATTTCTATTCTGTTTATGATGTTTTTCTCTGTCAATGAGCACAGTGATGTAGATAATTTTAAAGCCTCATTGCTTCCTTCTTCAACCAGATAATTGCAAACCCTTCAGAATCTTGCCTTATTTCCTTCTGTGCATCTCCCCTCTCTATATTGGTACATTGTTCAAATTAAATATGGGATAAAATATGTGTTGACTACATTTTCTTTAAACCCTAAATTTAGACACCTCTGTTGGGAAAAAGCCCAGCTATATTAAAAATATACCTTTGGGTTCTGTTATTTCTTACTAGTTATCTGGAGAAGTACTTAAATGTTATGAGTCTCATTTGCTACATCTGCAAAACATAGCTAAATAATACATTGCCTACCTGAATGTGGAAGGTTAGAACAAAGCCTTATCTGATAGCTTCAAAGGTAGGACAGGCTTTTTTGGAATAATGTAGTAGTTTTTGGAGGAGTTAGATTCTAGGTCCTGAATTTTCCAGCAAGGTCATATGTAACTGTGGAAAATATAGGATGCATTTACAGAATAGCACAGAATTTGATTCCTAAAGACTGAAAAATATTCTTCAAGATAAACAGGACGACTGAATCCACTCATTTCAATGAAATGCCTAAAAAAAGAAAAAAATGCTCACCATCATTGTGCTCCCACAGACTAACACATTCTTGACTAAAAATCTGTAGTGTACATTAAAAGCATGGCAAAATGCATCACTGAGTGACATCTAAGAGTTTGGAATGCCCCATAAAGAAATTTTTGAAGGAACAGATATTAAAAAATTTAAACTGTCGAGTGGACACAATTTCCACTTCCTATTTTGTGATGGAATAAAATTGGTAAATCTATGTTCTTTACTAAATGCCATTTTGATCAGCAACAAGAAATGGCAGGTAAGAAAACTGAGAAAGTAACCATATAGAGACTTGTACTATCAATTAGAAAGAAACAATATTTTTTATTTATGAGTATTAGTTATCTGTATAGTGGTTTCATTGTGGCATGGTCACACATGCATAAAACATAATACATTCCTAATCTCTCCCCTTCCCCTTTCTGCTCCTCTTCTTGGTGATGATTACTAGAGAACATAACTCATTACTGAACTCATGAAGAAAGAAAGTCTCCCTAAAGGTTAGGCATATTTTTTTTCAACTAAATAAAACTAATTCAGGGTGAAAGAGGAAGGACAGGGAGACCCTGCAGGAGATTGCAGCATGACTTCATGAACTGTCCCACTCCCAGACACACAAAGCCACTAACTGTAACATCTACACCACGCTTAAATGTGATTTAATCACTGAGAAAAGTGGGAGCTTTTCCAAAGTGGACTTTGACTATTGGCTTTAGAAGAGAGAGAAAAAATGAATAATTCCTCAGCCAGTGTTTATCCCCAGCACACATACAGGATGAAATAACTCAGCATAGCAATAAAAATCTCCAGAAACTTTAATTTCTGCAGTAAATCCTTTCCCTGCACTCTTACCACTGGCAATGAAAATTCAGGCAAAAACAGAAACTCCTAAAATTCCCCTATCAGAGAGCTGAAAAATGTTCAGTTTAGAAAGTAGGCAATGAGAAGGAAGCCAAAGAACTTTGATAACTTTACCACAGCAAGGAAAAGAATGTTTTCTCAAAGTATCAGTGTCAAACTGTCTCCTCATAAACAAAATTAAAATAAACAAAAACAAAATAAGCAACAATGTGTTGGTATGGCCCAAAATAGGTGTTTGTGGAAATGCAAATTGACTTTGTAGCACAGAGAGGAAGGCAAATAGACTTACCTGTTTACAAAGCTACCTAGATTCTTGGCTCAGTGCTCTACTGAAGAAGTTTACATCAGTTGCAATATGTGTATTTACACCATCCATTCTAAAAACTGGTGCTCTTGTTAGATGATGAGACACTAAGGGACACACAGTATTCTGAAAATAATCTGAAACAAATACAGAAAGTGCTATTTTTCTAGTGACATGGGGTTAAAACAAGAAAATAGAAAGAATGCTCTTATTCTCCTTGGAAATTGAAGACATATGGCATCCATAAATCAAGGACAAGACACTATGACAAATGAATCAAAAAAGAATCAAAGGGATATAAAAATATAAGTGCTGAAATTTTAAAACATTCTGTCTTAAGGAATGAAATACATTCATTTTTAAATACATGCTTGCTTTCTTTCTCCTTCAGTAGAATGTGGGTTCTTCATTCTCTCAAAAGCTATCCGCCCACATGTGCTCTGTAGTCAGTCTTCTATCAAAGAAGTTAGATGACGGCAAGAATAAAAGTAAAGAAGAAATTGATGTTTGAAGTAAGTGTAATTGATGAAAGCAAGCTGCTTTTCAAAAGAAAGAAAAAGAGAAACCTTGCAAACACACTCAGGAATAAAGTGTACAAAAAGCCTGTAATCCCAGCAACTCCAGAGGCTGAGGCAGGACGATCACCAGTTCAAAGCCAGCCTCAGCAATTTAGTGAGACCCAAGCAACTTAGTGAGACCCTCTCTCAAAATAAAGAGTACTGAGATATAGCTCAGTGGTAAATATCCCTGAGTTCAATCCTTGCTACAAAAAAAAAAAAAAATGTACAAGAAACAAGTTCAGAGATAAAGATTAAATGCTAAAACATTGTACAGAAAAAAAATACAGCATTACACCACTAAATCTGTAAATGCAAATACGTGTATTTACACCATCCATTCATCGGAAAATATAGATACCAATTTTATTTCACAAAAAGATTTAGAAAACCTAAATGAGCTAAAACAAAGGTACCAGAGCCATAAGATTTTATATATAGGTAAGTCTAACCAAAGGATCAAGATGTTTATTTTGCTCCAGAGCATAGAAAAAACTGAGACTCTTCAGATGCTTTTTATAAAGTTTCTGTAACTCTAATATACAACAAAAAAGCATAAAATGATAAAACAATGCCATTCATACATATAAATTATTTATTAATATCCTTATGGTAAGTATTATTACATAGATTACAATAGAAGGGAAAGATTATACTACCTAAAAAGCAGTGTTCATTTGTTCCAGGAATGTATACATGGTTCAATATTGAATAGATATAGTGATATAATTCATTGCATTTAAACATCAATGAAGAAACATTACAAACATTAACATAATGCATTTAATATAATTTAACAATTCATTATTGATTGATATCTACACTTTTTAATTCTGTCCTGTAAGCTCCTGACAGTGTAATTGACTTATAAAATAAGTTTTACTAGAGTGGAACCACCATATGACCCAGGCATCCACTCCTTGGAATATAACCAAAAGATCTAAAATCAGCATACTACAGTGACACAGCCATATCCATCTTTCACAATTCACAATAACCAGGCTGTGGAACCAACCTAGGTGACCTTCAAAACAAAAACAGATAAAGAATATATGGTCTATATACTCAGTGGAGTATTAGCCCTAAAATGAAATAAAATTATGACATTTGCTGGTTAATGAATGGAATTGGAGATTATCATGCTGAGTGAAATAAAGCAGACCCAGAAAATCAAGATCAAATGTTTTTTTCTGATAATAGAAACTAGTTCAAAATAAGCGTGGAAAGAGAGAAGAATGGGGAGATAGAGAGGAAGGAAAAGGAGATGAGAGTTCTACCAAAATAGAAAAAAAATCAATGGAGTAGATAAAGGGGGTTGAGGGGGAGGGAGGAGGGAAAGGAAGAACAGTGGAATGAGTCTGCCCTGACTTCCCTGTGTACATATATAAGTATACCATAGCAGATCTCACCATCATGCACATCCACAGGACACTAAATTTTACATATATATATGTATATATATATATATATATATATATATATATATATATATACATATATACACATATATATAAACAGGGGAAAAAATAAAAGAGAGGGAGAGCAGAAGTACTGGGAACCAAATTAAAGCAAATTATATTCCATTTTTATAATTATGTCAAAATGAATCCCAATGTTATGTATAACTAAAAAGGACCAATAAAAATTCAAAAACAAGTTATATGTGGGGAGTAGATACGAAAAAATAGGTGTTACACAAAAATTATCTGACTGGAAAGCCAAAAAGCTATTAAGTAAACAAATTTAAAATGAAAAGCTTTTACTAGTTTTTCAGATTTTTTAAAAGTCAAAGCATATAATTTAGCTAAACATAATAAATTATATCACATGAAATATGTTGAAAATTGTGCAGACTACCTAAGGTTAGACCTCATGAGAAATATACAGTTCTAAGGTAAAATGTTTTAAAAATAATAAATTTTAAAACATGAAAGCTGAACAAATAGGGTAGATTATGTACAAAGGAATACATACTGGGTTATTTGAAACTTTTTTAGTATATTTTGAAAGGAACTTTTTTTTTTAGTTGTAGATGGACACAATACCTTTATTTATTTATTTATTTGCTTATTTATTTATTTGTTTGTTTATTTTATGTGGTGCTGAGGATCAAACTCAATTACTCCCACGTGCTAGGCCAGCACTCTACCAATCAGCGCATGATTTTTCTTTCCTGTTGAAGAATTGACATCCAATAATAAATCATTGTCGTAAGTAATAAAACCCTATTTAAGATGGTCATTTAAATACCTACATCTCATCACAACGTGTCCTTCTTAAAACACTGGCATGGCTGCTTTTTATTTAAATCCAAATTCTTTATCAAAGTAGAAGAGACCCTACCCATCCACAGCTCACCCTAGTGGCCCTCCCATACACCAGCTGCAAGGCCTGCTTTCCAGTGGTGGACAGAATGAGGGCCTTCAGGAAAGTCATGCCTTCATCCTCAAACTGAACTTACAACTGGACTATGAATTTGTTCATTTGCATGGGGCTGCATATGAATTAAGGCTGCTAGTAGGTGACCTCTTTCAAGAACTTCCTGTCCAAATGGTCTTGTGACATTTCATCTACTTTCTTTAATACAATTTACCACCACTTGTAACTACCTCTTCTCTTTCCTTGTTATGACCCGTCTTCTTCATTAAGTTTCATCTAAGCAAAAATCTTTCTTGTTTCATGGTATATACACCGGTTCTCACTGGGTGTGGAGTGCAAAGAAAATAAAATGATATAGCAGGGAAGCTGAGCAGGAAGGATTTGGAGACTGGAGGCAGCAGGCACATCCAGGGCATCTCTCCATTATCTCCAGGGCCTCAGGCTGTGTGCGGCTGTGAGAAAGGCACCCCCCACCTTCAGTCTGGGACTCAGACTCTGGTGGTTTTGTCATAGAGAGTTGCAGGATGTATTTTTTTTTTTTTTAATGGACTTCTGAAGCCAGGCCTCATTATCACCCTGGAGGGGCAGAAGGCCCAGAAGAAGGTGTGAATGGCTTGAAGAAGTGTCCAGCTAAATTCAAGTGCGTTGGAAGGTGCAATGTATCTTTGGTCCCAGAAATCCGTGAACCTCACTCAGTCACTTCAGAACAAGAGCCAGAAAGTACACGAATTCCAACGAGAAACGAGGTTTACTGCCAGGCCCAGACTGCGATACAGGCAGTATCACCCCACCTCTATCACCTTAAGGTCTGTTGCACTATTTTACAGAAATTATCAAGTTTGGTCAGCAGATGTAAAAGATTTGACAGCTGCTGCAGAATAAACAGCCGCCATAGAGACCTCTGAAAAGTTGACAAAAATCACAAACCGGAAATTTGGAAAGGTGTAAATACAGAGGTTCTTCAGAGGAGGGAGTAGGAGAAAGCTCATATGATAGAATCCATTGAAAAATCTCAGAAAGGCTTCTCTAACAAACTAGACTTCCTTAATGGTTGTAGGAAACCTCTGGCACGGAGCACAAAGGCAAGAGCTAAAGGCAAGCTGATTAATAAGGGCATTCTTCCAGGAAAGTCCTTCCAGCTAGAACATCAATAAAATGAGCTGCTACACATCATCTACCTCTTCTTCCTCTTAGACCCTCTCAGGTGACTCCCGAGGCCCCAGCTCTGGCCTTTCCTTGACCTGCTCTTCTAACAAGTTTTGTTCATCCTTCTCCAGTCCTCTTAGCCCTTAATAAACCTTCATTTTATAGTATCTTTATTACAGTCCAGTTTATAAGCAAAGTCAAGATATCAGGCTGCTGACTCCATGATTTCTGCTACTCCTAAAACTAGGTACCAAACAGTCAATAAAGAATAATTTCCTGAGGTATATGTGAACACATATGCTATATAAAAAATGGTACTTGCCTGTAACTCATGACTTAGAAGGCTGAGGCAGTAAGATTACAAGCTCAAGGCCAGGCTCAGCAACATAGGGAGATCTTCAGCAACTTAGCAAGAACTTGTCTCAAAATAGAAATGTTTTTAAAAGACTTTGAATGTAACTCTGTGGTAAAGAACCCCTGGGTTTAATACCCAGTATCTCCCCACCTTCCCTGAAAGCATTTCTGGAAGAACATATACCAAACTTTTAACTATGCTTATCTTTGAAAAGTTGGTAATAGAATTAAAAATTAGACTTTGTTTCTATGTGCAATTTTGTTTTCAGGTCATGCAATAACCCACTGCAAAATATGTTTAGTATGCTATATTTTTGAACAGCAGAAATTGGGAAATGATAATCATTTAATTTCAGGAACATGAAACAATTTAAAATTTCTGAAAATTACAAAGAAAAATGACTACCAAAGCTCCTTAGGATGCCCTAAGGACAAAAGTACTTCCACAGAAATGCTTTTCAGTTCATTGTCTTACATTTAGGAAATAAAGAGAGAAATAGTGTTAATGCATTTTACTTTTCTATTTTGAAGGAACACCTTACTTCTTTTTTTCAACTTTAGTACCCAAAATACTTTGGTAAGAATCAGCATGTCGTTGCACATTTAACAAGGACTCTACTATGTCAAAACCTAATAAAGCAAATGAGCTACACAAGAAGTTACGAGGTATTTTTTCAGGTAGCCATGGTGCAATTGAAGCAGATTGAAACAAATCCTTCCTGACATTTAAGATATCCTGGGACCCAGTTGAAAGTCATGCATGTTTAATCCAGAAGCATAGAGAATTATTCCCCTTGGAACCAATCTCAGACCAAAAGTCAGCCAGGCAGATGAATTCTCTCCCTCTTTCTCCCCAGGACTCTCTATAACTAGTAGAGCATCAGCCTCTCCAGAATAGTCCTGCCAAACTAAACAGTCATTGCCTTTGGTGTCAGGTGATTGCTAACTCAATCATACACTCCTCCATGTTTGCTTTCTTTCCTATCTCACTTCGCTATTTCCTCTCTTCTGCCTCCAAAGGCTACATTCCCCAGTAAATTCATAATACCTAAACATTTACCTAGCACTAATTCCTAGGAAAACATGTGGCCTCTCCAAGCAAAAATGTATGTCTATATGGACTTTGTGTAACAGGTAAAGGCTAAATATTCAAATATTAAACCAAGATGTTTCATGTAGAATTTTAGTTCTATGTAATGATTTTCAAGTTTATCTCTGTTATAAGAAAAGTCATGCATTTTTGGAATTCATTTAAAATGCAATTTTCTCCTCAATAAACATTTACTTCACTAATACTATTTCCTGAATGTTTTACTAAATACTAGTGATAAAAAGGTAAATAATTCCAGTCAGTGTTCCAGATAGGCAAGCAGTTTGGAAATTATGATAAAATGTCTTAAATGAAATGACAACTATTCAGATTATGGCTAAAGGACATGGACATCTAACCCATCCACAGTGATTAAAGAAGCTAAATTCTTCCTTGATGACTCAGTATTTGTGAGGATTCCTCAAGAATATGTAACACTTAGCTAAGAAACTTGACAGAAAGGGCAGACAAGGCAAAGAGAATACCATGAATAAAAAATGCCTGAAAGAAATTTGTTTATGAAATGTTTGACACATTACTGGAGTAGAATATGACAGAGCCAGAGATGGTAAAAGCTGCACCATCAGGAACCTGGGCTTCACTGCAAGCAGGTAGGCAGGCAAGGAAACCTCCAACACAGGAAGGACCTGCACACCAGGTGTGCTCAACAGCACTTCTACCTCGAATTCTGTGATTTCATAACACAGATTTTATTTCCTAATGAGAAAAAGGTTGAAAAAGATATTTTGCTGAAGCTATGTAGCTTCCATGGTAGTATGTTAGTAAGAGTGCATTAAATGAAAACTATTAATTATTTGATAATATAAGATCAATGCTATATGCATGATTTCACCAGAACACATCTGGAATGCTGTTTTTATTCTTGGACCATCTATTTCAGGAAAAAATATTACTGACCTGATAGTAACCAAAGTGTCCAAAATTATGAAGGGTTTGGAACATCATCTCTGGGAAAGAAAGTACTTTTTGTCCTCAAATTTTAAATAGCTGTCATGTGGAAAAGAAAGAAAAAAAAAAGATAGACCTAAGCCATGTAGCTAAGTCCTACAGATTTAACATATAGCTGTAATCTGTGAGCATGTTATAGGAAACAAAATTCTAGTTGAATATATTAAAACATAATGTGACATAACTTAGGTTTTCAATAAGAGAAAAAGTATCTTTTATAATGCAACTTCAAGAAGAGGTCAAAAGCAATATTTTCTTCAAAACTCAGTGTTGGTCTTAATACATTGAAGAATAACTTGCCCTCTCACCATAAAAAAAAATACTTGAAAACTGGACAAAGCTATATGAACTATATGAAAGAGTTGAATTTAAATATTAAACAATGAATAGTATAAGAGTATAGTCTTAGAAGAAAAATAAGGTTACATGGTGCTCATCTCAAATTTCTACCTGGCACCTTTTCCGGACCATGGTGTAGAGGGAAGAAATCCAAGCACAACACAATGGTCCTGCCAGTTTGATAAAGCAGAGAGAGAGTCTGGAGGAGCTGAGATGCCTGCATTTTAAGAAAGAGCACAGAGGAAAAGGGAGGGGATGTAAAAGAGCTTCAGGAATACACAAGAGCATTCCCATAAATGATGCTGAGTACTAAGATACACATGTGTGGAGCAAGCATTTATAAGGCAAAGAATTACTATGCAGAGTGATTTCCGCAACTCACATCAGGTTGGGAGACGTTTGAATTCCAACTAAACAAAATAGAGACACTTGGTGGACTATACTAAGCATTGTGTAGAGATTGCAGAAAGGCCACACCTTGATTAAGGGACACACTAATCCTGAATTAAAGCTTGCTTAAGACACGAAACTAACTTAGATTCATTCCAATAAAGTTTATAAATGAGATTCAAAAGGATCAAGCTTACCCATAATAACTTAGTTGTCTACCTAAATAGACAAATAAATTCATACACTCTTAAAGAAAAAAACATCAAGTGTTAATTATCAACAACATAATATTACTATATGTAGTTTCCAATAAAAAGTAATGTACATGATAAGAAGTTGGAAAATGTGACCTATAAACATAAGAAAAGTTAGTAAATAGAAGCAGACACAGAAATGACAGGGAAGATGAAATTTGTAGATATGAACTTTTAAAAGATCTTTTATCACTTACAGAAGGATTTAAAAGAAAACATGAATATAATAGGAGACATAAATAAGATTTATGTTTTATATTTTATAATAGAACAAATCAACAGTTCAGAGATGAAAAATATAATGTCTAAGATGGGAAACTTAAGAATTGGCTTACCAGACTTGGAATGAACACTGCACAGAAAAAAAAAAAAGATCAATGGACATAGCAAAAAAATCTACAAAATTAAGCACAGAGAGGAATAAAATAAGATTTAGTATAGCTGTGAGGATTTGGGAGATACTAAATGTTGAAATTGAGATACTAGAAGAAAAAGATGGAGAAAAAAGAACTAAAGAAAAATTGAAAAGTAGTGGTCAAAATTTTTAAAGGATGAAAAATATAAAACCACATATTCAATAGCTTAATTACCACCAAGAATGGTAAGCTCTAATAAAATCACTACATATCTCATCAACTCAAATTGCTGAATCCCACTGATGAAGAAAAAATTCTTACAATCAGCAGTTGAGAAGGGCTATAATGCACACAAGAAAGAAAGAAAGTGTCTCTTTCAGTAGAAATGCAAGTCAATTGTTAAGCCTGGATAGAAAAAGAAAATTCTGTTAAGCTCAAGTTTTATATCATAGAAAACCCTTCAAAACTGAGAATAACATAAATATCTTTTTCAGACATAATTAAAGTAAGAGTTCATCAGCAGCTGAATGACACTATATGAAGTGTTAATGAAGTTTCTTATACCCAAGGAAAATGATGCTAGAAGGAACTCGAATATGTAAATGTGATGAAGATTGGAAGAAGGGTTAAATGAATGGGAACCCTTAGAGGATTCTTTTCAAATTTATTTTCAAAACAATTGTTGAAAGCAGAAATAGCAAGCAAGTTTTGGGGAACTTATAATACACGTAGAAGTAAAATGGATGGCAACTAAAACAAAGTCTAAGAGGCAAAAGTGGAGGGTGCTGCTGAAAGTTTTGTACATCATTCGTGTTGTGGTATAGCTTTATGGTACAGCTATGGTGATTTGAAGTGTATATTGTAAACCATATAGCAACCACAAAGGAAAGTACAGGCAGACAATAAAAAGAATATGAAAAGTCCTCAGTCCAAAATAAAATAAAACTAGGAAAGAAGAATAAAAAATAAAGTACAGGTAAGACTAATAGGAATCAAGCACCAAAATGATAAGTGTAAGCCCTGTTACTTTGAAAATCACAATAGAACAAAAAGGCTTAAATTTTTCAATTAAATGTCAAGAGATTTCCAGAGTTAGTCAAAAGCAACCATCAAGTGTATACTGTCAGCATAAAATTGCTACCTGTGATATTAATATAAAATTACCAAATGGTTTAACCAAAGGATGGATAAATTTACATCATGCAATCATTGGCAATAAGAAGACTGGAATGTCTGTAATGGCATTCAAGAAGCTAGAGGTCATGAGAACAAACACTGCTACAGAAGAAAAGGTACATCTACAATGAAGACAGCCTCAATTCATCAAAAGACAATACAATCTTAAATGTATAATCATTTAATAACAGAGCTACAAACCTTTTAAAGATAAGTCAATAAGACCCAAGAGAGAAGTGGACACATCGCATTGTATTTAGAGATTCCGATAATCAACTTCCAGCAATTATAAGTAGATATAAAATCAATAACTGTATAGAACGTTTGATCACTGTTAACTCCTGACATAATTCGTACTTTGGAATCACTACATTCTTTATGTGTAAAATGTAGTCCACTCATATGCACAGGAAAATATCATTATGTTATACAGACTGAGTCATAAAACTATTATCAGAATATTTTAAAGTAATGAAAGTGTACAAAGTATGTTCTTTGACTACAGTGAAAGTACACTAAACCACATAAAAATGTGTGAATTGAAAAATATTGTCTGGAAAACTCATCAACACTCTTCTAAATATTCCACAGGTGAAAGAAGAAAACAAAAGTAATTTCACTGAAAAATAATTTTAAAATATTAATGGAAATGGAAATGAAATAGTGAGTAGAGAAGAAAATATGTAGCTGTAATGTCTATATTAGGAAAGATCTAAAATTGATGCTCTAAGTTTCCATTTTAACAAACAGGCAAACAAGTCAACTCCAAAGTGCATAGAAAGAAGGATATGATGAGCATATAAGCAGAAATTCATAACAGACACCAAACAAACTAGAGAATAAATTAAAAATCTAAAAGATGGTACTTCAAATTTTTTTATGAAATTGATAAACTTTTAGCTACAATAGGCAAGGAGAAAGTGAAAAAATTCATATTAATAATTTAGAATGAAAGAGGGGATATAACTACAAATCCTACAGTCATTTAAAAAAATCACAAAAGTACTCTACAATCAACATTATTCCAACTAATTCAAGTATTAAATAAGGTAAACAAATGTGTTGCACTTATAAAAATGACAGAAGAAAAATTGGAACATTTGATAGCCCTGTAATCATGAAGAAAATTCAGTTTTACTATATAACCTGCTCAATAAGAGGAGTTCAGGTTAAGAAATAGGGCAAGCAAGTCTGGAATAAATTATGCAAAGTTACACAGTGTTTTCTACAAAGTTTAACGATAACATTCACCACTTACCTCACTGTAGAAGACCAGTATTTTACCTCAATAAATAACATGATGGAAGAAAACAAACAACTACAGAAAAATATCTTTCATGAACAATGGCACCAGTTTTGGAGGTTGTTGCTGTTATTGCTGGAAGACAATTCTATAAATTTTGCAGCTTAAACAATGCAAAGTTATTATGTTCCAGTTCTATAGGCCAGAACTCTAGCAGGCTGGCAAGATTGCACTGCTTCCTTGGTGCTCCGAGAATTTGGCATCCATTCATGGTGTCTTCTACCTCTAGAGACCACCCTCATTCATCACATCCATGCACTTCTTGCTCCTTTCTTTTCCGCCATCTCCAAGGCTGGCAACATCACACTCTCTGAACACAGCCAGGAAAATTCTCTGCTTTTACAGATTCACAAGATTAGCTTTGCCCACCCTGCAAATCCATAATAATCTCCCCATCTCAGAGTTCTTAACTTGCACCACATCTGCAAAGCACTCTTTTTGCTCTCTAGGGCAGCATATTCACAAGTTGAGGGGATTCTGACGTGAGCATATTTGAGGGAGTCATATTTCTGCCTGTACACATGAAAGTCATATTATTTGTGTGTGTATGTCTGTGCTGTTAGGTATGGAATCCAGGACTTCCCATATCCTAGGCAAGTACTCTATCACTGAGCTCCATCCAAGCCCTGGAATTAATATTCTTAATAAAAAATTAAGAAACACCATCCAGCAACATCAGGAAAATGTAACATGAAAAGTGGAGTTGATTGCAGAGATGTAAGGTTGATGTGCAATTCAAACCATTAACAGAAAAAGGATGAATTTTATGGTATCATACATACAAATATGTAAAAAAGCACTTCACAAAAATTTAAACCTACTTTGATTTAAAAAAATACAGCCAACTATGGATGAAAGGAATTTCTTAAATTTAATAAAGGGTATTTTTATGGTCTGAATGTGTTCTCCAAAAGTTCATGAAACTAAATCCTCAATTTGATATGCTAATGATATTCAGATGTGGGACATTAGGGAGGGTATTGAATTAGATGAGATTATGAGGGTGGAGTTGTCATAATGGCATTGGTAGCTTTATAAGAAGACACACCTCAGCTAGTACACTTGCTGTCTGCCCATGTACTACCCTCTACCATTTTATTGTGCATCAAGGAGGCCCTCACCAGATTCCAGTGCCAGGCCTTTACCCTTGCCAATCTCCAGAAATGTTACCTAAATAAACTTTTATACTTTACAAAGAACACAGTCTCAGAGATACTTTGTTATAGTAACAGAAAACAAATTAATATAGATAGTCATAAAAATCCTACAGCTACCATAATACTTAATGGTAAAAGAATGAATGTATTCTCCAAAAATGAAAATATGGCAAGGATTTGATCACTTTTATTTGGATTATATTACCCAGGGAAGGAAATAAGAAAAATAAATAAGGCATATATGCAGGTTAGAAAGGAAGGCATAAATGTGCTTTTATTTATATTTAGCCTAGTTATTTACATGGAAAATCCTGTGTCTACTAAGAAGCTGCTAGAACTAATAAGTGATTTTAGCAAGTTTTCAGCACACTGGGAAAAAGCACAAAAAACTTAATTTCATTTTATAAAAGTAACAATTAACTATAACAAAGTAAAATTCATAAAATACTGTTTATTCTAACATACAAATGCATTATCTGTGTAGCTGTAAATTTTCAAAAAATGTGTACACAATCTATAGTGTAGTGAAAAATCTCAAAATATTGCTGAGAGATATTGAAGATCTAAATAAATGAAAAGACATATCACATCATTGATTAAGGATTAAAAACTCACTTTTGCCAGGTACAGTGGCACACTACTGCAATCCCAAGGACTAAGGAGGATGAGACAAGAGGATTGTAGGTTCAAGACCAGCCTCAACAACTTAGGGAGGTCCCAAGCAACTTAGGGAGACCATGTCTCAAAACAAATAATAAAAAAGGTTTAGGGATGTGACTCTGTGATAAATCACCCCTGGGCTCAATCCCCAGTACAAAAAAAAAAGAAAAGAAAAGAAAAAGAAAAACCTCAACACTATCACCGTGTCAATTACCCTCAATTAAGAATAATGAATGTATCAATTTAAATCCCAAAATATTGCTTAAAAATGGACAACTGGACAAGATGACTCTTAGATATATAAGAGAAAGCAAAAAAGATTAAAGTAGCCAAAATAATTTTTTGAAAAGGAACAAAACAGGAGATTTAAGCTATAGGATTTTAAGTTTATGCCTCTATAACTGCAAGTATTTGGAGAGTGTAGAATTCATGTACAAGTAGACTTACAGTTGAATGGAGCAGAATAGAGTACAGAAATAGACTCACACAAATATGGGCAACTGTTTTTAACAAACTTAATTCAGTGGGGAAAGAACAGTCTTTCCGCAAATTCTGCTGGAACAAGAGATTTATGTGGAGAAAATCCAACTTCAACCATTGTGCCATACAATACACACAAAGTTGAACTCAAAATAAATCATAGACCTGAACATAAAAAGTTAAAACTGCAAAATTCTAGAATAAAACACAGGCAAATTTTCTGCAGTTTTAAGCAAAGCAAAATTTGTTTAATTCAAAATATCATGAATAAAAAATTGAAAAATTATATTTTGCAAAATTTAAAACGATTTGACCCTTGATTTTCTGAGATTGGCTTATTTCACTTCCTAAAATAGGAGGAGACAAGCCACAGAATGGAAGAAAACTCACACATAAATTTAAAAGATTTATATCCAGAATATTTAAAGAACTTCTACAAATTAATGAGACAAACCAATAAAACGTAGGCAGTTTTAATGGAAACTTCAAAAAATAATCTGGCAAAATTAGTCAATACTCACTTGCCAAGACACTTTATTTCATTAGTGATAAGGGAAATGAAAAATAATTCTTAATGAAATGCTTCTATATATCCAGTAGAACAGCTAACTGTGAAAAGCCAACCACACCAAGAGCTGATGGGAAGTGGAGTTACTAGAATGCTCACATATCAGTTATAAAAAAGATCCAAATACTCTGGAAAAATAACTGGATATATTTTATAAAGGTATACATATACTCACCACAATATTTATACTGCTAGATATTTATTAAACAGTAAAGAAAACATATGTCATGAAGTCATACACAAAATTTTTTTGTATTAACCAAAAAAAATGGAAAGAATCTATCAATATGTAAATGGTTTTGTAAAATATGCTATCCATTCAAAGGAATAATTTTCAGACAAAAAAAGAAAATACCAGTTCTCAGGAGACACAGATGAATTCCAACAAGCTGGGTGGAACAATCCAGAACCAAAGAGCATATATTATGATTGCATTCATGTGCAATTATAGAACAGACTATTAAAAAAACTAATACATTGTGACATTGTTGTGAACGTACATTGTGACAAGTACACTTGAGATTGCCTGGAGATAGAGATGACATGAAGGAATTTTTTCTGTGATGATGAAAATATATATTTTGATAGTAGTGATAGACACACATGTGCCTACATTTGTCCAAATGCATCAAGCTGTATCTTTAAAATTCTTATATACTTGTAAATGAAACTCAATAATCCCCTTTAAGAACTGTTTCTTCCATCTCAAAATTTATGTTTTAGGGTATATTATAGGGAATAACTACCCTGCATGGCCAATTTAACAGATATCTGTAAGATCCTTTCTACATCCAAAATTTTTGTGTCTAATTTTGCCATCTTCATTCTCCATTTGATTAAAATGCTTAAAAGAATAAATCAGCAGATATTCTTACAAATAAAAGCGGATATTTCAAATTTTGTATAAAGATTCACAACAATAGCCTATTAAGCTGCAATGATTTACCTAACATATTTTAAATACTAAGTTAAATTTAAAGATTATTTATTTTACCATAATTTTGCCCAATGGCTAATTTTTTGCTTATGTGTATATATACACACGTGTGTATAAGTATATAACGTGTTTATGTATTTACTCATATTTAGTAAATGTATGCACACAACATATATGCAAAAGAGTGTGTTTATATACATTCTTAAAATTTTGGAGCACTTACAAAAATATATTTTTCATGGTAATTTTAGGATAAGTGTATTAGTGTCAATTTAGTTCTCTCTTCAAATATTTTTCTTGAAAAACTGTACTTTCATGAACCTACCTAAGATCCACAATTACTTTGTATTATCAAAAGGTTAGGGGGAGGAGGTAGAACAAGAATGCCAGTATCAACGTTCTATGTGATTATCAATGAGAAACATGAACTTACTGAGCATGAAATAATCCTCTGTTAAAGATCACCAAATTTTAACAATGATAAATAAAAGACACTGAAAGTTTTCACAAATATTTCCTAAGGAAGCCTTAATCTTGATAACTGAAATTTTCTTGCAGTTAAAATTCTTATTTAGAAAAAAAATTATTAGAGCACTGTATTTGTACATAGTAGTAATTGGGTTCATCTTAACAAATTGTTACACACACGAAATATGTTTTCAGTTCATGTACCCCGCTTTTGCCTTCCCATTCTCCCTCCTCATTCTTCTTCCTCTCCTCTACTGAGCTTCCTTTTACTCCACTCTTTAGTTATTTTTGATTGATTCTTTCTACTTACACATAAAGATGAAATTCCATGGATATACACGCATACAGCATGATTTAAAAAAAAAATCATTCTGCATTTCTTACCCTTTCCCATCCCTCTTCTCTGCCTCCCAATCTCCTTCTTCTACTCTACTGATCTTCTTTTTATCTTTATCATGTCAGATCCTCCCCTCTTTATTTCCTTTATTTTTCTCTAGCTTCCACATAGGAGAGAAACCATTTGATCCTTGATTTTCGGAGATTGTCTTACCCCACTTAGCGTGGTGTTCTCCGTTTCCATTCATTCACCAGCAAATTCCATAATTTCAATCTTTATGGCTGAGCAAAACTATGTTGTGTATATATAGCACAATTTCTTAATCCATTCATCTATTGACAGGTATCTGGGTTGGTTCCATAATTTAGCTGTTGTGAATTGTGCTGAGATAAACATTTAGGTGACTGTATTGGTATAACATGCTGATTTTAGTTCTTTGTGATAAATACCAAGGGATAGGATAGCTGGGTCAAATGTCTCCATTCCTATTGTTTTAAGGAATCTCCATACTGCCTCCTAGAGTGACTGTACCAGTCTGCAGTCCCACCAGCAATGTAGAAGTGTACATTTTCCCACATCTTTGCCAATATTTATTATTGTTTGTGTTCTTAATAATTGCCATTCTGACTGGAGTGAGATGAAACCTAATTCAGTGTTGATTTGCGTGTCCCTGGTTGCTAGAGATGTTGAACATTTCTCCATCTATTTGTTGTCCATTTATGTTTATTTTTTAAGAAATGTCTTTTTAGTTGTTTTGCCTGTTTATTGATTTGGTTATTTGTTGTTGCTGCTGCTGTTTTTATTTAGGCATTAAGTTTTTTGGGTTCTTTTTATATTCTGGATATCAATCTCCTTTCAGAGAAGCAGCTGGCAAAGATTTTCTCCCATTCTCTGAACTCTCCCTCCACACTTGTAGTGGTTTCTTTGGCTTGCACTTAGAATTATTTATCACTTCTCAGTGAGGTAAGTCTGTTTGTTTGTGTCTGTCATGATTCTCTACTAAAATAACTTTTAAAGTGCTTATTTTAAATCACATAGCACATGGAATACATTTATAATTAAAATTTCTTATATACAATTAATTGAAATATTATTAATGGTTTTACACTACAATATCAAAATAAACTGTTGATACTATTGAGACATTCAAAATATCCCATTATTTTTCTATTTATAGAATAGCATCAGAGATTAATTTTATGTTCTAAGAAAAATTAATAAACATTGAACACCCACATAGGTTAAAAATATGTCATATAATGTTTTTAGTCATTCCATCTATAGATGAAGAAAATACTTTCAGATGTATTCTACCTGTGTTATGTAAGACATTTGAATATCTGTTATAGAAAAGGTTGGAAACATGCTATGACTTCCAGTATTATTGCTTAGATATGTAATTGAATTAATGATGCTTTACAAAAGCTAATGACTGATTAAATCTGAAGAGAGATTGCTTGAGATTTCTCAGTTGTAAATATTCATTTTGATCAATAGCTACAATATTGATGTTGTACTTCTGAAATTCCAAAGTGGCAGGAAGTAGAAGCAATAGCCAATATAACAGATGGTAGAATGGTCTGAATATGTCAAATAAAATAAACTTGAAACAGACTTGAATACCTATGCTTAGAGTTTTAATTGCCTGTATAGAACATGAAAGGAAGAATTTTATTACAACCTCTCATCTTAGTGGAGTCCAATTTCAAAGGGCTTGAATTAGACAGCTGAAGTATCCTTGAATTTTATTTGAATTCTAGCTCTTCATTTGGTTTCCAACATGTTAAGCATGAATCAAGAGTGATAAGGCTGCCCAAAATGTTAATGTCATCCTAAAATGCATTAAGAAAACATTGTGCTCAGAATATAAGAACTGAGAATAAGTGAAGCTCTGCATTATTCAGACCGCCCTGGAAAACGTTTGCTCTACATGGGTGCCTGGCTTAAGAAGGACACTGTGGAACTGGGATGCATTTGGAAGATGAACATCTGCAAAGCACTACAGAAACACTGACAAATTGAGAGTATTTCACCTGGAAAAGAAAAGGCATGGCATGTCAGTTTGAGTCCCCAAGAAGCAGATGCCAAAGTGGAATTGGATATACCAAAGATTCATTGGAGAAAAATACCCATAATATATACAAAAGTAAAGGAAGAGAGGGGAGAAGAGCAGCAGGTAGAAAGACTGGATGTAGCTCTGGCCACCTGTGGTTAGAAGAAAATAAGGATCGGACAGGAAAAGCCTCAGACCAAAGCACAGTTCTAAAAAGGGTTTGGCTAGACCAATAGAAAGTCCTCAAGCCAAAGCAGGCTGTTCAGTGACTCTCCTCTAAGACAGAATGGCTTCTCCTATTGCAGCTGTGTACAGTCATTGGATGAAAACAGCACAGAAAAAGGATGTCTTGGCATCTGTGCCCCGTGGATCCAAAGTTACAGTCACTGGAGACTGTCAACCAGGTACTCTCTCCCTATGTCTTTTGAAGGCAGAAGGCATGGCCACTACATATGGGGAAGACTTACAGATTTATTTTTTAAGTGATAATGACATTCTATTTTTTCCTTAGGAATTTTTAAATGTTTTTATCAATATAATATATTTATACATAATAATGGGATTCACTGTGACATGTTCATATGTGCAGATGATATAATTTTCCTAATTCTTTTCCCCAGTTCTTCTACTTTACCTCCCACTTCCTGAGTCTGTTCCCCCTTCCTCTACTCTTTTAGTTTTCCTTCTATGTATTTACATGTATTTTTTTCCATTGGTGCATATACATAAAAGTGGGATTCATTGTAATATATTCATATGTCCATATTGTGTAATTGGGTCAATTATATTCCCTAGTTCTTCCCCTTCCCCTCCTTTCCTCCCTTCCCTTATCTCTCCTCTACTGATCTCCCTTTCATATTTATTAGATTCCCTCCTTTTATTTGCTCCTTTTCTCTCTCTAGCTTCCATGTATGAGGTAAAACATTCAACCCTTTAGTCTCTGAGTCTGCCTTACTCCCTATAGTATGGTATTCTCCAGCTCTGTCCACCTATCAAAAATTGCCATTAATTTCATTATTTTTTATAACCTAGCAAAACTCCATTGTGTGTATACACCACAGTTTCTTTATCCATTCTTCTCTTGACAGGCACCTGGGCTGCTTCTGTAACTTGGGTATTTTGAATTGTGCTGCTATAAGCATTGGTATGCATGTATCACTGCAGTAGGCTGATTTTAGCTCTTTTAGAGAAATGCCAAGAAGTGGGATAGCCAGGTTATATGATGGCTCCATTCTTCATCTTTTGAGGAAACTCAACATTGCTTTACAAAATGGTTTGTACTAATTTGTAGTCCCGCCATGATATAAGAGTAACTTTTTCTCCATATTCTCATCAGTTATTACTGTTATTCATATTCTTTTCCCACATTTTTATAGATTCATTATAGTGGTACATAGTAGTGGGATTTGTTTTTACAAATTTGTACATGCTCACAATATGAAATATCATTTCCCAGTATTTCCCCTAGCTTTCCCCTCCTCCCTCTCCCTGGCCTCTTTCCTCTACTCTACTGATCTCCCTTTGATTTTCATGAGATTCCCCCGTCACCTTTCTTTTCTTTTTTCCTCTCCAGCTTCCACATGTGGCCCTTGACCTTCTGAATTTGGCTTTTTTCACTTAGCTTAATAGTATCAAGTTTTAGCCATTTTCCTGAAAATTATATAATTCCATTTCTCTTTATGACTGACTGTCGTATTCTTGAAACTTGCCATTCTAACCAAGTGAGATGAAATTTTATTGTAGTTTTTATTTGCATTTCTCTGATTGCTAAGGAAGTTGAAATATATATATATATATATATATATATATATATATATATATATATATCGGCCATTTTCATTTCTTCTTTTGATTAATGTCTGTTTCATTCACTTGTTCATTTATTGATTACATCATTTGATTTTTTTAATGTTCAGTTTTTGAGTTCTTGATATATTCTGGATATTCAATCTCTTTCAGAAGAGTACCTGCCGTTTTTTTGCCATTCTGTAGACTTCCTTTTCACACTTTTTTCCCTTTTTTAAAAAAAAAAATATTTTTTAGTTGTAGATGGACATGATACCTTTATTTTATTTATTTATTTTTATGTGGTGCTGAGGATCGAACCCAGGACCTTGCACATGCTAGGCAAGTACTCTATCGCTGAGCCACAACCCTAGCCCCAACATTTCTTTCCTTTTCAATGCAAAAGCTTTTTAATGTAATGCTATCCCACTTATTGATTCTTGTTTTATTTCTTGAGCTTTACAAGTCTTATCAAGGAAGTTGATGCCTGAACCTATGTCTTGGAATGTTGACCCTAAAAGCTGAGTTGAGCAGTTGGGGAACAGAAAGTAAATAAAGGGAGAAATAAGAAAATAACAGTGTATTGTGGCATACACCTTTAATCCCAGTGGCTCAGGAGGCTGAGGCAGGAGGGTTGCAAGTTTAAATTCATCCTCAGCAATTTAGTGAGATCCTAACCAACTTAGCAAGAACTTCCCTCTAAATTAAATAATTTAAAAAGGCAGTGGATATGGCTAAGTTGTTATGTGGCCCTGGGTTCAATAACTGATACCAAAAAATAAAAAATAAGAAATCAAATTAACTCTGTTTGCAGAGACTTGTAAGATCCAAAAAACTGCCAGAAGACTTCTCAAGCTGCTGAACAATGTCAGTAAAGTAGCAACACACAAAATCCAACAGCTTTTCTACACAAAAATGAACCTAGTGAAAAAGAAATAAGGAGTGAATCCATTACAACAGCCTCAAGATAAAATAAAATAAAATAAAATATCTGGGAATAAATCTAACAAAGCGATTGAAAGCCTCTACAATGAAAATTATAGAATACTGGAAAAAGAAACTGAGAGAGACATAAGAAGATGGAAAGGCCTCCCATGTTCTTGGATAGGCAGAATTAATATTGTCAAAATGGGCATATTACCAAAAGTGATCACAAATTAAATGCAATTTCATCAAAATTCTAATAACATTCTTCACAGAACTAGAAAAAAGAAGTCTTTAAATTTGTATGGAAGAATAAAAGACCCTGAATTACCAAAGCAATCCTGAGCAATATGAACAAAACTGAAGGCATCATAATCCCTGACCTCAAATTATATCACAGAACTATAGAGAAAGAAAGAAAGAAAGAAAGAAAGAAAGAAAGAAAGAAAGAGAGGAAGAAAGACAGACAGCATAGTACTGACATAAAAACAGACATCATGGAATCCAATGGAATAGAATAGAAGACACAGATTTTAACATTACACAGGCAGCCTTTTTAACATATGGTGATGGGAAAGCTGGGTATCCATATAGAGATGAATGAAACCAGTTTCTTTTCTATCACCTTGTGCAAAAAGTCCACTTGAAGTGGGTGAACATAGAAATTAGATCAGAAACTGTGCAATTGACTCAAGGAAACATAGGATCAAAACTCCAACATATTGGCTCAGGCACCAACTTCCTTATTAAGATCCCCTAAAGCATAAGAAATAAAACCAACAATCAATAGGTAGTATAGCATCAAATTAAAATCTTCTGCACAGCAAAGGAAATGATTAAGAACATGAAGAGAAAGACCACTAACTGGGAGAAAATTTTTTCCAGTTACTCCCCTGATAGCTGTTTTTAATTTTACTGACGAGCTCTTGTATGGACAGGGTCTACATTTCTTTTACATGACTTCAAAATATAGAAATAGAATAAAAATAGTGATGTTACACTAAAACTTCGTTAAAATATGAAGAATTTCTAATAATTAGAGTTTAAAAATGAAAGGAACAGCCAGGTGTGATTGCACATGTCTATAATCCCAGCAGCTTGGAGGTTGAGGGAGGAGGCCTGAGAGTTCAAAGACAGTCTCAGCAACTTAGCCAGGCCCTAAGCAACTTAGTGCAATGCTGTCTTTATAAAAAGTAAGGGCTGGGGATGCGGCTCAGTAGTAAAACACCCTTGAGATCAGTCTCTAGTTAAAAAAAAATAAAAGAAACAGGTTCATAAATTAATAAGCAATGGAGTCAAAAGGTAGACAAGAAGACCTACAAACCCCTTCTAGGTCTTGAAGTCTAATGAGACTAGGACTAAATTAAGCAAGGAGAGGCAAAATAAGCAATTAAGGAATATTATCTGTTCAGGTGATTATGATGAGACCAGGTTAGGAAACATTTATTTTTTCCATTTGCAATGATAGTACATCCTATGTTTCAGTAGAGAACAGGGAAAAAAAATTAAAAATCCATTGACTTGAAAATTACTTATAGGAGTAATTGATTTTTCCTTCATATTGGGTTAGACTCAGAGAACTGAGCTCCAATTATAATCCTTCTGAATTGTTCTTCAAAACATCAATAATGTTTTCTCTGCCTTTAAAAAATCTTTACATTTTTTATAAGTACAGCATAATTCATGGCAAAATATTATTTCTAGATTTTAGTCACAGAGTTTCTGCTTCCCTTTGGGTATAAAGAATTAAAAAGCTTTTTGTTGTTCTATTTTCTTAGGCTAGTGAAAGGGTTAAGCAAGCTAAACTACAGTCCTGGATTTGAGAACCAGATTCTGGCAAACAGCCCAGAGTCTGTTTCCAAAAAGAAACTGCTACCCTAAGCCTGTACAAAGGAGGCGGTTGCCATGGCAACAGCATCTGATAGAAGAAAATATGGCCGACAGGTACACACAGGGATTGTTCTAGAAGAGGAAGCCTCAGAAGGCTGCTGCACTCAGTGTTGAGGAGGGATTTAGGAAATCTCAAGTTTTAGAGCTAAATAGTCTAATTTACAATTCTGGAAATTTTATAAGTGGTACTTATTTAGGTTATAATCAACATAGTTCATAATTGGGGCACTTTGTAGTGGTTGTTGAGCATTAACATGCCTTCCAATCTAAACACAAGCAACACCACAAGTGACTGTCATGATATACCAGCAAAACGGAAAGATAGCTTTCAGGGAAGATTTACTCAAATTAAGCACTAATTTTTCCTGCAAAATCTTTAGTCAGATTCTTAAATTATATCCCAGTCTCTTCCCTTATTCTTTTGCTGAACCATTGCTTTCATGCAAAACATTCAAACTGCTCAGAGCCTTCATTATTTTATTTCACATAATTATTTGTAATTTATGTTGTCATTCATTTTTAAAAGATTTATCATTACTCACCATCCCATGTGTATTAATTTCCTTTTTTGGGGGGGTGGGGTGGGGGATTGAACCCAGGACTTGGTGCATGCAAGGAAAGCACTCTACCAACTGAGCTATATCCCCAGAGCCCTAATTTCCTTTTTTCAAATTTTTTAATTGAATAGTTCCTGGTGAAATAGTTACTGTGGAACCCACCTAAGAGATTTTGAAACAATTATGATTGTTAATACTATGTCCTGCATTGCAAAGGATGAGTGCTTGCTGGAGATCAGTTTTCCTGAATGTACTTCAGACTGATCTATTTATAGTTTTCATCATTACTTATAATGATGAAAGTATAGTATTGTTATTTGATTATAACATGAGCAAGTAGGGTATAAGCCACTGGTTTATAGACCAGTTTTCAATATATATGCTTTTCTTCCCCACTTCTCTTTCCAAGTAGTCAATTCCATTTTCAAAGAGAAAAAAAAATAGTATATAATACAAGAAAATACTCTTTTAGAACATCCAGGTTCAAATCTTCGTGTTTTTATTAGCTTATGATATATGCTTATTAGAACACCTAGTATCCCAAAGTTTGTTTCCTAGAGACAACCTCCAAAATTTTCTTGACTATACTCTTTTATGAAAATGGAAAGCATTTACCTACTATGAGGAAAAAGCAACAATTCTATTTGAACCTACTCATCAGATTTTTACCAGAGATTTTTTAAAATCAACTTTTCTTTTAAGTTTTCTCTGCCTAACCACTCATGATCTTCCTTCTCAAATTAAATACCACCAACCTTATAATTCTAGGCAAACAGTTCATTATATACAGTAGATGAAGAATTCTGGTAGACACAGATCTGAGATACCTCAGTGCCTTCTGATCTGTCTGTTCCTTGGATAGGAGCATGAAATCCCTGGGAAAATCTAAAAACACACAGGAGGAGTATATGGTTACTTCTTTAAAATATAGACTAGCAAAAAGGCTCTCTGATTATCTTGGAAGTCTCTCTAATATAATGTTGCCAAAATTTGAACAGGGTCTTTTTAAAAGAAAAAATTGGCAACTCATAACCCAGTGTTGAGTTGCATTAATTTTATTATACTCTTCTATGTTCCTAAATGTAAATTAAGTATCAACATCTTCTGCTCAGAAGACTTAGCAGGCTATAGAAAAAAAACAACTACAACAAATCAAATATAAATCAAACTATAAAGCTAAAAATTAATGTTATTAATTTGATGTGATGAATCATCTTGACATGCTGAAACATAATCTGTTTGAAATTTGATTATCATACTGACTGCCACATCATGGTTTCAAAAGCACTTGGCATGCCCGTGCCGTTTTGTACCATCTGCTAACTCAATTCACCTACCACTTTTCTCAAACACATGTGGAGCCATTATTTTCACAGTCCTTCATGGCATCATTTGGCTTTCACTTCTGGGAAAGCATTGTGTACTTTCTTAATCACTTTCTGCTTTCTTTAATTAGCCCATGACCATCCAAAGTGCACTACTGATGTCAACGTGAGCTAAACAACAAACAAACAAGGGAACTGACTCTAGTCCCTTCACCCACGGGACCCAACACTTGATCACGTGAGGCGACATTGAGCTTCTTTCTGTTCTCATAAAAAAAAAAAAAAAATCAGAAAACCAAGACATCATTGTAGAATATTCGTGAAACCTAACTGCAGTGAAAGAAGCCTAGTGGATAATTATGTCCAAAATAAATTATGCCTTCTTTAGTTTCCAAAGCAAGTATCCTCCTAACTCAATCTTTTCAGGCATTCACACTGTTGATTAAATAACCAAGCAGCCTTTCCTCTTCTCTCTCCCTTTTCTGCTTCTTACTAAGGACCTGAGAAAAGTCAATTTCTCATTCTCAGATTCCCTTCCAGGTAGAGGTAATGGCAATATCACTTTATTTTGGCCAGTGAGATGTAAATAGAGGGATGCTGTGGGTTTGCTGGGAAAGTGTCTTGTTTTCTTTTCTACTTTGAACATGGTTGGGTTTTCCGTTGTGGTGGTGGTTTTGTTTTTTAATGTCTAGAGATACATCAGACATTTCTTAGCCATGAGAGACAAAAATATTTTGTTAGAAAAGAAAGATAAGAAAACTTTGTGTCCTTGTTTATATCTAGACTTCTTTTGTGTCTAAATTTCTTGTTAGGTAAATAATAAATATCCCTGTAGTTTAAGTCATTGTTAAAAGGAGCTGTGCTTATTACATTCAAAAATATTTCTGGAAAACAGATCCTATGTCTTCTTCCAAATTACCAATTTTTTTATTAGATAGAAAATAATTATATATGTGGTGTTAGAAATCTAATTGTCAAAATAGATCCCTTGTGCTATTTCACATTGTATTTAATGTCCTGTTTTCCAAAATTGCACCTTTTATTTTCTGCCCTTTGTTCCAAAATTAACTATCTGTACTCAAGTACAGTATTGACACTAACTTGCAGCAGGCAGATGAATTTCTTTGGCAGAGTTATTGAAATGGTTTATATTGACCAGTCCTATCCCTGAGTACATTTTCATCCCCAGTCAGCAGAACTTTCCATTCTGACATTTCAACCACAGATTGCCTTCTATCATGCTTTATGTCTGAAATAGTCCTTCCAGCCAGGGTTTTATGTGTGCTGTTCCCCTTCCTGAGTGCTCCTTCTGACCCTCAGCTTAGCTCTAAATGACCCTTCAGATCCAACCGATTGCTCCATTTCCTCAAGAAAGTTCCCTGGAACCACATCCTAAAGCAGCTCCTTTGTTACAACACACAAAGAACCATGTGCCTGCTCCTCTTTGTTACTGTAGTTGAGTGTCAGACTCCCCTTCCAGAAGCTGGAATCCCTCCTGCCATTGGCTCATCAATGCATCTTTGCATCCAGGGCAATCCCAAGGACAAGGCAGGTGCATAATAAAAGGTGGTTAAGTGAAGGAAGAAGGGATTAATGAAAATTAGGAAGAATTTTTATTTTTATATGTTCTACTTAATTGTACATGGCTGCAGAATGCATTTGAGTTCATTGTATACAGATGGAGTGGAACATTTCAATTCTCTGGTAGTACATGGTGTAGAGATGTACAATTTGTGCAATCAGCTGCTATAAACATTGGTGTGGCTGTGTCACTTTAATATGTTGATTTTAAGTCTCTTGGATATAAACTGAGGAGTGGGATAGCGGGTCAAATGGTTCCATTCCAAATTTTCTGAGGATTCTCCATACTGCTTTCCAAAGTGGTTGTACCAATTTGCAGTCCCACCAGCAATGTATAAGCGTACCTTTTTCCCCACATCTTCTCCAACACTTACTATTGCTTGTATTCTTGATAACTGCCATTCTGACTGGGGTGAGATGAAATCTTAGAGTAGTTTTGATTTGCATTTCTTTAATTACTAAAGATGTTGAACACTTTTTCATATATTTGTTGATCACATGTATATCTTCTTCTGAGAAGTATCTATTCAGTTCCTTAGCCCATTTATTGATTGTATTGTTTATTTGTTTGTTTTTGGTATTAAGTTTTTGAGTTCTTTATATATCCTGGAAGAATTTAATGACTTCAAAGAAAGTACATTTTCAGAACCCAAAACCTCTCTTGGCCACAGGAAATATTTATTTCAGTATGTGTATGTTAAGATTACTAAATTTCAGATCAATTATATGGATATCTAACTTCTTGTTCATTTAACAGTTCAGTGTCAGTTCTTTGGAAAGGCAACAAGGTACATGAAGGAAATTGTGATTTTATAGGTTAATACACAGAAAATTAGGTTTGCTGTGAAGCATAAATTGTCTATTACTTACAGATTACATTTATTTTCCTCTTGCTGTCCTTCTGTAGAGCTAATCATGTTTACCTTTTTAAAGTTCTTATGCATTGTGAAATAATAATTAACTATCTTTCCCAAGAAAATTTAAATGCCACAGGAATTTTTATCTCCATTTAAAGCCTGAATCCCATGAAAAGAATATAACTTTTAAATTTTGGTTACAAATCCAAAGAATTCTCATGATAAGTTCTTTTATGAATTCTTGAATGTGACCTTTTCTGCCATTTTATCTGTTTGCAGGTCTTAAGAGAAAGTCAAATATGCTATTGTCTAACTTTTTCCATTTAACGATAGCCCTGAAACCTTTTACCTAATTCCTGGAATAAAAAGAACAATGCAATGACTTTTTCCAATCTATTCATATTGCAAAAATCAGGGAAAATATGAGATAAGCTATAAAAATAGAAGAGCAAAAAAGACTGAGATATAAAACTCGAGGAAAAGCCTGCAGCCAGCATGGTGGTACAAGTCTGTAATCCCAGTGATTTGTAAGGCTGAAGAAGAAGGCTCTCAAGTTCAAGACCTGCCTCAGCAATCTAGTGAGGCCCTAAGCAACTTAGTGTCTTAAAATTAAAAAGAACTGGGCATGTGATTCACTAGTAAAGCGCCCCCAGGTAAGAGTCCAAATAGATGTGAAGAAAATGTTTAGCATGATAGTTGATACAGAGAAACAGCACAATCTTTTTATTTATGTATTAATATTTTAGCTGGTATGATTTTGCCCTTGACTGCATTTAGTGTTGTTAATAAAACCACCTTTACAGAACATACTGACAGTTCATAAGTCTTCTCTTTACCTCATAATTATAGAATTTTTTATTTGTTTGAATTTTAAAGGCATCAGTTAGCTGTGTGTGTGTGTGTGTGTGTGTGTGTGTGAGTGTGTATAAACAATCCATGATTGCAACATTGATGGATTGGACAGACTCCCCCATGTTAATGTCAATTCAGTCCTGAATTATCAAATTGTTTAAAAATAACTCCTTTAACCACCAAGGAAATACAATGCATCCATCAAAATATATGCCCACTAATTCAGATTAAGTCAGAAATATATCCTAACTTGCTGGAAATTGACTTGCAGGGACATGGGATCCCCTGATATGTTGTAACAGTGAACATGAGTGTCATGAACTCCAGGATTGAAAGCCTCATATGATTTAGGGGAACTGAGTTTGACATTAAGAAATGGATGGTAGGGGGAAAAATTCATATTGAGTCCAGTTTAGTTGCCAACCAACCATTGTAAAACCATTGGTGTTTACTGATTGGAGATTTTATTCTGATATTAATATGTACTTCCTACAAAATAAAATCATAACGTAACTTGCCCTTAGAGCTTTACTTTGTCTCTTGTCAATGGTATTTGGCATTCCATGAAAATATTCTATCCAGTGCCATGGGGAAACAAATAACTGGGGGGAAAGAAAGACTGTCTTTAATATATATAATCTGGGAGGTTTTGTTACAGCAATCACCACTGAGTCTACAAAGGCAACCGTTTGTTTTAGTGCCCTGAGAGAGAACCATGTTGGCTATCAACTAGCTTAGCTCATCTTCCTTGTTATTTGTAAAAATATGACAGGAATACCCAGGAAGAAAAAGCATTCCCTAAAAGGTCACTCAGAAGATCAGATCAATTTATCTACACAGTCAGAAGTGACTACTAGGCGGTGCTTCAAGGGAGTGAGAAACAACACATTTTGCATGAACTTGCTGAATGACTTAGTGATAGACGAAGGAGAACTTGTTCTATCCCTTTAGGTATCAGGGAAATGGTAAGAGGTAGGTACTGTAAATATCTTGCCCTCTTACAATCTGATTTCTTTCCAGCTTGTTGATAAAAGATTAATTTCTGGTCCTGCAATCAGATATTATTTGAATACTTCAAGACCATAGTTTTGTTCTTGTTGTTGTTTTGGGCTAAGCTAAATAATCTTAATATGAAATCACCAAATTTATGGTAAAATGATACAATAAATAAACAACCATTATTGCAGATCTTCAGTGACCAGCCTCCCACACAATGATTAAGAGCTCATCTTCTTTTCATCTTCTCCAACATCCCCTAGAGTACTTGAAATTTCTGCTCAAAATTTGGCTAATCAACTGGAGGAGGATCTTGGAGAAGGTATTAAGAGTAAGGCCTGGTGGTAAGATATATTTCTTCTTCATTCTGGCCACTAACTAGAGTTCCTGGCCACACTGATTGCAAGGAAATCTAGTGTGTCCGTTTCTATTGCCTCATTTAAAAATTATCAAAAAAATGTAGTAACTTAAAACTTATGCTCATTATCTCATAATTTCTGTGGATCAGAAGTCCAGACATAGCTTAAGGGTCCTCTGCTCAGGACCTTGCATACCTAAAATCAAGGGTTCAGTTGGACTCCATTTCCAACTGACAACTCTACTGGGGAAAAATTTACTTCAAAGTCCACTCAGGTTTGTTCCAGAATGCATTTCATTATGGATATACTAATTAGGGTCCTAGCTCTTTTTCCTGAGTGTCAGCTAGAGTTTGCTTTCAGGTTCTAGAAGCCACCAGTAGTTCTTAGAGTTCCTTGTCTAGAAGATTTTCTCAGCTTGGTTACTTGGTTCCTAAAGGCAGCAAGATGAAGATGAACCAAACTCCTCCCTTCTCTTGTTAAAAGCAAATAATGTAACATAATCCCACAAGTGACATCCCATAATCTTGGCCATGTTCAGTTGTCAGCAGCAAGTCACTGGTCCAATCACTGGTGAAAGTTGGATACAAAGAGGTGATTCCATTAAGTAAAATGGCCATTAACCAAATATTTATAGGAATAGATATATCATGGAGACTTGTTGTAGGAGGAAGGAACATCATGTTCTCGGAACATGTAATGGGGAAGCTGTCTGATGTTACTCAGTGAGACAGTAAAAAAAAAAGCAGACTCCAGATGTGACAAGACTTTTCAGGCCTAAAAGGTGATGCTAGGAGTAACAGGAAGCCAATGAAAAGATTTTGAAAGGAGAGTGACCAAATCTGATTGTATATAAAAGAGATCATCTGCACAATTACTATACTACCCAGCAATTATTTATAGACATTTAATCCCAGTGAAATGGAAATTTAGATGCACACAATAACCTATAAATAAATATTTAAAACAGATTTATTTGTAAAGCTAAAAACTTAAAACAGCCAATTTGCCTATCAATGGGTGAATATTTAAAAATCTGATGCATCTGTGCCATAGAATACTATGGAATACTATTCAGCAATAAAAAAGTGAGCTATTGATTTTACAAGCACCTGGTTGAAGCTCAAGGAAATCATTCTGAAGGACAAAGTCAATCTCAAAAAACATAACTGTGTGATGTTATGTATACAACTTGCTTTAAAATTACAAAATTATGGAACTGCAGACCAAATTAGTGGTTTCTAGAGATGGAGGAAGAAGAATGGGTAATGGGAAATGAGTGGATGGTTACAAGAGAGGCATCACTGTGTGATGAAACTGTTCTGTATATTTCTTGTGGGGGTGAATAGAGAAACCTATAGAGAGACATAGAACTAAACACACACACACACACATACACACACACACACACGAGCATAAGTAAAACTGGAAAAAAATCTGAGTAAGATTGACAGATTGTATCAATGTTAATATCTTGATCCTAATATCATGCTATGGTTTAGCAAGACATTACCATGGTAGGAAGCTGGGTAAGGAAAACATGGAATCTCTTTATATTATTTCTCACAACTGCATGTGAATCTAAAATTACCTAAAATTTAAAAAAAATATTTATGATTATGCCCAATGATTGCAACAGGAAAATGTAAATATGACAGAGTTGGGGGCTTTTCTGCTGTTCAGTGGAGAATGTTGATAGCTTAGATCTTGAGGCAGAAGAGAAGGGGACAATGGATAAATTCAAAATTGATTTAGGACTGAAAGTTGATGTGACTTGGTGATTTGAGAATCTGAATGAAAAAGGTAATTATCATGAGTTACCACAATTTCTCAAAATACAGCATGTTTTCTTGCTTTCATGATTTTGCTAGAATCCCAACCAAAATCCATCTGTCTCCTCCAAATCTCATGCTATTGGAAAAGAATTGCTCTAGATTCTAGGACTTAGTGTATAACAATCTCATAGCACTTACAATTTTGACCTTTGTTTTCCATCTCTGTGTAACTGTCTAAGCTCCCTGATGATAAATTTAGTAAATTTAAAAACAAGCATTATGTCTGACAAAAATATGAACTCTATGATAGCCAGTGCTGGACTTTCAACATTGGTAATTTATTTTTAATGAAATAATATATACTATATGTATGTGCTAGGAATCCATGGCCCTTCGTAACAATTTGGCTTAGCTATAACTAGCTGCTACAAATAAAATTACAGAAGAAATTAAGATTATGTTCTTCTTATTACACCTAAATGGTCTTAATGGACCACTGAAGCATACTTTTAAAACTGCAGTTCATTGAACTAAAATTAAAAAGATTCCTGAAAGAGGCCTTATCATTGACCTTATCAATTATTACAGAGCAGAAGTGTCACGGGGCCTTCTGCTGTCCTACAGGGCAAAGATGGTGGAGAAGCAAAAGGTGACAGGGTAGCACAATAGTTTATTTGCATCAAAGAGCACCTGGATTGGAAGAACTCATCTCTCTGAGGAACAAAAGTTGTTTCTAACTGACTGAAAGCTGAAAGCAAATCAATCAAACAGCATTTTCTAATACAAAACAGTATGTATTTAATAGCAGTTAGATGGTGGGTTCCACAATGTTTGAGGACCCTTGGACAAAATCATTCCACAGAGAAACCAAGCCAAAGAAATCAATACAAACTTCACATGTCTGAGTGATATGGATTCTACCTTTTATAAATCAATTTTGAGAAGAAAATGCATATCAAGAATGAATCTTCTTCTTTATAAAAAGCATATTTTTAGTTTTAACACAAAGGATATTGGGGAGATGCCAGAGTAATAGTCACAAGTGCTATGGGCAGTTGCAAAACTTAGAACAAGATTGTTAAGGAAGTATTCAAGGACAACATATAAAGGAACACAGTGGAGTGTGGCCACTTGGACCAGTGGTCAGCAATCAGCCTGCGTTAGAATCAATTAGGGCTTTAAAAACAGAAACATCCATACAGAAGGCTCAAATTTGAATTGGATATTTGGAATGAGACCTTGACCTTTATTTATTTATGTATTAAAAAAGCACCCCAAGGTGTGCTTTAATAATACAGTGTGCTCTGAGATTTAGGAACCACTGACATAGACCAAAGGTCAATCAATATACAGCCGAAAGAGCTGAATTTGATCAAAAATGTTTTCTTTATTGATCTTACTCTCTCTTATCTCCTAAATAATAGGCTTCCTGTAGATCAAATTTTATGAATTGTTACCATTGGTCTTTGCCAAAAATTCCAGAAGTTCCAGATGAAAATGATTAGATAAAATTTTATAATTGTTATTTGCCTCAAGAAAATGAAAATATTGCAAACTGTGAATATTCCAAAGGGTGTTGCACCATTATGCATACAATTAAAAATAAACCCAACCCTCAATGTTTTGTCTGTTCAGTGTCCTGGAACCCAATGTGAACAGGTCCCTTCAAGTGCATTTGTGATTGTCATTTAAGTGTGATGACATAGTCATAGGAAGAATTCATCTGGACTCTCTTGCTTTGAGCATTATCCTAACCTCAAATCACGTAGGAGGTTCTGGGTATGAACACTGAATTTTTATGACATCCTTGGGCAATATTCCAAATTGCACTCTACCAGAGTGCCCTGAATAGGATTGCCTCCAAATGGGGAAAGAATCTGCATGTTTTTAAAAGGAACCGCATCAGCATGAGAGAAGGGTGAGACCAAGTCCACAGAACCAGAACATTCCCAGGGAAAGAGGCAGAATGACATCTTTGAATCTCTAGAGACTTGCTGCCTCCTAACTAATGCTAAATTTTAAGGATGCGAAGCAGATTTAAGCCACGAGAAATCACTGCCAGGGTTAGCCGTTTATCCTTCCTATGTTGCTTGAGAAAGCTTAGAGGTGTGCAAGAATAGAAGTAGCTTGAATAAATTTGGTGGCAGTAAAATGAGGAAAAGCTTAGGAATTTATTATACCTTTGATATGTCTGCATTTCTCCTTGGAAACATGACTCATGCTTAAAAGTTAATTCATTCAGTATCTCTTGAATCCTAAATAAATCTTCTGGCAGGATGAGAGTGTGGGGAATACTAAGATCATTTACAAAGATTCTGTGACCTTAAATAACTCACATGCTAGTGAAGAAATAGTAAAGAACTGGTCACAAAAGTATTACATGATTAAACCTTTGATACAGAAGCCTGGTGTCAGGCCCAGAGGAACCAGGAGGCAGAAACCATGAAATATGCTAGTCTAGAATTGCCCCAACCACTTGTGGGAATCTAACATGACCCTGAGTGATCCCCCCCACAGATGCACAGTTGTGAAGTTGTGTAGTTCGACTTTATGGCTGAGAAGTCTCTGTATCTTAAACTAAAGACCGGACAGAAACATTGCCCATGTTGTGGTGGCTTCTCTCTGGTCTGTGTGACTACTGGTCACGGTACTCGCTGTGATTCCAAAAGAAATAAAGCTCATGTGTGATTTCATCTTTGGAGACTGGGAGTTAAGTCACACTCTGTAGTCACAGGCCTTGTCAACAAAAGTCTGTCTTTGAGTTGATTTGCAATATCGTAACCACCATCTGAAGTATTCAGCCCTGGATGTCCAGGTCAGGCAATCAATTTTCCATATGATTCTGGTCAAATATGAAAAATTTGTCTATTGAAGATAAAAAGTCTATATGAAGGTAAACATTGTTGACATATTTGAAAGAAGAAGAGGACTAGATTTTTTTTAAGTACACTCAGAGCAAGAGTAGAAAAGAAAAGCAATTCTGGTGAGAAATTTCACATGCTTTGGGAGTCATAGCAAGCATTGCAGTAGTTGAGATATTACTAGGGGCCTTTCTAGCGATGGGAAGTGAAGGGCTAGCCTCAAAGCCTAAGCAGTAAGACCAAAATATGTTTCTCAATAAAAATTCCCTTTATAGAAACCTTGGATCTGTAAAGTTTTCACCAGATTCAAGAGCTACTGTGGCACAGAGGCCTAAATATGAATAAAGACCTAGAGAGCCAGGCAAAATTGAAGGCTCTGATATCCTGTCAGATTAGCAAACAGTTCTTTAAAAATTTATGGAATCCAATCCTGGCAAAAAGAGTGTAGGGGAAAAAAGTAACAACCTCCTAAACTTGAGGTAGAATTCTGATAACATATATCAATGTCTTTAACCAGAGATTCCACACTGAGAATGAATCCTAAAAAAATAATCTGCAAATGTGCAGAGATATGTGTAAAAAGGTACCTATCTGAGTTTTATATATGATTTTTAAAATTGAGAATGCCTCAATGCCCATCAGGAGATTAGTAATATAAATTATAGGAGGGCCAAAGAATTCCAGATGACCATTAAGGGCATGGTGAAATATTAAGCTACTGAGTACATGGAAAGTTGTGAATTACACTTTTATAGTCTGTAATAATGCCAATATGAAATAGTATGAATAGGAAACAAAAATCCCCAGGGGTATATATTATAATGTTAAAGAGTACATAATACAAAGTTAGCAATAATTATTATTGGGGAGGAGGTTTCATCTTGAGATACTTTATAGTCTCAACCCATATTTCTAAATTTACTTTCATATTTCAACATTTTCTGAAGATTTCCAGTAGAAATAAGGCATTTTTCTTTTAAATAATAAAACAATGACTCTATTCCTATTCTGTCAATGTTTAGGTTAACAGACTGGAATTATAGAGTCATTGAGTAAGAAATTGTGAATGCCATATCCATTAGGAGGCAGCAATTTGATTGTGAAGTTGAGATTTCACAAGACTCCAAAAGCACAGGAAACAAAAGAAAAATATATGAAACAAGATTGCATCAAACTAAAAAAATTCTGCACAGCAATTGTAACAATCAACAGAGTGAAGAAACACCTTTGGAATGGAGAGATGATTTGCAGACCATACATTTAATAATGGAAATGCAGAAACTCAATGGCAAGAAAGTGAGTAACCAGAAATAAGCAAAGGATCTAAAGATATTTCTCAAAGGAAGATATACAAATGACTGACAGTATATGAAAAAATCCCCATCATCACTAATCATCAGAAAATGCAAATTAAAATCACAATGAAGTATTAATCTCATACCTGTTAGGATAGTGTTATCAAAAAGATACAATAGCTGGGTGCAGTGGCACATGCCTGTTATTTCAGCAGCTCAGGAGGCTGAGGCATGAGGATTGTTGAGTTCAAAGTCAACCTCAGCAATTTACCATGGCCTTAAGCAACTTAGGGAGGCCTTAAGCAATTTAGCAAGACCCCTGTCTCAACATAAAATATAAAAAGGGCTGGGGATGTTGCTAAGTGGTCAAACACCCCTGAGTTCAATTCCTGGTTAAAATAAAAGAAAAAAGAAAGGAAGGAAGAAAGAAAGAGGGAAAGAAAGACAAGATAGCAAAAGTGTTAGCAATGATCTGGAGCAAAGGGGACCCTGGCACTCTGTTAGCAGTTGTAATTATTACAGCCATTCTAGCAGACGGTATGAAAGTTCCTCAAAAAAAAAATCACCATATGATCCAGTAACTTCATTTCTAAGTATATATACAAAAGAAATTAAATTAGTACGTGGAAGAGATACATGTACTTTTATTTTATTTCAGCATTACTGACAATAGCCAAGTTATGAGCCCATCTAAGTGTCCCCCAATGGATGAATGGATAAAGCTGTGACATACATACACAATGTAATAATATCACCTTAAACAGAAAGAAATTCTATCATTTTCAATAACCTGGAAAAACCTGGAGGAATATGCAAAGTACTGCAAGATTTCATTTTTGTGTGGAATCAAAAATACTTAAACTCATAGAGTATATTTTAAATGTTCTCACTACACACACACAAAAAGTATGTGAGGTAATGAATATGTTAAATAGTATTCTGGAGAAGTAAATAAATATTATGTACTTTTCAAAAGTGAGATGCTCAGAGAACTCATTTGGCAATCATATGAACCTACATGGGTAATACCCTGTAATACTGGGTTTTCTATGACATCTAATACTGTTATTCATCCTCTCTTTTACAAAATAGACATTTTCCTCCTTTTTAGCTTTTTCCACCAACTTTAGGAGTCAAACCCATGTCTTTGTCCTGAACTCCAGTCTTCTCCTGAAACATGATCAACTAAATAACCCACACATTCTTAAAATTCAATAGAAACCAATATAAAGGTATTACACACTCCCCCACAATATGCCAATTAGTTTATCCTTTAATTTCTTTTTAATTAGTGGTAGCCATCAACAGTGTTGCCAAACACAAGTTTTCAATCTCAATTTTTCATCTCTCACCACTTAGCAAAGTCCTATAAACTCTGATTTCTAAAAGGTTAACCTATTTATTCTTCATTTTCTACCTATACTGTCATTACCTTGATTTTGACCCCATCTACAGTTCTGTAGATTATTTTAATATCCCTTAAATGGCCTCCAAGTCTTAGGCCAAGCTGACCTTTCCCCCTGTATGCACATGAGCATGCTATTCCTTTACCTAAAATAGTCCTGACATCCTCATGGTCTCCAGGTTCTCTAGGACTTTTCCCCTTTCCAGACTCAGCTACCCTGACATCCACACATGCACTGTGCTCTTAAATTCCCCCACAAAAGTACTGTAAAAGTAAAGTAGAAGGTATCAACAAATGTATCTCCCCATACATTTGTTGATACCTTCTACTTTCAAGACTGAGTTTGTCAAGGACCCCCTTCAGAGTCACTGGAAAAATAACTCAGATATCCCCACAGGATGCAGTTCCGCAGTAAGAGAGTCACACATGGGAAGCCTGAGTTCACATAATCAAGTAAGGGACCAAAGTAATTTTCAAGATAAGTGAAAATCAATGGAAGTTCATGTCAAAAGAATGTTATCCATGAGAAGGAAAAAAGGAAAGGACAGAAATGACAGAGGTTAATTTCTGGTCAAGATAGTTTAAAAGAAAAAAAAAAAACAATGCTCCAAAAAGAGATGTTGGCAAGTAGCTCAGACATGAGACAATAAATGGAGACACACTGCCAGCGAGACGCTTTTATTTGAAAACTGAGTCCTTTCAAGGAAATGAGGAAAAACCATTATAATTGCAGAACACAGGATGGGGTGTCTGAACCACTCATGGGATTTTTCGAATGGTCAGTTCTCCAGCGGGCTCCTTGGCCATGGTTGACAGAGTTCAGTGTAGAGACTTGTGACCTGAGCTAGTCTCAAATTCTCCCTTAGTGATTTGTAAAGTAGAGCAGAGACAACCAGAGGCAAAGGCATTGAGAGCTGAGCCCACCATGGGCCACGTCCCAGTGTGGTGTTTCTGACCTCCTGGAACAGCTTTGGTCACTTTCCGCTTAAGGGTTGTCATTTGGATTGCCCAACTTCCTTCACTGAGTTTCTTTACTGACTTTGCCACACCAAAGGTCTCCAAATTATTCAGAAACAAAGCAAATAAGAGATAAATGATTTCAAGATAATTTATTTTGTTGATAAAGAGTGATATTTAAAATTTATTCTTAACAACAAAATGGATTCTGACCCCAGGACAGTGCTGACTCTAATGACCAGTGGGATGCTCTTTTGGTTGGTGCTGTGGCCTGTGGGTGATGCCACTTGGCATCAGGCAATGTGGCTGAAACTGATGCAGAGGTGTTCAGCAAAGATGGATAGACACCTGGGAGGACTGGCATTTTTATGGAGGTTTCAAGAGAACCTCCAAGAACCAGCCTAAGAATTCCTTGGAAACCACTGCTTCCTCCACATCCTGCCTGTGGGATTAATGGATAAATCAACAGTTTGGTTTCCAGCAGGCAGGCAATTAAAAAGCAGAGTTAGGGCTGGGGGTGTAGCTCAGTAGTAGGTAGAGCTTGCCAAGCATATTTAAGAACCCCAGGTTCCATCTGCAGCACCAAAAATATTTTTTAAAAATTGAATAAATGGACCAGGGTGATCCTAGTGGCACTAATAGTCCTAAAATCAATACAAAGCAAAATTACCCAGGGAAATATCATTGTGCAAATTGATCAATGCAGCATTGACAAAGAGGCAAAGAAGAACCAAGAAGAAACAAGTTATGGCTGTGGGAATACATTAAGCGCCACTTTCCAAGACGGGTGGAAAGAAGAGAAACAAGACAAATGTAGGGACAATGGTTAGCAGGGCAGGACACTGGAATGACGTAGGGTACATGTCAGTCAGTGCTGGAAGAGTCTCTCATTTGAGAACATTCTAAAATGCTCCTCAGTCTGCAAGTTCATTAGACTCTGAGAAAACTTAGTTGGTCTGCTGAGACCATCGACTGCCTTAGAGATCTCCACCCACCAAGCTGAGCTAATGCAGGGTAAGACTGCCTGTTCCTTTCTGGCTGCCCAGCATTAGCAGAGTACCTAGCACAAGGAACAACATTAATATTTGCTAAAAACACGTTGAATGAACTAGGACAATAAACCACCCCTTGGCACACAAAAGTAGCATTTTAATCTAATCTGAGAATGCAGACACAAATATATTAAAGTAAAAGTATGTCTAAGAATGCATATAGAATTGCTTTCTGTAGCATTCTTGTTCAGATTGCAAATAATTGCCATATTCTTCTGAGTAACTTTGAAACATTCAATTGATGCAGAAAACAAGAACAGGAAAGGCAAATTCATCTTGCTTATAGCAAATAAAGTATGCATTTTCTTCTTTTGCTAAATCCCTGTGTTCTAGGAGAATAATTTCTTTGTACTCCTCCTGCATATTTATGATCTTCTAGAGCAGTGTTAATCTTTAACCAGAGCAGGTATCAATCACAATGTACTTAACAAAGAAACAGGATCACTTTGCTTTCAGAGTAAGTTAAATATTTTCACTGATTTATTGGTCACTGACTGTACTTAAAAAAAAAAAAACTGTCTTCTGTGTAGTGCAGTCATAGCATAAAATGTGTCCTTTTATCTACCAAAAACTTGCTTATTTGAAATACCAGTTCTATCTTTGAAAGCTCAAAATGCAGAATTAAAATCAGTAGAAAATTAGAAATCGGGGTGTATCTAATTGAACTAAAGTTTGTCCACAGTTAAAACATGAGCCTACTTTCTCATCAATGGCCTAACAGTCCTACAATATGTATCAGCAAGTTTTTATGTTCTTCCACAACTGAAAACAACAAATAGGATACTTACAAGATGAGTTGAAGGTTCAATTTTATCACTTTTTTCTGATGTTTATAAAGACAATAAAAAAAGTGTCAAAAAATTGGCTTGTATGTTGGAGTCACATCTCATAATATGCACAGAAACTTCACATTATAGTGAGTTTGGCACAGCAAACAGTTATATTCCACTTGTGAAAAAAAAAAAATAGAACAAGAGCCTGGAAGCTTAAATTGTAATGTTTCAAGATTGCATCTACTTTTTTCTCCACAGTATTTTAATGTTGAAGAAAGGCATATCTCATTAATATTATTACTAAACTTTAAAGATACTACAGCATCATGAAGAAACAGTACTTTGGAATGATCCAGAACTCAATCTGAACACCAAACCTATTACCTTTGACCTGAGTCTACACAAATGTTAAATAGGATAAATGATGCCTATCTCCTGGGGTTGATATGAAGAATAGTGCAAATGAGATCATGCAAAATTCCTAGAATAAGGTAGCGGAAAAATTTGCTTATTTGAGAAAGATTCCTTTTTAGTGCATAAATATTTAATGGAAGGGGACAAATTACAAAGGAAAGAAAAAGAAAGGAAACCCAACAAATATAGATTATAAAGTAGAAGAAAACTCCTGTGCTGGGGTCTAAAGGTGTCTTGGGATGAATGATTTCTGATGCTGGTAAAACAGTGTGGGGTCGGTCAGCTGTTTCTCCCCAACCCCCTTGACTCTTTGGCATTCAGAAAATGATCACTTAGGCCCTGGACTGGTGGTTTGATGGGTCTGATAAAGCCTTTGCTAAACCATTGTTTTTTCTCATTCCATTGTCTCTGCAGAGTGAGAAAATCCTGATAGAGATAATAGCTGGAATAATTTAGCTTCACATTTACTGTCTATTACACAAAATTCAGGGGATCTGAGTTTTCAGATGTAATGTCTTAGACAAACTCTACTTTGAAAATATTTTCAATATTTGAAAACATTTGAGATGATAATATTTTTCTTTTTTGTTTATTATTATTTATACGCCTTCATTTCACAGTTATGTACCTTTAAGATTTGGACTGAAGTTTTTCAAACATTTGGAAAGCATACTATCTGAATAAACAAATATGGTAAGAGTATTTATTAATCTCATTATCTTCTCCAGGAAATGGAAAAGAAGAAAAAAAAATGAAGAAGAAATTTTATCGTGTTCCTGCCCAGAGGAGCACTAATGGGTTATGAACCCTTTCAGAGTCATAGAGCAGAGAGGAAAATGGTTGCCTTGGTAACAGGCAGACCAGTCAGTTGCATACACTCTCCCGAGAGCATCTAATTTATTCAGCAAATGCAGGATAGAACAGGTGGCTAACCTAAATGATGCCAAAAAGCATTAGCTCTCCAACCCCAGTGTCCTCCACATTTTCTTGTATACAAACTAGTATACCTGTCCCTTATAGAGAAAGAGTTAACCAGGTACATTTCAGAGTAGCTCATAACATCATTAATAGACAGAAAAGCTGTCTACATTTGTCGCTTTTGAATTTTCTGACAAGAAATAGTGTACATTGTTTTATCAAATGATCAATACCAACAACTTAATTTTATTAGTTACTTTTAAAGTGGAGGTCATCCTAACTCTGATTATAAAATTTAATCATTGGTCTTTTAATAAATAAAATATTATTGTGAGTTTTAAAAGCAAGAAAATGTATTGCTAGATTTTACAATCCTTGCTTTAGATGATAAAGAGCCACAGGAATTTTAATTTAATAAGTTATCTAAAAGCTTCTAATTCTGGATTGTCAAAGGGAAGAACAGGGTTATAACATCAAGTCAGTTAAAGCTCTACTTATTATAGTGCTGACTAAGGCTATTAATTAAAAATATGAAGGAAAAATTCAGAAAACTCACAGTAAAGTACATGCTTTATTCATACAACATACGGACTTTTATGGTCAAGGCCATTAATTTTTCCAACCTCATCTCCAAACACATCCCCCAGTACATCCTGACAGAATCACAATACAATCTACTCCTAACTTCCCTTTTCTTTGTGTTTTCTCTCTTCTCCCAAGACTGGACTCTTTGCTCCACACTGCAAGACCAGACATTCTCCCTCTCCTGAAGCCTGTACTCACCACTCCCAGGGAGAATGATCGCTTTAGATGATAACCAGCTCCCTGTGTCCCTTTGCAAGTGATTCTATCATTTTCAAATCTGCCTTTTTTTCAGACTGATTTCTTTCAAAATCTGCACAGTTCTAATATATGACAAAATATTTTCAGAAATTCAAATAAAAACCTCACTAATTTGGACAAATTTCAAAAAAAAGAGAATGTATGGATTCTTTTCATCAAATGTAGTCTTAAATTGAGATTTTCTTTTTAAACCTGGGAATCAGTCCATCTCCAGGTTCTTAACCCTGAACATTCCCACACTCAGAGCATCTCCACCAAAAAAACAAAAACACTTCTAAGAACACAGCTTGGAAAATGCTGGACTTGACTTATCACACAATCTGGTTTGCTTTACAACTATCTACTACATAATAATTACATAAGCAAGTGTTTGTTGAAAACAGCATTTAAAATAGGAGACAACATTAGTTAGGAAGTAGAGGTCTTAGCATTCTTTATTGATCTGTTTTAGAAGTCTTGCAATTGTTTCCAAAGGTGGACCCTTGCTGAGTGAGGAGGTTTCCTTGGCAACAGGGATAACTGCTTCCATCATGTGGAGAAAATGCATCTCTGTTTGTTTTGGACTCATCTTCTACTCAGAAATATTATGTTGCTTCAAAGAAAGCAAGAACCTCTCATTTTCAGTACTTATCAGGTCTCCAGTTCATGGAATGCATGTTGCTGTGGAAAACAAGCAGTAATGGTAATTATCAGACAAGTTTCCTTGTGAATAGGACACAACCTCTAGATTGATGCAGTTTTCTATTTCCACTAGCCAATTACCCTACCCATGTGCTTATGCATGCTCTCATACACCATACACACACACACACACACACACACAATTATCCTTATATGATCCCCTTTTTCATTTTCAGTTGTAAATGCCTTTGATTCCTATCATTTTTCTGCAGATAGAATTACAGATAATACTTATACCTCAATATCCTACAGCCAATAGAAAGCTTGGTTGGAGCAACAGGCAGTAGATAACACACATAGTCCCATATTATTATAAGATGAGATGGAAAAACAAAATAGAACCTAAAAAATTAATGCTGTTATAATCAGTTCCCTATTTATTTCATATTTGTTCACAGTTCTTCAAATGGTATCATATTATTTCTTGTCATTTTTTCTCTCAACAGCAGTTTGAAAATATTTTTTCTTGCTGCTGATGAAACTTCTTTATGAAAATTTCATACAACTATACAGTCATATCACAAAAGAGCTGGAAAACCCAGTACATCATACACATATCCACATAAATGGAAATATTTTTTCTGGACTTTGTGCTTATAAAAATCAGTAAAGTTGCATAGAGTTTGTTTTTTTTTTAAATCTTCTGAAGAAATTCTTCTACTTTGTATATTTATGTAAATAGTTAAATAAATGATATTTTTTTTTCTTTCCATACAAAGGATTGAATCTAGGGATGGTCAATTACTGAGCAACACCCTCAACCCTTTTATATAGTTTATTTAGACACAGGGTCTTGTTAATTTCCTTAGGGCCTCAGAAATTGCTGAGGCTGGCTTGGAAATCATGATCCTCCTGCCACAGTCTCTTGAGCTGCTGGGATTACAGGTGTGCATGACTGTGTCCAGTCATAAATTAGATTTTTGGAGCAAAGAATAATATATAAAAAGGTTCAAATGCATAATCTAACTTTTTCAACATAGCATATGCACAGAATTCCAAGCATGAATGGAAAATCGGCAATGGATTCTTCCATATATGAAGTATCCATGGAGTACAAATGTTAAGATATTATTTAACAGAAAGGGTCAAAAACTGATGGATTCAAAATACTTCCTACTCATAACAACTTGAAATTTAGATCTGCAATGAACCTGAGAAATAAGGCAACCCCTTATTTTAATTTATAAAATGAATACTAAGAAATAGTAAGTAACATACCAGTTATGTCATGTTATACTGTCATGTATTATGTTTCCTCATTGATGTTTTATTTATAACATAATGTTGGACTTTGAACAACCTATATCACACTTTTTACACACAGATGAAAAAGACATCAGCTAAGAATGCTCTAAACTAGGAATAAAAGAAAACATTATTTAGAGGTTATTATTTAGGTTTAGTAATTTGAATTATTTTCTATGACATATTAAAAATACTATACCTCATCCCATAAAAATGTACAGTTATTATGTGTGAATTAAAAATTTTTAAAGAAGTAGTCTTTAGAGAGACAACAAGAATTGGTTCAGGAATTTGCCACTTTGGGTCTGGCACTTCTGAAAGTGTCTTGGTGATAGCTCATGTTTGCCTTCTCATGATCACCAGATGGATGTAACAATTCCTTGCATCTCAATATAGCTTCAAGGAAGAAGGGAGGAAGAATCAAGTCATCCTGTATATCAGGCAATGCCTTATAGCATGCCCTTGTATCAGGTAAAGTCAGAACCTTCTTGGAACTCTTAGCGATTTATGCTCATGCCTCATTTCCATATCCAAAGTGTATGGCCACTCTCTGCAAGGGATCACAAGAAATTAGTGTTGTCCACTGCTATAGCAAATCTGGTAATGGGGAAATATATGAGAATGAGCTAAAAAGTATTAAATTGCTATTTGGCAATAGATGATAGAAATAAATATGATAGGAAGGAAGGAGAGAAGGAGGAAGAAAGGAAGGAAGGAAGGTAAGTAGGATGGGAGGAAGGAAATGAGAAGGAATCAGTAGAGAGAAAAATAATTAAAATAGGGAGAATATATTCCACTGCAACCTTAAAATAGGAAAATGAAGAATTCCAAGTGAGAGAGATGCTATGAAGCTATATGTAAATGTTTTCCTAATTCTTTCCAGGTTGAAATATCAGAAACATGCTCACTCTGTAGACAGTGTCACTAGCAGCCAAAGCAAATCAGCAAAGAACGTGTAGCAAACTTTAAGAACCTGAGTGTTTTGTCTATTAGCAAGTCAAAGGAAAGCACCAGGTGTACTGTCACTAAGAATTTTTGACCATTTCAGAGTGTCCAAAATTTAAAATCACCACACTATATAAATAATATAAATAACATAGAATTCTTAACACAGATTTTGGAAGGAAAATACAATTGTGAGTTATTTGTTGTTTCCCTTTACAATCACTTTCAACGGTTCTGGAAGTGCTAGTGAATATTTGTGGAAGCTCTTTCTTTTCCTTTGTATCAATGTCTCACATTATGAAAAACAAACAGGCTGTATGAATTGCAGTAGTATTGATTCAGCCAATTCCATCCCCTTTTCTAGGGTATGTTTTCCTTCTTAGGCTTCATAAAACAAGAGTGAAATGATATGCTACCTCTAAAACCCTGGTTTCCAACTGGGCTGTAAATTCTAGGAGGATAGAGGACCTCAGTCTTTGGTCACTGCAATTTCCCTGGGATTTACAATAGTGGCAGGGAAAATGGTAATCCTTAGTGGTTGTCTAAGTAGATAAAATTTAATTAATTGTAGACCAGTTGTGTATTAGGCAAATATTATTGTACTCCAAGGTAGAATTCAGTGAATCTTGTAAAACTCTGCTGCAACATGGGTTGCACAGCAGTACAATCACACATCAGACCCTTCTTCAGAAAAAGAGCTTCCTGATCCAAACAATTAGACTAAAAATATCTTGAGACCAAGACCCACATGCTTGGTTTTGGCCTTCATTGCCAAGGCTGGAGCCTGACATATAATAAATGTGAAATAATTTATACTGAATGATTATCAAAGTGATGGCAATCAACACTCTAACTCAAACCACTAAAATAAGATTAAATTGACATATTCCTGATGAACATTCAAACCCTGAACTTCAGGTTCATATTATTCAGGCTCAATAGCATTCAGCTTTCCAACTTAAAGGCGAATGAAAATCTTAGCGGAAATTCATAAGACCCAAGTCTTATGAATTTTTAAGATCATTCTGGGATAGTAAATTAAATTATTCCCAAAGAGAATAATAATAATTCCTAAGAATCCGACTGGTATATTTCCTAAAAAGCAGAATCAGATAACCCTATGAAGAAAAGGATTATTATATTTAAATATAACTATTTTTAATTATTACTTTAAATTAGACTTCACCATTAGCACCAAGATACACACAATTTTACAACAGAACAGCAGATAAGGTAAATATATAAATTTTCAACAAGTCATACACTGCATTTATAGAAATAAGTTTGACAAGGACTTTTCTTTTTCAATTGTGTGTTTTATTATTATTATTATATTACATGCAAGTTTAGCTAGGATAGCATAAGTCACATCATTATCCTGTAGGAATGTACATACATACATACTGCTCTTATTGATTCAGTAAAGCCGTAAATATCCTTCTCACAGGAGTGCAAACACAAAGGCACTTTTAGTTTAAGCATTTTGTTCATGAAATAAATCAAATTATATATATTTTTGGAGATATATATATATATATATATATATATATATATATATATAGCAGAACATGCAAACAAAGATGGGAATAAGTCATTTAGAAATGAGAAGGCTGAAGCATTAATTGAACATTACCTTTTTCTCATAGTGAGGAACATGCATCATGGTCATTTCTGTCTTTTCTCACAGTGCTGATTTCAAACCCCCAGCTGAGAAGGCAGCTGTGCGGAGCAAGGAGCTGGTGAGCTCAGCAGGAGTTCTGTATCCTAATGCTAGTCCTAGAAACCCGGGCTTTCTTTCAGCTGCCAACAATGTCAGAAATGTTGTCCTCTTTTCCGCAGCAGTGGTACAAAGATCACAGTGATGATTTCTCTGAAGACTTCAAAAGCCTGTATCACCTTATTTTTATTGCTATTTGTTTGCAATGTAGCCGCTAACAAGCAGCCATTGGCTAGTTTTCAAAATATTTAAAATTTGGGAAGCTTTCATTAATCACAATCTTAATGGAATAGATAACAGTAAAACAGACATGAAAGTTGACGCATATGGGAGGAGTGTGGATTGCATTGCCTCTCACCCCATGCCAATGGGGGTGGGGGGAGAGAAATGAAAAGAGAAAGCCTCCACTATTACACTACATTTTTTTCTTAGATTGCACCATTGAAATCCTCATCTTTAATAAAAACAAAAATTATATTTTATGCCTTTGATAAAAGTAGTAATATAAAATTAACAGCAACCTAAAATAAAGCAACATTTCTTAAAAGCCCTTGAAAATGAAATTAATTTGCATCTGTTTCCATAGAGTGGCATTAAAAATGTTTTATGAAGTACTCGGAAAGATTGAAAAATGATTACAGGGTGAGCACTGAGCAGCATAAAGCCTGCAGTCACTAGCTGTAGGGCATGATTGATGTTACCAGATTGTCACAGATGAATGAAGCACGTCACTGTCAGAGGCATGGATTCTGGTGGGGTTTAGTCTTCAAAATCAGAGGACAAGCAATCATTTACATTTCTGAAAGAATCATAGATTTTAAATATATATATATATATATATATATATATATATATATATATATATGTGTGTGTGTATGTGATATATATATATATATATATATATATATATATATATATATATATATATATATATATATATACTTGATGCATACAATTAAATTTATACTTATAATATCCGTGCATCCTAGTATGTATATTCAAGCACATTTGTTAGTATTGAATAATTATTACTATGTTTCAACAATTTTATATATATCTGTTATTACTATGTGCACTGAGTACTTTTTACCTCAAATCTGCAGATATAAGTCAGTACAAAATATTTGATGAAGAATAATGACTCCAAGTCATTTTAAGGCTATCTTTTATTTATATTCACTTAATTTTACAAATTGATTTGGGTAAAGACATGGAGCTAAAATATCAATATTCTGAAATTCGGATTCACCTATGGCTTATTTTATCAAATTGATTATTACAAGAATAAACGCTCTAACTTAAAATCAAGATTACATAAAACAAATATTTAGATAGAAACATTATTGAGACATCTTACAGCAGTGGCCTTTGCTTACCAGATGAAGTTCCAATAAAAGAAAATTGAGAAAATGGAAGAGTAATACATGACAATTGTTGAGAAAAAATTACCACAAATTTAGTATGTTAAAACAAAACACAGAAGTCTCATCTTGGATATTTAAATGCACAAATTTGATGGAGAGTTATGCAGCTCAAAAATATTACCATACCATGTTTCTATTTCCTTAAAATCATTTCTTTTTCTTATACATATTCACTCACAATAACCATTATTGTGATTTCTGTCAATAGCTGACATTATTTCTCTGAAGAAGTTATGTGAGATTTTGTTTAGCAAAACATTGCTTCTTAAAACATCAAATATTCACTTTTAACATTAACAACTATATTCAAGTCTGTCTGAAGGTGCTATTTAGTCTAAAAACAGATGCCACCTGCTCATGACAAAGAACATGAACAGACACTTCATAAAGAGCAACTGAAAACCATAAAGACACAGATTACAAAAAACATTCAACCTTCCAAATACTTGCAGGGATTGAAATTAAGATAAAAATTCGATTCCATTTTCACCTATCAAACAATAAATGTTTATAATATGCAGTTAACAATAATGATAGAAGTACAATATCTTAGTATCCTATATTACTGTTGATGATTCAACCTGACACATTTCAATTTGGCAGAAAAATACAACAGTAAAAGACAGCAAAGAAAAAAGGACCACATATATGATACTAGTAGCCATCTCTGAAATTCTACTTAAAGAAAAAAAAGCCTCATTTATAATAGTGTTCAGCATATTATATCACATAATTGAGAAAATGGGGAAAAACACATGTCCAACAATAAATAAATATTTCAGAAGACAAAAATTGACGGTAGTTGTGGGAAAAATATCATCAACAACAGACAAAACAGGAGGTATGTGTCTGTGACCATGTCCAAAGCAAGATAGAGAAAAGGACAGGATGGTCACAAAACAACTGAGCATTCTAATCTGCATGATTCCTGCTCAATTCCCAATGACCATGCAGGAGTGTTCTGGTCCTCTCATCCCCTAGGGAATTTTTGCCAAGACAGCTAATCCCCAACTACTCCTGCTTTCTGACAACATCTAATTCAGAAATGGACTCTTCCCTTTAAAGCCCTATGGGAATCACTCTGTTGAAGCCCAAGTCCTTTCAAAAGCCTGGCCCAAAGTCCTCCCTCTAAGAACTCCACAGCTCTTCCTTTAGGCATCCTCAACTGCAACATGCTAAATGAACCTCATCTGGTTAAATGTGTTCATTTGCATGGTCTTTGGCTGGTGTGTTTCATTAGTTCTGTGACAATCTATCATGTTGGGCATTAGGCTGCCATTATAATGGCAGCATGAAAAATAAAAAAACATGAGAATGCTGACATTAAAAAGTGTAAAAAAGACATAACAAATGCTGTAGTTTAAAGCACTGAGTTTATTGGATAGTTTATTCCTTGTTTTTTTCTCTACCGAAAGTTCAGCAAATTATATTTGTAATAAAAAAAACAGTTTGATAAAAAATGAAAAAGGTAAACTGAGCACCGTGGAACACACCTGCAATCCTAGTGGCTCAGGAGGCTAAATCAGGAGGATCACAAGTTCAAAGCCAGCTCCAGCAATTTAGTGAGGCCCTAAACAACTTAGGAAGACCTGATCTCAAAATAAAAAAATAAGAAGGGCTGCGATGTTTAATCTCTGTACCCTTAAGTTTAATCCCTGGTGCCAAAAAAAAAAAAAAAAAAAAAAAACTTAAAAAAAAAATCTCTCTCAACTAAATAGGAAATATCTAATGCACTAATATTTTTCTCCTATTTATTCAGTGAAAAATTTGCACATAGCCATTAATTTATGCATATTATTAATTAACCTCATGACCTTAAATTGTTAAAGACAATAATTAATTAATTCATTATCCACATAGGTATTTGATGTATTGATATATATATATATAATGAATTAATTTATATGCATTGGTAACTAATACACATAACAATGTAGTAATTAATTTTTCTATATTCATTCACTCATTTATTATTTTGGGTTTATTCATTTATTATTTCATCAAATACATGCTTAGCTTCTTTAATTTTCCAGCCATTTCCCAGAGCTAGGTGTCAATGAAGCAGTGTCGAACACCATGAGCTGCCCACTAGACAGGAGCTCACTCTGTAATGGGGAGGCAGAGAAGGAAGATATCCCCTAAATAGAGAGACAGGTGCTCTTTTCTCAGACACAGATGATGCTATGGGAGCTGACTCCAGGAACAACTAGTCTCTTGGTAGTCACTCTACCATAGAAGGTAGGAGTGGCCGGGGGTGACTTCCAGGAGGAGATGATGCTTACCAGGATCCCTAAACTACAAACATGTGTTTGTTAGTCTAAGGAGAGGAGAAAGAGTATTCCAGGCTGCATAAGAGTATGTAATTAAGAGCCAAAATGAGAAAGACAATTAATGCTTCAAGAGATTAGAGAAGTTGAGCTTAATGTGGGTGTAATCAGTGAGGGATTTGTGAAGGGAGTGGAACTTGACCTAGATCTTAGAAAATAGAGAAGGCACATGGGGCTGGGGGGTGGGGCAGATCTGGAATAAGCATTTTTCCTACCCTGTGGCATGGTAAATATACAATGTCAATATAAATTGTTTTAGGATAGTTTGCTTGTATTCACGGTCATCAACTAAATCAACAAGCCTAATTTTAATTTTGGGCAATCTCTTCAAGGAGTTTATGAATTACAAATTAAATCAGAGCTCACATGTGACAAATCCTCACTCCAGTGGTAGTAAATGGTCTCTTGCTACAGTATCTTTCTTGAGCCCAGGGAAGTGACACACAAAATAGTCAGCTGAAAAGCTTAAATGGGAACTTTTCAATCTAATCCAGTTATCCCATGAAGTCACCACCTGTCTATTAGGATTTCCTTCACACTACTACAAAGGGATTTTTCAGATATACTTCTACATTTTTGCCTTCTCTGAACTCAGAATTGGACCAAATATGAGAACTGTAAACGGCAATGCTTTTTAGAAATTAACTAGTTAAAGAAGAAAAAAAAAAGAAGAAGAAGAAGATAAGTCAGATTTTGATGGAGAAAACCTTTGCCAAGTTCCAAAGGTATAAAAATACAAAGTGCAGTGAAGGATACATTTCAAACTTTAAATTGGGTTTGGAAGTGTTGCAAGTGTAGTTACATATGGCAGGCAAACAGAGTACATGCCAAAAGAGGCAAAATGAGTGTGAGAAAGTGTGAAGTTTGATCATGCATATGGGGAACATTAGCAAAGGGAATAAATAAGATAATGTCTGTATAGCAAATGGGCCACATTTTTATAAGAAAGAAAGCCCAGTGGAAGGGACAGTTTTGAACACAATATGACTGAAAACCCAGACAAATGCCATTTGGAAAACTAGATTGTACTTGATTTTTATTTTTCCTGCTGAGTCTTACTAATGGTCTTTAATTCTTAATCTAAAACCTTTAATTTTCCATTCCATTAGCAAAAACACCTGAAAGAATCCCGTTGTTCTGTAGAGCTAAAATGCAGACACACCTACAAAGAGTAAGAAGACAAGACAAACCATTTACTTTTGTCCTATAATATGATTAACATATCTTTTCCTATTAATGATTGGCAAGTGTGCTAATTTTGAGAGGGGGTTCAAATAAAAATTCAGTAGAATAGCTTGTGCATGTATAGGATCTCTTATGAAATTTTCTTTGAAACACAGGATATGCTGTTTGTTATTCTAAAATGATAAAAGAAATATCATTTTTCACGTCGAATTTCAAAATTGTGTTCTCCTCTACAGAAGTAATTCTGCTAACATGTATTCAACTGGGACAAAGGTATTTTCATGGAATTTCAATGTTATCTTCCTTATTTAAAAGTGAAAGCTCATTTAATGACTTGATTATAATGTAATATAAAATGTTTACAACTGGCTTAGTTATGTAAATCTGCATAACAAATTACTCTGAAGTTTAGCAGTTTAAAGCAGCAAACATTTATTATCTCACAGTTTCTCTGGGTCCAATCTCCTGGCATGGCTTAGCTGGGTCCTCCCTTGATAAACTCTCACAAACCCCATCAAGATGTCAAGCATGGGTGTAGCCACGTCAGGGCATGATTGGGAGAAGACATACTTCCAACATCATCCAGGAAGCTTTTGTCAGGTCCTGGCTCCATTCTTAAAAAGCTTCTCTGGAAGACCACTCACAACAGAGCAGCCTGATTCCTTCAGAGCCAAAGGATAAGAGGAGAAAAGGGAAAGACAGAGACAGAGACAGGTGAAAGTTACAGTCTGCAACCCAGTCTCCGAAGTGACTCTCTATCACTTTTGCTGTATTATAGTTGATAGAAGTTGGCCATTAGGCTCAAAATACACTTAAGGGAAGAGAATTACATGAAAATGTGACTACAGAGAGGCATCATTGGAGTCATCTTAGAGGTGGTCATCCAAAATGACAAAAGCCAGTCAGCTGATCAGAATCCATGTCAATTCCATTTGAAGTAAAATATTTTACATGTGAGATCAGAGAGATGTTTATTACCTCCCCAAAATACAATTCAATCACTGTAATTGACCAGTTACTTAGCCAGATAGTCACCAAACGGTCTGGCTAAATGTGGCATGGCATCTCCCAGCTTCTGACAGATTCAGCAAAACAGATTGGCCAGCATTGACTGTAGAGCAACCACTTGGTACCCAATTAAAGTACCTTATGGAATGGTGAAAATAATAGAGGAGTTAAACAATTATTACACAATTATTCCTGGGCGGGGGGGAACACTAGTTTTTTTAATCATTAAATATAACTCCTAAACTTAATATTAAAACACCAATCATCATTGGCCATTTTCACCCCACTAACTACAGATGACCCCCAGCATTCAGATATGATTGGCTTCTCTCAGTGCCATATCCAGGCTTGTTTTACCCTTTTTAGCTAAGCAAGCCAGTTTATTTTCTCCAGTTTATCATGACCTAATTCTCATTTATAAGGATTCTGTATATTCTCAATCCCACAATTCATATACTGTCTAATCTTCAAAACTCACTTTTAAATCCCATTCTCTATACCTGAACTTCCCAGACTAATTGTTGGCTTTGGAAATATTAGTTTCCCCAACGTTTAAAATCATGAAAAAACAGATTCCAAAGAACCCTAAATAGCTGTCTGGCTACCCCATAATCACTCACAAATGAAGACTGTCTGCATCATGCAACAGTCTTGCATTCTTGGAGCTGACTCATTCTCAAAATGATTTTACAGCACACAGCTGTACCAGACTGTACTGTTTCCCATGAGAGAGCTCCACTTCAGTGCCTCCATCCTTCTCCTCTCATTCAAGTATCTACCCACTGCTATGAGTGCCCAGGCATCCAGGACGCATTATCATTCAGCAAGGGTGCTTCACAATTTGGGGCTGTTACCCAGTTAAGTCTTGCTTTCTGAGAAAATATCTGTATCTCTACCTGTGTCACATTATTATGAACTAAAATCTATGCTTTATCAGATTTCCTGATTTTCCACTAGAGTTTTTCTTTATTCCAGAATTCCCTTCAGGATCTCACACTACATTTAGTCATCATGACTCCTGAGCCTCCTCTTAGTTGTGACATTTTCTTAAACTTTACTTTTTTTGTGAGCTTGACAGTTTTGCGGTTTACTGCTTGGCATTTTGTGCGATTTCCTACAATTTGCATTTGTCTGAGGTTTTTCTCATGGATACATTGGAGTTAAGGATTTTGAGGAAGAAAATTGCAGGGGTGAAATGCCATATCAATGTAGCCCATCAAGAATACATCCTAACTAGTTGACCTATCACCAGTGCTATAAACCTTTATCCTCTGGCTAAGGTCACAGTTATCACATTCATCCACTCTGGTTTCTTTATCCTGCCTTTTGCATTCTATCATCTTTAAAAGCAAGTTATTAAGTACTACCCCTGCCCCATACACAAAAGGGGCATAGTTACACTTCATCACCTGGAGGAGAAAGTATCTACATAGATTATTTGGAATTATCTTATAAAGATGTGTCCATTTATTCCCATTTCTTCACTTATTCAGCTATTTCTTTGTGTCAGTATGGACTCACGGATGTTTATTCATACTTTGAATCATACTCCAATAACCTATTATTCAAAGTACCATTATCAATTTTTGAAAAAATCTTTTAGTTCCTCCCAACATCTCTTGGACACCCTATCAGTTTTTAGAACTTCCTTAGTTTCTGGTACCACAGAATGCCCCAGGTTCATCCCATGTGTTTCAAGAACAGCCCTGAAATCTGCCATTTTTACAAAGAGCCCTGGTTCCTTTTGTTGTAGAATGGTATTAAAAGCCATTGTCCAGGAACTGCAGGACAGTAAGTGAAAAATTCCAGACCCTAAAAGACAAACACCACATATTCTGTCTCATATATGTAAGCTAAAAGAAAAAAAAAAAAAAAAAGCTCATTTGAATATAAAATTTTGATTACCAGATTCAGATTCTGGGAAGGTGACATGAGTAGGAGGAGGATTAATATTTGAGTTATACCCAGAGATGGAAGGAATAAGTTCTGGTGTTCTACACCACAGTGGCATGACTATATAGTAGCTTGTTCCATATTTCATGAACTAGAATAGGACTAGAAAAAGAATTCCAAACATAGTGAAAAGACAAGGAGGCAGAAATGCTAATTGCCTGATTTGATCAGTACACATTGTGTGCATGCATTTAAATAACAGTCAATATCCCATAAATATGTGCAATTTTTACATTTTACTTCAAAAAGACAAAGCAGAAAAATTTGGCACAATCTGAGGAAGAGAAAACATCCCTCTCTGGATGCTGACTGTCCTCATCACTATTAGGATATCATTTCTTTTAGGCCTCCTCAATGGACAAAGTTGAGAAATACTTGTGTGTATACCAGCCCATGAATATGCATTATTCATAATTATTTTTCTATGTATCTATCACTAGCTAAACATTATGTCCCCAACTCAATCCAGGTTCATATGATTTATTTTAGCTCTCTGCCCTTTCTTATGTGAGTTAGAATAAAAGTATCAGACAAATTTAACAGTTTATCTGAGCAAAGAGTGATTCATGAATTGGGTCAGACTCTAAACTGAAAGAGGTTCAGAGAGCTCAGGCAGCGAGAATTTATAGGCTAACCACACACATACGCACAGAAATAGCATGGTCGATTACAGCTAGTCGCTTGCCTTATTTGGATGTGGTCTGATCAGTTGTCTGCCTGCGATTGGCTGACACCTGGCTGTTACAAAAGATATATTCCTGAATTAGGTTGCAGTTTGTTACACAGAAACTGCAAATTCAGAGATAGCCTCAGGCCAAAAGCCTCTTGTTTATTTAATTTAACATATTATATCCGCTCCCAGCATCGAAAAAGCTAGCTCCCTGACATCACTGTCAAACCATTTATTTATTTGGTTAATCTTAGGAGACATATACACAGACCTCAGAATAAAGAAGTCACATACCTCTGAGAAATATCTTTCTAGATTAAAGATTATGCTTATGTATAATTTAAGTCTAATTTATCAAATATTTTTAAAAATTTTTCAGTAATCTCCAAAGCTATTTAAATCAGCACCTCTTTGTCCATCCTTTCATGAAGTTATTATTTCACTTAGAGATTCTCTTGAACAACTGCCTTCCATCCTGGAAAGACTTGTGGGTGATTTTTTTTTTTAATTTCCTACATTTATTCTTTGTGCTGTGAAATTCTATGGGATTTGCCAATGAAAGACACCATGAATTAGTCTTCACCAAAATAGTTTTTTAGCCTTTAAAAAAAAAAAAAACAGTGCTTTACCTAGTTAAACTATCACTGCTATCACTGCTCCCATCCCTGGAAATCACTGATTTGCCTTCTCATTCTATATTTTATTTTTGGTTTTTCATTTTTTTCTTTCTTACCAGAATGGCAGATAAATGAACTCACAAAGTATGTACCTTCCATTTAATACTGATTTCTTTCGCTTAATCAGTATTCATTTAAGATTCATTCACATCTTTACATGGCTTATTGATGCATAGTGTCTGTCCCCTTGTATATATGAGTGAACCAGAGTCTGTTTCTCAGTTCACCTTTCATAGAACATCTTGATCCCCCAACATCACTGTTTGATTACCATGGGCAGAATTATTATGGACATTCATGTGCAAGTTTTGGTGTGGACATAGGCTTTCAGGTTGTTGGGTGAATATCTAGAAGCACAAATGTTGGATAAGTCTATGTTTAGCTTTATACCAATTTTTAGTCAATGATGGACACTAAATTACACAAATGTTTTTAGCAAGATGTGTATCATATTAGTCACCCAAAACTTCCTGGTAAGCCATAAGAAAATTGGAAGAAAATGAGACCAATTGCTGAAGATTAGCACTTCCTATGTTAGATTCTGCTGGGGAGAGAAATACTGGTGGAGAAGGGTTAAAGACAAGAAAAGAGAAGGAAGACAGAAAATGTTAGTTAAGTTGTACACATGGAAGGAGTGTTTGAGGAAGTAGAAGTAAGGATGGAATTTGTTTCATATCTAAATTTAGGTGCTCAGTTAAAGAGTAAGAAGGACTAGCTGACAGTCTACTAGAAAAACAGGAACAACCACCCTGAGAAGGGATAGATGTATGAGAAAAAAGGCAAAGTAAGCAACTGGAGAGGTAAAGTGAATGGCAAGGCTGAGGAAAGCTTAAGTGTATAAGGTGAAGCTTAAGACTGAGAACCCAATTTTGGAATCATTAGAAGGATGTGGATTGCGGGGATGACATGCCTCCCTGACAAGAATCCTCAGCACTTGCAACTTGTTTGATTGACAAGAGACTTCCATGCATAATTTAAGACCCATTCCCTCACCTCCTTTTACTCTGGTGCTTTTTATGGAAACATTAACAATTCTACTGCTCTGTGATTCTCCTCACATTCCACCCACATGCTCTTCTGTATATTTAAGGATATATTGTCAAATGCTAGAAACTCAATAAGAAATGAAAAGGTCCAAAAGAATTGCCTTTTCTAATCCCTAGGGCAAAAATTAGATGTTTAAGAGTAAGATAGTGACTCCTGATGTGTTCTTTCTAGGAACGCGTGAGTGCAGAGGGACTTAGTATGTGGTTACTAATATCAGCAAAGGACCACGCAGGCAGGGAGAGGAAATGCTCCTCCAGTGAACACAGTCTTTGCTGTACCCATCGGACGTGGGGGAAGCCAAGCTTCCCCAGCTCTCTTGCTTTCTGCTCTCACTCCACACATGGTGGGAGAATCTCTTGGCTGGCACCTTCTGATCTCTAAAGTGGATGTAGAACTACTTATGTCTCAAGGTGTTTTGGTTGTCAAGAGGCAAAATTAGAAAACTCATAACAGATGAATGATTAAGCACAGATTTGCTTCTAAACTTCAAGGCAATTCCTTTATGAACTTGTGTAATATTTCCAGGAAGCTTATTTGGTTTCTATTTTGAGGTATCCTCTCTTGAATACAATCATAATTCTCAATTTTCACCAATATTTCTTTAGAGTATTGAAAGAGAACTGAGATTATCAACTGTAGCATATGGGCTTGGTTGAGATTATTTGTAATTCTGGCTCTAAAAAATATTATGAACATCTAAGTTAATTTATAATTTCTAGTTAAACATCAATAATCTTTCTTTAAGAATAAGTTAATGAGTTCTTCTAAAATGATTTCTTCACCTCTACCATTCCTATTCTAGGATTACTCATGTATACAAAGGTAAGGGGGAAACTGGAATTTGGATCCTTTCTTAGTGCCCATCTTGTGATACATTCCTGATACATTTGAATAAACCTGCTATCATTTCTTTATTCCCAATCTATTACTATCATATTCAAAATGCTCCCAGAGTCACCATCGATATTTGAGACACAAAAGTATTGGTGTGCACACCAATAATTACACTATTATGTGTAATTATAATGCACCCATACAAATGAATTAAAAAATATCTGTCTAAAATAACCAAAATTTATGAGTAGCTGCATGATTTACTTAAGTCTAAAGGTCATTCTTCATTTCACTGACTAGTGAAATTCTATGGCACATTAACACACAGCACCCCTCACATGGCAATGTGGGACGCTTCTGTCACTGGGTAGAGGTACTGGATCATGAAGACTGTGCCACAGTCACCCACGGACCATGGTAAAGACTCATAAATATTTTCATAACACATCACATTTCTCTTGTTCTCATTTGAGTTATGTTAGCAAGCCTAATAGGACCTAAGCTCTAAATTATCTCCTTATCTTAATCTTTGACCTATTAATACTTCATGTCAACATACCTTATATACAATCAGAGATATGATAAATTGTGGTATAAAGGTGTATTAAGAATTGAAATGCAAAATAATAATAATAATAATAATAATTAAAATATGTATCTGATATTCTAGAAAAAATACATTAAAGTAACAATCAGATCCTTCACTTTGTGCTGACCAGGCATTTGGGTACTCCCTAATACATGTAAGACTCATTTTTCTTCTCTTGCTTAGTATAATAAGGTTTTAAAGTTAAATAGGTAAATATAAATTACTGTGTTATGCTCTAAGAAGATGACAGAGATGGAAAAAGAAGACTGTGGGAAGAAAGTTTTGGATTCTGAGAATTTTGATGGCTCAGAATAATGCCATCAAACCAATTAAACAGAACAATATTTTATTTTTATACTTAAAAAACTGAAGTATGTGGTTTGCTCTATTTCCAATATTTTTCCTTTCTGTTGGTTTTACATAAATCTTCCCTTATCCTGCTACCACCAACAGATTCTTCTTTTTCACATTTATGTTCTTGATGATATAAGTCATTTATTTCTGTATGTGTTGTTATGTGCCAAATAGATGATTGCCAACTATTCTGTGCAGATGTACATGGGCCCACATATAAATATACATATGTGTGTATATCTATGTATAAATATGTATAAACTAGTCATGGAAACAAAAATCTACATAGACTCCAAAATTATTTCTAAGTTGTTGCCAAGTTGTTTTTTAGTCATTCAATAATTTCCCTAGCCCCTCAAAACTCCCCCTTTACATCTTTCCTATATAGTACAAGCTAATATTAGCTTCCAACAAAAAACACAGTTATTAACAACATGAAATCTTCATGGATTTGTGTTTATACCAACAGTGTGACTTATTGTTAAAACTGACATTTTTTTTTTAAATTCACCTTAACTCTCAAAGCATTGAACAAAAAGTAAGTTGCCAAAATCCCCTTTTAAAATCAAGCTTCTGGACACCCTATGGATTAGTTAATGAGGAATGGCTCAACACAGTTCTAACAGCACAGGTGATCCATAGCCTCTAAGGAGAGTGAGGACACCAGTTTGGAAAGAGTTAGTTGCCCATGAAGCATGAATTGTGAAGGCAGCCAGCCAAGAAGACTGCCAGGGATCATCAAAGTGCTTAGTGCATGTCCCTGGAAGTTGGAGAGGGGCTTAGTTTCATGCAGCTACTCCACATATTTAACAACTGCTACTCTGTCCACAGTGAGGAAGGTTGGAGCCCTGTGGTGCTAGAAAGCACCTCTTAATTACAGGATAATGAAAATGTGAGAGCCACAAAGGAAAAAGAAGGGGGGAAGCCAGGGATGCCTACTGGGTTAGGAAACTTAGGGTCACTTAGTCACTAGACTTAGAGAAGTATTTCCACACTGTAACAACCTGAAAAGTTCTGCCATTGACAGAAGGTCAGCCTTGATGAATACCTGATTCACATAGGGTAATAATGTTTGATTTATTCTACTATCATTTCTACCCCAAGCCTCCCCTTCCTTTATTTCCCTTTGTCTTGTCCAAGATACCTCCATTCTCCTCTCACCTTTATTGTGAATAGCATCCACTTATCAGAAAAAACTTCAGCCTTTGTTTCTTTAGAACTGGCTTATTTTGCTTAGCACAGTATTCTCCAGTTTTACCCATTTACCAGTAAATGCCATCATTTCATTGTTCTTTAAGGCTGAGTAATATTCCATCAAATATATACATAAGTGTGTGTGTATGTGTGTGTGTGTGTGTCACATTTTCTTTATCCATTCATTTGTTGAAAGACACATAGGTTGGTTTCATAGTTTAGCTATTGTGAACTGAGCTGCTATAAACATTGATATGGCTGCATCACTGTAGTATGCTGATTTTAAGTCCTTTGTGTATAAACCAAGGAATGGGATGACTGGGTCAAAATGTGGTTCCATTCCAAGTTTTCTGAGGAATCTTCATACTGATTTCCATAATGGTTGCACCAATTTACAGTCCCCCCAGCAATGGATGAGTGTATCTTTTTCCCCACATTCTTGCCAACAAATATTCTTGCTTACATTCTTGATAATTGCCATTCTGACTGGAGTGAGATGAAATCTCAGTGTAGTTTTGATTTGCATTTCTCTACTTACTAGAGGTATTGAGAATTTTTTTCCATATATTTGTTGATCAATTGTATGTCTTCTTCTGTAAAGTGTCTTTTCAGTTTCTTGGACATTTTAATCATAAGAGGGAGAGTGTGGTTGTCTCTTTATTATCTAAGTCAATTGAATAAACTTTCAGGCAAAATTGAGAGACGGTTCAAGGGTAAGGTAGGACCTTTCTATTCCAGTCCAGGTTTCAAAGTTTAGTGGCAGAAAAGTGAAATTTGTTTTCTCTTTGTACCTTAACATTCACTCAATGAAAGGATTATCTCATCGAAGCATCCAGGCTGGGATTGTCTGATAAACCACTGGAGAGCAATCAGCGTCACTAGCTTCACCTGAGAATCTGTTGTATTATATTTTATTGGTTTGGGGTTTGACTGAGCCCAGCTCCAGAGACAATAGCCTAAAATCTATAACAGTTTCAGGTTCAGTTCCATATGGTCCTGAGAAGAACAGTCCATACAGAAGCCTGGGTGGTTCATACACATATGGGTCTGAGTTTCAGGGTTTCTGCAGGGCACAGGCAAGCTCCAATCCCCTGAGGACCAGGGCAGTGGCTTGCCCTTCTATATACACCGTGTGTTCTGGTACAGTGAAGCATCCTGGAGGACAACACCAAATCAGAACCTCAGACCTTTGGGGAAGCTCAAAGAACTGAATCTCTATCCTGGGCTCAGCTTCATCCTGGCAGCAAGGGTCACATCAGATGGTGCCCACGAATCTAGGAGTCCAGTATGAAAGATCAGAGCAAAGGTGGAATTATGGGGATGGGCTGAATCAGCAATTCTCAAACTTGTAGGCCCTGGTACCCTGGTATCTCAAAAATTATTGAAGATATAAGAACATATATTTATATGGATTATATTTAACATTGAAATTAAAACTGAAAAAAAGTTGAAAGGTTTTTTTTGAAATCTTTTTAAAGTAGCAATGATAATGCCAAAAAAAAATGTTTGTGACAAATAATTATATTTTTCCAAAGCAAAATAATAAAGTGAACAGAATGAGGGTTTTGTCTTTTTACAAGTTCCTTTATTATCTGGCTTAGGCAGTTAGGTTTTTACATATGATCACGCATTCAATCCATAGTGATACATTGATTTGTCTAAAGTACATAAATTTTTTATACTTTACATGTATTCTTTATACATATTTATAAATATGTAAATGTATATACTATATATATTTATAAATATATGAATTTATTTACTTTATATATTTTTATACACCATATGTGTGTGTGTGTATCTGTGGATACACACACACATACAATCCAGCCTCACACAGAGGTGTATGTAGAAAAGAATGGGATATTTTAATAGTTGTTTATAATTATTTATTTTGTTTAAGATAATTTCTTTATATTTCAGTAAAAATCAATTAGTGGTAGTTTTTACACATTAGTTATGAAGATATCCAAACAGATATTCATATTACAAGCTATCACAAAACCCAATTTATTCATTAATATTATCCCCATTACACCAGTAAAGTCTTTCCACGTTGTGAAGCTGGCAAATTCACAGTGGTGAGGACACTTATTCTCATTTGAAGTCTCCAATTTTATCACTGTTAAAACCTTTGTTTTCCTTAAAGTGACAGGCTCATGTAATTCATTTTTGATAAAGATCTCTGCCAAGCATCCAAGTCTGAAGACCACAGTTTGCCTGCCAGTCATTCCTTCAGGTAGAAAGAAAAACTAACTAGCTCAGCTCACAATTCAAACAAGCACTCAAGTATTTTCCATGGAAAACAGTCAGACATCATCACCAGGATATTTTAAAAACGCTGAAGCCAAGAATGAAGATTTAGCAAAACCAATAAATTTAACTGCTCCATCAAAGATACCCATAACTGAAACCAGCATTTAAAAAAATAAATGTGCTGTTGATATGTGGCTAAAGAATCCAGTGACTGATAGGACTGCTTGATTCATCCCAAGGTCCTTCCATTTTAGACTCCATTATTTTGTGCTGTCAATGAACAAAATATAAAATCTCTATACTATTATGAAAGTAGTATTTACCATAAAGTCCCCTTTAAAGGGTGCTAAGTATCCCTGGGGATCCACATACCACATTTGGGATCTTCTGGGCTCAATAATACAATGGTAGAGTCGTTGGCAGGAGGGGACAAATTCAATTTTTTATATGAGGGGAAGTTAGCATCCTGATGTTTCTGAGTGAATGAGTACAAGTAAAGTCACACAACTTTAAGTGACAGGGTCAGTCCAAGGATCTAGTCATCTTGGTTCCAGGTACAATACTGAATCTTCTTTATCACATTACATTTATGGTTAATTACTCAATTCCTTATCTCAGTGGACCCTTTTTAAAGCTACATATGCATAATCTCACAAGTCAAAAAATTTTTTAAAAAGTTAAATTATACACTGTAAGATTGTTGTATTGATTTCAGGCATAGGATAAGATGCCTGTCCTATGAGCCTGTTTAAATGTATTCAAATAAGGAAATTAATATTCTTCAGAAGAGGATTTTTGCTGCCATGACCACAGTCTCTGTTAAAACTTGGTGACATGATCTCATTAATAGAACATAATGGCCACCAAAATACTGCAAATGCACAGAAAGGCATAATGGGCTTTTTGAAGAGCAGATCAAAGATGATTGCTTTGTCTTATTAGAGAGCATGCTCTGTTTCTAGAAGTGACCCTGCTTAGCAAGCAGAGCTGTGTGACATTTATGAATGCAGAATTAAGCACTTACCTATGTAGACATTAAAACCAAAAATATATGTTTCTCTTACCTCTTTTTTTTTCATAAAGGAACATTAGATAAAAGCTGGATCCATTTAGTACTACAAACAGAAAACGCTATGTAGAGATGCAGTATGGAAAGGGTATTCCGCAACATATTATTGAACCAGTAGGTACTTGATATTGTAGTATTAAAACTTTACTTGCAAAATGCTACAGAACATGCCCTGTTTGCAGAGTGGTTGAGTTGCCAGCATCATTTGGGTCTGCCCTCAGCTGAATAGATATGAGACATGGTAGTAGCATAAAGGAAGCTTCCACAGCAAAGGAGAAAAGTGCATAAAGTTTAAAGAATTCATATAAGTGCCAACGGTACAAATAAGTATTTTTGATATTTCTTACTGAGAGATTGTATGAGTGAGACAAAAACCTACTTCTAATTATATAGAGATATGTTATATATATATATATATATATATATATATATATATATATATATATACACACACACACATACACACAAATAATTATATATGTATACATAAACACACATATGTACATATATGTATTCATGCATACAGTGCATACACATATTGGTATATAAACATTTATATATTTTTTTTAAATTACATAATAGTAAACCATCTAAAATCATCCAGAGCTTAAAAGATAGCATGAAAAGATGAACACATTGTTAAAATTTTTTATAGCATAAATATTCCTTAATTCATTTTATTTTTATCATCTGACTATTTAAAAAATAGAGGAATTATATTTCGTTAGACCCATACATGCTGGAGAGTTTCTGTGCCAACACATTTTCCCTAAAATTTCTGGAATTATTGTGTCTCACATGTATTTATTCATTAGTATTTATTAAGAATATCCAAAATAATTGTGGCATGCAACTATTTATTCTATTATTCACTTTGGCTATATAAAACATTTCTATTTATTAAAAATTAGTAGTATAAAAGATACAGTATGAGACAACATGAAACTGTTTTTTAAACATAACTGAAATAGCTTTCAGAGTCACTACAATTCTGTTTGAAAAATTTTGTAGAGATGTTTCCTAGAGCAGCATTTACTGTGGGTCTAACATGGAAAAAGACATTGATAGGGGGGCCTCCAATCCCTTAAATAACAGCAAGCTCAATGATCCATGTCAGGCCCAATGTTGCTCCTTCCAGAGCCTGCCACTACCTAACACAAACCTAGGAATTACTTTCCGTGTGTCAGAAGTCAGCTTGTGCAATGATATTTAGGTGGCATGTCTTTTTTTGCATAGAACTGGACTAGTTGTGAAAATCTATGATTTTCATAAAGAATTCCTTTCTATAAAAGGTCTTTTTAGATACATTTTTAGAAACATTTATGTCTTGTTTTCTTTGCTGTGTTCAAGTTAACTATAGAGGTGTTTGCTCACTAAGTAACTCATATAAGGTACTTGAAAATGATTTATCTAAGGTGCTAGAGGAATCAAGGTGAATACTTCAATGAGTGGAAGATGCATAAACACTAAGTGTTTTCTTACTAACATAAGAGAAAACACTGAGACTGCCTTGTTATTTCTATCTCATTTTAATTCACATGATAAATTAATGAAAAAATATTTTCAATGCAAATATGGAATAAGAGTGAATAGTTGTTGATGAGTTTATGGATGTGATCTTTACATGATCTTTATTTTGCCAAACAATACAGTTCTTGGGATTCGGAAAATAGATTTTCCTGACACTAACGAAAAGTGAAAGAAAAGTTTCACTTTTTTTAATCCACATTTGCAAATAATGCTTACACAGCTACACTCAAGAACACACCTGTCTATCAAATTAAAAGAAAAAGAAAAGATCACCCACTCAACTACTAATTGCAGAATTAAGCTAATTTATATGCTATAACAATAAATGTCTTTAACTGCCACTCTTGCTTCTATTCCACGGTTCCTTCCCTTCAGGGTACAAAATTCTGCTTTCCTCTGTATTTTATACATGCTCTTGAAGTACATTTTTTTTGCACCTACAGCCTGTAACTTTGCAAATAAATTTACATTCAAGACCATTGCTTTTCCATATGCAGACACTAAAGATAAGTTCTAATATCATTTCAACAAATAATTCCTAACAGCCTGCTACATGCCTGGCATTATTTGAGACATGAAGTCTGATATTTCTGACTAGAAACTTTTCCTTGACCACTCCTCTGACTGGGGTGGTCCCAGGGAGGACCAGATGCCAGCCATATATGCAATTAGTGATTTAAGAATTAGCTGACACTTAACAGAACCAGTGCAGAATATCACACTCGCTTCCATTCAGGAGGGTAGAAGAAAACTCAAAGGAGAAATGATGCTGCTTTCTTTTTTACTTCTGGATGCACAGCCCATGTTCATCATTTTTAAGTCATTTATTCATCTGATAAAAGCTGTGCTTTGATCAAGAAACCACTAATGAGACATCAGAAGCTGTCCTCACTCTATTTCTCAAGGTAATAGATTAGTACATGACAATTAAAATCCTTATCATTGCTGTTTAAAATCTGAAATGGATGGCATCACTTTAACTTTCTAAAAGATTTCTCTTAACACAACAGTGAGACCTCCCATTTAACGTGGAGATAATTTAATCAATTAATTAGTCTGTGGTCTAAAATGGCATGTTTGGGCCACTTTCTTGGACTTTGGCTTACTTTTAACTTTCCCTGCATAAGAAAGGAATAAAACACACAATATCAAGGTTCTCTTTCCTCTCTAAAATTCTGTGAATTTGTTTTAATGTGAAATGTGTCTTTACTGATCTGATTCAGAATTTATTAAAATATATATTTGGAGCAAAATAAAAAGCTCTTGAAGCATCATATAAAACTCATGAGAGGATGAGACCTATTAAACAAGGGAAAGACCGATTTTATCCTAAAAAGTAACTTTTAAAGGACATTTGATCTAAAGAAATTGAAGAAAAATTAGATCAATTTACATCCATTTCTTTTGAGGATATAAGAAAGAAGATGGTTAACACTGAGAATTTACATTTTCATGATAAAAGAAGACAATTGTTTCAGACCTCTACTAATATTTTATAGAGAAAATATATGAAAAAACTACTGAAATAAATGTCAGACAATTAACCCCACAAAATATAAACAAATTCTGCCAATATAAAATTCCAACATTCTCTTCCCACCAAAAAAAAAAAAAAAACCTACATCATTTCCTCAAGGAAATTCATTCAAGGTTTTGTCCAAAAAATATTAAATGAGCTCTCACTATGACTCTTGTTCAATGTTAACCATACTGGGGTTCTGCCCACAATAGTCATTCAAAACCCCTGAATACATAAACTCCAGAGTCTTGAGGTCAACTTCTCCAAAGAAACATTCACATTTTCCTAAAGCATGGGTAAAACCTTGAGAATTATGCTATTCTTAAACAATCTTTTTCTAAAAATAAGTCTTTGCACACAATTTTTCTTACTCAAAGAAGTTGCTTGGTTATGCCTAACTTTAAGGGACATGGGAGTATAATCCTTTAAGCAACAAAGAAAGACAGGGGAATGAGAAATAGTAATGATGAATAGAATGTCTTCCATAGCACTCAAGTTTAGCTAGCCCCTCCCATGAAAGACATCTTGGAATTAACTTATATTTTATCTAGTATTTTATAACAAGTAGTCTTATAAGTTTTTAAAAAATGCTAACTACTTCTTTATATTTCCCAAAATTTTGAATACTTATCATAAACTCAATAATACCATATTAATCAATTACTGAACAAGTACATAATAGACATTTCATTGTCAACTAGGCACATAATTGCTACAGGACTATAAGATTTTTCTCCAACAAAGAATAGCAGGACTAACATGAGGTCAAGTTGTCAAGTTGTGCTAAGCGGCCACATGCCTGGGCTGAGTAAATGAAGCATATGGAATGAGTTGAGAGGGGTGAAATCCTGTCTAGCTAAAAGTTAGTCCCCTACTGTCCTGTCATGACACCTACCCTTCCTATAGGGCCTGAAACTCACACCTCTAACTAGACTATTTGAACCTCTCACCAAAATTTAAGAACTAAAGGCATAAAAAGGACAGAGTAAACATTATAATAAATGATTGTTTAATCACATTTTTAAAAATGAAGTTCCTAAAAAGAAACCAAAAATGGAATCTTTGGCTATACAGCATATTTGTTAGAATTAGAAAATAAAATACCACTTCACAATGCTAACCAGACCACATCTAGAATAAAGTGCTTTGAGTATCATTTTTTTAGGAACCTGTCAAAATAATGGAGACTTTTGAAAGATGAATGACCAGAAAGACTAAATATTGGTAATACATCCTGTAAAAAAATATCAAGAAAATATATTTTCTTTGTTCAAAATGTTGGGGACTATCCTCCCTAGGTTCTCTGCATTAGGGCAGAACAGCTGCCCTCTCACCTCAGCCAGCACCCATCCATTCAGCTATTTCAATGGGAAAAATTCCAGAGCATGGGATACTCCATTACAGGTATTTGCTTAGGTTATGGGTTTAGAACTGTGTCATTTTCTTCCAAGAAGAAACCTGGCACAGACTTCAACAAAAATAGAATATCAGAGTTTAATAATCAAAGCTAAAATGATATGCATTAGTTTCTTGGTTTTTTAATGACTTTTGTCTAAATAATTCTCAAAAGAAAACATTATAGGAAAACTGATATAAAGAGAAGAATATGTTTGATCATGAAACCTTCCTGTGTATCCAAGCAGGGAGATAGTGAACCCTCCTAGTGCAAGATGCACCTAATTGAGAGTGAAGGGGGAATATTCCATATAAGAATTACAAAATTGTGAGGGAGGGGGAAGATGGCGGCGAAGGGAGAGCATTACCCCCGTGTACCGTGTCACTGTGCGGGAGAATGACGAGTTAGAACGGCTAAAAGCTATCTTGTTAGGAATTTCCAGCAAAATTGGGGTGCTCCAAAACCTAGAGGAAGGATTTCCATCGCACGAGGATCAGCTACGGGGGCTCAAACGCGAGAGATTTGTCCGCATGGAGGGTCCCGCTGCTTATTCAGCAAATCGCCCCACGGCTAGAGTCTGCGGCGCGCGATGGGAAACAAGGAGATAGCAACTCAAAGATACAGCGCTGCAGTTTCTGCGGGCTTCTGCCAGCTGTGCAATCACCGTACTCAGTGCTGAATTCTTGGTTTGAGATGGGGGAAGGAAGCGGTCCAATTCGGTTCTCCACACTGGTCAGACCACAGAGGAAGCCAGCGGCCACCATCTTGGAGAGCTGACTTCACCATCCCTGTTTTCAACTGATTGCAGCTCATTCAGCCATAGAACAGGTAATTTCAGGCTGCCATTCGCCTGCAGCTCGCAGACAAATTACACAGGCTCAGTGCTAAATAACCTGTGGAAACCGCTTCTTGGAGCCTGCTCCTATCAGAACATACACTCAGCCCGGAGCAGCCGAATTCTGGCTCCCGGAACTGCTCTGGCCCAGGGCTAAAGAACCCGCAGAAACTGCTTCTCGGTCCGGGTCCTGCTGAATACTGTGGAGGTAAATACCAACCGAGCCTTCATAGGCAGTGGCAACAGGACTGAGACGGGGCTTGTGAGGGCCGGTCAAGACTCACCCGTTGCTTTGGTCACCCGGCAAAGGGAACGAAATGCTGCCATTCGCATGGGATACCAACATGGCAGAGATCTGATGTCATCAGAAAGCGGCGGAGGAGAGAACTTCATTGATACCAGCAGCGACAGAAACAGTTGGTCTCCTGGTAAAGAAAGTGAGTCACAAACACCCGAGTCTCTCTCACTTTGTCATCAAGCCAGAGGGGCAGAGCAGAGCCACCGCCCGCGCCCGCAAGGTAGGCAGACCTGCGACCGACCAGCAGAACAGGCCCAGCGGTCCGTGGGCGTGGTAGGAGGGGCAGGGCAGAGCCACCGCCCGCGCCTGCAAGGTAGGCAGACCTGCGACAGACCGGCGGATCAGGCCCAGCGGCATGCCGGCGTGGTACACACATCACCCCAATTGGAGTAGGGGCAGAGCAGAGCTTTTGCCCGCGCCCGGGACAGGCCCAGTGGCCCGCCGGCGTGGTAGACACGTCACCCCAATTGGAGTAAGGGCAGAGCAGAGCCGCCGCCCACGCCTGCAAGGTAGGCAGACCTGCGACCAACAGGCAGAACAGGCCCAGGGGTCCGCGGGCGTGGTAGACATGTCACACCAATTGGAGGAGGGGCAGAGCAGAGCCGCTGCCCGCACCTGCAAGGTAGGCAGACCGCCGCCCGACCCTGCAAGAGAGACTTTTCAACTATACAAGAGCAATATAAATATATAGGGGGAAAAATTTTTCAAAAACACAACAGTTTCACCAAGCAGAAAGAAACACAAGCAGTATGAAAAGACAAGGAAAGAAAGGACCACAAGCAATGCAGGTCAACTCAACTTTAGAAGAGGTAACAGCTGCAGCAGATGGAATGTCAGATAAAGAATTCAGGATATACATGCTTCAGATGATCTGGAGTATCAAGGAAGACATTAGACAGCAAAATCAGACAATGAAAGATCACTTCGACAGTGAATTACACAAACAAATCCAGGAAGCAAAAGATCAACTATACAGGGAGATAGAGGTTATAAAAAACAAACAAACAGAAATCCTAGAAATGCAGGAAGCAATAAACCAACTTAAAAACTCAATTGAGAATACTACCAGCAGAGTAGAACACTTAGAACATCAGACAATGAAGACAAAGTATTTCAACTGGAAAAGAACATAGACAGCTCAGCAAGACTGTTAAGAAACCATGAGCAGAACATCCAAGAAATACGGGATAACATAAAGAGACCAAACTTAAGAGTCATTGGTATACAGGAAGGTATAGAGCTCCAAACCAAAGGAATGAGCAATCTATTCAATGAAATAATATGAGAAAACTTCCCAGACTTGAAGAATGAGACAGAATCCCAAATCCTAGAAGCCTACAGGACGCCGAATGTGCAAAATCATAAGAGATCTACACCTAGACACATTATAATGAAGATGCCCAACATACAGAATAAGGAGAGAATTTTAAAAGCTACAAGAGAAAGGAAGCAGATTACATTTAGGGGTAAACCAATCAGGATAACAGCTGATCTTTCAACACAGACTCTGAAAGCTAGAAGATCCTGGAATAACATATTTCAAACACTGAAAGAAAATGGGTTCCAACCAAGAATTGTGTATCCAGCGAAATTAAGCTTCAGGATGGAAGATGAAATTAAAACCTTCCACGATAAACAAAAGTTAAAAGAATTTGCAGCTAGAAAACCATCTCTTCAAAACATCCTCGGCAAAACATTACAGAAAGAGGAAATGGAAAATAACAACGAAAACCAACAGTGGGAGGTAGAACAGTAAAGGGGGGAAAAATAATCAAAGAGGAAAACAAACCATGTTTAGTAACATAAATAAACAAATATGGCTGGAAGAACAACCCATATCTCAATAATAACCCTAAATGTTAATGGCTTAAACTCACCAATTAAGAGACACAGGCTAGTAGAATGGATCACAAAAGAAGACCCAACAATATGCTGCCTACAGGAGACGCATTTGATAGGAAAAGACATACATAGGCTGAAGGTGAAAGGTTGGGAAAAATCATATCACTCATATGGACTTCGGAAACAAGCAGGAGTGTCCATACTCATATCAAATAAAATAGATTTCAAGCCAAAGTTAATCAAAAGGGATAAAGAGGGACACTACATACTGCTTAAGGGAACCATACACCAACAAGACATAACAATCATAAATATATATGCCCCAAACAATGGTGCAGCTATGTTCATCAAACAAACTCTTCTCAAGTTGAAGAATCTAATAGACCACCATACAATAATCATGGGAGACTTCAACACACCTCTCTCGCCACTGGACAGATCTTCCAAACAAAAGTTGAATAAGGAAACTATAGAACTCAATAACACAATTAATAACCTAGACTTAATTGACATATATAGAATATACCACCCAACATCAAGCAGTTACACTTTTTTCTCAGCAGCACATGGATCCTTCTCAAAAATAGATCATATATTATGTCACAGGGCAACTCTTAGACAATATAAAGGAGTAGAGATAATACCATGCATCTTATCTGATCATAATGGAATGAAACTGAAAATCAACGATAAAAGAAGGAAGGAAAAATCATGCATCACTTGGAGAATGAACAATGGGTTACTGAATGATCAATGGGTTATAGAAGACATCAAGGAGGAAATTAAAAAATTCTTAGAGATAAATGATAACACAGACACAACATATCGGAATCTATGGGACACATTGAAAGCAGTTCTAAGAGGAAAATTCATTGCTTGGAGTTAATTCCTTAAAAAAAGAAAAAACCAACAAATCAATGATCTCATACTTCATCTCAAAATCCTAGAAAAAGAAGAGCAAAACAACAGCAAAAGAAGTAGAAGGCAAGAAATAATTAAAATCAGAGCTGAAATTAATGAAATCGAAACAAAAGAAACAATTGAAAAAACTGACAAAACTAAAAGTTGGTTCTTTGAAAAAATAAATAAAATCGACAGACCCTTAGCCATGCTAACAAAGAGAAGAAGAGAGAGAACTCAAATTACTAGCATACGGGATGAAAAAGGCAATATCACAACAGACACTTCAGAAATACAGAAGATAATCAGAAATTATTTTGAATCCTTATACTCCAATAAATTAGAAGATAGTGAAGGCATCGATAAATTTCTTAGGTCATATGATCTGCCCAGATTGAGTCAGGAGGATATAGACAACCTAAACAGACCAATATCAATTGAGGAAATAGAAGAAACCATCAAAAGATTACCAACTAAGAAAAGCCCAGGAACGGATGGGTATACAGCAGAGTTTTACAAAACCTTTAAAGAGGAACTAATACCAATACTTTTCAAGCTACTTCAGGAAATAGAAAAAGAGGGAGAACTTCCAAATTCATTCTATGAGGCCAACATCACCCTGATACCTAATCCAGACAAAGACACTTCAAAGAAAGAAAACTACAGACCAATATCTCTAATGAACCTAGATGCAAAAATCCTCAATAAAATTCTGGCGAATCGGATACAAAAACATATCAAAAAAATTGTGCACCATGATCAAGTAGGATTCATCCCTGGGATGCAAGGATGGTTCAATATACGGAAATCAATAAATGTTATTCAGCACATCAATAGACTTAAAAATAAGAACCATATGATCATCTCGATAGATGCAGAAAAAGCATTCGACAAAGTACAGCATCCCTTTATGTTCAAAACTCTAGAAAAACTAGGGATAACAGGAACATTCCTCAATATTGTAAAAGCAATCTATGCTAAGCCTCAGGCTAGCATCATTCTGAATGGAGAAAAATTGAAGGCATTCCCTCTAAAATCTGGAACAAGACAGGAATGCCCTCTCTCACCACTTCTGTTCAACATAGTTCTCGAAACACTGGCCAGAGCAATTAGACAGACGAAAGAAATTAAAGGCATCAAAATAGGAAAAGAAGAACTTAAATTATCACTATTTGCAGGTGACATGATTTTATACCTAGCAGACCCGAAAGGGTCTACAAAGAAACTATTAGAGTTAATAAATGAATTCAGCAAAGTGGCAGGATATAAAATCAACACGCATAAATCAAAGGCATTCCTGTATATCAGTGACAAATCCTCTGAAATGGAAATGAGGACAACCACTCCATTCAAAATATCTTCAAAAAAAATAAAATACTTGGGAATCAACCTAACAAAAGAGGTGAAAGACTTATACAATGAAAACTACAGAACCCTAAAGAGAGAAATAGAAGAAGATCTTAGAAGATGGAAAAATATACCCTGTTCATGGATAGGCAGAACTAACATCATCAAAATGGCGATATTACCAAAAGTTCACTATAGGTTTAATGCAATGCCAATCAAAATCCCAATGGCATTTCTTGTAGAAATAGAGAAAGCAATCATGAAATTCATATGGAAAAATAAAAGACCCAGAATAGCAAAAACAATGTTAAGCAGGAAGTGTGAATCAGGCGGTATAGCGATACCAGACTTCAAACTATACTACAGAGCAATAGTAACAAAAACAGCATGGTACTGGTACCAAAACAGGCAGGTGGACCAATGGTACAGAATAGAGGACACAGAAACCAATCCACAAAACTACAACTATCTTATATTTGATAAAGGGTCTAAAAGCATGCAATGGAGGAAGGATAGCGTCTTCAACAAATGGTGCTGGGAAAACTGGAAATCCATATGCAACAAAATGAAACTGAATCCCTTTCTCTCGCCATGTACAAAAGTTAATTCAAAATGGATCAAGGAGCTTGATATCAAATCAGAGACATTCCGTCTGATAGAAGAAAAAGTTGGCTATGATCTACATACTGTGGGGTCGGGCTCCAAATTCCTCAATAGGACACCCATAACACAAAAGTTAATAACTAGAATCAACAAATGGGACTTACTCAAACTAAAAAGTTTTTTCTCAGCAAAAGAAACAATAAGAGAGGTAAATAGGGAGCCTACATCCTGGGAACAAATCTTTACTCCTCACACTTCAGATAGAGCCCTAATATCCAGAGTATACAAAGAACTCAAAAAATTAGACAATAAGATAACAAATAACCCAATCAACAAATGGGCCAAGGACCTGAACAGACACTTCTCAGAGGAGGACATACAATCAATCAACAAGTACATGAAAAAATGCTCACCGTCTCTAGCAGTCACAGAAATGCAAATCAAAACCACCCTAAGATACCATCTCACTCCAGTAAGATTGGCAGCCATTATGAAGTCAAACAACAACAAGTGCTGGCGAGGATGTGGGGAAAAGGGTACACTTGTACATTGCTGGTGGGACTGCAAATTGGTGCAGCCAATTTGGAAAGCAGTATGGAGATTTCTTGGAAAGCTGGGAATGGAACCACCATTTGACCCAGCTATTCCCCTTCTCGGTCTATTCCATAAAGACCTAAAAAGAGCATGCTACAGGGACACTGCTACATCGATGTTCATAGCAGCACAATTCACAATAGCAAGACTGTGGAACCAACCTAGATGCCCTTCAATAGACGAATGGATAAAAAATAATGTGGCATTTATACACAATGGAGTATTACTCTGCATTAAAAAATGACAAAATCATAGAATTTGCAGGGAAATGGATGGCATTAGAGCAGATTATGCTAAGTGAAGCTAGCCAATCCCTAAAACACAAATGCCAAATGTCTTCTTTGATATAAGGAGAGTAACTAAGAATAGAGTAGGGACGAAGAGCATGAGAAGAAGATTAACATTAAACAGGAATGAGAGGTGGGAGGGAAAGGGAGAGAGAAGGGAAATTGCATGGAAATGGAAGGAGACCCTCAGGGTTATACAAAATTACATACAAGAGGAAGTGTGGGGAAAGGGGAAAATAATACAAGGGGGAGAAATGAATGACAGTAGAGGGGGTAGAGAGAGAAGAGGGGAGGGGAGGGGAGGGGAGGGGGGATAGTAGAGGATAGGAAAGGCAGCACAATACAACAGACACTAGTATGGCAATATGTAAATCAATGGATGTGTAATTGATGTGATTCTGCAATCTGTATACGGGGTAAAAATGGGAGTTCATAACCCACTTGAATCAAAGTGTGAAATATGATATATCAAGAACAATGTAATGTTTTGAACAACCAACAATAAAAAAAATTTAAAAAAAAGAAATAGTAAAAAAATAAATAAATAAAATAAAATAAAATTTAAAAAATAAAAAAAAGAATTACAAAATTGTTTTCTTTATAAATAAAAAGAAGGGCTTACAACTAATGCGGCCATCAATAAAGGACATGCAAATAAATTAGGACACAACAATTTAGGGGAATATCATCCCTCCACTCAAAATTATTCTGAAGCCTATGGATTGATGTTATATAATGTTAAGATGAATGCACACTGCAAAATATAGCCATATTGAGTAGAATGATCTTTGCATGTGCACAATGATTACAAGGGGATTTAGATTAAAACATTTGATATTTTAAATAGATTAGACTAGATTAGATCAGAGGCCCTAATCTAGTCCTACCACCAAGCCTCTGCAGAGTTGCATTCATTCAATAAAAAATGTATCGTTTGAGGTTTGAGATATACAAAGTAAGAAACAGTCACTTTTTCTCACAGCACTTTTTCTCACAGTCTTTGTGAGTAAAGAAACAAAGATGAGTAAACAGGTAATTATAGTACAGTTTGGTAAGAAGAGTGAGAGAAGCAGGTATTCCCAGGGAGCAAACTTCAGCCCAAGCAAGCAGCCCCTTGAAACACTCTGGGGTGAGACAGGTGGAGGAAAGATGCAGGAAAGATTTTGAAGAAGTCAGGATACTTGACTGGAGTCTTAAAGGATAAATAGGAATTATTCAGGACAAGAGATGGCTGTGGGAAGTAAAAATCTGTTGTGGGTGGACAGGAAGCAAAAGCAGAGAAATTTGGGGCAATCCTAAAGTGCTCAGCACAGCTGGAGCACAGAGATGAGAAGGTTAGAAGAGGAGGCAGGGGCTGGATATTAAAGGACTCCCAGCGCTTTTTATTCTTCTACCAATCTAGGCTCTTGTCCAAGGCAAAAATGCGAACCCAAAAGATCTTTCTGATGTAGTATGGGAAATGGTTTAGAAACTTGCAATAATTAAAGAGAAAATCATGAAAACCTGAATGAATATGATGCAGAGAGGATAGGGGAAAAAAAAAAGCTTGACACAGTGACACATTGGACAGGGAAGTCTTGATACAAAACCATATTTCAGGGTGAGGAATAAATCCAGAATGACCCCTTATATTGATGGCTCATTTTACTTAATTTCTCACTATGGGAAGTACAAGATCAGTAGCAAGAAGTGGCTGGAGATGAGTTCGATTGGCACAGACTTGTTGTAAGTTAGCAACTGTGAGAGGTCTTAACTAGATGATCTATGAAATGGGTCTACGATTCATCAGCCAAAGAGAAATACAGTCTTCAGAAAAGATCAGATCTTCCAGGAGGGTCTCAGTGTGGCAAGGATTTGGGCACATCGGTGAGGAATTCTGCCGTTTAAAGAGAGTGAAGGAAGAAATGTCTACAAGAGACCAAGAGGAACAGCCAGAGAAGCAGGAGACACTGGAGAGAGTGGAAGGTAGGGGGAGACCAATTGGAATGAAATGAAGAAAGAAGCTCAACATCTTTGGATTGAAAAAAGTCCACTGCAGTAGAGATGCTGCAAAATGTCACTCAGTAACACAGACCCGGAGGCAGTCATGGGAAGTCCAGCAGAGCAGTGGGACAGAGGGTAGTTAGTGCTGGGTGGACTAAAGGGCAAACAACAGGAGTAGCAGGAGTAACTCAGCAGAGAGTGTTAAACTTTCCCAAAAATGTGCATGTGAAGAAAAGGACCAAGTTCCCAGACAGAGGAGCAATGGAAAGAATTAAAGAAAAAGTAAGAGTGAAATAACCAGATGTACTTGCTTATCAAAACACTTGTTTAATATACCTTGAGACCTTTCCTTTTTCTTGATCCATGGTGACAGGATCATAGGTCGACTTTCCTCATTAAGGCCCACATTACTATAATGGGTCCCCATTCTACCTCTAATTCATGAAATATTCTGTCAAGGAAGGCCTATTTGTGTTTCTTTCTCTGGTTTTGCTTTTAAAGGTGTAAGACCATTGAGAAAATAGGATACTGAGAGAAAACCTCAAGCCCCTGGTATAAAAAGGAAAGAGTAAAAATTACAGAAAAGGGAGACACAGAACAAAAATCTGCAGCAAAAGCTGATTATTAGCTTCAAGGGAAGGACATTTTCATCTCTGGAATAAGAGCAAGTGGATTAAAAATGGTTCAAACATACTGTACTTCTCTCTTATCCTTGATTCCACAGTTTCACTTCTAAAAATCAATTGCATTCCTAAAATATTAAATGGGAAATTCTAGAAATAAACAATTTACAAGCTTTAAATTGTACACTATTCTGAGTACTCTGATAAAATCTCATGCTTTCCTGATCTATCTCACCCAGAAAATGACTCATCCCTTTGACCAGGGTATCCATGCTGTATATACTACCTGCCTGTGAATCACTTAGTAGTCCTATTGGTTATCAGATCCCAGGTTATCAAATTCTGTTGGTCACAGCATCCCAGTGCTTATGTTCATATAATCTATATTTTACTTAAAAATTACTCCAAAGCATAAGAGTAGTAATCTGCCAATTCCAATATGCTAAAGAGGAACCATAAAGCACTTTTTTTTAAGTAAAATCGGGAAAGTACAATAAGATCCCTTGGAGAGACCATGATGATTTAGATACAAAATATCCCCCAAAAGTTCATGTGTGAGACAATGAAAGAAAGTTTAGAGATGAAATGATTGGGTTATAAGAGGTTTGACCTAATCAGCACATTAATTCCTTGATAAGGATTAACTTGGTGGTAACTGTAAGCAGGTTGGGTGTGGCTGGAAGAGATGAGTCCCTGGGGGTATGCCCTTGGGATTTATATTTTTTCCTTCTCTTTATCTCCATCTGTGCTTCCTGATCCCATCCTAAGCCACTTTCCTCCACCACACTCTTCCACCATGATGTTCTGCCTCATCACAGGTCCCAAGGAATGGAGTAAGCCATCTAGGGAGTGAGCTCTGTGAAACCATCATCCCCCAAATAAACTTTTTATCCTCTAATTGTTCTTGTCAGGTTTTTTAGTCACAGCAGCAGAAAAGATGACTAAAACTGTGGTGAAATGATCAGATTATGAGAGCTTTAATCTAATCCATGCATTCATCCACTGATGGATTAACTGGCTGGTACTATAGGCAGGGGGGTGTGGCTAGAAGAAGTTGGTTATTGAAGTTGTGTTTTGGGGTCTACATTTTGTTTCTAGTGAGCAGAGCTCTCTCTGCTTCCTGTAGCCATGCTCTGAGCTGCTTCCCCCCTCCACACCCTTCAGCCTAATATTCTGCCTCACCATGGGCCTAGAACAATAGAGTCAGTCATCTACAGACTGAGATCTCTGAAACCATGACCAAAAAATAAACTTTTCATCCTCTAATTGTTCTTGTCAGGTCTTTTGGTCACAGTAACAAAATAGCTAACTAAAACAGAATACATAACTTATTACAGTATATTATCAGTTGTCAATTGGTCTATTTTATCATTAGTTATTATTAATCTCTTAATTTGTCTAAAAAGTCAAGTTTATCACAGGTATGTATATATAGGAAATAGCATAGTATACAGAGTACTATCCATGATTTGGGGGCCTCAGGGAATGCATTTCCTGTGAATAAGGTGGGACTCATGTGTACATGTTTTCTGGTAAGGGAAGCAGAACTAAGATTGTCAAAACCTTTTAACAATTTTGTTTAATCCTCTGCTCAATCAACAAGAATCAACTAATGCTATATTGTGATAAATGTTTATTTAAGGCACAGTGCTGCAATCAAGAAATTTACTTTCTGGTAGACGGAGGGAAACCCAAACAAAGCATTACACAGTGTGTAATCAGCTATGAGCATGGAAGGAATTATGACCAAGAACTCTAGGGTGGAGCACTTCCAGCTGGATTGCCAGGAAAGAAAACCTTTCCATAATGGGTGAAAATGATTGAGAAAATATTCTGTAGGTAGGGAATAATAAATAATTCAGCCTATTATTCCTGAAGATCAGCCTATTGTTCCTTAAGTCCAGGATGAGATGAACTGAAGTGAACATGAGCAGAAGAAACTAATGACAGAATTTCAACCAAGGTGGAGCTGTGTGGGCTGAACACAGGAGTGGGGAGAGGAAGTGACAGAACAGAATGCCTCCAGAGCCCTCCCATGGTACCTGCTGCAACAGACTTTTCTCTCTTCCTCCTATAGTGCTGCTAAAACTCTGGGCAATATCCAAAAAGCAGACATTAGAAAATGTTGATGTGTGGAAAGAAGGCAGAGGAGTAGGGGCCCTTGAGACATGGAGTGCCACCCTGCTGGTGAGCTCCCTGGATTTCTTTTTTGCCTGTACAACCCAGCCTGGGAGCTGCAGAGACCACAATTGATAACCCAGAAATGACAATGGATGAAAACCAAAAAAAAAAGCTCCAGCAGACATTGATCTCTTTAGCCAACAACCAAGAAAAGTGTGCCCTGGCAAGACAGGAACGCTTAGACAAGAAGCAATCTACTGCAGAAAAATGCCACGGGAAAACTTTTCAGCCCCATTCCCACCCCATTCAGCAAAGTCCAGAGGGGCAACCCAGACTTTCTGCTCTCCAGACTGTAGCAAGGGACCTCACCTGTGTTCAGGAATGGCACGCTGCCAAAATTAAGCCTCTACTGCACCCAGCCAGGGAAGCATCAGAGGAGAGGAAGGAGGCCACACCATCATGGCTGTAGAAAGAAAAGACAAGCTGAAAAAAGAAAATGGCGAGGAATCTATGGGAAAATATAGAACAGGATCTAAAATTCACATCATCTGCTTCCCTGATGGAGAAAAGAGCTCAAAAAATAGTATCTAAAATTTTCCCAACTTGGAAAAAGACGTTCATGTATAGCTCCAAGGATGTAAGTGATCCACACACAGATGAACCCAAAGACACCCAGACCAGAACACATCATGATCAAACTTGTGAAAATTAAAGATAAAGTCAGAGGCAAAGCAGAGGTCAGACAGCACAACCTCTGTTCCAGCTGCATTTTTCTGCTGCTGTTCTTTGTTTCTCCTTCATCCTTGGGCTCATAGAAAGGTAAATCAATATCTCTGTTTTGGAAGCAAAAGCATCAGTCTCAAGGGACATAAAGAGAATTTTTCTCTTGATGGCTTTATGGTTGAGCACACTTCTTTTGCAAAACCTACAAGTAATGCTTCTCTTATATTCCACTGGGCCATGATTGTTACATGCCCAGAGAATGCTTTGTGGTGATTGGTTTTAACTTGGATTTTTTTCTAAACCAATCATCACAAAGAAGGGAGGAACTGAATGATTATATGAAAAATAAATTCCCATTCAGTGCTCTGATGAAATAAAACCCTTCCAGTTTTTCAGGCATCAGTGTGTCCTCTGTCAATTGAATATCCATCAAAATCTGCCCAGGGACAACAGACGCAAGCTAAGTTAATCAGGCTGTTTTAAGGGCTCTTCTTTTTTAGGGAACAGGTGAAAATTGATTGTTTTTTCTCTAATTAGAGTCCCCAGCCTCTGACATCCATACCTTTGAGAGTGATAAATGCTAGCCAGATAGACAAGGTGACATCCTCACATTGGTAGCAAAGCCAGTGTCCCTTCTTTTCTTTTTCCCCTAAATTAAGAATATATGTTTTAGTATACTTTTCCTATCAAGTTTACTGTGCCACGTAGACTTTGTACAGGTAAGTTTAGTCATGAACCTTCTGACAACCTATGCAGGAAGAGGCTCCCATCAGCCTGAGTATCCACTGAGAGGCTGAGGGTGCAGGACCCCAGCCTTTGATTGACCTAAGTACACAACCTCTCAGTGTGTCAGTGTCTTACTAGACAGCAAATAGGATTCTTTACATTAAACATCATGTGTCTTTCCTCTCCCCCTCCCCCACATATGCACACCTCTCTTACACAAAGAAAGTGAGCCTTAGAGAAAGTACGCTCTATCTATTAACACACAATGCTGCGTTTGGATTCATAAGCAGTTAGTCTAACTTTAGATTTAAAAATCATCTTTACCACACATCCAAGATTTTTCATTAGCTGATGACATCCTTTACCAAGACAATTTTAGTTCAGAATTATAAATATGTCATCAAAATAATTTTAAAATAAAACTCTTCTATTTTAATTTTTCTTATGGAAATGTAATTCAGAATAGATGTGCTTAATGTCCTTGTAGACATGTGGCAAAGAAAATCTTTCTTATTCTTATTTACCATAGTGGTGCATGAATTAACCATCAGAGGGCCCCAAAACATGAATCCCAGAAGCAATGTAATTAACACTCTCAGCTAATTTAGGTATAGGGAAGTTTATGACTTCTCTGTGAAAATCCTTAGGGTCTGAGATCGCTGGGAATTGTTCTCTCTGAAACTGATATGACTAGTGACTTGCAGGAATTTGTACAGCTTCGAAGTCCTATAAGAATAATAAATATCTCTGCCACAAGGAAACACTTTGAAGTCATGAATTAATGCCACAATTTCAGTAGTCTGGCCCCAGTTGGGGGCGGTCAATTCTGAGATTCTCCTGCTGTTGAACCACTGTGTTCCCTTGAGCATCTCCTCTTTGGAGACTTGACTTTTTAAGCAGTTGTGGTAGGCACTTTCTACCACAGTTAAACACTAGAGGACCAAGAAATCCCTGTGGTTTCCTAGAGCCTGGAAAAACTGGGTGCCCACTTAAGCAAAACACCCCTTTGCTGGGCCTCTAAAAAATGACATGAGAAATCTTTCTAACATTTTTACTAATTGATTGCTATGTCAACTCATGCCAGCAAGGGCCACATCATAAAAAGTATTTAATAATTAATTAATAATTAATTAATACAATCCAAAACTATTTTATGAATTTTATATAATGTGTAGAGAAATAACATTATGGAGAGTTGTATTATTAAAAATAGCATATAGACGCTTGTAAAAATATAAATATTCTATCAGGTTTAAAAATGAATCTAGATCTACCTTAAACTATAGATTCTGAGGACATCCAGGGAGGAATTTAACAGAGCTTTATGATGAGCTGTGGAATTCTTTGTTAAAATATTTAATCTAGGTTCAGGGTGACAAATTATCTGTATTTCCCACAGCCACCTCTAATGTGTCTAGAAGGAAATAAAGCTTCCATAGCAGTCAAGCTATTATAATTGATAAGTGGAAGGTCTCATAAATTCAGTAAATATTCCCCAATAGAGAAAAGGTAGCTGGCTTCTGACTAACTTAAGAGTGTTCCTGGGGGTTCGACAGTCAACAATTATTTACTGAACACTTACTATGCCCAGACAATATTCATGGCACTGCAGATACAAAACATAAACAACATGGTGACCATGCTTATCCTTAAGAATTTTTATCCATATAGTATGTGGAGAGGAGCAGCTAATGAAGAAACTAATAAACAGAGTTGATCATTTCAGACAATAATATGAGCAATGCTTAAAGTAAGGTTATTGATACAGAGTAGTCAGGTAAATTCCCTCTGAGGGGTGACATCTGAGGTCAGACACATATGTTAAGGCAGAGGAGGCAAGTTAGGTTAGAAGAGAGGCTGATAAATATCCCAAGGAAAAACAAGGTCAAAGGCATATCCTAAAACTAGAATGAGCTTCCAAGATTTTTGAAATTTAAACTTCAGCCTCCTCTATATAAAATTGCTTTTCATACATAGGACATTAACCATTTGTACAGCAACCTAAGACAGGAATAGTGCCATCCTGTTTTACCTTTGAGAGAAGAGAACTAAGCAGGAACAGGTCACGTATAAAATTCTAGCAGAACATAAACTTAAAATCAGGTCTTCTTACCTCAGATCCTTTCATAGATGTTAAGGCTGCAGCATGTTTAGGAACACCTCAAACATTTGTAGGACTTCTTGGGTCATTATTATTACTATCCAGGAAATAAGCATGTCCTTTAATATATCCATCAAAGGAAAAAAAAACATCTGGGTTAAGAATTATAGTGTTGCAGCCAAGGATTTGGGCTAAGGGGAATTTCTTTAATTATTCAGAGCAACTGGGACCATTGGTGTTTCATTGCATTTATCACTTGTCAAAAGGCAGTTTAGGTTCTCTGTGAAGCCAAAAGGAAAAATAATTAAGGAAGGGGGAAGAAACACAGCATCTCAGAGGCTAATGTTCCTCATGACAAGGCAGATATCACAGACTCAGAAAAGGGAACCAACTGGATTATTTCAAGTACAAAGCCATCAACAGAGGTATCCTTAGGTGGTAATCATCACTTGCCCTGGATGTGGCAGAAGTACTAAGTACTAAATTTTTGTTTGTTTTTACCAGGGTTCAAAACCATCACAGTGGGAATGAACAAAAGAATAAGATCAAATGAGGTAAGAGACAATAAAAATTTAAACATTGAAAGTTGTCATTATTATAACAAGGTATTTAATTAGTACTGAGGAATGGTATGGCATATCTTTTTGGTTCTACATAAAAAAAAATAATTCTGATTTGCATTTTTTACTTAAATCCAAGACAAGTGTATAGAGGATGTATCTTCTTCTGTCAGTTAGTTGTCTCAGAGTAAACCTCCCTGCATAGCTGTGCCACCCTAAGACACCCTTACCTTTCATGTCTGAGTATATTGTGAAGGCGAAATCCTACTGTCAAAGAGCAATTACACGTTCTGGTATCTAAAATGACTATTTAAATTTTAAAAATTAGATAAAATCTGAAATTTAATCCTCCAGTCCCACCAGCCATATTTCAAGGGCTTGGTAACCACAGGGGGATCATGGTTCCTACACTGGACAGCACAGAACAGAACATTTCCATCATGTTCTACATGATATTGCCAAGACAGGTGCTGCCTGTCTAACGGCAGAATTCTACCTACTCTCTTTCTTTTTTTTTTTTTTTAGTCAGCTTTTCCACTGCTGTGATTAAAAGACCTGCAGAACAAGTGTAGAGGAGGAAAAGTTTATTTAAGGGCTCACAGTTTCAGAGGTCTCAGTCCATGGATAGCTGGTTCCATTCTTCTGGGCTTGAGGTGAGGCAGAACATCATGGTGTGGTGAGGGAAGCAGCTCACATGATGATCAAAAAGCAGAGAGAGAATCCACTCACCAGATACAAAATATGTACCTCATAGCCACACTACAATTCCCACCTCCTCCAGCCCTACCCTACCTGCCTTGAGTTACCACTATCCCTCTCAGAGGATTAATTCACTGATTGAGTTAAGGCTTTCAACCCAATCATTTCTCCTCTAAACCTTCTTGAATTATCTCACATGACCTTGTGGGGGACACCTCACATCCAAACCACAACACTCTCTATCTAAATCCAGTATTTTTTACTCCCCAAATACCCTTGCCCCAAATCTCATTATCCTCTAATTTTGACTTCCTGTACTTAATCTCTTCACCATATTAGTCATAGTATGAAAAGTTTAAGGCTGAGGCTGTGGCTAAGCAAAAGAGTGCTTTCCTAACAGGTGTGAGTCCCTGGGTTCGATCCTCAGTCCCACATAAAAAGAAATAAATAAAATAAAGGTATTGTGTCCAACTACAACTAAAAAATCAAATACTTTAAAAAGCCTTTTTTAAAAAAAGAAGTTTAGATATGAATGCGATTTTTTAATATTTATTTTTAGTTGTAGTTGGACACAATACTTTTATTTTATTTATTTATTTTTATGTGGTGATGAGGATTGAACCCAGGATCTCTCACATGCTAGGTGAGCGCTCTACCACTGAGCCACCACCCCAGCCCCATGAATGTGATTTTACTGCATTTATTCCAACACCATTATCTCTTGGATGAGAAAATAAGATGAACGCAATCAATACGATTTAGTTTGTGCCTACGTATTCTAGGCACTGAGAATGGACCAAATTCAAAGCCTGTGGGCTTTAAAATCTAATGCAGGGACAAACAATAAAAAGAAAACAACAAATACATAAGTCCAGGAAATGAGGGCAGAGTTTCTGAAGGAAGATTATAAGGGGGAAGGGAGGTCTGCAAAGTAGCCAAGGTTCAGATCCAGTAGGGCTGTGTATTAATTACATATTGCTGTATAACAAATTATCTCAAGATTTAGTGACTTAAAACAACATTAACTGTCTTACAGAGGCTGTTGATCAAAAATCCTTGTGCAATGGACCAGGGATCCACTGCCTGTACTCCTCATCTTTAAGTCCCACCACTCTTTCTATTTTTGCAGCTAAAATAATAACTAGGGTTGTGGTTACCTGGAGTCTCAACTCCAGGGGATCCACTTCTATGATCCTTCACATGTGATAGTTGACAAGATGCAAGTTCTGGTGGAATGTTGCACTGAACGCTTCAGTTCCTTCCTGCCAGAGGCCATCATCCATCACTCATTTTGTGGGTTTCTCCAACAAGGAAGCCTGCCTCATCAAAGTGAGCAACCTGAGACCTAAAAAGTCTTCTAAAAAATGGAAGTCATGGTCTTTTGTAACCTATGTATTGAGTGAGACTACAACACTTCTGCCTGATTCTACTTGGTAGAGAAAATGACTGGTAGAGACCAACAACTTCAAGAGAGGATGCTACAGGAACATAGATAAAAGATGTGTCCATTACTGCAGCATCTAGAGGTCAATCCAGCACAGATAGAATAGGCCATGGAAAGGAGTTGGAATTTTAGTTCATAAATGATTGGGAGTCCTTGAGAAGTATCAAGTATCAAGAAACTCTATGACCCCATCTTCAATTCAGGACAACTGTTACATGGAAAAGAGATGTTGGGGGGCTACTGTAGAAATAGAGATAAGAAGCTATTGCAGTTGCTCATGTGAGAAGTGATGAAGCCAAGGAGTCAATGAGATGCTGTTAAAAGTGAGGTCTATCTAATGCTTAAACCTATAGTACTTGCTGATATTTTGAATATGGAAAGCAAGAAAAAAATGGAGACCCTAACAAACAACCTGAAATGGGCAGATCAATTCCTACAGCAAGATTTTTTACAAAATCTTCTGAGCCAGAGCCCCCTGTTTCCTTGTATTTTCCCTTTCTCCTTCCATCTCTTTTGTCACTTTTCTGATAAGCCTCACAAGTCACTTCATACTTTGATGTATAGATATCTTCAGATTTAATATGCTGCAATTTGAAGTCATTGTACTAAGTGCTGTAGGGAAAGTGAGATGTAAAAAATAGTTGTCATTTCTTATTATCAGAAATGTGATGCTGTCTTTTGAAATGTGTGTCCTAGTGTCTCACATTCACCAACAGATTGAACATGGACTCATTTCTATATTTATGTAAAAAATGTGTATGGTTTTATTTTCTTAAACAAAAAGTGCTAATAAAGAGGAAAGGAGTTGATTTCCAAAGAATATTAGGAGGTTGGCAGTACCTTTTTAATGTCTAGACTTTAATAATGAATGAACTCTGTGAGATCCCAGCATGGACATTGGTCATTGCCTGACTTACTGGTTCCCATTGCCTCTGAAACCACCAGGAACTCAACAGATAAACCAGGCAGTGTAGCTATATTAGGATCCTTCTTGATTCATTCCAGGTACAGCTAAATCTGTGGGTAGCCAAATACCAAACAAACAAAACTCAAATAGGTCATGGTTAATACTGAACAATACAGCTTTCCTTCTTGGATTTTAATAATTAATCCAGATTGTTGCATGACTAAAGCAGCTAATGCCATCTTTGCCCTGAGCCAAACAGTATGACTTCACTTTGGAATCAAATTCACTTCATGCCTCTCTCCTTTATCTCCCACCCACTCCCCAGACATGAGGTTCTTTTTTTTTTTTTTTTAGTTGTTGATGGACCTTTTTTTTTTATTTATTTATATGTGGTACTGAGAATCAAACCCAGGGCCTCACACGTGCTAGGCAAGTGCTGTACCACTGAGTCACGACCCCAGCATGACATGAGGTTCTTTTCCAGCTGTGTTTATCTCGAAGAGTAAGATCTCCTGAAGAGTCAAAATTCATAGAAGGAAGTACCCCACAGAGCCAGAGCCTTCTCATCCCTCACCCTTGATGTTATACCAGACAGACAATCTCCTCGGGTAACTGAAGCATGATACTCTCACAATCCATGTGACAATGGCTAGGTTTATGCTACAAACATCAAATTGAGCCCAATACAAGATAGCACCTTTTTCCTTCAGTGAAAAAAAGTTAGAATGTTTCTCATAATAATTTCTGATGACTTTAAGAAATGTTTGCATTTTTGTGAGAGACAAAGAGATAGAACAGGGTGAGAACAATGAAGGGGCAAGGAGACAGGGACTTGAGTTTCAGTCTTAAACTGCCCACAGAGAGGTGTGCAAATTTAGCAGAAGATTCAGTGACTCTGGATCTCAAGATATCCTTATGAAAAAAGAGTTGGAACAGAAAGATTGGTTGGTGTACCTAAAGTCACACAGGAAAAAACCCTGAACAACAACTCAGGCCTTCTGATCATCAAGTCCCTCATGGGGACATGGAATTACTGTGAAAATTTTGCCTGGAAGACAATACCTTTATATTAATGCCAGGAGGGGCTCCTCAAATTACATCCATCCTTATTTTTTAATTCATCCAAAAGGTAGGGCCAAATCAAATCAAACCATTTCTTCTATAATATCACACCAAAACCTCTCCCGCGATTTCATCTTGTGTCTAGCTAGACTTGACGTGACTAAGGACAAGGTCCCAGAGCCACTCATTGACCACATGCCTGGGAGACACATGAGGATAGATGTCAAGGAAATGTCTCAGCCTGTTTGTTCTCTGCTCAGCAATCACTTCTCTCTGAACTGTCACAAGTGTGTCACAGGCAGCCTCAGGTCAGATTGACTGGGGCCTGAAGCCCACCTGTCAATAAGGCCAAAAGGTCTAAACATGGGCAAGAGAAGCATTGCTGTAGGTCTTCTGCTTGCTTTGATTGGGTCAGGAAGGGGTGGCTGCTGGTGGTATCTGTAACAGACTTTCAGATTCCTGAGGCTCAACGCTGACATGTCTTTGTAACTCATTTGGTGTAGTCACTACATGACTAATGCTTTGGGCACCTTTTTTGAATAAATCTGTCCTTCTTCTTAGTTTCTGTAAGTGTCCTACTCGTGACACTGCGTGTCCTGCACCACAATGTCACCTCAGAACCTGTAGATCTCCCCGTGCCTATGTTTTCTGACTTACAGCAGCCCATCTAGCTGAAATCCTTGGAATTTCAGCTCTCAGTTATCCACTGTTGAACATCAGGATCATCCCTTAAACAGTCACCATCATGTTCATGATTTTCCAGTGTCCCATTGTATGGTTAATAGGGTTAAAATATTGTATTGAATATTTTCGAATAGCTAGAAGAGAGGATTTCACAAAGAAATGATAAATGTATGAGATCACAGATATGCTAAAATTCCCTGACTTTATTATTACACAATATCTAAAAGAATCAAAATACCACATTGTGTTCCATAAACATGAATAATGATTATGTGTGAATTAAACACAAAATTTTAAAGAGTAAAAAATAAATAAATAGATCTAATGAAAAAAAATTTATAAAAGGAACATCTACATAAACTGACCAGCTGCCTCTCTGCATTTGAATTTTAGTCCCCTAACTGATAAGATCAATCTTCAGTACCCCTTATTCCTCCTCATGTTGTCCCAGTCTCCTTGATCATCCAACCTTACCATCATTTACATTCTTGTTCTTCCAACTTTACTTAAAACCCGTCCTCTCAGGACTCTCAAACTTCTCTCTTGCTTTCCTGATTTGGATTTGGTCATTCTTCCTGGGCTCACTTCACAGCTCACTTCACTTCACCTCAATCCAGGTCTTCCCTCCCAGCATGCTTCACCAGGAAGAGGAGAAGTTGGTGCTCCATCAGCTCTGAAAATTATAAAATATATATACCTTCTGCATTGTCCCCTTGTTTCCTATTCTTTTCTAGGTGTGCAGTGGTCTCCCAACTACCACCTACCACTTTATCTTCACATCTTTCTGTACTTTATAACCCAGTATGTGACTGGAAGTCTCTTCCAAACACATTCTTTAAGACCAGATTTTGTGACTTTCTATTCAAATTTGATGGGGAAAAAAAGTAGTCAAATAGCCCCCTTTACTGGATATTAATGAAAAGTATGAACTAAATCTGTGCAATAAAAATAAATATCTCACAGTTTGCTGCAAGTCACAGGTTTACCAACAGAGGATTGAAAAAATGGTGAGAACTTTTTTTATTCATTGCAGGTTTCTTCTGTAAAATAGTATAGATACAATGGACACAGTGGCCTGTACAATGAAGAGTTTGTTCAGTTATTCTCTTGTACAATAAGAAGTCCAAAATTTACATTTACTATAGAAGCATAAAAATTAGCTCAAATATAATATTTTCAAATACTATTCTATTTATTTGCTTTTTTGTTTTTTATTTGTAAAATTGTCCAAAAGATGGGAATATATTTGTTTTCTGTTGATTTTTAAATCACTCCAGGAAATATCACATATTGTGTTTCTTTGTGTATTGTTCAGAGGCTGCTCTGGTGATTTAGAAGAGACAAAGACATCGAGGGAGCACTGCCATTCCTCAGGGGAAAAGCCCTACCCTTCTAACAGCTATTTTAAGTGGTTGGAGATGCATTACCACAGGCTGCAATTACACTGTGAATTCCAATTTGAACTGAAGCATCATCTCTCAAGGGTGTACTCCTAGGGTCACATTTCGCCTTTCCAGGAGAACTAAACTGTCTCTTTGACTATTAAGACAGATGCAAGACAGACAATCAAAGTTCCTCTTCATCTTTACGGATTTAAAATTATCTCTAAAAATGAGCAATTTGAAATTTAAAAAAAAAAAAACTTGCAGTGATTAATAGGAAGATGGTTACCAAAAAAAAAAAAAAAAACACAAATCACTAATTATGGTCAAATGTCAAATAAAAATATCATTACCTCACAGAAATCCTTAAAATATCATACTTATGTGTCACTGAATAGACATGATAGGAACATATATGCGGATTTTAAAATTCTGAATGGGCTTTCATATACCAATAATGTTGGGTTTTTATGCAACAATTATTATTTATTATATTTTTCATCTGGAATTAACACCCCAAATGAGATTAATGTCTTTTTCAATGGTGGGGATGGAAATGTCCTCCCAGATTTTCTGTCATTATCTTATGATCTTCATCCCTTTCATAAAAGGCTACAGAAAAATGTTTTATAAGACCCATCCTGAAGTGCTAAGACAGGGGAAGTTGGGGGGGGAAGGCAACCATTATTCCAACTAAACTATCTGCCCCTTGAGGACAGGGATTGTGTCCTGTGTATTCAGGAGTGAGGGCCATAGAGTCAGCATAAGGATTCTATGAAATCCATAAAGCAATCAGCAGCTGAATAAATGTGGCCTCTTACATACATGCCTGAGAAGTTTTCAAATATGTATAGATAAGTAAATTAAAAACCTTCAAAGTGTCTTCAAAACAAAGAAGACCATAGGAGCCCCTGGCTTAATTCAGGGTCAAAACAATTATACAACCATAGCTTCAGACATGGGCATTTACATGAAGCACAATTTGACATCATACTTTAATTTGCTTCTGAGTTAAATAACAAACATAGTATAACAAATAAATATTTCCTCTTTGTGAATTTTCTTAGAGAAAAAGAAAACAATTTAGACAAGAAAACATTTATTTTGGCTCACAATTTCAGAGATTCTTTCCATCGTAGGCAGAGTTCATTGCCCTAGGTACAGATGAGGCAGAACGTCAGAGCAGAAGAGTATAGTGGAGGAGTACTTCTCTGCTCATGGTGGTAAGTAAGTTGAAAAAGAGAAGAGAAGGGACCATCAGGTAGATGAACCTTTTTAGGTCATGTCCCCAGAGACCCACCTTCTCCAGCCATGCCCCACTTACCTACAGTTAATAGCCACTTAGTCCATTCAAATATAATAATTTCAAACCTGAATATCCCTGCATTAATACAGGAGCTTTTGAGAGACACCTCATAGCCAAACCAAAACATCTGTGAAGGACTAATTGAGGGAGACATCCCATCCTGCTCTCTGGACGCTGCCATACCCAACACGGAAATGAAGACCTAGAGGAAGTGCTGTTTTGAGGTAATGAATAAATGATGCTTTCCAAAGGTGAGAGAGAAGTTTGGGTGTACCAAAAACACTCAAGGAACGGTCCTGCCATAGTAACCAGTAAAGAGAATATCTAAAAAGCCTAACTGCTCAGACACATCTTACAAAGGAAAGCAGGCAACTTCAAGAAACCTGGTGTGTTGTCACAAAAATATGGGTGTAGCAGAAATAGGAATAACTATAAGAAAAACATTCTTATAGTTAAAACAATAATGGGTGCATTTGTGATCAGAAATACGGTTGGCATAATTTAAAAGAATCTATTAAATTTCTCTTCTTATTTATCTGCTATAAAGGGAAATTTTGTATGGGCAAAGAGGAAAAATCAGAATTCTACAGGCAATCTCACCCAGATTTCCCTTTCCTTCCCCCCTCCATCTCCTCACTCCATCCTTTCAGACTGAGTCCCACACTCCTCCGTGAGCTCATACAGTAACTGTGAAAATTCTGTATCAACTCTGCTTCATCCAGTGGAATACTGGTAAAGGTTTAACAACTCACTCTTTGGAAGGAAAAAAAACTTCATATATATCGATATATATTCATAATTATAATTAATATATTTGTTATACATATAATTTTATTGTAAGTTTTTACTGATGCAAATGGAATGTATAGCATATAATTTACAAAATTAAATATACATTACACCTTATTACAAATATCATATAACTAGTTGAATCTCACAGAATAACTCACCTAGACCTTTGCTGAATTCTTGTATTCTTAGGCAAACTAATTGTATCAACTATGATTCCATAAAATTGAAGTGAATACATGCTTATTTTCCAGTTCAAAAGTTGCTCACATAATTGAAAAACTTATAATAGTTCTGGTATAAATATTAGTTGATATTCTCATCTACATTAGTAAGTTTAAAAGAGTGAAAAAAAATCAAGATGTATTTGATCACTTCATCCATTCATCAATGACAGGACAAAGTCCTTTGCTGAATAGATAATGATCTCTGACTACTAGAAGAACATTTCCTTAGTTGTGTGTGTGTGTGTGTGTGTGTGTGACACACATGCATGCACACATGCACTATTCACAATGTAATGGCTAAAGAAATGATGCACATTTAAGTTTAATATGCCTTATTAACATTTTTCTTCATTGCATTTCTTAAGTTTCCATACTCAACAAAACAATATGTCAAACCCTACAAAGTGAGATGATGGAAGAAGGATTTGTCAATTCCTATAGTGTAAATACTTCCACCATGACCAATGTCAAGCTCTCAGTGGAATACCCCCAAATACAGAAATGGGAAAATAAGCACAGGTGACACACTGTTACAGATATTTCTGTCAATCAGACAAAATAGACATGAAGAATCTCAGGAACATAAATAATAGTAAAATAGGTAGAAAGAGATGAGTTTTTAGTATGTATTAACCTTATTTTTGAAATAAATTATTAAATGCTGTTTATATAATTTTATTAATAATGCCTGTGTTTAGCAACAAAGTGGCAATGCTCAGAACATTTAAGTGGTTTTAGTAAAGCAATAGGAGCCTGCTCCTGCACAACAGTAGATTATTCCCCTAGATCATCTGTCTCCTCTCTTCCTAATTGACACGTGCCACACTATGTAATAACTATTAACTTACCTGTTTTCTCCTGAAGTTCATAGAATTGAGGGCAGGATGCTTCTTTTCTGTGTCACCAGTCCTTTCAGTGCCAGAGCCATTATATATGCTTGTAATGAGTACATGAAACATTGCACAATTTCCCTTTGCTAGCAGGGGACCTGGGTAAAATACAGTTGCAAACACCTATGCTTGCTATTTTCATCTTCCCACAGACCTAGAATAACAAAGGCCACTCTCTTCATATTAATTCCCATTAAAGGAAGCTCATATAAATATTAACTAGGCACTTTCTAAAGGTTGTTTACATTTAGTGTTAACCTCAGAGTATATATTAAGACAATAAGGATACCTGCACAAAGTAAAGTAGCGAAGTTGTTGTCCTTAGAACCCACTTGTTCACCCCTTGTAGTAATCTTCCCAGTGATCTGCTCAGACCCAGCCTCCTCAGGACTGAAGTGTGCTTTCCTTCAGCTGCTGAAGATATGGTAGCCAAAGGTTCTACACTAATCTCCAGGAATTGTCCTCATCTGAAAAGTTACCCAGATCAAGATCACTCCCCTTCCCCAGGGACAGCCTGAAGAAATGACAGGTCACTGTCAGCACATGTATACCCAGCCTTCCTGCTTCCATTTGGGGAAGGACTCTCCCAGCTCCAGCATTCAGAGGCTTCTGGTACAACAGCACAGCCCCTTCAACTTCTCCCTCTATCTAGTTCTACTTCCTTAACTCCTCAATCAATTTATGCACAAAAAACTCCAGGAGCTAATCTCTGGGGACACAAACATGCTACAATCCTCAGTATTGTGTAGTGCATATCAATGAAGACATTTTAATATAACCTCATATCAAAGGATGCTTGTTGTGAGAAATATTGGAATTTAAAGCTAGAGCGTAACATTAGCAAGTAGAACAGATAATCAATTTCAGTGATATTGACAATTGATTTAATAGGACCTTCTCAACTTTAAAATTGAGATGTTAAATAAAAATGTGTATTAAATAACAGACGTTTTATGACTATTGATTTTGCTAGCAAAGAAAAAACCTTCAGTACATTGAAAGAGTTTTCAAGGCTAACATGAAGCAGAAAATTCTAACATACATATCAGACTATACTGATAGCATCTAATTATTTGCATAATCAATAGATCATCCAGAGTTTGAGATGGATTGAAAATTGACCATTCATGTGAGAAATATCTGAGCTAAAATTAACAATCATTACAATGTGAAAATGACCTTAATTTCTAAAAAGGAAAAGCATATTATATAATGATAACTTATTAGCTAATTCCTGTTTTATACAATTATATGGAGACAGAGGCAGATCGGGATACAAAAAATACTTAGTATGGTTGAACAATTGCCACTAGTCAGGTGAAAACCATTTCATAGAGCATGGTTCCTTCATTCAGCAGGCTTTTAATCCAAGAGATGAAAAGACAAAGCTAAAAATCATTCTCTGAAAATTCCACCAAGTTAATCATATTTGAATGTTAAATGACCTCCTGCTGTAATGTAATTAAGACTGTTGTTTTAACAGAGCCACTTATCAAATAGGAAAAAGGGAGAACAAGTGTGCTACAAGGAAGGCATTTTTGGCCATGCAAAACTGCTTTGTACTCTTAGGCATTCACTGATGACAACTACACATTTAAGCAGGTAGTAGATTACCTAACACCTATTCACTCCAATCAAAATAATGATAAATGGAAATGTATTATGGTTTTTATAGATAGGAGAGCTACACTCATATTGAGGCCAAACATGAAATGCTAATATTCCAAAGCAAATTTAAGATATTTTGAGTGACTTAGAATAATGTTCTAATTATTATTTTTAACCTTGACACAAATTATACAAATATATATATTTTTTAATTGTTTTTAAACCTGTGGCTTTCATTTAACTGAAGAATTTAGTGACTCCATGACCAGGCAAGGACCAAGCTGAAATTTTTTTTCAGCAAATTATTAATTTTCATAAAGCTTCAGGGCAGATGAAGCTAAGAATGCACATCTGTATCTACAAATGTGGGGTTTTGTTTTCTTACCTCCCATCCAAGTATCGGAAATAATTCATAGATAATGTCACCATTATGATACAGATCACCAAGGATCATGTATTTCACAAGAAATTAACATTGTAATAGTTTCATCACAGTGATCCAATACAGTCTTTTTCAAACTAATATATTTCCATTTCCACTTCAAACATAATATGAAAATAAAAATAAAACTGTATTTGTTCATGAAGGCCAGCTGAGACTAGAAGTTTACCTACCAGATTTTTCTAGGCTATTCCAAAAACTTGAGATTTTATTTGAGATTTGGGGCAATGTGATTACAGAATATAAGTACAAAATTGCAGGAAGTTGGGCTAGATACTTCTTTTTGTGGACCCATTTGCAACATAAAAATGTAACCATTGGTTCTTAGACTCTATGCCTCCATATGACTAGCCTCTTTCTCTTTAGTGTTACATCTTCGGGTCAAAACCTAGAGAGGAAAGGAAATTATAGACCATTTTAAGATGAGCATGAACTGCCAAGTCCCAAATAGAAATGTTTTATTCTGAGCACCTTGCCCCAAGCAGGCTCTCCAGGCTTGACTGGCCAGTGTCTCACATGCCATTTTATTGCCATTTTTGTACATTGGCTTCATTTACCAAAATAGTCTTCTAGACTTGTCTTATCCCCACTTTCCTGAATTTTCCAATTTGGAAGTTTAACAGGTTATTGAATGCCACTGTCCCTGCTTCTGCGTAATTGCTTTAAGGTGAAGCATCAAACAATAAGCCCCAAGAACACTTATATTTTGAAGAGAAATTTTATTCCAGACCATTCCCTCAGATTTTCAAAGAGGTTGGAGGGGCAGTCCAAAACTGGTCCTTCCATCATTTGCCAGGGGCTGATCTCAGTCTACAAGAGATTGAAAGGATAAGAAGATTTCTTTCAGAGTGAGCTGCCAGTGAGCTGGAATGACTCCACACACATCTCTGAGGAAGGGGACGTGATGCTCCCTCCTTAGTCTCAAGCCACCAGAAAAGTGACTTAGGGAGAAATTGCATTCCAGAGAAACAGGGTGGGAATTTCACTGGATTGAGCTACATTTCTACCCCCCAAAGGCTTCTCAAAATCCCCAAGTAGACTGTGCTGGAGAAATATCCTTAAATGGAACCCCATAGAGGTTTCTATCTGAAGAAGCACAGGGACAGCAGCAGACAGGTGGACCCTGGAAACCAGGGGCAGAGGTGTCAGACTCACAGGTGGCCAGCCCAGGAAAGATATTGTCTTCACAACATACCAGCAACCAACAAGTCTCCAGAGGAAAATATGGCCAAGGAATCCACCAAAGCACTGTGTAAGGGAAAAGGTGCTGGGGTGGGATTATTTGCTGTACCCAGCAGTCACTCACAATAGGCTGCTGCTGTACCAGTCACCTGTGACTGTTCCCCTAAGCCCAACCTCAGTGAGGCCAAGAACAGAAGCCATTCAGAGCAGAAGGAAGGGAGGAAAGACGAGAGGCCAGTGACTCCCTGAGGAACTTCAAAGCCCAATTTAGGCCTGAGCTAGAGAAAGGAAGAATATTAAATAAATGTAGGGCTTTATATTGTACCAAACTCTACTGGGATTGTGCAGTTTTCATGCTTAGAGTAGTCAGAGGCAGGGCTGGATCTGGGTTTTATTAGTCTAGGATTTATCAAGTTGGGATTCTCTTCAATACAGAAGGCATAATTGTAATTTCAGAATCAGAAACAAAGCCTTGTAAGGGTGCCCTGAAACCATCTCCCCCACTCAGAAGAGTGAAGCTATCTTTTTCAACTTCATTTGTTTTTCTCCTGGGATTCTGTCCCAGAAATTAAGCTGCTATGGAAGAAAATATTTTACCAAAATCTTCATTAGCTCATGAAGAGATTATAGTTATCTATTGTTGATACATATATATGTACATTCAATCTATGAATTTATAAGTAAATTTACAAATTTACAAATATATGCTATGTAATTATATATGCATTCATGATTTTATCTGTATGTATATAAATTTTAAAATAATCATGGCTGTTAAATACAAATACATTAGTTTAATTTGTTAAATTATCTTTATTTAGTGGTTAGTTATTCCAGGTCAAATCTCTATCAGTTGTCACTGATAATCAATAATGAGTTCAATTCAGAACATATAGTGTGTGCTGTTAAAACCGTCTGCCTTGGTTTGTTCCCTGACACATTTTTAAGAATATCCTAACTCGTGAACAACTTCCTCATGAGAAGCTGCCTAACTCCACCTTTAATTTTCTCAAAGGAATAAAAATCTCAGTTTCTCCCCCTTCCCTACTTAGTAATGGCCTTCCCAGAAAACGTCAAACAAAAGGAAATGTGCACTGCAGAACAATAGGGTCCCTTGCTATGTATCAAACTGTCTAGGGTCCCGTATGAGCTTTCAGCTCCATACTGGGTCCTTGCAGAAGGAAAAAAACAATCAGGCAATTCAGCACTAGAGAAAGGGTAGATTTATTTGTGAACATTTCCTTTTCTAAACAGTTGGTGATTATACAGTTTTTTTCCTCATTTTTCAACTGACTGCCCATAATGCTGTCAGAGAAACAAAATTCTGAGATAGAATCTTCAATCACTCCCATTGAAAATATAAATGATTTGCAAGGCTTAAAAAGACAAGATATTAAATGTGTAGCATTCAACATCCTGCTGTTCCATGCTCCAGCAACTCTTCACCACCACCTACACTTCCCTGCTCTGTGCATTTTGGAGGGATTCTGTATTTCCCAACCCACAAGCTATCCTGTACATTTAGGAAGTAGAACCCCTGTGGAAAAGGAAAAAGTAAAAGTTAATGTATGATCTGCATCCCTGAACCTGTTATTCCAATCACTGTGAACTCTCTGCAGTAGTGATTCCTGACCTTTCTGTCTCTAATCACCACCTATTAATTTTTTTTTATCTCACTCTAGGGCTTCAGCCATCATGTCCTGCCAATTCTTCTCTCTTCCTGGTGTCCCTGGCCTCAAGTCCTCTCTTCCCTCCTCAGCTCCAACCCCGGTCCACCCTTATTTCCTCTCTCCTGCACATACCCACATCCCCTGCCCTTCTTCTTGTGGTATTTGTTAGAGCAAATCACACTCACTTACTGTATATCTGCCATTGTGCGCTGAAAAAATAGTGCAATTGTAGCTGGCTTTGACCTAAATGTAATCAGTGACCCCTAAGTGAGCCTTTAATGCTGAACTTTTTAAATGGTGCTAAAGGACTGTTCCCTGCTTATTAATGACATTATAGTTTCTCTGAAAGAAATGTAGCACCCTCCAGCCCCTTACTTCCAGTGCTGGCCCATCAGCAGATGGACTTCTTTCTTGCCCTGGTCAGTCACAGAAGACATCAGAACATGTTCAGAGTCTGTCATGGTGGTGCATGCCTATAATCCCAGTGGCTCAGGAGGCTGAGGCAGGAGGATCACAAGTTCAAAGCCAGCCTCAGCAACTTAGCGAGGCACTAAGCAACTTAGTGAGACCCTATCTCTAAATAAAATACAAAATAGGGCTGGTGATGTGACTCAATAGTCAAGTGCCCACTTGTATTTCCCTAAGTGCCCCTAAGTTCAATTGCTGGTACCGAAATAAATAAATAAACAAACCTGTTCAGAAACACATCCATGACATTGTTTGTTTCTGCTTCTCATGGAGGCTGACCATGAGCCTGACATTGTTGGGCCTGATCCTGAAGTCTATCTTGCATGTTTCTGTACTGAGCCCAGAGACAGTGATACAGAGAAGGGCCTCCTGCAGGATCTCAGGCATTGAGGGGGTCTTTCCTAGACCATAAACTGTGATGAACCTAAGATGAAGTTACCGCTGGTGATGTATTTCCCTAGAACAAACTCCTCCACTCTCCACGAAGACTATTTCCTCTTGGCTTTTACCTGATTGAAACTCCAAATTTGCCTAACAATCCTCACTCTCAACCTGTAGCTTGGCTTCTTTCTCTGAGCAACACGGTCTATCAAAAAGCCATCTCATTTGGTGCTACTTTCCAAATGTGTTGAGGATTTCTGCCCCTTTCCACCATCGGCTTTGCCACTACCATGGTCTAAAACACCATGTCTCTCTCCTCAGTGTAAAAGTCTCCTGTTGAGTTTCCTGTCTATGCCCTTGCTTCGCTTCAACCTCTCAAGACATAGTCAGGCCATGTCGCTCCTCTGCTCAGAAATCAACCAGGGGCCCCATCACATGCAGGAGAGAGGAGGAGCTCTGGCTGTGTCATGTAATGTCACACACTCTCAGACCTTTTTCCCTCCTAATCTCCCCATCATACTTTCTCTTAGTCACATGGGCCTCTTCCCCACCCTTGGACATGCCAGAAGTACTCTCCCACCAGACTTTCTTGTGCTTACTGTGCATGGCTCACCTCTCCACTTCTTTAAAGTTTTTGCTTGAAATCCATGTCTCAGTGAGGATTTCACTGGCCACTACCCCTCCAGCAGACCTCACTAGCATGGCTTTTGGTTCTTATTATTTATAATCGCTGACATATTATTATATACGTTACTTATTTGACCTTTTTATTATCGTTGCTTTGCTGAACAAAGGGCAGAGGACCATGAGAACTGGACCTGCTCTGTCTTATCCACAGATGCAGCCATATCATTCAAAATTAAACTCAACAGTCTGTACACGTTCAACAAGTATCTATTGACTAAGGTTGGAGATGGTTGGGGTTGGGGTTGGGGTTGAAGATTGAGATAGGGTTAGAGTTGGTTTAGGATTGGTTTCTGCTAGGAATCCAGTCACGGATGCAAGAGAGATATTGGTAGAGAAGGGAAAGAAGAGAGAGATCTTAGATTGAAAGTCCCCCACAACATGTTTAATAATTAATTTGACTGCTTTTAATTATTTTTTATGACTAGACTGTGTTTCTGTTAATGATATTGATGCAGATATTACACCATGAAGGGCACATCTCATGGTTTTGGATTAAAACTTAATTTTAACAGTTTACTTTTATATATTAAAAGTATAGTTCTGTATCATTAAGAAAAATTTAAAAGGATCCTTACTGATAAATTTAATTCTCTTTCGACCTCTGTGTAACATTAGATCAGAATTCAACCCCATCACCAGCTTCTGTGAGAAACCCACTGCCCTGGGTTCACTCAACTGTCCCTTCACAAGTGCCTGCTTTCCATCCATAGTCACTGGCTGTCCCCTCCCTGTGCAACCCTGTACCCACTTCCTGTTCCCTCTCCCTCCTCATTTAGGCCTAGATTTGCAAAGCATTGTCAGGATTTTTTTTAACTAATGTAAAATTCATTAAAAAGCATTATTCATAGGCAGAGTGCATTGAAGGATTAAATTAAAGCACACATTTATCTTTCAAAATAACCCATCATAGGGGAAAATCATATTGATCCCTCAGCCAAAATTTTAATCCAACATGCACAAATTAAATAAATGTCACTTATTGTTATGAGCAACCATCCCTCAGAATATGCATAAGCTTCCTTAGTTTAAAATTCAGGTTCCTTAAATTCATGAAAATCACAAATTTGAAAGTCTGATACAAAAGCAGAAGCACAATCAGCTGAAGAATATAAAGAAAAACTAATATAGCAGGCTAATTATCAATAAGATAGGTAATAAATAGCAGAAGCAGATTTTAGGAACAAGATCATCCCCAGAAGAAGTGATGCTTTTGCTCTTGTGGCTGCAAAGTGGAGCCTTTATGTATGAGACGGATCTCAGCCAAAATGAGGAAGTTCAAAACATTTTCAGTTTCACCCCATAGAGACTTGACTCATGAATCTACTGAATTTGTCAAAACGAACACAAATGAGCCTAACTTTCCAACTCTGAACATGCCACCAAAGTTCCTGTTAACCAGAAACTCCAGCCACTCAGAAGCAGGAGGGTTCCATCTCTTCATGGAAATAAACTGGCTCTTGCTCTGCATAGCTGGACTATTGGTTGCTATGTTGTACATAGACATGCTGTTCGACCCTGCGGGGTTATTCTGACATTGGTCCAATTTAAAAAGGTATTTCTTCCTTTTTCAGCCAGAACAATTTAGCTTCCTGTTGCCTCAATGTTGACTAAGCACACTAGCCTGGACATAACTCCCTTATTAACTGAAAAGCCCCAACGATGAGCAATCTCAGAGGACGATGATTTTTCCCTGAGAGGGAGTCTGCCCCTCCCTTAGTCTCTGAAGCAGCTGCAGTCAGTACCCCTTTTGGTCCATTAGCTAGCAATTTTAATTTCTGCCACTCAAGTGGGCTGTACTCTCGATGATGTAGTGACAGTTCATATGGAGATCCAATCCGTAGAAACATCAGTGTCTGGAAGGAAGGGTTTCAGTTTGGGGAGGAATGTCAGGGCTGCAGAGCCACAGGAAGCCCTCAATGTGGCATAAACAGGCCCCTGTAGTGCTGTAGTTGTAACTGGTAGAAACCTAAGCAGCTTGAGCAAAAATTGAAATAGACTGATTTGTGGAATTGATAGAACACAAAAACAGCAAGCATGGAGTCACATTGGGAGGGCTGATGGGGGAAATCCATGGGCTCATACAACATGGCTTTCTCCCTGCCTCTAATTTCAGTGTCTTGGTATATTTTGGCTTCATTTCCCCTTGCTGCAAACTGGCTGTCTCACACAGCAAGAACCTTGACCCTGAAAGCTCATGATTCCAACTTTGTTCTCCTGATTTTCCAACACAGTTTAAGTATAGACCTCTAATGCCAACTCTGAACAATAAAAGTTTTCTTCTCAATGCATACCCTATACCTGATATGTAATTTCTGGTCCTGTATGTAATACATTTTATGTCATTGCTCCTTTTTATAAATAGTTTTAATTGTAGATGAACACAATACCTTTATTTTGCTATTTATTTTTATGTGGTTCTGGGGATCAAATCCAGTGGCTCCACGTGCTAGGCAAGCACTCTACCTCTGAGCTACAACCCCATTCCCATGTCATTGTTCTTATTTGGCTGTTTAGTTAATACAAGAACAGCATTCATTCTTAAATATTGAATTTACATGGATTCTATAACCCTTTGGTCTTTTGAGAAAAATAGCATAAGATTTCATAGCATCCATACTACCAAGAATTATCTACATATTCAATGCAGTCCCCACCAAAATACCAATGGCATTCTACACAGACCTAGAAAAAAACAATCCTAAGATGCATATGGAAGAATAAAATACTCAGAATAGGCAAGCAATGCTGGAGCAATGCTGGAGGCATCACAGTGCCTGGTTTCAAATTTGCTACGAGAAAACACAGGGAAAACATGTAAACATATAGGCATAGGCAACAACTTCCAGAATGGGATTCCTATAGCTCAGGAAATAATACCAAAAATCTATAAACAGGATGACATCAAATTTAAAATCTCCTGAAACACCAAAGGAAACAAAAGTGTGACAAGAGAGTCTACAGAATGGGAGAAAGTCTTGCCAGTTACCCTTCTGACAAAGAATATAAAGAACTCACCACCCCCCTACATACACACACAAAACAAAATAAAATAAAATAATTCATTCATTAAATAGTTAAATGAACTGGACGTATGTCAAAAGAAGAAAATGGCCAACAATTATAGGGAAAAAAATCAATAACTTTAGTCATAAGAGAAATGCAAATCAAAATTTCACTGAGATTCCATATAGTTCCACTCAGAATGACAAACATCAAGAATACAAAGAACAAGAGATGCTGACAAGGATGCAGGGAAAAGGAACTTGCACACTGTTGGTGGGAATGTAAATTAATAGAGTCACTAGGGAAATCAATACGAAGGCTCTTCAAAAACCTAAAAGGAGAACTACCACATGACCCTTCACGTTTATCCAAAAGAACTGAAGTCAGCATGCCATAGCAATACATGTGAACCCATGTTATTACAGCACAATTCACAAAGCAAAGTTATGGAATTAATCTAGGTGCCCATCAACAGATGACTGGATAAAGAAAAAAATCTTTATTTAGCCATAAAGAAGAACAAACTTGTGTCATTTGCAAGAAAATCGTTGGAACTGGAGAGCATTGGGTTAAGGAAAATAAACCAGACTTATAAAGTCAAGTATTGAATGTTTTCTCTCAATACACAGAAGCTAGAAAGAGAAGTGGGGGAAAAGGACATTGTGAAAGCAGAAGGAATATTATCAGGATAAAAGAAGGGGTTGGGGGAAGAAGGAGGGGAGGTTTAGGGAGAGTACTGGGAAGTGAAATTGGCCAAATTATGTTGTATACTTGTGCAAATATGCCACAGAGATACTCACTATTCAGTACAATTATTGTGCAGGCATAAGAAAATTTCATGGCATCAAATTTTTGATTACAAATTGAATGTTTTTAATTTTCTTAGCTCAATATAAATATAAACAAAAAAGTATCTCATTCATCTTACCTGATCTGATGTATTTGTGATCACATAACAAGTATTTTTTAACTGAAGGGCTTGTGTAGAGTATCTGAGATTTCATCATTGTGTAATGGTTCTTTTCTCTAGCATCATTATAAATCAGTAAATCACTAATGATAAATTTAATAGCAATTAAATGATGCATAAAATAGTTTTTTTGTTTATATTTTCAGTAGTAATACAGATTTGTACAATACTCATGATCTGACTTTCTTTCTCCTGATAAGTTTCAGGACTTAAGCATGTGGGACTTTGGGAAATTGGTTTAGCTGTCTTCATTGTATTCTTGAATTTCTACATGCCATACAAGGGCTACTGACAATCATGAAAAATTACATTCATGTGATTTAAACCAACAAGTACACTTCTCAAATTTGCTCCTCCTGGCCTCTGCAACATCAAGTTTCTAATTAATTCACACTCGCACTCTCACCCCCAGTTTGATTTTGTAGAACACCATCAAGAGGCCTACAACTCATTTATATATATACATATATTTGTTTATATATATAAATATATTTATACTTACATTTTCTAGAAAAATTAGGTGCAAATTTTGATACCAGTCTTAAAGGGAATTCTCTGCATTTACTTCTTATTTTTTTCTTAAGAACTTAGAGGTGAGAGAAAAGAAATGGACTGAAAGTCCAGACTCCCTTCAGTATTAAGTTCCTGAGAGATTCATGTCATATGATTAGAATTAAATCAATTCATTTCACAGACATTTCAATAAATTGTGGCTTGAGAGTGGATGCTCTCAAGTCATTTTTTAGAAACTGAGTACCTTCTGTCTTCCAGGAGCACTTGGGAGCCACAAATGCAGTAGGCATCCTAGTACTCCTCACCTCAGTGCTTAGGGAGGTTTAAGTGCTACAGAAAAAGGAGCCCCGCTGATAAAGTGCAGGTAAAGAATCAAGCACATGCATCCTTTTATTAGCACATGAAATGTAGTTTCTCCCTGAATTCTTACTACCACCTGCACACACAGATACCTTGCCATGACTCTTGTGAGAACATATTTACACTTCATATGAAGTAATTGAAGTAAATCTTTGATTTTGGAAAGTACTTCCAAAAGGGTAACTTCACCCAGATCCACCCACACTGGCTTGTAGGAGACCCAGGCTCACAGTAGGCCCGGTTGGGCAGACACCCACTCCAGCCGAGCCTCTGGCACAGGACCACCTCTTCTGACCAGCAGACCACCACAGGAGCCCAGGCCTAGCCTAGATCCACCCAAACCAACTTGTGCAGGACCCAGGTCCAGATTAGGTCCGAGTTTGCCACCCACCCATCCAAACCCCCACTCCCCACCTGGAAGACTAAGCCTAATGCACTTTCATCTTGGGACACTGCAGTCATCGCCATAGCCTTCCCCATGCAGTAGTCCTTAAATTTTGATTAATTATTTTATTTATATATGACAGCAGAATACATTACAATTCTTATTACACATATAGAGCACAATTTTCATATCTCTGGTTGTATACAAAGTATACTCATACCAATTCGTGTCTTCATACATGTACTTTGGATAATAATGACCATTATATTCTCCCATCATTTCTAACCCCATGCCCACTCCTTTCCCTTCCCACCCCTCTGCCCTATCTAGAGTTTGTCTATTCCTCCCATGCTCCCCCTCCCTGCCCCACTATGAATCAGCCTCCTTATATCAAGAAAACACTTGCCATTTGGTTTTGGGGGGATGGCTAACTTCACTTAGCATTATCTTCTCTAACTCCATCCATTTACCTGCAAATGCCATGATTTTATTCTCTTCTCTTGCTGAGTAGTATTCCATTATGTATGTATGCCACATTTTTTTCATCTATTCATCTATTGAAGGGCATCTAGGTTAGTTCCACAGTTTACCTATTGTGACTTGTGCTGCTATAAACATTGATGTGGCTGTGTCCCTGTAGTATGCTTCTTTTAAGTCCTGTAAGTATAGACCAAGGAGAGAGATAGCTGGGTCAAATGCTGGTTCCATTCCCAATTTTCCAAGAAATCTCCATACTGCTTTCCACATTGGCTGCACCAATTTGCAGTCCCACCAACAATGTATGAGTGTACCTTTTTCCCCACATCCTCGCCAACATTTATTGTTGTTTGTATTCATAATAGCTGCCATTCTGACTGAAGTAAGATGAAATATTAGAGTGGTTTTGATTTGCATTTATCTAATTGCTAGGGATGATGAACATTTTTTAAAATATTTATTTATTGATTGTATATCCTCTTCTGAGAAGTGTCTGTTCAAGTCCTTGGCCCACTTATTGATTGGGTTATTTGTTTTTTTGTTGTTGTTTTTGGTGCTTAGCCTGTTGAGTTCTTTGTATATCCTAGAGTTTAGTGCTCTATCTGATGTGTGAGGGGTAAAGATTTGCTCCCAAGATGTAGGCTCTCTATTCACCTCACAGATTATTTCTTTCACTGAGAAGAGACTTTATGTTTAAGTCCATCCCATTTATTGATTCTTGATTTTAATTCTTGTGCCAAAGGAGTCTTATTAAGGAAGTTGGAGCCTAATCCCACATGATGGATTAAATGCAGAGTCTTCTTCTATTAGACACAGAGTCTCTGGTTTAATTCCTAGGTCCTTGATCTATTTTGAGTTAAGTTTTGTGCCTGGTGAGAGATATGGGTTTCATTTCATTTTGTTGCATATGGATTTCCAGTTTTCCCAGCACCATTTGTTGAAAATGCTATCTTTTCTCCAGTGCATGTTTTTGGCACCTTTGTCTAATATAAGATAATTGTAATTTTGTAGGTTAGTCTCTATGTCCTCTATTCTGTACCATTGGTCTACCAGTCTGTTTTGGTGCCAATACCATGCTGTTTTTGTTACTGTAGTATAGTTTAAGATCTGGTATAGTGATGCCACCTGCTTCACTCTTCCTGCTAAGGATTGCTTTAGCTATTGTGGGTCTCTTATTTTTCCAGATGAATTTCATGACTGCTTTTTCTATTTCTGTAAGGAATGTCATTGGGATTTTGATCAGAATTGCATTAAATCTGTATAGTGCTTTTGGAAGTATGGTCATTATGATAATATTAATTCTGCCTATCCAAGAGCAAGGTAGATCTTTCCATCTTCTAAGGTCTTCATTAATTTCTTTCTTTAGAGTTCTGTAATTTTCATTATATTGATCTTTCACCTCTTTCATTAAGTTGATTCCCAAGTTTTGTTTGTTTGTTTGGTTGCTTTGTTGTTGTTGTTGCTATTGCTGTTTGTTTGTTTTTGAGGCTATTGTAAATGGGTAGTTTTCATCATTTCCCTTTCTGAGGTTTTGTCATTGATATACAGAAATGCCTTTGATTTATAGGTGTAGATTTTATATCCTGCTACTTTGCTGAATTCATTTACTAGTTTTAGAAGTTTCCTGGTGAACTTTTAGGATCTTCTAGGTATAGAATCACATCATCAGCAAAAAGTGCCAATTTGATTTCTTCTTTTCCTATGTGTATCCCTTTAATTTCTTTCATCTGACTAATTGCTCTGGCCAATGTTTCAAGAACTATGTTAAATAGAAGGGGTGAAAGAGGACAATCCTGTCTTGTTCCAGTTTTTAGAAGAAATGCCAGTAGATAGGGCAGAGGGGTTAGAGGGGAAGGGAGGGTCATGGGGTTAGAAATTATGGTGGAATGTGATGATAATTATTATCCAAAGTACATGTATGAAGACACAAATTGGTGTGAATATACTTTGTACACAACCAGAGATATGAAAAAATGTGTTCTATATATGTAATAAGGATCGTAATGCATTCTGCTGTTATATATAAATTTTAAAAAATTAACTAAACCAAAAAAAGTGTGACTTCATTTTTTTAAAAAATAAGTTAACCTTACATAGCTGGTACTTTCTGAGGTAAGTCAAGTCAATAGCTTTTTGTCCTAAAACTAGGAGAAATAACAGAAGGATATTTGCTTTCAAGAAGACTCTGCGAGCTAACAACAAAATCTTCATAAGTAGCTGGGCTTGGTGGTGCATGACTGTACCAGTGACTGGGGAGGCGGAATCAAGAAGATTGCAAGTTTAAAGCCAGCCTCAGCAATTTAGTGAGTACCTACCTCAAAAAAAAATAGAAAATAAAATATGCTGGGGATGTTGCTCAGTGGCAAAGCACACTTGACTTAAAAAAAAAAAAAAAAGAAATTACAGAAAAGAGAAATAAGTGCTAGATTATCAGGTTATCTAACATTTATTCTCTAATTGTGAGAAGTGATTTTAACATGTTCTGAAAGGTGATTATTTCCAAGATTTATTATTTTAAAAATTAAGTAAAACTGTAAGATAATATTTATGTCTAAAAAGTTATAAAACTAACTCAATAAGATGTTAAAGGATGATGACAATGTCAATCATGACTTGGAATTGATTTAATTAATTCTGGTGTGAAAAGCTTTTTTGATGTAAATTTGTTCAACCAGCATTGCTATACCAGAGGGAAATTGTGAATAGCAAGGATTTCCAATTCACAGTTACTTATAATCATCATTTCATCCACAAGAAATGCCGAGATAATGGAGGAAAAGGCATTCAACTAAAATGAGACTCATAGTAACACACAAAACACATGAAGACCAAGCACTTACCACTTAGCTCAGTCTATCTGGAAATGCAACTTTCCAGTGACTTCAAAATAACTGATTTTCCATACAGGTGTGGCGATGTATGCCTATAATCCCAACTACTAGAAGGTTGTGGCAGGAGGATCACAAGTTCAAGGCCATTCTTGATAACTCAGCAAGACACTGTCTCAAAATAAAAAATAAAAAGAGCTGGGGATGTAACTGAGTGGTGGAGTGCCCCTAGATTTAATCCCCAGTATAAAACACACAAACAGAACCCTGTTCTTCCGCTATTTCACAAAAACTCACAAACTGACTCTCCTACCAGCAAACTTCCAGTCTTTTCAAGATAAAATACCATATTCATTGCAATATTTATTTATCAACCACTTAACATGTATAAAACTATGCTACCTGTTTACCGAATGCCTGCCTTATTTTTATGTGTCTGCCTTTGCTCTGGTTCCCACAAGCTCTGTGTTTTATATTGTGTGATTTTGCTTAGCAGGGTGATTTATTTACAAACACATATATTATATTATAATAGAACTGACTATAATTATACTTTTTATATTTAGAAAAAGTTCATCAAATTACAAAACAACAAATCAATAGCATACTAGGAAGTTCTGTGTCTCATAAGGAAATCCATTCTTTTTTTTTTTTTCTTCATCCAGGAGTCAATAATCTTTATTGCTAACACACCTTTTTTTATACCCCAAGCAGCAGAAGTGGAAAACTACCCAAAAGCAGGAGGGAGGGGGGAGAAATTTAGTTTCAACATCTATTATTGTCAGGTACCGAAACCTCCCTTAACAATAAGTCCATCAGACCAGAAAAGGTCAAGGCATTCCCGTGGGATACATATGTCTCAGACGGACAAGCAGGAACAGAAAAACCGCAAGTTCGCCATGGCCTTGTGAGCTGGCCACACTGGCATGCAGAACAAACTAGTGGAGGTAGGGCTCCAGGGGCCAAGGTGGACCTGTTGCCAACAGTGGGAGACATGAAATAATTAAAATCAGAGCTGAAATCAATGAAACTGAAACAAAAGAAACAAGTGGAAAAAACTGACAAAACAAAAAGTTAGTTCTTTGAAAAAATTAATAAAATTGAGAAACCCTTAACCATGTTAACAAAGAGGAGAGAGAAAACTCAAATTACTAATATCTGTGTTGAAAAAGGAAATATCACAATAGACACTACAGAAATACAGACAATAATTAGAAATTACTTTGAAAATTTGTTCTCCAAATGCAAATCAAAACCACCCTAAGATACCATCTCACTCCAGTAAGATTGGCAGCCATTATGAAGTCAAACAACAACAAGTGCTGGCGAGGATGTGGGGAAAAGAGTACACTTGTACATTGCTGGTGGGACTGCAAATTGGTGAGGCCAATTTGGAAAGCAATTTGGAGATTCCTTGGAAAGGTGGGAATGGAACTACCATTTGACCCAGCTATTCCCCTTCTCAAACTATTCCCTAAAGACCTTAAAAGAGCGTACTTTAGGGATACTGCTACATCGATGTTCATAGCAGCACAATTCACAATAGCTAGACTGTGGAACCAACCCAGATGCCCTTCAATAGATGAATGGATAAAAATAATGTGGCATTTATACACAATGGAGTATTACTCTGCATTAAAAAATGACAAAATCATGGCATTTGCAGGGAAATGGATGGCATTAGAGCAGATTATGCTAAGTGAAGCTAGCCAATCCCTAAAAAAAATGCCAAATGTCTTCTTTGATATAAGGAGAGCAACAAAGAACAGAGCAGGGAGGAAGAGCATGAGAAGAAGATTAACTCTAAACAGGGACGAGAGGTGGGAGGGAAAGGGAGAAAGAAGGGAAATTGCATGGAAATGGAAGGAGATCCTCATTGTTATACAAAATTACATATAAGAGGAAGTGAGGGGAAAGGGAAAAAAACAAGGGAGAGAAATGAATTACATTAGATGGAGTAGAAAGAGAAATGGGAGGGTAGGGTAGGGTAGGGGGGATAGTAGAGTATAGGAAAGGCAGCAGAATACAACAGACACTAGTATGGCAGTATGTAAAAACGTGCATGTGTAACTGATGTAATTCTGCAATCTGTATACAGGGTTAAAATGGGAGTTCATAACCCACTTGAATCAAATGTATGAAATATGATATGTCAAGAGCTTTGTAATGTTTTGAACAACTAATAAAAAATTATATGAGATCTACAAATTAAAAAAAAAGAAAATTTGTTCTCCAGTAAAATAGAAAATATTGAAGATATTGAAAAATTTCTAGAGACATATGGTCTGCCCAAACTGAATCAGGATGATATATACATAAGTTAAACAGATAAATTTCAAGCAATGAAATAGAAGATGCTATCAGAAGCTTACCAACCAAAAAAAAAAAAAGCCCAGGACCAGATGGATACACAGATGAGTTCTACAAGACCTTCAAAGAAGAACTAATTCCAATATTCCTCAAATTATTTCATGAAATAGAAAAAAGGGGGAATACTTCCAAACTCATTCTATGAGGCCAATATCACCATGATTCCAAAACCATGCAATTGCACATCAAAGAAAGAAAATTTCAGAACAATGAATATAGATGTGAAAATTCTCAGTAAAATTCTGGCAAATCAAATACAAAAATGTATCAAAAAGATAGTGCACCATGATCAAGTGGGGTTCATCCCAGGAATGCAAATTTGGTTCAACATATGGAAATTAATAAATGTAATTCATCATATAGATAGACTTAAAGCTAAAAATTATATGATCATCTCATCAGATGCAAAAATAGCATTGACAAAATACAGTGCCCCTTCATGTTCAAAACACTAGAAAAACTGGGGATAACAGGAATATATCTCAACATCATAAAGGCTATCTATGCTAAGCCCCAGGACAACATCATTCTAAATGGAGAAAAATTAAAAGTATTCCCTCTAAAAACTGGAACAAGACAGGGATACCCTCTTTCACCACTTCTATTTAATATAGTTCTTGAAACACTGGCCAGAGCAATTAGACAGACAGAAGAAATTATAGGGATACAGATAGGAAAAGAACTCAAATTAACACTATTCGCCAACAATATGATTCTATACCTAGAAGAACCAAAACTTCCACCAGAAAACTTGTAAAACTATTAAATGAATTCAGTGAAGTAGCAAGATATAAAACCAAACCCCATAAAGCAAAGGCATTTTGGTACATCAATGACAAATTCTCTGAAAGAGAAACTAGTAAAACTACCCCATTTACAATAGACTCAAAAAAAATATATACTTGGGAATAAACTTAACGAAAGAGGTGAAAGACCTCTACAATGAAACCTACAGAATACTAAAGAAAGAAATTAAAGAAGACCATAGAAGATAGAAAGATCTCCCTTGTTCTTGGATAGGCAGGAAATCCATTCTTAAAGCACACAAAAAGTCATTTATTTAACTAAGAAAATTTGGTATATAATGCATATCTTTAAACTAGATTTACAGCTTCAGCCTGAGCAGTATTATACCAACACTCCAATGTGTACCCCTAAACAACATTTCTTTTCTTATTGAGGTAATTACACTGCCCTCTCTTTTCTAAAGTACCCTCTTGAGAATCAATATGTACTATAAACAGTAAGAGTGGAATCCTGAAAATGAAGGCCTTGAAATGAATTTAATGCTACCTGAATGGAATTAAATAACTTGATTTGCTTTGTGCTTAACGACTACAAGGAGATATTTGCAAATATCCCACGCTTGTATACTTGAAAAATTAGTTTCCATAGTTACATATTCACAGAACAGGACTATTAAGAGGGCTTGCACCCTGGTACAACTTATATCACCATTAAAAAAGTTTGCTTTTTATATCTTGGGAAAGGAAAAGGACCTATCAACTAAGCAACTGGAGCCTCTCTCTCTCTCTCTCTCTCTCTCTCTCTCTCAGAATTCAATAATGTCTTGATCTTAACTTACAAGAGAATTATTACAATTTCAACAATTATTACAATTATCAACATTCAGATTGGTAGTGAACTCTACTGAAAACTAATGACACGATCCCTTCATAAGGTTTTGCTTTTTTTATGTTGGTTTTGATTTGGAGAGTTTTATTTTTATTTTATTTCACTTAGTAACATAAAATTTTTCTTCTAATGCTCATTCAAAAAGAAAACCAAATTATGAGCATATTAGTTAAACCTCCAAAAGAAAAATATTTGTATGCTCCAATATAGTTACTTTCTATGTGAAAGGAGGACAGACTAGACAGAAAAATAAAGGCAAAGTAAAAATATCACCTTCTTTGCTTACTCCATCAACCAAGGTAGAATTAGATTTTCCAGAAAAAAACATTTTTTTTTCCTGCATCGTGTCTGTTTTCCAAGCATTGAGCATCTAAGAGTTTAATCTTTGCTAAGGTTAGCACCCACCATCTTGTCCTGATCAGAGAGCAATCATCATGCTTTTTTTGTCCACCACCATGGGCTTATGCCCTAGAAAGCATTAAGGTAATCTCTTTGAATCAGTAGGTCAGTACCTCATCTCCATCCAGCTGAATCAATACAAGTCATCTTCTCCCCACTGGTGTCTCCTGCAACTGGAATGTTCTCTCCGTTCCCAGTGACTTTTTGATGAACTTGTCACTTCCAACAAAACTTCTCCATAATACAACCTTGCCCCTACTACAAAGAAGTGACTAAGATTTTCTCCTTATTTTCCACAGACTAAAAAATAATCATTGATGATCTGAAAAAAAAAAGTAGAAGAAAACAAGAAGATTAATTCTAAAAAGTCATTATAACTTGCAAGCTCACCTTAAAGACCTAAGCCTGCAGGATCTGTCTAGAACTGTATAGAGTTTTTAGCATACGGAAGAAAAGAATATCTTGATCCTGAACGTGTCTGGTGAGTTATGGAAGACTCAAAAGGAACGTTCAAAAGCATGTTGACTAGGCAATGCGCCTACTTACAGGAAACAGAATATAATCTCTCTTTTTGAAACAGTGACAACAACAAGCTAAGTTAGCCATAATGGCTCAAGCTCATCAAACTGATGTTATGTTCTCAAGCCACACTGGCAAGCCTTCTAATCGGAATCTGGATTCCTTACAGGATGACCTAAACAGAGAAAATATATCTGTGCTGAAGACTTGAGGATCCTGGTTCCTCTGACAAGTTAGAGCTTTTCTAAATGGACAAATTTATATTCTGTGTACATATATCAGCATCAAATTTAATTAATATGAATATGAACCTTAGAGATAGATGAGCCTAAATTGCCTGGCAAAACCAGGCTCCAAGTCTCTAAGACTAATACTGCTGCAACAGGTACCATGGAGAAAAGCATGCTCCACAAAAACAGCGTCTTGAAGGAAAAAAAAATCTGTTTGAATAAGTGTCATTTCTTTTTGAAATGACTAAATTCCCAATTAATCGATATTGCTACTGACCCACCTGGCTTCATAGACAAAGGGCCTTTTGAATTTTCTGCTGTGGGACCATCTACTCATTATCATTACTGCCAGACCATGTTTGACTTCTCAGATATCACATCTGAAATCAAGTATAAAACTTACCCTCCCTGTTGGCATAAAAGTCATTCCTGCTTTGAGAGCCTGTCCAGCAACAGTCTCGGTTCTTTCTTTCTCACCTGATCTCAACTCCCTACCTTTCAATAAAACTCCGCACAGGAGGGCTGGCCACACAGAAATAACCATGTTTAACCTGGAATGCTCAAAGATGTGCAGCCTACCTGCCTTTGCTCACTGTAGGCACCAAAACATTGACTTTACTAATTATGGTTTGTGCCCCATAGGATATCTGTATAAGCAATACTTGCAGAACAATATCAATGTGGCAAGTAATTTAGACAGAAAGATTGGGACATACGCTACCTGAAAACTATAGAACTTAATATGCTGATGGACGACGGTAATAGAATGCTTTCTGAGAACAAGTAGGAAACTCAAGTTCCTTCCAAGGAACTAGTGATTACTTCATGGGTCACAGAAATGTTCTGGAACAGCCTGGACATTCCCAATGTTTCCTCCATTGTACTTATCCATAACCTCCATTGTGGGATGTTGGTCACTTGCTTCATGAAGATTATTAAAAAGCATTAGGCTTACTAATGTACCTGATCAAAATGCCATCTTTCAAAAGACACTATTTATTAATAGACTTTATCAATAGATTTTATGGAAGGCTTTGCCTCCCTCAGAGATACCCACCCCATGCTGCTAGGTCAGGCTACAGAGATATGTCTCTAAAACTCAAATATTTTCTGCTCCTTTTTTTTCGTTCTCTTTGACATTAAGTTTTTCTCCAGCTCCATCAACTCTCCTTTGTAGGGTCATCATCATCTCTGCTATGTAGAAAAGTACGGGGCTGGCTGTGATAGTAAAATCAGGTGACAAGAGAAGTGCTGCCCTCAGTGAGCCTCTAGTGGGGATATAACATTTCTCTCCACAAAGAGAAACCATGCTGTTGCTGAATAAACAGTAACAGGCAAAATGTCTGTGTGGCAAAAGAGATCAGTTTAAGGCCGGATGGTTCTTAAGTTTTCTTAAAGAAAGAAAAGTTTAATTTGGACCTGATAGTATGTGTAAATTTTAAGTAAGCAAAGGGACAAAGAAGAAGGAATAGCGGGGGCAGGGGGTTCAGAGGGGTGACATGGAAATAATGCATGCCGGTTGCGTTCAGGAAATGGTGAGATAATTGCCAGAATCCATCTGCTGGCAATCTCAGCACCTGTTCACAGATCCAAAATTTCTATGCCAGATACATTACGGAGCAAGGTTCACTGCAAGGTTCTATGGAGATGATGAAAGAAGATTTTTCATAATACACTCTACAGCACACAAAGAGAGAGCTCAACTCATTTCTTCTCATGGAAGCTTTACTGCCAGAGAAGCCAAGTCTCTTCCTGAGACTGTGCCCCTTAGGATCTTCCCCATCTAGCCTCCTCCTTACCCCTCTCTTTGTTAGATGGAAGAGAGTCTCCCTCTTCCTCTTGCTATCTGAGCATCTTCCTGAGGGTCTCTTCTCTCTTTGGGAGATTCATAAAAACTCTTTCTCATGCAGCCTATTTTTCTGCTACCAGCTACTAAGAACATGGACACTGTTTCCTCTATGTTGTTCTGTTAGTTAGGCAGGAAGAATGCTTGCTTAGCAGAAGCATGAGAAGTTAGGATGAATAGTCAGATTTCAGCCCTAAGTGGAGAGTTCTTAGAGTTTAAACAGCACTTACTACCATTTAGAAATTTACAAGCAGAACGGTGACAATATGAAGATTTTTTTATGAAAATTAATCTATGGGCAGGGTCACCTTCACCAACTTTTGACTTGTGTGGTGAGTCCATGGGGTCCTAGCTCAGAAAGTCCCTACACATAAATTAATGCTCTGCTCTTGCCATCTTAAAATTATCAACAATATTTTTAACAACAGGCTCTACATCTTTATTCTACAATGGGGCTCTAAATTATGTAGTTGGTCCTACCCAAATCAGACTGGTGCCCAGCTCCTGGCAAAACACCTGCTACAAGCATTATTTTAAAAGGAAGACATCAAATCCAAGGGCCTTCTCCTGGTGTCCCAGTATTTGGTAATGAGGCTTGATCTAGGTGAGACCCTGTAGAGTAATAATCAATTCACAGGACTCAGAGTCCGAAGATCTGTGTTCTAGAGCCCTGTTCCATACTCCAACCAAAGTTAACTATCTGAGCTGCACTTTCCTCCTAGGTATTAAAGATGACCTCCAGACTCATTGAAACTTGTCTAATAACATGTGAGTATATTTTTCAAAGAGAAAAAGATAACTGTGGGAGCTATTGGACGGAAAAACTAGTCATTTGAGAGCATATAGCATTTGAGAAATATGGAACTGAAGCCCACAGAAAAGGGAAAGGGAGGGATGGGGAAGGAATAATTTGCTGATAAGGAAATAAATGAAGGTTGGGGACAAGACCAAGTCCTGCCTGAGGAGTGACTGACCCAACCCAAGAATAGTGTCTATCACTAAAGTCCCTCTCACAGAACTGTTTCTTGATTTGATTGGTGCCTTCTCTGAACATTAAAAAAAAAAAAAAAAAGATGACAATTGTGGTTTCTGGTCACATCTGACTACCACTTTTTCCCCTCCACATTTTTTTAGTCCAAAGGAATCTATTATTCATGGTTTTGATTTGTTTAAATTCAGCTTACCAAAATATTACTCATAAAGAGATATTTGATGCTAGAGAACATGTGTGTGGTTTTTTTATTGATGATTTATCATCAGAACCCAAGAAACCTTTATGCCAAATCTACAAACACCACAGATCTACAGTCTAAACTTAGCAAGAGGATTTTCCATTTCAAAATGGGCCTTGAAGTTGCCAAAGGGTCCATTTCTCCTTTGAATCTTTGTTAGTTTCCAAAAGGCTTTGAAGGAAATAATACATATTAATATGTTTGGTAAAAATATAAATAAAGTATATATTGAATTTGGTCTGTGGGAGGGGGTCCATGTGCCCTATTAAAGCACAGAGTATTGACAGAATTATGTGAATCCTTCCTGGTCTTTGTTACTCATTCATATCAAAAGAAATTTAATTACCATGTTAAATAGACTGTTTATTGCATCTCAAATATAAATGTATCCTAATCTTAAGTGTAATCAGATCCTGATGTCTCCATATTTTTGTTGGTCTCAAAATATACACAACTACCGGTCTATTGCTGATACTACTGATCTTGTTAGTATTTTGCATAGTTGTTTCATGAATTACCACTGTTTTGCTTATTTTAATCTATCACTAATGAAGTTCATTAAAATAAAGATCATTTGTTTTATATAATCTTTCATCAAAGCTCTAAAGTGTAAGAGTACCTGTAGTTTATTAAACCATCAATTAAGAAATGTTCCAGGTAATCAATTAGTATTTTTTTCTGCATGCCAGTGAAATGCCATTTCCAATCTAAAAACAAACAAGGAATTCTGCAGTCCTATATTTCATACCAAACCATCTGGGCACCATTTATTGTTTATTTCTAATGAACTTACTGCCTACTCACCTATTTTTGCCCATTTTGTTCATTCTTTTATTTACTTTACTTAAAAGTATTCTCTATTTTGGTACCATTTGAAAGTGTTCAGTTAATTTTATTTACTTCTATGTCTTCATCATTAGAATCAATGTGGATGAGAGGCTAAGATCATGATTGCAGAATGCAATATATCAGATTGTTTTCTCAAAATTAAAATTTCATGGGCTGCGGTTGTGGCTCAGTAGTAGAGTACTTGCCTCACATGTGAGGCACTGGGTTAGATTCTCAGCACCACATATAAGTGGAGGAAATAAAGGTCCATCAACAACTAAAAAAAATATTTTTAAAAAGTTACAATTTCCTTTGTCCATCAACACAAGAGAGAAGTTGAGCCTTCTCCAATATTATCCTTTCTCTTTTTCTTGCCATACAGCCTTAGCAGGCCTAAACATGAGGCATGCTAAGAACAGATGATTATGTCAATAAATGGGGTGATTTCAGATGCCAGGAAGCTTTCTAACCTCTCTTACATAACTTCCAAATCTTCACTCTTTTTTCCAATTCTTCTAATAAAGGGAAAAGCATTTGCTCAACATTTTCAAATATCCCAGAAAGTGATGTCACAGGGCCTACAGTTCATACTGGGGAGATAATGAGTTACATCCATGGTACACATAGTGCTAGGTCCCATCACTGTGGCATCAAATCAAATGTGCCCACCATGAATGAGTTAAATGGTGCTTTTAGGGTGCAATAAGAACAATCTTAATTCAGTCCTCAGAATCAATATATAATTGAGCTTATATCAAAGTGCATGCTCTTGTGGTATTTGCCACTGCAAGATAAGACTTGGAGGCCTCTTCATTTCAGAAGAGATGCATCACCCAGCCTTGCCCAGGAACAACCTGATTCATCATGGAAATTTCCAGATTCACCAAGCTCATCATAGGCCCTAAACCAGAAAATATTCTCTATGCTTAGTTCTGTGTCCTCAAACCCAAAATGATTTAATGTTTTGTATGCTACTGTAAGTGTGCTGTCACTAAACAACAAAATCTTTGTGAAGCAGAGAGCAGATGCCCTTTAACCTTAGCGTTGAGAGGCAACAGAATACTTGATCTCCAGAGTAGGGCATGTGGACCCCAGGAGTACACAATAGTTTACGGGACTGGGCAGAAAAATAGTAGAATTTCTATTTTTATATTTATCTTGATCTTTTAAAGTTCTGTTGACTATGTTTCTTTTTAACGTACATAGTAATGTATGTATATAATTTACAGTTATACACATATTGTGAGATTATAAATACATATGCTGATAAAGTTTGGGCAAGACTTATAAACAAGGAATAGAGTTCTTTGAGGTAAACTTCTTTTCCCATCAAAACAAAACTCAAATTTTAGCACCCATTAATGAAGTTTTGCTGAAATGTAGCCATGATTGGTCATTTACATAGTCTTTGTGTCTCCATTCACACAACAATGGCAAAGTCAGATAGTTTTAGCACAGACTTATTGTCCCCAAATCATAAAATATTTACTTTCTGTCCCTTTATAGAAAAACCCCTCTGACCACCAGAGTAAGTAGTCCAAAATCTGGGTTTGCCATTTCTTACCTTCCCCTGTAATCCCGGCAGCTCAGGAGGCTGAGGCAGGAGCATCACAAGTTCAAAGCCAGTCTCAGCAACAAGTGAGGCACTAAGAAACTCAGTGAGACCCTGTCTATAAATAAAAATATATAAACTAGGGCTGGGGGTGTGGCTCAGTGGCCAAGTACCCCTGAGTTTAATCCCTGGCACCCCCTCCCCCCCCAAAAAAAAACAGTATACACTTAGCTTTCCAATATCTATTTTATTCTCTTAGTAATTTTCAAATGAGGTAAATTCTGAATTGTTTTACTATGATTAGGAAGGAAAAACAAAAGGAAGATTTATCTAATGTATCTAGAACTATTCTAATCGTTTACGTGGATCATTTGTTCTAATGTCTGTCTTTACCTTAATTAATTTTGGTAGGTAATTGAGGTTGCTAATTCATTACAGGATTGCACCACCCTCTGCAGCACTTTATCTGAACAAATACAGTCTCGGTTGCATCTGAGCCAGACCTGCAGATTTAAGTCTTATCAAAATGAGCTTCTGAACATGATAAAATGGGATTAAATTGGCACGCTACATGCTGGCATCCTACCCCTTTCCCAAAGTGTCTAATAGCTATCTTCATGGCAGTGTAGACTGAGGACACTTCCAGAGATGCTCCTGGTGTGAAATTATGCCAAAACATGGCTTTTCACATTCAACCTGATCTATCAGGACAGTTGACTCTTACACAGCAACTCCATCTGTTCACAAAAAATCACAAAGGACATAAAATGACAAAAAGACAAATGAGGTATGATTGAACACGCAGCTCGAAGAGCCCTAGAATTTGTGCCTTTTCTTTCTTAGGGATTTTTCTTTCACCTTTGATGTTTCTCTTCCTGGAATGTCCTTTATTCCTTTTTGATCCACTCCAGCATTGTGTTCATATCACTTCCTTAATTATGTCCTTATGTTATTCCAAAACCTTTTCCATAATGCCTGTATTAAAACACTTGTCTTCAATATCACAGCTACATTTTGTTTTGTTTTGTTTTTATCATATTTTTATATCTTCGATTGGGCAACTGCTTTCCCGGAGGAAAGACTTACATTCTCTGTATCTTCAGTCCTAGCACCAGCCCAGGATTTGTTGCTTTGTAAATGCTCAATTAAAAGTAGTTAAAGTGAAGTAACTTTTTTTTCTATTTTACTATTTTAATATAGTATATATTTAAATAAAAATGACTTAAGTATTTAGTAATTTCTCATCATTCTCACTTGTGAGTTATTGATTTTGACTTCACTCAAAACAAATATTCAGGCACAAAATAGAGAAGTTTATCTATCTCAATGAAGTAATTTATCGTGAAAATTAAATTTTTTTTCTTGTAGTACTATAGCAATTAATTTTTAGTGCAGTCCTCCCTACCCCTGCCACCCCCACCTTAACTTGTAGGTGATAGCCTAGATGTGTACCACACCAGCTCCCTTGAATACCTCTCAGATCTGTCTATGGACACATCTTCCACCTATGCTGTGCCTTTCTGGAGAGAGGTAAAGCTTGCCCCACCACCTCTGTCCCCAGTCCAGCACTTCCAGGGGAAGCTAAGCAGACCCCTATTTTGGGCCTTTGACTCCCCAGCACAGGATGTGAGGACCTGATGGATGCTCTCTGCCACTGTGAGCTCACACTCTTGAGGCTGTTGCCCCTGTAGGTGACTCCCTGGTGAGCTTTAGAACTCCACATGTCTGACCTCCCTTAGTGTCTGCTCCCTTTCCCAACCCACACCTTCAGCCTCATTCTAACCCTCCAACAACATCTTTCTAGCAAATCCTTTCTGTATAAGATAACAGGTGTTGCTTTATCTAGCTTAAAAATAAAAATTTTGACTGCTAAAGGAAAAATCAGACAAGACTTCGGAGACAGCTCAAATTTAGTCAAGTTTGGAAAAAATCCAATGAATTTTGTAAATAATAATTATCATTATCACTGTCATTATAATTTACATGTAGAAACCCTTTACTATATAACCTTTAAGCATCTCAACAACTCTGTGAAGGCGGGGAGGTGCATCCTTCTCTTCTTATGAATAAGAAAACAAAGGTGGAACAAAGGTTCATCAGGACTGCAGGTCACTTAGCTGGTCAGTGATGGAGCTTGGCTCCAATCTAGGTCTTCTGTCTGTATATTCTTCACTCTCAATAATAGTAACAATACTGGTGCACTTATTCTTATCAGCATTAAAAACAATACCTAATTTTTACTGTGCACTTATATACCATGCATTGGTCATTTATTCTTCACAATCTTACATAACTCATAAAGTACTGTTTAACTTTCTAAAGTATAATCATTATGTTACAATAAAGATTCTGTAAAATAATGATATTAAGTAATTGGCCAATCTCCCACAGCTAGGAATCAGTAGAGTCAAAATTAGTAACCAAGCAATCTCAGGCCACACATTCTCCATTCCCCACTCCCCGTTAAGGCCTCTCTGAGAAGAGTTTTTGGGATTGCAAGAGACTCAAGTTCTAAATCTACTACTTGTATGAGGAATTAGACTGTGACTGAGTTTCTTCATCTATAAGATGATAGAAATATTTGTGTGTGTGTGTGTGTGTGTGTTTCTGGGGATTGAACCCAGGGCCTTGTGCATGCAAGGCAATCACTCTACCAACTGAGCTATATCCCCAGCCCATGATAGGAATATTAATAAACATGCCACATAACTTTACCAAGGCTTTTATGAATAGAAATTTAAGCAACTTAAATGTGCTTTGAAAACTACTATTCATGTGTACAGATGTTGTTAGATTTTTTAAACCTGTATTTTTAGAAATTTGAAAGAATTTGCTATACTATTTATTTTTATGGAGATGGGGTACCTAACAAAAATGTATGCATGAATGAGACCTGCTTAAGAAACACCACTGAGCAACCTCAAGAGGGCTAAAACAAAGCTTTCCTTACTCCACATGCCTGAGGGAAATTTCAAAAGAGCGCCTCCCAAAAGCAAAAGCTGAAGGGAACCTTGATGTGTATCATGTTTATTTATATCAGGAAATCTCAACTAGGGTGACTTTACCCTACAGGGAATATTGAGCAGCTTCTGGAACATTTCTGGTTGTTACAACTAACTGTGTGTCAGGGAGTGACTGGCATTCAGTCATCTAAGCAGTCAAACATTCTAGAAAGCATAGGGTAGCCTCCACAAATAAAGAATTTTCCAGCCCCAAATGGTGATAATGCTGGGATTGAGGATGCATGATTGAGCTATTGCATCATTGTTACCTAGAACTTTGTTCCAAATGAGGCTTTTGGCTGAGCACAGTATATTTCTGTGATGCTTTGTGGTTTTTCCTGAAGTGGCATCTGGATATTTTAAAAGGCAGATTTGCTTGGGCCACATGTGGATAATTAGGAATTACCCAACGTAATTGCTTTTATCCAGGGCTTCTGGGCCAAATGACTAGATATAAATGTTACAAATGAATCACTTGACATGATATCAAATTTTAATTAAGCAAAATTGAAAGGAAAGTCAAATGGGAAAATACTGTTTCTTTCTCAAACCTCAGAACAAACAAAAAATTCAGTGACTATTCTGAGATATAGGAGCAAAATATATAAGATGAAAGGAGATAAATGGTAATATTTTCCACATTTAGTCCTGAAATGAAAGTTACAGGAAAGTAGAGTTCAATCAAAAATAAGATTTTTCTCCCAACCCAAAGGCAACTTTCTGCACTGTGACTCCCAATTTATTCTCTAGTACATACATTTCAAATGACCATTTTTCTGGTTGAAGCTCAAAGACACTGGATATTAATGAACTCTGTTTTCTGCACTCCTCTAATATGAATCCTATGCTGGGGGTACAAGTGGTATTGCTGCTGTCCTTGGTCCTGAGCCTCACGTCCTTGTCCCAAGTGACAGGGTTGGTCCCAAGAATTCTTCCAGCTCTGGTGTGCCTTGCATTAACACCTGCAATTTAGACTATCAGCTTTTGTACCGCCTCAGGTTGGGCTCTCAGAAATATCTCTGAATACAGATATAATGAATTCAATTTACTTGGGTACAGATAAATTCCCTGGACACACACTGGAATAAAATATTTTGTCAGTTCATAAAAATCCATAATCATATCATGTAAGTGTCAATATAACCATCAACATAAGCTGTAGCAGATATAAAAGTTATAAAATTAACCTTTTCACTATTCTTTCATATCATCATAGATGTGTTAAACCTATAAAATGGGTTGAAATATTCTAAAGGCATCCTTAAGAGGAAAATCTTAGTATGTTCTTGAAAAAAATTCAGTCCTAACGCTAACAAAATTTACAGTAAGAAAAATATAGTTTGATCACAATATTTCAAACTTGATTTGTTTTTAAATAAGATTTTATAAGTCATGGTCTGCAGGTCTGTGATCCCAGCAACTGAGGAGGCTAAGGCAAGAGGCTAGCAAGTTCAAGGCCAGCTATGATAACCTACTGAGGCCCTGCCTCAATATAAAAATTTAAAAGGGCTGGGGATGTAGCTCAATGGTAAAGCATTCCTGGGTTGAATAACAAGTACTGAAAAAAAAAGAGATTGCAAAACAAAATTACTTTTTTAAAAAGATTACCATATTCATAACTACATAATAACCCTCAAATAACTATCCTCTGGCTCTGTGGAATTGCTTTGTAGAATAATATGGTGGTTAGTTACATGAGCTCTGCATGAAGACTGCCCAACATGCAAGTCCAGCTCTGCCATTTCTTAGCTATGTGCTCCTGGATGTACTTTAATCTCCAATATCTTAGTTTTGTTGAGTGCAAAAAGAGGATAATAATAGTAACTCACAAGATTGTTGTAAGGACCTAATGGGATCATTTATAGCCTTTAATAATACTAATCATCATCATTATTATCATTACCACTAATCATCATCATTATTATCATTACCACTATTAGCATTCATATTGATATTACTTCTGGTGACCTTTGCCCTAGCCACTGATATTCCTTAGGTTACTCTTTAGAGTCTTCTCTTTATATCCAGTGATTGCCATAGTATCCCTACCTTTGGTCACATGAGGCATTTACCATGTCTGTCTCAACTTCAATGAGGCAGGGGAATAGACTCCTTTTTAATTCCATATATGCAAGAAAAGTCAACTATCAGCTTTTACTAGGCTGAATTGGTGCTCAAGCCCAGACCTCTCTTTTATGGGCATGGTTCTTCTCCCTGCTCCTTCTTTTCCTCCTCCTCCTTCTTTTTCTTCTCCTTCTTCTTTTCTCCCCCTCTCATTCTCTCTCTCCCTCGCACCTTGCAGTCACCTCCACCTGAATAAAATCGCATCATACTCACCATATGCCCAAATGCTCTCTTCACTAGAACTACTTCAGACACTTCAAGACATAAAATCTAAATGCAAACTCACCCCACACCCCAAGAAGAGAAGATGCTTTTCATCCCACTTCTGTTTATGTTCTTGTCCTGAATTGTCTATCTAGATAACTGAGGGTAAAAATTACTCAGTGTTCATGGGAAATACAGTAGTAGATAGTCTAAGCCTCAAAAACACAAGCAAATATCCTATCAAAAACTCTAACTCTCCAGTTTTAGGAAATATTAGACACAAATGAAAATGATGAGATAAATCTACTTTGGGGAAAGGTGTACCTCAACTTCCAAGCTCTCACCCCTCATTATCTAGAATTCAAGACTTCAATAGAGTATTCTATATTTAAATGTTCCTTGTTATCTGATTTTAATAAACTCTCACTATCCCAGCTTAGAACCTGAATAAATTTGAGTAACAAGTGTAAATGTATATATCATAGTTCAATATTGGTATATTTCCTAGAATATGGATTATTCTCTTTTCTATGATCTCTCCCTTAGACAAGAGGAAATACAAATTTATTTCTCAAAGCTGGCATACTATAATATCAAAATCTGAAAAGCACACCAAAAAGAAATTGTTAAAAGGAGAGAACTGTAAAAACTAGATCCCCAATGTTTGTTGTCTGTAGTTACACTGCAAAAATTTTGACTGCAATCTCTCTTCAAATAAAAAAAACTAATCAAATATGATATCTCATAATATGTGTTCTTGTTATTCTAAAAGTCTTCTTTCATTTCCTAGGAGGGTAAAGAATTAAAACTCATCCTAACATCTAAAGATAAAATATACTTGATTTTAAAGTCTTTATTCTCTTTTTTGAAGTATATCTTTGATCACACTTTTTCAAAATTACAGTTAAGATTTATTCCCTGCTTTGGATATTTTCATTATGATTAATAGAAATTCATTGATCTATGAATGGATATGGAAAGGCTGTTTTTCATTAAGAGTAGGAAAAAATACACACCACTTAGATGATTATTTAAATAATATTTTTCAATGATTAAATGGTAGAACTAATTTGTACCCCTGCAGGCTCAATCCATGGGGTGTGCCTAATTAGGAGTACTAGCAGAAACTGTCACCACTGCAAACCTTCAGCTCTCTCCTGAGCCAAGCAACTCCTAGGACTCCATCTTTTGAGCAAGTGGGTGGATTGGCCAGCTTAGAGGTACTGAGTCAGATGAGAAAAGAGGATTCAGATCCCAAGGAAGCAACACAAAACATGGAGAACAGATGCACACACAGATGGAGGAAGAAAGAATGGGCAGAGACCAAAGTATTTAAAGGGCTTTTAGTTTTTTTTGGCACAGAAGCCAATTGAATACAATGTTAGATAAAGGAGTTACAGAATAGAAGCATGTCCTGTGTGACTGTGGACAGGCCACAGCGCCTACACAGCCTCTACTTTCTCAAATAGAAAGTAAAGAAATTGGGGTACATGAACGATAAATATTCTTTTAGTTCCAAGGTTTAACCAGTTACACGAATCACCTCTTTTACTTACTTGCAGTACAAGACTATCAACCATATCGGTTAGTAGAAGAAAATAGTGAAATACAGAGAATTTAAAAAAAAAAAAAACTTCTATAATGAGCATTGACTCTCTCGGTGTGGTATATTTATGACTGCAACTTCATTTTATGTTTTAACTGTACAATATTTTTGGTTAACAATTTTACTTTAGGGATCAATTTAAGATGATGGTGACTCAGACAGAAAATAGTAAGAAAAAAGAATTAACAAATGTGTTCGTACCAGAATCTCACAGCATATTATAAAAATCCATTAATTATGAGCTGTGTTAGCTTCAGAGCCCTTGACCTTCAAATGTTGCCTTTTCTGTCTCGACAAAAAAAAATTAAAAATCCAATTATGAATCAGTCACTATTTCTTGACGCATCTGGCCATTACCATTTCATTAGTAGAAAGTAGAAATGAAGACAATTGACAAAAGGCTTTGCTATGAAAAGCTATGTATGTGTTCTACTTCCCACAATTTCAGTCTAAAGATAATGGTTTCAAGATCATAAAGTAGAGGTAAGAATGACATCAATGTAGATGGAAGACAATTATAGAATCAGATCATTTTTTCCAACTTGATTTATGATATGACCAATATTTGATTCATTTAGCTATCTTCTATCCTGGAATTATAGGACTTAGCTTTAATTTGTACCACTTAAAGAACAAAGGATAGTTTTCCACTTTCATAATAGTTCTTATAGAATTACAATTATTTTCCCTCTGAGTCTCAATTTGAGACAAATTATTCAGAGCCCTTTAGATTGTACCAACTGTTGGTTTTTATTAGCCATATCCAAGCCAGTCATGTAGAACCCCAGGCTCCTTAAGGTACATTATTGAAAAAAGATTCGTCTTCTTCTTCTTTCTACTTTTTCATGGAAATTTGCATATTACTACTTGAACTACTTTGACATTGCACTTTATATTATTTAAACACTTATTGTTTGGCATGTGGCCTTCTCCTAAGTTGGCTGACTGATCCTACTACTTCATTTTTATGAATGTCAGAATATCATTTGTGAGAGGAAATCACATTTTTATTACCTGGTTCCAGCAAATGAAGTGGTTGCAAAAGTGTTATGTGCAAGCGATAGGCACTGATAAAATTCATTTTCTGGAAGGAATGAAAGCTTCATAATAAGTCATTTCTCCTTTACGGTATGAGAGCCTGAGTAGCATACCCAAGCAAGGGGAGAGCATATCAAAAGACGAATTATTTCCTGGAAACTCACAGTGCTGCCTTCAAATGTCAGCAAAAGGGCCAGAAGTCTGAAAAGGCAAATATATTTCAATCAAACAATTTTCTTCTGTTTCAATAGCTACATTGCTGAACTAATAAGTTTGCTTTTCTCAATCTATTCATCAGTGTTCCTCTGGATTAATCTAAAAGAAACTATAAGCAAAATGCTCATATATTTAATCTAAGTCTACAAAATGCTGTTTAAATTAATCACCAAATAAATGTCTATAAAATGAATATTTAGATCCCAGAGTCATTTATGGATAAGGTTTTTGAGTGTGTCCTCTGCATAGGTTTGGGGAAATCTATTTCCTATCCTTTGCTTGACCTTCCTTTTAGCACCAGACTTTTTCCACAGATAACTACTTTTATAACCTGTGAATGTTCCTTTTAATCACTGCAACAGAATTTCCTTTCAAAATACCCTTCTCTGACATTGCTACCAGAAAAAAAAAAAAGGGTGTCATGGTAGATGGAGCATAAACAGGGAAAATTCTTTTGAAAATGCTTCAAACATGAACTACCGTTAGAAGTTCTAACCAAATGTAAAATAAAATAATTAGAGATATGCCACATCATATTCTCCAGTCATCTTTCTCCTAATTAGCAAAGTCCTTCCCCTCAGGTGCTACTGAAGGAGAAAAATGCCATTAAATTATTCGTTGAAACAGCAAACACACCAGTGGAGAGTCATTCATGCAAGTCAGATTCTTTTGTTGGTAGACATTGCTGTTACCAACAGAAAGAGGTGAGTAAAGGTCATGGGGCTTCTCTCCTCTGGTGCTGAAACCATTAGATCATGTACAATAAAAGAATGTATTTGGCCAACTGAACTTGGCCATATGCATAAACAAGCCAAGATAGTTCTACATATAGATGCATCTACAGTCATACATGCCTGTTCTGAAAACCAAATCAAGTCTTTATGACTTTGTTTCCATATAGATGCCCTTCAACTGATAGGCTCATTGGAAACAAATTGGGACATATCTTTTTATTTGGTACTGGGGGATCACTCAACCACTGAACCACATCCACAGCCCTATTTTACATTTTATTTAGAGACAGCCTCAGCAAGCAACTCAGTGATACCCTGTCTCTGAACTTGATGAGGCCTTGCTTTTGCTGAGGTTGGCTTTGAACTCACTATCCTCCTGCCTCAGCCTCCTGAGCCACTGGGATTACAGGCATGCACCACCACACCTGGCACAGATTGGGCAATATCTTAGCAACAGTATTCACCTAGCAGGCTCATCACAGTTGAACAGCAAAATCCACCCCATGCAGTTGTCCATAAGACTAATCAAAATTCCAGGTAACATCGCCATCCAGAAGGCCCACTAGGCAGCTAGAGTATGACTCTCCCTTCACACAAGATGGGTCAGGGCAGTGATTATACAACATTTTCAGCAAAGCTGTATCGAACATGAATCATTTTATCAACATCCACTACACGAAATTTTTAATTTTCTGGAATTAATCAGAGAAGACATAGTTAGCTAGGACACTTTTGTCAGCCAACTCTGGAGACTCTGGGTTTTAATTAGTTTTTCAAATGCTAACCAACCTCTGGAGTATGTAGTCCTGATTAGAGTTCTATAGACGTTAATTGGATCCTAGGTACAGAATATATTCTGTGGCTGCCTCTGTGTCTGTGTGCATGTCACGTTCACACCAAAGCAATTCAAAATGAACCACAATCATTTCCAAAAATCTGGTCCAGGAAATGTGGATTATGGATAACCGAATGAGTTTGCTTCTCCCCAATACATCCACTACTCCAATTATTATAGATGGCACATAGGGATAACCAATAAATGGTGAATTGAATTGAATTGACTCAGAAAGAGCAGGGTCTTCTCACACTCCTACAGGCACCAACTCCAAAACCATAGCAACCAAAGTGGAAACTGATTTATTGTTAAAACAGTTCATTGCCAAGACCCCCAGGACACCACAGTCAGGTTCAAATAGGAATTCTATTACCCTGAGATGAGTACTACACAGACAGTCTTTACCCCAACCCTCAGAAGTTCCTTTAAGATTTCACTTTTAGAAAATATCAAATGCTTTTTGATCATAAACCCCCAAATGCCTTACATTTCCGCCGCCTTAATTTTTATCTCCTCCTAGAAAAAATTTTTTTTTGATTGCTCAAGTTCTCAAGTTCTGCTCATAAAAGGGGAAAAATATATGCTTTTTGAGGACAGAAAAATTATCCACATTTAATAGCTCTTGCTGTGAGGATATTCAGGAATCTAGGATGACCTCCCTCCAAAGCTCACTGACTTTTACTGCTTGCAGACAGTCGAATGGTCACATATCCTTGGCGTTTAGCTTGCAACATTTCTACTCAAAATCCCAAACTGGTAGGAAGTCTGCCAAACACTGAGTGTTCCCTTCCAGATCAAATCCATCTCATAGCAAACCTCTTCTCAGCTCTATTTCTCAGAGCTTACTATTGAGAAGGGCCATGATTCGGACAGGAGCTGCTTTAGTTGTTCATATTGAGAAGAAAAGGAGATTAAGTTTACTCCACTCTCTTGGTGCTTAGCAGCCAAAGCAATTTGATTTCAACATTGGCACTCACAGAACCTGATGTTTGGGTTCAAGCCAGGAAACACCTAGCAGTATCATGTGAACCTTTGGGCACACCACTGCTCTGTTGGCAAGAGCTTCCTTCCCACCTTGCTTGAGAAGATCACTTTTATCCCCTCTGACTTCAGCTCACCTAATTCTCTATGCATAGTACTTGTGTTGAATGACAACGCTGGAGTAAAATTATGTGTGTATGTGTGTGTGTGCGCGGGCGCTTCTCTCTCCCACGATCATGTAAACTCTTAAAAGCAAAGGATTCAAAACTCCATCCTTAGCACCTAGCACTGTGATGGGCGAGTTGTCAGAATCTCTGGCTCCAGGAGCCCTTTAAGCTCATGCAGTCATTCTTCTCCATGAAAGAGAAGTTCTTAGTTCACCCAGGTTTCCCAATGACTTTACTTCCCCAAAGGATATGAAAGCTCAGCTGTGGATTCATCCAGAACAGGAAAAGAATGGCATCTCACCAGTGATACAAACATTAGAGAAGACAAATAGGACAGAGTTGGCTGTTTTTAATGCTCTGTATTTAAGTGGCAAGAAGCAGGTTATGAAGACCAGAAATGGTGTGATCTTCCTTTCAGGCAAGGAAAGAACTGGACTGGACAAGAAGGTCAGCCAGAGCAGAGATGGCACCAAATTAGCTTTGTGCCTTGAATCGACCCTAGCATTAAGATAGCAATAGAAAAATTTAAAAACAAAGGAAATATCCAACTTCAAAAACAAAAGGAAGGATGAAAAGTGTAACAAAATAGGATTTCTCTGATACAAAAAGAAAGCATAAATCACTTTCCAGTTTTCCTAACTGCCAATATTTGAATAATAGATCAACAATCAGTCATCCAACTAATTATACTACAGATATCAGCTACGATATAAGTATGAATGGATAGATAGATAACCTCTTTTCACTTCAAAATAAATGGTGGGGTCAGTTTAATTATATGGACTAGGAAAAAAAGTTGCTTGAAATTAAGTACCTAATTATTTACTTAATCCATGGACCAGGGGCCAAGCAACATTGAATAGGATGTGGGTGCCTGCCTTTGTCTTTTGGTCTCATGTGGTTTCCCTTTCAGATCTTAACTGTCAAAGGAATAAAATGAAAGAAAAAGGGTGATGTGTATTAATCTAATATCTATATGTTAAAAATCTAAAAGGGTAAAGAAATCACAGTATTAGAAGATAAAAAGAGGAGCAAATAAAAAAACTAAGCTTTTGTTTCAAGACATAAACATTAGCATATAGAGAAATGAACTATTTAAAAAAGTGTTTCACATTGAAGGCATGTTAACATGGCACAGTTTCTACATTGTAGTAATGACAACTCAGACAAAAGATGGGAGCTAAGCTACTACAATTATACAAGGTATAGGGTTGTCAGATAAAATAAGGACACTCCTTTAAATTTGAATTACACATGAATATTTATTTTTTAGTATAAGTCTATCCCAAATATTTTATGGATATACTTATACTAAAATATACTTTGCTGTTTGTCTAAAATTCACATTTAGCTGGATATCTTTTATTTTTATTTGCTGAAACCAACAATCCTACCTGGGTGTCAAGCTATATCTGGATTTTCTTTTTATTAACGTTTTTCCATATTTTTATTGGTGCAATATATAGTTGTACATAAGATGAGATTCGTTATCTGGATTTTCAACCAAAAAAATATCATTCAGCCTGTCATAAAGTCATAGTCATGGGTCTCAGAATGTAGCTCAGTGGTAGAGCACTTGCCTAACTCATGTGAGACCCTGGATTTGATCCCCAGCACAGAAAGTGAGAGGGCAGGGGTGGGAAAAAGAAAGAAAAAAAAAGAAAGAAAGAGAGAGAGTCAAATGCTCACACCTGGCAAATATTAAGAAGAATATTAAGAATATTAAGAAGATAATAAGCAGTTCCATGACATTTATAACAAACCCTGGCCCATGATTGCTTTTTGTATTTTAAATTCAGGACAACAAAGTACATTAGAAAAAGAACCAGCCTTCTTTTCTCCCTCTAATAACTAACAGCACCTTTACCACATAGCTCTCATGTGTTTTTAGTGAATCAGCAGTTACAAATATAAACTTGCCTAATGAAGTACCAGGGCTGTAAATAAGGTCAACACAAAATTACAAAATTCAGTAGTCAAAATCAGTAACATTTTAATGCAATATATTTTAATAGATGTCATTTTTAGAGCAATGTTAGGTGCACAGGAACCTAACATTGGAAGGGATATTCCCTATATACCTGCCTCCACAGATGTACAACATCCCCCATTACCATCATCTCCACAGGAGTGGTACATTTATATAATTGATAAGTCATGTCACACTGTGAGCATCCACAGACAGAGTTTTCATTAAGTTTCACTCATGATACCACACATTCTGTGGGTTTGGACAAATAGATAATGACATATATATAATGACATAATAACATCCTACAGAATCATTTCACTGCCCTGAAAGTCTCCTGTGTTGCACCTATTCATCCTTCCCTTTTCTTGCTCCTGGTAACTACTAACCCTTTGACTATCTCTGTAGCTTTTCCTTTTCCAGAAGTTAAGATATTTGAAATCATGCAGTATGCAGCCTTTTCATACTTGCTTTTTCCATCTAGCAGTATGCATTTGTTTCCTCCACATCTTTTCATGGCTTGATAACGCATTATTTTTAGCACTGAAGTAACATTATGTTGCCTAAATGTTACGATTTATAATCCACTCATGTACTGAAGGACATCTTGTGTGCTTCCAAGTTTGGACAACTATGAATAAAGTTGCAGTAAACATTTCTATGAAGGTTTTTGTATGAACAAAAATACATTTTCAACTCCATCAGGTAAATATTAAATATATTTTCAATTAAAATTAATGCAAGACATTCATAATAAGCAAGATATCAGAACTTGCAATGAAGACAAGAATTGTCTCAGTCTCTGCGTGGTTCTGTCTCACTTTCCCCTTCCAAACCCCAATCCGGTTATTAATCAAACATCAAGACACTATGGACATCCTTGCTCACTTTGAATTTTGTTTGCTTGCTCCACTTATGCAATATCTTCCCCCTTGCTTCAGGGATCCAGTTATTGTGTGTGATTCTTTGCAAGGTGGATTGAGACTCCCTGAAACCACACCACCATGCTCCCCAACAGGTCATACAGTGCAATGCAGGGCCAATCTAAAGACACCATTTCCACTGTCACCATTATAATTTAGAACAGTGAAGTGTCTTCATGAAGAGATGAGTTTTTCTACTTTACATTAAAATTCTCTATTGATAAGGAGTGACTCAGTGTCTTCTAAAGTAGTGCCTAAGTTGTACTTTAACCTCTCTTAGCCCCAAAATGCAGCCTTTCAAGATAGGAATATGAGATGCTTTCATAAACTTATTTTAAGTATAGACTGTTTTCTTTCTGTATGGTAGTATGGACAATATAAGTGAACACATAAACTGAAACTATGCAATGTGATCCTAATAATCAATGGGAGATAGTTATAACTATTCTGTAATTTTTGAATATTTTTGTCAAAATATTAAAATTGTTCTAACTGCTGGTTATAAATGTTATGGAAATAAAAATTAGTAAAACTACTGTTTATTTTTTTAAAAAAATAAAAACACAGAGAATTAAACTGTTTTCCTTCTTTATTAAAAAAAAAAAAATTAAAACGCTGACCCAGCAATTCCTGTTCTGGAGCATCTTGTTGAGCTTATTCTAAACTCAAAGGAAGCTCAGTCAATACCACATAAAAGCACCTGCACTCCTGTGCTCATTGCATTTACAATAATCAAACTATGGAAACAATCTAAGTGTCCAAAGATTGATGAATGAATAAAGAAAATATGAGATAAATATGATATACATACATCATAAATATGATATATAACATAAATATGATATATATAATACTTATGATATCATACTTATGGTATATATAATAAATATGATATAAATATATATATGTCAGCTTTGAAAATGAGGTTCTGCTATTTTCCACAACATAGATAAATGTGACATTTATGCTAAGTGAAAAAATAAGCCAAGCAAAAAAAGAAAAATACTGCATGATCTCACTCATAGGCGGAATTTTAAAGAAAGGTGAAAATGCAACAGAATAAAACAATGCTTGGAAAAGATGAGGAAATACAGGTCAAGGAATACAAGGCTGTAGTTATGTAAGATGAATAAGTCTAGGGGCTCTAATGAAGGTGAAACTTGGTATTTATACCAAAAATTTGCTAAGAGAGTAGATTTCATCTATATATGTGACATCAGTGATGGATATGACAATTTCAATGACTATAGTAATCATTTCACTATATATATATCAAAACACTCTATTAAACACATAATCATATACAATTCTTAACAAAAAAGGGTAAAAATGCCTCTTTTCTCCCCATTCATTAAAAATGAAAACTAAAAACCACTTTACCATGAATATTTTAAACAGCTCTTGCCTTCTTCTGGTCTCAAAATTTACAGTATGAGTTGAACATCTTTTCTGGGCTTTGCTGAACCGTGACTCTCTATTCTAAGTTTGGACAGGCTTTCAACATGGTGTTCTTTATGCTTTCAATATCATGAAATATCTCTGAGCGTTCCTCTAATGTGAGGTTTTGGCCAGCATCACTTCCTCTTGACATCTTCATTTCTTTTGTCACAGCCACTGTCCTCATTTATATTGGTAAGTTCTCACACACGAAGTTCCCTGGTTGTACTGTCCAGGTTGGACAAATGGTGGCCATGAACATCCTCTCTCTCACAGCCAATGTAAATGTAATTACATTTACAAGTTTCACTCCAGTCTTATCTTATTTTGTCCTTTGCTGAACTTTCATCTTTGTTGCCCAATTTCCTCTTACTTTTATCTGGCTTTGTGAAATGTCATGTGAGTTTATTACTGAAAACAAGGAAGAAACACAACCACATGCTTAGCTCCGTGTGTGAACTGAATCAGCAATGAGCACTGACCAATTACGAATGGATTGTTAAAGAACTGATGTAAGTGGTCATTGATCATGATATACATCTGTTACTGATGCAGGATTTTTGAACTGAAGAGCTAGTAATGAAGTTTATACTTTATGTAAGCACATACAGTCAATATACCTTGGTAACTGCAATTTGAACCATTTTGTGAATGCTAACTAGACTGTGTTAACTGAAGTCCATGCATGTTGTAAAGTAAAAGTTGCCTGTATTCTAATGTCTCTTTTAACACTCCTTGTAGCACTGACATAGAATTGGCTATCTAAAAACCAAGTTATATAATTGAATTTAGTAAGTATTTTTTTCTCTATCTCATAATATATTTTGTGCAAATTATATTGTCTTGGTTCCTCTGTCACTTTCTCTTTCTAAAATAATAGTAATAATTTAATAAACTTGTCCCATGCTAACATTGTCTAATTCCTTAACAATCTTGTAAAGTCAACTCTATTCTAACCTCTTTGTAGCATGTCTCCCTAAAAATCAGAGCATAGCAAGGGTCAGACTGCAGTTCCTGGTCTCCCTGGAAAAGAGGATTCTGCATATGAACTAGTTTCCTCTATTAAGCGCTATAACCTCTAAGACATGGAAGACAGCAATCAGCAACATGACCATCAGACTCCCATGATAGCGTCAGCAGAAGCTTCCTAAGGTTCCCTTTGATGGGTGCCAACAAACAGACAAGAAGGCAGTTGCAGATTTCCACTGGGTGAGTCCAATGTACTAGCATAGCATACAAACTTGACTCTTTGACATTCCCAGAAATGACATAAACAAACTTAGATCCCATGATAAATTCCTGTCTGCTTTAACCAGCTGGAGTGGGAATTATTATTTGCAAGAAGCACCCTGAGAGACATAGGTGTTAACTTGTGGATAAACTAGCATGATGCTTCATAGCCAACTGCTTTTTTTTTCCTTAGTTGATTTTTCCAGAGATAAAAACAATTTAAGAAGAAATTACTTCCGACACTAAATAAAAATAATTTTACTCAAAACCAGCAAACTATGCATGTTCTATCTTCGCTCATCAAAGCTCTTATAATTAAATCAATGAGCCAGAAAACTAAGATATTTTCACATCCAGAAGTGTTTGGATTTTCCCATTTGATTAACAAGTAAATTCCAAGGCCCCTAGTTCCTTATACTTGTCCCAATGAGGCCTTCTTAAAATTACAATGCACGTTTTATTAATGTTATGCCTCAAAAGACAGAAAATAGAACAAACAAAGAGAGAGAGAACAAAGATCACATCAGAACAACTGCCTGTCCATTTTATTCCTTCAAAGGAGATGTACCATATTTCCACAAGACAAGAAACAAATAAGTCTTTAAAAATATCCAGGAAACACTTATCTCCAATAAAAACTTGGGTTCATATTTTTAGTCTAAAATATTGAAGACACCCTATTCTTTTTCCCTATTACCATGATGTACAATGTTTAGAATTAGAGATAGGCAAGTGAAAGCCCTCCATTTTTATCCAACTTCTGATCCCACTATCTCTGTGAATTTAGTCAATCATCAAACCCTGAGTCTATATTTCCCAATCTATAAAATGAGGTCTATGGTCTAAAGGGTCTCTAAAATTTCTTCCAATAACATCCTGGTTTCCTCTTATGATTGCCAATGTAAAATTTATATAAGCCAGAGCCAAATCTCTCATGGTTATGACCTTATCATATGCCTCTATGAAAGAAAATAGCCACCAAGAGAATGGAAGCATTAAGTTCTCTGCCGGATTCCTAAATCATAAAACATTGTATTATTCTGGGTTATAAATTCAGTTCTCCTTTCTAGGAGTATCAATTAAATGAGTTATTATTGACTAATATTCATTTACTAACAATCCAGTGAGATATTGTTCTTTTTTAACAGATGAAACAGTTAAAGCACAGAAAAGATGACTAATTTGTTCAGGAAATATAGTCACTGTATATCCTTATTAACCAACTTCAATTTATTCATGAACCCCTGCCATCAAGTTAAAAAATACCTATCTATTTATGGGGGAAAAATCACAAAAAATATTACATCTAATTTAAGATCATTAAATAATTTTATACATAGAAATATACAACAGTTTAACAATGAAAGCAAGATTATATAGTACAGTTTGCAGGTCGGAAGAAAATGAATTTAATGTGTACATAAAGTATTGAAATTCCAGGTACTGGATAGGTAATGACATAGAAGTTTATCATGGTCACTGAAGGAGAAAGGGATCATAGTGGATAGAAAGGGGGGATGTGGAATCCTTCTTCTGCACTACATTATTCAGCAGATTTTCAACTGGAGTCTGGGGGCTCAATGTTAAATCTTGCAATCAAATTACACTTAAAGTTATAGCATAAAAAATGAATTTACAGCCCAATTAAAGTTAAATCTAGCAGTTAAAAATACATACACCCCAGAATGCACACATCTCACTAATCAGAGAGGATGAGCTGAAGGTAGAAAGCAAAAGTTTCATTGGTTTTGAGTCAAACTATTTTTATTTGATGTCTGAGGTCATTTCTTTGTTACTTCATCTTCCTTGTTTGGTCCCATACAGAAGGAAAACTTTTTGGTGCTTCTAAAAATGGTACATATTCCAGATGCATTTGACATGTTATTATATGACCAGTGCATGATATAAAGAGGAACATTTAAGCATGTCTTTGTTTGAAATAGTAATGTCAAAGTATAAACTACTTATACCATGCTTACTTAGTGAGTTTTGGTGTGAATGGGTCATATACTGACAAAAGGAATTCTCTGAAAAATGATATCATTTTTCTTTCTTATTTTGGTTCTAGGGATTGGATCCAGGGACACTTAAGCACTGAGCTATATCTCCAGCCTTTTTATTTATTTGTGTTTTACTTTGAGACAGGGTCTTACTAAGTTGTTAAGACTGGCTTTAAGCTTGCAATCCTCCTGCCTCAGCCTCCCAAGTTGCTCAGATTATAGGCAAACACCACCACACCATTCCTAGGGTCATTTTTAAAATAACTGCTATTAGTTTATACAATAAATTGTTCTGTATTGCATACACAATATATTAGCATAGCAATGCATAAAATAATCTTAAAATAAGTAAAGAAGTAATTGGAGGTATACACATAATTTTTAAATACTTTGTTGGCATAAAAAGTTAGAACTGAAAAACTAGTTAACAGTGATTATATGAAAAAAACTGGCCTGACCTCCCAGCGCACATATAACCTCATGGCCCCAAGGTTAAGTCTCTGTGCACTTTCAAATAGCTACCCAGGTAGTAGGTAGTTGGAAAAGCACTTGAATCAACAGGTACACACATTGTAGAGGTGGAACAAGTTGGTTGACAGAGTATTAAAATAGACTACTATATTATCTACTTCTATTTAATTTTTTTCACAGAGAAAAATGCAGAAATTAGCATGGCTAATATTTGTGATACAGAATAAAATTCATACCCTCACTCAGCCTCCTATGTGAGCGGGTCACTTGCTAAATCCAAAATATTAAGTGTCCTGAAGGAAAACTAAAACTACAGAACTCTGTAAGATGCAAGGGCTAACTGCAGAATCTTCTCAATGTGCTATTGGCAAATTATAACACATTGTCATTGTAGATTATATAGTAAACATTACAGGTTAAATATCCCTTGTCTAAAATGCTTGTGAACAGAAGTGTTTCATGTTTCTGACTTGTATTTGCTTCTGTATTTTAGAATATTTACATACAAATATTGGTAGGGGATCCAAGTCAAAACATGAAATTCATTTGTTTCATATAGACTTTATACACATAGACTAAGATAATTTTATAGAATATTTTTAATAATTTTGTGTATGAAAAAGTTTCATGATGTAGAATTTTCTACTTGTGGCATCATGTCAACACATAAAAAGTTTAGGAGTGGGGAGCATTTAAGATTTCATATTTTTGGATTAGGAATGTTCAACCTGTATTATGAATATGTGAATTTATGAAATACATAATGTTAACTAGATTAGCGTTTATACAACATACTCCTAGATTCAAAGACTATAGCAAATAAATCAAATTGAGTAAATATTAGTGAGTCCATCAAATGAACCACGGGAAAGTGGCTAAACCAACTCTTCTATTCCTGGTATATGTTCTTCAGCCACAAATCTAGGTAAGAACAGTGATGGCCTAGTAGATGTAATAGTAAATTACTGTGGGAAAAGATTTAATTACCAATAAAACTATTCAAGATAAAGTATGTATTAAATAATGAAATTTGTCCTATGTGTATATTTTTCTTAAGACATTATGAAGCCATCATAATTAGCAATAACTTTTTTATTAAAAATTTCATTCAGCGGTAGCTAATCTTAATTTCTTTTTTGGTGAACATCTGATAATGTATACAACACATTAATACATATATAATTAATACATATATAAAATAATATAAAAATAAGGAAACAAGTGATTGTAGGGACATGCATAATTTTTAAAGTTATTTCTGGCATAATAGGTTAACATCTTTTACAAGTTCTTAGATGTCAGCTTTTCCTTTTTCTCTTGTTAACCTTTTGAGACTCTAATAAAAGATATAAAATGAATGACTCAAAATCAGATAATTTCATGTTCCTTGTAGCTTTAAATGTCTTTAGTATTTCTGTACCTATTGTTTTTCAAATTCTGTATTGTACCTCCTGTTAGAAAACACTTCATATTTAACAAATGAACTTCTTATTGTCTCTTGCAGCTTCCACAGTGACCAAATTATGTTTTTCTTTTGCACAACAGAAACCTTTAAATTCCCAAAGTTATATAAAATCAATTATACATCTGTGAACATCACCCAATTCCTCAATGTGCCACTTGGAACAAATATGCCCAGTGTTTAAACTTACCAAAGCTGAAATCATCCAAGGCCAAGCAACCAGCTGGGAGGAACTCTCACCACTCAGCTCCAGACTCTCTGCTTGGGCTTTGCATGACAGAGAGGAATTCCATCTTGCTTATGCCGCTATCATTTTAGATTTTCTATTATGTGCAGTTTAATTTAGCCTTAACCATATATGCAAATATTTCTGATATTTTCTAATGTATAAATAGAATCATATTATCTTGTAGAATGATAACATATCTTAGCAAGCTTTTGAAACTGGAAATATAGAGCTACTTCCTGCTTTTTAATGGCTGCATCTGTTCAATTAACACAACATATATAAAGTATGTGCACCATATTTTATTTAATCATTCCCCATTTGTTAGGCTTATTTCTTAGCTTTGATTATCATAAACAAAAGCTCTAATCAACACATTTATAACTCTTCCTACATATTTTAAAACATTTCTGTAGGATCAATTCCACACTATAATTGCTAAATCCAAAAGTATTCGTGTTTCCTTTGAACTCCAGGTTGCCTTCTTAAATACCTTCTAGCTTATTCGCTAACTAGTGGTAGGCCAGTTGTAAGAGGAGGTGATATGTGCCAACATAATCTGCCTTTTTAATTTATAAATTGCCCCAAAACTTCTCTTTTTCAGATTAAAAATTCCCTAGACCTTTCCCATTACTGTATGACAACATTTTCCAATTTTCATTGCCACACTGGCCCACTCGCTCTAGTTTATTAATATCCTTTTAAAATATATCAACCAAAACCGTTTTTACCACTACAAATTAAGAGTTGGAAAGTCATTTCAATAAAGGTCCAGAAGTGACTGTGTTAGGCTTTGTGAGCCAGATGAACTCGGTCATAATTATTCAACAGTTATTGTAGCACAAAAGTAACACGAAACAATATGTAAACAAATGAGGCTATGTTCCAATGAAACTTTATTTGGAAAAAAAAATAGTAGACCAGGTTTGGGCCAAAGCTATAGTTTTTCTTTTTTAATTATAATTTTACTATAATTTACCATTATCTGAAAAACAAAATTGGAGATTAGTGATAGATTATATCTGTGTAGAGGCAAATTGAATCTAATTTAGTGCCAAGAAACAGAGAGGGAACACTAAAGTGTTCTGGAATTAATTTATGGGAAAATTATGTATGAGGTCTATGAATAATTTCACATGTAAAAGAAAAGATGAATATATCTGAAAACAAATATTGCTGGCAAAATGTTTAGTAAGAGAATTGAGATCCCAGAGCCAATTCTTTGTAGATACTCAGAGACAACTGTATACAAGCAAGAAATAAGCACATTACATATTATGTCTCTATATATGACATCCAAGGATAGTTTTCCTGGTCATCAGGCAACTCTTCTCCACACAGTGATTCAGATACTAAGGACTTTTCCATAATTTTCAGTCTTGTAACATTTTAATCTAGTAAGAAGTGGGAACAAAACTTAAAGAAGGCAACGTGCTTCTTCAAAGCCTCCAAGGAAACAGTACACATTAATTCCACTCACAACCCATAATTAATAATCACAGAATCACACTCAGATATATGCAGGGCTAGGAAATCTTGGTTACTAACTGAACACCCATTCCATCAATCTTTCCCTCTCTGCCAAGACTGGGATTACCAAAAGCCAGGATTAAACCTGTATCTAGATAATCCTGGAATATAAATTCTTTCCATTGTGCCTAGAGAAAAGTAAAAGGAATGCCTACTACAAAAAGACTATAGGATAAGGACAAGTAAACCAAGTAAAAAATATGGTATGATAATTATTATAATTAAGATGCACATTAGATACAATGGGAGAACAGTCTGGCATAGGAGGATATAGGGAGGAGCAGAAGATGAGATTAGAGAAATAAGGAGGAGGTAGCTGTGGAGAGATTCTGCATGCAATGGTAAAGTATAGAAAACCATTGAAGGATTTTAATGAGGAAATAATGTGATATGTTTTATGAACTGTATGCTTCAAAATAGTTGGAAGAAAGAATTTTGAGTAATTACTGCAAAAAAATCAGAAATGTTTACGGTGATGGATAGACTAGCTACCCTGATTTGATCATAACACAATGTACATGTGTATAGAAGCACCATGATAGCACCATAAATATGCATGATTATTATGTGTCAATCAAAATTATAAAAAACCCATACTGTCCATATGAGCAACATAAAGTCTGAACAATGAGTTTTCAATAATGTCCTAAATTCTTTTATCATGACAAAGGTAATTTATCTGGGTGAAAAGATAATGTCATGAAGTCATTCAAATTATCTCCACCATTGACACCTTGTATATCATTTCTCTCATAACCTGTCTATGCTATTCTTTTTAGTATTAAGGTCGTTATTCTTAATAGAAAAGACAAAAAGTAGGATTTAAAGATGTTTTTCTCTTACAAAAATAATGGTTTATTCTTTCACACATAGCTTTATCTTTTTAGATGTCCTTAGCACTTCTTATCATTAATTCTAGCTAAAAGGACCAAATTAAATAGTATAAAGTGCAGACTGATGAAGCTAATGGTCCGGCGGTGAAGTGATGGACACACAAGCAGAAATTCACTGGAAAAAGTTGAGAGCAGACAACTTTGAGGATAGTCTCATAGAAGCACAATTTAAAATTGTCAAAGTTCTCTTGAGACCATATCAACAAGTTCCTAGAATGACACACTTAGAAGTTTTACTTCTTCAAAAATGCAAAAATCTTGAAGGACTTTGTGGAGTCTCATCTCTCTATATGTTTTAGAGGATAACTGGAGTATGAGTGGCTTGGAAAAAGAAAATCAAGGTATTACTATTGTTTGGATGTTAAATATCCTCCAGAGGCACATATTTAAAGTCTTGGTCCCCAAGGCACTATTGTGAAGTGCTATGAACCTTTTGAAAATGGGACCTTGTGTAAGGTCTTTAGGTCAATAGGGATATGTCATCAAAGCGGGTGGTGGAAAGTCAATGCTTTCCTTTTTTGTTTCCAAGACCTGACATGAGGAGTTAGCCATACCACACTCCTCTTACCATTGCCATCTGTGAGACCTAAAAGCAATGGGTCTACCAGATCATGACTGTGGCCTTCAAAACATTGCCCCAACATGAAACTTTTCTCTTTATAAGTGAATTATCTCATGCATTCTGTTATAGTAAGACCAGTTAGGTGTTTATCAGAGCCACTTAGGAATGAGATATATGAATGGAGGCACCATGTGGTGGCAGGAGAGACTCCATAGGAGTTGAGCACTCCAAGAGAATTTGGAGAAGTCGAAATCAATGCTGAGGTTTCTCAACGATGATATACCTGAGAGAAAGGCCATGAACCCAGTGGGTCACACATTAGTGTGGGAAGCTTCCAGAGGCAAAATTTTGTTTAACAATTTGAAATTCAGCCTTTGGCAGTGTATTAATGTAGAATACAAAAGAAAAGATTGGAAATTCATACCTGGTCATCAGGATGAGATCATGGTCATGTAACTTTGAGGTCAACAATAGCTGCTTTGGTCCTCACAACTGACCCTTGGACACTGCTTTTTGGCATGATTTTGTGAGCACTAGTTAAAAATGTTTTCACATATGAGTCCTTTATCTGCTTGAAAGCTTAATGGCAAGGCAGTGTGCATGTATGTGTATGCATGTCTGCCACACACATGGATTGTCTCTTGACTAGTGGAAAAAAACAAACTAATTAGAGATGAAAATAATAAAAATTATTGACCCAATACTTGCTAAATTACTATCTTAATGCCAAGGACACTCAGCATAGTAACAGCTAAATTGTCCGTAGCAAAAATATCTTTTCGCGCTATTTTTTACCACTTACCACATTTTTTTTACTGTTGTCACTTTACCAACTACTGGATTAAAGAATAATAATAATAAAATCCAGAAGTGGTCATGAAACAAAACAATTTTATCACAAGACTTACCAATTAATAAAATTTCAAATGAATTAATACATAGGTCTTTTTAAATTTTTTTCTCCTTAACAGTGGTCCTCTGTTATCACCGTTTTATTACACTTATTAGCACCTATTAATTATACTGATAGTGGATTTTACTCTGACGTTTTCATACACATGCATCACTCTGTTGATTGTGTGCACCTTCCTTATTAAACTATTTTAATTGCTTATGAAATTTGAAGTTAATAAAAGTCAAATTAAATAATCCCCTGCAAATAGAAATAAATTGATCTATTTACATTTTAATGAAAACCGAGCATTGCTTAGAAAAGGCAGACTTCTAATTTCTTTGTATGAAAAGAAATTCCCTGCAGAACACAGGACCTGGAGTTCTAAGAAATCTCATCTTTTAAAATATGCATCCTCAGAAATTCATCAGAGTCTAGCAATTTGTAGATTTACTTCATCCTTCTTATCCCTATGCCTTCTCTCCTTTTCTTATCCTAATTTACAGCATTTGTCAAGCCCAGAGAGGCTGAAAGTAATGTAAGCAGGCAGCTATGGGTAGATTTTGTCATAAATATAGAAACTAAAGGCTTGGAGCAATATCTGAATCTTGTTTGCTTGGCAGTGATGTAGATGTTCAGACAGGACGAACTTTCACTGGAAGGTATGACTATAAATAAAAATGTTCCCCATGAGAAAGCAAAACAAGGGGCCAAAGTGGAACTGGGTCCTTCCCTCCAGTCTGCAAATCAGACTGGAGCTGGGTTCCCCAATCTTCAGGTGGGAGACCTTTAAGTTCCTAGCCATATCCTGGAGCTAAACCCTTCAGTGTTAAAATGAGCTCCACAGTTTTCCAAGTAGTCAGGCATACAAAGGAAGATCTGCTATTGGCATGAGGAAGAACCTGAGGATAATAAGTGCACCTTCATCAGCCCCACTTTTCAAAATGGAGAGAAGCATCCTCTTCCACTGAAATGTTTGTGAACCATATATTTTAAAAATCAGAAGAGCAAAGATTGATTTATATCAATGGGAGATAAGACACTTAGAAGCAGATGGCAGATTGAGGAAGCAGAGTCAAAAGAGGAAACCAAAAATTCACATCTTGATGAAGAGTACATTAGAGCGACTGACAGAAAACAAGGAAGTTATTAAGAAATTCAGACCTTGCTTGGGCTTCCATCCTGAGGACTCTGTAAATGATTAGTACCTAACAAGTACCTAATGCATCCTTCGCAGGATTCAGAAGGCACAGGCACGTATGTGCCCTTTCTAAGAGCATCAAATGGTTTAGATTATGGCCCTGGTCTCACAGGTAGACACAGGTCCAAACTCACCAGCTTGTATACATCAACTGCTTGTACTCTGACTAGACCTCAACAACAGTTTTATTTTAAATTATTTAAATAAAATATTTTAGCTTTTTAAAGTAAAGAATTGCATGAAATATAGGTACTTCTTGAAATATAAAAGGGTTGGGGGTGTTGCTCAGTGGTAAAGGGCTTGCGTATCACGTGGGAGACCCTGGATTTCATCCCAACATTACACACAAAAATATAAACGTATCCATAATGTATTAGATGTAATGTTTATCCGTAATGTATTAGATGTAATGTTTCCAACTACATACTGCAAACTCTAGTAATGTCCTTTGCACTTCTATGAACATCTAAATGTAAGAGTACTTGGGTGTTACCGTCCAAGTGATTGCAGAGGCTAATGTAACAAGCCGTCTGTCACTGCACACTAGTAGCAAGTGTAAACAAGCTTCTTACTCATTTTTGTTTACCCAAATAAGAGTCCAATGAACCTTTGTAGAGAGAAGTGATGTCAATGTGAAGAAAAATACATCTCAGGAAGTGTGCACCTGTGTGAGCTCATGAGCCACATATTAGCCCATTTAAAGAGAGCTGCCCCTCTTTAAAACCAAACTGCTTTCTGATGAAGCTCTTGTAGCATATTGAACTTGTGTCAGAAGAAGATAAAATGTGTTTGATCCTATGTTTTATACAACTAATTATTTAAAAATGAAGAGAACTTTTTTTTCCTAATTATCTTTAGCAAACACATGACACTATGTGCCCAGGACTGTTCTAAGCACTTGAAAAATGTTAATTCACATCATTATCACAACCTTCTTAATGAGGTAGATGCTTCCACCTGCATTCCACTTTACAGGTGTGTAAACAAGACACCAGGTACTGAAGTAAACTCCCTAAGGTCTCACAGTGAGCACATGAGAAGCCAGCATTAGAACACACACAGGTGGCTTCAAAGCCCATTAGCCACCAGTCTGTGCCGACTTAATGGCTATGGAGTCTAATAACTGAGTGGAAGCAAAGGGAAACTCAATGTGCAGCTTACCCAAGGCACACCACACATTGTAGCATCACAGCAGGTTCAGGACAGCTGAAATTGGCCTCCAGATGCCCTGACATTTCTTGTTTAAGATCTTCCTATTTATTATGTGCAAACCATTGTACAACATATGAAAGGAGACAAGGATGATACCATACAATTCCTGCCTTCAAAGTGTTAAGAGGTTTGTTCACAATCACTGTTATGATTTAGATAGTAGGTATCCTCCAAAAGCTCATGTGCAACATAATGCAAGAAGATTTAGAGGAGAAATGATTAGGTTGTGACAGCCTTAACCCAATCAGTGCATTAATCCCCTGATGGGATTGACTGGTAATTGAAGGCAGATAGGGTGTGGCTGGAGGAAGTGTGTCACTGGGGACATGCCATGGAGGTATATATTTTGTATCTGGCAAGTGGAGTCTGCTTCCTGGATTATGTGAGCTCTTTCCCTCCACCATACTTTTCTGCCATGATGTTGTGCCTCACCTTGAGCCCTGAGGAATGGAGCCAATCCATAGAAGGACTAAGACCTCTGATACCCCAAGCCTTCAAATAAACTTTTCCTACTCTTCAATTGTTCTGGTTGGGTCTTTTAGTCACAGCAACAACAACAAAAAAAAAAACTGACTAAAACAATTGGCTATTAATTCCAAGCGGAATAGGATCTCCAAAAGTTCAATCATCAAGTTACTGGAATTAAGGTGAGTATAATTGCATCTCATTGCATCTCATCAGAAAAGACATAGACAAAGACCTTGTATTTGAGGTAAGCCAAGAAGTTCAAGTAAAACCATTTAAAGAGAAGTGAGTCACAGGTACAGGTAGTGTGTTTGGGAAAGTGGAGTCTTTGGATTTGCCGGGTGGAGAGATAAGAAAGCAAAGTTTGGGTGAGGCTATCTTCTGGGCAGTGATGAAGCATTCTTCTTGCATCCATAGCAACCAAAAACCTACAGGCTTTAGAGCAAAGGAACATTAGGATTCAAGGCCCTCAATTCAGTAAAAGATCCTTATGAAATTTGCAAGGATCAAGAAACTATCCACAGTTTAAAAGCAGAAAAATAATGTAAACAACAGTTTATTTTGCTCAATTGAAATTAGTTTGTAGCTTACAGGAATGACTGTCCCCTAAATGATTATACAAACTTCAGCAGAGATGGTATTATAAAGAAAATTTAAATATCTTAAGTCATACCACTTAGCCATTATAGGATAAATAAAATAACATATGTGCTTATTTGAATTAGGATAAACAGGGAAGGAGCTGTTGCTATAGTACACCAATAGAATCTCTATTTTGAGTCAGCATAATTAAGAAGATTGTTAAGTAAAAAAAAAATTAATCAAACTAATTAACACTAAATCAGTGAAGCAACTAGAATGTGAAACTTTTTGTTATTCAAATTCAGCAGCTAGGCTTAGGGAATCTCTTCAAGTTTATGATCTTAGAAATCCAACCAAGTCAAATTGTTTACCTCCAAATCCCTGCTTTAACCAGCACATCACTACGTTAAACAAATATTCAAAATGATGGCTCCAAATAATATTTTTATATTTTATTATTTTCAAAAGTCAATATGATAGTTTATTAAACTATACTTCGTCCCTTCTCAAAGGACAAAGTCATGATCTTTGAACCTAAAGGGGAAAAAAAAATCTTTATAACGGAAATAACAATTCATGAGGTAGACTTTATCAAAAGATAAATAGAAGCCTGAAAGAATTATGAAGATTTCTCAGTACCCAGGAAACACTGTAATTTTTCATGTCTTTAACTAATGATTTTAAGATGTCCAGTACACATATTTAGTGACAGGAAATAATATATTTTTGCATTCAATTAATTACATCTCAGGCCTAAACCAACCTACTTTAACAGTAACTATAGCTGCTTACACTCATGATAAATCTAGAAATAAACCCAGTACTAAGTCAGTTATTTTGAGTTATAAACTTGGTTTCTGCTAACTACAAAGGAAAATACTTTTATTAAATCATGAATACTAAAGAAAGAAAGCTAGAATTCTACCCACATGTTTCCCCTTCATTCTATAAATGTATGTTAATCCTACCCCAGGAAAATTAGCAAATTTCTTAGATCACATCACCCCATTTGAATTTTCTCAGCTTAATGAAAGTAACCACTGAGAGGAACTTAATGTTCTGAAGGCAGCAACTGCCTTCATACACATGAGTTTTTAGAAAGTATCTAAGAAAATAAATACATTCACGTGTAGACATATGAAAATCACATAGATAGGCACTAAAACACATACTCAGAATTTTTAAAAAGTCACACACAACTGAAATTGGCCAACAGGAGAAAAATTAATAGTGTTTTTATGAGGGGTCTTTTTGGCAAAATATTAGTTGGGTCTACCATCCCAGGATCCTAATGGAAACATTTCCCAAGTGTTCTGTTTAACCTGAAACCATGTTGACACAGCCAGGTGATTTTTTGAGAGCTGACTGAAAAGTATTAAGTGTTTTATGTACAAATCATTTAAGGTATGTTGGAATTTTAATATTAAATAATACATGGGAATAATTGCAATGAGGTTCTGGAGTTAACAGTCTCCCCTGGAACCAGAGGACATCACCTTGGTGCAGCTTTCTCCTTCTGTAGTTCTCGATCTCACATTGCAACTTCCTATCCTTCCCTCCTGTACACCAAACTAATCTCTTCCTTGTATGAAACTAACATACTGACTTCATGCTGTTATTATCTGTCTGAAATTACTCAAAGTCCAATTCTTAAAGTATACGCTTCCTTCCTCAACCACCAATAGCTCTTGCCTTCTATTTCTGCTTCCTTTGATACTGCCTTTTTCTGTTTCTAATTACAACAATTAGAAAATCTGTACAATACTGGAACCCCAGGAGGTAAGACAGTCCTGAGTAACCTCCTTGGGATGAAAATGGGTTGACTTCCGCTTTGACTGTTAAAGGCAGCATCTTGCAATTTTTCACAGTTCTAAAATTAAAAAAAAAAACTAACAATATCTCTTGGGAGTAAGATGAAAGATTCTTGTTATGGTTTACATATGAGGGGTTCCCCAAAAGCCCATGTGTGACTATGCAAGAATTTTCATGGGTGAAATGGTTTGATTATGAGAGTTATAACCTAATTGGAGAGTTAATCCATGGATATGGATTAATAGGGTGGTAACTATAGGCAGGTAGGGTGTGGCTAGAAGAAGTAGGTCACTGGGGGGTGTGCATTTGGGATTTATACTTTGGCTCTGATGAGTGGAGCTTCTCCCTGCTTTCTGGCCACCATATTTTCTCCTCTATGCCTTCTGCCCTGACATTCTGACTCATGTTGGGTCCAGAGCTATGGAGTCAGCTGGTCATAAACTGAATCTCTTAAACTGTGAGCCAAAATAAACTTTTCCTCCTTTATGTTGTACTTGTCAGGTCTTTTGGTCACAGTGATGAAAAAGTTGACTAAAACAGTATTGTTTCGAGTAGTCAAAAAACTTTTCCCCGACTCCCATTATGTCATGCCCTCTAGTCACAAAAGTTACTAAAGTCAAAAGCTATTCAATGCAATAGCCAAGTTGTGGAACCAGCTTGGGTGCCTGTCAACAGTTGAACAGATAAAGAAAATGTGGTATATATACATAATGTAGTATTCCTCAGCTATAAAGAAGATAGCTGGTAGATAGATTGAACTGAAGAACATCATGTTAAGTGAAATAAGCCAGAATCAGGAAGTCAAGGGCCAAATGCCTTCTCTTATATGCAAGAGCTAGAGCAAAGTAAGGGGGAAAGTTGTGGGAGGTGGGGGATGGGGGGCTGGGATATCATGAGAGAAGGGAGATCAGTGTAGTATAGGAAAGGGAATTGTGGGGAGGGAGGAAGGATGGGAAAAGAGAGAAACTGTGGAATGAAATGGACCAAATAATGCTATGTACATATATGAATATACCACAGTGAATTTTACCTTTATGAATGTTTAGAAAGCTCTAATTTAAAAAAAAAAAAAAACTATTCTGAAAAACCTGTTATTCGGGATGTTTTTGTTTCAAAATTTCAAATCTCCAGTAGGTAGAAAACATATTTATATGCTTTCTTTAGCAAATATTTGAAAGCACCAGAACTGTACAGTTTATTGTAGATAATACCATTATTATTTTAGACAGACTACTCAGTACATATGTATTGAATAACCACTATGTGTTGAGCAATAATAATGTAGAAGTCACTAGGAGATTGTACAAGATAATGTCTGTGACCACAAGAAGTTGACAGTGTGTTTAGGAGGATAAGAAACAAATTCACACAGAGATACACACTGTGATGACCAAGGACATGTATCAAGCTATGCTTCTACCTACACTTTCCAAAGTACTCTCATATCTATGATCATATTTAATTCTTATAGATCATATTTAATTCTTATACATTAACCTCATAAGGTAGACAAGTGCATATTACAAAAGAAAGGACAAAACTTCAGAAAGATGTAGTTGCTCAAAAACAGTTAATAAGCAGCAAGGTGGGAATTATTTTTAAGTTCTTTTAATGTTAAATACAGCTCTGGTTTTGTTATTTATTACTATATCACTCTCTCAGGATCTAGTCAGAAAAGCAGAAATCATGCCAAGAAGTTTCACAGAAGGAATTTGGCTGAAGAAACTAAACGGTGTTGCAAGAGCTTAATGACCAAAGACAGAAAGGTGAGGCATGCCAAAGATCAGCAAGTCCTTATCAGCTGCAGGTCTGGAAAGACAGAGATAATGTGATCATGTTACATAGCCCTACTGCCCAGGCCCACTGGACTGGATGGAGTGAGTACTACGTGAGAGATGCCTGCAGGGATGAGACCATAACATAAGAGCTTCCAGGAAGAAGTTATATTCAGACCAGTCATCACCTGATTTAGCTGGAAGAGTCCAGAGGGAATAGAAAGCAAGCAAGATGCTGGGTCTGAAGAATGAGCACACAGTAGAATTGCCAGTGGGTAAACTTGATCAAGCATAGAAAGGAACATCCTGGGGACTGAGTTTTGGGAAGAAAAATAGGAATTCATTTTTAATAATTGGGAAACATAAACAATCTCTATCCATATTAGAAAATCAAAAGCTCCAGAGGCTAAGGACCAGACCATGCTGTCTAGGCCAATAAGTTAGCGATTGTATAAACTCTGGGCTAGTTGCTGTAGTATTTGCAGGAAGGAATATTTCTTGTACACTTAAGGATCAGGATTATGATCCTCCATTTATGTTCACTGTAAATGTGAGACTCTTGATTCAGGAGAACAATGTGAATCTTCTACCAGAGTTAAAGTCCTCTAAAATCAGCAACCCAAACACCATAGGATTATCACTGGCTTCAAATCTCACTCCTGAAGCTCCCTCCCAAGCTTCCCATGGAAGAAAGCCATTTTTCCAGGAATTGTGGCAAACACATGGTGAGCACTGTAAGATGCAGAGTGCAGCAAATCAAGGGTGGAAATGCATCCATGAGTGAGTAGCAGGTGAGTAGCTCAAATTCATTTCAATTGAAAAGAAAAATCAGAGCACTGGGAGTCTGAGAAAGAAAAGGCTTACTTTGCATTAAGGCAGAAATTACTTTTTATTGAAGATAGTCTTTGATATGACACTTGAGTAGAATCTTAGAAACATCAAGAGAAGGGGAGAGAATGTAGTATAAAAGAAAAAGCAATAAAAGTTAGAGTCCAAAGTTTTGAAAAAAAAATTGTATAAGAATAATGAAAAATTATGTTATGGGTAAAGACATTGACAGAAATATTCAACACCATTGGAAAAAAAGACTGAGGATATACTGTAGAGAGACTCAAAATCCATACTAAGAAGCAAATATGAATCCCATGAAATGTGCAAGGAAAATAGTAGGAAATCTGTAACCAAGAAAAAGAATGAGTTCACAGAAGTGACACAAAGGCCCAAAATGGATTAGATCAAGCAAAAATTTTACCATTCACACATCTCCTGATCTACCCCCTTGTCAGTGCCCCACAGCTGAGACGCTATACAAAGTCCCACCATGTGACATCTACAGTCTAGTCCCCAGAAGAGCCAACATTGTTAGCAAATTTAATATTACTTAACAATGAAAATTTTTAACTGAATCCATTCACTCTTATTACAATGCCTCACTGGTCCCCTTATTGCATTTAAGACCACGATCTTCCCCAGGCCCTACAGCTGGCTTCCTCTCTTCTTCTTCCCATATCATACTTGCTCTTTCTGCTCCAGCCCCACCGGAATCCACTGGTGTGGATTCTCAACCACACCACCTGACTCAAGGCTGCTGGTCCTTTGCCAACAATACTTCTCCTTCCCCATCTTCCCTTATGACCTCAGGAACCTGGTTCTTCTAAATAAACTTCAGGCTAAAAATGATTTCTTCAGAGAAGCTCTACCTGACTCCTCAGACTACATGAAGTCTCCTGATTAAATACTTTTACACAACCTTCATAAACATTCTCACAGTTCAAACTATTTAGAGGATGAAGGAGGAAAGATGACAGAGAATGACAGATGACATTTCTGAGTGGCATAGTAATTGCATGATAGAAAGGAAAGTACAGAAGGAGAAAGGTTTGTTGAGGAAGATCAGAAAGGATTGGACATGTGGAGTTTCAGATGACTTTGTGATAAGAAGATAGGATTATCAGGTAGGTTTGATGTCCTGGTCTGGATCACAGACTGGAGAACAGATCAGGAGACCTGATGACATTTTGGTGTTGGAGCCAGTCACCCCCAAGCTGAGACTCACCCATTTTTCACTGGAGCCTGCAAACTATGTTAAAGTTCTCTCAACTTTCTTCCTAGAAGATCTCTTCCCCCAGCCTCTGGCTTTATACTTTATTTTTCAAGCAAAAAATTTCATGCTCCAGCCTGATTTCTCCTCTGGGCACTATGATCTGTAGGGATTGGTACTATTTTGAAATGCATTGGAGAGAAGAGAGAGTATTCTAGGAATGTGGTGGGTAATTTTAGGTCAAACTGGCAATCAAAAACTGAGTAATAAAAATAACAATTGCAGGGGCTGGGGTTGTAGCTCAGAGGTAGAACTCTCACCTAGTATGCATGAGGCACTGGGTTTGATCCTCAGCATCACATAAAAATAAAATAAAGATATTGTGTCCACCTATCACTAAAAAATAAATATTTTAAAAAACAACAACTGCAGATTATTTATGTTATAAATGAACATTCACATTCCTAAATCTGGATATATACTGTGAGAAAAATTTTTAAAAAGGAGGGAAAATTGCAAGTGGTAACCTTTTTTTTTAATTGCTCAGAAGACAAAGGATCACCTTTCTTTCCGAGTTTTACTTAAACCTGAGAGATGAGAAGGAACACATATTTAAGGGTGACATGTTTGCATCTGGGAATCAGGTGATAAAGGAAAATATTTCCAATAGAAATGCAATAGGTATGCAAATGTCCAGAAAGGTGGTGGTGGGCTTCAGAGACTGAAAAGTTCCCTATGTAGAGAGAACATGTGTCCTGTGGGGTGGTGATGAGATTATGAGGGACTTCCAAGTTCACTTACCTTGAAGCCACTCTCGGTTTAGCCTAGATGGCCCTTCATAATCTACCACTGTCTTCCCTCTGTGGGTTCATCTCCTATCACAACCCCAGACACTCTGTGTTGAAGCTCTATATCTCCTCTTTCCTTTGCTGGAATGCATTCTCCTTTTCCTTTTCTATCCTTCATTCATCTTTACAGCATGAACTCACATAGCAAGCAGGGGTAGTTGCTTCATGCTCTGACCCATGCAGTATAGTACTTGGTCTATTCCTCTATTTTAATGCTTTCTGCAATTTACATGCAATTGACCTTTTATAGGCTACTAAAATGTCATGTTCTCTAGTTCCTTATTTAACCATACTTATTTATCTTTGTAGCCTCAGGGCCTACTCTTGGCAAATAATCAATAAATGTTCCTTTAAAAAATGAACAGATTTGGAGGCAAGAGCTAAATATTAATGGGCTAAAAATTATTCATTTAGGCAGATGTAAATTTATGGGAATTACATGAAAAAGAATAATGATAATTAATCCCATGTCTTACACTCTTTGCATAAGACTGGTACAATTTGTTTTTGCTTTGGATTTTTTTTTTTTTTTTTGGCCATGAATCTAAGGAAGATAAAAATGACTCAGTCTGCATCTCTGAAACTCTAACATAGATGTCTTGTCTTGTTTGCTTCTTTTGATCCTTCCTTTCTGTTCCTATCTCACATAGTCATCCATGAGCCTATTATTTCATTATTTGGATGATATTCAGTAAATAGGGAGAGTTGGTATGGCAGAGGAGACAGAGCTATGGAGACAAAGGGCAAGGGCCAGCTCCATTTACCTGCTTCCTCAGCCTTCTGAAATCATGTAAAAATCTTTCACCACCATTCCTTTCTTTCTGCATCATATTATCTCTATGGGGGTGACAGAGTTACCAAGTGTCCTTGCCACTGAAAAAGAGAGTAACCATATGGGTCATTTTGGATGGAACTCAGAGAAGTGGGAGGGTACTAGCCAACACAGTCCTCTTCAGGGCCATGTCAGGTAGCCCTGAGAGAAGAGCTCACTACTGCTTAGCACAGCTACCATGCAGGCCTCCCTGGAAGGTAAGGGCCATCACAGATGCTGGCTGAGTGCTCATTCACTCCCTGGCTTTGGTTCAAAGTCAATGCATGAAGTGCTTTAATGCTGACTTGACTTTCCGGGTGACCCTCTGGGTGTGAGCCATATGCCCAAGGATCCACTGGCCAACCTCAAGGTCAAATTCTCCAGTGTCACCCTCCTTCTCCCACCAGGAAGCTCTGACTTGGTGTCCTGGCAAGTTAGGAGAGTTTTTCTATTTCCTTTCTAGACCACTGTTATAAATACAGTATTATAAACACTATATCTCACCTCCTTCAGGGCTCTTCTTTTTTGACTTTCAAAAGCACTTCTTCTCTCAACAAAATTAGGCTCTTACAGATATTGGGTCTTTCTCTTGTATTCCTAATATAAAAATCACAACTCATCTCCAGGCAGAGGACATATCCTTTGTAGGAAGGAGAGTCATAAACAAGGAAGTACAGAAGAGAAAAGCACAATGATTGATAATAATACTTCAAAGCTTATTTCCCTGTGCACGTAAGTTCTTGGACTTACTTACCCATTCTCAAAATGGTGATAGTATCTGCTTTTTCTGCTTTATGGGATTGTTGTGACATCACAAGAAATAAAGCATGAAAACCAGTAGTGGAGTAACATCTTAGCCAGGAATTTGAAGACAAAAATCCTATATAGTCCTTAAAAAAACTCCTAAAGTGAAAGAAATAAAATCAAGAATCAGTAAGTGGGATGGATTCAAACTAAAAAGCTTCTTTTCAGTAAAAGAGATAATTAATGAAGTGAACAGAGAACCTACATAATGGGAGCAAATTTGTACAACACACACACCAGATAGAGCACTAATCTCCAGGATATATAAAGAACTCAAAAAACTTAACACCAAAAAAAAATAAATAAATAACCTAATCAATAAATGTGCTAAGGAAATGAGCATACACTTCACAGAAGAAGATATACTATCAGTCAACAAATTTATGAAAAAATGTTCAACATCTCTAGCAATTACAGAAATGCAAATCAAAACTACTGTAAGATTTCATCTCATTCCAATCAGAATTATCAAGAATTCAAGCAACAATAAGTGCTGACATGGATGTCGGGAAAGGTACACGGATTCATTGCTGGTGGGATTCCAAAATGGTGCAACCACTTTGGAAAGCAGTATGGAGACTCCTTAGAAAACTTGGAATGGAATAACCATCTGACCTGTCTATCCCACTCCTCGGTCTATACCCACCCAAAGGATTTAAAATCATCATGCTACAGTGATGTAGCCACCTCAATCTTTATAGCAGCTCAATTCACGATAACTAAACTGTGGAAATAGCCTAGATTTCCTTTAATAGATTAATGGATAAAGAAACTGTGGTAGGCTGGGGATATAACTCAGTTGGTAGAGTGCTTGCCTAGCATGCACAAGGCCCTGGGTTCAATCCCCAGCACCACACACACACACACACACACACACACAAAGATTAAAAAGAAGAAGAAAGAAAGAAAGAAACTGTGGTATATATACACAATGGAATATTTCTTGACCTTAAAGAAGAATGAAATTATGGCATTTACAGGTAAATGGATAAAGTTGGAGAATATCATGCTAAGTGAAATTAGTCAATCCCCAAAACCAAAGGCCAAATGTTTTCTCTGATATGTGGATGCTGAACCATGGAGGCGGGGGAGGGGAAAGGAAGAATGGAGGAACTTTGTATTGAGCAGAGGGGAGGAAGGAAATGGGAGGTGATGTATGGGGGCGGAGATGATGGAACCAGATGGACATTATTACCCCTATGTATGGGATGATTGCATGAATGGTGCGACTCTATTATCATGTACAACCAGAGAAATGAAAAGTTGTGTTCCGTCTGTGTCAAAAAATAAATAAAACTAGTTTTTAAAAAAATTCTATATAGTTACATAAAATTGCCTTTAAAAATTTCTTACATTTTTCAACAATGAAAATGTTTTACAACAAAATATTTTATGTCTAAAATCCTGTACTGTCACTCTTAGGCACACCAAATGTTGAGAATAGCTGAGCTAGAGAGAAAGAAAAGGAAAATTTGCATGCATATTTTCAGGCATTCAAATTCACAATTTGTATGTGAAAAGAGAAAAAGAAAGAAAGAAAGAAAAAGCAATGACTAGAAAATGAGCAGAGAATTTTTAGCATTCACTTCTGCCTACCAGGTTCAGTTCATTCTAGTCAATGATAAGTCACTATACTACTAGTAGATTTGTTGGGGCTTTAAAGATAAATGGTACTGCAAACCTTGCTTTCTATTGTGGTCACGAGTGCCAGGAGACACTGTTACAACACCTTGGCACAGTGTGCCAACACAGCATCATGACTTGGAGCCAGCCTACAGATCAGGTTTGTACTCAAGCTCATGGCCTTGACCTCCTGTCAAGTTCCTCCCAGCCTGTGCTGTACCTCTTGCTACCCAAAGGAACTTGACTCAATCGTTAAGCAACTTCTTACCCTTAAGATCTCGTTTTCTTTTAGACTCAGACAAAAAAAAAAAACAACCCTCACTTCTTACTTAAGTGCCAGTCCAGTGGTGACAGCTTATAGGAGCTCCATTCAGTGTGGACATAACTCTCATCACAACCATCAAACACAACCCGTAGAGTGTTCTGGTGCCTTTTATCTAGAGTGTTTTAATGAGGGTGGGAATGCTGAAGGTAAAATATTCCGAGACATTCTAGCTAAAACATTGTGCAGACCTTTCAACATGGGAATATCTCTTCTCATCTGCATGGAAAACTGGAAATACTGCCCTACATTGTGCACTGTAAACAAAGCTCTGTCTTGTACAAATCAGTGCCTTCACTTTACCTTAGAAGGCCCTAAAACCTGCTTGGAGCAGATCTGATGGCCTATAGAAATCTGGGTCACCAATGCCCTCTAGCTCTAAATTTTACCTTAGCCAGTGTGGGCAGGAGTGAACCTTCAATAGCACAAAATACACACGTTCTCAAAAATGAATAGCTAAAGGATGAGGGACAAGGAAGAGGAGGGCAGATGTTGCCATAAAGGAATGAATAGATCTTTATAGTAAGGAAAAAATCCTCTATCTCGACTATATATAGTAGTGGTTACACAAATCTACACATGATACAGTGGCATAGAACTTTATGCACACACAACTGAGGCAGGAGGATCGCAGGTTCTAAGCCAGCCTCAGCAACTTACAGAGGCCCTAAGCAACTTAATGAAACCCTGTCTCAAAATGTAAAATATTAAAAAGGGCTGGGGATGTTGCTCAGTGGTTAGGATCCTCTGAGTTCAATTCCCAATAACAAAACAAAACAAAATAAAACTACACATCTGAATAATTTTTAGCCCACCAATGCTGCCTTCTATGATTCCCAGAGTGGACCAAGGGCTATCAATATTAGGGACTTACTCTTGTGGTAGAGGAGGCTTTAGGAAAAGCAATACATTCATTCATCTGTTTTCTGTTGCTTTGGAAAAATACCTCAGGAACTCAACTTAAAAAGAAAGAAAGTTTATTTCATCCATGTTTCAGAGGTTTCTGTCTGTGGTCAGTTGATCCTGTTGCATTTCAGCCTGCGGTAAAGCAATATATCATGGCAGGTAACATGCTGAGCAACAGAGCTACTTACCTCATGGCAGCCAGGAAGCAAAAGAGAAGAAGAGACCAGCATCTCATAGCCCCTCAAGGACATGTCTTCAGTCACCTAAGACCTCCTACCAGGCCTCTTAGAGGTTCTACCACCTTCCAGATTTTCCAATATGAGGACCAAGCCTTTATTTAACACATGGGCCTTTGAGGAACATTCCAGATTGAAACAATAGCAGGCAGGGAATCTATCTTCAACAATTAACCCTCCAGAGCATTTTATGTGCATCTAGACTTGAGAGCCAATGCTGTATACCATCACTGCTATAAGATACCTGACAAACATTCAGATTGAAAAAGAGAGAGCAAATAAACAGCCCCAAAATCATGATTATAACATCTGGTAGAAGGTGCCTTGACGGGCCTCCATGATATACCCACTCCAGATCCTCCCTGAAGACCTGGTCCATCAGGCCAGGTCACAGAACTCCCACTGGTTAATTCTGGAATTATTTCTACATATTCCATCAAGAATATTGACTGTAGATGTAGTCTGATTCCCTGGCATCCATTATAGGTCTGTTCAACTGACGTTTGGAAATTGTGGACTTGATGATAGGGAGGACTTTTCACAGGCTTGCCTTATGATTCTATCCGTGAATATTCACTGATCATATTTTTTCACATATCCCAATTTGACTAGAATTTCTAGAGAAAAGCTATTGATTGCCATTACTAATGGAATATTCTGAAACTGATAGTTCAAATCAAATAAATACACTTCAAAGTCATTTCTATTTAACCTACAGCCATGTATGTGCTTTTTCAGTAGTCTATTTTGGAGACAGTAGATTTTCTTCTAAATCATATTCTTCTTGAGCTGATATTAGCATGAGTTAATAGTGCTAAGAAGCAACTAGTTATCCTAGAGCATTCTGAGTTATATTAACAAGAGAATAGTAATAAAATTAGCTACAATTAATCCTTAAAATGGATAAACTATTTGAAAATTCTAGCTAATTCAAACTTTTTTATAACTTCTTTCTAGTTAGTGTCCTACAATAAGTTTCTCAGCCATTGACTTCAATCTCCCCCCATGTTCATGCCAGATGTGCATCTCTTCATCTTACAATGCTCACTCTAAATTGATGCATCTTGCTTGCATAAATGAAAGAGTATTGAAACTCTCTGCTCAGATATCCATACCACATTATCCCAAATGCTTTAAAGTCAATTGCTTAAAATCAAATATACCTAGACTGGTCAAATGTAAGTTCTTCTATCACAGAATTTCAGAGAAGAAATGAAAGGAGAACAGCTAACATTATCCCTGTGGAATAAACAAGTAAGAATAATATTGTACCTCTCGTGGAATCTCAAGATGTCTCAACAAAATTCAGACGTGAGAGCTATGTATTGAGAAACACTTTGACTCACAGCAGACATCAGCCTGTAGTGTAAGACAAACCACCATCGCAATGAAAGAAAAATTTAGGAGTAGGGAATGTAAATAGGAATTTTCCATGCTGATATGCATCAAACAAACTGTAAAAACACCTTACTCTTTTTTCCCAAAAGAATTTCTTTTTATTATTCTTATTCCAAAAATCAATATATACTCACTGAGGAAAAAAGTCATAAAACACAAATATAAGCAAAAATTAAATACAAGTGATTATCAATAAAATTCCCCAAAAGGGAAAGTAAGAACAATCTTGGTAAATATTTCACAATTATATGAAATGCACTGAAATATAATATATCCTGGAAAATGCCATGCAGTCCTTATCACAATAAAATTGCTTTCCCACAGAGCACTCACAGCAACCACATATAGAAACCCAACAGAACAATAAAAATAATATGAGATCACTGCATCTTGTTATTTAAGACAGCAGAAGTTTGTGTTTGCTGTAGAAAAGTAGTGATAGGTAACAAAGGAAGTATGCTCGTGGCATGCACCTTCATTCATTCATTCAAAAAATATGTAGCAAGTGCCCATCAAGGGCTATAGATACGGCTATGAACTGGACCTGAAGTCTGTGCTCCAGGGATCTATCTAATGAGATCATAGATGAGACCAAAAGTGGATTTATACTGAAGCTAAGAAGCAAAGCTTCAGGGCCATTCACATACACAGGTCTATGTATATTCTACGATACCTAATTTTGCACTTATAATTCAAATTATTATATTATCCTCTTTAAAAGGGTCACCAAGATTATGCAATCATCAGACTCCACAAAACCTGAGTTTGAGCCTAAATTATACAGATAGTGAACATTAAAGATACAAATAAACAAGGTGACTTCAGGTACTGAAAAGTACTCTGCAGAAATCAGAATAAGGTGATTTGATAGAGAACGGCAGGACTATTTTAAAATGGAGATCAGCAAAGAACTTGTGAGTTGAGACCAAAATGAAAACACCTCGGATGATTTAGAAAAGCAATGACTTACAATTTTTAAACATTACTTTGCATTGAGTTTATTTATGTGCTTAGCATGTATTAGACAAAATGCATTATTACAGTAGACTGATATTAAAATCTACTCATATTTTGTTTTTCAAAATATGCTTGGTAAAACTCACAAAAAACGATCTCTTCTGTGACTTGCAGACTTTACAATAAATACATATGTTTTAGCTATTTTTATTCTAATGTTTCATGAGTCTTCTAGAAACATTTTAATATTTAAGAATCAATAATATTTATATTTGTGTGTATATATGAACATATTGGATGAGATTATTTTAACCACCTTAGTGAACTAAATTCATTCTGGATTAAAATGTAAGATGTGGGGTGTGTGTCTAGTTCTTACTTTATAATTGTTTTGAATATCTGTTATTATATATACATGGAGAGATTTTTAAAATTTCTTGTTGAAAGTGAAGATTAAAACAGTATTCATACATCTTTAAATGACTCATATTTTCTACTTTAAATGGAAAAATTAGGAAGTAGGAATTGGTTTGGGCTCTAAACATCATCTTTCTGCTTAAATAAAAATATAAAAATGTTAACAAAGGTAGTTTATATTCATATGGCATAATCATATGTGCCATAAGCCAAGTATTATTCTTTATATCTTTTAATGTTAGGAAGTAGAGGCATCTTGCTGTGAGTTACTGTTTTTCCCCTTAATCTTTTGTTTTGTTTTGTTTTGGTTTGGTTTTTGTTTTGTTTTGTTTTGCTTTGTTTTGTTTGGTACCAGGGATTGAACTCAGGGGCACTTGACCACTGAGCCACATCCCCAGCCTTATTTTTTGTATTTTATTTAGAGACAGGGTCTCACTGTGTTGCTTAGCTCCTAGCCATTGCTGAGGCTGGCTTTGAACTTGCGATCCTCCTGTCTCAGCCTCCAGAGCCACTGGGATTACAGGCATGTGTCACTGCGCCTGACCCCCCTAATGTTTCTCATCTACAAAATATTTTTGTTGTGTGTAAAATGCTTATACTATTACAGCTATATTTCTTTTGAGTTCTGAGTTTCCAAGTAAATATTTATAAATATGTTTCTTACCTAATATTAACACATTTCAAGCTGAGATCCATTTGGAATATATCTATGTTGCCAGGATACATTAATCAAGATATTTGCATATAACTCCAAAATTGATTTCCTTTCTAATAATGCAAAGCATATTGAAGTTGCAACAATGCCTACAAGAGTTGAAGAGGAAGAAAATTAAAAAGGAAAGGGAGAAAGTCAAAGATTCACAGAGAAAGGGAAAAAAAGGAAGAGGACGAAGGAATAGGGAGGCCAGTCTCCTTAAGAAAGGAGATCTAGACAGCATCCTATGCAGCCTTTCTTCTCTCTTTGGCTTTTCTTCTTTGGTGAGTTGAACTTCTATTCACTGTTTATTAAAATCATGAACTCCACGGCTGGTGGCTGCAGTTCACCCCTGAGGTCAAATCTCAGTCTTGTGTCTTTTTCTTTCTTTCCATCCAACTTTCCATACTCTCATCTTACAGAGCAACCAAGTCCCCAATCCATGATTCAACATCTGGACCCCTGCAGCACATTGGGAATTTCCAGGCCATAAAGTTTTATCTGACTCTGAGAACTAATTTTATTTTCTGCGAAACTATGCTCCTTCCCATCAGCATCTCTTTCCACTTAAAATAACTTTGTGGTCTGAGGCTGTAGATCAGTGGTACAGCAGTTGCCTAGCATAACTGAGGCCCTGAGTTTGATCCCTAGCATAAAAAAATTAAAGACTTTTACGTTTTATATGAATACCAATGTGACAATCATATTTCTCCAAGTGCAATAATAAATTATTGGACATATATGACTTACCTATTTGACACAATACAGTATCACCATTAGATAAATGATGATATAATCATTATTACTCCCTCACTATGTTTAGAAATGCAGTATGAGAATTCTAATTACCATAGTATTTTACATCATAACTACAAAGAGTCTACACATAATTACAGTACATCTATGTACATATTAGGACAATATTTCAAGTCTGTTAAAAGTTGAAATGCTGGTTACTGGAAATTATTGATCTAGTGGCTTAGGTGATACAGTGCCAAACAGGAACAATTAAAAGGTGCAAAGAAGGAAAAGTGTTGATTGGAGTTAGGAAGAATATGGTGGTTGTGGAATGACAGACAGAAAAAAGGAAGAATCAGTTTAGCAGGTTATAATTGAATGAATTTTCTCAAAGAATAGAAATTCAAAGAATAGAAAACATAGAATCTGCTTCAAAAATAAGTTCTGGGACTTAATAAGTTATTAATAGCAAAGGTGCTGACATTCTCCAATAGAAAGACGAATTCTCAGCTCCCAAAAACACCTATGAACATGACAATGTAATTATTGTATACCTAAATGTCAGGAGATTAACCTTTTGGTTCCTACAGCAGTGATTATCTAATTACCAAGAACTATTTATGGTGTATTAGACAATAGCTGCATCAATTCGAAACCAGTCCTTCTAGATCCCTCTCTGGATGATTCCACATGTTCTTGTAAGTTATGTTGGGACTTTTGCTTGTTTTGTTCTTTTTTTTCTTATTCCAATCTTAATAACCTTGAAAAGATATTCATTTGCCCTGAGCCAATTTTTTATTGGTTGTTCAAAACATTGCAATGCTCTAGACATATCATATTTATACATTTGATTCAAGTGGGTTATGAACTCCCATTTTTACCCCGCATACAGATTGCAGATTCACATTGGTTATACAGCCACGTTTATACATACTGCCATACTAGTGTCTGTTGTATTCTGCTGCCTTTCCTATCCCCTTCCTATCCCCTCCTCCCGGCTCCTCCCATCCCATCTTCTCTCTCTACCCCATCTACTGTAATTCATTTCTCTCTCTTGTTTTTTTCCCTTTCCCCTCACATCCTCTTATATGTAATTTTGTATAACAATGAGGGTCACCTTCCATTTCCATGCAATTACCCTTCTCTCTCCCTTTCCCTCCCATCTCTCGTCCCTGATTAATGGTAACCGTCTTCTCATGCTCTTCCTCCCTGTTCTGTTTTGAGTTGCTCTCCTTATATCAAAGAAGACATTCAGCGTTTGTTTTTTAGGGATTGGCTAGCCTCACTTAGCATAATCTGCTCTAATGCCATCCACTTCCCTGCAAATACCATGATTTTGTTATTTTTTAGTGCTGAGTAATATTCTATTGTGTATAAATGCCACATTTTTTTTATCCATTCATGAAGGGCATCTAGGTTGGTTCCACAGTCTAGCTATTGTGAATTGTGCTGAGCCAAAAATTTTAATAGAAAGATAACAGCCACTTTGAAAAATAGTATGATAGATTCTCAAAACACAAAAATAGATAAGCATACAATCTAGCAATTCCACTTTCAGTATGTCATCAAAGGAATTGAAAGAAGAGTCTCGTAAAGATATTCCTACCCCCATATTCTCAGCAGTATTATTTGCATTAGCTAAAAGGTGAAAGCAGCCCTAGTATCCACCAACTGATGCATGAATGGAAAAACAAAATGTGTAAGTGTGTTCAATGGAGTATTTATTATTCAGCCTTAAAAACAAAGGAAATTCTGGCACAGGCTACAACACAGACAAAACTTAAGGAGGTTATATTAAGTGGAATAAGCTGGTCACAAAAAGGCAGAAATGGTTTAACTCCATTTATATGAAGAACTGAGAGTAGACAAACTCATACAACAGAAAGTAGAAGGGTTGCTGCCCAGGACTGGGAATGAGGGGCATGAGGAGTCCTTGTTTAAGGGGTACAAAATTTAGGTTTTACAAGATGAAGAAAGTTCTGGTTATTGGGTACACAGAAACCGTATGTCGTTAACACTGATGAACTGTACACTTAAAAATAAGTTAGGATGGCAAATTTTATGTTATGTGTATTTTACCCACAATAAAATTTTAATTTTCAGGGGAAAATCAACAAATACAAAAAGGTCGTCCATACCCAGGTATTTATGGTAGTTTCTTTTACAACAGTCACACAAGAAATAAAATGAATGTCCATCGCTAGCAGAATGGCTGAATGATTTATGATACATCTATGTCATCTGATGGTATGAGGACATCAACGTAAGGTAAATTAGCTCCTTTGGTTTGCTTTTCACATGAAAACAATTGAGTGAGAATTGTGCATATATGATCATATACAGCACAGTGATATAATTACACTAGTCACTAATGTTATAATACTTCTTATATACAATATGCAAGATACCTTTATAAGCACATGACATGGAATAATACAGTTTATCTTTTTTATTTTGAAATTTGCTTCTTTTTTATTTGTTCTTTTCAGGTATACATGACAGTAGAGTGTATTTTGACATATTATACATGAATGGAGTATAACTTATACTAATTAGGATCATATTTTTGCAGTTAATACAGTTAACCTTCACAATATCACTGTCAACTTCACTTTTTAAATAAGGAAACTGAGTCACTGAGAGGTTAGGAAGCTTTTCCAAGATCATATGTATAGCAAATGTCAGAACCAAGGTGTGAATCTCAGAAGTTGACCTCCAGAGGCCTGTCCCTAAATGTGCATGGGTGTGGTTTTCACATCTGAGTCAGCATGAAATATATAGAATACTGTGTAAACGGTGGTGTGATTCTCTGGAGTAGAGACAAAAATGTTAGCGTGGATGAAAGGGTGAAGAAATGAGGCAGGTAGAGCTGGGAGCAAAGGAACCCAAAGTGTATGGCAACATTTATGTGTCCACATAATGTCACATACATGTAAGGGAAAACTCTGAAACTAAAAAAAGTGACATATTTACTCTTGAAACTATTTTTTTTTTTGCTTTTTCAAACTCTGGCAATACTATTTATGTAAATAAAATTTGAAATTTTGAGAAAATATGAATTTCTACAACTGACTTTATTTTATGCGTTTGGGTAGTTAGAAGTGATATTTTTATTTTCCTCTTATATTCTCTTGAGATTAGTCCTCTACATTAAAAAAAATGATAACAAATATGAGTTTGTGAACAACAAAGCAATAATAGATGTTTTGAGTGGCTTCAGAGTCAAATCAATAGAAAAGATAAGGGTTAGTTTATGTTTTTACAGTAAATATTAAATTCAAAAAATGCAAAAAAAGAGATAAGTGTTAAAGAATTCAAACAGATTGTTTTACCCAATTCACCTTAAATCATTTACAACATTGCTTATTTCAAATCTCCAAAAGAAAGTAGAAGAGTGTTTCCTTTTCCAACCTTCTTTCACTGAGATCCTTTTTTTAATCCTTTGCTTGTTAAACATTGTCCAAAAAAATTAAAAAAAGATTCCATACACAGTCAGTGACCCCACTTACCTGCAATATAACTTTTCTTAATCTTCAGAACTGCCAGAAATCCCACTGGAAGGAAGTAACAGGATAAATAAATAGAGCGATAGAGAGGTTTTGCTTTTGTTTGTTGGTTCTTCAATTCACCAAGTTACGGTCTTTCTTTTAGTATTTTATCATGTACAATATATTGATCCCAAAAAACTGCATATTAGCTCAACCAAGTATTTCTTTTATCTTTTTTGAAAATGAGGTATTTGCTTGCATAAGGCACTTATGGACCAATGGGATCATAATACCAGAATTTCATCTATGAATTTCAAATTATCTACAAAATAATCTGCCTAAAAATATTTTATGTTAATGTGTAGATCATGTCCTTTTGCTATGCTGAAAATATTATTATCAAATCTTAATTCATCAAAGTAATGAAAACCTCACAAGACAAATCAAGTGAGACTTCTATAGAATATTGTTCTGTAAGGGATCCAGTCACCACTTAGGCAGTAATAGATTTAAGCTTACGTGAGATTTACTCAATATCTACATGTAAGTCATTCTGTGTGAACCACAAAGATACAGAATCAGATAATACCTCATACTCTCCTCAAGGTATTTATAATCTAGGAAGCGAAGCTGAAAATCTATAGAATCTGAAGTATGTTTAAGGCAATAGGAATAAAAAGATTTCATAACTTGGATATGGAGATAATTTATACTAATAAATTGTCTTTCTTAGAGGTTTGATAAATATTAATTCAGAAGATCCCTACACTGTGCTTCCTAAAGATTAAAGCTCAATTTTAGGAATGTCAGGATATTACTTTTCTCTGAATTTCTCTTCGTTTTCATGAGAATTCAGTGATGCTATGGTTCAAATGTATTCCTTCAAAATTTATGTTGAAATTTGATTCCTCCTATGTTGGTATTAAGAAACGAGTATTTAGGCAGTGATTGGGACATGGAGGCTCCTCCCTCATAAATGGATTAGCTCCCTTATGGAAAGGTTGAAGGTTGAAGACAGCCCTCTCTTGGTCTTCTACCAGGTATATAGCAGATATAGCAACAAGGCACCATCTTGGAAACAGAGAACAGCCCATACCAGATACTAAAGTGGATACCTTGATCTTGGAGTTCTCAGCCTCCAGATCTATAAGAAAAGGATTTTTGCTTTTGTTAAACTACCCAATGTAAGATTTTTTTTATAGTAACACAAATGGATGAAGACAAGTGAGAAATAAAACAGATATTCTGAACTATAACATAATAAGCTTATTATTAGAAATGAAGATAATATTTTGCTTCTGAATTTGTAGGAATAAAAAGTGTTTGATGACAGAGTAGCCCAACTGTCCATCAAAATCTATCCTTGCATATGAGGGGAAGAGAACACTGATTCATTGTTGGTAGAACTGCAAATCAGTACAACCTCTGTGGAGATCAATATGGAGATTCCTCAAAAGATGAAGAAGTGAACCACCATATGACCAGTTTAGGTGCAGATGAATGTACAAAGAAAATGTGATATATGTACAAATATATATATATATATATATATATATATATATATACACACATATATATATATATGTTATAATGCACAATTGCACATACATATTGTTTGCATATATAGTATGTATACATGTATATGTGGGTGTGTATACACACAAACAAAACACACTCACACACAATGAAGTTCTACTCCATCATAAAGAAGAATGACATTATTTCATTTGCAGGTAAACAGATAGAACTGGATAACACCGGATTAAGTGAAATAAGCCAGACTCAGAAAGTCAAGGGCAAAAAGTTTTCCCTTATATACAAAATATAGAGATAAAAAAAGCAATAAAAATACAGGGGCATCTCATGAAATTAGAAGGAAATCAGTAGAAACAACGTAGGGGATTAAGGGGGTCAGGAGGGGAACAACTAAGGGGAAAAATTGACCAAATTATGCTAAATGCATGTATGCATATACCACAATGAATCCCACTTTTATGTATAATTATAATACACCAACAAAAATATATGTCCATGCAAACATACAGAAAGGAGATGGATGTGTAGAGCACAGCTGCTCACCAGTCTGCAAAGCTCAACTCAGTGTGTTAAGTAGAAGATAAATAAATGCAAATGAATCACACTAAAAGAAAGAATTCCACTACCTGAGTAAAAGTCCCAGATTTGCCATTACCTGACTGAGTGATCACAAACAAATTGTCATTTTCTTGGTTCTAAAATGAGAATATCTGGCTAGGTAAGTGTTTTAACAGCTCAGTTTCAAAAAATCTCAACTCACATTTTTGATGTTATTTCAGAGAGCATTTTTGGTGAAAGAATAAATGTGACCAATAGAGTTAGAAGGCTTAAGAATCAATCAAGACATTGGTTTACAGACCCCTGTTTTTCTCCTTCATCATCCAATACAACCTGGTTTTATGTAGAGGCATCCATGAAAGTATTTGGAACAAAAAGAATTTTACATTTACAAATATTTATCAAAAACCACTAAGCTATGGCATGAATAAGATATTCTGCAATTCTATGTTTTCCAGTATTTCATTTCTTGGTGAAGATAATGATTATTTTTTCTGAAATGTCTATGCAATTTTTTACTCAATTGCCCTTGTGACCAGTGACACATATTTCATAAGTGACCTGACAAAGTTAGTCATAAAGTCCGTGGTAAGAAAATGTAATTTTCTTTGTGCAAATTAACTAGACTATCCAGGGATCTAAGAAATGATCTTGACCTCAATATTGTACTTGAATCAATCTACCAAAAAAACTATTCAGAAATACCTTTCTGTATTTAATGAGCCCACTAATATCCATTTGGTGAATTTTCTAGTTGTTTTGTAAGAATTGTGGACAAAAAGTAGTAACTAATCATAAGATATAAGATCTCTTTGAATCAATACCCTGCCCATGTACTTGTCAAGATGATAATTTTTATATGTCTTCCTACCATAATAGCAGAGTTTTCTTTGACCTACAGACACCAGAAATCTGATCTGTCTGGATTATCCAGGGCTACTTTTAAGAATTATAAGTTCTTGATCACCAAGCTTCATTTCTCTAGATTATACAATGTAACACTAATAAATTTATATCTGATACAAAATATTAGTATTCATGGTTCCACCACATTAATTAATTTAATGTTGTTTTTAATACTCACCATACATATATACATGTTAAATTAACCATATATATGTGTGTGTATATATATATATATATATATATATATATATATATATATATATAAATACATATATATATAAACTTTTTATATATAAAAACCTTCAAACCATCCTTGATAGCAAGATCAATAAAAAATGACACCTCCAAATTCCCAAAGCACTCAGAGCTAATGCCATGGGAGTTAGTCCTAAATAATATATGCTTTCCATTAAATCACTTTCATTAAAAGACATGTTAAATATGCATATGAAAAGTAATGATCTTCACTTGTTTAGTAATTATGGTTCCCATGTACTTTCTTGTTCTATTTGTGATACATGCATTGCCATGGGGTGGGCATTGCTTTCTGTTGTAAGTACCAGAAAATTCTATTAACAATGGATTCAACTGGGTTTTTTCTTTTTTTCTCCTGGGTCCAGAAGTGTGGAGGCAGCATCTGTGCCCATGCATCAGCAGCTTCCCAAGTTCAAGGCTAGGCTCTGAGCCTCATATCATTTCCATCGTGATCCTCTCCTCAGGCATCACCCCACTTTCAAGATAGAAGAGGAACCAGAGGACCATCAATGACACTGACAGATATCTCCTTTGTTGGGACGTTTTATGTCATTTTATCATCTTTCCCTGCAGATTTTCAGCAGGGTGTCTTTGGGGAGAAGAACACCCCAGGAACAACCCTGCAGACTGAAAGAACTCAGCTGGGGGTGGCTGCTTAGCTTTCCCATGTTCCCTCCAAGCGGGGTTCAGCCTCGGCGTACCTCGTGCAGGACTTACTTCCTATCTGTTGGGAGTGTTTGCTCAGGCATTAAATTGTCTGGTGCGCAACAGTATAAAAATGCCTTTTTTTTTTCATTTGCAGGTAAATGGATGGCATTGGAGAAGATAAGTCTAAGTGAAGTTAGCCAATCCCCAAAAAAACAAATGCCCAATGTTTTCTCTGATATAAGGGGGGTGACTCATAGTGGAGTAGGGAGGGAGAGCATGGGAGGATTAGATTAATCCTAGATAGGGAAGAGGGGTGGGAGGGAAAGGGAGGGGATGGGGATTAGCAAGGAGGGTGGAATGTGATGGTCATCATTATACAAAATACATGTATGAAGATTTGAATTTGGGGCCCATATACCCTGTATACAAACAGAGATATGAAAAATTGTGGTATATATGTGTATTAAAAATTGTAATGCAAAAAAAAGACTACATGTATAATGGCATAAGTTGGCATGAATATACTTTATATGCAGAGATATGAAAAATTGTACTCTATATGTGTAATAAGGATTGTAATGCATTCCACTGCTGTTATGTATTGAAAAAATAAAAAAATGACTTTTTAAAAAAACTATAAATATTGCACTTATTATCATGAAATATAAACTTGCTGAATCTCTGTTGCAGACAGAATTCTGAAAAGACCCACACATTTCCCTGCCCATGGCGCCCACCCTTGGATCTTCTCTGTGTGTGAGTGGAACCCCTGAACTTGAGGAGTTTTCCCCACTCTGATTAGCTTAAGAATCACATGACAGAGTACATGCAATTACCATTGTCCAGGTGGGTCTGAGCTAATCATTGGAACCCTCATTAGAGATTGACTGTCCCTGAGGTCACAGAGATTTCCATCCAAGGAGACCCTGCCAGGGGAATTTTCTATTGCTGGTTGTATATAAAGAGGTCTAAATATTTGGTCAAAGTGATTATGAAACAGGTAATCACTTCCATCATGGCAAAGACAATATCAAGAGTGCGAAAAAAATGTTAAAATCATGCAAATCCAGGCTGGACAGAGGTAGATTAACTCCATCAGGAAAAGTCTCCTGTCATAGAAGGACTGGACCCAGTAAGTAGCCTTTGGAATGAGCAGATTCTGCCTTCTTGCATTCAAGCACCCATGGACTGAAAGTACTTGAATGTGTACAGCAGAGACAGGAACACATACAGACTTTTTCTTATTGTTTCCTAAACAATACAATGTAACAACTATTTGTATTAACATTTGCATTATGTTAGATAATACAAGTAATCTAGAGGTTATTTAAAGCATACAGGAGAATGTGCATGGTATACATGCAATTACTAGGTGATTTATGTAAAGACATTGGAATTTGATTATCTGCAGGAGTCCTAGAACCAGGGCGAGGACTGACAGCATTTACTTCATCATGAACTGATATTTCCATGTATGACTGGGCTGGACAACATGACTCTTTATCTTTGTTTTAGGAATCTGACCCTGGAAATTTAACCTCCAGAAAGCCTCCCTCAATGCTTGAGATCCAGTGTGGCAATTCTCTGCTCACCTTGCACACATCCATGATCTCTTCTCCCACCTGCCCAAGGATGACCTTGGCCATACAGGACATGGCAATGACCACAACCTGAGACAGTGACCTGCTGTTTGGACTGCCTCAGACTTTTATTGCACACCTTCAGTAAAACTGACCAGTAATAGAGTTCATACCCTGCCAGCTTCTCCTCAAAAAAGACATCAGGACTAGCACCTTGTGAACTTCCTCTCCAACCACAGTCAGCTTCCTGCCTTTCTTTGTTGTCTACTTTCAGTCTTTGGGTGCAGGATGACATAAGCATGCATCTTCCCTTTCACCAGTCCTTTCATCTGGAACATCCTGACTCTCTAGTTCCTCGAGCTACCTCTCATAGTCCTTGGGTTCTTCTAAGCCCCATCACAGTCCTCCTGGACTCTGTGGGTGCTGTCAGTCTGCAGATTCCCAGGGGTTCCCGGCATTTTAAGACACACTTGCTGCTCACCTGTGTTCATGGACCTTGTGCAGACCTGATCCATGAAGACATTACAGACACAGGAGTTCAGATTGGGGTGGATTGATTGTTAATGTACCATGTGAAAGCTTGAAAGGTTTAGTTCTCACTGTTATTTTATGAACGATTCTCCTCCCTCAGACACACACACACAAATAGTGGTTTTTTTGCTTCCCACAATTTGAAGAAATTTGCAAAGAATATGTTAATTAATTTTTTAGTTTAACATATTTAAATAGCAAGTCTATAGGAAGAGCATAGATGATATGCATTATAATCATAGAGTCGCATGTGGAAAAGCTCAAATTTAAAAGTCTAGTGAATATATTAATTTGCTGAATGAAAAAAAGATACAAGCACATTAACTTTCCATTAATGAGAAATTTACTTATTTGTAAAATGATCAAATACTAGCTGTGTGCAACACACACAAAAACACACACACAGACACATGAGGGAAGGGGACAATTCAGGCTGTGTAACCTGGACACAGGCCCATTTCAGAATTCTGGCTCCCACAGAGATTCTGAGTTTACATTTCATGATAATAAGCAAAACATTAATAATTTTTAAGCATGTTTATAAAGTTGCAACTAAGCAGCCACTCCCTAGCCGAGTTCTTTCACTCTGCAAGGCTGTTCCTGGAGTGTTCCTCTCTCTAAAGACACCCTGATGAAAATCTGCAGGGAAAGAATATAAAATGACATAAAATGTCCTGACAAAGGAGATATCCGTCATTGTCATTGATGGTCCTCTGGTTCCTCTTCATCGTGAATATGAGTATGATGGCTGGAGGGGGCTCATCTTTCTTGTGTTCAGGTTAGAAATGCTATGAGGCCCAGAGAATCCAGTCCTGACCTCCCAGAGCTGCTTATGCAATGTCACAGCTGCTTCCCCCACCCTTCTGGCCCAGGAGAAAAAAAAAAGAAACATTCTATTTCAATCAACTGGTGACAGACTTTCTGATAGTTGTAGTGGAAAATTATGCTAGCATATGTACATATATACCATACTCTGAAGAACAAGAATTCAAGATTGCACTACTCTGGAAATAATCTCACATTAGTGTTTTTGAAAATGGAGTTTATTTTTAAGCAATATTTTATAGCAAAATTGGGCAAAATGTAGAGTTGCCATATACCCTTACCCCCACATATGCATAGCTTCTTCCACATCCCCAAACTAGCCACATCCAAAACCAGAGCGATGTGTTCATTACAACCTTTAAAGCTCTGTTGATACACCATCATCACAGGATCTAGGGCCTCCTTGTGCTGTTCATTATGTACTTTTTGGTGAATGGGTGATTGGATAGTGATGGTACTTTACAGTACCATCAAGTACACTTCATCTGTCTATAAGTCCTCCAAACTCAGCCTAACTATTCCTCCTTCGCAGCCCCCAGCAACTACTGATGTGGTGTGTCCACCCTTTGCCCAGGGACCTCACCACCTTGAGAGTACAAGAAGAGATGATGACCTTTTACTGTATTTTGCTTCTCACTTGGTGTTAGAACACAGTGAAGGTATCTAAGCTTCTTACCCGCCAAAAAAACTGGAAAGGCCATCTCAGTTTTAGGATGCACTTTTTAACAAATGTGTTATATTTACATCATTTTAATTAATTGTGCTTATTATAATTATAATAAAGGTAGAAATTTAAAGGAACTATTTATTCCTTAAAATCTATGGTTTCAGCAAATTTTATTTTTAAATTTTTATATACTAAAGTTTACATTATTTGGGGGGCTGGGTTGTGGCTCAGTGGCAGAGCACTTGCTTTGCACTTAAGAGGCACTGGGTTCAATCCTCAGCACCACATAAAAATAAATAAACAAAATAAAGATATTGTGTCCACCTATAACTTAAAATTAAAATTTTTTAAAACAAAGTATATATTATTTTATATATGTGTTATGTGAATTTCTGCTTCAGAAATGTACGAGAGAGAAATAATTCCAGGTATAAAAATATTTTACATTAGAAAAAAGTTCCGTGGTAGGTAGGGTACAGAAATTAGTGCAGAGAATGGATAAGAGTCTCCTAGTCTATGCAACCTTTCTAAATTCAAAGATCACTCAACCTTTCTAAATCCAAAGATCTTGCATTGATTGAGAAGACCTGGCTGCAAGCTGATTCAGTTGGTGATTGAATCTGATGCCTCAGGACTGTGGGACCAAAGCCGCCTGTCTTTTCTGGCTCTGGGGATACTCTAAGCTCCTGCAGGCTGTGCTCACATAGAACATTATCAATGAGACAATAAAAACAGTCACGAAAGAAAAAAAATGCCTTGTAATCTTATTTGTATATCTATAAGCTGTTTAATGGCTTCATGATCTCACAAAAAGATCCATTGGAGGATCTTGACAGTGAACAAGGACAACTGCTTTGGAGCTTCTGAGAACCCCAGGCCTCAGGGTAGAGCACCATGAAGGGAACATTTCTGCCAGTGTCTGCTACAGAAAATCTAACATAAACAAAATGCCCAGGTCATTAATGACTTTAGGCTTCAGTATGAAGCTGTCATAGGCTCTTGGAAGAAGCTTCTCTCTGAAAGCAGCTCTGTCCACAAGGATGCTCAAGGCCCATGCACTTTTTTCTTCCAACTCAGAAGCACAGAAAAACATGTCTCACCATGCCCTAAGAGGTTTATACGTTGACTCAAAGTGATTATGAAATAGACTTCTGCATTCATGGAGGTGAAGCCAATGTCAAAGTTAGAGAAAGATGTTAATGACAGGGTGGACCCTCTCATTATGGTATGGTATGGTATGGTAGCCCCAGCAAGGTATCCTGTCATAGGAAGATTGGAACCAAACTGCTCTCATGGACAGGCCTTTCTATGTAAGCTTAGGCTAGAACATAACTTTGTGCTTGGTTTGGGGGATCTCACCCTTGGACTTCACCTCTAGAAAGCCTCCTTCCAGTGTGTGGGCTGCAGCAGAGGTGGTTCTCCCAAGGCTTCCCTTTCGCCTGCCCTTAAATCTGAGCCATCCTGACTCCTGAGATCCCTGAGCTCCCCTCATTGGTCCTTGGGTTCTTCCAAGTCCCTATGGAAATCCTCTAGGATTTTATGGATGTTGTTTGTCCCAGAGGCATCAGGGCATGCCTGGTGTCTCACAGAGCACACCTGTCTGCACACCCATGTTGGAGGGGGATGTGCAGGCCTGCTCCATGGGGGCAAGGCAGACTCAGCAGATTGGGCAGAGGTGTGACTATAGTTCTACACACAAATGTTGGAAAAGTTAGCTGTAACACTTGCTGTGTCTCTCCTGAGCCACATTTGATGAGGAATGGATCATAGTTTCCCCTCTATCATCCCACATCTCACACACACTGTTGTTTTTGTTCCCCTGACCACAACTTGAGAAAACTTGTGGACAGAAAGTATATTAGTTTTAGATCTTATGCATAACAAATTCTCATAAATTTAGTACATTAAAACTAAGCCCACTGACTTATTAGTTCACAGGTCAGAAGTCCTGCTGCTCCAAGGGATTGCTTTCTCTGCACAGGGTCTCACAGATGACCTCCAGGTTCAGACTGGCAGGAGCAGCAAAGTTTGCATTGACTGAGAAGGACCTGGCTGCAACTGATTCAGTTGGTTATTGAATCTGATGCCTCATGACTGTGGGACCAAAGCCACCTGTCTTTTCTGGTTCTGGGGATACTCTAAGCTCCTGCAGGCTGTGCTCAAGGCTTGGCTGCAGCAGGGCTCTCTCTGGCTATACAGCTAGAGTGGAGAATCTCCTTGCAGGCAGTCTCTCTCTGGCTGGGCAACCTCTGAGACTCTGGAAGGTTCAGCCTCTTATGAAGGCTCAGATGATTAGATCAGACCTACCTGATGCAAGAGATTGGTTTAACCCTGTCACATGATCCATAACCTAGTCAGAGTAGGGGAAACCCATCAAGTTGTCTGGTTTCTCCCACACTGGAGAGGAGGGGTGGATCCAGGGTACAGACCCCAGGAACAGGGCCTGTGTGGGCCACTTCAGAATTCTGTCTGCTGCAGAAATCCTGATTTACGTTTGTAATTAGAAATTAATTTATAGTAAAAATAATATATTTCATAAAATTTCATTTTTGCCATCTTAAAAATCTGTGCTGAAAAAACCCCAAGTGATAAAGTAACAAGTCCTTTATTAAGGTATCTGAGGATAAACTCGGCTGAGGAGAATATGGAAATATTTATTTGTATTCACATATATATGTATATATATATACATATATATACATATATATTTATAGTAGCATAAAACAGATTAATAAGATAATAAAACAGATAATAAATAACAGATAAATTATTTTAAGCAAAAAATATACAGCACATTAGGAGAAAAGTATGTGGATGGAAAGACACAAAATTAAAGAATAAGTAGAGAGTTAAAGAGCTTTTTTTAACATGTTGATGTATTTGATAAAATAGATGAAATGACTCTCATTGGCATTATGTTGAAAATATTTCAGGAAATTGTATTTTTAAATGACAAAATTTATAATATGTTAAACATCCTTCCAACCATTTAAACTTTTAATGAAAATCTTTAGATATCAACATAATAAAGTTAGGGATTAATTTTTTTAAATTTTAAAGCTTGAATTCCATCCCCTTCTTCAATTCACTTATGCTATTAATTATTAAACTCATTCAAATTTTAAGCTACTTGCTTTCTCAGCATTTCTTCACCAATTCTGATTTTACTCCTACAAAATTAAAGATTCTAGTTTCTGACTATAGGATCTTAAAGCACCTTTCTGCATATGAAGATGTTAGTCCATCCATACATAAAGAGTTGAAGCTTTATCTTTATAGGCTTTTTAAATTTTATTGACATATAATCAAACATTATATTAAATGGGCTAAATTTTAATATTTCAAAGTGAAATTTTTTTGTTAATAGTTTCTTTGACTTGCCATCTGATATTTAGGAATACAGGATATAACAGTAAGATCTGCATCTCATGTAACAATAATAATTCACAAAAGTTCACTTAATATTAAAATTACTGAATGTCTGCCTTATTGTAAAATTAAAGGTTATCTAATCACTTGAATTTCTGGAGCTTTGAGAATAAATAATGAAATAACAGTATTAATGACAGGTATATTTTGTGGCACATGCCTATAATCCCAACTACTTGGGAAGCTGAGGCATGGGAATAGAAAGTTCAAGGCTTGCCTGGACAACTTAGTAAGACCTTGCCTCAAAATAAAAAAAAAGGGGTAGGAGTGTAGCTCAGAGGCACAGTGCTTCCCTAACATGTTGGAAGTCCTGACTTTGATAACCAGTATCACAAAAATTAAAAAATAATAAGAAAAAAATATCATAATAATTTTTAAAACATATATCTTAAAATTAGAGCATAATAATTAAAATATTAAAAGTTCTGAGGACTTACCCTTTGGTACCAAGTAACCAATTTTGATTAACTAACATAGGGGAGAATGATACTATGAGAATACCTGCAAAATTCATGCATAATCCAGAACCTTCACCTCCTCTTCTCCAGTGGGACATGTTAGAGCAAGCCTTTGCAAACCACATAGGGCTTTTCAACCTTCAGTACTAATGCTATTATTAGAGGCATGATGGGCAGATTACATTAATTTTGTACATTAAATACTAGTAAATATTTAATATTAGTAAATATTTAATGTGTAATATGACTTTAGCACATGAATAAAGCTTATGAATAAGCAGATATATGTTAGGTATTCTAAAATGTTTTACTAATAATATATGTGATTTTAAAAATGGAAACAGGCTCCTGAATTAGCTCTTTAAAAATTCATATCTAAGAGATGATAGAACCTAGAGTCATCCCCTCTATCCTGAGGGATTAGGTTGCTTTCCACATAAACTGTCACAGACAGGTTAGAACCTGCCCATATTTTATAGGGCTCCAGAGAAAACCATCAGACATTGGGTATAATCTTAGCCACTTTCTAAGCTTCAAAGTCAGGATAATTTTTTAATTACTTTAAAAATATAAGAGTACTTAAAATTTTTTCCATTGAAAAGGGATATCATTCTTCACCTCATTACTGTACTTCTTCCTCCCAAATCGGTAAGAATATTTTCTGAAAAACTTCTTCCTTTTCTGCTCCTATCTCAGTTGGAATAAAGAAAAAAATCATGCTAACTCAGTCATCTTCGTTTTGCAAAATGTTTCCAAGAGGTTTCTTAACAGACCTTCCTTGGATTGAATTTACATGTTGCTGATGGGGGAAGTGGGGAAACTCATTACTGAGAATGTGATGCGTCTCTAATTTTCAAATTAAAAATAAGAAAGAAACATAAATATTAGATGGCTGTGTTCTAGAGTCTTGACATCTTCGTTTGAGACCACACACTCAAACAATTTTTTTCAGCAAATCTTTATTGAATGTTCTAGACCTCGTGGAGGAAATGGTATAAACATGTACAAGATTCAAACTCCCCCTTCCTAGAGATGAAAGCTTTCATATTTTAAAGTATGTCTTATGAATTTTCTACTTTAGCCACTGCAAGGGAATTTATTAACTGTCATGGACATAACTGATATCCAATGTTGTAGTGACCCTAAGTTGACCATGGCTTATATTTCCTGTTTGGTTTGTCCTGTGGTACCACTTTAATTATGACACTGATTTTTAATGTACACACAAAAATATCCAAGATATTCAGAGACCATAAGCTTTTCGTTTTATTTACATAGAATTTGTTGTTGAGCATTAAAGAGGTTTCAGGAGTTAGCTCTGAGACTACTTAAAATGAATCTGGTGTTCAAAAGTTTTTTTTTTTTTTTAATTTGAGGCCATCCCATTTATTTATTCTTGGTTTTATTTCCTCTTCTCTCTTTATTTTTTTTTAATTAATGTCCTCTGGATACACCTAATGCTGGAACCCTCTGTGCCACATCCATCCAGGCACATGCAAAAGTTCAGCCAGATTCATTCCACACTTATTCCTGTGCCAGTCACTTCCTCCTCTTCATCCCCTTTTTCTACTGTACTGAGCTTTTCTCTATTTTGATGAAACTCCCTTTCAGTTTTTGATCCTTCCCTTCCCTCCCCCTCTGTTTCTTGAGCTTATTAAGGAAGTTGGTGCCTGCACCATATGTTGAAGTGCTCACACTGTTTTCTTCTTGCATCTGCAGTGTTTCTGGTCTAATTTCTAGGTCTTAGATCCACTGTGAGATGATTTTTATGCTGGGGGAGAGATATCGATCTAATCACATTCTTCTACCCATGGATTCCTGTTTCCCTGGCACCATTTGTTTAAAAGGCTAACTTTTCTCCATAGTTTTTGGCAACTTTGTCAAGGATCAGATGACTGTATCTACTTAGATTTTTCTCTGTGTCTTCCACTCTATTCCATTGGTCTTTAAGTCTGCTAGAGTTTCAAGAACTATATTGAGAGGAGTGGTTGAGAGTTGACATCCTTGCCTTGTTCATGACTTTAGCAAAAATTCAGTTTTTCTCAATTCAGTACAATGCTGTCTTTGGATTTGTCATATATGACCTTTATTGTGTTAGGGTAAGTTTCTTCTACTCTCTAGTTTCTTTAATTTTATGCCAATACCATTACTATGACTGGAGTATAAGTTAAGATCAGGTTTGCAATGCCTCCAGCATGAGTCTCACTGCTCAATTTTGCTTTGGCTCTTGCCATGGTTAATTGGAATTGCCAATTTGATTGGATTAAAAGATGTCAAGGATTTCAGGTGTGTTGTTGAGGGTGTGTCTAGGAATGATTGGCATGTGGCATAGCCAACTAAAATGGAGACCCTCCCTAAGCATGGGCAGCACTGGCCAACAGAATGATGACTTTGATGGAATAAAAGTTGGAAGAACAAGGAATCAGCAGCAGGTGCAAGCTCAATTCTTCTTGAATAGGTTATTAATTGCTGCTTCTATTGTCTGAGGATGTCTAACTCTCTCTTCTTCACTCTTCCAAAGAGAATTCTCCAGAAACCTTTGGTCTCATAAACCTTTGGTTTAGCACCATTGATGCCTCTGTTTCTGGGGCTTCGGCCTGTTGGACTGTGCAGCTACTGGTTCTTCCAGCTCTCCAGCCTGAAGAGGGCCATTGTGGACTATCCAGCTTTTGGTTGCATAAGCTAACCTAATAAGTCCCCTTTATATAATTATAATTCCTTTTGATTCTATTCCTCTAGAGAACCCTGACTAATACAGCTATTCTGGGTCTTTTATTCTTTCATGTGAATTTTAGTACTGTTATTTTTTCTAGTTCTGTTAAAAATGGTATTTTGATGAGGATCACATTGAATCCATAGATTGCTTTTAGTAATATGGTCATTTTGACAATATTAATTCTGCCTATCCAAGAACATGGCAGGTTGTTGTAATGTGTTCTTTACTCTCTTTCTCCAGTGTTTTATAATTTTCATTGTAGAAGTCTTTCATTTTCTTGCTTAGATTTATTCCTGAGGCTTGCATGTTTTTAAGTTATTGAGAATGAGGTAGTTTTCCTGATTTCTTTTTCAGCAGATTCACAATTGCAAAGGTAATAATTTATAAATGTTTATCTTGTATCCTGCTACCTTACTGAATTTGTTTATAAACTCTAGAAGTCTACTGATGGAGCTTTTTGGATTGCCAAGATTTAGGATCATATCATCAGCAAACAGATAATTTGATTTTTTTTTCCTTTGCTATTTATATCCCTTTAATTTCCTTCTCTTGCCTGGTTGCTTTGGCTAGAGTTTCAAGAACTATATTGAATAGGAATAGTGAGAATCGATATCCTTGTCTTCTTCATTGCCTTAGCAGAAATTCTTTCAGTTTTTCTCAATTCAGTATGATGCTAGCTTTGGATTTGTCATATATAGCCCTTATTATGTTGAGGTAAGTTTCTTCTATTCCTTAGTTTCTTCAGTGTCTTAAGAGCATACAGATAGCATACAGATATGGAAGAAAATCTTTGCCATTTAGTCTTCCAATGGGGGATCAATATCTAGAATATATCAATCATCAATAATTCAAAAACTTATCACCAAAAAATCAAATAATTGAAAAATGGGCAAACAATATGTCAACATTTCTCAAAAGAAGAAATATAAATGCCAATTAATATATGAAAAAATTCTCAACCTCATTAACAATCAGGGAAATCAGATCAAAACTTCACTGAGATTTCATCTCACTTCAGTTGGAATGGCAATCTTTAAGAATATAAATAAAAATAATTGCTGATGAGGGTGTGGGGTGGGGGGGAGGTACATGGTGCATTGTTGGTGGGACTGCAAATTAGTACAATAATGTTGGAAAACAGTACAGAGACTCCTCAAAAGACTAGGAATAGTACCACCATATAATATAGGAGTAGAAACTCCTTAGTATTTATCCATATGAACAAAAATCAGCATACTATAATTCTACATGCATACCACTGTTTACAACAGCATAACTCACAATAGTCAAGTTATAGAACCAGTCTATGAGCCCATAAACAGAATAATGAATAAAGAAAATGTAGTATTATACACCATGAAGTTTTATTCAGCCATAAAGAAAAAAAGAAATTCTGTCATTTGCCAGTAAGTGGATGGAGCTGGAGAACATCATGCTAAGTGAAATAAGCCAGACTCAGAAAGTGAAGGGCTAAATGTTTTCCCTCATATGGGAAAGCTAGAGAAATAAAAGGAATAAAAAATGGGGCTTTCATGAAAATTAAAAGGAGAACAGCAGAAGTAGGCTTAAGGGGAAGGAGAAGGCATGGGACAGCAGAAAAACTGTGGAATAAAAGAGACCGCATTATTTTATGTTTAATTATAATGCACCAATTAAAATACGATAAGGAAGGAAAACCAGTAGAGTGGAGACAGGAGACCAAGGGGAGAGAAAGGGGAACACTAGGGATTGAAATGGAGCAAATTTTGTTATATGTGTTTATGAATGTGTCAAAATGAACCCCACTATTATTTATAACAACAATGCACTAATGAAAATATTAAAACCAAATTTGAAATTTCTGTTAGGTAATTCCAAATAAAGAAAAGCATAGACAAGGAGAGAGAGAATGACTCTTGGATTAAAAACTAGCCCTGTGCCTTCTCTTTCCTTTCATCTCATTGAACCCTTGAGGGCAAGATGGATTGCCAACAGCTCTGCTGGGGCCACCTGTGAAAACCCCACCAGGGTTCTCTATTCTATGCATCTGCTCAAACCTCCACATTCTGGTCCAGAAATACAGCCTCAACATGAGCCAGTAGTGTTCCATCAGCATGCAAAGGACATAGGCTTAAATTGGACCAAGTGATCTTTGAATAGATTGCCCAAGACAGCCACTCGGTGAAAGAGAACATGTTAGCTCTTTGTACATAAAATTCTAAAAACCTAAAAAAAAAGAAAAGAAAAGAAAAAGAAGCCCTGTGCTTACAAGTTATTTTCATGCTTCCTTTTTTAGTATCACAATATAAACTGAGAAAACACACAAGAGAAAGAAAGATGAGCCGCCTTATGGTAGAGCCACCATCATGGTCCTGCTCCCTGGCCAAAGGCCACCTCTAGCTTTCACTTTTGAGTATTGAAAGATAAAGACAGGGCATACCTTATTTTAGTGGGCATGAGATCCAAGGAAGTGACAATCACAGCATTCCAAAAAGTGTGTGTGTGTGTGTGTGTGTGTGTTCATTCTTAATTGTTTTCAGGTTGATTCTGGGATATAGTTAGCCTGGAGGGTTTCGATTTTGACCTTTTTTTTTTTTTTTTTGGTGTTGTAACTGTATTGCCAATAAAACTCTCTGAGATAGAATAAGACCTATTAGTTGATTGGTTGATTTTATTTTTAAAATTCCTACTAGGTGCCATACTGGGTATCATTAAGAAGGGAGAAATGCCAAAACAAAAAGAAAATGGAGGAAAAAGGTAGTGACCAACAACTCGTTCAGAATACCTCTGTTTGATCTCTAACATGGTTTATTACCATATGTTCTATAAGTATTTATTTAGTGTTCTCTAAGATTAAAGCAATATTCTCCTCCCTCTCACAGATCACAATGTCACCTCCCTCAAAAAGATAAAAAATTAAACTCCTCTGTTGCTTAACCCAATTCTGAGAAGTGTGTCAGTATCTGATTTCATCATTGTGCCAACATCACAGTGTGTGCTTACACAAACCTGGATATATGGGTCAATCATCTGACGTAGCCTCTTGATGTAATCATGAACGTGGTGGGCACAGGATGCTTGCGGTTGCTGTGGATGTAGCAAGGCAAACTGTTATTGTGTAACGGTGTTTAATACATAGAATGAATGCTCTCTAAAAGAATGGTGAAGTACATTGCATCGTCCAGGACTGTGTGGTATATGGAACTGTGTGCGCTATACTTCTAAGTGACCAACAGTTCAGGGGTCAGTTTCTACCAGCATGGTCACAAACTTCAAGAGCTAGGACATCACTAGGTGATACGAATTTTCCATCTCCATTAGAAATGTAAGGAACCACTCTGCTCTCAGAGGAAAGCTCATTCAGTTGCTACCCACAGAGGTCTACACATCTGTACCAGATGAGATTTTCAGATTTCCTCCTTCTCTTCTGTCACGATCATGGTTTCTCCCTCAGCTGTGAATTATCTCCACCTGTGACCTGAGTTCCATGGGAGCCGTTCTAAGACCATCTCATATATTTATCTCTTTCCACTCTTTCTGTTCTACCTTTATCCTATAAGCTGTTATCACATGCAATAATATTTTAAGGTTTGTATCCAATTAAGCTTACATTAACTTTCTAGAAAATGAATGTGCTTAACAAGTGTAATAGATCCATCTTAGTTAAACTTTTAGTCATCTTCCAAATACTATAAGTTTAAAAAAGAAAGAAATGTTTGGGTACAAATAGAGAAAACAATATAAACTTCTGTATTTATTTGACTACCAAAATATAGCATTCTAAAATAAATCCCAGGGGGAAAAAAGCTCTGTATGGAACATTATTATGATCAAAATAGATTTCTGTCTTGGCACCGTAGCTGTTCCACCAAGTGCAGGGACGGACAAAACCAAGAGGCAGACAGGGCTTTGCCTCAGGGCACTCACTCTCCAGGAGCAAAAAATAGAGATGCCCCTAACAAAAATTTAAAAAGGAAGAAAAAGGAATAAATTCTGTGGAGCCAAAAATTCAGAAGTTGGAATATATATCCTCAACATTTCTCGAAAACTCTCCAAATTGTCAATTTCTCATTTCCACCTAAGAAAGATCAGTTGCCTGTATTCTTTTGTCTGCTAGCCAATTGACACATCATAATGAGAAATCTCCTGGCTCGCCAGGGCCCAGACACTTCAAAACCAAGATCTTTTTGCCTCTGTTTCTCTGGAGGGCACCACCCTCTTAACAGTGAACACTGACTGAGCATCTCCTCCTGCCTCCTATGAACTGTCTCACTTAGTACTCATAAACACGCATGAGGGAGGTTCTGTAGTGTTGACATTTTACAGTTGAATAACCTAAGACCCAGGGAGTTTAAGAAATGTTCCTAGAGGCAGGTGATGGGTGGAGGAGGCAGGACTGGTGTTTGTGCACAGCTGGGACTTTCAACTTTCTATCGCGGTGCCTCCGGATGAGGAGGATAGCTGAACCCCCAAGAAGTACAATGTGGGAAGACACACATATGCATCAGATGAGATGGACAGCTTAGAACTGGGCCCAACGTACAGTGAATTCTATATAAGCCTCAGAGCTAACATTCTCAATATAGCTTCTTTTACTGCTTCCTCATTCTCCCTTTTATGTGACTCATGGATTCCCTGTATCATGAAATCTGTCCTCAAAATCCAGATTGTTCTTTTACTATGTTACAAGGCTTTTTTTTTTCTTTTTAATTTCTGGTAGAAAATTTGATTGCTAATTATACATTTTCCCAAAGTCCATTAAAATGTTGAATCTTTACCTGTAAAGGAATCGCTCCACCCAGCCTGCTCTAGTTTCCTAGTAGTGGATTGAGGTGGGAGTTCCACTGGTATGATCTTGCATCTTCTGTCTTTCCTGGTACAGTGCTTAGTTCTGACTATCTGCCTTTGAGGTTGCATCCCCCACTCTCCCTGCCACTCCCACTCCCAGGTTCTGTGAGCCACCAGTATGAAAGTTTAAAACCTCAGACCCCATGGCAAGTAGGCAAGAAAGGGAACTACAGGCTTAGTCCTCACTGAAGATAATTTCTCTAGTTTGTAGAAAGATGTTAACAGGATTACATCAACACAGCATCTTTAAATGCCTTTCATCAGAAGGATCTTGGAATTATTACCATCTAATCATGCTATTCCCCACATTGCCTACCTTACAGTTTAACCTGGATATCTGTATTTCTTACTAAAATGAAGTTACATAAAAAATTCTGCCTACATACAAATTATCAAATTCATACACACACACACATACACAGAGAGAGAGAGAGAGAGAGAGAGAGAGAGAGAGAGAGAGAGAGAGAGAGAGACTGACTAAAGATAAAGATTCCTGCCAGATCACTTGCACTTATGCCAAAAAGAGGTGGGGGGGATACAATATATGGAGTTCTGATATGTTTGAGAACTTGTTCAAAGAATGGAATGCAGCCTCAAATTTCTACTAGGAACTGACAATCTGGAATTACACCCAAGAGAATTGAGTACTTGCATAATTAAAACTACACAATGTTATCCAAAGATTATAAAAAGTAAAGCAAGATACAGTATGCTTAACAAATTTGAGTCAACAACTTTTTATCTTTTCATTCCATTGATGTTCCTCAAACAGGGATCACAAGTACCTCAAATATTGTCTTAAGTATGTTCACATAAACAAATGCTGACATTCATCTTTCTCATATCATTCTTCATAGTTTGATTCTTTTCTGATTTTTTATTAGCATTCTGGTTTTATTCCTTTAAATGTTTCTCACCAAGGACACACTGTTTTCCTTCTCTACACCCAAAGCAAACCAATATGGACACACACATACATATGTCAAGGTATTGCTGAATGAGTCCAAGCCACAAGAACAATCAATAGCAAAACAGACACACTTAAGTACAAATATTTTTACATTCTAGTTCAATCGATGTTCTGCCCACTGGACCATGCTACTTTAGTAGGACATCCAGTACATTGTTACTGATCAGCAATTGCCAAATGTTTAACTACCAGTGAAAATAGCTTTCTGTTCAACCTATGAATGATACCCAGGTCAAAGCAAAACCGCTTCTAAACACCACATTATTATCCCACCTATTGTTCTCAAATTCTATGCTGTAGCCAGCCAACACAAATGAGCCTTTCTTGGTGGGTTTATTACCTTTCTATCACAGCCATAGCTACCCCAGCAAGAATAGCAACCCTGACTAAAGCAAATCACAGGGCTACCATTCTGGAAAGGGCTTGAATGCGGGCAACCACTGATGCCAACTTCTCCTGCCAGCTGAAAGCATGACAGGGCATCATGGGACTCCCAACAATGCTGTGTTTGGTTACTTCCTGACCCAGAGGACTAGAAGTAACTCGTTAGATATTTGCTAAATTTTACCACCGTTCTTCATTTCCTCTGCCTACATCAAGTTTCCTCTGTTTGGAATCATTTCTGATGAACTGAGCTTTTAGCAGTCTCTGCTTTAATTCCAAACCATTAGTTTAGAGCAAGGTTCACTCACAGACAGAGATGTAACTTGAAACATGTACAAATGGGATAATTTTACTTTTTATGTTTGCATATGTGCCTTAACCTCGTAAGTGTTCTGTTCTCTTGACAGCAGGCAAATGAAGGATATGTCAAGCAGGAAATTAATTTGATTATGTATATTGCTTTGGAAACAAGAACTTCAATCCCAACATTTATCTTACATTGTAGAACACTGAGGGCCAGAGAGGTTGAGAGACTCTCTCAGGTCACGCAAACCAGGATAATATCTGGAACTGAAACTGAGGCCCCTGGGTTCTGTTGAAACTTACCATCCTCCACAATGTGTTGTTCTTTATTCCACTATCTGCATGAAGGAGTCCATATCTGCAACTGGGAATAAGGCATCCAGAATTACTTCCATGGAAGTGACAGCTTTCTTTCTAATCATTAGTCATTCAATTTCCTCATAATGATTAACAAATACTGTTTAAGGTATTCTGATAACTCTTGGAAAGTTACCTATTCTCAATCACAAAACAAGTGAGCAAGCAGAAATTTCTTCTGACAAGCTAAATATGAATACTTATTATATTCATAAACAGCATTGCTCATCTAGATCACAGTAACCAGAACCTTTAAGAAGGGTTTGACGTTTAAAAATTCATCAGAGATGTTCAAGAAATCCTTCCTTCGCTGTTAATCAGAATAGTAAATATATGAATCATCTTTCCATCCTTTAATTATTCAGAAATAAAAAAGAAAATCACCAAGTTATAAGACTTAGTCAATGTGCCAGAAACATAGCCTAGCATAGAAGCTCTCAATTCAAGTTGCATCTTTGAAACATCTGAGGGACTTTTTAAAAATGTAACGGCTAAGTCATATTTAAGAATTGTTACTTTTAAAAGTTAGTGGAAGCCAAGTGCTGTGGAGCACACCTGTAATCCCAACAACTCGGGAGGGTGAAGAAGGAAGATCACAATTTGAGGCCAGCCTCAGTAATTTGTCAAGGCCCTAACCAACTGAGTGAGATCATGCCTCAAAATAAAAAGTAAAAAGGGCTGAAGATGTAGCTCAGTGGCAAAGTGTTCCTGATTCAATCCCCAGTACCAAAAAAAAAAAAATTAATTGGAGTTGAGACATTTATATTTTTCAAATTCTCCAAAAAAAATCATTGTGCAGCCAAGTCTGAAAATCACTGGCATAGCTACAATCTTTATGTTCAACATATGTAACCATGAATCCTGCATCTATCCCTTACTTTATAAACTTGGGCACATTTCTTTATTACTCTGTACCTCAGTTTCTTATTCAGCAAAATGATGATGCCTATAGTGGATACTGGACTGGTTTTGGTATATGTGAATCTTTCACATGGCTTATGACACAAGTCAGTTCATATTGGCTATTAGTTCATTCAGAAGTTCTGTTTCCATTTGCACTGAATAGCTTTTATCAGAATAAACCTCTTGCAATGATAATTATAAATCTAGAAAAAATATAAGGAAACCATTGTTTAAAGTCATTGGTGTAAAATCCAAGGCAGGCAGAAACTAAAAAAAGGTATAATTGTTAAGTGAAGCAAAGCATGCTAGGTGAGCTCCATAATTCATTGACCTTTCTCCTGACAACGGCTCAGGTCTATCTCCATGCAAGGAGAAACTCATGTGAACCAGGAAACAGTGTCCTTTGGGGAAGAGGACACAAAGGTAGGGGTTCAAATTTTGTAATATAACAGTAATTTGAAAGAAAAAAAGCAGAAATAAAACACAGAAAACGAAGGAGATAATCTCTAACCTGCATATCAATTCTCCTCAAATCCTTACATAAACTATATACATCTTTTTACATAAACTATACAACTGTTTAGTAAGAATCCAAGGAACTTTACAGAAAGCAGCACTTCAGGATTAAGGACTGCAAAAATATCTCAGCAGCTACCTCGTGGTGGGAGAGTGGATAGTTCAAGTCTAACTAGCTAGATTAGAGGTACTTGATAAATACCCTTTGCTTCTCTTTTCTTTTTCTACACCCTCACCCTCACCCTAGTACTGTATATTGAATCCAGGGGCACTTTTCCACTACGTCCCCAATGTTATGTTTTGTTTTTATTTATTTTGAGACAGGATCTCACAAAGTTGCTTAGGGCTTCACTAGCTTGATGAGTCTGGCCTCAAATGAGCAATCCTCCTGCCTCAGCTTCCTGAGGATACCTTTAATTTTCATTAAAACTTTAGAACTACCTCACTTTAGGAGTAAGAAATACATAACACATAGTGTATGGCACAGGTCCAAGAGAAAAACTAAAATTAGACACTCATCCAAAAACAAACAAACAAAAAAAAATCAAGCCTTCAAAACATCAAGGGAGTATGCTATTAATTTAATATTTTTCCAAAACAAAATTTAACACTCTTTAGAAAAAGATAACATTAACCAGAAGGTTTTCCCACAAATGTTCAGCTTCTAATTGAAAATTACTAGACATATCAAAAATAAATAAATAAATAAATGAAAGGCAAGTAGCTCTGAAAATAATCAATAGTAGCAAAACCAAAGAAAATTTAGATGTTAAAATTAGCAAAGACTCTAAAACATCTAATTGAATTCCGATAAGGAATTTAGAGGGAAAAAGTGGACAAAATAGATAAACAAATGTGAAATCTCTGGATAGAAATAGAAACCAATAAGGAAAAAAATGTAGAAATTGTATAACTAAAAGTACAATATTATAAATAAAATTTCATTAATCATTTTAATATCAGATTAGAACTATAGAAGAATTAATTAATCAACTTAGGACAAAAATACAGAAAAACAAAATAAAAACCCATAATAGAGGATATGAGATCTGTGGGACAATATTTTGTGATTAGTTATGTGTAACTAAAGACAGAAGGAGATAAAAGAAGAAGAAGAAATACTTGGAGAGACATTTCCAAAACTGACAAAAATATACCAAAAGATCCTTTAAAAAGTTATAAAACTCAAGCATGGCAAACTATATCCATCTAGGCACCTATGGCAAACCAAGTTAAAAGTTAATGATTAAAAATAAAAATATTTCTATTATCCTTCCTATCTCCCCACCCCCTCCTCTGCAACCTGTATACTCAGAAAAATGAGATACTGAATCCCATGTGATTCAAATGTATGATATGTCAAGGTCATTGTACTGTCATGTGTAACTAATTAAAACAAATTTTTAAAAAAGAAAAATATTGAAAATAACCAGAGGAAAAAAAGACACTTTACTTTCAGATGACGTCCCATGAGAAAAAGGAAGATAAAAGATAATGGAATTATATCTTTAAAATGCTAAACGAAAAGCCTGTTGCTTTTAATTTTGCAGAAATGAATATAAATCAAGGCTAATTTTAAACAAAAGCTAAGAGAATTTATTGCAAGCAAAACTTCATTATAAGAGATGCTGAAGGAAGTTCTTCTGGCTGGAGGAAATGAGTCTAACCTGCAGGAAGAAAAACCAAAAGCAAAAGAAATGATAAGTATTTGGGTATAAGGACCAAATAAGGCTTGGTCATTCTAAATAACATCAGAATCTCAGCACATGAGGTACCTGTGTTATGAGTGACATCCAGGAGCTGAAGCTGAGAGATCACGGCTTTCTGTCTCTCATCTCATTCTCCTGTGCTCCTTGCTTGAAATGAAAGGCAGAATCATTCCCCGGGTAAATTCTCATTTCAGCCTGCTCTTCCCTTAACCAAACTGTAGTAGAATTTGCAGATTTTAAATGTGCCACAGCATGAATCCATTCCATGAGCATAGAGTTTATTCTTAACAACATAACCTTAGCATGCATTTGGTCCCAGAAATCACGAAAGGATTACATGAAAAAGAAAGGACATTAACAATTAAGAAAATAAAGACAATATTTCTTACAAATTTCTTATAGCATTTGTATTCTTACACTTTTGTTTTCCTTTGCTGGTTTCCTCTTCTCCACTCTCAGAAAGTCAGTGAGTCTCATTTAGCTAGGGAATCACCCATCAAAAAGAGACACTGTTCCAGTTCCATCCATTTACTGACAAATGCTATCATTTCGTTCTTCTCTTTAAGGCTGAGTAATATTCCATTGTGTATATATAGCACAATTTCTTTATCCATTCATTTGTTGATGGGCACCTAGGTTGGTTCTACAGTTTGGCTATTGTAAATTGAGCTGCTATAAATATTGATATGGCTGCATCACTGTAGTATGCTGATTTTAAGTTCTTTAGGCATAGACCAAAGAGTGGAATAGCTGAGTCAAATAATGGTTCCATTCCAAGTTTTCTGAGGAATCTCCCTATTGTTTTCCATAGTGGATGTACAAATTTGCAGCCCCCTCCCCCCAGCAATGTATGGAACTGGAGACTATTTTGCTAAGTGAAATAAGCCATCCCCCAAACCCAAAGACAATGGCTAGAACATCTCTCTGATGTTTTCTCTGCTATGCGGATGCTAACACACAATTGGGGTGGGAGAGGGAAGAATAGAAGTTCAGTAGATTAGGGAAATGAAGGAAAGGGAGGGGAGACGGGAATAGGAAAGACAGTAGAATGAATCGGACATAACTTCCCTGTGTTCATATACGAACACATGACCAGTGAGACTCCACATCATATACAACCACAAGAATGAAAAGTTATACTCCATGTAGGTAGGGTAGGTCAAAATACATTCTAATGTCATGAATATCTAAAAAGAACAAATACAAAAATAAAATAGAAATAACTTTTAATAAAAGAGACCCTGCTGAACTGAACTTGGTTAAGGTATAGAAGGCCAAATGGAAAGACACTGGGATTTTATAAATAGAACTATCCTGATCATTTAACCTAGGAAAAACAGGCACTGCAACAATCCTACACTCACTTCCCATCCTGGACTACTCTGTGCAGTGCCCATTGCCAATAATTATCTTTGTTCTATAGTTTGGAGAAGAGCGTTCCTGTGTTCTTCGCTTAGTCCCCGCTATTCCAAACATATCCCATGCTTACACTGCCTTTGTGTTAAAAACAGAACTAAATAAAAACAGTCATTCTTTCAAAAGATAACAATGGCTGGCTCAACAAACCACAAGGGACAAATATGGCAGTAGGGAAAGCCTTTTAAACTTTATTTCTGGCAAACCACTTGAGCCAGTGCCCAAAGGGGAGGGAGGGTGGGGAGACATTTCATTCTCTACTCTAGTACTGCCTGCTGAAATTTTCTCAAATAATAAATGTAGAGGAAGCCCAATTTGATATCTTTTCATACAATCCTTAAGTGTAAGGAAGCATGCTAGGTAAGATTTAATGGCTTTCACCAGCTTCTATATTACTCATCAATTAATCACAGTGTCCATGCAAATGCAAGCCTTGCCATTCTCAGAGCCAAGTAACTCAGTGAATATGTGCTCAAATTAATTTTTTAGGCACGAACCATCACCTCAGGATCTTATTATCTTACTCCGTTTCTCTCTATTGTCATCAATGTCTTCTGGTAAATTTCATAATTCCTCAGAGTTTGAACTTGCCTAAACAGTGATTCCGTTTTTAATTGCTAATATTATTAGAGAGAATTGACTTTCCACTATTAAAAAGCAAAACAGACAAATGATGAAGGTAAGTAATTAAAGTTAATTTTACAAGATGTTAAGCCCATTGACATATAGTAGACAATTTAATGAATATTTGATGAATGAATAAATGAGCTAATGAGTAAATTGGCAAGAACGTGTTCCTAGGCTTTGATGTAAAGGAATGATGCTTTGAAGAGATTGCAACTTTCTCTTTCCTGGGAGTTATCACCTACTGGAATGGTGTCCCTTTGATTTTGCTTTATAATTACAAATATATTCTAGTTGAACTAGCTCCAGAAACTTATTTTCCCACATTTGTCCAAACGTTTCATTGGATGGAATTTAACTTTCTGCAAACTGCACATGCAATCTGTCTTGAAGTGGCAGGCAAATCAGCTTTGTGCACACATATAAAAGAGACTTTGTGGCATTTGGTTTAGGCTTTGAAATCAAGCATCATTCTCATATCTGGTGCCCAGTGACTCAGTCCTTGTACCAAGAGCCTAAAGAACCCTTCCTAGAATCTTCATTCAGGGTTGTTGTTGATCTTTTCCTTCCAGACCCATATGTTGTAGTCTCTTGGTTCTCTAGGCTTCTCTTCTAGCCTGATTTCCTGCCCAGATCTACTATGCACATCAATTCCTCTTTGACCAATTCATTTCTCTGGGCTGGAAATTTTGGCCTGGTCTGAATCCCAAAACCAACCTTTTCATCCTAATATCCCTTTGGTATTCCAAGTGTGTATTTTAGTTGTACATGAAAAGGGAAACCAGGGCAAAGTTCCTCTCTTTAACTTACCTGCAATCTAGCTAGCTGCATGTTTTTCCACCTCGGCTCCAACTCCCCAATTCAACTTTTCAGTATGTCTTGAGCTTTGCTTTCTGGGCTTTTTCAATGGAGTGAACAACCTACTTGGTACGTCCCTATTTCAACTTCACCCTTCTTTTTGGCCCAGTGTGTCTTTGAACCACTACAGAAGTGAAAACAAGCAAACAAGACCAAAAAAATTAAAACAAACAAAAAAAATGCTTTTCTGTTGTCTCAAAACATCCCATTACTTGAACAATACTGACCAGGTACAATGTTTAACAGGAATCTGAAGTATAAAAAAATGATAACAATGACTCTGTTGTAAAAAAATCAGAAATGAAATACCTTAGATGTTAGTATATGTAATGATGTGATGTAATGATGGACACACCCTCTCCTGAGATGCTGCACCTTAGTACAACTTTGAAAATTTCCCCCACCGGGTGGATGATCCCCTAAAGATATTCACTGTAAGAGTTTGACACCCCACGAGTTGATCTAATCCTAACAAGGAGATCCCATGCCACTCCACTCTACCTAAAGCCAAGTGCTTCCTAATTACAGTTCTATCTATAGTATAATATCTAGACATTCAGAATCTAAACAAATCATGTTCTTAAGCACAATAAAAGTTCTAGATATGCTTGTGTATGTACATGTGAAGCAGGTCTCCTGAGCCTCCCTCCCACTTAAATTCTGATTACATAAATGCTCCTTAGACTACTTTTGAAAAAACTGCACAATAATTGCTTCATATTTAATGCTGAAAAGCAATGGTGGCATGTGGATTTAAGATATTCATTGTTCTCCAGACATATATTTATATATTTGTCCACATTCATAGGATCTACAACACCAAGAGTCAACTGTAATGTAAACGCTGGACTTTGGGAGATAATGATGTGTCGGCCTATCAATTTAACTATCTTCCCCTGTGGTGGAAGATGTTGATACTGAGGAAACCATGCCTGTGAGGCTCAGAGGGAATATAGAAATCTCTGTGTCTATCTCTCGATATTTCTGTGAACTTAAACTGTTCTAAAGTTAATTAATCACTTTTTTAAATTATTATTTTTATTTTGATATTTTGATCACTCCATTTTAACAAAAGGGCATGGGTGCAAAAATTATATGGAAGACACAGACACACAAGGATAGAATGACTTCCCGTAGGTTTCCACAGGTTACCCTGAGCACTTCCAGCTACAATAGAAAAGTGATACACTACAGACTAATCAGAGGAACACGTTTTACCTTACCCCACATTTTATGGTTGTATATCACCAACAGGAAGGGAGAGGCTGGAGAAGGAGTGATGAAAAATCCTTGGTATCTGACTCAGTTTTCCATTTTATAGTCTTCCAAATCATTTAGGCCATTTCCTCTGTTTAGGTAGAGCACACAGAAGACACTTTCACCCAAACTCCAAAAAATTGAGTTTACCCTCCCAACTGATGTGAGAAGAGAGAAAGTTCTTGTTTTATAATTGCAAGTCATATGATATATGGAAGCTCTAACCAAAGACATTATTTAGCATGATTTCATATTTAGAATTACAGCATGTAAGTTTCTTGCCCTTCACACAGAGAAGTGCTGTGGGAAAGTTGCTTCCTGATTTCTGCTCATTTCGGCCTTTGAAAGGTCTCGAGACAAATGTGACTCATTTTACGCTGCCAAGAGAAATATACTATTCAAAATCCATCCTTGAATTTTAAAAGTTGTGATTGTATAGATCCAGGTAAAAACAAATGCTTCCTTTGAGAAGGTATCAATTGGGCTGGGGTTGTGGCTCAGTGGTAGAGCGTTCACCTAGCACATGTGAAGCACTGAGTTTGATTCTCAGCACCACATTAAAAATAAATAAATAAATAAATAAAATGAAGGTATTATGCCCATCTATAACTAAAAAAAAATTAAATGCATCAATTATTGAGAGAAGGAAAAATCCTAAAATCATACATGATTATTGTGAATAAATAATACATTTTATATATAATTCATCATTTAATTCCAGGTTAAATGGATGCAGTTAGAGAGGATAATGTTAAGTGAAGTTAGCCAATCCCCAAAAACCAAATGCTGAATGTTCTCTTTGATATAAAGAGGCTGATTCCTAGTGGGATAGGAAGTGGGAGCATGGGAGGAACAGATGAACTCTAGATAGGGCAGAGGGGTTGAAGGGGAAGGGAAGGGGCATGGGGTATTAATGATGGTGGAATGTGATGATCATATTATCCAAAGTACAGGTATGAAGATACGAATTGGTGTGAATATACTTTGTATACAACCAGAGATATGAAAAATTGTGCTCTCTATATATAAGAATTGTAATGATTCCACTGTCATATATAAATTAAAAAATAATAATTATTATTATCATTTTCATTGTTTAGATTTTTAGACTCTACCAGCGATCTCAATTTTCCTGTAACTTTTTTTCTGCAAGACAACTTATTCTTGATATGTTTCAACTTCTTTATTCCATTTTTATGAGTTCATGACAATAATTCTCAGTCTTTCTGCTCCAAGGGGTATGGAAAGAGAAGAAAAATCTAAACGGAGGACCTTTAGAAGAAAAACAGAACTCAAAAAAAGAACCAAGAGAAAAAATATATATATTGGTGTTGTTCTTGTTTGCATCTTAACCTTCCCCCAAAGGCTCATGTCACAAAGGCTTGGTCCCCCTTGGGGCACAACTGGAGGCAGTGACATCTTAAGAGGTAGAGCGAGTTCCCTCAAAGTTCTTTGTGGACCTCCAGCCACTTGCCTTTTTTTTCTCTCATTTCCCAAACAGGAAGCGAGTGGTTTTGCTCTGCCATGCACTCATACCATGAAGTGGCGCTGCAGACTCAAAGCAAGAGGGGCAATTGATCCTAGGCTAAAACATCCAAAGCCGTCAGCTTAATTAGCTTAGGTATTTGTCACAGTGACAGAAAGCTGACAACACAAAGGTCTAAGATGACAGAAAAAATGACTAAAATAGCAAAGTGGCAAAAACCTCTCCACAGAAATTATTCTCAAATGTCCCAATATAAGGGCCCATTTTCAAAATTCATTTAGCATCAAATCAATACATGAAATCCTTTGGGGATGATGGAAAGATTTAGTATCTAGGTGGTAGTCATGCTCTTAACTGGCCTATTCCATTGTCCATGCTCGTTGAATTGTGTACATTTTATTACAGTGCAATAAAGTACAGTTTATGACACAGAAATTATCCCTCAATAAATTTTATTGCAAAAAGAAAGCAAAACATTTCTTTATGGTGCATAGATGAGTTAAGTGTTCAGAGAAGAAATGAACTGTGAATGATGGTGAGCTTTCACAATTTGTCAAATCTGTTGCTTTGAATGTACTCTTGTAATCCATTATCTCTCATTAAAAAGTTGTAAAAATTGTGAAATAAAATTTTGAGATATCAGAGGCATCACATTCACTCACAATCACAGAAAGGACACGAGAAATAGCAGATATAGTTTTTCTTTGTGTTATTTCATTCACAACTTAAGAGTTTTACCTATTAATGCTGAGAAGTTTGAAATGGTTCATATTTTGTGGTAGAATACACAAAGTCTATGGATTGGAGAATAAGAATCTGAAATGCATTAACTTTCTAGAAAAAGAGGGATCTGGAAATTCACTCTACTCTAAAGCTAACAATTTAGCCTGCCAAATGCATTGTGGACACTGGTAGAAGACAAAGGATAGTGTATTGTTCATGGCAATAGCATTGAGTAGAACATCAGCATTTCCTGGGGAAGCTCCCCAGTGGTCCATTCTTGACAGGTGAGGCAAAGATAGCCAGGCAGCACCTGCATGCAGCAGTTGTGTTGTGGTAGAAGTAGTCCAAATTTAGGGAAGCCAATATTTTTATGCTGGAAAGTAAGCATGCCTGGTAGAAGGATATAAGGTCTAGATTCCAAGGCTATTCACAACACAAATATTGAGGAAAATAATCCAGAATGCACAGCAGTCACTTCTTCACTCCTGAGACATGCAGAAATATGAATGGTGTATGGAGAATTGTCCTGCAAAATAGCAACTTTATCACTAGAGTGACTACTTTATTTTTATTTTTTTAAAACAAAATTATAATTAATTTATTAAAATCCTCTGTCCTCCAGATTCAATTTTATCTTAATGTGCTTATATAAACATGCTCAATTTTATTCTTAACACCACAAACTACACTATAAAATTTATATTATGAGAAAACAGACATGGCAAGGGTTAGTCCACAATGTCAGGCATGTACTGAAGTTCCTTGTAAATTGCTTCATACAATCAATAACCATCCACCTGTTAATGTCTCGTCCAAATGATGAGTTCTTGCCTGTGAAATTCATTTTTCATCCATCAAGTAACAGAGATTAAAAACTAATCCAGTCTTCAACCAGTTACTCATAATCACAAAGGATGTTTTGGAAGAGCCAAAATCAAGGAGTTTTATTTATTTAGTTTCCAGACTAACACTATGTAGAAATATGATGACCATATGTCTGATTTTGAAAATGTGATACTCTCAGCAGGACATGGTAGCACACACCTATAATCCCAGAAATTTGAGAGGCTAAGGCAGAGAATCTAAGCTGGCCTCAGTAACTTAGTGAGGCCTTAAGCAACCTAGTGACACCTTGTCTCAAAAAATAAAAAGAGCTGGGGATGTGACTCAGTGATAAAGCACTCCTGGCTTCAATCCCCAGGATATAGATACAGACGGGTAGATATAAATATTATATTCCCTCTGTAATAGTCAGTTTTCCATCATTGTGACCAAAATACCTGGCAAGAACTGCTTAAAGGAGGAGAAGCTTATTGGGTTCATGGTTGCAGAAGTCTCAGTACATGATCGGCCAACTCTATTGCTTTGTACCCGAAATGAAGCAGCACAGTTTCGGGGGGAGGGGGGCAGAAAATCATAAAAATCAAAAATAAATTAATCCCTCGTTCTCATGGGGAAAACCTTAGGCACAAACTTTCAAAAAGAAGGAGGAGGAAGAGAAAGAGAAAGAGGAGGTGGGTGGAATGTTCTCCTGAAAAGATAAGTCCCAGGCATGTTAAGGCAATTTAACCATTTCCATTGTTTCTCTAAGGTAGGTTCTGTGCTTGCTCCCCAGTGGGACTATGACTTGGGAGGGCATTCCTAGAAGAGCCTTAGCAGATGCTGGGCAGGAATATCTGTGGGGACAATGAGGTTCACACTGTGAGCACCCCCACTGGCACTCTAACTACAGAACTTACTCTAACGCACCAGAAACACCAACTAGGGTTTCAAGATGCAGGTAAGTCACAAGAAATGAAATTTATATTTCAAATCAATTTAAAATAGGTTTAAGCCCAGAAATAAAAGAATGTCTTGAAAATAAAAAAAAAGAAAAGAAAAATTCAAAAAAAAAAATAAATAAAATAGGTTTAAACTTTTTTTTTCAATTTGATTCTAGAGTCCTAATATGCATTCTGTCAAGTTTAAACTCTGAAACCTTTATGGTTCAAATGGGGAAAGGACAAAGCACAATTAAATTTGGTAACTCTCAGAAAATGAGTTATAGTCATAATTCCAACCCTATCAGAAGCATTTTAAAATTATTTTCCTGTGCTTTGTCAAAATATAAATTTGATTTTCATATTTTAAAACTTTGCAAGTATTACATGAGCAAATTCTCATACTGAAAAAATATAAATAAAATAACCTTTCTGCCTACCACCCTCACCACGCATCTCTAAGCACTTCTTTCTACACATTCACATAGAAAGTGTTAGAATGCTAGCATGTCTACCATATCCAGCATCATCTTTTCAATAGAAAGAGCCAACGAGAGTGAAATGGCCTACATTGCATGATAGTGACTTAGCTGTTGCTGGATCATTTGACTATGATTTGGGAAGAGTGTTCCAGAAGAAATTCAAAGTTTGGATGAATGCCTAAGAGTAAGAATTTTAAGAAGATCTTCTCTTACCTTTATCTACATCATTCTAACTCATAATTATCTCAAAGTCATCACACACACACACACACACACACACACACACGCAACTTCACTGAAACTCCTGTGCCCTAAGGATCTGCTTCTCCTCTTATTGATGTCATCTGTCAAACTCCAAATATCCCACCAGAAGTGAACGCAAGGTCCTGTCCTTCTGATGACTCAATGCCACTTCCAGACAAATGGTTGCTCTCTCTTTTGTTAAGCTGTTCCTTGGAGCAGCTGGCAATAAGATCTTCTTCTCCCTTTAGTCATCACTTGACCGTCTGGTCCCTCATTAAGAATTTAGCACCACAGGGCTGTGAGTGTAATTCAGTGGTAGAGTGTGTGCTTAGCATGCACAAGGCCCAGCATCAGTTCCCAGCACACACAAAAGAGAATTCAGCACCCAACCTAGAATCTTCCTATCACCCCAGGCCTGCTGTCATGCAAAGCAGATTCAACATCTCTAGGATGCATCACCAGCACCTTGGCCAGTAGTTCCTTATGCCCAGTGATCTATGCCCTCACTCCACCTCAAGCACCAACAGCTACAGTCTGGCCGTGAATTTGGTCATCATTAAAAACTGCACTCTAGGCCACCCCACAGCCACACTTTCTCTCACATGCTCTACCACCACCCCCGTAAGCTCCTCTCCTTCCAGATGCCTTGCTGTAGGCCTCTCACTGTGAGACTGCTCACTACACCAGTCCAGTGACACACTGGCTCTACATCCATCAGCCTCCTCCCTGGCCACATCTCTCCATCAGCACCATCCATGGCCCCTGCTTCCCCTACTTCTACCCCCAACTCCTGGCTCCATATTTCATCTGGCCAATTCCTACTCATCCTTAAAGTCTTACTGAAATGCCACACTCTATCCAGACTGGTTAGCTAAATAAGATTCCCCTGTTAAGTCATCTTATAGGTTTTTGTTATTTTTCTTAGCTTCTCTCTAAATACACAAATTATCTTATTGCAATTACATTATTGTGGATTTGAACACGGAAGATCTATTTTATCCTAGATTATACATTGGTTGAGGATAGAAACCAGGATTGATTTACTCTCAATATCGCTCAACTAGTACCATGAGTGGCACATAAAAGAAGTATGTGCAGATTGGCATACACATACTTATACACACACACACACACACACACACACACACACTTTCCTTTTAGTAAATGAATATCTGTGTTCTGTAAGCAATGATAAATCAAACAGAGAATTGTGCTGCCTGATCTCAAAACTAATTGCAGCCATTTTTTTTGAAAAATGCACTAACTTCACAAACAGCCTCTTCCTGATCTCTAGAGCAGAAAGGTCTGTGTTCTCTGCTGAATATTCTGTGGTTGAAAGGGACATTTGCCAAGAGCCTCAGCACTTTCTGTAGCAGACAGTGTAAAGAGAAGCAGCAGGGATAAAAAATCATGTGGAGGGGAAAGATTATCAAAGGGCCCCTGCAATTCAAAGATGCCAAGAGGAGGGTGCAGTCACAGGCTGTGTAACACAGGAGGCAGGAGGGAGGCTCCTGTTTGGACTTAAATAGCAGGATTCTTTAGATAGAGATGTTGGCAATCAGATCTCAGAGATGGTGAAAACACCAACACCCCTTCCCACTCGGGGGAGGGAGGCTGCAGGGTGATTTCTGTAGTTCAGGAAGGTGGAGGACTGTACCCTCCCTTCCCTGCCCGCTGCATGTCCCACCCAGTACCAGATTCCCTGAGGAGATAAACCCTGCATTCCAAAATACTGTACGAATCACTCTGTTCTTACTGTCAATGTTCATCTAATTCTTGGTGCAAATCTGGAAGGAAAAAAAATGAAAAAATAAGGAAAGCAGGGAAGAGAAGAATGAGAGAGAGATCAAGAGGATTTTACACTTCACCAAAAAAAAAAAAATCAATTACTAATGTACATGGAGAAATGACTACGGAAACCATTGTAATCCATTTCCTCATTATTCTTTTAATCAACTAGGACCAAACCCAGATATGAGAACAACCTGGGCAGCTGTTTACTTTATATACCTTGAATGGGTAAATACTGCTTCAACATTATTAGAGAAGAGTCTGCACCATGTGAGGTGGAACCCGAGAAAGAAAGGAGGGTGGCCAGAGAACAAAAATAATTGTCAGGAGTGCTCAGTTGCCTGGCCATTGTTCCAAGCTTTAGTCCCAGAGTTGTATGTCTACTCAGCAGCCCCACAACTTACAAGACCTGCTCTCCCCAAAAGGCAGTTTAGCCTTTTTCTTGGGGATTTCAATCCCATCCCTCAAGCGGAATCAAAGCACCCTGAATTTATACATAGTGCTTTCTTTGAAAGAAGCCACAAAAGACTTTTATCCAATGTTAAGAGGAGACAGACTGGAGTTCAAAGGATTATATGATTAGCAGAAATATCTGGGTCTACACATTCCCAATTAAGGTTTTAAAAAATCTAAATATCCAATAATATGCCCATACCTACAATACTTCTATAAAAAAAAATCAAAATATACAATGCTGTACCAAATATAGCAAACAGGGGAATGGTTTAATGTTGTTTGAGTTGGTTTGATTCTTTTAATCAAACCTTTAAGGACTGTTAAGTTCTGTCACTTGGGCAAAATACAAACAAATCTTTGAAACTACAGCACATCTTGGAAAGAGTAAACACCACTACCATTTGCTTGGCAAGAGAGGTTACAAATCAATCCCCCAAGACCCCAGCTGTAAAGAATGTTCTGGCAAGATTCATTTGCATGAAACAAAATCACCAGGCTCAGGCTTTTGATTTCTCAGTATTTACTCAGAGCAGCAGACAAGAACACAGGGCTCTGGATTCGTTTATATAAACACCCTGCCCCAGGTAGTGGAAGAGGAAGGAGTACAATATAATTTGATGGTGGATGACTTTAAAAGCAAAGGAAGACTTAAAAAAAAAAAAAAGGTTATGGCGACCTAACACTAGGTTTGCTTTCTAAAGCTGCAGGGGAAAGAAATGGCAAAGCTTTCTATTTTGGTCAACTTTTGTTCTAAAAAATTGAATTAAAAATAACAATACCTAATCATCTCTAAATTTCTTCAACTAAAGATACCACAAAAAACCTTTCAACATTTCTTTTAAGAATTTCTTTGTTGGCTCTGAAAATTATGGTTTAAAAATAGCTTGCTTTGTATCTTCTTTGTATACTACCGTTCTACAAATACATTCTGAAATGCTTAATTATGAGAAAGCTGTTGCATGTTTAGCTTTAATCATTCATGAAATCTCTCTACTTCCTTCACCTCCAACTGTCATGTTCTCTGTTTCCAGCAGTGTGCAAGATTTTCCAATAAGGAACAAGCTTTGTTTAAAATGTAGCTACATATATTTTTAAATGCATAACTAAGTTCTCAAGAGAGAAAGGGAACCTGAATGCTAGGAAGAAGGAGAGGACTGGAGGCAGACCTGGAAAAATGGGACTAGCCCAATAACAGGTCTAAGTATGGCAAAATTGTAGTGTTAGCTCATTGGTATAATACCCCTGAGAATATATGCATTTGTAGCTAGGCTTCATATAACTGTAAGCATCTAGGTTGTATATCTTCAAGTGAGGGGAAAGTGATGATTAAAATTCTATTTATTAAAATAGCAACCATATTATAGTCAGGGCGTAGCATTCATAAGGCATGAGTGTATAGTCACACATCACATAAAGACATCTGTCAAATATTGACCCATAAGATTATAATGGAGCTGAAAAATTGCTACTGCCTGGTGACATCACAGTGTAATGCATTACTCATATGTATGAAGTGACACTGGTGTAAACAAACCTACTGTGCCACCAGTCATATAAAAGCATAGTACATACAATCACATACAGTACATAATACTTGATAATGATAATAAACTATTATGCCACTGGCTTGTGTATTTACTGTGCTATATTTTATCATTATTTTAGAGTGTATTCATTTAACATATTTTTTAAAATGTGAACTATCAAACAGTCTTCCCTGTTATGCCAACAGAGTAGCCTCACACAGCCCGTGTTTACTATGTCTCTTCATTGCATCATTTTCTCTTATGCTAATTTAATTTCTTGTTATGTATTCATAAAATCCCTAGGAAATAATAGATTTTTACACACACACACACACACACAGCATAAGTGTGTATTAGGCTTGATACTCTCGGTTTGCATAAGTACATTCCATGATGTTCACACAATGACAAAATTGTCAAACTGCACATTTTTAGGAATTTATTCCATTGTTAAGTGATGAATGACTGCATATAGCTTGCACTATAAAAAGCTTTTGCTTCATAGTAGAAGAGTTATAAAAACCTTAGGTTGAACCATTTGAAATTGCTGACATTTTATCATTTAAGAAACAAGATTATCCAATAAGAGTACCGGCTCAATGTTTGCTTTGCCCTATACAACTAATCCCTGTCCTCAGTAACCTTGGTAATCTTTCATTGATGTCTCAGTTCCCCCATGTAATTGTCTTTCTTAGAATTTATCAGAGCATTGTCCCTGTGAATCTCGACTTCTTCAAGTTCCTCTTCTTACCTTAGCTAGATATCCAATCATCCCGTTTCATCCAGTTTCCTCAATATGGACCTTTTGGGGAAAAAAAAAATGTTATCTAATCCATGAGAGAAACTGAGGTTGAAAGAGAAGCAGGAAAGAATTTGGAACTCACTAGTACAATCAAGGGTCAAGCCATCTCTAAAACCAACAGACCTTTTATACTTCCAAAGATGATGACCTCATTCCATATGCCACCAGGAGAGTCTATATAGTTTTCTCTTCCTTGACATAAGTTACATAAGTCTCTTTTCTGTTATCTAACCTTGGTGAGTGCCAAGCTCCAAAAAGGAAGTTAAAGGAAAGGGTAAAGATTCCTTCCATATTTTTTATAGGGAATCTTCACTTTCTAGCCATACACCAGATGCAAGGAAATGTTCTCCCTCTAGTGCCATCTGTCATCTCAGCTGGGATAGAATCACATAATGAGGTAGTAGAAAAAAGAAATAAAATGACCCGGCTTTAAATCCTGTCACCTGCTGTTACTGATTATACTTAACTTCTCCACTTGTAGCATCCTTGTCTATAAAGTGGAACCTGGGTCAGGTCAAGCCATGTACGTTCACTGTCAGACTCAAAACAAACAAATGTTTGAATATTTTTGAAATGCCAAGGTACAAAGATGTTGATGGGAGAATTTACATACAGAACAGAGTTAAGATAGCATGGTGTAAGGAAAGCCACACACACACACACAAAAAAAAAGGGGGGGGGGGCCAAAACTATACTTTTCCAAAAGGAATATTTATTCAGAGAACATAAAAGGGCCTACTGAAATTGCAAGGAGCTGTCATATTTAAGAATGAAGACAGTCAATTCCTCAGATGTAGGTCCTCTGAGTCAAAGGATGACATCCCAGGTCAAGCAAGCTTCAGGGTTAGCATATAGATCACCGTTACTGCCCACACAGGTGATTCAGAGGAGGTTCTGTGGACACTCTACACTTCCTATACAGTAAGTAGTTCAAAAGGAACAGACAAGTTTTGCATGTGGGCAAACCCCATGCCAACACCTTTAAGGTTCATTAGGACCTGTGAAATTTAATTCTAATTATTGCAGTATTTTCTCACCTAAGAATCACCTTAACAAATGTCTTCCATTTTTGGAAAATAATTGAGTGATAAATATGGCTGTTGGAGTATAGTCTTCATTACTTCATGCAAGAGGAATAGAATCATTTGAAGCTCCTAAAAAACTGACGAAGATCTCCTTATAGACTATTAGATTGGATGGGCATAGCTACTACCCCAGACTTCTAGAAATTGACCCTAAGGGGACTTCTGGGACTTCAAGTTGTAGGCAGTTGGTTGCAGAAAACAAATTTCTATTAGGCCAACAAATTAACTGAAAAAAAAAAAATCACATAGAAAGCGATCAGTAAATTATGGAAGCACATTTAAATGAACAAAAATTCAAGAAAGCAAAGGTGAGCTGGCTTTCACAGGCCATATTCTTCCCCAGGACATTTGCCAGTTCTGACCATGTTCTGAAAATCAAAACTGATCCATGCAGAGGACCACAAGAGGGGAAAGAGGACCCAACAAAGCCTGTGGCCTTCAAACAAGTGGCTACAACAACTGGGAAATGACTGTATCCCTAAATGTTTATCCAATTTTTCCCATAGTACATTTGCTGAATTCTGCGTCTGAGCACAAGAGAGGGAGTTTCTGTAAAGTAGATTAAAATCTTCAGTAACCCCTCAGTCATTTGAGAAAAAAAAAATCTACATGGGAAAAGGGGCCTGAGTCAGAAAGATGGCTGGTCTGTCTCCCTGATATGTTCATCACATCTGGATATAGAGTATAGCAATATGCTACAGAGTTGACCAAATTTTATCCATCTTTCAAGACTCTCTGTCAGAAGTATGGGAAAGAGAGGCCTGAGGGAAACAGACAGAAGCAAAGGTGGAGGGGGGGTCTCTTAAAACTTTGGCCCAGGGCTGCTCCCCTAGGTCCCTAGGTTGAAGTGCCCAGCTTCAACTCATCTGCCTTACAGAGTTTAATCTGGTAGGAGTTGCATCCTGCAGAGCTGTGAGACTTGCTTTGTACATCAGTTACCAAGCAGAAGAAACAACAAAGCAAATGCAAAGAAAAAAAAAATGGACATTATAGTTAGTATTGAAGGACTGAATATGATACAATGATCATCACTATGTCAGAGAAATAGGAAGAAAATATAACAAAAATGATGAAGGGGTGTGGAATTTAATTAAATAATGGGAATCTACCAAAAACTAGTCATTCTAAGACTGAAAATATAATATCTGAAATTAAGAGCTCATTGGCTGAATTTATCATTGGTCAAAGATTGATTAAGAGACTCCAGAGATAGATCAGTATAAAATATTTGACCAAAGCCTAGAGACCACAAAATATAAAATATATCATTCACTTGCAAATCATAGTGCAATGCTCTGAATTTTTATTCCAGGAGTTCCTAAAGAGAAAAGAAAGAAAACACAGTATAAATTGAGAAAGAAAACATGGTCGCGAATTCTCCCAAATTCTTAAAGCAAGCAATGCTCACATTAAAGAATCTAAACCCAAACAGAACAGATATAAAGAAAACTATAACTAGGCATCTCACGACCCTACTGCTAAAGTCAAAAGATTGATCCCAGTAACTGGATGGTCAATGTGCATAGCAGTCCACATCCAAATGGAATATACTAGAAATTATTTTTAATTGTGTTCATTTAAAAGGAAATTTACTTCTACAATTTTAAAACAAAAAACAAATGGAAGATAAATAAATTGTTTACTGTTTGAAGATGATAATTGCTTTTTAGAGTGAAAGAAGCCATTTGTTTCCAATTGTCCCATATCAAACAGACAAAACCAGCTGTAGGAAGAATTTTGATGACTGACTTTATGAGTCAATTAGAATATTGAGAAAGTAATTCAAAAGAAGTGGAGTTAAGCAAGTTAAGTCATCACTTTCACTTTGTGTACACATTATTTTAGAAAGCTTGACTGAGATTGCTCATGACACAAAAATAACAGAGAATTAGACATAAATTGTAGTGGAATCAGAGGTGAAGTCTCAAAGTGTATAGTGCCCATATCAGGTGCCAGGAATTTTTCCCATCTCTCCATAGAGGTCCTCCTGGGTATGAAATGATCTTTACATAGATCATAAATGGATATTAAAATGACTTCATTCATTAACCTGAGTCTCCATAATGTAGTCATTTAATGTAAATCATTTCAGAAAGTCCTGTATCGTTTGGGTCCATTTTCAACTCCATTTTCCTCCTGTCTAGAAATAAGCATCCATTGTAGCTGTCAGCTTCTGGATTAGCACGAGCATTCAGGTCCCAGAGGAATCAGCCCACCAAGTTCTGTTTTTCAGGAACTGAGCATGTGCTCCCCTCCTCCCTTCTTGCAGAAACTGCAGACCTCTCTCTTCCTTGCTTGCACCATCTCTTCCCTGCTGCAAGCCTGGCTACCAAGAGGGGCAGAGATGCAGCTAGTGAGTTCCTTCCTCTCCAGCCCACACATGCCTTTTCTGCTGAACTGTCTCTGCTAATCACTTTGGAAAACATGGATAATTGAAATCATAAGCACAATGAAATTAGAAAACTCATGCTTGGAGCCATGCTTTCTGTAACACTCTTTATATCTGAAATTATAAGTGAGTGCAGTTGGGATCCACCCCCCACTCGTTACCATCAGTCACCTCATTTCTTCCTGGGCTCCATCCATTGATTAAACTAAATCCTGATAATGTCATGAAAACATCTGGTGTCTCTGGTGACTCTAAGCTCCCAGTACTCAATTCACAATCCTGAGGCCCCAGAAGAGATCTCTGCTATTTCCTCCAGAAGTGGGAATCTCCAAGGTAAAGGCTCCATTAGCTTCTAGGGCCTCTCCCATTTTCCAACTCTTACAGAAAGGGGAAAAGAGAAAATTTAGAAGAGAAAGATTATCATAATCAAAGTGGTATTTTGCCCTAGTCTCTTTAAAAGGACCCATGTACTCATCTATCATAAGTAAATTTATACAACTAAAATTTGCCATCTATTAAGAAATCCCTGAAGTCCTTAAATTTCAGATCAATGATGCTTATCTCTCCTTCTTCACTCACTAGCATCCCTATTTTTTTCAAGTACAGCATGTAGGAATTACCTTCTCTTTCTCCTTTATCCTTTATATTTTATCAAAATTATTATTCCCCTATACATTCTATAGTCATTTCATTCTCACTCTTTTCTATCTTTTTAAGGTATTTGCTAATTACCCTTGACATATCTGGAAGGAAATCATTCCAAGTCACTATTTAGTTATCTCAAAAGAAACTGATACCAGATGAAGTTTCAAAGATTTATTTTCTCTGCTGTTCTCTTATTTTATTTTAATGATCACTTTTTCTATTGTTTTAGGTCAAGAATTTTTGGTCAGACCTTAAATAACTTTGCTTTCAACTAGCAAAGTCTTTCCACTGTTCCTGCTTAACTTTTTATAAGCACAATAAACTGGGAAAGGCAGGATTACCTTGCATCTCACTCTGCTGCCCTAGCTGGATTCCTGGTGTTTAATATCCACACCAAGCAGAAGAACACAGCACCTTCTACCTCTGTTCATACCTTTCTCCCCGTTATCAAATCCATCTCAAGAACATCACTCGGAATGCTGGGAAATGTCAGGACTCAGAAAGGAAGTTCAAAATTATGTAAGAAATTAGCTCAGTGACCTCAATTTCCTTGCCCCTTTGATAAATAATTTGTGGTTTTACAAAACTGAAAGCATATTTTAGAGTTCAAGCAACTTTGGAGGTAAATCATCCAAGGCTTATAAAAATGTTCACACAGCATTTTGCAGACACCAAATCAAATAACTAAAGTGAGGTGAAACCAAAGTCGAGCAGATTCATGTGTGCACAAGCTTCCAGCCTTACAACTGCAGGCAGAGCTGTCTATCTTATACTGTGTGACATAAATTCTAGGATAGGATGGTAGGTAAGCTGTTCCAGCTACTTTTTTTCCAACTTCCGAAATCTCTCCAATACCTAGTATTGATGGCTTTTAATGAAAGACACTGGTTATGGGTTGTAACCTAGAACTTCAGAACAACCCAGAGCCTAGCAAAGCTGCTGTCCTCTGCCTCTCTTCCGTACCTGCTGTGGACAGTTGGAAGAAAGTCAGAGCTGTTACCAAAGACATGAAGAGGGCAAAGGTGGGGTAGCATAGGAAAAGGCTCTGCCCTTGGAGAGCAAGAAAAACAGACAGGATATTACCAGGCTGTGAATCACAGGGAGTAAGAAGAAACTGGCTCACACTAATACATGGTTTGCTTTTAATTCTCTTGGTAATGACTATTAAATGATTGCCCCAAGACCCTCCAGCAATTAGTGGAAGGCTCCCAAACAGAATACAGAACTTGAGTCCTTAGGCCACTGCTCATTGGATGTATTCAGAACAAAAACTCCTACAACTAGGTTAAAACTAGGTCTCCCAGAATCCAACTGTGCCCTCCTAGAGTTTTTTTGTTTTTTCCAAGTCATCTAATTAATGCCTAATGCATAGGAGGACTCAACAACAATTAGAGAATGAATGAATAAGATAGAATATGAAACGTGTTCTTCATACTTTAATGTCATCCTCACTAACTAGCTTTCCGACCTTTGACAGATAATTGCCCTGAGCCACTGTTTCCATTTTCTTGTTTGAAGATATAGTTCTTTTAAAAGAAACCAGATCATGAGGTATGCTTACTATGTTTCTTCAACCAGCTGGTGGACATTGAAATCACACACAGAGAGAGGTAGAGCTCTTTTGGTAGCTGCCATCATCATCCACCCTGTGAGCCATACCTTCCTTTCTAACCAGAAGCCTCTCTGCCCTCAGTTCCTGCAGGACTCCTTTTCAGTCTACTTGCCGCCCCAGGGCTCTTGCACTTCCTATTCCTCACCTGATATCTGCATAATTTATTCCCTTCCTTAAGTCTCTGCTCATATATCACTTTCCTAAATTTATAAACTGTGACTCTCCAAGACTCTTATCACCCATCCTTCCTTGCTTCTGCCTATGGTACTTATCACCTTGGAGTCTATAGAATATAGTTTCCTTTTTGTCTCTCTCACAGGAATGTAGCCTCTTTGGAGCCAAAATCTTTTCTCTTCTTTTGCTCATTGTTGAATCTAGCATCAAAATTAATGCCTAATGCATAGGAGGACTCAACAACAATTAGAGAATGAATGAATAAGATAGACTATGAAACGTGTTCTTCATACTTTCATGTCATCCTCACTAACTAGCTTTCTGACCTTTGACAGATAATTTCTCTGAGCCACTGTTTCCATTTTCTCGTTTGAAGATATCATTCTTCCCTATAAAGACCACAGGAGATAAGGTATTATAAAAGCACTCGAAAAAGTGTTAAATGCTATGTAAGTTAAAGTTATGATTAGAAAAATTGTTGGGTCAACTAATAACTTTGCTCAAGTGAGCAGAAAGAAATAATAGACATGTGATAGATATAGATATGTTATTAATATATGTGCACAATGTCTATTATTCATACATATGCTATTTACATATATAGATATACATAGATACAGATATCTATCTCATTGGTGTGTTTAGAGAAGGAGAGAGAGAAAAGGAGAATTCAAATCATCCATGGTAAGTTTTTACCAATTAAGAAGTTAGTGAAGAAAACAGGAACTGACAAAAACAAACACTAAGCACAAAATTTTAATTAAGATTTTCTCTTTCAACTTAGTGACTCAAATTATTATAGCTTCTATGAAATAAACTAGTCAGCAGAACGCAGGTTTCTTTGGACTGGGGACTTTGAGACTTTCATCCATCTGTGCTCAGGATCTAACAGAAAGTTGTTTGCTCCATGTTGGAGTGAACCAGTAACAAGCAGAAATAGGCAAGGACTGCAGCAGAAAAACAGGGACACCTTAGAACAGAGGAGGCCTGGTGTTGGAAGTCACATTGCTTATCTGGAAGCTATCTCTTCCTTGACTGGAAGAGATGAGTGGACATTTTAAGGATAAGTGGACATTGTTGAAAGGTACATGGTGGTTCCTTCACAGTTCAGCCCAGGGTCACTGTAGACTCAGGATGTCCTAGGTACAGAGGCCGAGAGTGGGTGGCCGAGGAGTCCAAGGGGTGAGGGTAGAAGTTACAATCAATGTGGTTCAGAATTATTGTTGGATCCCGAATTGATTTTTTAAAATGCTACAGAGTTGGCATTGCCCTGTCTATTTGGTCATTTAGATACTCAAGTTTTACCTGTTCAAACTGAACTTTTTAAAAACATGAAGTTACCGAGAGTTGCTGGTGAATGGTAGTCTCCTCATGGAGCTTCCTTGACAAATAAAATTAAAACTGAAGCAGAACAAAATTAAAGGCTGTTGAAATTAACTAATAATATTGACACTTTTGGGGGAAAAAAAATCAGCTTTAGAGAGACCGAAAGGGGGTAGTGGAGACTGAATGTTCCTTTATTGTCGTTCTCTTTTGATCTTTTCACTGCTCCTACTTTATTTTAGTAATGTTTCCAGAGGCTGATTCAACCTCTCTCTCTCTCCCACTTTAATAAAGGTTCATTAGTGGATTAGGAGAGATTTGACACTGAGCCCAGTGGAGTCAGCAGAGACAAGTTCCAAACAACCATTCAGCGCATTTTGAAAAGTACCAAGCTTGCAACTTGGAAAAGATCCACCCATAAAATTTGAGTGAACTCATGTATGTGGAGCCCTACTAGATGGACAAACAGCCCCTCCTCCAAAAAGGCAAGAGTGGCAGACTGACCCAGTGAAAAGTGTTTGTGTCCAATTGGAGCCACCAACAACAACATAGACACAGCCCATCAGCATGGAAAATAAGGGGAAATATACATCCCATGAATATTTAATAAAAATAAGCAAGTAAGTGTGACCTTTTGGCCTGCACTATTCTAGGATTCCAGCATCTTCTTTGAAATCTGTAAGCCTGTCTCAACAGCAGTATGTCCCAAGATACTACCTGGACTTCCAGGACGGTGAATTACAGATGTGGCAAGGATGCCGGTGTTTTACTATGAATGTGTATCTCAGCTACTTCTGAAACTTTTCCAGGGGAGGAATGGTGAAGGGCAGTTGACTTCCTCCTTTTCCCCCTATTTCCATAGGCTTTTAGAAAACATTTCCAAAACAGGGGGCATCTTTTAATCCGTAGGTAAAAATACTTCAACCTCCTTCTTAATATTACCAATCATGGTAATAAGCTAATATTTAAGCATTCGCAAATTTTTAAAGAACTCCACAGTTGTTAGCTCATTCAACATTCAGAGAAATCCTGGAACATATTGTAGCCCACACTCTTGATTGTCTGACTCGAGTAAATCTATATTCCCTTCTCCTTTCAAATTCAGGCAGGATTTGCCGTCAATATGTAAAAGAGATATTTGGACACTCCTGTCCTTTGTAACACTATTCACAATAGCCAAGATATAGAGTCAGCCCAACTATCAACAGGTGGATTATATGCAGTCAACATACACAATGGAACATTGTGTATGTTGACTGCATATAATGGAACTTCTGCCTTAGGGAAGAAGTTCTGTCCTTTGCAAGAACTGAGATGGACATTCGCAGTTTTGGAAATGTAAATCAAAACTACACTGACATTTTCTCTCATTCTAGTCAAAATAGCAGCCATCAAGAATATAAACAATAATAAATGCTGGAGAGAATCTGGAGGTAGAAAGCAACACTTTTACACTGTTGGTGGGATTATAAATTACTACAACCATTATGGAAATTATAGTCCGCAAAAGACTAGGAATGGAACCACCATATGACCCAGCTATACCACTCTTCAGTATCCTAAAGAATTAAAGTCATAATAATAAAGTGATAGATACATATACATATTTATAGCAAAACAATGCACAATAGCCAGACTATGGACCCAGCCTAGGTGTTCATCAACAAATGAATGGATGAGAAATATGTGGCATATAAACACATGAATTTTATTCAGCCATTAAAAAACGAAATTATGTCATTTGCAGGAAAATGGATAGAACTTAAGAACATTATGTTAAGCAAAATAATCCAAACTCAGAAGGTCAAGTGTCATACATTTTCTCTCATATATGAACATTAGAGGAAAAAGAAAAGTGGGACATCTCATAAAAATCAAATGGAAATCTATAGAATAGAGGAAAGGGAGTGAGGGAAGGAGGAGAGAAGGGAGCAGGAAAATACTGGGGAATGATTGGTCAAATTATATTGTTATATTGTGTGCATATAAGAGTATGTATGAATAAATACTACCATTATGTACAATTATATTGTACTTAAATGTGAGAAATAAAAGGAATGGAACATTGTACTATGTAAAATAAGCTCAACACTATTCCTCACTTATATGTGGGAGCTAAAATATTAGAATTTGTAAAAGCAGAGAGTAGAAAAGTAGATATTAGACGCGGTGGGTGAGAAATAATGATAAGATGGCAATCAAAGGGTATGAAGCCCCACTTAGATAGGAGGAGTAAGTTTGATGTTTTTCCAGATCTGTATCATAATATATGCTCAACTAACAGTCATGCACTTGCATTTCAGTGGATCTCAAATGTTCTTATAACGGATGTCAAATATTTGAGGTGATGGTTACTTGACTTGATTTGGACACTTTATATTCAGAAATCACATCATTTTGCACCCCATAAATAAATTTGCTCAATTGGTCAATATATAGTTTTAAAAATTTCAAGTCAAGGTGGCCAAGAGACACTCCTCAGTTCCATAAGTGAGTTTCTGCTTAAAAGAACTTTCAGCAAAGCTTGGATTTTTTTGATAGGAAAACCTAGTCAGCTATAATTCTCCCATGTCCCTTTTCTTCTCTTCTTGCATAAAAAGTGCAACAACACAGAAAGTGGGGCAAAAACAAAAGATACAAAAAGCCTCACTTCTCTGACGCTATTGATCAGTAGCCCCTACTTTGGAATTTCTCTTTGTTTAAGCCACTATAAGTCACGGTTCTGTTACTTGTAGCCAAAGGTATTCCTGACAGGAACTCTTATTATTGATTTGTGCAGATGAGGGAGCTGAGGCACAAACAAAACAAAACAAACAAACAAAAAGGGTGACATAATTGGTCTGAGATCACGCAGGTGGTAAAGGGAAAAATCTTGGGTTAATCACAGGCACTTTCCCCAAGGCCTGTATTATTAATCATATGGTTTGCTGTGGTGCTCCTAGCAGCTATTACTTTGGAAATATGGACATTTTAAAATCAAAATAAAGCAGGCCTTTCACGTCACATTTCCAAAACATACCCATTATCATGATTGTTTCACTCAGGTTCTACATAGCATTTTCTCATCTGCTTTAGATACCCAAAGACAAGTTCTGGATCATTTAACCCTACCTTGCCTCTCTCATACCTTCTCTCCCCAGGAAGCCACTCATCCTAGATCTAGCTAAAGCTTTCCTTTAACTCTTTAACCTTAAATTCTCCTAATATGTGGAATATGAACTGTATGATTGGAAGGAAGCAATAAAGGATAGAAGGAATAGAGGGAGGAAGGGAGGCTTCTGCCTCAGTCCTCATGCTTCAGGGACACACAATTACCCATGCCTCCCTGACATGTTCTGAGTCCTCCATCCCCAACTCTCTTGTGCCTGGCCTGGCAGGAGCTTTGAGTGTTATGGGCGTGGATTCCCTGAGCCTGGATGGGGACAAACATGCACCCAATCATCCTTTGTACCCTTTACAATTCTTTCCTACCCACTAACAATGTCCCAAAGAACTGCAAAACTCATTCCTGCAAAGTCATCCTGGGGCCCCAGGGCTGGACTCCAGTTCTGGAAAGCAGTCTAGTGACTGGATCAGTTCTGCTGACAGGCTCAGAGCTGCTCTCATGGGGTGGTGTGAGATAGGGTTGCGAAATGGTGTCTGATTTTGAACTCAGGGCTCTTGACGCCCTACAAACCACAGCCAGCCCTGGGTTTTGAGCTGCTTTTGTGGTCTCCTGCATCCTCAGTCACCCACCATGCTACCTCTGCAATGCTGCCTCTGGTCTACTTACTGCATCTGAAGTGACAGGTGATCTTCATCGAGTGTGTCCCCTGTTGCTGCACCCAGAGAAGTTCCCTCCACCCTCTGCACCACATGTAATATCCGGTTGGGTTAGCTCCACCTGTCTCCTCCAAGAGATTTGGTCCTTCCAATCCATTCATACCTATTATTGCCTCTATTTAATGTGTTGACTTTGTGCTCTCCCAGGTTAAGCTGAAACAGATGAAGGTCAGGGATTCCTTGCAAAATGGGACCATTCTCCTAACCTCACCTACAGGCCCCTTTCCTACCTCTCACTACTGGTGGCAGTGTGTGGAAACCAGGGGTGCAATCAACATGTAAAGAAATAACATTATAGGGCTGCTGTGATTGCACATTAAAGAATTCAACACATAGTTGAAAGATGTGCTGTTCTATGTGTACACCATAAAGTTTTAAAAGATAAATTTAACATAATCATAAAATAAATAATCACTCACATTTTCCTGCATACTCTGCACATTTGTGGTCATCTTCTAAGAAGCACAGGAATTGCCTTTGGAGGTGGGAGTATTCACTTAGCAAGATGGATAATGCAGTCTCATGATGTAACCATCAAGAAATAAAAGGCATCAGGAAACAGAGTGCAGAAGAGCAATGCTGTTTCTATGCCGTGAAGCTGTAACTAGCTATGGACTAGAATAAGAATAACACCGTTACCTTTTTCTCACAAGGAAAGAGAGGAAATTACCCAGCACGGCACATTTGATGACAGAAAATATGAAGAGATTATCACTGGCTCTGAAAAGAGACAGATGAGGTCTGAATACTATGAAGAATCATCAAGTGCTCTGAATAGACAATAAACAAATACATCACTACCTTTTCTCAAACCACCATTCTAAATCTTCAGTGGCAATTACCAAGCCTCACATATGTTTGCAAATTTTGCACAGTATTTCAAGATGGAATTTATTACATAATAAGAGGCCTACAAAAATATTTTCCTAGGGCCCCACACATATCCTAGTGGTAGCCCCAAAGCAAGGGGTGGGGTCAAAAATATGTATCTGTCCCAGTTTTCAGTACATCACAATGGACTCTGAGTTTTTCTGATATCTTGATCAACTTCCGTACATTTGGCATACACATCTTGGGTTCTGTGATAGTCAGAAATGACAGTAGAAACTTGAGGCCAATGTAGAAGAGATTCTGACTTATGCCCAAAATGGTGAAATTTGCGGTCACCTAAGCATCCTTTGACCAAGAAAGAAAGAGTATAGAAAATATGACATTGCAATTGTAGAACTCAAGGAAATTCTGTACACAGGATAAGCTTCCGGCCTAACTAGAAAATGAATATATGATAACAGTAATACAAGCAAAGGAGAAGGGCAATCCATCATGCCAAGGACGGTCTGTGATGTCAATCATCCCAAAATGCAGAAAAAGGACTTTATCTGAGATCTTAGGAATCGCAATTCAGAAGTCACGGGTCCAGAAGGTTCTAAATCACTGTTCTGAAGAAAGCAGGAAAAAATGAGACCTTGTACAGGCTATGGAACATGGAGAAGGAACAGGAGCTAAGTGACCCACAGAAGATAAAGAAAAGAACACGTAAGCAGAAAGGAAGGGTCCATAGCACAAGAGCCCAGTAACCTCTTGATATGCATCTTGAGCCTTGGGGCCTAGCGTCATTACCCAGTCACCATCATTCCAGATGTCTGCAGTCAAAAGTCACAAATGAAACCAAAGTTCACATTCCAGGCAGCAGCTGGAATCTAGGTCCTGCTCCCTCCAGGCCTCCAGACTCCATTTTGAAAAGCTGTTTCCATGTGGCTCTCATCACGATTTTCCCTTTATTTTCACAATAGCAACATGTAGAGAGTCGCTGTGGTTGCACCCTATGTTCAAACTAAACTTGGAAAAGAAAGTTGATCTGTTTCCATGGCTGGGTGAGTCCTAATCACCTGTTCTTTGGCAAGTGCTTTCTCTTTCTTTTTATTATGTAAATTTTTTATTTATATATAGCAGCAGAATACATTACAATCCTTATTACATATATAGAACACAATTTTTCATATCTCTGGTTGTATACAAAGTATATTCACACCAATTCATGTCTTCATACCTGTACTTTGAATAATAATGATCATCACATTGCACCATCATTTATAACCCCATGCCCCTTCCCTTCCCCTCCGACCCCTCTGCCCTATCTAGAGTTTGTCTATTTCTCCCATGCTTTCTCTTTCTACTGATCCTATGTACACAGATTCCTTTGACCAAGTCTGCTGCTCTGTGCTGTCAGAGCTCAACCCAGTAAATGTGTTCTGGTCCTCGCTAACCGCCCTGCCTCCACATTCAGGGGCCCTACCCAAGTGCACATTCTTCTAACTTCAATTCCATTGTTTTAAAGCACAGCATTTCCCCTTGGCTTTGTGATAATTATATCTCTATTGACATCTCTATTTCATTTTCTCAAAAAACATTAATAACTATACAACCCCAGAGCAATAGAAGCACATCCACTGTTAGTTTTTTTTTAAATCCCTTGCATAGGTTAAATGACCACTTGCTATATTCAAAGTCTATCTGTAAGAATTACAAATGTAAATAAGTTTCATTTTCAATACCACTCTAAGCTCAGTAATTACTGGAAACCAGGACTAATTCAAACAAAAGGTAAGCGCAGGGACTCTAACATTTAGAAAGGCCAAGTTATGCTATCCTTCCTCTATTTAGTAAGAAGTTGTTAATTTCTGTATTTCTGTCCTTCGTTGGTGGTAACAGGTACCTACAAGCTTCTTCCGGCAAACTTCAAACTTCACAGGAAGAAGAATTTAAAAATCATGAAAGTAAGGAGTGTAGTAAGAGGAAACTGGAAGGGGGAGAGAAAAAGGGAAAATAAAGGAAAGAAGAGAGGAAGACATAGAGTGCCGCCTGGAACAGCCAGAAGAATTAGATTGAGACCCTGAGGCACAGCCACCTGCCAGGTGTTTCATAAGCACAGCACATGTGCCTCAGAGACCAAGGGTAGAAACTGTGTCTAGACAGCTAGTGGAGATCTGGAGCAAGCCTACTTTACTCAATGCATTTGTAAAATTTCAAGCCCAATTGTTACAAATCAGGATGATTTTGTATTACTACATTTCAGTGTCCCTCTTTAATCAAAGTGAGGTGACATGCAGTGAAAATGAAGCCTGGGTCCTTCTAGCACAACACCCTTTGTTCCCAGCAATCCTATTAGCATAACAATGATTGTGCCAAATGCCATTACACAAATGCCAACAGAAGATTTTGAGCTTATTGTTTTTGTTGTGGCTTTACAAGGATTTCAGTGTGTAGGGAGATTTCCTTGCTTCAGTGGTTTTTCTGAAATGTTTAAATACTAACTAGCTGCCTCTTAGTGTCATGCCCCAGGTATGCCTTCAGGCGCCTTCAACATAGTAATTTATGGAATCCTCACAATCCTCACAAATGAGCTTGACCCTCATTTTGCAGGAAACTGAGGTTGAGGGACTAAGCAACCTTCCCAAAAGTGTCAGAGCAAGGAAGTATTATAGTTGGGTTATAACCACAAAGCAGTTTATTCAGAGTATTTTTAAAGTCACAGACATCCCAACTCTTTAGATAAATTGCAATCCACTAGTAAAAAAAAAAAAGAAAGAAAAAGAAAACTTTTTGATTTGGTTCTACTCATTACATCTGTAATTAATATCATTCACCTATGAAATGAATATGCTTCTTTACTCTCCTGTTTTGGGGGATGTTCTGTTCCCCCAGACCTGGCAAAACATGAATATTTATTTGGGAAGCAAATAACTGATGATTCAAATCTATTCCGCCATTCAAAGTCTGTCACATCATGGAAGGAAACCATCGTCATGGACAGATTAGTAATTGTGGAGAATCCACAATACCCTCAGAACAGACAGAACACGACAGAATTGTCATTGCCTTGCCCTTCAGAGAAAAGCCAGTAGAACTTCATATTGCTGTATGTGGCACCACATCATATGCTTTTAAGCATTTCGTCTTGACAAGCAGTATTTCATTTTCATTTTGGGCCCTGCCCAATAACCAGCAGAAGGGAAACTTTTCTAAGCCATGCAGCCCTGTGTTACTTTTACAGTGTGGGTTTTGGGGTAGGGGTGCTGTCTTTCAGTTCTGGAAAGGAACACGCCCAGTAGAAATCTGATCCTGCAAAACTATACCTCTGGGACAGCATCACCTTTCAGTCTCATGGCCTTGAATTGCCTATATAATTCATACTTTAACATTACATTTGCACACAAACTAGCAGAGGCAGAAAAATAGGCACCACAATAAATCACTTGCAGCACCCTGAAATATCACAGACATATCTCATAGGTAGCAGCTTATCCATATGCCTGTTTAGAAAAATCCCCCCTCCATTTTTAGTCTGTCTCCACATCTCTTGTTTTCCAAGAAAAGCTCCAAGCTCAATTTTAGAAATTTTCTCAAAAATATACTCTCCTAATAATAGCATGCAAAAAATGTAGAAATAGTTTCATATAAGTAACTAGCCCTTGGTGGGCCTTGTACTTTGTAATATACTAACTCACTTTTTTTCTTAAACATTCCAAACAACTCTGTGCACAGTCATGTGAACTCAAACATCACATACATAAAAATTGTGAACAGAGAGGTGACATAATCCTCTCAGTGGTCACATGGTTAGGAGATAGAACAGCCATGACTTAAACCATTTCAGAGACTGAAACGGTCAGCAAAAACTCAGTTGAATATGAATCAGTCCATAAATTCTATTAAACAAAATTCTATTAAACAAAAATCAAGGGCACATTGTAAGTGTTCCCTTGAGGTATTTTCTATAAATTCAAGTCTACTGCAGCTTACCACCACATAAAAGACGAAGAAGTGAAACCAGACTCAAAATGAAAACCAACACAACTATTTTTACTGCCTACGCTCAGTATAAAAAGCAAAAAGAGGAAAAGCCTGAAGATCAAATGACAAAGAACTTTCTAAATCTGTCGCTTAGTAACATATTGCCAAATTCTTTGTGTCTTTGCATCAAGAAATTTAAATTCTGCATCCCACTAAAGGAAGTCCCTCTGCTCTCTCCTCCCCCCCCCCCCCCACACGTCTGTTCTCCTCTCTCCACCTTCTTCTTTTGAGGCACTCAGGGAGAATGGCAGGCATGCAGATTAATACATGCATAATAGAGAAATACAGCGAGAACTGCTTTCCTTTCCTTCACAATTTCTGTTTTCATCCCATTTTTTACTACTCTTCTGGGGCTGACATTGTCTAATAAAGACCCAGGATATTGTAGAGCCAAATAAAATAAGAGATGCATAGATGCACACAAAAACCCACCCCCAAGTTTCTTCCTCCTCCGTGTCTGCAACTCAGCCATCTATAAAACATTTGTGGGCAGCTGGTAATTCTTTCAAAATCCATATTTAACCTTCTGAAGTCACATTAGCAGACAGGGCTTCAGCATTTGTTGCCTAGAAAATAGATCAATATACTCTCTATTTTGAAAGGCATCAAACCCTTCGGGTCAGGAGTGGAGAGGCTGCAAGCTTGAGGAGAGCCCACAGAAATCTCATCAGGCCTTGCTGAGCTGTTCCCTGTCCCAGGGAATAGAAGCTTCCCGAGGCTCGCTTAGTATCACTTGCCTGGAAGGGGCTGAGTTGCAGTACTTCTGCCCGGCACTCAGAAATCCATCCGCCTAAGCCAACAAATCATGGCTAGAGACCAAATTAATCACAGTCCGAGAGATGGCTGGAGCAATCCCAGCAATGTCCCTGTGATTTTAAACCTCTGGGAATTTTCTGAAACGTCTGCAGGTAGGAACATTTCGGCCTGGCTGCCTTCCCCTGACAGCACTGAACGGAGAAACTCGGGCAAAATAACAGGACATGCTCCCATTACACATTACAAATAGTCCTCGACTTATGATCAGTTACATCCTGATACACCCATCATAAGTTGAAAATGCATTGAGTACCCCTGACCCACCACACATCATGGCCTGGCTGCACAGTGGAACCTGGGTTGTTTGTCCTCGCCATCGGGGGCTGACTGGGAGCTGGCTGTACTAACCAGCATCATGAAAGAATATCATCCTGCATGCAACTATCCTAGGAAAAGATCAAAATTCAAATTCAAGGTAGGGTTTCTACGGAATGCCTATCACTTCTACACCATTATGAATTCAAACAGTCAAAAGTCAAACTATCTTAAGCTAGGGACTGTCTATATGTATTTCTAAAACAATTGCATCTCTTTACTAATTATCAGATATTCTTCTTACCAGAAAAAAAAGATGACATAATTAAAAATTACCTCTAGGTCAATATTCTTAGTGCTATACCTAGATAACATCTGAGGATGAAAACTGTCTTGCCTCTGTTTGAGTCATGAAAATGAAGATATAAGCTGCTTCCAAAAAATGCTGAGAATGGGCTCCGTTTCAAGTCAAATGACACTCTCATCATGGAATACGGTTGTATTTTATTGAGGTCTTCAGACCTAACTCTCTCTTTTTTAATAAATCTTATTGGAAATTTTTTTTATTTGTTCTTTTTAGTTATAGATGATAGTAGAATGTATTTGACATACTTACACGGATTATGACTTCCCATTCTTGCAGTAGCACATGATATGAAGTTTTACTGGTCATATATTCATATATGAACATAGAAAAGTTATGTGTTATTTATTCCACTGTCTTTCCTATTCTTATCCCCTGTCCCTTCCCTTCATTCCTCTTTGTCTAATCCAATGAACTTCTATTCTTCTTTCCCTGCCTCCTTATTATGAGTCAATGTCTGCATATCAGAAAGAACATTCAGCCTTTGGTTTGGGGGATTGACTTATTTCACTTAGAAGGATAGTCTCCAGTTCCATCCATTTACTAGCAAATCAAATCTAACTCTTGGTTGCACATAATAAAACCTGTGCCATTCACAATCATGAGTGAAATGACAATATGTAAATGAATAAAATGTAAAATTGCATACACTGCAATTAGGTCCTTTCATTAGAAGCTGAAATCTCTGGATTAATTCTGGAAATTCTTTCTATAGATTGAGTAGGAAAATGTCTACTGAACTGTAAGTTTATTTTATAGTGATATTTTCATATACATGTCCGGTGCAAAAAAAAAAGAAAAATGCTTTTGACTTTACCTTCAAAGGCTACCTCAAACCTAACCACTGCTCTTCATCTCTAGTGCTTACCATTGTGGCTCAACCCACAATTACTCTCTTGCTGGATCTTATATAGTCCCCCAAAGGTCTATTCAAAGCACATGGCTTTGAACGAATGCTTTAGATCATGTCACTCCTCTGCCCAATAACTTACAATGACTCCCTTGTTCCCTCTGAGAAAAAGTAAGTTCCTGAAAGGACATTAAGCCCCACATGAGTTGGCTCCCACTAGAGCTGTCCCCCTCTCCCCAGACCCAGTAATACTTTCCTCAGTTACACCTTGGCTTAGGTCCTCTCCCTGCCTGGATGGCTCTCCTCTAGAGCTCATTCCCTCACTCCCTTCAAACCTTGGTCCAATCATCCCATTTCAGACCCCCTATTTACATCGTAGCTTTTGCCCTTCTTCCTCCCATGATGCCCTACTCTGTTGTTCCATTTCCCAGTAACATTTAGCCTCTTCTGGGATATTATACAAACCACTAAGGTGTTATGATTGTGGTGTTATGATTAAGGTGTTATGATCCATCTTTGCTCATTAGGTTCACTCAGATATATCAAATCACCTGAAACCATGCTTGACCTGTAGCAAGGGCTCAAGGAATAGATATTTTAAACCAGTTGGGCATCCCATTGAGAAAAACTACAGTGCTATCCTATACCAATAAAATCCACTGTGAATTTATGAGTTGCCTTTTTCTTATATTCAGTTCTTCTATTGATTTACATTTTCAACATAGATAGTTCTCAAGGGAATAAAAGAACTTTCAATCCCTCTCTTTCTACCCCAAGCAAAGTTGAGCATTTTGAGGTAACATTGCAAAGTAGACATGTGAACCTGAGATTTTGCAATTGTGAATGAATTCTTGCTTGTATGTATATGTTGCTAGAATGGCCCCATCAATTGTGGCAGCAAATCAGAAAAGGCTGAGTGAGGTATCCAAAATTCAACTGGATATCAATTTTAATATTCATCAAAGCTCTATGACCAAGAAAGAAAGCAGAATCACATCAAGAAAAATATCTATGCCGCTTAATAGAAAATATAATTTTAAACGTCATAAGATTCTATCAATAGTCTCAATAAATTGAGAGAAAATATACTTATAAATCTTTCCCACCACCACCACTTTTCTTTTCCTTTTTCCTCTCTAGTTTCCACATATGAGAGAAAGCATATGACCCTTGACCTTCTGAGTTTGGCTTATTTCACTTAATACAATGGTCTCAAGTTCCATTCATTTTTCTGCACATGATATAATTTGATTCCTCTTTATGACCATCCATTGTGTTTATATACCACATTTTCCTTATCCATTCATTCATTGATGGACACCTAGGCTGGTTCCATAGTTTGGCTATGTGAATTGTTCTGCTGTAAACATGGATAGGCATCTATCGCTATAGTATGATAACCAATTCTTTATGATAAATTCTAAGGATTTGTATAGCTGGATCATAATGATGGTTCCAATATCTAGTCTTCTGAAGAATCTTCATACTGATTTCCACAGTGCTTGTACTAATTTACAATGCCACCAACTGTAAAAGTGTTCCTTCCCGCACCCCACACCATCACATTCTCTCCAGCATTTATTACTGTTTGTATTCTTAATGGTTGCCATTCTGACTAGAGTGACATGAAAACTTAGTTTTGATTTGCATTTCTCTAATCACTAATGATGTTGAACACCTTTTCATATATTTGTTGGCCTTTTTTCTTCTTTTGAAAAGTGTCTGTTTAATTCATTTTCTCATTTATTAATAGGGTCATTCGTTGTTGTTGTTGTTGTTTTTTTTTTTTTTTGGTTTTTGGTGTTAAGTTTTTTTAGTTCTTTATGTATTCTAAATATCAATTCTCTGTCAGAAAAGTAGCTAGCAAAGACATTCTTCCATTCTGTAGGTTCTCTCCACATTCTTAATTGTTCTCCTGTGCAGGAGCTTTTTAATTTGATGCCATCCTATTTATTAACTCTTGGCATTATTTCCTGAGCTTTAGAAGTCCTGTTGAGAAAGTCATTGCCTGTGCCTGTATGTTGGAGTGTTAACTCAACATTTCCTTCTATGAGTGGCATATTTTCTTTTCTAGTTCCTAGGTCTTTAATACATTTTGAGTTGATTTTTGTGCAGGATGAGAGATAAGAGTCTAATCTCATTCTTCTATATATGAATAATCAGTTTTTCCAGCACCATTGTATGATTTGGCACCTTTATTTACATGTCTTATATGGGAAAAGTATATAAAGAGTCACCAAGCAATCACCTTGGATGGAGTTTGCAGATTTCTGTGAATAAAGAGAATAGGGAATATGTATAACTTGAAGCCAGAAATACAAGCTACAGGACCAAGGAGACCTACGTTTTTTAAGTTTTAAAGCCCATGACACAGTTCCAACACAGGGTTTCATGAAATCCACTATGGTCATTCTCAAGAATCCCAGCCCTAAGCAACTAAATTAACAGGGAGGCTGCTAACTCCTATAAATAGGGAAGTGTCTTTTAAACTTGGGAAAACATATAACTAATCAAAGAAAATTTCAGGGACATCAAAATACTAGCATATTATTTATGTTAAAGTAGAATTAACATATATATATATGTGTGTGTGTGTGTGTGTGTGTATTGTATACATATATTGCTTTTCGTGCCAAACTTTTCATATCAAACATTTCAAATACCTGCAATGATTTAGCCTGTTGAAGTAACAGCCTAATAATGTCAATATAAAAAATATACAATTGACTCATTAAATTTGGGATGTTAAGTAAAAATTATGCTACATCTGTGCAGAACATTGGAATATCCAAGATAACAAAGGTTCTCCTTATTAAGTTTCTGTGTTAGTCAGCTTTCTGACACCACCCAAACACCTGAGACTTAAGGAAAGAAAGGATTGTGTTGGCTCTGGGTTTCAGAGGATCAGTCCACAGTCAGTTGACCCTGTTGCTCTGGACCTGCTTTTGTACAGAATATCATGGCAGGAGTGAGGGGGAAGCCTGCTCACAGATGGCTGCCAGGAAGCAAAGACAGAAAGAGGAGGAAACAGCATCCCTAAGTTACCCTCAAGGATACACCCTGAGGAGGGAACTTGCTCCCACCAGTCGTCACCTCCTAAATGGTCTACCACCTCACAGTAGCCCTACAGCCTGGTGACCAGGACTTTAATCATGGGCCTGTGGGTGACATTTAAGATTCAAACTACATCATTATACTTTTAATACTTATAATGGTTATTTAGTACTTTAGTAAGTTTTTTCTATATTTGTAATAGTTATTTTAATATGTGGGAAATTTTATTTATTAAGGCAGTTAACATAATTACTTTAAGAGTTCATGTATATATATGAAACTTAGGAGGTTCCTCCAAACATTTTGAAAATAGAAATACCACACGATCCAGCAATTCCACTAGTAGGTGTACATTCAAAGGAAATGAATCATATGCTGAAGAAATGTCTGCAGTTCCATGTTCATTGAGGTACTATTCACAATAGCCAAGAGATAGAATCTAGGGTGTTAGTAAAAATTAGTAGTTAGTAAGTATCTATCAAAGGATGTAGAAATAAAGACAATGTGGTGTTCATATACAATGAAACGCTGTCCATCCATAAATAATGAAATCCAGTCACTGCAGCAACACGGACAAACACGGACATAAGCCAGACACAGAAACACATGATTTTGCTGACCAGAGGCTGGGGTAGCTGGGGAGGAAGGGAGAATAGAGAGAAGTGGTCAACATGTGCCAAGTTACAGCTGGAAAGGAGGAACACACTGTGTCATTCCATTGCATAGTAGGGTGACAGTGGTTAACAATAATGTATCAAGTATTACAAAATAGAAGAGATTTTTAAATGTTCAAACCACAAAAAATAACAAATATATGTGGCTACATATACTAAATATCAATTGATTATTGAATACTGTATACATGTATCAAAACATCACATTGTAATCCACAAATATGTACAATTATTGTGTCTATGTATGTATATATATATATATGTACATATATGTGTCTATATATGCATATATATGTGTCCATATATGTATATGTATATATATATGTGTGTGTGTGTGTGTGTGTCTATATATATTTGTAATTTACAAATAATGCCTGCTTACTAAGTAATGTACCAGGTTGAAATGGGTTTATTTAGGTTTGTCAATGGAACCAATGTTATTCAAAGACCCCCAAGAAATGTTTGTAAAAATCTAGTAGATAGGGTAACCTAAGCAGTACTGGCCAGAACAGGGAGAAAAAGGAAGTTTCCAGTCTGAGTTCTTGGACAGCTGCAAACATGACAGCAAACAGAGTCAGGGCCTCTAGATCAAAGCCTCCCCTCCCCTCTTTAGACTTCCTCATTTATCCTGAAACTGCCGTTTCAGCCACAAGCAAACTAAGGGAATTGCTTGAGAGACCCTCTCTATCCCAAATTAAGGAGTGGATGTGTATAGATATTACTTTCATTTTCCAGGGCAGTTTGGAAGTGCTGGGCTCTAAATACCAATGCTGAAAATCTGAGTGAATTCCAAGGGGGCCACCAACAATATTGAGTTAATCTAGTAAAATTTAGTTAGTATTTTTTGTCAAGTTACATCCTCAAATGTGTACAGGTACATGATAATAATACTGCTGCTTAACCTTTCACTTTCAGAGCTTTTATCTGTATTTTCCTCTCTGAGCCTCAAAATGGTCCAGTTCTCAGGTAGACAAATCAGGGTATTCTCAACTTGATTTTGTTTTACATTTTAGCTATGGAACTAAATATATATACACATGTTTTCTTCCAACATTTTGCAGGAGAATCAGAATGTTTGCTAGAGTTGTTATGTCATGAGCTTTGGTCTCTGCTTTTGGCCTCTGATCCTCCTTGGATTTCAGACAATACAGATTTCTAAAGACTTTGGGGTTGTTGTTGAAAATGCATTTACCAAGCAAGGTAGAGCAGGGGGACCTGCCTCAGGTGACCTTGACATCATTCTTTCCTGTAATGTCCAAGTAGAGGGAACATGATTTCTGCATTTTATTGCAGTGGAATGGGAAGCCTCCTGGACTGGAAGACTTGTATTCTCTTTCTCGTTTTGTCACTCACAGGTTGTCATTGTAGGTCACCTAATCCAACTTAGGTATGTTTTCCCAGGTGTAGGATGAAATGCTTTGTGAGTCTAAAATTGAAAATATGAAGTCTGACGGTATGAATTTGAAAATATCAATATTATTATAGAAACATGAGCACAAAGCATAAAATAGAAATTTGCCCACTTGAGCTTGAATCGGAGTCACCTGGAGTGCTTGCTGAATACAGATTTATGGTCCCCACCCCCAGGAACTCCCACTGAGCAGGATCTGGAGGCAGTGGAGAACATGCACTTCTGACAAGCTCTCAGGTAATCAGATGCTGCTGGTCCAGAGCCCACATTTTGGGAACTGGTGGAATAAGAAATTAAGATAGTTCTGTGTTCAATTAATTCACAGAATGAGATGAATAAGTTGTCTTGCATTATGGAGGAAAGGGTACCTATTGCTGGTACCCACTCCTGAAGCTGGTGGTCTTCTTTTCCTAAGTGCAAACTGCTCCTGGAAGGGTGTTTCAATTGACCAAGTTCTTTCCCTCACACATCTCCCTTCAGGGTCAGAAGGCAGCCCTGGCAGAGCCCTTCCCCTCTGCTGTGGCTGAGGTTACCTCTTCTCAGAGTGACTGCTGAACCAATACATAGAAAAGTAAACGGCAATGAAATAACTCCTGGCTGCCTGTAAAGAATGTTCCTGGTTTGAGACACAACATTCGGTCCCTGTGAGTGTGTGCTGCTGGCTAGAGAAAACCATTCTGGGTGTTCAGTGGAGACTCAGCAGCTTTGGAGCCAGCAGCATGGTGGTCCCCTGAGACCCTGGTCCTGTGCGGCTGCAGCTGGTCATCCATCTGTCAACTCTCAGTGCAATTTGGGGACAGAATGATATGAAGGCCAAACCTAAGTGATTCTATTTTCTTTTCAATTTTCTTTTCCTTTTTTTTTTTCACCAGCTGCTGATGGTGCACAAAGAGATTAAAAGCAATGCAAGTAGCATTGAATTCAGAAAGGAGAGGTATTTTATGGAAACTACCAACAGTTGTCAGATAATTATACTTATTTAACCTGAACAATGAGCCTGCTATGTTTACTCTGCACTCCCCCGTATATCTTCCCTATGCTTGTTTTTCACACAGCCCATTTTCCTTTAATAAAGTTGATTGCTTAGAGTTCAGGAAATAAATTAATATAAGATGTTGGAATATTGGAGATTTGTTTTTCTTTAATAATTTTTATTAAAAAATTTTAATCTAAAATTCTATTTGGTAGCTAATGTTTTGGGTAAATAAGTATGTGTTTGTCATACTCCTGGAATAATTATGACATTTATTACAAGATTACTTTTTTATAAGTAATCTATCTTCTTTATAAACTTTGATTTAAGTAAAGTGCCTTTGTTTTTAGGTTGAACAGGCCTGGTAACCAAACTCTGAATTAAGCAGAGAATAATGTACTTCTATATCTACCAAAGGTTCTTTATTAAGTTTTCTAGGTAGATAGGGTTTCCAATGGAATACTTAGGAAAAACTTTTATTTAGAAAGAACTGGAGTTGCAAAGATGACTGACCAGATTGAGAAGGACAACCCCAATTTCAATATGTCTTCATGGGATTATATTCTGTGTGTCAGTTTTTTATTTGGGCAATATGTGGCAGAGAATGTCAGAGCTTCTCATTGTATTCTAGATCAGTTCATATGTCTGTGCACGACATTGAGGGTCAGCAAGGTCTGAAGCCTTCATGGTAGAGACACAGCAAGTCTGCACAGGGTTTGGAAGACAGACTTGAAACTTCCAATTTCTAACTAGATTTTCCTTCCTGACACATCATCCAGCATTTCCATTTAGGAGTTACTGGACAAGGAAAATTCATGGCACCCTGAAAGAAAGGAAGGATCTGGAAGCACTTTTTGGATCTAAAATGGAAAGTGTGAAGGAAATAGCATGAATTTGAATACACCACCTCTGCCTTTCTCTGCTAGGCCAGTTTCTAACTTCCCTCTCAGTTGCCAGACTTGGAGTTGATTAGAGGTTGTTTGTAAGAATCTGTCTAATCCTTCTCACTCCAAATCAACTTGTGTTTCAAGATATAGCCCAGATTTTCCATCCCCAGTCTGTGTCAGGATGGGTCATGTGTCCCTCCTGCCCAAGAAGAAGGGGCCAGTCTGTGTCTATTGTTCTTGACTTCATCAGGTACTCAGTCAAAGAAAGTTCCTGTTGACCAGACTCAGAAATATAGAGATCATCTTTCTTCCTCCCTGAATTGTATTGAGTAGAAAATCCTTTGTTTCATATGTATCAATTTATGATTCAAAGAAGCAGACATGAAGACAGAGTTGAATATTCAAGAGATGAGTGGGATGTCCATGAAGGATAATGGAGAAGGGAGGAGAAAGACTGGGATTGCATTGGGGATAGTCCTCGAGCTGAGATGAAGTTCTGACCTCTGTATCAGAAAAGGGAAACATGAAAGATGTGGTATAAAGAACTTGAGCCTATAGAGAGCTCTAGAAATTTTTCTGGAAAGATGACTAGCCCAGGAACAAAGGTTACACAGTAGAAGACACCCACCTTCTGCAGGAATGTCCTGGTGCGTGTACCCTGACCATGCTCAGTTGCTGGCTGAGGGAAACCCAAGAAAACATAGCTTTAGTATGAGTGTCCCACAGAATTAGAAGGAGGATTACCTGGAGGCCCTTTGCAACCTCCCAGCTTGAAGCAACTTTACCTGGAGAGAACACTGAGCAATGCACCTCAAGCCTCCACACGTATGCCAGCCACCTTGGTGTTTTGTTAGCTCTATCTTATAGATTTCCCTGTGAAAAGAAGAATTTCAGTCCCTCAAAGAGGAAAAACACAAGCAGTATATGTTGTGTGTGCTGGTAGAACTTTTTACAATTTTGGTGATAAAATGATTCCTGGAATGCAGTAACAATGGAATATTTCTCTGGCACACACCTGTAATCCTAGTGGCTCTGGAGGCTGAAGCAGGAGGATTGCAAGTTCAAATCCAGACTCAGCAACTTAGTGAGGTCCTAAGCAACTTAGGGAGGCCTTGTTGCTTAAAGAAAATGACTAGAGATGTGACTCAGTGGTTAAGCACCCCTGGGTTCAATCCCTGGTACAAAAAGAAGAAAGAAAGAAAGAAAGAAAGAAAGAAAGAAAGAAAGAAAGGAAGGAAGGAAGGAAGGAAGGAAGGAAGGAAGGAAGGAAGGAAGGAAGGAAGGAAGGAAGGAAGGAAGGAAGGAAGGAAGGAGAAAATAGAATAGTATATTTCTTTCTCCCAATTAATGTATTTTAGAGATTAAAGAGGTCTTTAGAAATAGTTGAGTAATATATATGAGCAGGTCTGTGTTAATTTAAGCAGGTTTTCACCCCTACCTCTTAACTCCATGTTTCTGGAGTAGGCTTCCTGATATTCCTTTTGTATCATTTGCCTAAAAATCAGACATCCAGGTTGTACAGTTTGACAGCCCAGAAGACTTTGAACTTAGTTATTTGGGCCCAATTCTAGCAACAACTTATGTATGATTTCATATTCATACATATTCTGGGCCTCACCTAACTTCAACCAATGATCGTACCCCTTAGATTTCCCCAAATTTGTGCTTTTCTTATTCAGGTAAAATAGGCTTGTCTTTGTCCTGTATTACAATCACACAGGACACCGTCCCTGCCCTGCCCCCCCTTCCATTAAAATCCATCCTCATGTTATTTGTGTCTGTACTGCCCTGAGTACTGCTCGTATGCTTGATTGCAGCATTATTAAAAATGCTCTAAGCATGCCTGTTCTCTAAGTTCTTTGGTGTTCTACACTTAGCTATAGAGTGGTTTTCAAAGCACAGCAACCTAATTCAAATTGCCTAGAAAGCTTTTAATAGTGGCTTGTTCTTCAGGCCTACAGACAGCAAATATGTTCAATATTCCATAATGAGCCCTGGAAAGTCCTTTTTGCTTTTTTGGCACAGGATAACTGGAACAATCAGATCGTGTGTTTAATTGGCATCTCATCAGAACAGATTTGCTTCCTTAACCAAAGGAAAAAAAATAGGAATATCGCCCTAATTGACTTGAAAGCTGGAACATGTGTTCATTTCCTATATCAGGCAGGATTGTCATCGTTTATGTGGAGCTCAAGACACCTATTCACAGAACATTGAGTTTCGGGACAAAGGCAAATCATTATACAATCCTAACCCATGGCTCATTTGCATACTTGTCTATTTTAGTCTAATATAGTAGCTTAACTTCAAACTTTGATCTTCCTTCATTATAACTCCACTTTTTCTTTTACTATTTTTTTTCATTGTCCCTTATTTATTTATTTTATTAGAGCTTTATAGTTATACTTAGTAGTTGCGTTCATCCTGAGAAATTCATAGATGTATAAAATTCTATTTCAATTTATGTTCCACTCATTTTTCCTCTCCTTTTCCCCTCCCATCCTCCCTTTCCCCTCCCATTCTCCTCTTTTCACTCCTTTATTTATATTTGATTGGTTCTTTTTACTTATACATAAAGGTGAAATTCCCTATGGTGTATTTATATATGCACATAGCATAATTTTTTAAGAATTCATTTTGCATTGCCTCTCCTTACCCATTCCTTTACTCTGCCTCTTGGTCTCCTACATTACCGTTCTTTCCTTTTATATTTACACCTTTTCCTTAATATTTCTAGATAATTCAGATAAAAAAATATCAAGTATGGACTAAGTAGTAGGTACTAAATACTAGATGCTCTCTATATAGGGGTGAATTGAGGGGTTTCAATCTGTACTACAATGTAAGTTCAATAAGACTTGGATATTTGCTTTTGGATATATGCTCTTTCTCTACCAGGGATAGGAAGGTGGAGAAGCAATGCTATTTGGAGCTAAAAAATAATCATCAACTTTCCTAGGAGTGAAGTACTGGAGAGCAAATCTAACCAGATACCTAGATAATAATACCTAACATACAGTTAATACCTAGTATACAGTTGGTTTCATTATCATAACCATGGTCTATAAAGTTGATGTAAATAGTAAGAATGGTTAGTGAGTGCTAAACTGTTGCTTCCAGAAGAAATACAGGGTTAGGTTCCCAAGGGCATCTGGCCTTGGGCTCGCTCTAGCTCAGCAGTTCCTTACACACAGAATGTACAACCAAGGGCATCTGGCCTAACACTTCCATCAACCAGTCAATCAGTAACTTTGTTTTATATGCATTGTCTTTGATTTATAATGCTGATTCCCTGTAACTCAAGTATGAGCCATGCTTATGGGACATACTTATCTTCTCTGTAAGGCACATCCTGGGCTTCCTGCAGTTAGGAACATCAGATGAAACTAGTACCACACATGGGGGCCATTTTCAATAGTGAAATCAACAACAACAACAACAAAAAGAAAACACGACAAAGTGGGAAATGTGTGGTATGAAACATGCTGAGCAGGGACACTTGTGCACAGCGTGACAGCTGAAGCACGAAGGCAGAGCTTCACTTCATAGGAGTTCACTGGGAAAATGAGCATCCTGCAACTCTCAAATGCTTTGAGTGACTATGAAAGTGGCACAAGTATTGATTTGAGGGTTTCAAATAAATGTGAACAAGTAGGAAAATCTGCAGACCCATTTAATGTTCCCAGCAGCCATCTGAGGCAAATGGTAACCCTCTCCCTATGTTATGAATGAAGAAAATTAAGCACTTACTTGAAGGTACTACTATATAGCTAGAATATTTGGTTTAAGTAAACCCAAAGATTCAGACTCCAGAGATTGCCTGATACTCAGTAAGCAAGAATTAGTTTTTTGGGTGTGTGGGTTTTTTCCCTTTAGTTTCTAATTTAAAAAAAAAGGTTTTACTGAAATACAGCATAAAAGGAGAAGCATACATCATTAAGCATACAGCATGATGGATTTTCATAAAATGAAGAAACCCAGACAACCAGGATGGAGATCAAGAAACAGATTAGATGCTCTTGAAGACCCTTGTGATCTTTTCCAGTCACCATCCAGTTCCCCTCCTCCAAGAGCAGTCACCACCTTGACTTCTAAGCATTGGCTACTATTTATAGCAAGATTCGTACACTTGGCACAAACCTAGACCTTGGTTTCTAATATCATTCACTATTAAGAGAAAATAGGGCTCTTTAGAGACATGGCCAATTCAGAGGTTAGAGGGAGGAAAACTAGAGCATCTCATAGTACCAGAAAGTGAAATGATAAACACACATGCACACACATAAAACGATGGACATGTTGAATGGTGCAGACTTCAAATGAACACACTCCAGTGGTCAAAGCTGGAACAATCTGAGCAAGAAAATAAGTAAAAATCTATTGAATTATAACTCAAAAATAAATAAATGGCCCTTGAGTCCATGTTGAGATAAGAAAGTGATTGAATAAATAAATAGGTAAGAATACATGAATGTACTACACAGAAGAATTCCAAACAATTCATGTAAATAATCTATCTTCAAGAAAGTGGAGGATAGATTCATTTCTTAAGAGTGATCTATGCTAGTCACTTTCTTCCAAAGAGTACAGTTCTCTGTGTTTGTCTCAACCCTGAATGCAATATAGTCTTTATTGGTCTATTCTTTAACTTCCCCATGAAGGAGAAGCATCCTGGTATACTGAAAATACATCGAACAGAGATTCAGGATACCAAAGTTATTGACTTAATTCCAACTTCTGTCATATCCTACTGGGCTAGTCACACACTTCTGATCCTCCAATTCTTCTTTGCAAAACTGAAGAGAAGATTTCTATTTACCCTTATGAATTCTCACAATTGTGGTTACATGTGCAGGCTTTCAAGACCAAGTTCAAATACTGGCAGACTTTTAACTAGCTGCAAGATTCTAGACAAACAACTTTATCTCCTTCAATTCTAACATCCTCGTCTGTAAGATAGGAATCTATATCAGTGCCTACATATTTAAGTTTTTTTGAGGATTAGAAAGCTGTAGCACTTGACATAGAAAACAGCCCACACATACTAGAGGTTAATAATAATAATCAGAGCAATGGTGTGCCTGCCTAGAAGCAGAGGGCCCTGGTTCACATCATCATATCCAGACAAGTCTTAGCTGAATAGAACAAAGATCTCCTATAGATTCCCTCTTCTTATGTTGTTCAGCTTCTCAGTCATCCATCTGTTGGACACATTCTTTCTTTAAATATATTGGTATATTTAGTTGACCAAAAATCAAGGTCCCCATGGCCTAGGATGATTTTTCTATATTTAGTATCTCAATAAATCTCCACTTTGTTCACTTATGTATCAATGTATCAGTTTTATGGTATTCTTGGAAGGCTTTTCCCCTTTTCCTTATTCCAAATTCTTAAATTCTCATTATAATCCCCAGTTTGGGCCATGAGCTTTAACTGGAGAATCTCTGTGGTTTCTTTGGGTACATGAATAACTCCACAATGAGATTTCAGTTACCCCCATAGTAAATATCTAAATATAGATCTTTCGTGCGTGATGTTGAGAAAGAGATAAATCAACAGGAAAAAAAATGATGGACTGCCACCATTGCAAATTGAAGAAAGATGTTAAGTACAACCACTTCTTTACAGACCAGGCCAAATAGAAATGTAGCATCTAATTATGGGTTTTATTCAATGTATAATTTCTATACAGACATATACATTAGAAAACATAAACTGAGGTTCAAACAACAGTGAATTCATATAAACTTTAGTTTTATATTAAAGGCTTCTTTATTAAAGAGCCAAAGCAAGCAACAAACCCTCTCCAAAGGAGACCTTGGCAGGCAATCATGAGTTTCCTGGTCTCCACTCTCTCTCTTGTGAATGCCCACATATCAAATTTCTATCAATGGGTAATTTTTCAACTATTACAAACTGGTCTGCTTTCTTATTAGTAGTTAATACTAATTGTTTACAGCACAAAAAAAGTATTTGAAAACTAGCTATCTGTGTCATTTGAGCTAGTTTTTAACAAATTGAATAGTGACGATAAATTGAGTCCCATGAACCCCTCTGTACTCAACAAGACTGTGCAATATATAAAGATACTAATATAAACTTTTCTTTTATAAGGATTATGGAATACAGTTGATGTTCAGCAACTATCCCAAAGTCCTAACGAGGCAAGTGAACATTCAGTGACAAATGACCATCAAGGAAAATTCACCTACAATGTGTCAGAGTGAGGGCAGAGGGTTAAGAAAGAAGCAGGGCCTTCAATGAGATCAGGGAAATTCTTCAGAATGGGGAATTCATGTGATCACTGCACACTGTTGTATTTATTTCACAAATTGTAACTATGTACACAGATAAAAAGGACAGGAAACACCAGTCTTTCAGTCCAGAAACCAGGTTTAAATATCTGCTGCTGATAACAGATCAAACAGGAAACTGGACATGAGTCAGGAAAACGTTATAATATATTAGTTACCATTCAGCCACCAACAGGGGCCTGGCACAGCCAACTTTTAATTATCTCATATATAATGAAACACCAGGTAGAGTCTTCTAAATTTGGTACAGTAGGAAAGTGATGTCATCAGAGAATAGGTTTGTTTCTAACCTGATTTTTGTTCTTTCTTTTTTCCATTTTCTGTCATCTCAACTACGATGCCTTTACAGTCCTTAGTCTTGTGGTCCCGTGGCCCCAACCAAGATGGCTGACACAGAACTACCATCATTTTCTCACATAATTGCACTCAGGGCAGGAGAGTAAGGACAGGGATAGAACCAGAGAACTCTCCTCTTGCATGTAACCATTTCCTCAAAAGACAAAATCTTTCCCAGAAGCCCCAGTTGGAATTCCAACTCATAGCTCATTGCTCAGAGCATACTGTTTGGTAATATGTTGCTATAGGCATGGAGGGCAATCATTCTTCAAACCTTGAGAAACAACTTTTCAAAAAAAAAAGAAAAGGGAAGCAACTGTTGGATATGCAACTAACAATGACCACAAGGACATACTGTTGTTAGCGTAATATTGTGTAGATATATGTCTATAGTTATATACAAACAGTCCCATATCTGGGACTGTTTTACATCAAAATGTAAGATAAAATAACTTGGATCCTTGTGCCTTTTAAAAGCTCTATGGAGCAAACTACATATGACCACCTCAAGAGAAAAAAAATCCAAGGCCTTTTAAGATTACTTTAGAAAGTAATTTGCTAATAACACATTACTCTCAAATATTCCTTAAATTTTGTACATATATTTTAAAATGATAAAACTATACATGGCATAATTATGATTTTACCCACCTGATTCTTGATTGGATTTGTAACAATCACTGGAGTTTTACTATACCTGTGATTGTAAGCCATTTTTAATTTTATTTTTAAGATGGACTTTTTTCATTCTTTGCTTTTTAAAAAAAAATATGAGAGGAAATGTAGAGCCTTTTATAAAAGCAATTTAGAGTGTAAACTGAATTTTCCTCATTGCAACTCAGATGGTTCCTTGCTATGGAGAAATTTAGTGCAAATTATCATTAAAATAAATAGCAAATGAGCTTAATTTCTACAGGGAATGAGGAAAATTATCTTTCTCTTATGAAATGGAAAAAAATTGATCATCTCTGCCAACTGTCATAAAGATATTCAATACTCACGCAGATATTTGCCTAAATTGACTGTAGACAACTCATAAGGAAAATGAGACTCAAAGAGAGAAAACAGGAATATGGGTACAGACAAATCTTTACTTTTAATCCAAAAACTAAGGAATATGTGTGGTAGAAAAACCCCTATGATTTTAGGGACTTTGAATGCCATATTGAAGAACATAGACTGTGATTTTAAAATGTCAAAGAATTCTAAGAATTCAAATGTAAAAAGTAAACACAGGCTGGATTAATCAATGTATCACAATAATTAAGGAATAATGGTCACTTCTATATATTGATATATTTACATTTTGCATATATTCATCTTTGATGATAAGTGCTATAATGTTTCTATAAAGAGCTACTCATTTTTTTCTGGTTCTTAAAGGAAAGATATAAATTATTTTAAAAAAATACCACTAAGACTTCACATCTACCCAAACATAAACTCTAGGAATAAAGAGACACCTTCTCTAACTTGTTCCCCTTTATATTTTCAGCATCTAATACACAATAGTGCTCAGAAAATACTGGCAACACATTAAATATCCATAAAATCATGAATATGAAACTTCAGTTCACTTGAAGGCAAATTGATGGAGATAAACTTACAGCACTAAAAGTAGAGATATTGACAGGTGTAGGAATGCTGCAAATATCTCCGTAGACTAGAGAAAATGCAAAAAGATATTGAGTAATCAGGATCTGTTACTCCATGAAACAGCCACAGCTCTTTATGCAATATTTAGTAATCATTTCTGAGCAATATATGCCTAATAATTTTAAAATCATTTAGGTAGAAAACGCATAGATGCTTTTCCCTTGAACTTTGACATAACTCGAGCCCTGCTCAAGAGGAGCCCACTCCATCTCCCACCTCTCCTGCAGGGGACTCAGTCAGGACTTAGAGAAGGAAAAGACTTCCCCTCACCTCCTATGTTTCTTCAAATCACATCTCTTCCACCATACTGAGACCATCTCTTCTATCAAACTCCTGACTCTCCCTGATATCTGTTGAGGATTTGGTCATCTAGTAGCTACCAGTGTTTCTTCTTCACCTTCACCCCTGAACTGCTGAGAATGACATCCCTGTCTCAAAATGGATGATTGATCCCACACTCTGGCTTTGAGCTTACTACCTTGACCTTCTTAACTACACTCTTTCCCCTCTCTACTCAGCTTGGCCACCACTGCCTGGCAATTATACGCCTTTGCCTTCACTCAGACTTTAACTTTCCCTCTGTTCCTGATAACTGCTGCCCTGCTCTGTGACTCCACACTTAAAACCCTTCACTTCATTGCACTAAATTTAACAATCTAGCCTGAGCCCCCATCTCACGCAAATGTGCTTTCCTCTCTACAGAGTCCCTGAAGGCCTGTGTTTCCAGTGCAGCTAAGAGCTTCAAAGGTGGTGCTCACTGACCAGCTTTTGTCCTTTTAGTTTATTCCTCAGTTCTAACACGAGTCTGAAAATACTTGCTTCTGTTAAAAGTCTTTCCACACCCCACCTGCCCAGGCTGTTTTATTTGTTCCTCTTGCTGGATCCCAGAATGTTCTTTATATAGCTCTAGGGTACACTTGTGAAGGCAAGGAACACACCTTGCTCACATTTGTAACCACAGCACCTGGGATGATCTTAGAAGACAGCACATAGTGGGGCATGGTGGTGCGCATGTCTGTAATCTCAGCAACTGAGGAGGCTGATACAGGAGGATCAAGAGTTCAAAGCCAGCCTCAGCAACTTATCCAGGCCCTAAGTAACTTAGCGAGACCCTGTCTCTAAATAAAAATATAAAAAGGGCTGGGAATGTGACTCATGGTTGAGTGTCCCTGGGTTCAATTCTCAGTTCCAAAAAAAAATGTATAAATAAAGAAAAAAGATAGCAGCTAGTTAAAGTCTTAAGGATGCTTTATAGAAAAGGTTGACAATTGACAGCAGAGAAACTGGAACACAGCAGTAATTCCAACCTTAAATTTGTCCTATTATATGACCTTTGGTTTGGTTTGCTAATACTGTTAAGTATTATGATTCACTGCCAGGTACTGATTGCATTTTGTTTGCTATTGAAGATAAACACCTACAGTTACTAACAAGCAATGATGGACAGTAATTTCAAGTTAAGCAGAGTGTGATCAAAGGAGGTCTGGATTTCCAACTAAAAAGGAGAGGAAAGGGAAGAAATTAAATGTTCCTATACATTGTAAAGGTCAATAAGTATAATTATTTCTGTTCTTGAAGAAATAGGCTCAAAACTCTGAAGACGTTTACAACTTGGTTTATTTTTAGTCATCAAATGAATTATTTAAAACCAGAAATTGGAGTTTGGTTCTGTCGTCGTACAAGATGCAAACCAGCAAAATAGATCTTTAGAATTATTATGTAACCATCATAAAATAAAAAAGACTTTATTAATGTCATCCAATCTACACGTAGTGATGCCATTTTTAAATTGATGTGACACACAAATATGGATGATTGCTACCGTGCATCTGTATAAAATAGAGTTATAGCTAAAGCACAGATAACATACGGAGCCTTCTCGTATTCTATTTCTCCTTTAAAACCACCACCACCAGGACCCTGGTGTAAAATGATTAGAGTGGTAACTCAATCTGTGTCGTTAACTGTGAAGTCCTAGATCCATCAATTGACAGATCTAGGTCTCAGTTTCTTCATTTGTAAAACGAGAAGAGATTAGGTGAGTGATTTTTCATACATTTTGTTACTCAACAGAACTCCCTTCTTTTTCCCAAAGGAAAGCTTACTGGGAATTCTAGTAGAGAAAAGCTGAAATGTAACAGCTTTGATAAAAGAAAGATGATAATTCAGCCTCCTCCTTCTCCCTCCAAGCATGCACCAGAATTCTGGGAAAGAGAATCGGAAAACTAGCTGCATAGGATGAACTTGGGGACTTTCCCAACTATTCCAAGAGAACTTGGTGTGACCTGGTGAGTAACAATGACACCAGGGCAGGTCAGCTAAGCTGAGAACCCACCTTAGCCAGAAGGGAAAATACATTTTCCTAGTCCTGAGTCTGAAGTAAGAATGGAAGAGTTGCCCTAAATTGGCCTTGGAAGAATCTGTCCCCACCTCCCTGGTTATGGTGTCAACCCAACAGAGTTAAAGACAAACTGAAGCATAATAGAATTTGAAAAAGTTTATTTAAGAAACAATAATTCATGAATCAACCAGCTTCAAATGGGAAGTGGTTCAGAAGCCCTCCTAAGGGGAAGCAGGGGAGGACCTATAGAAGGCCACAGCATGGGGGATGTTAGCCTCCTTTCAGCACACAGTGGCCTTCTTTGATCTATTCTATTAGAAAGTCAGAAAAATGAGAAATTATACCCCATCTGTTTGTATGATATGTCAAGATCATTGTACTGCCATGTGTAACTGATTAAAACAAATTAAAAAAAAAAAAAAAGAAAAAGAAAGTCCCTAGTTATAGAAGCATAAGTTTATTGGCTACTTCTGATTGGTTGGGCTTTAAATTCTACCCTTCTTTAATAGAGGTATTTACAAGAAATAGCTCAAGTTAAGTTTTGTTTGTGTCAACAAAACAAGTAAGGTTTAGGTCGCTAAACCCAACTGGTTTTGTCTGCTCAGGGATTCTTTGAATCTGGTCTCCATTTTAATTTGCAAGAACAACTCCTTGAATGGTATTCTTGATTGCCTACCTGCTCCGCATCTCCAATTATTCAGTTCCTCCAAAGCTCTTGCTGCTGACTCCTGCCTCTGAGACCCAGTTGGCTGCTGCCTATTCCCTGGTCCCCCTCTTCCCCCTCCCTTCCCCTCCTCCTTCTTTTCCTCTCCCTCCTCCTCCCCCTCCTCCCCCTTCTCCCCATTTTCCTCCTCCTCCCCTCCCTCTCCTCCTCCTCCACCCTCCCTCCTCCCCCTCCTCCTAACTCTAGGATTCACCACAGCAGGGGACCCTGACCAAGATACCTGGAAGACTCAGATGCCTCCACACCAATAGCAGAACTTGGGAACAAGTGAATGTGTGGGCCCTTTATGACCTAAAATCTCTAAATCTCTCACATCATTGTGCTCAGTGAAAATGAGCCAGGGCTTTGCTTTTCCTCCAACACACATTGAAAGTTCCAGTACCGAGGACACTTAATTTCCCTCACTCTGAATTCCTTAGACAAAGTGAGAATGTGCTTTCAAAGCTGAGTCTAAATTTGGATCATTTTAACTCCTTGGAGAAAAGAGAGAGAGAGAGAAAAAAATCTCACTCTCCTGTTTCTATGACATATTTCAAATTTTCCAAAGGAATTCCCAGAGAATTATTGCAGTTTTAAGAAAATCTACTAGCCCAAAAAACATTTGTGCATTCTTCAGCACCAAAGCCCAGCAGGCAGCTGGTGCCACAAGGATCACTTTTGTTCTCCCACCCTGGACTCCCTGTGAAGGTCAGCAAGCAAACACAGAGCTCCCTCCCAGCTCAAGGAATTACAGTTCTTGTTTCTTTATCTGTTCACTGTCTAAATGTTTACCTGTCCCTTCAACCTCTGGGGCATCCCAGACATGTGCCTTACAACCCTGTGTTTTAAAAGTGAGAAGGCAAATAATACATTCCAGGAGTCTCCAAGGTGATCTCCATCTAGCCTTGATGTAAGCGTCTTCATTCCTTCCAAACAATCTTCTCCTTCTGGGTCTCCGTCTCTTCTTGAAGGGGGCAGTGATGTGATGGCATTGAACTATAAAGCCCAGACCTCCCTGTTCCTAATGAGTGTTGTTGGTTCCACCAGTTGGCAGACAGGTCAGGGGCAGCCATTCTGCTTGCTGGGATGACCCATGATCCATGTCCTCAGCAGCTTCCCCTGGCTAAAGTGCTCGCTTGACATGATTCACACGGCAGCCCCCCCCCCCCCGGGAATGGAGGATGGTACTTGTCAATAATATATGAGCACAGAAAGCCCTAGAAATGTGTGCTTAAGGCCAACTTGGAGGGGGAAGAGATGAGTCACTTGGTGACAGGCTTCAGATGAATGCTCTCCCAGAGCTGCATTTTGCTGAGAATTTTCAGTACACAAACAGACTTTTCTCCTACTGGCACTTCCACCTCCTAGGTAGGTTTCATACTCAGAAATATTGAAATAGGAAGAGTAGCTGCTTTTTTTCATAGTTTTTTTTTCTATTGTAAGGTAAGTGAGGTAAATATGTGTGTGTGTGTGTGTGTGTGTGAACGAGCTTAGGAGTTGTGTGTGTATGTGTGTGTGTGGGGTGTGAGGTGCATGAGGTGCATGAGTGTATGGGCATGGGTGTGCGTGGAGGCTGTGAGTGTGTATGAAGTTGGGAGTATGTATCTTTACCTTTATTCCTTGCATTCTTCAACATTTACATCCCACAAATTGCCTCAACAACAATGGCAGTCATTTCAAGGCAATTATTTATTTTTCTGTGAAATTCAATTCCAATCTTTTTATCTTCGTGATGAGGTACAACACAATTTCCACATCAATTTTTCAATATTTTATGGAATAAATAACTCTAAATAACACTTTCCCGGACCACTGGGTTTAACTCTTTAATGCAAACTCTTTTACATGAAACAACTCATGTATTATGAACTTCTTTTCCTTCATTAGTAAAATATGCAAGCATAATTCAAACTTTCCTTGCTAACTGAAGATCCTAATTAGGAGCCTCAGTTTTTCATGCTGTATAATCAATTCCTGATGAGCCAACACCTGTAGGATCATGAGTTTCTACACCAAATAACGGTTCCCATTTTTTCCTCCCAGACCTAGCAAAAGCTCCCGCTGTCACTGCCTGACAGTCACTGAGAGCCTGCATAAGTTATGGTCCCTGTTCACAGCCAAGCAGTCACCACTTCTATACCTTTCCATGGAGCTATGCTTCTTCTATTTTATTTTGATTTATTTTGTTCTATTTCTACCCTCTCCTCTAAGCTTCTTCCCTGCACTTCTGTTGCTTCTGCTCTCAGACCCACTGTAGCAAAGGGCGTGCTATTTGGTTCTGCTCTGGTAAATAACGATTGCACTACCTGGAGGTATTTAAGTCTCCAGTGCTCACTTGCTTATTCAGTTTGTTTGCTTGTTTATTTATTTATTTATTTATTTATGGTTATTGTTTTTTAAATCCTAGCTCATTTTGTGATTGGAAATACTTTCTTCTCCCTCCATTCCTCCTCCAGTTTTAAGGTGTGATGCCATTCCAAGGATGGGGGTTGGCTTATTCTACCCTCCAGATAATCCAGGCGTGGCAGTAATTTTCTGACAGGTAGAAAAATTAGAGCTCATTCTTTAAAAACACACTCACTCCAAGAAGACATGAAATCAGCATACTGGGGATGAATAAGAATTTTTGCTCTAAAACCAAAGAATATAATATGGAATATAGGCAGTGGATTTGAAGAAGGCATGCTATACAACACCAAAGCTGCATCTAGACTCCTTGCTACATTAAACACTGATGTGCACAGAATCCATTCCTCTTTCGTGATTTCAACCGATTTTGGGACCAGTCTGTGTCCCTGCTGCACAGTTAGGGAGTAACATCTCAATCCTGGATTTCTTCCTTCAATGTAGGGACAGTCTGTTTCACCTTCTGAAACCTCATATCACCAAAATTTGATCAGTTTGTTGAAAAATCGATAAAAGTGCCAAGATTCCATTGGCCTATTCTAATACCCAGACTACTTCCCTAGTGAATGTTGGTTGCGAAGCTGGAGAGGAAAATGTACATCTTCGAGTTGTTCATTCATTGCCATGGTTCATTTCCTTTAGACTTTAAGTAGACATAATGATACTCATTCAGTTCTGTTTGCCTAGCTTATGGTCACTTCGAGGAACTAAATTTTCAGTTTTCTTAATGAATATAATATTTTCTTAATGAATATAATCACTCACTACCTTTTTACTCCACTCTCCAGTTCATCACTTAACTAAATAATTCCTCCATGGAAAGTAGATACATTCCAGTCCCTAAATGAATGGGGAAGCCTGTGCCATAGCCCATGGAGCCAGGTACAGACCTGTGGAGTTGTCCACAGCCTCACCTGTCCAGGCTACAGGGGGTCCACAGTTACTGCAGCCCTGCACAACTGGGGAAATGAAAAGGGCTTGCTTCAGAGGGCAGATGTACAAACTCCTACAACTTAACTGTCAAAGAAAAAATTGTATTCCATTCATACCCCTGCCAAAGGTGACTGCTTTATCAGAGAAGTAGTGTAGCTGCCTTCACTCATGATAAGATCTGAATGCAAAGCTAAATGAGTCAATGATTAGGAAATGGGAAGGAATTTGACTACCAAAACCAGCAATGGTTTGCCATCACAATAGTGTCAGTAGGTAGAAAGCTGTCAGGTGTTGAAAGAGATTCTGGAAGGCAAAGGCCTTTCTATAGTCAGAAATAACACAAATTTCATTATGATCCACTTCATGAAAAATATTTCGAATGAATCAGGAGAGGAGTCTAATGGTGAAGGGCTCATTGTGAATGAGAAATTACAGATTCCTTCTAGAGTATGACAAGATAAAGCCCTATAACCAAGCTGACTTTGCACCACAAAAGCTAGACTGCTCAGTCCAACTTCGATTATCTATTGTGCTGGATTCCAGGGATACCTTCACAAAGTACCACAAACTGTGTGACTTAAACAATAGAAATTCATCTTTTCATGGTTGCAGAGTCTGGAAGTCCCAGATCAAGGTGATGATAGAGTTGACTCTTCTTGAGGGCTGTGAGAGACTATTCCATGCCTATCCCCCACTATCAGGGGTGGGCTGGCAATCACTGGTGATCCTTGGCTTGGAGAAGCATAACCCTCGTCTGTACCTTCATCTTCACAAGGCACCCTCCCTATGCACACACCTCTGTGACCAAACTGTCCTTTTTTATAAGGGCATCAGTCATATAGGACTAGGGCCCCTGCAAAGACCATTTCCAAACAAGGTTACATTCTGAAATCCTGGAGTGTGTGGAGGTTGGGAGACATAATTCAAACCATAACATCTGCCCTAGGGATCAATGCTGCAAATCAAGACAGAAACCTATTGGTCAGCGAGCCATTGTGTAAGCATGGAGGCCCAATTAAAACCAGAGACATATAAATGGATGGCTAGATGGTCATACCCTAAGTTTAGTTTTAAAATCAATGGGTTTATTATATTTCATAGTTAGAACTCAGCTTCCTTTCACTTGAAGATGAAAATACATTCAAAGGGATGTGCAAATCTCTCCACATACTTCCACCATCACTCTGCATAGGTCAATATTGTTGGATGTCTTAGACAAATGATCCAAGAGTGTCAACAAGGCATCAGGCATGTGCCTTCAATCAGCACAGGAGCAATAAGGAAGAGTTAGCACCAGGCTTTTGTGTACTTCCTTTCTCCACACACACAAAATGCAGGTCCACTGAGGGAGAATCCTCATATTGCCAACACTACCAAAATGCAATTTTGAATTCCAAATAAGGAAGAGGTGGAGCTTAATCCCTCTCATTCCCTTGAGTATGGGCTGGGCTTAGAGGCTCACTCCCCCCCCCCCAAAAAAAAAAGGCGGGGGAAAGAGTAACTTTCCAATGCAGAAAACTGGTAAGTGTGGCATTGACCGAGTGATCAAGGGTGATACACTTAGTGATAAGTAGCGTGGACCTCAGGTAACCTGTCTTGTGAACAACAACTCCATGTTGTAAATAATACCCCAAAACTCATGACTCAGCCTAATCCCAAGAAAAACATCAAAAAAAACACAAACTGAGAAGTAGTCTATTAAATTCCTGACCAATACTCTCAAAACTGTCAAGGTAATGAAAAATAAGAAAAGAGTAAGAAGTATTCACAGACCAGAGAAAGGTAAAGAGACACAAGTGTAATGTGGTTCCCTGGATAGGATCCTGGCAGAAGCAAAGGAAATTAGGGGGAAACCAGCAAAACCTGTGTGCAGCTTGGAGTTTGGCCACTAATATTGTACCAGTGGTTGTTACTCAGTTTTGGTTTTTTGTTTGGTTTTGGGGTTGTTGTTGTCTTGGTTTTGGTTTGTTTGTTTGTTTGGTACCAGGGATTGAACTCAGGTGCACTTAACACTGAGCCACATCCCCAGCCCTTTTTGTATTTTATTTAGAGACAGATTCTCACTGAGTTGCTTAGTGCCTTGCAGTTGCTGAGGCTGGCTTTGAACTTGCAATTCTCCTGCCTCAGCCTCCCAAGCTTCTGGGATTACAGGCATGCACCATTGTACCCGGCTTGTTACTCAGTTTTGACAAATTTAAGGGGCTTGAACATGATACCATGAGGGGAAGATGAATGAGGCATATAAAGGAACCCTACTGTACTATCATTGTGACTTTGCTATAAAGCCAAAAAGATTTCAAAATAAATTGTATTACAAAAATATAGAGAGATAGGTGTATACTCATTGTGAAGCAGGGCCTCAAGCGTTATTCCCTATAATATTCATTAAGTCTAAACATGAACCCACATTTAAAATTCTATGTATAATACAGAGTCTGAATATAATACTTTACATTTGAGAAAAAAAAAAAGGTAACACAAGTCTGCTACTTATTTACCTTCAGCCTTAAAATATTTCCTGTGCTCCAGAATGCTACAGGGCCATGGACCATGTCAGGCTGGATTATTCATGACAGAAATGTACTGAAACTCCCTGCTCAAAAAACCAAAGCTCTTTTTCGTGAGATAATTCAAAAGACATCACATGTCAATGCCACCCATTGAACCAAAATAAGAATATCTTAGTGGGTTTTAAAATGCAGTTTTCTGTCCCAGATCCTGAGAGAATCTCATTTTAATGACTTATCATTACGTTTAGCTTTGGGAATGGAGAGTGTGCGTGTGTTTTTCTTTGAATCTCTAGTACTCAATTTTCTCACAGTTATTTAACATTTAAAGCTCTGGTTGTTTGGATTCAGTGGAACATCTTGTTTACATGTATATGAAGAACATTAGTAAAAATAATTTATTCCCTAGTTCATGGAATTCTGAAAAGAAATAAAGCAGACATCCACTGTGAAGTCACAGCATCTTAGACAAGGATCTGCCTCATAACAAAAGTGAGAATTATTTTTAAGTTGAAGAAATACAGAGAAGAAAAAGACCTTCCATAGAGAACCTATCTTATTAACTACACCATGCAACAAACTGAAAAAACATTTCTGTTAGTTTCTTTGGAAACATCAGACTTTCCAAACCCCACATTCTATTTATTTGAGCCTTAAAGTTGGTTCCTTTATCCAGTCATCATCCACCCTATAACAAAGTAGATAAACAAACCTTTTCTATATTCCTACCAACTTTAGATAACTTAGGTACCTGAATATTTCTGACCCAGGCCACAAAAAATGCCAGTTAGGGTTTTAGATGTTCCAACTACTTTCCAATTAATGCCACTCACACACTTCAAATTCCCCAGAGGTATCTTTCACATTCTTTCCTCCTTACTTTATATTTGCTTCCCACATCATAGAAAGATCCTGCTCCACAGCCCCTCACCGGGTGTCCCCAGGTGTACTTCTGCAAACTTTAGTGATATGGATATTTATTCGTATCACCAAGACCTGCAAACTTGATGGGGTCTAGTTATTGGTCTTCTATCTCTCCTCTATAACCACTAAAAATGTTCATTGAGCCCCTAATACATTTGAGATTGTGCAAACATATAAATGCTACTGAACCAAAGAAAAACAGTCTAATTCCTATTTTTATAGAATTATGTTCTGTGAAAACACAAATTCCCTAAGAACTGTAAGAGACAACATAATAATGCTTCCCTGCACACACACTCACAACAGACGTCCTCATCCTGATCCTTGGAAACTGAATATTTTAAATTATAAGACAATTTTGTTGGTGGTAGGTGAAATTCAGTTTGCTACTTATCCTATTTTAAGGTTAGGAGATTATCATGAATTATCTGTATGGACTCAATGTAATCACAAGAGGGCTTCAGTAGTAGAGAGGGAGTTTAGTGGTTTGAAACTAGAAAGATGGCAGCAGGGGCAAGACTCGGCAGGCCAGTGCTGGTGTTGATGACAGAGGAAGGGACCATGAGCCAAGGAGTGTCAAAAACCTCTGGAAGGTAAGAAAGGCAAGAAAAGGGTTTCTTCCCTAAGCTCCACAAAGCAACGCCCACTCTGCCAACACCTCGATTTTAGCCCAGTGAAGAGCATTTCAGTCTTCTGATCTCCGTAACTGCACCCCGATATGTTTGTGTTCTTTACGTTCCTGGTAATCTGTTACAGAAGAGACTGATATGGACACTAATTATAATTATTTTAAAGTTAACATTAACATTTAAAGCTCTGGTTGTTCTGTTCTCTTTCCTCCAGAATGGTCATATTGTCCTAGGGACACTTTTCTTTCTTTCTGGTAATTTTCCTTAAATGTCTCAGATCCTTTGTCACCTGTTCATATTGAGGAAGACAGTCTGGAAATGTTAAGGTTTTGTGCAGCTCTTTCCCCTCCTGTGCTTTCCCCTGCTGGCCATACTAACCCCTCGATCTATGCACATGACAGAGAAGGAGCAATGGAAACACATTGTTGGGAATGCAACTCTGTCCACTACCAAGGTGGTAGAATACCTTCAAAAATGCTCCCCAAAGATCTCCACTATCCACATGTATGCATGCTATCTAGTAGGCGTTCTCTAGAGAATCTGAATCAGTATATCAATATTGGTAAGAACCAGGATCCTCAGTCAGCTAGCAGGAGACCCAGTAGTGCCAATGCAAGATTCCACTCTGCTTCACTTTGGATGTGGACTGTATCCCAAAAGCCCATATCTTGAGTCCTTGGTTCCCATCTCATGGTGCTATTGGTGGGGATAGGTGTGGGTAGAACCTTTAGGAGGTGGGGCCCAGAGGAAGGAGGCTAGGTTACTGGGGACATGCCCTTCATAATGATACTGGGATCCCAGCCACCTCCCCTCTTTCTCTCTCTGCTTCTTGTCTTCCAACAGTCCTCCTTTACCAGGCACACCTACCATAAAATACTGTGCTACTACAGGTCCAAAGCAACAGGGCCTATTGATGACAATCTGAAACTGTCAACCAGAATAAACCTTCCTCCTGTTAAGTTGTTTTTCTCAGGTATTTTGTCACTGCAGAAATCTGATTAAGGCATAGTTCAAGTCTGTAAGCCTAAGTACCAGGAGAACCAATAGTATAAGCTCTGGTCCAAAAGCAGGAAGTCTGGAGACCCAGGAAGAGCCCGTGTTTCAATCTGAGTCCAGAGACCAAAAATCCAATGTCCCAGCCCATGTGATCAGGCAGCAGGAGCTCCCTCTTATACAGATTTTTGTTCTCTTCAGGCCTTCAACCAATTTTTTGAGGCCCACCCACATTAGAGAAAGTGATTTGTTTTATTCTACTGATTCATATGAGAAACACACTCACAAACACACCCAGAATTGTGCTTAGCCAAACCTGAATATCCTATGACCCAGTCAAAATGACACATGAAATCCACCATCACCAATGGAAAAGAGAAGTTTTGCTTCAACTATGTGCTCTACCTTTTGGATCCAGCTGCCAAGTAAAGAATCTTGGTTAGGTCATAGAATAATGAGAGGTAATGTGGAGAGAGAGAATGACCCGACCCTGCAAGCCCACAGACCTTGTAGTCGTTCTGGCTGAGATCAGAACATGTGCTGTATGCCACCTCAGAGGTTTCAGCTTAGTAGAGCTTTCAACAGAAAGCAGTTAAATGAGGGGCCTAGCCAACCCCCTCCCCAACTTCAAGGAAAACTGATAATCTTGAGAAAAATAAGCAAGTCAGGTTAAGCACTAAATTCTGAGGTCCTTAGTATTCAGCATTAGATAGTTAAAACAGCTTCCACGTCTAAATGAAAAAGTCCTGGCGGTCAAGTCCTGCCTAGTGATACCAGCTAAATATATCTGGCCAGTTATTTGGTTGAGCAAATCTCAGGTTTTACCCCAGGTGGCCTGTGCTGATGCTGCTGCTGTCACTCCACATGACAAGAATAGAAATGTCCTGGGCAGGGGTAGTGGAGGGAACCTGGCACCACATCCTTCAGTAATTCTCTCTGGCAACTTCCCCTTCCCATTTTCTCTTCATATGTAAACTTTGAGTAGGACACACTCCTCTGGGGCTTCCATCAGGACCAATTCTACTTCCACAATGTTTTTTATCTTTATATATCTGTACTGTAACTCCCTCTGTGGATCTTGTGTCCTTCACAAAATATCAAAAATATATCAGTAGCCAACTTATGACCCATCATCCCATTTTCAGAGTGCCTTATGCATTTGTTCCACTATAATTATCTAGTGGCATTGCAGTGAAATTGTTGTGAGGAAGGCATTACGAGCGTGTGTTCAGTCCACCCTCTTGAACCAGAAGTGGAAAAAAAATTTAAGAGGTAAAACTCTGATATTCAATTCCCATGAAGGAAGACCAGCACCTTTATATACTGCTAATAAAATTGCAAGTGACAGATAATTTAATCGGCATAAATAACAAATATACCTAGTTCACCAAAGTTCTGCATTCTCTTGATTTTTTTTTTTTTTTTTTTGGTACCAGGGATTGAACCCAAGGGCATTTAACCACTGAGTCACATCTCCACCACTGTTTATTATTTATTTTGAGAAGGAATCCTGCCAAGTTGCCTAGGGCCTCACTGAGTTGCTGAGGCTGGCCTTCAACTTGGGATTCTCCCATCTCAGCCTCCCGAGTCACTGAAATTACAGGCATGTGCCACCACTCCCAGCTCTGCAGCCTCTTGAAGTGGAATTATAAGACAGTGACTTTTGAGCTGTGATCTCTTTTATAGGATCTTGCCTGCTTGGCCAATGTAGGTAGACTAGTTCATAACAGGCCCTTGACCAAGCCAGGTCAAGATGGAAATAGTTCTCTAAGAGCTGTTTAATTGGATCTGAAACCTTCATTACTGGTAAGAAACTTGGAAGTTTGTAAAGGTGGTATTCCCCTAGGTGGGAGGAGTGTGCTCACCAGATAAGGAATGAAATGAGGTTGACTGCTGAGCCTTGCAAAGAATAAGAATCAGAGAAAGTCGCCATGGCATTTAAGTCCCTGGATCCAGCTTCCAAGATGCACTTTCTCTTCTGTTGTTATGCAAGCATGATAGTTTACTTTTACCAACTCCCCCCTTTACTACTGACCTATCAGCGTCACTTGAAAACACATGGGGCCTGAACAATATTTACTTCAAGAATCATTGAAAAGAGGTTTATAAACTTTCAACCACAATTTCCCTGGTAGCTATTTTCTCCTAAGAGAATAAACAGACTCCTGGGGAAAAGATCTGTGTGCCTAAAAATACACACATTGTAACATTTGTATCACTTGTAACAAGAATAAAACAGAGATGTTTTAAACCAGATATATAAACATGGTTGAATAAATGATATCACCTTCACAACCAATACCTTTGAGAATATGGTGTGTCTACTGAGTATGTTGCATATTTATTTTGTTTTCAGATTTTTGGCTGTTGCAAACAGAAGTAATATTTATAACACAAGGTTTTAAAAAGTCAGAGTAAATTATAAGTACAGTATGAATACAACTGCTCCAAAAAGTATCCATCAGAGAAAAAGCTAGGAAGAAATAAACCAAAATTGTAGTGTGAATAATATATGCCACAGATTTTGGCCTAGTTTTACATTTTTATAGCAAGCAATCATTGGAAAATTGTTAGAAAATTAGTGGTTATCAATTACAGAAGTGAAGAATATGGCCTTTTCTGCCTTTTTCCACTCGCAAATACAGGAAGTTGAGATGGCATTTTGGCCATATACTGTTATAAATACTACATTCTAATTCCTTGAATTCTTAACCACATATTTAAGAATGCAAATCATAGGCAATTCACTGCTCTTTGGTACTCAGTTAACCTGTTCCTGCTTTGCAGAACCCAAATGCAAATAGAGATCACTACTGGGCAAGGTTCACGTTGTCCACACCATTATTGTTTCCTAATCATGCAGTTAACCACCTAGGATGGCCAGTTTTTTTTATGCCCCATAATCATTCCTTTGGGGTAATTACATGTTCTCTAGTTTCATTTTTAATCAGCTCTTCACTGGAAGCAGAAATTCAACACCTTAATTTCATTTTCTTTTGCCTTGTGCTTGGACAAATGAACAAAATCTTCTCTTTGTCCACCAATTATTAATAACCTCCAAAGTATCCAAAAATGACTGAGAATTATTTAATATTAGTGCAACATATTAATCATTGTATTTTTAAAAAGAAAAAAATCAATCCCCACCCAGTAATGAATACTGTGACTCATTCCCCCAAAATGGACTAACAAAGGAAAACGCTGGAGAACATGTAAGGAGATTCAAATTACTGCTCTAGAATTATTAAGGTAGTTATTACAAGTTAATTGAAAATCAGTTGCTTCTATAAAGGAGCACTTACTGAGTCTTTTCAGTGTGTGAGGATTAAATTCATTGAGTAGGGAGCAACTTAGGTAGCCCTTTTTTTATTTTATTTTTTAACTTTCACTCCAATGTCTTAACTTTTCTACAATGACCTGGTTATTCAAACCATTAATACATAACCACACATTTGCTTTTATGTGCCCTGTGTGTGCTAGAGACCCAGAGAGGAAAAGGATAGAATGTCTTCCTGCCCAGAGGGGGCCAACTTTCCAGGGTCTTCCGGTCTCTTCACTTTGCATTCAGGATCTCAAATGGTCCAACGCTCACAGGCTTGCTTTGCTGTGGAGCCTGCGGTGACTCTGATGTCCCTACACAGATCAGAAAGATATTTGTAGACCCAGGTCATGGGAAACACCTCTCATGCTTTCGGAAAGATGAAAACTACTTCACCCAGAGTCAGGCTGCTCATATCAGGCAAGGCAGAAATGAAGAGTGTATGCAGCTTCCCAGGTAACGGTACCAGTTCTTCCAGCTGGCTTTCTGTCATGGCACATCATGACAGAGCATCAAGAAAATCCTGCGTCTTCTTCTAAAATAATCAACGCTTTCTCTTTCCCAAGGAAATGGCTTGTGCCTGACAAACCACTCACCTGTGTTTACTAGGTTGGGGCATCAAACTGGAGTACAAAATACTCAAAAGTAGGAGAAATGCAATGAAAAGATTTTAAATTCACAGACCAAATGTGCTCTGCATACCGGTTGTCAGTTTTCTATGAAGACAGCAGAAGCTTGCATTGCTGGTCAATATCACTGGCACTACAAATAAAAGAAACCACCGCAGAACAACACACCAGAGCTGAGGCATGGAGAGACATGGACCTGGTGATAACATTTGCACTCCTGGATCCAGCCATGCCTGACACTAGAAAACCCCTTAGATGAGAAAATAAAATTCCAAATTTGGCTTAAACTCATTCTTGCTTTCTGTAATCTACAACCAAAGAGATCTGACAAATACAATCTTATCACACATAACCAAAAATAGTCAAAACAAAGAAGAAGTTTAAATAAGAAAGAAAAAATCACCAACAGGAACCAAAAAGGAAGGCAATACAGCCTATGCCATACATGTTTTTCTTTGATAATGAAAGAAGTTTTTCTCTCAACATTGAGGTCTGAGGAAGTCATGACACAGGACAAGGGTGAATTTAGAATGAGCATTAAGTGAACTTTAAACAACTTGTGAGCATTATGCCATCACAATGTAAGGATAACCACATAACCATCAAAAATCAAGACATGAGAAAGAAGTGAAAGGATAAAGAAAAGTCCATTAAGTCTTCCTAAAATTTAAAGATTGGGTTTGAAAATACAATGACATCAACTTGTTGAAATTATCAGCACCCCAAAAAGTCTTTTTTTCTTAACTTTAGAGATATTTTTTTTAAAGTGAAGAATTATTCTTAAGACCACTTTTCTTCCTAAGTATTTCGAGTTAAAGTTAAATTAACAATTTGTGATAAGTCATATAGAACTTAATACTATTTTCTGTAATTAAATGCATGTTTTCTCTTGTATTCACAGCTAGATGTCAAAACGATAGTCACCAATGCTAATAATTGTATATTCTGAGTAGCCAGATCTGGAGTGAGTTTTTACATTCTTCTACATATTTATGGTTGACATATTTATTAGAGTGAACTTGTGTATTTGTGGTGGGGGGTTGCTGGGCATGCTTGACCACTGAGCGACACCTCAAGCCTTGTTATTTTCTATTTTGAGGCAGGGTGAAGTTGCCAAGGCTGGCCTCAATTTTGCAATCCTCCTGCCTCTAGCATTTCAAGTGGCTTGGTTACGGGTATGTGCCACTATGCTCATTTTGCATAATTTTTACAAAAATAATTGTCCTTGAGGAATAACTGTCCTTGAGGAATTATATGTTAGTATTATCTACAGATTTCTGGTTTCCATTATATTTCTCTCAGTGACAAATGGAATTGAGGATGAGGGCAGATTCATGCTTAGGCAGAGCCAGGGCCACTGTCCCAATTCACATTACGGATTGGCACTTCACACCTTCAAGGTGCCCGGAATTTATTGGTAGAAATGCAGACAAAATCCCTCCATTGGTTGGAGTTTAAATTTTACTAGGGAAACAAAAAAAGAAAGAAGTTGTCAAGGAAATGAAATAACTACAAATTCTAGTGAGAATTAAAGGAAACTCAAACAAATTAGAAACTCAGAGATAAGCAAAGGGAGATGTGGAGGCACACAGGGAGAGAAGTACCTCCTCCTGCAAATGCCTGGGAGGGACAGCAGTTCCTGCAGAAGGAAGGGTGTGTGCAGAGTCCATGCAGAACAGGCCTCTGCTCAGGACACTCTGAAAATAAAAGAGATGAGGCCAAGTTCTAGGAGGAGGAAGCATCTCACTCTGGAGATGCAGGGTCCGTGTCACACAATCCAAGCATTTTGATTTTACTCCAAGTGTAATAAATGGAAAATGATGGGTTCTGAGCAAGGGGGCAACATTATGTTCTCTCCATGGAGAGAAGATCAACTGCTCCAGCTGCTCATGGAGGGTGGGTGGAGGAGCAAGAAGCAGCTGGAGGAGTAGATAACAGGCTGCGCCCTATATTGCCATTGTCCACATTGAGTTTGGTCCATGTGACTCTAAAAGGAAGTGTCAGAGATTCAGCTACAAATGTGAGGTCTGGAAAGTTGTAAGCAAAAGACAAAATTTTAAGCATCATTAGTGCTGAAATTGCTTTCAATTCATGAAAATGGTTGACCTCACCTAAAGGAAAAATACAGAAGAAGGAGACAAGCAGTTCAAAGAGCCCTGTTTTAGTCAGCTTTTCATTGCTGCAACTGAAAGACTTGAAGAAAAAATAAATTTAGAGAAGAAAAAGTTTATTTGGGGCTCACCGTTTCAAAGGTCTTGGTTCATAGATGGCCAACTCCATTGCTCTGTGCTGGAAGTGAGGCAGAACATCATGGCAGAGGGTATGGAGGAGGAAAGCAGCTCAGGACCTTACAGTCAGGAAGGAGAGACAGCCATCTTCACCAAGAACAAAAGGCATACTCCAAGGACCCACCTCCTCCAGCCACACTTTACCTGCCTGCAGTTACCACCAAGTTAACCTGTTCAAGTGAATTAACTACTAATTACATTCAAGGCTCTCATAACCCAATCATTTTACTTTCTTGCCTAACAGATGAGCTTTTGGGAGACACCCCACATCTAATTCATAATAAGCCCACAGTGACGTCACAACTCAGATGTGGGACAGGAAAGAGAATCAGCCAAAGAAAGAAAGAGGAGCGGCTGCTGAGGGAAGAGTGCTTCAGGAACGAAACAGAGCTGAACCTGGGAGACACCATTAGCGGGTAAGGACAAAAATCAAATCAATTTGGCAATGGGTTGTCAATATATATATTTTTTTAATTAACCAAAGCAGTTTCAAAGAAGTGATAGGAAGAAGGTCCAAGTTGCCATGATTATAAACAGTTAAGAAAGTGAAATGAAAGTCAGAATGTCTGCGATGGTGATTTGACTGCTATAAATGGAAACATGGCGTCTACCAGACAGGAGTTCATTTTTCCCCTATAACATGACATCCAGAAGTAGATATTCCAGGGTTTCTACTAATGAACCTAGGCTCTCCAGGCTTTAAACTTGACATCGATAGCTCGCTCTTTCTACACTTCTGCACCTATTTTTAGCACGGATCTCCCTTCCTTAAAGATGCCTTGTGGTCACATGACAGCTGCTAGTTCCAGCATCACTTTCTACACTGCAATCAGGAAAAAAAAAGAAAAAAAAAAATGGAAAGCAGAAAAAGGCCAAATGGCAGCCAGCAGCTGGGTAATCATTTTTTTAAAAATAGTTTTCCCAGATTTTTATTTGCATCTCATTAGTCTCACCTATCTGCAAAGGATATTAGAAAATGTACTTAGGTGCACTGCTCCCAACAAGACCTGGGATCTTGGGCAGAAGGAAAGACTTATCGTGGTACAAAAACTGGCCATCTGAGCCAGAGCTGTGTGCAGGATGGTGATTTTAATAATCCCAGAGAAAGGTAGAGGCTGAATTGAGGTCAATAGGGAAGCAGGAGAGTAATAGTTTTACATATTTTTAATGAGGTATTTTTCTCTTCTCCCACTAGATTGTGACATGCATCAGAAGGTCAGTCCCAGACTAGAACAAGAGGCCAACTGAAGTGGTGAAATGATTTTTCTTCTTCACTGACAACTTCTGTGGTGCTCTGATGTCAAAGTGGTTTTGAACTAGAAAAGCTTAGAGATGGTGAAGGAAGAGGCATTACTCCCCAAACCAAAGGGCTTTGATGGGAAAATGAAAACAGGTTGACAACTAGAGCAAAGTTTATTGCCATTAAAGGTGGAACAAGGAGACTACAGAACCAATGCTGTCCACCCCTTTGTGTGTGTTTTAGTTTTGCTCTTACTATAGTTAAGAACCTGAAAAGAAAAGAAAAATCAGACAGAGTTGATGGCTGCTGCAAAAGGGGGCAAAAGGAGAGAGTATGGTTGATATCAGGCTGATGGGATGAGGGTGAGAGAAATCTGCAGTACGTGTGACAGTGTAAATGCAAGAATGTGGTGCCCTTTGGAACACCAAGGGGAGGCAGTTTCACAGAGCACCCCACCCCACAGACAGCAGCCACAGCAGGACAGGAAGGGCAGAGAGGCAAATATAGGAAGTGCCAGGAGATCCCCTCCCCATTCTCAGGCTCCCTCATTTCCTGTAAGGCATGGAAAGAACCTAGAACATTCCTCATTGGCCATAGAGAGGAGAATAACTGAAAACAGGACATAGCATGCCTGAAAAGAGTCAGCGAAATGTAGGATGAGACACCCTATAGCAGAACATGTTCACAGTCCAAAGCTGAGGGTCTGTCTTAGTCTGTGTTCTGCTGCTATAACAAAATAGCATATACTGAGTAAGTTATAAACAATAGAAGTTTATTTGAATTCTGGAGCTTGTGAAGTCCAAGATCTGCATCAGGCAAGGATCTTTTCCTACATCAGACCATGGCCAAAGGTATCACAGAGAGGGAGGGAAGGAAGGGGGTGGGGGGAAGAGAGAGGGAGACAGAGGAAGCTATGGGAAGAGAGAGAGGTGATAAAATTCCTTCTTTTATAACTCACCCACTCCTAAGATAACAGTCTAAATCCACTCATGAGAGTGGAGGCCTATGACCTAGTCACTTCTTAAATGTTCCATCTTTCCACACTATTATAATGGCAATTACATGTCAACATGAGTCTTGGGGGGATATTCGAATCATAGCAGAGTCTAGTGGAAGTTTCTTCAAGTCTCCGAGGAATCAGCAGGGCTAGGTAGAGTGGGAGGGGGCAAAGCAGACCTCCCTGTAGCAGGAGCAGGAAGACCTGTGCAGAAGAGCAAGCATGGAGCAGCTGCATTCGCAGAGAAGCCCACAGACCCACAACATGGGACCCTACAGGGACACCAGCCATCTGGGATGACATGGGTCTGGGAGATGAGTTCTTTCCAGGCTGCATAGCACCTTCAGGGTTGGATTGCACCCACAGAGGTCATAGAAATTAACTTTCAGTGGTGGGGAAATTATCCAAAGAGACTCTTTTTAAAATAGGAATAAAAATAATTATTTGAAGAATAAAGTACTTTTTGAGCAAAATGAGTCTCATTTTGAAACTGATCTGTCACAGCCATCAGCCACATGTAGCCATCAGCTGCCTAATCTGCATTGAGATGTCTTGTATGTGTAATATAAATACTAGATTTCAAATATTCAGTACAAAAACATATGTCTAAAATATTTTTTAATCATGCAGTTTATTGATTAAATGTTTAAACAACATGGTTCTGAAGTATTGACTACATAAAACCTATTATTAAAGTTAATTTTACCAGTTTCTTTTCACTTTCTGTGTAGCTGCTAGAAAATTTTATGTGACATATGGTTCATATTTGTGGCTCCCTACATATTTTTACTGGACAACAGCATTCTAGAAATATAAAGCTAGTTGAGCTTCTTCACATATTTATGCTGAGGCTGCCCTCAGCCTTGCAATGGAAGCCTCTCCATGAGGCAGCTCCCAACATAGCAAGGTGCTTCACCAGGGCCAGCAGTGAGACAGAGGACGAGCAAGACAGAAGTCACAGTTTTTTATAACCTAACATTGGTTGTGACAAACCATCACTTTAGCCATATTGTAGTCTTCACAAGCAAGTCACTAGGTTCACCAACACTAAGTTGAGGAGACCACACAGAGTCATGGATAACAGGCAGTGGGGATCACAGGGGCCAACTCAGAAGCTGCCCACACAGAACAAGAAGGTGAGTGGAGCACACACAAAATGAGTGGTCATGGGGGAGGAGAAGAGATATCCCTTCATAAGTGGACAGGAGAGATGCAAGTGGGTAAAGGTTAGGATAGATTACTGTAATTGGTGACGACAAGCCACAGCATTAGGACTGATGACATATTTTAATCTCCATGAAGTATGAGGCAAGATCATCTGGAGCAAGGAAGATGTGGGCGGTTTAGGGACAAGAGGAAGGTTTGGAAGAACAACCTTAGGGAATGCAAAGAACATGCACTAAAGAAACTCAATTCAACTCACCTGGCAGTGCCAAATGGAAAGTCAAAATAACTCGAAAGCAAAGGGAAAAAAAAAAAAAACTAGTCCGCTCAATTGTGTGATTTATTTTCTCCATCAACTTTCAGCTCAGAGAAAGTGGCAAGAGATACATGCCAGCTCAGGGTAGGAAAATTTTCACCTATATGTGAGTAAAGCCAAGAAATAATAGTGTGAATTAGACTCATTTATATTTCTCTCCATCTGATTCTTCAGTCCCACCCTGCCCAGCAGGTCTCTTTCTACTGAGCAGGCCAACAAATCAAATAGCCTGGTGCTTGAGCTTTTGATACCGGTCTCTTGGACCTGGAGTGCATGCTAATAATCTTCTTTTATTCCTAACTTCACCCTCTATGGCTGCTCAGTGGGTAAATCTCTCCAGAACTTCAAAGAAAATCTGCAGCATGGAACAGACCCAGGGGTTCTGTCTGCACATCACAGACCTCCAAAATACCATTGAATCTTCCAGATTAAAACTGGTTACTTAAATTCAGGAATACTTATGATAGGAAACATATAGCATTATGATATAATAAGTTTCAGTACACCTTTAAGATAGTTGGAATTGTTTGTTTAGTTGGGTTTAAAATCATAGTGAAAGCAAGCCACATAAAAACAAAAATAATAGCAGCCCTCCTATCAAATATTCACTCTGACTAGGACGGCCAAGTCACCCTGTTTGGCCTGGGACTGTCCTAGTTTTAGCACTGAAGGCCTGTCAGTCCCAGGCACACTGAGATGGTTGGTCACCTTAATTTACCTGTAAATGTTCTCAGGAGTGGTCCAGGAGCACAGCTCCATCAGAGAGAATTCCTAGGGCAGATCATGCAGCAACTTCTGATTCTTTGCATGCCCTGAGCTGTGTTACTTTCCTGAGCCCCTCCCCTCCGGCCCCTTGTGCAAAGTTGACAGTTTCCTAGAAAGCAGTGATCTCGCAGTTTATCTTTTTTTTTTTTGTGAGTAAAATTCATTTTAAAAAGATTTGGTACTTGTTATTTGCAAAGTTCACTGACAGGCTTCAAAGTATATTCCTGTCCTCCAAGATCTTACTTGATTGTAAATACAACAAAAATGCGTGACATGAAAAAGCCAAATAATAAAGAAACTCACATATAGGATAAGCATTTTAAATTCACCAATCAGAATATGATTAATTGCAAACTTGCTCTGGGAAAAAAAAAGAGTAGCTTTTAGAGCCTAGAAGTTTTGGGGGTTTGGAGGGGAGGAGTTATTATTTTTATTTTTATTTTTTGCAAAACGATGGTAACAATTTCTAAAAATCTGCCACCATTGTTTGAACAAAGTGGAGGAGAGGGATGGTATACTTTAGATAATTCTTCAAGCTTAAAAACCATGAACATACCAGGCTTCCAGGGTCCTCACTGACATACACTCTGAACTGGTAAACTTGCCAAAATATTTTTTTTCCTTCACTTAAAACGGATTATCTGCCAACTTAGATCCTGGGGTAAGAGATTCCTTGAAATATGATTCATAATCATTTAGCTCATTACCTAGCACATATCAGGTGTTCAATAAATCATTACTATTATGATTTATGTATATATATTATACTGGCAAGTATCATTTTGTTTTCCCTCCACACTTCAAATTTGGAAAAGTCTGTGCAATTCAAATTTTATATAAGCCACAAATACTGCTTCACTGTCCCTGTAGACTTAAAAGGAGCAGAGGACTCACAAATGTTACCTGAATGTGCTCTCATTCAAAATATCTTTCATTTTGAAATTGCCAAATTAAGCTCAGGCAATTCGTGTGGCTATCAATGCATTAACATTAAACTTATGCTTGCAAACTTATCTTATCCCTTTTTCTATTACTTCAGTTATCTACTGCTATATAGTCAATTTCCCCCAAATTTGTCAGCTTAAATCAACACATACTTATTACCCCATGGCCTAAATGGGTCAGGGATCTGGGCATGGTTTAATTGCCTCCTCAACTGCAGGTGTCACAAGCAGGTCTTACCTGCATTCAAGGAATGTGGATCACTGTAGACATCTTACAGTTAAATTGCAATCCCACATGATTGTTTTCAAGATTCACTTCTTCCTGGGTCGTTAAACTTAGGATCACAGTTTCTAGCTACTGTTGGCTGGAGGCCACCCTCAATTCCTTGTCACATTAGCTTCTTCATTGTGACAACTTGCCTCATCCAAATGTTCAAGTCAGGAAAACAATAAAGAGACTATCAGCCACAAAGAAGTCCCAACCTTTCATAATGGAATCCTGCAAGTGGCATGCCCTCACACCTTTGCCATGGTCTGCTTTTGCACAGTTTATCAGTTAGAAGAAAGTCATGAGGCTCAGCCCATGTGCAAGAGGAGACAAGGACACAAGAGTTTCAGACCAAAAAGCAGTGGGTATTGTGAGCCACCTGAGAAGCTAACCTTCACATACCCTTTAGAGCTCTTGGTCATGATTAGTTTGCAACTGGTTATATGAAATATGCAGAGTCATAGAAACAACAGAAGTAGGGCCTCTTGTCTTCCTTCTAAGGCAGCTGCCACATTGATTTGTAGCATTCTTCAGAACTAGCCCACTTTGGCGTGTTCTATAGCACATTTTCTGCTTCAATCACTGCTAATAACAGTTGGAACTAGCCTCAAATCACAGAAATCAAATTAAATTGGGCCATATTTTAGGGGCCAATAATTTAACTCTTTTGGACCTCAGTTTCCTTCTGGAAACATGAGGGTTACAATCTCTCAGGCTCCATCCAGCTCCAAAATGGCCTCAAGATATCATAACCTACTCTTGGTAAAGAGGCTGCTATGTACCGCAAAGCCTTTCCCAAACCCAGGAGCCATCTACCCAAGAACATACACCCCTGGAGCAAGAGTGAAGGGATGTATAAGAAATGGTTTTCATAAACTTCATTTGCAGAGTAGAGCTCAGTGGTTTCATTTTGCCACCCAGGAAGCTCACAAAAATTATCAAAGCTTTGCAAAGGTTGAATGTGTCACTTAACAACAGTGCCACATCAAACACTGAGAAAGGCTCAAAGGGGAGGGAACAGAGGAAAGAGCTCGTAGACACTTCCAAGGAGAAAGGGACCCTAAGCCAGTGTGGAATCCTCATCCTCGGTCTTCTCCCAAAAGGCCTTGCAAATGGCTTTAGCCAGCAATGGGTGCCCTGTGAGTCCTAGTTGACTGAACAAAGGAAACTGGGGGTGTTTTTGTCTTTCAGGAGGCAATGTATAGTAACAAAATATGTAAGATAAATACACATGCACTGACACACATCAAGATCCATGAACTCACTAAATCAAGAAATTTGCATACCGATAACAGAAGAAAAATTGTATTCAGCATGTGGCCAAATGAATTTGGAATCAGGATGGAGGGAATGAGATTAACTGGAAATGTACTGTTATTGGGCTTTGAGCTCCAGAAGAGGAACAGTGTCATGACTTGGGGCCATTAGCTTGTGAGGTTGCTTGACTGAACTTGCTATCCTAGACAGTGCTTAGATGGTTAACATCATGTTTGCCTTATGATTCTCCTTTTATCCAAGTGTCCAAGTGTGCTCAATCTCCATTCAGAATGACAGTAGTAGCATAGCTAATAAAAGATTGACTTCATTGGGTAAAAGGGTCTAAAAAGCCATCTTGTCTATTTTAAGAATCCTTTGTATACTAGTATAAGCCTGTATAAGCTAGTTTCCAAGTTTAACTCTTAGTGGGAAATCTTTTTTCCAAGTCCCAGGGGAAAAGGAGATGCCTCTAAGTCCCAAAAGAAATATTGGCAACCCTGCACCTATAGTGAGCTGAAATTTTGGACGAGTTTGCATTCTTTTATGAGCCTCAAAACCATAAAGCAGGAATCAAAACACAGAGGCCCTGTAATATATCCCTCCTACCAGCTCTTAACATGTCTAGTTGATAAATTGCTCCATTTGGCAGCAAATGTGGAAAATGGACGAGAAAAGTGGTCTTCAAGCATATTATGCACAGAGTCCAAGTGCCTTGATTCATGTGGCCATGTGACCACATAATTCCTCCTTTAAGTTTTCTCTACAACAGGATAAATACCAACAGGATAAAAATATAGTTTCCTTTCTTCAATTTAATTATACCTGTATTTTTTTTCTTTTTTTTATATGCACATAAGCAGCAATAACTAATATAAACTGTATATTGTAACAGAATTTCCATATGGTATCTTTTTTCTGTCTGCAAAAATCATATAAAAATGTGACTTGCCCTTTTGTTGGGGCCATTTACAAGCCTGGGGGCAATTACACAAAGTGTATTAGAGTCACCCACACAATCTCCTAATGGCAGCTTGGCCCAGAGCCAAGCTTTAAGCCAAACCTCAGGGAATTCAAATTTAAAAGTCAGCTACATTAGAGGTAGTGATTTGGTTTGGAGAAGATATCATCTTTCTTGATTTATTACAGCCAGTGCTTTCAGTGCATTTAAAAGATGATCTAGTTTAGCTGCATTTTCAAGGGAGTAATACTGCATAAAATGAGAAACATCTGAACTGGGAATTACCAGAATGGGACCTTGACTAGAGCTCAAAATATGTGGACAGTATAATTCTTCTTAGAAATAGGTCTTCACTCAGAATCTGCAAAAATAACCTACATGAAAATCCCCCATATCTGATTTGTGATCTGTAGGTAGAGATGAGTCTGTTACTGCCAAGTATTTTTAAATGAGTGCAAGGAGTGACCATATATTATCAGGAATAAGCATATGATTTTAAATGTTAGTCTTGCTAGTGCTTGTAATCTATGAGTAAGCTATACTTACTCTCAGAAAAAATTTCATATCTCTCCTCTCTACAATCCAAAAGAATCTGTACCCACAGTTCTGACTGTGTGGATTCACACTGGTTTTTCCCAGTGTGTGCACTGGATATCTTCTATCTCAGCTGGTGATACTGGTGAGTCAGTAAATCTTTGCAAAATATTTGTGTTCTTTAATACTAGGTTCAGATTTTGGGGGTGGGGATAGGACTTACGGTACTATTTAGAACAAAGCTATTTAGAAAAACAGTTATTTCTATAAAAATAAATTTCTCTATGCTTGTATTTTTGGACAGAAAAAAAAACACACTAAGAACTTCAGATCCAGTTCCCACTAGTGTCTCCATTCTGATGTTTTATTGCATTCCACAGTGGTTTTGCAACCCACTGTATCAAGAGTTTCCAAGAAGAATGTAAACAGGGCCTTTGCAGTAACTCGGGTAGAAAGAACCCATGACTATGACTGGAAGCAGAAGACTTCCAGGAGCTGTCCCACGACAGCCGTGCTGCATTCCAAACCGTCACCAACTTCTTCTGACATGCACACCAGGAAACAAAATTTGTCTACCAGGAAGAAACTGGGTGGACTCTACTACCTTTAGGAAAACATCAACTCCATTCTCATAGTCCATGTATACATTTATTGTAGCTATCACCTGCACATATATATCATGGTACAACATTGTCAGATATTATGCAGTTTGGGCAGGGGATCTCTGGTCCCAAAGCTCTTCCCCTTACTCAAGCCACTTCCACTGCTTTAAGAAAGAAATAACTCAAAATACAAAGGAAGTCAACTTCACTCATTTATTCACACTATTTTTCTCAACAAGTATTTATTGAGCACCACCTATGTGCAAGACCCTGTCCGAAGTGCTGAAAATAAAGCAGAAAAGAATGAGACCAAGTCAGGAACAACTTAGAGGAAGAAAAGTTTATTTTGGGATCACAGCTTCAGAGGCTCAGTCTATGGTCAGCTCACTCAAAGACCAAAAAAAAAAAAAAAAAAAAAAAACAAGGATGTTACATGATTATGTTTCAGAGGCTAAGGGGTGGAAGCGAATGTGGGGGACACAGTCTCTTAGGCATTTTAAATATTAGACAATTTAAATATTAAAGCAATTGATGCAGACCAGCATTCAATTTTAAAACATATTAATAAGCTCATGAAAGTCAGAAAACACCAGCCAGAGCTCAGAGACACCAGGTGTTAGCTTGGGCTCTGCCTATGGGCCTATCAGCCTTCTTCTGCTGCATTTCTTAGCTTGAGGGTTCTACCAATTCTTGAATTCAAACAGATGAATGCAGAGCCCCAAGGGCTCTGGAATCAGAGAGCCTCAGAGAAGGATTTGGGTTAGTCATAGTACAGAATACATATCAGACACAAACTAGACTCTAGATTTTCTTCTTCCTGTTGTAACAGAAAACAGTGAAGTTCTCTAAATCCTGAGAGAATCAACTTCTGTAAGCATGTTTAGAGATCAGCAGTTTAGAGAAAAGAATAGCAAATCAGCAGGATTCTTTCCCACAAGCAAAACTGAATAAAAATTGTCAAAGTGGAAGCCCAATACCTGCAACTTCTTCTCCCATCCTAATGGAAACAATTCAAAATCTTAACATGGTGCATGCCAACTATCCAATTCCTGCCTCCTTCACCACCCCACTAAAAAACAAATACTTCTTCCTTCAGCAAAAAGATTGAGAGAGTTTACATCATCACAACTAAACAATCACCACCACCTTCCACCATCACCATCAAGCTTGGTTACATCCACCTTTATTCTCATTTTCTTCCCAACAACAACTGAAAAAAGGGGCACCCCTTTGCATTCATGCTAGTTTCCATTTCCCTGTGTTCCCTCCTGACCTCTCTTCCCTCCTCCAAGACCGTGGTCCACCATTACCCTTTGTTCTTCAATGTACTCCTCATCTCTCTGTATCTCCCTTGGATTCATCTTTACTAGCTCCTTTTAGCATTTGAAAGTGCTCAAGTCACTCTATCCTGATAGAACTAAAGATTCATGAGAATAATTTTAAACATTCTAATAGACTAAAATCAGAGAGCAAACTGAGAAAAAATATGCATATTACTTATGCCTGCAACAGCGGCTCTAAAAGTTGTTAACAAGGGTTTATAACTTTTGACTTTTGATTATTTAACACATTTCAAGTTTACATCTAAAATTCTTTATTGCATATTTTAATGGTTGCAAAGAATATAATTTCTATCATATATTTAAATTTTGATATTTTGAAATTACAATTAAATTAAAAATCAGCAATTTGATTTCTACCATCAGCCATATTTCAAATACATGTATTAGCTCTTTTGTAAACGAGATTTCACAGTATTCCCTTTCTTCTTAAAATCACATTTTTGTTTCCCTTTCCCATACAATTTACCATAAGGTGATATATTTTTATGCTTGAATGACTTCTATGGATCACCCCATCAAAAGTGAACAGGCAGGTGTTAATGATTTTAAGTTCCTACAGTGTTTAGGTCACTGTGTTCAGACAGTTCTAAGTATTAAATTTCAAGGGGGCAGGTGTTTTAAAAATCAATTATATTATTGTTAGTCCATGATTGATTAAAATAACATAAATATATAATGCACTTAGGTAATTAATAAGTAATAACAAGCAAGACATTTTGGAAGTGCATTTCTTACTGAAATGAATAGGCATGATTTTAGGGTGTGGCTAAAAAGAAAAAAAAATCTCTGACACCAATATTATATAGTATTTTGAGTTTGGCCTCCCTGATATTTATTCATTATAAATAAGAGCACATGATGAAAAGTAACATGAAGAAAGCCATGCTGTTATTTACAAGGCAAAAATAAATAGGATTTTGAAAGGAGAAGTGAGAAGGATAATGGCTGAGATTCATCATGAACTTTCTCTGAGGCAGATCATTTTCCAAGAAAACACATATGGAAACAGAGTTTCTAGAATTTGAACCCATTATAATTCTCCAGGCTTCCACCCATACCTTAGAGAGTCTGCACCTACTGCCTGAAGGATGTGTGCATCAACTTAAATATCCCAAGTGAGATTATTGCCTGAGGTTGCAGTCTCACTTGAATATCCCCAGGTGTGTTTATCCATGTACAACTGACCCTCCATCATTGGTTTTTCTCATATTTTCTTCCCTAGGCAGGAGAAAAGGATCTACAACTAAATCACAAAGGTTTTAATCCCCTTGGTAGAAATGGAGCAAATTATACTGGTCAAGATCTATAGCATATGGTATGACATTTTTCCTGAATTCATCCACAGTCTGACCTTAAGAGAAGTGATATTTAAAAGATCATATCTTCAGGTCATTTGTGGGCATGCCAGTCTCTGGTGCTGCTGGGAACATAACTATGTTTAAATGTTGAGGCTTTGATGCTAACGGCCATCTACCAGATGTGGAGTACTGTGCTTTGGGGCAGGAAAAGAAGGCCAAAGGAAGCATCATTTGAGGTCACTATCCCGCTGCTTATAACTACAAGTGACAAGTGCAGAGATTCCACAGCTTGCTCACAAAACAATGAGCAATGGAAGGAGAGGTAGGAACGAGACTTGGAATGATGACAGAGAGTAAATATCTCAAGCCATCTCATTCCACTACTGGAGTCTACAACAGGGCTCAAGAACATATTGCCCACCATCGCTTCCATTTAGAAGACTTGTGCCAAGGGTCAGAATCCATGGCAAGTTGCCACAGTTAGTCAAAAACTGCAGGTAAATCATGTGGTCTTGTGTTTTACATGGAGATTCTATGAGCTGCTGGAAATTAAACCTTTGAGTTCTTTTCTAACATTTGTTCAAGAACCATTGTGAACCTCCTTAAAATGAAGATTACTTAGGGCCAACTCAAGAACAACTGATGCATAATTAGGAATGTGGAGGAACAAGTATCAGCACTTTTCATGAGCAATTTGGACTTTGATGACCAAGGACTCAGGAAATCAGGTTCAGAAAAGAAAATGCAAACCTATAAGATTTCTAGATCAGTAGCCCCAGATAATTTTTTTTAAGTTGTAGACTGACACAATGTCTTTATTTATTTATATTTATGTGGCACTGAAAATTGAACCCAGTACCTCACATGTTGCTAGGCAAGTGTTCTACCACTGAGCCACAACTCCAGGCCCCCAAATAATTTATGCTGTTGAGTTATACTTTTGTATTATACACATGTTCATTGTGCCAATATTATAACATCAAAAAATAGACAAATTGAAAACATGGGATTAAAAACAGAAGAGCAAATTCTAATATTTTCTTCTCACATGCAAACAGATTATCTGGATTCCTCACACTTGAGCCTGTGCATACACCCCAGGGTGGAGACTACTCACTTCTAGGCAAAAGAAAGAACGATGCAGAAATTTTAGATGAAGTCTCTAAGAGAAGGCAATGACTTGAGCAAAAGGTAGCCAATGGGAAGAGAAAAGTTTTAAATGACATTTACTGTTTATACTTCCTTACCAGCTTCTGTATGACCATAAGCTACTTCAATCATCTTCACAGCTTCCTCAGATATCTGGGGAGCCTTTCAGCCCATCACTTAAAACATTACCAAAATATGACTGAAAACATGGAAGAGCTATTCTTTCCGAAATTGGTGGAAAAGCAGATTTTGTAGCTGAAAGAGAAATATTGGCTTCAGAACAGGTCAAGCTAATACTTTTTGAGATATTAAATGATTTTCTCCTCCAGTGTTTTCCTTTCCAAAATCCCTTAATGTCTTCCCTCACTTAACCCAGTGTCATTTCCAAACATTCTATTTGCATGAGTTCGGTAGCCCGTGGATTTTCAGTTCCTAAAGCCTTTTTCCCAAACTGAAGCAAAACCCTATAGGGTTTACGCCAAGGGCTGTGCAAACTGAGAGAGAAGGAAATCTCTGGCAAAAGAAGTGATTGAGACCAAACATGAGAAAGCAATTCTTCCAGGCTAGAAAAAGTGGTAAGAGAGAAGAAAAAGTTTGGGAATCCCTAGTGAAAAAAACTAGGCATGGAGAGGCCATGAAAGCATAAAGGAGGGACACAAGAGGCTTTGCTGGACATTCCCACCCGGGCCTTAGGAGAGTGATCCACTCCTGCAGCCCCAGCAGCCATTGTGTCCATGAGCTCCCCTTCTGTCCAGAGATGGAACTGCTGCTCTTCTACCTACCCTCTTAGCAGCCAGTTCAGGTGCCTCTGCTGGTCAGCCTACTGCAAAGCTTTGCTCACATCACATCAGTTAAGCTCAAGAAAATGGAAATCATCCCCCAGGTCAGAATTTTAGTAAGGAAGTCCCTCTAACACCTGTGGAACCGGGACTGAGATCAGCCCCATGCACATGGGCATACATACACTCCCTCTAACACAGTTTTCCTTTCATCTTTTGAACAGTGAGCATGTCACTACCAGTCCATTTGAAATTTCTAAACAGGTCAACTCATGCTTCCAATCCTATCCCGTCTTTCCAGTATGTACTCACCTCCCCTTAAAAAATGCTGGGGACAAAATGAGAATTTTTTGTAGAATAATATAAACAAATCGAAATAATAAGATACAAACTGTCATTTTTCTCTGTTGTTGAACATGAATAAGACAACCAGCACAATTTGGTACTAGACAGGCAAGAAAGCTGAGAATTACCCACAGATATACATGTGGAAATGTATATTAGGCCCTTTTTCCTGTTCCTGGCACAGAGCTCCTAAGATCCACGGAATTTCCTGAGTGATGGGAGAGTCTTTTGTTATTTATAATGAGTCTCTTTCATTTATGTTAATGAGGTGACTCTTGGCAAGGCCCCTAGATTGCTTCAGGATGAGCACTGGTCTGGTAACCAGAAAAAACAAGCACTTGATTCAAGGATAAAAACTTTCATCATCCCTCTCAACCTCTGAGGAAAAAATGGGGCTGGACATTTCACTCAATCACCAATAACCAACGACTTAATCAATCATGCCTCCACAATGTAACCTGAAGAGCCACGGAAAGGAAGAGGCTAAGGCAGTTTCTGAATGGGTGAGTATATCCTCATGCTGGGAGACAGAGGCTCCTGCCACAGAACCTTCTGGACCTCTCCCTACATATACTCCTTTTTATCTGGCTGCTCATTAATTTAAAAAATGTGGCATTTATACACAATGGAGTATTACTCTGCATTAAAAAATGACAAAATCATAGAATTTGCAGGGAAATGGATGGCATTAGAGCAGATTATGCTAAGTGAAGCTAGCCAATCCCTAAAAAACAAATGCCAAATGTCTTCTTTGATATAAGGAGAGTAACTAAGAACAGAGTAGGGACGAAGAGCAGGAGAAGAAGATTAACATTAAACAGGGATGAGAGGTGGGAGGGAAAGGGAGAGAGAAGAGAAATTGCATCGAAATGGAAGGAGACTCTCAGGGTTATACAAAAGTACATACAAGAGGAAGTGAGGGGAAAGGGAAAAATAATACAAGGGGGAGAAATTAATGACAGTAGAGTGGGTAGAGAGAGAAGAGGGGAGGGGAGGGGGGATAATAGAGGATAGGAAAGGCAGCAGAACACAACAGACACTAGTATGGCAATATGTAAATCAATGGATGTGTAACTGATGTGATTCTGCAATCTGTATAAGGGGTAAAAATGGGAGTTCATAACCCACTTGAATCAAAGTGTGAAATATGATATATCAAGAAACATGTAATGTTTTGAACAACCAACAATAAAAAATTTTAAAAAATATCATTATAACTAACTGCATTGGGAAGATCAGCATTTCTCTGCATTCTGAGTATCATCTCAGCAAGTTTTTAAACCTGAGGAAGAGTCATGGAGACCCCTAACTTTGTAGTAGCCTGGGCAAAAGTATGGGTGACTTGGGGACACCTTTTGTGGCTCACATGTGAAGTGGGAGCACCTAGTGGGACTGAGCCCTTTGCTTCCTCTGTTGTCCTACAATACAGTGAGCATTCAAACGGCACAGCAGTACTTTAAAACACGAATCACAATGGAGCACTCTTCTGCTCACAGTCCTCTGGTGGCTTTCTATGACACTTACAATACAACCCACGCCACTTATTCTAGCTTTCCAGGCCTTTTGTGACCTGGCCCTGCCTACCTATGGAACCTCATCTCACACCACACCCACTTACTCATTAAACCCTACCCAGGTTGCCTTCTTCCTGGTTTTCTGTTTATTAAACCCACCAATCTTCTCCTTACTTGTCCTTGATCCCTTGGCCTGGCAATCCTCAGCCCTCTTCCAGACATACCAGTCTAAGGTCTTATTGAGATGTCAGCTTAGAGACACTTTCCCAGATCGCCCCATGAGTGACAGAAGTTCACCATTACAGCAGGCTGATAAAATTCCCCACATACCCTTCTCGGCACCTGACACACTGTATGTTCGTTTATCTGTTTACTGTCTGATGACTCACTAGACTGCAACCCCCCAGGAGAAATAGGACCTGTGTATCTTATCCCTCACTGCAACCCCAGTGTCCAAAACAGGATCTGACCATTTGGCCAACTGTCAAATATTGGAAGACTGAAAGGCTGGTAAAATCTTTCTCCCAGGAGTGACCAAGAAGTGTGTCCATTTACGACTGAACCACAGAGAAGACCATGACTCTCCTGATGCCCTGCTTAGCTTGTCGTCTGGCTGGTGACAGGAGCTCATGCTGGGAATGAAACTATTTCAAGGATTCACTCCATGAAAGGGGCTGTTTATTAGAGCATCAGCAAGCATAAACAGCTTGTGTGCAGCCAAACAGGAGGGCCAGCACCAAACAAGAGCTCTGGCAAATTTCCTCACTCCGTACCATGCTTTCAACGCGGTTCCCAAGAAAACCGTTCATCCTGCCAAGCAGTCAACCTCCTGTCTCCTTGGGCACTAATTGCTCTGCCTGGTTAGACAATTTAGAAAAATGCAGCACTCTCAATATGACATAAGGAAAGGGGAAAGGAGGGGGCCTAGCTTTGCAAAAGTACAGTGAGTTCTGATAAAAGGAAAACACAGAAAAGTAGCCCAGTATTCAGAGAGAGGAGAATGCTTCTTCGTGGCCCTAAATGCCTCATCTGAGACCACAAAGGAGACTCAGGCTTACCACCGCCCTGTCCTCCATGAAGCCCAGGGTACTTGCACCAGCACTGGGAAACAGAGTCAAGGTATTTCTTAAATCTGGCATGAGAAATGAGAAAGGCTCTCTTACCTTAACAGACAGACCTTGACTGCCACCCTTAGGGTCTGCTTGCAGTTCCAAAACAGATACAAGGTGGCCTCCCCACAGCTACTTGGGAGACTGAAGTGGTAGGAGCATTTGAGGTCAGAAGTCAGAAACCAGGCTGAGCAACACTGGGACACCTTGTCTCAAAACAAAAAGCTACAACTTAGTGCATAGTGATATTCAAGAGTGCAGTTCCCATGTAAATGTGACCAGCAGTTAATGCTAATGATTAACTCTGCATATTTTTTTCCTCTGCCAAAGTTACCCATCTCACAAGGGACATTTCAAATTTCAAACTCACAGTTAGTTCTTAAAATGGTTACAGCCTCTCCTCCAAGACTCCACAGCCACAAATTCACAAGGAAGGCAGATAAGGATTTATTGTTAGTGATGTTTAAAATACCAAATGTGTGTGTGTGTATGTATATATATATATATATATATATATATACACACACATATATATGTATAAACATATATATGCTTGTGTATACATGAGTGTATGTGTGTGTGTGTATGTGTATAATGTGAGGAAGTAGTAAAAAAAAATCATTGAATGTGCCTATGATGGAATGTCATATAACATCAATATATTAATGGGGAAATTTTAAAAGCACACTTGTATTTTGAAGCATTCCATCATGCTTTCAATGGTTTCACAGAAACCCCGACTAATCCCAAAGAATTTCTGAGTTTTCTCCTAATCCAGCTTTTCATTTTTCTTCTGTGAAATCAGAGATGTTGCCACACCATAGTGCTCAAACAGGGGACGTTGGTTAGAAAGGCATATAATCCTCATGTAAACCTATAGCCACACAGAAAATGAGCATTTCTGTTCTCCAAAGAAGGGAATAGCAGAGTCAGGGTTTGAATGTCTCCTCCCGCCCTCTGCTGAGTCTACACTTTCACTCTGCCTCTTCAACGGCAGCTGCAGGCAACCTCCTGGGATGGGGAGAGAGAAGAAGAAATGTCAGGGAGTGCAAACCCTATAGAGACTCAAACACCATTCACAGGCTAATGGAAAAGAGAGTACAGAGGCCAGCTATGAACCACAGGCCAAAAAGCCACAGAATTTAAGGCAGGCCAAATATGAGTTGTGAAACATAAAGAAGAGTACAAGTAAACTCCAAATTCCTAAGCCTCTTGACTGGAAGAATAATGATTCCTTTGAGGATATGGAATATGAGCCATAATAGAAAGAGAAGAGCATGCCAAGTTGGGGCAAGTTGGGTCCCTTCAAACATTGAGAAATCTAAATTATACCTCTGGAAGGCAGGCAGGAATATGAATGTGATGTTTTGGGGAAATGAAAGAAAAGAGATCATAACAGCCATTCCATCTCCAATGTGTGCCACAGGCCAAGGCCTTGCTATGTGGCCCCAGGTAAGATTTCTGCAGGCCTGTGATGGCAGGAAGAGCAGGCAGGCACAGACCTCTCCTAGGAGAAAACCTGCAAAATATAAACTTGCAAAGTGGGAGAGTTTGTGAAATCATTTCCATACTTTTCCCAAGGGTACCTTCAATGCCTGTCCAGTGGGGCTCACCTGGATCCATCTCACTCCCTCACTTTTTACCTTTCTGATCTACTCCTGCCCACTCCCAGTGTCCTCTGACCTGTTTCTCCTGGCAATTTCTGTCAAGTGGAAAGAAAGTGTCAGGACCCTACCTCTGACCCTTACCTCTGGCTCCATGCTGGTGACAGCTCCTTAGATATGGGAGTCCCCATCTGTCTTCCCCAGAATGAAGCAGCATCTTCCAGACTCCGGAGAAAGCCGGCTGCAAGACAAGCAAACCCCTTCTCCAGCTCAATTTGAAGCAAATTCCACATATTATCATTATTTTAAAACTCCCTCTTCCTCTTTACAAAGGGCAAAGGAAAGAGATGCAGAGGGCATGAAAAGTGGTTTTCCTAGTGATGAGAACATTATTTCTTAAAACCATTGTATTCTTAGGCACTCTAAAAATTCAGTCTGTAAAGAAGAATGTGACTGAGAGCAAAAGGAGAAACCCACAGAGCAGAGGAAAAACCACTGGTCAGAGGAAAGGACTGTCAGTAAGCAACTTGCTGCAGGGGTAACTCCAGAAACCCTGGAGGACAAGGGCAGGTTCGAAGATAACAAACTGACCATGAGGAAAGACACCGTGACCTTTAGCAGAAAGGAGTCAGAGTGCTTTGCATGACACAAATAATGCCGAAATCATCCCCTCTAATCCTGTACTTCCTTAACTTAGCTTCCTAACTTCTTATAAATCATCATGTGTCAGACTCCTCAAATTCTGTTGGTTAACTCAAGAAAGCAGAAGAAATCTTTATATGAGTAATAAAACTGAAGGCTTTAGTGGTACTCGTGACCATTTGCAGAACCACATATTTTAACACGCACACAGAAAATCTACTTTCCAGAAACACTGGATGTTTTCTGTCCTCTGTCACCGAGTAGCTCCAGGTTATTTCCTACAACTGTGTATTTGTGACTTCATTTCTGAAATAGTGCTCTATCAGAATAAACTCTACATCCAGCACCTTCCCCAATAGATCTCCACTGGCTACAGTTAGAAGAAGGCTCATTCATTGGTCTGTTCCTTAACGTCTACACTATTCTCCACTTCTGTATCCTCATCACAAAACCAAGCCACAGCACTCACCCACTGTATGTTTTGAAACCAAGCCTCCATTCTGGCATCCCTTTTAAAGGTACTGAAACTTCATGCAGGTGTTTTTACACACACTTAGAGTTTCCTATGCCTGTCATGATGAATGCTCTCAATTCCCTGGTTCCTGGATGCTTCCATTTGCAGAGACCCATACCATTTGCAGTTGGTCATGATTTTAGGCAGTGTCGTTAGTCTAATTTTTGTTACTAGAAACTTAATTAATACTTTCAAGGTTGAATCCCACCATCAAATAAATTGATTTTTGAAGATGGCACAGCCTAGTTCAGTATCCCACACTGAATCCAACATGAAAAAATTTTTTTACAAATCACTAGCCACTCCCAGTACAATAGCTGTTTGGTCCACAGCAGCCTGGCTCAATGACATCATATGTCCACTAGACTAAGCAGTATCCTAAAGATAACTGATTTTCCAAGTTTGATAACGAAAATGGATGAAGTAAACAAATGATATTAGTGTACATATCATTCAAGCTTCTCTAGAGAAAAAGCCAAAAGGATATATTTACATATGAATATGCATATGTGTATGCGTAAACATAGACATGTATAACATAATTTTGAGAAAAGAATTTTTATCAGTTCGAATCATACATAACACTAGGATTCATTTTGACATAATTATGAAAGCCTGGAATGTAATTTGCTCTAATTCAGTTCCCAGCACTTTCCTTTTCCCTCCCCCACCCCTCCTGTTCCCTTCACTCTACTGATCTTTCTACTACTTACTTACAGTGTATTTTTAATTAGTGTCTTATGAATATACATGAGGGTGAGATTCTCTGTGGTATATTCATATATGTACACTGGAAAGATTGGTGGACTTGTTGAGGGAGTTGAGGGGGAGGGAGGAGGGGTGGGACAAAGGAAGAAGAGTGGAATGGATCCGACTGAATCTGAATTGCATTATGAATAATACACATATTTTTTTCAGAGATTTACTTTAAGGAATTGTCTTACATGATAGTGTGGGTTGACAAGTATGAAATCCATAAAGCAGGCAGCAGACTAGTCACTCAGAAAGCATTTCTGTTATCACAGCAGAATTCCTTCTTCTTCCACAAAACCTGTTTCCACTCTTCAGGCCCTCAGCTGATTGGATAAGGCCCACCCATATCATCGGGGCTAATTTGCTTTATTTAAAGTCAACTGACTCTAAATATTAACTACATTTACAAAACACTTTGACAGAAACCCCTAGATTTCTGATTAAATAAATGAGTACTGTAGCCTAGCAAAGTTGACACATTAACCTGTCACAGAGTGGTGGTCCTTATCAATCCACAATATCATTATAGTTTTAGTATCAACAAAGATGACATCAGTGAGAGGAGAATGGCTTTCACTGTGCAAGAGGAGACCATCTAATGATAGAAAATAATGGTCATAGGAAATTGTGTCAAACCATATACGTTACAACCACATAGGCTGGAGAGACAGACCTCTAGGGCCAAACCCAACTCTGGTTATTACATTGATTTGAGTTCTTTATACCTTTTTTTTCTTTAAGCAAAACCAATCTTCATTGATTTAAATAAGTCATACCACATAAATGAAAAGTGTTATTTTAACTGAAAAAGTCTCAAATTATGCAGATGTTATCTTTCCAGGACATGCAACAGTTTTCTGTTGTCAAGGTATAACATTATTCTTTAACTCAATGATACTATATAAAATAATTACAAAGAAAATTCTGATTCATCAACTTACTAAATATTCTTCTCAGCCTCCCTAATGGCTTTACCAACTAAGAGTGCTATGATTAAGAAGGAAAAATAATTAATGATAAGGAAGTTCTAGAATGATTAGCCTCTTTTACTCTAACTTTCCATATTTCTTTTATATCCTGGTTCACTTGTTTTTCAAGTTTAAAAAGAGAGAGAAAGAAAGAAATCACCCTTAGAAAACTAGAACTACCAAAACCAAAAAATATCTTATTCTGCACTCATAATGGTTAACTTCATGTCAAATTGGAGAGGCTATGATGTCCCATTGAATGGTCCAACATCAGTTGAGATGTTGCTGGGAAGGTGGTCAAGGATGTGCCTCACTTCCAAATGAGCAGACACTATCAGACAGCCCCCCTTGAGGGCCTCATCCAGTCAGGTGCAGGTCATATAGGCCAAGATTCTGGTTTCCAAACTTCTCCCCAAGATTCTCAAGACTGCAGTATAGAAACCCTACCTGCGTTTCCAGCCTGCTCCCCTGCAGAATCCAAACTAAAGACTGCAGCACCATCTCGGGTGAATTTCTCCCCTACCAGTCTACCTTACTTGCCAGTCTCCAGACTTACGTGAGCCAATTCCAATCAATCAATGAGTACACCAGATCTATGTGTGCATATACGTGGGTGAGGGTGTGTATACAATTTCTCTTGTCTAATGCACTTGTTTCAGACAAGTGATACAATTTCTTATACAAAAAGAAAAACCTACATTTACATACCTCTTTTGCTATTAATTAGGTAATTTATTTCATAGTATGAAATCCCTTAAGATTTAAGCTGAGAGGTTTAGGGTTTATTTTTTTCGACTTTGCCTCCTCAGGGAGCCACATATCTGTTTATTCATAGCTGGCAAGACTCCACACACTCTGTTCTTCTTCCAAACTCTGCTTCCTCATTGCCTGAGGCTTGTTAGGTAATAGATACTGCCCAGGCTAAATGGGTGCCAGGTGTTCAACATGGAAGCTGCTTGCTTGTGCCTGAAAGGGATAAAGATTTGCTGTGGAATAGCTAGGGAATGAAAACAACATGGCAACTTGAGGCTGTCAACTGCGACTGCTGGGGTTCCGTCTATTATTATGCCTTCTTAGTGTCCCCTTCTGTGGAGCTATTCAGCTGATTGGCACTCACCTAATTAACAATCTAAGAATTACCATGGTTAAGGAACAGAGGAAAAAAAGCATAGCAGACGTTTAATGATGTGAACACTAGTCTCTTGTGAGACTGCTTTATTGATAAGGTTTTGCTCAAATGGGTAAGATTTGCCCTGTTGCTAAGGCAACCTGCCTTCAGGAATAACAGATCTATATATTATTCCAGCAAGTGGTCTGTGTGACTTAATAAAGAGGAAAAAAATAAATGCAGCTACGAACCCACATCAAAGAGAAGATAGCACATTATAAGGCAGAAGGGGAAAAAACCACGCTCAGGATGGCGGGTGTCGGCTTTGAAGATTGGAGCTAAATGTGTTACCTTTCCAGAAGAAAGCCAGCTCTATTTGGAATACAGAAGATACATAAACATGGAAGATCTTTCCCCTCTCCTCTGCCTTGGTCTTATTTCTTGCTCTCTCCTTTCCAGCCTCACTGGGCTTCATGCCATTTCTCAAATGTGTCTGGCCTCAACTCTTCACTTGCTGCTCTGTCTGCTTGGAAACCTCTTTCTCCAGTTACACACATGCTCCCTCTCCCTCCTCGTCTGCAGATCCTGCCATCAGAGAATCCTCCCCTACCCACCACATGAAAAGCAGCCCCTGCCATGCCAATCTGTTTTCTCTAGCACTTTATCCCACTCTATTTTTTCAGCGCATTTATCATCCCAGGATATTAATTATGCATTTATTGTTGATTGTCAGTCTCTCTCATTACAACGTAGGCTCCATTAAGAGCAGAATGTGGCTGTCTGGGTCACCACTCTGTCCTTGGTGTGTCGAACAGTGTTTTACTTCCTGTACACATAAAAATAATTAGCTAATAAATGAGGTTCTGCTCCCAATCTTTAAAAATTCAGTTAGGAAGAAAAAACTTAGACACATGAAACAAATATGTCACACGCATATGTCAAAAAAAAATAATCCAAAAGTACTTGCAAGGGGGTTTGGTCTGAATAAGAAGAGAAGAGAGAAAACACTGTGAGAAACTGAGACGTTGGTCAGTACCTGAGAAACCTCTCTTAACAGCACTGGCACCTGCCACTCCTGGGCGAGATATTCTCTATTGATTCTGAGCCAAGCTAGAAGCCTGGAGTCTACACATCACAGACTCCTGTGCCAGGAGGCTCCAGTCAATGTTCAGCCAGCCTCTCACATGAGAGCAGTCAGGGGAAGTAGAGCAGCTACCTTCCTTCTCAGGATTTAGCCATTGCTGGAGACATCTGAGCTCTGGAGTGACAGAACACCACACGCTTGCTCATGGTCAGCAGCTTGACCCAGGAGTCACACACTCCCACAGGGCTGGCACACATTCCTGTAGCTCCTAACCTCTGAAACTGCTCCCCTTTCTGTTCCTCCAGGCAGTAGTCCCATGACTTTGTCATCTAATTCCTCATTTTAGATACCTTACCTCTCTGCTGGAATCACATTAAGCAATTTTTAAAAATTGTCCTAAGTCCACTTCACATTCTTAAATAAATGCAAATTGTATTCTAAATTCTAAAGCTTATCTGGTAGGGAAGAAAGTTATGTGATAACCACCCCCAAGAAAGTCCTCCCAGACACCTCCCTCCCAGTCAGCATTCTTCCATTCTCTGTCTGAACTCCTAAATTATGTAGGGCACAGACAGCACCTCACAAATTTGTACTTAATTCCATACTTTCATATCTTACTCTGTATTTTTTTTTCTAATATATGAATTTCTACTCTCCAATTAGACTTTAAGTATCCAGAAGGCATGGTGCTTTAAATTTACTTCCAAGGTCATACCTATGACAGCAATGGGCATTTTGTCAGTGCCTGCTACGGTTTTGATGTGTCTCCCAAAGGCCTATGTGTTGACGGCTTCGTCCCAGAACTACTGAGAGGTGGTGGAACACTGAGAAGGTGTGAGAAGTGGTGGAACATTGAGAAGCTGTGTGCCCTTGAAGGAAATAAGAAGACCCTGGCCTGCCTGCCTGCCCCCCATCCCTCCTAACTGGCTGCCATAAAAAAGTGGAGCAGCTTCCCTCCACAACACACTCCCTGCCGTGATGTTCAGTCTCACCACAGGCCTAAAGACAAAGAATCCAAGCAACCATGGACTGAAATCTCTGAAACTTTGAGCCAAAATAAATCTCTCCTCCTCACAAGTTGATTATCTAGGTATTTTGACTCAGAGACTAGCACAGTACCCAATATGTAAACATGTGCTAGATTCATCTGTAAGGAGCAGAGTATTTCTCATTCACATCAGTGTGGAAGGGCAGGGGTTTGGGCACAGTCACTGATACATCATCCTCTTTGCCAATGTGTCATAAATTACCTACAACCTCAGTAATTTCATCAGGACTAAGAAGCTGGAGAGAAATAAGGAGATGGAAATGTTTGCACAGAAGAACAGCTAGAAGATCCTTGGGTTTGCATGTGAAATGGCAGTAAAGATGAATCTTCCAACAGGAGCCTACTGCTCTAAAGCTTACTTAAATGTTGCAGGACATTGTCCTAACTCCCTGACTTCCAGGTCAACTGTCTACTTCACTTCAACCACCTTGATCAATAACTCCAACATTTACTTATTTCATCTATATTTCCTCTAGACACACATTTGTGATTTGATGACAGTATCAGGCTCATGATCAACAGCCTTATTTTTTGAATACATAATCGATTCTGATACATAGTCAATTCAGTTAAATCATTTTGGACAAAAAGACAAAAAATTGCTTAAAGAAAATAATTGAAAAGAAGAAAATGGAGCTATACAAGCAAGGTATCTCTTAAGGCTTTTGGAGCAAACTGTCACAATGCCATCTTTGAACAGAAAATCCAGTTAAAGAATATGAGAATAGGGGCTGAGGTTGTGGCTTGGTGGTAGAGCACTCACCTAGCATGTGTGAGGCACTAGGTTCTATCCTCAGCATCACATAAATATATAAATAAAGGTATTTTGTCCATCTACAACTAAAAGAAAAATTTAAAAACCTGAAAATATGATCTGAAAATTTTGAAATTTGAAACCACAAATAATTCTACCTCAATATTAGAATACTCAGAAGAAAAGAGAAAGTGTGTGCACACATGCACCAAAGCTCACATCAGAAGAATCCTTCCAGTGCCTCATATGTGATTCCACCCAGAATTGATCCATTATTCTGTGAGAAAACATAAAGTCAAAACCTTCTTATTACTAATACATCCCTGAATAAGGTATTAATTTGGAGCCAGGGAAATATCAGGTGAGAAACTGAAAAATAAAGATTTTATTTTTACATTCCAGAAAATATTAGGATGAGTTTTTAGATGGTGTACACATGCTGTATTTCCTTGATTAAGCCATTGTCATGGTGCCCTTTAAATGTTGATGCACGCCTTGGCTAACCCAACCAAATTAGATGACCTTTATTGTGATAAACTACATTATTCAGGGTAGTTAGTTGCAAACAATGGTAAATTGGCTGTTTAAGCAGAAAAGGGATTCAGTAAAGGATAAAAGTTACCTCTCAGAATCTTCAAATAGATCTAAGAATGGGTTGATACACAATGTGACCAAGAACAAAACTCAAGTCACAAGTCCTACAGGCCAGAAGCCACTGATATTCTCCCAAAGCAAAGGCACAGGCAAGAAGCTCACTCCCCCAAGGCCAGTTATACTGTCCACCTCTGCTGTGCCAGCTTCCAACCACCTTGGCTTTAAAAGTGTATACAATGTCCCTGCTTCCTTCGGTTGTGGTTTCTAAATCAAAGTGTGCCATATGTGTACCTCTTCTGTATAGTACAGATCACATGCCTTTGCATAGTTACAGTGGAAATCGCCATGCTCCGCCACATTGGGCCAAAATTAAAGGGAAAGCCTGCTATATTCATGTTGAATTTATTTAAAATTTTGTCTATCATGGATGTTTTTGAAATTTAATCTTTTAAATATGACTTTAAAATATTGGTTTAAAATTTGTTATTGAATTTATAGCTGCTCCTTTCAATTAGTCCACTGGGTGAGTGACTACACACTCACTCTGATTGCAACCTTGATAAGAAGGCTGGGAAAGTAAGTCTCTAGATTTAGGACTGAGGGTGACACACAGAAAAGTGGCCGCTGAAGAAGTCCTAATCCCAGCACCTGGCAGTGCATTACTTTCCATGGCAAAAAGGACTTTGTGGATGTGATTGAGAAAGCTGAGAGGAAGAAGCATCCTGAGTTGTCCAGGTGGGACTTCTCTAATCACAGGAGTCCTGTAGAGGACAGAGGACTTGTGTGATAGGAGTAGAGGGAAGGAGAGAGGCCTGAAGACTCTGTGTTACTAAAAACAAAGACAGAAACCCAGGCCATGAACTTGGGAATGTCAACAGCCTCTGAGAAGAGCAAGGAAACCAATTCTAGAGGCTCCAGAAGAGAGGCAAACCTACTGTCACCTTGATTTCAATGGAGACATTTGCTTGGACTTCTGATCTCTAGATCTATAAAAGAGTAAATTTGCAGTTTTTAACCCATTAAGTTTGTGGTGATTTTTTTTAGAGCAGCAATAAAAAATACTAGCATAGTGGTAAAATTCTCCATGGAGCCTAAGAGTATTCAAAATGACCAGGGCAGTAAGAAAGCATGACAATTTCCTATTGCCTAACAATTTAATGCTTTCTACTTATATTTTTATATTTCTACGCAAACTCCAATTCTGGTGTGATCCCATGGTTTTATAATCAGGTTACAGACAGGTGGCACTTTGGGGGTGAAATGATATATTCTCTGCCTGACCACTAGCCATCAATTTACCAGATGTCCTAAGCCTCTGTGCATAAATCTCATTTTCCTAGCTGAATTTCACTTGATAGAGGACAGGGTCTTGCCTTCTACTGCTCTGCCCTGTTCAAGATCAAAACACAGGACCCTGACCCCCTAATTTCCTCCCAAGAACGTCAGCGATACAAAGCTAAAGTAGTTTTTTTTTTTTTCTTCTTATCAGAAAATAGTGATCTCAAATCCTTATTAAACATTGTTCTTTTAATTAGGTTTTCATGGTCGTGACCAAAATACCGGACAAGAACAACCTAAAGGAGGAAAAGTTTATTCTGAGCTCGTCATTTCAGAGGTTCAATCTACAGTCAACCAACTCCATTGCTTTGGGCCTGAGAGGAGGCAGAACATCAGGGTGGAAGAGCTTGACAGAGAAGCACTGCTCCACTCAGGGCAGCCAGGAAGCAAAGAGAAAGAGGGGACAGAGTCACAGGGAACAGGCACTTTCCAGGGCACACCCCCCAGTGACCCACCTCCTCTAGACACAACCCACCTACCCACAATTACCACCCCATCAGCCCATTCAAACTAGGATGGACTGATTGGGTTTCAAGCTCTCACAATCCAATCCCTTCACCTCTGAGCACCCTGCATTAGCACAGGAGCTTTCAGGGGATAAATCAAATCCAAACCATAACTGACACTAACCTAACATAATTGAAGCCTCTTTACTGGAATAAAAAGAGTAACAACCAAGCCTACTTTAATGTTTACCTAGTGATTGATTTTCCATGAATACCCAAAATGCTGTGAAATTATAAAAGATAATTCTTGTCCCTTAGGGGGAAAAATTATTCTCAGGATAAGTATAGTACACTGTGCTTTCAGCAAATATCTGAAGGCTACAATTATGAATTGAATCGATTTTTTTAAATGGCCTCTAGCCCACAGAGTATATTCCAAAAATACGCTTGTTGGTCAGTCATTCAGAACTCATAATTCATCTTATCCTAGTAACAATAACAATAGAAAGGTTAACGTGTATCAGTCATTGTAACATGTTCACATTGTAACAACACAGAGAAAGGGCTGTCTTTGTAGAAGGTGATGTATGAATTCCATTTCCCAAAAGGATTAAGTTTGTTCTGAAGATAACATTAATTGCATACAGCAGAACATGCCCTAAAGATAAACAATTTGAGGTGAGAAAGGAGGCTAAAAAATATGAAGCTGGGTTCAGGGCCGTGGGAGGAAAATCATCTCTAATAGGTGGGTGAGAGCTGACTTGGGGATAAAAGAGTGTCAGGGGACAAATTCTCACTAAGTTTAGTATTGCTCACTCATGCCTGAGGTGTGGCGGGGTTATTTGGGCAAGGGGAGAGGGGACAAGGTGAGTAGGTATTATGTGCCACATCAAGCCTGGAAAAAGGCACAGACAGATCATTCATGGAAATCACTACACCTCTGAGCCACACTGTCCCAACCCCAGAGAACCTCGGTTCCTGGCTCCAGGACCCAGCTGAAAATGGCTTCTCAACTTTGAGACTTGATCTCCTAGACAGAGGGAAAATTGGCCAATCTCACATTGTTCCTTTGTTTCTGCAGTCTCAAGAAAAGACTCTCAAGGAAGGGGGGCGGGGGAGAGAGAAGGCCAAAGTCACTGTACTAAAGAAGACTGTTGAAAAATTTACACACACACACACACACACACACACCGCGACCTTTTCAACATATGATCCTGAACTATTTGTCCTCAAAAAAGGCAGTGCTAATGGTGGTCCCTAGAATTGTGCAAAGAAGCCCCAGTAAAAAAGTTAATTTCCCCTTGGCAATTCTGAGCCATAATGTGTGTAAAAGTAAACAAAACTATTATGTTCTTAGCCTTCAGTCAAAAAATGCTATAAGGCTACAAGATCCCCAAGGGCTCAGCCAGTCTTGAGCCTGTCAAGTCTTCATGGTCCCACACAGAGAGAAGTACAGTCCAACTCATCAACAAATCAAACCTAATCCCAAAGCCACCTACTTCTCTCCACTTTACCACGAAATCTGAGTCACCATTGCCTTGTACCTAGACCACAGACTTCCAAAGCTCTGCGCTCACACAGTGGGAAAAAAAATGATTTTAGCATTTTACCTCCACTGGAGATGATTTATTTATGAATCATATATGATTATGGTATCCACATATTCTGCATGTTATAATGTCTAATTTGAATTTTTAAAAAAAATCTCATATACTATGTTCTGAAAGTTTGTGTCTCCCACACCCCAAATTCATATGTTAAAGCCCAATAAAAGCCCAATAAATGCAAATATCTTTATGAGAGGTGGGGATTTCAGGAGGGGATTAGGTCACATGGACAGAGCCCTCTCCGGACACAGAATCTGCTTGCACCTTGATCAGGGACTTACCAGCCTCCAGAACTGTGAGAAATCAACTTCTGCTGTTTATAAGCCACCCTATCTATGGCGTATTGTTACAGTCGCTCAATGGTCTAAGACATATGCATATATGTATATGTGCCAAATACGTACAATATTCCCTTTGTCACACTAAGAGATCATTTCACACACACTCTAGACTAGGTGCTCTGCATCAGAGTCACTAGGCTAGTACAAGTCTCTCATAATCGATCTCTCTACTTCTACTCTTGCTCCCTATTATCCATTTTCCATGAAGCAAAATTAGACTGTGCCCTTTCTCTGCTTAAAACTCTCTCAAGTCTTTTCACTGCACTTCAAACCTGAATTCCTTCCCCTGGACTACAAAGGTGGACATGCTCTGGGCCCTACCCACTGAGCCATTGTCTGAGCCCCCTTTCTCTTAGCTTTGTCAAAAGACCCTTTTCCTATGCTCCAACGTGCCAAGCTTATTCCCACTTTGGGGACCTTTGTTGTTGTTGTTGTTGTTGTTGTTGAAAATAATTGATTTTTGCATTTTTATTAGCACATTATAGTTATACATAACTTTGAGGTTCATTTTGACACAATCTTACCAGCATGCAATATAATTTGCTCCAATTCAGGAAGAAGGAGAGAGGAGAAAAAGGGAAACTACTTTGTTCTCTTTCCTCTACTCTACTGCTCTTCCTTCTATTTAGCTTTTTTTAAAAAAAAAGAAAAAAATAGTGCTTCATAGATATACATAAAGGTGAAATTTGCTATGGTGTATCCATATATGTACATAAGATAGTTTGGTCAATTTCATTACACCATTCCTTCTTTTCTTATAACTCCTCCCTCCCTCTCAATCCCCTTCCTCTACTTCACTTCATTTCATTTCATTTCATGGAATCCACTCCCTCTTACCCCCCTTACTGTGGTCTAGCTTCTGCATATGACAGAAAACATTTGACCCTTGAGTTTTTGATTCTGGCTTCTTTCACTTAGCACAGCGCTCTCCAGTTCCATCCATTTACCAGCAAATGTCATAATTTCATTCTTCTTTATGACTGAATAAAACTCTATTGTGAATTACACTGCTGTGAACATTGATGCAGCTGTATCTCTACAGTATGCTGACTTTAGTTCATTTGGATAAACCAGGAAGTGGGATAGCTCAGTCATATGGTGGTTCCAGTTCTAGTTTTTGGAAGAATCTCCATACTACTTTCCATAGTGGTTGTACCAATTTGGAGTTCAACCTACAATTCATGAGTGTTCCTTTTTTCCCCACATCCTTCCCAGCACTTTTTATTGTTTGTAGCCTAAATAATTTATCTTTTCACTAAAGTGACATGGGATCTCAATATAATTTTCATTTACATTACCCTGATTGCCAGAGATACTGACCATTTTTTTCATATATTTGTTAGCCATTTCTATTTCTTCTTTTGAGAAGTGTCTGTTTAGTTCTTTTGCCCATTTTTTAATTGGGTTATTTGTTTTTTTGGTGTTAAGTATTTTGAATTCTTTATATATTCTAGATATTAATCCCTTCTTTGAGGATCAACTGGCAAAGATCTTCTCCCATTCTGTAAGCTCTCTTTTCATACTCCTAAGTGTTTTCTTTGCTATGCAGAAGCTTTTCAACTTGATGCCATTTCACTTACTCCTTTTTGGTTTCCTTTCTTGTGCTTTAGGAGTCTTGCTTAGGAAGTTGGTACCAGTGCTAACATATTGGAGTGTTGAGCCAAGGTTTTCCTATGAAAGTTGTGATGTTTCTGGTCTAATTCTTAAGTCTTTGATCCACTTTGCATTGACTTTTGTGCAGGATGAGAGATAGGGGTCCGTTTCCTTCTTCTAAATATGGATATCCAGTTTTCCTAGCACCATTTGTTAAAAAGACTATCTTTTTTTTCCATTGTATGTTTTTGGCACCTTTCTCTAGTATCACATGACTGTATCTACGCGGGTTTGTCTCTTTGTATTTTATTCTATTCCATTAGTCTTCAAGTCTGTTTTGGTGCCAATGCCATGCTGCTTTTGTTACTATAACCCTGTGGTATAAGGTCCTGTATTGTGATGCCTCCAGCATTGTTCTTCTTGCTCAGGATTGCTGTGGCCACTCTGAGTCTCTTATTCTTCCAAAGAATTTTAGAACATTCTTTTTCTAACTCTGAGGGAAATGTCATTGGTATTTGAATAGGGATTGCATTGATTCTGTATAACACTTTTGGTAGTATGGCCATTTTGATATTAATTCTGCCTGTCCAAGAAAATGAGATCTTTCCATCTTCTATGTCTTTTTCAATTTCATTCTTCAGTGTTCTATAGTTGTTATTGTAGAGATCTTTTACCTTCTCAGATTTAGTCCCAAGTATTGTTTTTCCTGAGGCTATTGTAACTGAGATAATTTTCCCTATTTCTTTCTTAACAGATTCATCATTGGAGTGCAAGGAAGTGATTGATTTATATATGTCAATCTTGTATCCTGCTACTTTGCTGAATTTGTTTAAGATCTAGAAGTTTTATGGTGGAGTCTTTTGGGCCTTCTAGATGTAGGATCATGTTATCAGCAAACAGATAATTTGACTTCTTATTTTGCTATGTGTATTTCTTTAATTTCCTTCCCTTGCCTGATAGCTCCAGATTAGAATGTCAAGGACTATGTTGAATAGGAGTGGTAGAGTGGACATCCTTGTCTTGTTCCTGATTTTAGAGAAAGTGCTTTCAGTTTCTCTTCATTTAATATGATGTTGGCCTTGGGTTTGTCATTTATAACCTTTACAATGTTGAGGTAAGTTTCCTCCATCCCTAGTTTTCTAGTCTTTTTAAACATGCATGGTGCTGGACTTGGTCAAATGCTTTTTTTGTATCTATTGAGATAACCATGTGGTTCTTATGTGGTCTTATCATTAACTCTATTTATATGGTGCATTATATTTGTTCATTTGAATAACTTGAATCAACCTTGCATCACTGAGATGAAATCCACTTGATCACGGTGCACTTTATTGAAATGATCTTTCACCTCCTATATTTTCTAAGTTCATCCCTTAGATCTTCTTTTAGCTCATTGAACATTTTAACTATGAACTTCCTAAATTCTTTCTCCAACATTTCCTTTACCATGGTGTCAATGGGATAAGTTGTTGAAGTACTGTGGGCTGTTTTGGGTGGTTTGTTCTCTTGCTTTTTCATACTGCTCATATGTCTATCCATCTGCTGGGGTGATTATTGCTTCTACTTTTATGCAATAAACTATTCAGTGAGTTTCTTTCTCTTTATCTCCCAGGCTGGGTGACTATCCAGGTATTGATACTTCTACTCCATGACATGAATTTCTGCTGTTCCCAGTATCAGCTCCAGTCTCTGGTCAGCCATTCTCGAACTGCTTCCTTTCTGGGCTGTGGAGGGGCAGTGGGTGGCCACCAAACTTCACTCCACCATTTTTGTCTCTTATTTCTGTTGACTGATGTTCTTGCTTACTCACCATCACTGACAATGTGCACAGTTCTGCAATGAAAGGGAAAATGTTCCTCATGCCAGTACCAGCCTCCACCTTAGGTCTTTGGACTGACTGTTTTCTCTCTTCTGGATATTCTTCCTCAGTCTTCAGAGACCTAATGTCTCCTAGACATACAGACTTAGTGCAAAGTTTCTTCCTATAGAGAGTATGTCTAGCCCCCCAAAACTAAGGTACTCAGTCTTTAACCACTTGGGGTAAATTCTCAGCCTGGCTGTGACTGTTCATTTGTGTAGTACAGTCACATGTGTTCGCATATTGACCTATGGTCATAAGGAGGTTATATGTCTATTGTATTAACTCTGGTATGTGGCTCTTAGTAGGACCTCAGTAAATATTTTCTGAATGAATTAATTAATAAAGTAATTCATTAATAGAAATCTGATGAACTTGATTCAAAGTCAGTTGAATTGAGCAGAGCATGGTTTTATTAAGCCTGTTTTAACTTAATTCCTTGTCTAAAGAAACCTAGGGAAGGGGAAAAAGTAGGTGACTTTATAAAAATAGCCTGACCAGGGCTCAGATTTCTTTGAAATACCTACAAGCAAAGGAATTTGAGGATAACAAGAGGATCAGAGGATTCTAAAAATAAACTTCCCTTTAAAAATAGACCCCTTGCCATGCTTTGTAACAGAGCTCAAAAACCCATTATTGCTCCCTTTCTAGGAAATCTGGGTGCTGTGCTCTAATTGGCTATGTTCTTAAAGGGTCTTAAAATAAATAACAGGCCTTATCTGATTTGAAATGTATCCAAATGTAGTCACTGGAAGGAGATGATGCCTAGTAAACAGTATCACATCAGGGAAGGAGTGCTGAACTTTTCTCTGCTTCTGAACAAAATATTCAATAGAAGAATGCTAATGTGTATGTTCCAATTTAAAAGAATTAAGTATTGAGAGGTCTAGTCTTATAGAATGCTAATATCCAGACTAATTGTTAAAATAAATGATCAAGGACATAAGTATTCTTAGAGAGTTTAATGTCTGACTCTACATTGTTACTCTGCAGATGGAATTTCTATTCAAACACATAAATTATATGTGGTATAAAGGAAAATGAGGATTTAATATCACAATCGGCCATAGGCAAAATTTTGTATTAGAAGTTGGGGTCCCTGTCCCTAAACTTATTCACAATCACACACATACACACACACAGCATTCGTATGCTTATGCCTCATTCAATTAAAAAAAAAGAGAGAGAGTATTTCAAGAAAGCATCTGATGTGATTTATTAATATCTTAATATGAATTTTTATTAAAATCTTCCAGAAATGATTCATCTCTTTTTTTTAACCATAGAATAAGATATGTTGTCTCTGACAGGGGATTGGTTATTGAGCATGGATGTATTTGGGGACTTATGTTTGGAGTTTGAAACTACCTCTTACCTGAAATCATACTAGCATAACTACGCACTTACTCTAGGTGTGTTGTTTTGGAAAAACAACCCGATTCAGCCCAAAGAGAGCTCTATCCTCATCATCCAGTTGGATGGATCTATGAACAGAAGTGTAGACATAAGAACTTCCACCTGTCATGTGGAAGCACAAACACACCCACACCTCATCCTCCTTCTTTTGACTATCAGCTCTGATAATACTGCAGAGCTCAGGATCAATTTCTTAATTATTCATTCTGACTGTACTTCAGTGAAAACAGAGACATTTCCATCTCCCTTTTTCTCTCACATTTCCCTTTGAAAGAAAGATCTTGTCAGAACTATTATGACTTGTTAGAAATCAAGTGATGTTCAGCACACTAGGTGCTACTCCGAATACAGCCTACCAAGAGTTTCTTAGACAAGCAACTGACATCCCAAAGAAGCAGCCCAGACAGAACTTCTAGACCCAACTAAATAAAAGAATAGTGCAAAAAAACTGAAGTTTAAAAAGGGAATGGAAATGACACATGGCCTCACACCTGTAGGCCCACACTCTCAGTGTTGTCTCCTATCATGCAAGCAGGGTCTTTCTTTAATCAGGACTGTTTCACATCCACAAAGAAGAGTCTTACCACTCCTGGCCCTGCCTCCCAGCTACAGCTATACCTTTAGCAGGGTTTACTTTTGATTTTGTAAATCCAGCACCCACCCAATATCTGCCACAGTGTCAATGCCAAATGAGGGTCAGACAAAAGATTAGAGAGATGCTCATCAGTCTAGGGATCAGACTGGAGCCATCAGAGCCCTTCCCTTAGATTTTAGAATTTAGAACAACAAGCAGGCTTTATTGTCTACATAGTACAGCTTCAAGATGTAGACCAAGGCTAAAAATGGGAGTTCATAACCCACTTGAAGCAAAGTGTGAAAGATGATATATCAAGAACTATGTAATGTTTAGAACAACCAACAATAAAAAAAATAAAATAAAATAAAATAAAATAAAAAAAGAAAAGACTATCTTCCACATGTCTAGGAGTCAGTCTAGGAAAACTAAATGTTTCAGATTCCTATGATGGACAAAATACCTGAGAAATGTTCTAGATTCCTGACAGTGTTAAGCTGTTCAGAGAATGTAAATGAGGGGACAGAGAAAGAGGAAATGGGTAATGTCACAACTGGTTACAAAGACAGCTACTTCCTCTCCGTCAGACATTTTGGACTATGGATGGGGACAGCAGCTTATGCCAAACACCTTCCCAACTCTGTCCTCACATGTCCACCTGCATATCTCTGGCTGGCCCTCAACAGACAAGCCTCCGAGTGCTTGTTTTCCAAAGCCCAGCTTTCTTCTTGTTCTGGGACCAATGTACCCGAGTTCAAATGCAACTCCACTTCTCCCTGTCTTTTGTGTGCCCTCATCAAGTACTAAAGCTTTAAAAAAAAAAAAAAAAAAAAAAAGATGTAGACCAAGGATTGCCAGAAGTCTTGTGAAATGACAGTCTCAGTGAATGAGGCCAATCGATGCAAAAAAGAATCACAGAAATGAGAAATGAGTACAAGTGTCCTGGTGAGATCTATACACTGCATCCAGCTGGGCTTGCACCCCTGCCTTTCCCTGAGCTACACAGCCTTCCAAGAAATTCCTCTTGCTGCCTAGGCTATGACTGAGTTGAATTTAATATAGTTTTCCATGAAAAAAGGATTCTGAGTACCCTGGTGTGCATTGTTTTCTCAACTATATCATAAAGTCTTAAGGATAAGAAGTCATCTATGATTTTAGTGACCTTCACAGTACCCACAATGGCATTCCCCAAACCACTCAGTCAACACATTGAGGCTTTCCTGATAATGTGTGCAGGGTCTCTCCTCTTTCCTATTCTAACAAGACAGATGGAGAAAGCAATTAGATAAATATGGAACTGGGAGAAGAGAGAACACTGGACACCCAACTGAGCTAACAGTCCTGTTGTGGCCAGCCTCCAAGGTAACCCCCAATGATCCCTGCCTCCTGATACTCCTACCTTTTATAGCATCTCCTTAGTTATATTGAGGATGCTTTGTGTGACAAATAGCATGCAGAAGTGGTGACACTTCTGATTCTCAGTTACAAAATCCTTAGGCTTCCACGTGAGGTGCAGTCTAGCTCCCTGGCCCTCTTCCTGGGATATTGCTAATCTGGGGGAGAGCCAGCTACCACCTTGAGAAAAGCCCTATACAGAAGACCATCAGGGAAGAAACTGAACTCTCTGGCAACATCAGTGAGAAACAGGAGCCTCCTGACAGCCACATGAGTGAGCTGGGCTATGGATCCTTTCACCCCAATCTAGTCTTCATATGACTGCAACCTAGCCCACACATGAACTGAAACCTCAGGAAAAACCCAGAACCAGAAGAGAACCACCATCTAAGCAACTCAGATTGCTGACACTCAAAAACTGTGAAATCAGAAAGGTAACCAACAATATTATAGTTACTTAGGGTCCCATAAATAAGTCAAGGATCCTGACAGGTCCAAGATGACGAAGTAGCAGATAGGTATTCCCTGACCTCAGGGAACATATTTGATTATGGGGACAGAACCAAAAACAAAAATAAAAGATACACAACAGAGGGTGTGATGGTTAATTGGTTGTCAACTTTTGACTGGAACAAGAGGTGCCTAGAAAATTAGTAAAGCCCACATTTAGATGTGTTTGAGAGGGTTTTTCCAGAGACGATTGCCATGTGGGTCAGCACACTGAATGGGGAGACTGGCCCTGAATGTGGGTGGCACAGTCCAGTAGACTGCAAGAAAAACGAAGCTTGCATGTAAGTACACAGTTGGCTCTTCCCGGCATTTCAGCTACTGCCTTCACCCAAGGACATTGGACTCCAGAACCTTCCGCCTCTGAAAGTGGACTCACACCAGTTACTCTCCAGGGACTTCCATGCGTCAGTCTCAGATGGGGACTGCATCATTAGTCCCTATTTTTCTGATGCTTCCAGCTGCTTGGACTAAGCAGCTTCTGGTTTCACAGGCTCTCCAGCCTGCAGACAGGCATTGTGGTGGGACTGTCCCGGTTCTGAACACATAAGCCAGTCGAATAGAGCATCTCAATTATATTACATTCTATTCATTCTGTTCCTCTGGGGAACCCTGGCTAATACAAGGGGTTGACGGGTGCCAGAGGTCTTGGAGACATGTGAAAAGGAAAGGAATATGAATATTACTTTTTCTATGATCCAAACAAGGCTTTTGGAACCAGGAATCAATGTCAAAGTGAGAAAAAGGCCTCAGAAATCTCAACAGCTCAAAATGATGAGTATCTAAAACTCAGATGGGCCTGAGGAATCTAAATAAAAGATAATGCTTCATCTAGGATGAAAATGGTTTACCCTTAATGCCATTAAAATTCATAGCTAGTATATGGAACTTTGTATCTACCAAAAACCACAGCAGAAATTACAAAATATAATCAGTGTCATTTACTGATGACTTTCAAGCACAATTTTTAACATTTTTTTTTCAAAATTTTGCATTTGCTACCTATCTGGTGTTTGATATCCTCCAAAACCTACACCTCTCTGTCTGCTCATTAGAGATACTTCACTCCCACCAGTTCATAACACTTCTGGTGTTTTCCAGACTTAGATCTCCTGTCCCTCCTCTTGACTTCTTCAGATATTACTGATGCTTTCAGACTCAGTCCTGGTCATCCAGAGAACTGAACAACTCTCTGGCCCACATCAGTTTTTCCATTCTCTAAAAGCCTCAAGCATTTTGAATGTATAAACCACACACATTAGTCAGTTTTTTTATCACTGTGACCAAAATACCTGACAAAAACAACTTAGAAGAAGAAAAGTTTATTTCAAGCTCGCATTTTCAGAGGTTTGGTTCATGATTAGCTGACTCCATCACTCTGGGCTGGCAGTAAGACAGAAGGCCATGATGAAGAAAAACTGCTCACCTCATGGTAGCCAGGAAACAGAGAAAGATAGACACTACAGAGACAAATCACAAACCTAAAGACCACCCCCCCACCCTGTGACCTACTTCCTCCATCCACACCCCAAATACCTACAATTACCACCCAATTAGTCCACTCAAATTATCAATCCAGCAAATGGGTGACTAGACTGAGTAGGATACAGCTCTCATAATCTAATCATTGCACCTCTGAGCATTCCTGCATTAACACAGGAACTTTGGGGAAATACTGTATATCCAAACCACAACACCACAGAATATAGTGCTTGATTACATACTGTATTATTGACTTTTTCCCAAAATGCTTTTTCTTCTTCAATGAATGTAAGATGTGATTCTTTACTTGTATTAAAATCAAGATCAGTGGTTTCCAAATCCAATCACACTTCAAAGTCATCTCTGATGCTTTTTTAAAGGCTTCTAAGATATACTAACTTCAAGTTCCCATGTCAGGTTTATTGACTCAAATAGTTTTAGGGAGGTCTAAGAGAACTCAGGTGAGCAAGCTCCCCAGGTAACTACTAAAAACCACAGCAGAAATTACAAAATATAATCAGTGTCATTTACTGATGACTTCACAGTTCCACAGAGTGATGTAGGGTATGTCATTAAAGCCTCAACAAGCATTTTTTGATAAATTGAAAAGACTATCCATCTGTCCCACTGGTCTTGCTTGGAAGTGGTAGTAGATGCTACAGAAACATGAAAACAGATGGCATAGACCTAACCAACTGGAACTCAGTATAAAATTGATGTAACTTTTCCTTGTGCACGTAGATTTAAAAATAGATGTGTAATAAGGCAAGTAAAGTAAACATTAAAGGTATAATCTAGGTGGTGGGTGCATGGGTGTTTATTTAAAATTCTTTCAAATTTACTATATTTTCTTAAATTTTTCATTATTAAATGTTAAAAAAATTTTAAATCCTGACATCAAGAACTTCCAGCCAATCCCAATTTATTATTAGTGAATTTTATTCTTTCTTCCTTACCTTCTTCCTTCTTCCTTTTTTTTTCTTGCTCTTGATTATGGTCACTAAAAAACAATCTTATAAGAAACATTTATCATCAAGAATATGTCTCTTTTGCCTGAGCTAAATTGTGTGTATACTGAAGAAAAAAAAAAAGATTTCTTTTTAATTAAAAAAGGATTGAACCTAGAGGTACTTAACCACTGAGCCACATCCCCAGTTTTTTGTTTTGTTTTGTTTTGTTTCTATTTTATGTAGAGACAGGGTCTAGCTGAGTTACCTAGGGCCTACCTAAGTTGCTGAGACTGGCTTTGAGCTTACAGTCTTCCTGCCTCAGCCTCCGTAGCTTCTGGAATTATAGGTATGCACCACCATGCCCAGCTTGTAGAAAATATTTTAATCTTGCAAAACATCAACTCTGACATGAGTTATAAATCTTATATTAGGTGATTTATTAAGACATTCAATCTAAAAATCATTCCATATTAAAGGGAAAAACTATTTTAAACATGTTGATGGATTCAATAAAAGATTAAATATGTAATAGATAGAAAAGAGGAAAAAAAATCAAAGTGTTCCGTGTTATTTTACCATCATCACCCACAAAAAATGATAAACTGTGACAAAAATAGATTTTGTTTAATAGATTATTCAATTTAATATAAACCAAATACCTATTTATTGATCCAAGATGGACTATGTTTTTTCCAAATCAATGAGTATATCCCTCAGGCCTCTAATAGACAATGCCAAGAATAAGCAATCTTCTGAAACAGATAAATACTGTATGACATGAGATATACATTGCATGCTATCTGTTTAAGTTGAAGTACTATTTAAAAAGTAACTGTGGGAGGGGCTGGGGTTGTGGCTCAGAGGTAGAGCGCTCACCTAGCATGCGTGAGGCACTGGGTTCGATCCTCAGCACCACATAAAGTAAAAAATAAAGACACTGTGTCCACCTATAACTAAAAAATAAATAATTTTTAAGAAGTAACTGCGAGAAAAGATGTCTAGGGGTTCTCTAGAGAGAATTTAACATACACCCATGGCCTTGTGCTGGTTTGATTATATATGTGAAGGTCACATTAATGATCATATCAAGACTGTGTTAGGCAGGATTCTCCAGAGAAACAGAACCCATATGATATAGAGATTCATAGATCTCTTTCAAGGGATTTACTCACATAACTGAAGAGCCTGAGAAGCCACATGACCTGTCATCTGCAACCAGGAGGCCCTGGAGAGCTGATGGTCTCATCTAGTCCAAACATGAAGAGCTGAGAACTGGGGAGTCCAATAATCTAAGTGGTGATCAGAGTCTGAAAGCCCAGTAACCATGAGGGCAAATGTCCAAGGACAGGAGAAGATGAATGTCCCAGAAGAGTGAACAGGTCCTGTTAAGACATTTTCAACTAGGAAGTCTTTAGATTGGGATGGCTCTAGTACTTCAAGTTCCTGCTTCAGCCCAATATAAATAATAAAGTGAAACTAGAGACTTTACCATTCAGAAATAACCAAATGCTCTCCATCTAGGGTCTTTCTTACTCTAACCAATCAAATATATCTTCTTTGTCTTACTCCATGGCAGCCCATGCTGCTGGGGTGGAGCTCACTGTACCTCTCCAGTCCTGGATGCTGCTGGACGTTCAAATCATCCTTGATGCAAACAAACTCAGTTAAATTTGTTTTGTGAAATATTTTCTTTTAACCACCATTTCTTCATCCTCCCCACCCCCATCTGGACCCTCAGTAGGTTAAATGACTCCACTCACACTGGTGAGGACATGCTTCCTTACTCAGTCCTGCAATTTGAATGGTAATCTCTTCTGAAAGCACCCTCACGAACACACCCAGAAATGCCCCACTAGCTATGTAGGCATCTTGTAGTCTAGTTAAATTGACACACAAAACCATCACAATGACCGCGCAATGCATATAGAAAAATTGAACATATCTCTATCATTAAAATGTTAGTGGTCATATTTCCTCAAATTCACTTGTAAGATGGTTCTAACAAATATGACTAAATGCCAATAAGTACCCCCAAAAAATGGCTCTAACACACATATTTTATCTCAATATTCACTCACCAATAGAGTACTTACCTGACAAACTAGGTTATTTGCTCTTCTTTGAATACCCTTTTTACTCTCTGGCCTCCCTGCTTTTGGTATTATCAGTATCCCTACATAATGCTCTAAGAAACCTCTCCATCTCCCCACCATTTCCACCCCCATCTATACCTCTAACTTTTTATACCTATCCAAATCAGTCCTCTGTGAAGTCTTGCAGATCACTTCATTCCAGAGTGGTTTTCCCCTTCCTGAATTTCTTTGACACTCATGATCTGTAATATTGACTTGAAAACTAATGCAAATTTCTCTTCTTTTTCTAAACCATGGTTTACTTATTTATGATTCATCTTACCAATTGTTTCATATCCTTTTGGAGAAAATTCACCTTATATTTCTTTCTGAGCCCAACAAGGCCTTACAAGAGGGAGCAGAATAATGTATGATTTTGGTTTGATTATTGTTAATGTATGCAAGACAAAATAGGAAAAGGAGACATACAATAGATAATATATACTGTTTATCTACCTGTCCAATGTTTATTCTTCAAGAAACTGTTTCCATATTACATCACATAATCTTCTCAACATTCTATAATATTTTTTTACTGCTCCCTTTCTACAAATAAAGAACATAAGGTATGGAGGAATTGAGTATGAGGGCTACAGTCCTATGCTAGTAAGGGCTACACAGACATGCAGATGGAAGGTGAGCATCTCACAGGTAAGGACAGAGTGTTTCTTCTGACAAGATTTTAATCCCACGCAAATATCTCAGGCATGCTGTGGTTAGAGAAATCTACCAATTTCCAGAGAGAAACATGTCCTTGAAAGAAAATTTGCTTCTTTGCACCATAGATCTCTCCCCCATTCCCCACCTACCTCCAGGGTTGAGTTCAGGCTGCTGATGAATCCTGGCAGTTCTGTCCTACCTGAAAATCTGGTTCAGCTAAAAACAGTCTTATCAGCCTTGTTTCTAAACCTTGGGGCAAACATGAGTAGCTGGGTCCTCCCTGTTCCCATTTAAGTTTGTGGTCAGGAACAATAAAAATAACAATGTTAAAAAAAATAAGTAGAAAACTTCAACTTTTAAGACAATAAAACATTAGAATATATACAATATTTCACATAAGATAAAATACTCTAAGACCAATTACCAGAATAGTCCCAACTTTAAAAAAAAAAGACACATTTACTTAGTTGACAAATACTTGTATATATCCTGCAAGAACAGAATTAAATATCAGAAACTCCAAAGCCATCATGATTTTTGTTCATCTTGCTTTGAGCAATGACCGAAAATGTACCCAAGGAACTTAAAATACTTCAAAAACCATGGTAATGACCATAAACCATGCCATCTTAAGGACAGAGAAAACCGCATTAAGAAAGTAAAGCAAAACCATAGCCATAAATATATGGCTGCCTCCAAACACTAAAGTGTATTAAATGAATTGATCTCTCCAGTCTTCCTTTAGGGGATATCTAGGACATCTGTACCTATAAGAAAAGTAAATATGAAATAATGCATTCAGGAGTTTCCCTATATTCATATAAAATTAACATTAATAACCACAGTGTTCCCTTCCATCACACCTGCCCCTGACTGTCCCAGTTAATTAAAGCTTTCACAGTGGCTTTAGCCTCGGGCAATCCTTTGAATCATATACCATACCATCATCCCCCTTACTCAGAAATCTTGTGTTGACAGTTTTATTTCCCTGATGAACTGAAATGATCGAACCAAAGAATGCAAAACAAGCAGTCCTCACCCCGTTGTTCTCCCTGCAGTCTGTCCTTGGTGAAGATGTAAACACTCTCTGGTGGGCTGGAAAGTAATTAAGGATCTATGAGAAAGCACTGTTTAATAGGAGCATGGGCTAAAACGATGGCTTGGAGAGGGGTCTTGAGATATAATTTTAGATGGAAAGTTTAAATTTATACTTATATATTATGTTGTCCCAGCTTCATAAATGGCTTAAATGGTGGTAAAGCAACAAAGCTTTATCAGGAAGGAATGAACAAATTAAGGAAGAAAGGAACAAAGGAAAGGGGAGAGGTGGAAGGGAGGGAGGGAGGCAGAGGGCAGAAGGAATGAAGTGAGAGTTGCTGATGATCAGAATTGTCAGAATTATCATCCGGTTACAGTCAACACAATAAGGCAGCAAATCTCCAAAGTCAAGTCTATCTCCAAAATTTAAAGAGAAAGTCAGAAAAGATCATATCCGCAATAGAATATAAGTATCAAATGCAGAAGGGGTGGGGGAGACAAATCGGGGAGGGAGAGATGGATCAACCATATATCTAAGAGGAACCAAATGAAGTATGCCTTGTAACCAGGACACAAATGAGGTTAGTATAATCTCCAGTTCTACCTGGAAAGACTAAACAGTAACACCAGCTACATCACACCCAAGGTAAACTAATCCAGGATGATACCACCTATGTCACACCCAAGGTAAACTGAGCCACCATGATACAGCTATGCCATGCCCAAGCACCCTGTGCTGACTTCAGTCAGTTTGAATGCTTGACTGCTATCAGATTGTTCTGGTTAAAGTTGGGGAGTACATGAGGTAGCCATTGGTGCTATTTACAAATATTTGGGTTATTATCCTCCAAGACACATGGTAAAATTATGCTTCTTGGTACTCATGTGGCGGGACCAGGCATGTGGTGGTATGTGACCAATCTTAGCCAAAGAGTTTTGAGGAGTTTTATCACCAGTTCCTGTTCTTGTGCACATACACCACAGGTGATATTCCAGATTGTTGCTCCATCCATCTCAGGAGTGGAGTGGCATTAGCCCTGATGCACACTAGAGCCTCCAGCTAACCGACAGGCACATGTAGTGTGAGCAATAAATCAATCTTTTGTGGCTTTAGGCCACAACAAAACCCAGTAGTTCTCAAAGAATGGCCCCCAGTGAGCAGCATCAACATCAGCTGGAACATAGAGAGCAATGTGTTCCCCAGCCTCCCGCCCAAGACCTACAGGCTCAGAAGGTTAAGGGTGGGCCCAGGCATAGGAGTTAACCAGCTCTCCTGGATGACACTGATGTTATTTAAAGCCAGAGAAGCAAGAACCTACTAATTCATCTATTGGATCATAGAGTTACATGTTCCTTCTCCTAATGCCAAGTGGGAGATTATAAAGAAAGTATCAGTCTAATTTCTGACAAATGTAGAAACATTTATAGCAAGTAGTCAGCAAACAGCCCTGAGACTTACTCTCACAACTCAGAAAAGTGTCCTCTCTGACATCCCGAAACACCAGGCACAAAACTTTCAGTGTCAATCAGATTAAAATTTTTGCAGACAGGTTCATCCAGGTCCTGGAGAGGTGTCAGCATCTTTCACGAAGCACTGACAAGGACTAATATGACTCTAGACCTTGAGCCCTGTGCTAGTGATCAGCTCCTTGGCTTCCTAGGTGCTATAATAAAGACGCTGGGACCCATCCAATGTTTCTAACCTGTCATTGACCTTGATAACCCCCCACAGCACCACTGAAAAATCACTGCCTATCTCCCAATTGCTAATTCAATAAATCTAATTCAAGAGTCTTGAATTCGTGAATATAGGAAGAGATTGTTCCTTGTTGTGAATACTTCGAATGTCATCTATAGAATCTAGAATGGGAATTCCTTCTCAGGCACTTCAGCTGCCTTGAGGGCACCACATTACTTACACACAAGGACACGTGATTAGAACCACAGGCTAGGGAATTCACTAGAGGAGAATCAAAGGATCTGAACCTGTCAAGGTGTCAAATTCAAGACCTACACAGAAAAGCAATTCTAACAGCCAGAGCTTCTTAGTTGGGTAGAAACATTTTCAGATTACAAAGGACAATTTTCAAGCTACTACTGTTTCTTGACTACAGCCATTGATATAATTCTATGCTTACAAAGCTAGCTTATCTTATTTTGGCCTTCTCATGTGACCTATTGCCCTGGTAGAAGAAAGTGTCCTGTGCAAATGAGCAATTATAGTTATCCCACCAGCATGTTCTTATATAAGGATGTTATGAGTTTAGTGAGTGTGAGAAGTTGAATAATGCCCCATGACCACCACCAACAACTGGCCCCTGTCCTAGTCCCAGAATATGTCAATCTGTTGCTTTACAGTGCCAAAGAAATACTGTAGATGTGACTGTTAAGGATCTTGAGAGGGGGAAATTATCCTGGATTACCTGGGTAGGCTCAACATTATCACAGTAGCCTTACAAGAGGAAGTCTGAAGGGTTAGAGGCAAGGAAAGATGGAAATGTGGCTATGGAAGCAGAGGTCAGACATCTGGAAAGGATCTGAAGGTGCTACCATGCTGCTTTGAGGATAGAGGGAGAGGCCATGAGATGAGAGATACAGAAACCTGTAGAAGCCAGACTGACCAGGAAACAGATTCTCCCCTACAGCCTCCAGAGATCCCTGTTGATTCCTTGACTTTTGCCCAGTGAGAACCATTTTGGACTTTTAACCTCTAGCACTATAAGATAATAAGTGAGTACTTTTAAAGCAGCTACATTGGTGGTAATTTGTTATAGCAGCAATGAGAAACTAATATGGTTAGTATGATTTAATTTTTCAGAATTTGACACCCTCTGGATAAACAAAAAGTTATTGTAATTAAATGTCTGAACGATGAAACTGAGCCCTGGCACCATGATGAATCCCTGTGATTCTCCTCTCTTCTCCCCCTCTCCCTCTCAGTGTGCTCATTCATAGATTGAAAGGAAGAAAAATAATAAAATCACTTTTAGTGCATTACTTGTTTTGAGCATAAAAATATGTAAGAACACATCACTTCCAGGATTCACCTATCCTATACCTTTGATTACCTGTAAGAGAAAAAAAAATGTCCAGAACTTTTAAAACTAGCCAAATCATATATGATACATTTTAGTCACTATATTTCCTATTTTGACCTGTAGGAGTGTATCTCTGTGCCTACAGAGTTGTTTAAATCTAACAAGCTTGGAGATCCATTTGTCTAGCCCATTATAAGGGCTGAAGTCACAGATCTGAGAGGGAATAGAGAGTGTATTGCTAATAGAGTCCTAGTAGCAGCAGAAAGAAGTGAGAGGTCACAACCTGAAAGCAAAAATGAGATCACTATTAGTGGACCAACTCTATCAAGAGATTCATAGAGGACTCACTTTTTGGTGAATGTAATCAACAAAAGATATGAATAGACATTTCACCAGTGAAGGCATACATTGAAAACAGATTCAATATTATTCATCAGAAAAAAAAGCAAATAAATACCACAATGAAATTCACTTCATGCCCACTAGAATGGCTATAATAAAACAATAATAACAAATGTTGAAGAAAAGGGTGTAGATGTTGCTGATAAGATGTAAAATGTGCTTTCACATTGGCAAAGAGTTTGGTTGCTTCCTTGAAAAGTAAATATAGAATTACTATATGTCCTAGAAATTTCACTCTTAGGAATTTATAAAAAAAATCTTTGTCCATATGAATGTACATAGAAGTGTATTCATAATAACTGTTTGGGACGAACCCAATGACCATCAGCTGATGAATGAATAAGCAAAAATGTGATCTATCCACATAGTTAATACTGTCCAAGAATACAAATGAGTGAGTGAAGTATTAATGCATACTATCTCATGAAAGAATCTAGAAAACATGCTAAGTGAAAGAAGAATGGCCACATATTTGTAGGATTCCATTTATACCCAATGTCCACCAAAAGCATATCTTTGGGGATAGAATGCACATCATTGGTTGCTTGGGACTGGAGGTGAGAACAGAATGCAAATGGGTCCAGAGTTCATATAACTCTGCAAATTTACTAAAAATCATTTAGTTGTGTACTTAAAAATGAATTAATTTCATGGAATATAAATTTTACCTCAATAAAGCTATTATCACATATTATAGAACATCATAAAGGTAAAACTGATGGTAAAAAAATTAAAAATTGTCTCCAAATTATTAAAATCATATTATCACATACTCTTTATTAAAAATGTGTGTTCATCCTCAGCGTGTGCAATAATTTCTTTATAAACATTAGCATAATTTCATGTGTTAGTGTGTTACACATAGCATAAAACATACCCCAAAAGTAAAATCAAAATATTTTAAACACATAAATAGATAATATTTTAGTACAAATTGTTGGTTTGATTATAAGGTTTTTAAGAATAAAGAATGCAGGGTTTAGAATTAGTAAAAAAAAAAGTGAATTCCATAATAAAAAACATACAAACATGGAAAGCTTCCAAAACTAACCAGAATTACGTTATGGACAAGACCACCGATACATCATGAACATTCATCAAATTGAAAATCATGTTCAAAGTGATGCTGTGTTTGCATGATGAGCAAAGGACATCAATCAAAATGCACCCAGCTGTTCCAAAGACAGCAAATATTCACAAACATGGGATTGCAAATGCTGTTAATAACAAATATCAAAGAGGAGTATTCAAAGAAGAGGGCAGAGGGAAAAAAATGAAAGAAGAATTCATATGAAGAAGAGCTTCCTACATTATAATATGATCTGCTTACAGGTGGGGTGAATTTAGTCTTATCACTCTGTCTAACCACCTACTGAAACCATAATTATAAGAAGGATTGCATCAGGTTTATTGGGAGTGATAACAGCTATTAAAACTTCCAATAAGTCTGCTACATCTGTTGGTATTGATCCTAAACTTTTCCCCTGAGTTTCCACAATATGAAATAATGACTTCTTTTGAGTTTAATATACACAATGTACCTCCAGGGAGTTGGTTACAAAGAGCAAATGAGTAAAACCAAAACAGAAGGGTTGTTATTATGCATTGAATAGGGCGTTTAGAACCAATTCCTAAAGGAACTTGGAGCAAAATTATGAAATTTGGGCTTTTTCTCTGTGGTCACTGCAGGGACATTGAATGTTTACAGGCTCAGGCAATCTGAGCTAAGTGTCTTCAGCAGGGATTAACCAAGTGCCACCCACAGCATGGTCAGGTGTGGGGAGAGATCAGAGGCAGTGTTCTGTTAGGATTGTAACACAACACTAAGCCCATCTGGTGGAACTGAGGGCCTCCACCAAGTTGGTGGCAGTGAGAACAGAGCACAAAGAATTTATTGATGTTTGATGGTGATGTAAGTGTAAATCTGGATGCCCAAAACGCCAACACTAGGCAAGAGAACAAGTTCAACTCAAGAACACATGGATTTGTGGATTCATCTGGGTAGCGGGGAGGTCTGGGTTGCTATGGAGCAGGCCCAGACCCAGAGATGCTCCTACCTTGTTATTCCATCCAGTGTCCACCTACTGTATCCTGCCCTAGTGCTTAGTAGAACTTTTAAAGAGGTATGTTTTGCACAACATGCTCCAAATTTTAAAGTGGTCAAAAGAAAAATCATTGTACTTTGAAAAAAGTTACTTCCACTCATTCCTATTTGAGGAAGGTTATAAGGAAGAGTCAAGTAAAGATTAAAAGATCCATAAAACCCTATGCAGTGACTTGAAATTAAGTGTGCTGTGGTTTACAATTGTTTTCAGATGCTCTGGAAAAAGCAAAGCTATGTTCTCTTAAGGATCCTGATACATATTTATTATATATGTTCTGTTCTTTCAGGAAACTATATCTATGTCCAAAATATACATGATAATCTCTATATCTATAAAGAGAGAGAGAAAAAGAAAAGGTGACGATGGAACAGACACCACATGAAAATAAAAGGGAGATCAGTAGAAGAGAAAGCAAATGTTGGGGAATGATACTGGTCAAATTATATTGTTACATTGCATGCATGTACAAATACATAACAACAAATACATCACTGTGCACAGTGATAATGCACGAATAAAAAAAGTGTGGGGAAAAAACTCAAATTCTATCCACGTTATTCCCATGGTCACTATGGAGTCACTCTGTAGAAAACATACTCAGAAATACCATAATATTCTATTTTTTTAGTTGAAAATGTAAAATCTCAAAGATTAAAATGAGCCAAGTTGAAACAAACATGGAGAAGTACATATTTTTTAATTACCTGGTAAGAAAATTCAAACATTTACAATAATATTACCTACCAGCTTTATTCTTCCACATTTTCAGTTTGGCTAATGGTGATGACCTCCTTCTTATGAGTTGTCACATTTGCCAAACACTTGGCTTCGCATAGAGCATATCCTGCTGATCACACCACAAAAGTCCTTTTGGCTTCCCTTATGAAATACCCCCTCTGAACTTCTGTGTGTCTAAAGAAACATTTCTCTAAAAGTCAAAGCAGAAGCCATTTCAATTTTCAATTGCAAATTATTAGATACTAAGCAGGGCATTATTTAGTCCCCTCATTTGGAATGGGCAAAGTATCCTATTGTAGACAATGTACAGCCTCCATTGCTGCAAGAGAATAAAACCTGGCCAGATGAAGTCAACAGTGTTTGATGTTCCAATAACAATAAAACAATCTTGTCATGCAAGTCTTTGCATCATTATTCTAGGCTATTTCAAGACAGGAATTGAACTCAAGTCTTGAAATTCTTTCCCATAGGAAAATCTGTTATCTTCTTCTTCCTTGAATAATCTCCCTTATGATCCTAGTGAAAAACTTACTTACCTTTTTTGGCAGTATGGTCCCTATACTACAGGTATCCCCAAGAGAACATGGAAACTCTGAAGAGCAAGCCTTTCCAAATACAGCTGAGTTCTGAGGGGCTGGCACTGCACATCAGAGACACATTAAAGTCCAGGGCCTGTCCAAGCTGGGAATCTAATAGGAGACCCTCACCTACAACTGGGACTTCAAAGGTAAACAAGAAACATGGCATACTCAGAAGGAGACAAAAACCAAACCAAAACACAAAATATATGCCCATCTCAATGTCGAGATTGAATGAATGGAAAAAAATCTGGCCCTTATATGAGTTTTCAGTTCAAATTTATGCCATGTTATATAAATCATCCACCAGAGTGTTAGGTTAGAGTAGTCTCAGCTTTGCTGCAAACAGAAAGCAAGATCATGTTCTTTCTGGAGGATCTCAAGTTCAAATCAAACCTCAACTAGTTCCCAATAATGAAATTGCAAGGAAAACAGGCAGCTCTCACTCAAAATTCAGGAAACACAAAGAATAGGCACCTTTACAAGAATCAGCAAAAATAACAAACAGCTCAAAGAGGCATACAACATTATAGATATTGGAAGTAACAGACAGTATAGATAACAATGATATTTAATCATTTTTAAAGGAATTTTTTAAAAGAAGCTTTAAAATATGAGCAAAGGAGGGCTCTCTCTTTCTCTCTCTCTAAAAAAAATAAAAATAAAATATGAGCAAAGGAAAGGAAATTTTAAAAAGAAAACAGAACTTCTCAAACTGAAAACTACAATGTATGAAAAGAAAATAATGAACATGAAAATTTTATGTCTAGAAACATTAATTATTTTAAGTATAATAAACAAATAAAGGAGAATGTGTTTTGAAGTGATACATGCTAACTTATTTATGAATAAATTCTCATAATATCTGCAACTTATTTTCAAGACTAAAAAGAGAGAAATGAGAAGATGGATGGCTGGATGAAAGGAATGGGATGGGTGAAGAGATGGAGACAGAAATCGACAGATGGGCAAGATAGAGGATGGACACTCAGAACAGTGGATGCAGTAGACACCAAAGAACCTTAACCATTTGTTACATGTAGCTGGATGAACTTAGTGGTGTTCATTGAATGAGTCTTTTCATTTTTCTGTACCTTGAAAATGTTTCACAATAAAAATTTCAAGAAACAGGTCATTTGCATCAACAGATCAAAGAACTCCTTGTCAGTCCTGAAGTCCATGCTTCCCTGCCTTCCCCCAGCCCTGCATTCTCCATCCAGGCAGCAGGGAGGTATACTGCAGTTTCTGACCTTCTCAGGGACATTTTCACAACCTTTCTCATGGGGAGAACTAGGTTGTCTAAGAACTCTTATCAACAATCACCGGTGATTCTTATTGAAATGTAGACCTCTTTTTGCATTTGTTGCCAGTTGAAGTTTTCATAATGCTATTCTTTCTATGCTCTTTATCACTTAGTCCAGACATCTTTGCACATGGGCATGCACACACATGCATACACACACACACACTCAGTGCCCCCATCACCACTACACTGAGGCAAAGTCCAGCTGGCCCTATTAGAGTCAGACAGTAAAGTGATAAAGCAAACCACACAAATACTCCAAGACTGACTGCTTGAAAAGAATTCAGAATTCAGTGACATCTCCCCAGGGAAAAGTAAGGTAAAATTGAGTCATTTGCAGACATTCACATAATTAAATCAATGTGAAATTAAACCCAGAATGAAATATTCCTCTTTGTGCTAAAAGCAGTTCACTTAAGTTGTACAATTGGATGCCTCTGCAGCACATTATTAAGTGATTTGAAAGATTAATTTTAACACAGATCATGGTTTCAGTGGCTATTATTCCAGTACTAGGCAAATAACACTCTGCCTCAAGAAGAAGCCTCAGGTTTCAGGGCAGAGAAACAAAAACAGAATCATTTTGAGTTGGCACAAGGATACAATTACCATCACATTCCTGGCTGGGGTAACCGAGTGTGTATGTCTTTAAATCATGCAGTATTAGGAGAGGACCTTTTTCAGGAAGTGAGAGTCTGAACTTGACAGACATACAATCTCATCTAGAATGACAACTGCCAAGTCTCTAGACCGCAAGTATTCATTTCTACAATTAGCAATATCTGCCCTGAGCATGCCAAAGCATTCTAGTCAGAACTAACAGTAGCATGCCCACCTTCTGCCCCACAGCCTTTTCCTCTAAAAACAGATCCATAATCAAATGCTAAGAAAATATATGCCCAAAACCCTGAAACAAAAATGTGAATGCAAACTACATGGGAGTAATGTTCTCTCTGGGCAGATACACGTCAATCTAGTTTGCATGAGGAAATCCTGGTTGTTGAGCTTCTGTGCACGGCATTATACTAAAACAAAGGTTAACAACCTCTTTGACCCTGAGTTCCTCCTATAGTTAGGGGCGGTTTATGACACTGCATGACACAGCTGAACACAGGTAGGAGTGGGGTAGAGATGGAGGAGGAAAAGGAAGGAACAAAGGGTATACAGCCAGGGTTAGCACACTATTTCTGCAAAGGAACAGATAGGGAACATTTTAGGTCTATGAGTAAACGTTTTAGGCTGTAGATCACATGGCTTCTGTCGCAACGACCCCACTCCACTAGGTAGAGTGAAATCTGCCATAGACCATAGATGATCTGTAAATGAATGGATGTGGCTGTTTTCCAATAAAGCTGTTAGTTATGGACAGACACTGAAATTTAAAAATTTCAGATGATTTTCACATCTCACACAATGGTACTGGCTGTTTTTTAACCATTAATAAATATTTTTAAATTTTCTTCACTCACCAACTACACAATATCAGGCTACAAGCCAGACTTTGGTTTACAGGTCATAGGTCCCAGACCCCCAAGTCTCAGAGTTGGGTGGGTATCAGTCAGCTGGAGGATGAATTTAAGAATAGATCCCTGGGCTCCACCACAGAGTGTCTGATCCGGAAGTTCTGAGGGGACCCCAACCACGCACATTTTTTACAAGATCCTGGAGAAGAAAGAAAGCAGAGTAAAAGGAATAAAAGTATTTTAATATATATTAAGCCTTTACCTGATATTTTCAAATTCATATTTCTTATTTACTTCTTATGAAATCCTAGTTGTAAAAAATGTTTTAATGTATATAGTGAATTTACTGTAATACATTTTCATTGACTAAAATTTGAAAAGTACAAAATGTATAATGGAAAAAATAAAATTCACAACTCACAAAAAAAAAAAAAAAAGATCCTGGAGATACTGCTGCAGCTGAGATCACACCTGGGGAAGCCTGGTTTGAAGCCAAAACAAAGGGGAAGGGGGAAGTGCCCACATTGACCAGGATAGGCCCATCATAATCACTTTCCGGTCACTTAGGTAAAGCCTATAAAAGTTTTGTTCAGAAGTTAAGTAGCAAAAAATGATGCACATGATAGAGATTCAATAATCAACAAATATTATCTCTGCCTCTGCCTGGAAAGTTCTATCCTCAGGTATCCACAACTATCTCAGAAGCCTCTCCCACCTCCTTCAAATCATTGCTCAGATGATACCTTCCCTGTGAGGCCTATTACCCCCAAAACCTATGAACACTATGACATACCCCTACATCCCACACTGGCCCCCAGCCTTCTCCTTTATTTCCCAGCAATTTCCACCTCTAACATACTATATAACTTACCTGGTTATAATGTTTATCATTAATTTTCTGCATCACCACCACCGCTGCTTCCATATCCTTAGAATATAAACTCCATCAGAACAAGAAACACAGGTATGTGTGTCTGGCATTCTGATCAGCACTTAAATATTCTTGAATGAATAGCTGTATAAATGATATCAATCTATTTGGCTTTAAACTAGAAAAGATATAAAGATACGAAGACAGTCTGACACTTTCAAGAACATTGATACAACTTTTTTACTTGCTAATATGCATCTCAGACACTGAAAAAAGAAATTGAAGATGCAATCTTTTGTAAACATATAATATGAGCCACAAGTTTAGTCTCAAGTATCATAATTCAGCATTAAAAAGAGACTGGGTGGGGCTGGGGTTATGGCTCAGTGATAGAGTGCTTCTCTAACATGCGTGAGGCACTGTGTTCAATTCTCAGTACCACATATAAATAAATAAAATAAAGATCCACTGACAACTAAACAGAGCCCAGACAACCCCTCTCATCCAACCATGCCCTATTATAGAAGTTCATTGTCCTTAACTCAAATTCATTCCAAAAAATCCTAATGTCTTGATTACCACCATCTTAGTTAGTTAGGGATGCTGTAACAAAATATCACAGACAGAATTATTTACACAATAGAAGTTTATTTCTTCCAAGTTCTGGAAGCTGGAGGTCTGAGATCAGGGTGCCAGCCTGGTCAGATTCTAGTGAGGGCCCATTTCCTCCCCTGCAGATAACTGCTTGCTTGCAGGTACACATGGCCTTTCCCTGGAGGTTTTGAAAGACAGAGAACTCTCTTGTGTGTCTTGTGATAAGCACTCTAATCCCATCAAGAGGCCTCCATCTTCACACCCTCACCTGACTGTCTCCCAAAGGGCCCATTTCCAAATTGTAGGATAGAACTTCCACACATGACTTTTGCGAGGACACAAAAACTCAGACCACAACAACAACCTTTTGTCTTTCTACCCTTTTCCCTGTAGTATCGACTCCAGTCATTATTTAACACCAGCACACCACGTTGATCCTGCTTTTTTCAATGTACTCCTCCTTCCTGGTGTCCTCATTTCTCTACCAAGATAACAGCTTAAATTCTGGAGCATTCATTTAAAGTATCCCTTACATATGTCCTCAACCCCCAGAATCCCTCTCCATCATCCTGTGAGGTTACTGTCATCACCTTTGTGCTGGGAAGAAACCTGATGCACAAGGCCCTACCAAGATTCAACTCAGACTCCAGAGCCTCAACTGCTTCTTGTTTTATTAACAAGGCTTGGGGAAAAGACACCAAGAAGACTATTTAATAATTATTGTATTTCAAAGGATTTAAAATATTTAAATCTTTCCCAATGTTTTTTGCCCACTAGGTCTTTTACCACAATTGGTTACTAATTAGTACACTGCAATGGTGTCTAATCAGTCTGAGTGTGGCCCACAGATAGGTGCCTACAGTAAACTGTTGGTCAACTCATGACAAAGTAGGTTTGGAAATGAAGCCAGCAATCAGAAACATCATGTAATTGGATTGGTTTATGTCTGTTGACTCTAGTAATAAAAACTGGTGCATGCAATGTATACGACTTTCTTACCTCACTTTTCTGGTAATTCAATTGCATTTTATAGAAGTAACAGTCCAGGATGGATTCGAAACTAGGGGAAAAAAAACATTGTTTTCACAGATAATTTGCAAAATGCTAATTTTAACAACCAAAAGAGCCAGTTCATTTATTCCACTATGTTCTGGATTCCAATTATATTAAAATAGACAATCTCTTCTATGTCCTATGTAACTATTGTCTATGAGCCAACCTATTCAAGTTAAATTGCAGAAATTTCTAACTAATAGAAAACTCAATTTAAAGTCTTTGAAATAAAGATAATTGCTAAATGTTTTTTGGGTTTTTTTTTGGGGGGGGGGTTGGGGAAGGGGGTTTATTTATTTATTTTATTAACTCAAGGACACGCAACTGAGCCACATCCCCAGCCCTATTTTGTATTTTATTTAGAGAAGACAGGGTCTCACTGAGTTGCTTAGTGCCTCACTTTTGCTGATGTTTGTTTTGGAACTCTATCCTCCTGCCTCAGCCTCCTGAGCTCCTAAGCTTATAAGCATGTGCCACCACACTTAGCAAATGTCTATGTTTTTTTCAAAACTCTTTATCTCTCTCTTCTAATAAATCTTTTCACTGGATTCTGTGAATGGTTATCATTAAGGAAATACTTTCAATTTCACAAAAAAATAAGATGTTCACTTTTTTTTGGAAAATTATATATACTGTGTTTTTTTCTTATCAAAATTTAAAACTATTGATCAGAACAAATGAAAAGTACAGGGTCTCATCATACAGTTTCACCTTGATTGACACTTCTCAGGATTATGTGTCCAATCATCTGGGGGGCTTGTTTTAATAAGCCCCCCAGAGATTCTGATTCAGTAGGTCTGGAATGGGGCCCACGATCTGCATTTCTAACACGCCATCACCAGCACCCCCACCCTGCATTTCTAATACACTGATGTTACGGGTACACTGACCATATTTTGAGAAGCACTGGTGTCAATAATACCAAAGACACCAGATGATTTTGTGAATTCAGTCAAAATATTAATTCATTTAATTATTTTCACATGGTAAATATTTTCAAGTATTATTTAACAATTTTTAGATTTTTAAAAACAGACTTTGATTAAAGCTCAAGGAATTTGAGAAGAATCAGCTCTTGAATATGACTTATGCCAATGATAAGCTTCACAGACTTCACAGCACACAGCATCTTGCCCAATGCAGGTGTTTCCCCAGATGCTTGCAGAACAGAAGGGAAGTTAACAGTGATGGAGAAGATATGGGACTTCACTACCTCAGTAAAGCAAAGGGGGGTAAAGTTACTGCTATTGGAACTATGAGTATTTTGATAATTTTAACCATGCAAATAAAACTGAATTATACTTTGTCAAATATTGTTTTCCCTCAGTTTGACCCTCCTGCAATTGAAAAATATTACTGAGGAAGCTCTTCACATTGTTTGAAATATTTCCAAACTGACAGGTCACAACCACACTTTTGAAGTTTCTCATTTTCTACCTTCCCCTTTCCCTTGGATCTTCCCAAGGAACACACCCACTTACCTCCACCCTCCTTCACTTCATCTAGACTTCCAGTCATAGGAAGTTGCTTTTAGACCACAGTGCTGTGCTGAATTTAAAACCAAACAAATCACTATGAAAGAGGATTCACTTTTGAAAAAGCACACACCTTAATCTTTGACTCATATATTATATATACATGCATATTTATTTTTTAAATGTTCTCACACCTGGTGACAATGAAATTGTGAATTACACGCAAGGGGAAAATTTACTAAGAAATGTATAATAGCAAATACTACCAATTTTTAGTCTTTCCCTCCCTTGATTTCCTGTTATTTGATTAGTAGTGGATGTGTTTTATAAACTGATAAGGGAGTTTCATTTACTTGGTTATTAACCTATGAGCTTCCATAGGAATTGATGGGAACTCTCTGCAAAACAAAAATAGCTCAATATTTTAATTACCATTAAATTTAAAATGCTAGCTTATTTTAGTGGGACTTCTGGTCATTGGCTGCTTTGAATGAGGCAGTGGTCCTACATTGGAATGCTTGAATATTGGGGGGCAGTCATTGCAACTTCCACTATCTCACATTGTTTGGGCTGGGTAAGAGCCCAGAAGAGATTTCATCAGAAACAGCCTACAGGGTTGGGGTTGTATCTCAGTGATGAAGCACTTGCCTCACATGTGTGAGGCACTGGGTTTGATCCTCAGCACCACATGAAAATAAAGAAATAAAACATCTAAAACTAAAAATACATATTTTTAAAAAATAGCTTGCATTGTATAGAGATAAATAAATGGTTCTTCCTTCAAAGTTGATTCACTTTGACACAGAAGCATGCAAAAGCCATCCATGGCTCATTTGACACCCAAGCATTTAGCTGAACACATCATCGGATGGGGTACCCAGCATCAATCTCAGAATAGTAAAATTCAAGATCAAGAAAATTAACTCTTCCTCCATCTGGTAACACTTACTTAGGAAAATAATTAATAAATTGAAAGTGTTCATTTCTCTCCAAGTCCTATCAATTAGTCCAAGGAACTGCAGAATTCTCCTGAGTTGAAAATACTTTATTAGAAGAGCTGCTACAAACACTGTAGGTATAGACCCTATAAGTGACCAGGATTTCCACATGAATGGATTTACAGTTCTTCTGGAAGTTGGTTTGACCCAGAGGTGATCTGACATCTCTCCTAAGGAACACACAATCTGTGAGCTGCTCTCATCTGCCAGTGTCAACTCCTAGTGCCGTCCACCCACCACTCAGCTCCAGTCCTTCAACCTCAATTCAACTGCGACATATGTTTAGCAGGAAGCCTCTTGTCTCTCCACCTACAAGTTTCCCAGAAAAACATGGCTGAGAGCAAACATGGCTTTCAGTGAAGATAGTTATGTTTGGGGATTTTTTTGCTAAAGACTTTTTTTTTTCCATGTTCTTATTTTCTGAAACTGTACATTTGTGAATGGTGTCATTCAGGAGATGCTGTAGACTACTCTAGGATCTGATTGCAATGTTTGTGGGTTCCTTTCAGAAGTCACATAGATGACAAAACATTGGATAGCAAGCCTGTCCTTAAAGGTTAAACTGGTCTATGATTTAATCTCTAGTAACAGACTTCCTCTGAGATCTCTCAGGAGATAGGTTGAAGTTTTCCAGATTAATCTAATTCATCAGATTATTGTTAGGGGATATTCAACATAAAAAGCAGGCATCTCTAAAGACCTTATACTTAATAATATAAAAAAAAACTTCCTAGTTAAATATTTTATTTTAGGTTATCTCAGTATTATCATTAATCTAAGATCCCTTTTGTAATCTCTCAGCTGTATCTTGCATGTCCAAGCAACTAAATAAATATTCAGTTAATCTGATTTAGGGTGGATTTAATAGACTGCCACCTACCAGGCGTCTGGGCCATTGCCATCATTTTTCTCATGAAATATAATGCAATCAAAGGCTCCAGCAATGAATCCAAGAGGTTACTTTTCCATATTTTACTGCCTGTAAATTTTATGCGAAAGGAAATTGAAGCCTAGAGAATTTAATAAATTTTCACAATGGAACAATAGTTACAAGAATTGTAACCCAGTTCTGGCTTTCATTCTGCTTATTTTATCAAGGAAAAGAACCCTATCAAGTATTCAGCCAAGGAGTCCATACAGATAGATGATGGAGGGGAGTGGGAAATAAATTTTAGTCATGGAGAAAGAGGAAAAAAATAAAAAATATGTGTACATATACACACACATACATATACACATGTACACATTTTTGTGATATTGTTGTATATAATTATAAATAGTATATATAATTATAAATAATATTTTATGTATATAAAGAATATGTATTGTAAATAGCATAAAATATTTAAGGAAAAGTTAAACTATATTGTAAAATAATCATGCATTTCAAAAGAATACAGAAAGAATAAAGAAAATTATGTTCTATCTGAGAATAAGGCAGAAATGTTCCCAAAAGGGAGAAAGAAATAAGAGAGAAAGATTATTCATATGCTGGTCACATTTATAATAATGACCTTTTAGACTCCTTTGAAATCTAACCCAATTTTTGTTTTCACTGCAAAATACTAACGTCCCAGAGTATTTACTCCATAAATGTTCATTGAATTGAATTTAAATTACTTTAGTTGGGCAAGATTCTTTTTCACAGTGTTCAGAGGAAAAAATTCATTAAATGGATTTTTATCCTGCCTTTCATAAATGTCTTCCTAGAGTTGCTCCAGTAGATTTTTCCTTTGCAGGATTATTGTGTTTTGCTCTGTCTGTTGGAGCTTCCTTCTCTGCTCCTGCATTAACACAGCCAGTAAGAGAGACCTGCCAAGTCCTTACAGTCAAATTTCAAAGACTTCAGCAAACATGTCAAATGTCTTGAAACCAAACAGCTTCTTCACAGAGCTAGCGGAAACTTGACCTTTGTTGGTTTGGTGCCGCTGTTGTTTCATTTCAACCATCCAAGGCAGAAAAGAACAGAGCTCTTGTTTGGACTACAATTATGTGTTTGTACTTATTTAGAGCCTGCAAACACCTTGCACATCCTTAGAAACAGAGGAATCTTTAGGGATCTCTAGAACTGTAGTTGGAAAATCATTGCAATCAGACCTCTCACCAATGGGTAGGATTAATGGTCTATTTAGGATGGTATCCGCCTTTAGAAATTTTTGAAATACAGTGTTGAGTTTCTTGAAAAGTTTATATCAACAGTCAAACTTCATGAACTCACTACTTCTCTAGGATTGATGTCTCAAAAGGACTAGACTATATCTTAGAACTCGTTCTCACTCATATTTCATAAAATTGCACTAAGCAGCAAAATTCCATGTTTGGAAGAGATTTTCTTCAGCTTTCTTTTTCTTTTGACCTGTGACATGGTCAGAGCTGGAGTCAGTGACCTAACACAAGGGAAATTTCTATTTATTTGAGTGTACAACATGCTAGCCCTGTGCCACACACATATGCATAATAAGTTTGGAAGGGGTCACAGAGACCACCTGGTCTTCCCTTCTAAATTGACTGCTGAGACTCAGTGGAGAATCAAGCTCTTCACCATCTTTCCCCTAGAACTCTCCCCCTACTTCAGTTACCTCCCTGTGGCCACAGACATTGGCTAGAAGTTTCTTTCAGCTATGTCATTTATCTTGCCATCTTGAAAATAATGTCTAGCTCCCAGGTTTACCAGTAGACTTGCTCTGATTCATGCCCCGAAGATACACAAACCTGTTGTAAAAAGCCAATGGAAAAAGACTGCTGTGTTTCTGATTGTGTAACTTGGCATTTAAGGAATCTTTAATTTATTTCTTTAACACGCAACTGCTGACATCACTGCTTGAAGCAGTATCAGGCAGGTCAGACCCCAGCTTGTTTGCTATCCAAAGTCAACACCATTTAAATGAATTGTGACAATAAAAATTCCATTTTTATCTAAAACCACATATCTGCTCAAATAGCCACTTGGTGATCTTTTTGGAGTGTTCAGATAAGGAGGATGCACTGATCTCAAGTTTAGTAAATTTTTAGATATTCCTATTCTTGTAGCAACTTTTTCTGTGACCTCCAAGAACATATTTCTGACATCACTGTATTTCTCCAATGTATGGAGGTTATTATTTTCTATGTACATCACCAAAGGTGCAGGGCTTAACCTGTATTTATGTTTAATCTGGTCATTTCAATTAAAATGATCATTAGTTATACAAATCACTACTTAATTAAGACTGTATTTAGATGTTGTATTGATTCTTTTTAGTTATACATAACATTAGGATTAATTTTAACATAGTTAAAAAGCATGGAATATAATTTGCTGTAATTCAGTCCCTAGTATTTCCCCTTTCTCTCCTCTCTCCCTCCCTCTGCTCTCTTCCCTCTACTCTACTGATCTTTTGTTATTTAATTTTAGTTTTGGGGTTTTTTTAAATATCTTATGGATATACATGATGCCTTTTAAAATTGTTTCACTGTTATTTCATATTTTACAATTTATTAGACAATATTAATTATATTGATAAAAGATAATGGTGGGAACTGGTAACTGCAATTTGTTATTCCTACCATATGTTAATTTAAAATCCTCACAGACATGACAGTTTATAAAAAGACACACACTCTCTTCCTTAAACAAACAAAACATTTTTCTCGGTGGGAAACAACATTCTTGCTAATGTATTTGCTGTTAGGGATCCTCCAGTTGCCAAAACTAATTCAAGCTCTATTTTTAGTCACTGTGCAATTCTACTGTACCTTTTAGATCATTTCACAGACGGATGAAATCTTTCAGAAAATAATTCCCAATTGTTAAAAAGGAAACAAAGCAACAAGCGGCTTTTGCTATCTCAGAGCTGAATGACTCAACTGAATTCTCGTCATAGCTTAGATCAAACTCCAAACAAAACAAATATCATATATACAACATTTCTCTGTAAGAAAAATATTTCCTGACCTCATGGCCTGGTTGACCTTGACTCAGTAAACTGCACCATGATGACAAACTCACAGTCTATGATACATTAAGTCTGTGATTATAATTTCACCTTCCGAGCAGAAGTTGTATTCTTTTATTCAAACCTGCTCCACTGTCCATCTTTCTCCTCTAAGAGAGATAAATTGCTTCAAAGAAGAAACAATTGTTACTCATTGCCATTCAGTACTACCTTCTAGCCCAGTGCCTAATCTTGTAAGAATTTCTAGAACTGCTCTGTTGTGAATCTTCAAGAGAATCTTCATGAAATAAATGATAAGGTGGGACCAGGGCTCCTCCGCAAAGAGTCAGTGCCTCCAGATTAAGACTATTTTGCAAAGGGAAATATAGTCCTTTCAAAAGTTTTCTTGAAGGAGTTCTCAGCATGAATGAAATGGGGAGGGTCAGGCAGATTTTGACCACTTTGATTTAGAAAGACAAAAGTCTTTCCAGAGGTCTATGTCCACGACGTGCAAATTTTGGGGATGTTATGTCCTTTGGTGGTTTTTCAATGGAATTGAGGTTTCTCAATAGAATTCCAGCCCTTTCCCTTAAAATAAAAATAATCACATTTTCTTAAGAACAAGAGAAACTCTCAGGAATTTTTCACTTTAAGATTGAACTTTCACAAACAAAGGATTTGCCTGCAGAAGTGCTTTCAGATATCAATCAACCCCTCAACCATTCTTGGGTTAATATAACAGAAAATATAATATATATCATCCCTCTGTGCCTGCTGAGCATGGATAAAAGCTGTGTCCCACACCAGGGACCCCAAGAAGGGAAGGAAAGGTGGCAAAGCTCCTCAGGAGGTAGTAGGGGAAAACACTGGGGGAGAAAGAAGAAATAAACAACAGAGGCAGTTTATTCCAGGTATGTATGAAATATCAAGGAAAAAAGACTCCTCATCAAGCAGACCTTGCCACAAGCAAATCAGGGTTAGAAGACTGAGCAGAGAAAAGTAAGTGTATAGCAGTTTTTAGCAGAAATCATGGGGCAGAAGCCAAAGCTTGGGTCTCACTCAGTATTAAAGAATGGCTATGTCAATGGTGGCCTCCAGGCAGGGACTCAGCCCACCATCTCTGTTTAGCTGAGAGGTCAGCAATTCTGCCTTAGAGCATTGATGAACTCGTCCAATACCCAGAGTTGTAAGACTGGAGAAAAGGGGAAATTGGAGGCTGAGAAGGGGCCAAGGAGAAAAGATACAAATAGGTCAGCAAGCAAGGGCTCCCTGGGATTACATAGGCCAGGTGCCAGGCAGGACAGCTCACAGAAGTGGGAGTCATCAGGATCACCTAGGGTTGACACCTAAGGAAAGAGTCGCTAGGGTTCCTCCTTCCTTCCCAGTGTGCATAGTTAACCTGTGTCAGTACAAAGCCTATGCCACAAAACAAACCAACTGATAAGAAATTTAAAATGCCATCACTCCGAGAATTTCACTACCCATAGCTAAATTGGGGGTTCCCAAGGCATACATCAGAGTCATAAAAGGAAGTCATTATTAGTAGCAGAGATGATGTGAATCTTCCAGTGTTTACTAAAGCCAAGAATTTTGCCAAGGGGTTCATATGAGAAGGACCCCCACATTTAACAACAGAAACTGTTGATACACAGCATCATGTCGCACATGCTAAACATATACAGTTTCCCTTAATTCCAAAAAAAATAATTTTTTTGAACAAAAATATTTCAAACAAAAAAGTCAATAAAATGTTCCTTATGACCTATAAAATTCTTTCTGGTTTTTCTATTTCAATTTTTTTATTAAAATGCATACTTGCTGTGCTGTAGACACAACCATAATCACATTTTGCTTAATCAGAATTCATTGCTAACATCTTAAATTTGCCCCAGGCTACATCTTAATAACTTAGAGAGATTTACAACCACCAAAGAATATTAACTAAAGGTTTATTTTTTTTCTGTTATGAATTCAAGTTTTTAAGAATAAATTATGCATAAACTTTCTTCTAATATGCCATTTATAATTAGAGTATATATAATCCTTTTGAGAAATATATTGCTTTTCAGGGTTACATTATTATAATACATTATATATAAAATTATATGTATAACACTATTTTCCAAGACTACTATTGTAATCTATCCAGAAGTTGTGTCTTAACACACATCTTTGTTCTAATACTTACTTGATTGGACACAGGCAGAGATGGGGACACTCAGAGATGGTGTAAATTTCAAAGACAGAGCTAAGGTGACAGATTGAGGTCTGTGGTCCAGATTTGTCCCTCAATGTGTTGTTTGGCCCCACATTTTCAAATATTGCATTTACTGACATAAAAATACAAAAAAAAAATTCCACTAAAAAAAAAAACAATCAAAGGCTTCCTTTGATAAAAAAAAAAAAAATCCAGTAATTCCAGGCCTCCAGGCAACCATATGCAGGACTGAGCAGCAGCTGGCCTGGAACAGTTGACCACAGTCCCCACGTTTCTCCAGTAGGTACCTGTTTAGAAACCCCTGAGCTACAGAGAAGCTTTGCTAGGGGTTGAGGAAGGGTACAATATGGAGTTAGATCTGGTGGTTGGAGGTGAGCTGGTATGGAGGCAAAGTCTCAGATGAGTGTTCCTCATTTGCAATATTTGGGTAAAGCATGACAGTGTCACAGTTAGACATGAAATCACAATTTTCTGCAATGTCAAAGTCTGCTTGGAGCTTTGCCCTTGTACATGAAGACATGAAGAAGATCAAAGGAGTTGGGTAGGACCTCCTCATAAGAGCACAACCAAGGAATACAATTAGTATCTGGTGGGTGAAATGAAAAGAAACTGATCTGTGAGTGATATGGGGCATGATTTAAACTCTCCTTTTTGATTCAGTAATCTTTATGCACATCAGACACTTTACATTTTACTTAATACTGCAGGGATGCTTTTAAGAGTCCTGAGGTATATGACTTCACTTGCTACCAGTCTCTTCCCTTCATAGACAACCACTGTGTAGTTTGTCTTTTCTGTGGTTTTGCTTTCTGTGGCTTAAGTTACCTGAAGTCTAAAAATATTCAATGAAAATTTTCAGAAATAATTTGTTAGGTTTGAATTTCATATGGTTCTAAAAAATATGACGAACTCTCCTGCCATCCTGCCCTACCCTGCCTTGAATGAGAGTCATCTCTTTATTCAGTGTATCCATGGTGTATATGTTATCTGTCTGTTAGTCACCAGTAGTCATCTTGGTTATCAGATCCAATATTATAATATATCACTGCTTGTATCAAGTGTCCCTTATTTATTTAATAATGGCCCCATAGCACCAGAGTAGTGGTACTGGTCATTTTCTTACAGTATATTATTATAATAGCTCTATTTTACTATTAACTATTATTATTAACGTTTGGTTTGCCTAATTTATAAATTAAACTTTAACATTAGTGTATAGGAAAAGAAATATATGGGGTCCCATACAATCTGTGGTTTCAAACACTAATAGGAGATCTGTAATGTATCCCCCACAGATGAGGACAGAATACTATACTGCATAATCTGGTTGCCATCTTTCTCATCCTTGCCCTTGTCCAGAACAAGGACCAAATCAAGGGACTGAGAATTTCTAGGGAACAGTGCCTAGGCTCTGTGACAAGAATTTTCTTGTATTTCTGCTCATAGTTTGCTTTGGCTTATTCATGTGTCACATCTTATGAGCTTCCATAAACCTGATCCTCACACCCACCCCTGTCCCCAATAAGAGGGATGTCAAAACACTAATGTGTCCACAAAGGGTATTATTCACTCTTCACAAAATACACTAACTATAATTTACTATTACAAAAAAGTGGGTTTCTCTAAAACAAAAAAGCTAATTTTTATAGTTAGAAATGTGCATGGGTGTGTCAATCAAAATGTTAAATCATAACTGTTTACGATTTTAACTCCAAATATCTATTTATGAAGGATGTTTCCCAATTTATGAGTCACCGTAGATAACAAATATAATTTCCTTAATGGCTAGACAAATTTGTAATAAAAGCAATTTTGGAAAGTCCAATCCTATTTCCATTCTTAGTTAAAAATATTAAAATTTTTAGTTGTAACCTGGTTTTATGGGACAAATGTAAACCAGTTAACTCATGAATTGCCATTAACATAGCAACAACACCTTTTAGACTGCAGCTCAGAAGATAGTGACAGCAGCAACATCACTCTTCTTGGGTTGGACTGTTGTCTATCAACACTTTGATATCATGGCTGAGTTTCATGTTAATCATCCACTCCTTTGGTTCATTTTTTTTCTACCTACTTACCTGTGCATGCAAATGTGTCCATACAGATATTTGCTGTCACTTTTTTACTCAGATAAAAACTTAAACATATCTGAAATGTGTTTCTGAATCTGCAATGTCTCTGTTCAGTTTCTCTTTCCTGTTTCTATCTCTAATTATGGACCTATTAACCACACACTTATCCAAACCTGTTATCTATAAATAACAGACCCTCCCAAGTCATATTAGTACTTCTCTAGAATGTGCCCTTTCACAGGTGTGATTAGCTAGACAAACAGGGCAAGAAACTCTAGCCATATTTGCAATATGAATAATAACCTTTTGTTTTAAGGTATGATTTTTGCCATTGGAAATGGTGAACATAATTTATGAAGAGCAAAAGCATAATTCCTTAAGGCAATAATTTGGTAGTATCTCTATAATTTTGAAGTTAGACTTTTTAAAAAGCTAGCAGTTTTTTTAACAAAAATATGTAAGCAGAAGAAAGGGGCTGGAGCTATGGCTCAGTAGTATAGAGGACTCAACTGGCATGTGTGAGGCACTGGTTCCCTCAGCACCACATAAAAAATAAATAATAAAATAAATGTACTGTGTCCATCTACAATTACAGAAAAAAATATATATATTAAAAAAAGAGAGAGAGAGAGAATTAAGTTAGGCATTGGCATGGGAAAATCCAGGAGATTATTCAGTCAGAAAGCATGTCTGCCATTGTATTCATTTAGCCAACTGTTTGGGGAGCACACATCAAGCAGTTTATGCCCAGCACTCTGCTTTCCTCTTTGTAGCAATCCAGAGGACTAATGAAAGAGTTGAGCTCGGAAACTGGCCTGCCCCAAGAGGTGGGAAGCATTGGTACCAGATTGCAGAAAGAAACAAGAGGGACAGCAAAATCCAGGATTCAGAGAATTTGACAATTTTTTACCAGTCTAGGTAAGTGGCCCCAACATTAAGGAATAGAATAACAATAACCAGGATTATCTGTACAGGTAAGTGGGGCTCAGGGGTCCTAGGAACGGGGACTCTATAGATAGCCTCTGCAGAGATTTTTGGAAAGCCTGAGCTGCCTTCTGGCTACAGTCCTGCCATTACAGGGGCTCAGGACACAGGACTCCCAGTCTAGAAGAGAACTGACAAGATCTAGGTGACACCTCAATTCTGGAGGATCACACTTTAGGGGGACATGTATTCTGGGATATGTTTCTGACCCTTTTGTCTAAGTGAAGTGGAAGGGTAGACCTGTATCTCAGGGCCAAAGCTAAGTGTCTTTAACATCAGCATTAGGCTGAGGTTTCCTAACTTCTCAAACTCTCTGAGATCAAGATGAATCTTCATGTGGGAATGAAGTCTTCCCAGAGGCAGATGGCGTGGGATTTCAGAAAGGGAACCTTGCAGGGGTGTTCATGCAAAGGACCATGACAGTGTAATCTTCCCATTTTTACATGGAGATCCAGTGACCCAGCTTTTTAATGTTGAGGGATGTGCTCTGAACCAATGCTGCTTCCTCAAGGCAAGGATTATGTTAGTATGGATTCTCAGAAGATCAATGAGGGATGGAGACTCATGCATACCCCAGCATTCTGTAAGTTCTCCCTATGTGTAAGACAGAATTGCACAGTCTTAATTTAAATCTGTTTCTGTTTCAGTCTCATATGAATGCAGGGTAGGAAGGAGGTCTGTTGTCTTTTGAGAAAAGAAAACAATAACTCTACAAGTATTTGAAGACACAAAAGCTGTCATTTAGCTGTCTCTTTTTGGAGACCAAAAAATATCTACTCAACATTTTACCACTTAAGCCTAGCAATCATTCAAATATAGGCAGCAAAATACAAAGTCTAGGATTAATTTTAACTACTATTCTGAAATAAATTAGACATTTACCTATGACATACATTTTCAGAAGTAGATAACATACATATTTGCTAGAACAATATTAATTGTTTGAGATCCCTAAGATCTTGCTACTCCTATGTGGAGCAAGGACCAGCAACACGGATGTCTCTTGGGAGATTTTTAGAAATTCATAATCTTCTAACCCAGTACAGACATGCTGAGTCAGAATCTGCAATATAACAAGAGCTCTAGGTGATTTATACATGTTTAAAGTGGGGGAAATACTCTAATCTGTGTACTAGTCCATTTCCCTTTTCATTATACTCAATAATGGTAAAGAATTTGGGGAACATTTCTTAGGTAGAAATATCTCCATCTAGTTACCATTGATTATCTAAATACAGTGTAAATTGATGAAAATACATGTACTAAGCCACTCATTCCTATCTCACCCTCTACCCCTATGGTCTCAAAAAGGTAGGAAAATGTCCTTCATTCAGCTAACCTACTATGATAAACACAACTGGAATGAAAAATGGTACAAGCATCTGGAGGGCAGCCACATTCAGCCACATGTTTGAGAAAAGCACAGAGGAGTGGGGAGAAGTCTAAAGGCAGCACACAGGCTAGGAGAAAACCCTGGATGTTCTACTCTGTAAGTCACAAAGATCTCCCATTTTGGAACTTGTCTATGGACTGGGTGTTCAGTGGTCTGCCAGCTTCATCTGAATGTGATTTTCTCGTTCCTGTGTGGCATGCTCCCTCCTGGACCTTGTTGATTTCAGGCATATCTCTGTCTACAGCTGCCACCCCAGGACCCTGACCCTCCTAAGCCCTCAAAGACCACACAAGACTCTCTTCTAGCTCTTCCATAAGCCCAAAACTGTCTCAAGGAACAACATAGAATCTTAGTCTAAGATATAAAAAATAAATCAAAATTTAAATTAAAAATATTTTTAGTCTCAACACAACAAAAATGTGTCTTTACTATGACATACATAGTGGTAGAGTGCTTGCTTAATATGTGTGAAGCACTGGGTTCCATTCTCAGCACCACATATAAATAAATAAATACAATAAGGGTTCATCAACAGCAACAAAATGTTTTTTTAAAAAAAAAAAAAAAGAACAATACTTTGTCCTACTCTTGCATTTGAGAGTGGTTGTAGCTGATATGAAATCTCTCATAAAGGTGAGACTGTGCTGCTTCAGAGAACTGAAAAGTAGGGGGAATCCACAAGAATTCTTATTGAATGTCAGAAAGACTGTGTAAGAGTAAACCTAAGCCAGAGGCTGAATGGTCATAAATGGTCAGTCAAAAAAAAAAATGATGGTCTTCAAAATCAGCAACCAAGATTGAATATAGCCAGCTCAGAGTTATAGTCCATGGCTAAATCCAAATGTTTTCTCAGAGACAGAAATTATAGACACCCATCAAGCTAGATATGTAGCATAACTAGCCAGCATTTCTCCCTGAAATTAAATCCCAGTTTAAATGAAGGCACAGCACTACTGATGGGAATATGCTTTAAAAATGAAATAATCCTCTATATTCCTTATAACCTTACACAGATTATTTTCGTTGCAATATAATTGAACATGCTTGAGGTTAATAACAGGATTCTTTCCTTTGATGAATATAGCATAGCTGCAGCATCTTTTTGTATATTTTATATAAATGAAGAAGAATAAGATTTTTTAATTACTAAAATACAATGAAGATATAGGGTTTTGTTGATTAGAATGCTACAATTGATAGGAATAATAAACACATTATATACATTTTTTTTCTATCAGGGAAGAGGAAACACCATGGCTAATAAAATCTGTTGGAGAGTCATGTTTGTTTTTCACTTGATGTTTACCAAATCACCAGGCAATATATAGAAAAAAGAAGATGACATTTATGTTACTTTATTATCAGGGTTACACCTGAATGAACTTACTCTCTGGTTATTAAAAACTTTGATGAATTGATTATACACCTTAGTCTTTTATCTGAAAAAGATGACACTATTCAATAATTATTGAGAGAATTAGAGAACCAGGCTAGGAAATGCCACCTCTTATATAAGTCTGTAGCAGCCCCCTGAACTTCAGGGAAACACTAGAGCCTTTTCAAAACTGATGTAAAATTTCCAGGAATCCAACAGTAAAAGCTCCTTTATCTGAAGAATATTTAATAAGACAAGAGAATTTTCTAATTGTTTTTATCTTGTACAAATTTAAATTGAATAATGCAGTATTTTCAGTTATCTACTCAATTTCTGCCCAGTCCTTTCTGAACATTATTGGACACCCATTGCTATTTGTTCAGAGAGAGGAAGCATAAATGGGGCAATCCCATTCAACACCTGCATAAAATAATAATGCTTGTCTTCAATCTGTTCAAGGTGTGTTTTTCTTGTTCACTTATAACAATAGAATCAGGACAAGAATTTGCATCTTTTCTTTGAAAAATATAAGACACTACTATATTTTTAAATTCATTAATGAGAAAAATAGCGTTTCTACCAAAAAGAGGATTGGCCTTATTAAGGGAGACAAAAGTGATTATAAATGATCATGTGATTTAAGTGGTTCTAGGACAATCCCGAAGCAACAATACTACCACCCAACACCACAGGTAACCCTACCCTTCCCCAAGTGGACAGTTTCTCCTCTGCCCAACCATAATCTAAAAATGGAAAATGTAGAGTCACTTTCAGTTCAATTTTTTGTCTCCTTTTGAAGAGCACATATATGGGTTTGGGAGAGAAAAGATGAGTCATACTACATAAGTCATTTACATCTCAACAAATATTTTTAAAATATGGAGTGTGAAACAATGTTCAAGGTACTGGGCATAGAAAATGAGGAGTGCCCCAGCCCTCAAGCCACCCATAGTCCTGTAGAGAGGCACACTTGCTTATGGGTTGATATGCAGAAGTGAATGGCTGCATGAAGAAGGTGTGTCTGCAAAGAGGAGCCTGAACAGGACAGCTGCACTTCAGTCCTCCCATTCGGAAAGTCTCCAGAATGGCTAAGGTTGGCTGGAGGATGAGTGGAGACTTCCAGACACATACTGGGCAATAGCGGGTAGTGGAGGCAGTGGGATCCTGAAGGAAAAGAACTCGGGTGTGTTCAAAGGCATCAGTGGTGAGTTTTCTTTAATTTCTCCCTAGGTTCCAGGTGTTGGGCTTTAGATCATCTATGTCATTTGAACTGGTGACAATGCTGTAAGTTAAATCATATTATTATCATTATTACAGACAAGGTGGATAAATTGCCAAGATGTTAAGTGACTTATGCTAGGCACTGAGCTTGGGAAGCTTCAGAACCAAGCTTCAAACCAGGGGATCTGCCAGTGCCTTTGATGCACAGCTCATGACAGTAGGAGAAGCATCCAGGAGCATGAAGACCTGGGAGGCCTTTGAGAGATTTGAGGCAACGGAACAGTTTGTACTTACCTCTAGTGTCAAGTAGGTTTATTCACTCGAGCTTGATTTGTGGGCCAGCATCCTAGGTCTGTTGAGGCAAAGTAAAAACTATCTTAGAGAAAATGAAAGCCTTCCCCCTTTCTTCCCATTAAGTCCCACATTTTCAATTCTATATAGGATGATGGGGGACATAATGGGGGAAGATAGTGTCAACCTCCAAGAAGTTACCCTAAGAGCTCTAAAGAAGCAAACTCAATATCCTATTCAAAAGATTGGAAGGACCTCACCATGAGTTTCATTATTGTTTATAAATCCTCTACTCTAGATCTTGTGAAAAAACGTCTTTGGTCATCAGTTTCTGGGCTCAGTTTTGTCCTCAGGATGCTGAAGCCTAACCTCATCACCAATCAACACCCCAGTGGAAGCTCCCATGGGCCTGCTTTTTCTGCAACACTCTGGGCCATCCCTCTTGCATTTCCTTGCTCCAGTCTCAGCAGAGTGCTCCTCACCTCCTGAGCACTGCCATCATGCCCTCCATACCCACTGCCTCATCACGAGACAACTCCATTTTTACTGGACGCTGGCTTTGGAGCTTACTTTTCATCTCCTTTCCTCAGCTCAAGCTCCTGAGGACATGGCTTCCACAGCAGCCCTCTTCGTGGAGGCTGGTCAACTCCTTGCTCCCTCCTGTCACTTCCAAAAATGTATTCTACCATTTAGAACAAACAAGCAAAAATTGCAACTGCAGTACCAGGTCTGTTTTGAGGCTCCATCTTTTGGCCACACCAATATCTATTTGCTATCATCACAGGCTCCTGGTCCTGCCCTTCAGTCCCTAAGTCTTGGATGCTGGCCTCCTCAGTGGCAATTGCCTTCCACCTGGAAAATCCACCCCATCCCCTGGCCTTTAAGCATCTTGCTCTTTTTTCTCACTGAATACCCCTCGTGCCACCTTGGCTACCTTCTTCCTGGGTACCAGGAAGAGAAACTGTCAATTGTCACCATTCAAAACTTCTCCATCAACAAAATTTCCAATTTCAGTGTCCTATTCTATTTCCCCAACATGTTGCTTACTCAGATATCTCTGTCCTCAGATATCTCTGTCTCAGGAATTTTCAGACACCAAAGATTAGATTACGAGAGCAGTAACCTAATTGGTTCATACTAGTTTGAATGGATTGACTGAATGGTAGCTGTAAGCAGGTGGCTGGAGAAGGGGGGAATTTCTGGGGGGCTTTGCCTGGAAGGGCTCCTCTTCCCTGGGGCCCCTTCCCCTCTCTCCCTCAGCTTCCTGGAGGCCATGGACAGTGCATTTCTCCTTCCCCACATCCTTGCATCGTGATGTTCTTCCTCACTTCAGACCCTGAGCAATGGAGTCCACCAACAGATTGAACCTCTGAAACCATGAGCTCAAAATCAACTTTTCCTCCTTTAATCCATTCTTGTCTGGTATTTTGGTCACAGTGACAAAAAGTTAACACCCTCCCAACTCTGCTCTTTTTGTGTGTCTGCACCCAAATAGCCAGAGTGTGCTGGGGACGATCCAGCAACCGAGCAGCAGCACTCACAGCTCCTTGTGGGCCATCCTGGATGTGTGTCTGCCATCTTACTTCACTTGGGAAGTCAACAGTCAGGTCTTTTTTCATCCTCAAATCTCCCACCAACTACCTGTCCAACACCCCAATTGTCCCCTCAGTGATGAAAAAAAAAATGATCTTACTTCACATTTTCACAGAAAGTTAAAGCCATCCAAGTGATGCTGCCTCCGTTTTCCCTCCCAAACATCCAAGGCCGTCCACATAGGCACCTCCCTCTGTCTCGTACACAGGGAGGAATCTCCTCTCTTCTCCAGAGGTCGTCCTTCTATCTGAGCTTCAAATCCTATCCACCAGTCAAAACTCTCAGATAACCAATCCTGTGATTTTGCCACGGGAATAGCAACTTCATTGGTCTGGTTTTCTCCATTTTGGCTGCCACCTCTGTCCTCAAGCAGCCCCCTCCTATCAGTCAGTTAACTGCAAAGCACTTCCTTGTCAGTCTCCCTAAATCCACCCCACATGCCCAGAGGTTCTCCACACAGACCTAGAATGATCTTTCCTTTCCTTTCTATATTCTCAGTTTCTAGTGCTCTTGGGGTCTCCAATTATCCTCAGCATGAAGACCAGAGTTCTCAGCAAAGCCTGCTTGGTCAAATCCAGCTACATGTTCATACCCATCTATTCCCACTTTGCTCTTCCTCCATGAATTCCCCCTGTTGTGACCTTCTCTCAGCTCCTTCAGCCTTCCTGTTCACTTTGCCCATAGGCCCCTGTTCATGCTGTTCTCTCTGCCTAAAATACTTGTCCCTCTCCTCAACCTGCTCTGGCTCAAAGTTGCAGCACATAACTCAGCTGTAATTACTGGATGATTGTTTAATTTTTGCATCTCTACCATTGACATTCATATTTTCAAAATAAGATGTATTGACTATTTATTCTAACCTAGGTAATGAGATATAGCATTGAAAAAAAATACGAAAAACAACAACAACAACAACAAAAAAAAAAACCTCTGCCCTGTAGATCCTATAGTCTAGTGGAAGAAGACAGAATAAGCAAATTATTTCAGAAAAAGCAATCATGGCTTGGTGACCAGCACTGAAGAGGAAATAACCAGGGGATGTGTAGGAAGCGAGGTTGGATGAGACAGGGTCACATGGAGGTTGCCAATTTTAAACAGGATGGTGAGTGATCTCATGCAAATGTAACTTTGAGCAAAGTCATGGAAAAAGGGCGGGAGTTTGGAAAAGCTCCGAGCAGAGGGACTAGCAGTTGTAAAGGCCTGAAGCAGCAAGGCACCTGCAGAGTTCATGTTGAAGGACCAGCAAACTGGCCAGGTGGCCAGAGTGAAGGAGAAATGAGGACATCCAATACTGGAGGAGGACATGGGAGGCACATCCTGCTCGAAACCTATGGTTAGGATCAGCTTCCTGGGCATGTGACCTAGGAAGACACACAGGGCCCCACCCTCAGAAGAGACCTGGGCTTCATTTAGTATTCTGCTCTTACCCCATCTTGAAATTCCCAAAGGCCTTTGAATAAGGTTCTGCAGACTTCATAACCAGTGTTTCCTGTAGGACCTGGGAGACACTGTTTCATCCAAGTCTGGTCTAGTGGAGACACTTATGTTTTAACATGGACATTCTGGCTGCAATGTTGAGAAGATGACCAAAAGCAAGGGCAGGATCAGAAGAGTTGGTGAGAAGGTTCTGGCACTAAATAATAAGAGACTCAGGGTGTCCTTGACCAGGTGCAAGAGTACTTGAGTCAGGACTGTGGAGGGAAAGGAGGATCCCCGATAGGAGCTGTTGAGTGTAAGTAAAGGAGATGAGTCAGGTGTGGAATCAATGACTTAGTATCTGTAGGATGATGTTACCAGTAAGCCATAGGGGACAGAAGGAGCCTGTCTTGGGGGTGAAGAGGAATCAGAAGCTCCCTTAGAGACTATTGCCTGTCATCCAAGAGGAGGTACTGAAAAACAAGTTGCATTTTAAAGTTCAGAGTTGAGAAGAATACTGGGCTCTGTGTTTTTGTTCTTTATATTCTTAGCAATCATAGCCATTTAATGACTGGAAGACAGTAGCTACTTAATAAGTATTTGGCAAATGAATGAGTGAATGAAGCAATGTAGAATACACTAGAACTGATATACATGAAAGTTTTATATATACAGATTGAATAAGGACCAAACCAGAGTTGATCCATGAAATAGAATTTTTCACTCGTTTGATAAGAAAATGTAATCACAGAGAGAATCCACTGAACAAGTGCTTACATGCCAGACAGTGTGCCGAACATAACCTTCTATTCTCCCCTCCAGCTACCAAGGGAGGTGTATTCTCCAACTCTCAGAGAAGCACGTTGTGCTCCAAGAAGTTAATTCCATTCCCAAGTCCCAGAGCTAACAAAGTAATACAGGTGGGGTCAACTACTTCACATCCCAACACAAAAGCAACTTATTCTCCCTTCTTAATTAATCTTAGTTATCTCCATAATCTAATTAGAACATTCTCAGGAAAACCACCTTATATTTTGACACCCAAAAGAAGTAATTTCCCTACACTGTGTGTATTTATTTTCTTCAAATTAAACTGTCCTCTAAGACAATTTGGGTCTCTATCCATGGTTGTCATCACTGCATTTTCAAGGAAATATTGATATTAGAAATTCTTTCCAAGAGGGCAATAGGGGAAGGAATTGGATATCATGAAGATACAGGGAAGATCATTGGAGTAGACACAGGAGACTGAGAGGGAAGACAGAGGGAAAGATAAATGAAATGAATTTAGTAAAATATTCTTATTTCAGATACCATAGGGAATTTCACTTTTATGTATATGTAGAAGAAAGAAAATTTAAGGAAAATTGGGGGAAGGAGAACAGGAGAAAAAGGGAGGGAGATGGAGCTTGAAATCAAATTCCTTGCATGTATTATTATTTTGTCAAAATAAACCCAATTACTATGTATAATTATGGTCCTTTAATTTAAAAAAAAGGAAATGAAAAAAATGTCTTTCCATTATATCCTCTTTTGTAATTGAAGTAAGCAGTCCAGATCTTCTGAGTCCAGGGTTTTTAAAGAACTGAAACCTCCTTTGGAACAGCTGTGGTTCACTGAGTATTCAGTTTTACCTCAGTATCCATAGAGGATTTGCTCCAAGACCCCCAAAGATGCAAGTCCCTTACATGAAAATGGTAAAGTACTTGAATATAATCTATGTACATCCATCTTCACACTTTAAATTAACTCTATCTTATTTGCAAAATCTAACACAATGTAAATGTTATCTAAATAGTTGTCATATTATAATGCTTAGGGACTAATGACAGGGGAAAAAAAAAAGTCCCTACAAGCTTAGTATGGTGTTAGTCAGTGTTTGGTGACTATGAAAAAATGCCTGAGATAATTAACTTACAGGAGATATGGTTTATTTTGGCTCATGGTTTCAGAAGTTTCAGTCCTTGGATACTTGATCCCAGTTGCCTTTGAACCTATGGTGAAGCAGAACATTATGGCAGAGAATGCTTGGTAAAACAAATCTGCTTACCTCATGGCTGCAGGAAAACAGAGAGGAAGGATGAAGGTCCCAATATCATCTTTAAAGGTCCATCCTCAATGACCTAACTGCCTTCAGTTAGGCCCCATTTCCTATAGGTTCCTCCACCTCTCAAGAGCAACAGAGGTTGGGGACATAGCCTTCAACACACAGGCTTTGGGGTATCATTTAAGACCCAAACTGTAACAAGAAGTGATGGTTATTTCCCCACTATTTTTAATCCATAGTTGGTTGAACCTACAGATGTGGAATCCACAGAGATGGAGAGCGGAGAGGGCAAACTGTGTATCGTGATCCAGTTACTTCTAGGCAGCTTACCGACCCTTCCAGGTCTTATTGAAAATGTTCCCAGTGACTCTGCTATTCTTTTTATTCTTCCCTGTCTTTTTCTCAAGTGAGAGAAGTGAGCCTAGTGGGGGGATATAGCTCAGTTGTTAGAGTGCTTGCCTCACATGCACAAGGCCCTGGGTTCAATCCCTAGCACCACACACATACACACACACACACACACACAGAGAGAGAGAGAGAGAGAGAGAGAGAGAAGTGAGCCTAGAGATCTTAAGTAAATTATTTAAAATTACAGAAAAACATACTAAATCCAGATTCTAACTCAAGTCTCTTTGATTCCAAATTTTGTGAAAAATCACACTCTTTTGATTTTCAAAGAGATACTTTATGGAACCTCCCTCCCTGCACACCTGACATTATAACCCTATGAGCATATGTAATTACATGACCAGTGTAATACTACATCATGTACAACCAGAAGAATCAGAAGCTAAACTCCATTTATGTATATGTCAAAATGCATTCTACTGTCAAATATAAGTAATTAGAGCAAATTTTTTTAAAAAATTTTAAACTACTGAATCACAGATGGAGGGAGGGGGGCTAAAATTTTCTTACTCTGGTATCCAAGAAAAAATCTTTATGCTTCCAGGTTACATGGAATATTAAGAACCACTTTCCTACCTTCTGAAACAGTTGGTGATAGAACCTCTTTGAATAAGCACAGAACATCAAGGATTATTTTGGGCTGGGGATGTAATACTTGTCTAGCATGTGCAAGGCCCTGGATTCAAGCCTCCAGCACAGAAAAAAAACAAAAAAAATTACTTCAAATTCCCTTAGATCCTGAACATGTCCTCTTAATCTCCATGTTGTTCTTACAGATGAAAGCAGGTAGGTGAAGGAAGGTGCATCAAGTGCAGAAGGGTGGCAAAGAAATTATATTTGTTCTTCCTGGACAAATGAAGGTTATGTCAAGTCAAAAAGAGCTGCACACTTACAGTTATTTAAGAACTGTGCATTGAAAGAGTGATTTTTACAGTTCTGGCCCAATGTAAGCATCTGCTTCTGTGCAGAATTGGTGAAAGGCAAGCAGGCCAGAAGGAAAGAATGGAAAATAATTAACTGAGCAACAACATAAAGTAGAAGTGAAGAACTTGATGGAAAAAAAAAAGTGAATGCCAACAGAACAGTGTAAGCAAGAGAGGAAATAAATAAAAGACCAAAAAAAAAGCTATAATGAGGTTCTGACTAGTATCAGAAAGGTAAGCCACTCTTTTTTATGTACTCTGATAGTTTGTCTTTTAATTGTTCTTTTGGGTTGGTTCTTTTTAATGGAATGTATGTGTGTGTGTATGTTGAAAGGTAGAATTTGCTCTGAATGTCAAGGTAGTTTCAGCTCTTGAAAAAGAAAGCAACTGAATAGATAGCAAGCAAAATATAGTCTTTATTATTCTAAGCTAAAAGAGGTAAAAAAAAAATGTTTAAAAAAGAAAAAAGCACCCTTTGGGGAAAATTTGCATACTAGTCAGACTTGGGTGCTCTGCAGTGGGTGGTTCCAGCTGAGAGGGAGCTCTATTCTTGGATGTCTGTGCTGAGGCAGAGTGGGGCGGAAATTGTTCACTGCTGCTTCAGGACCTCACAGTCATCTCTTTCAGTGGGGTTCACCTGTCAAGTCAATTTTCCCAAACCTGTGCAAAAGGCTCCAGTAATTAGAGGTGTCATCCCTATTCCTTGGCAAAGCTCAAAGCTGGGCTGTTTCTGTCAAGAAGATACTGAAACACAGTCTGTGTCTTCCACTAAGAGGAAGGTTTTCTTAAAATGAATGCTGGGGAATTCCTTCCGCCCTTCTTTCCTTCCTTCCTTCCTTTCTTTTCTTCCTTTATTTATTTTTCTTTCCCACTTCTTTTTTTTTTTTTTAACAAAAGTATGTTACAAGTGAACATATTTTCCTCAAGGTAAAACAGGTATCTTTTTTTCTTTGAGCAATAGCTTGAAGTACTGACTTTTTGGTCGTGTGGCTCTTAAACACAACCCAATCAACAGTAAGAATTTATTGTCTAATTACAAGCCAAGAGTCTTTGGGGCCTTTTTAAACATATTTTGTCCCTGAATAAACTCATAGCTTAAAAAAACCAAAGAACAGTGAAGACACCAATCATAAGCCTTTCTTTCTAGTGTTTGGAACTCAGTCTTTAAGTTTTTTAAAAAATTAATCAGAATATCTGTATGTTTTAGAAAGTAGATTCTTTTTAAGCATTAGTTTATGTTTTTATATTAAGGACTTCAGAGTTGCCTGTAGACCAACAATGTCTTGCTTTAATTATCTGAAACTCTGCTTGAGGATTAGTGTAATATATGTAAAAAGCATATTTAAAATGAGAATTCCCCCAAACAGCATTTTTATTAAGAACCTTTTACTGTTAGTCTTTTAATATCTGGATGATATAAGAAAAAAATATGTTAAGAAAGCAAATGTGAATGTTCTCTAAATGATTCTAAATCCATGCCTATTAACTCATCCTTTTACCATTTGACATTTTAACACATTAACCTAAGAGAGTTAAAAGAAATGGATGCATTAAAGAAGGCATTGAATTTAATATATTAATATTAAAAGTGAATTTTTCTGAATCCAGAGGAAAACTCAGGCTAAATATAAAACTACCTTAAAGAAAACAAAATAAGGATCAAATGTGATGTTTGCACCTTAGAAAAATATGAAGATCGAGTGTTTATAAGATAGATATATTTGTACATGATTTTTCTATTTCAATATGTATAATTGCACTAAGATTTTTTTTAAGATCACCGCTCTTTTTCAAAAAGATATTCCCTGTGTGATTCTCCTAAATATGTATGTTAGTAAACATATATGACTCCAGAATGAAAATTGCTCTTAATAAACCGGAGACTAAGAAAAACTTGGAGAATTATGCTAAATCAATGATTCTCTGAACTTAGAGATTTTATATACCAATAATACCTCTGTCATTAAAAAGACAGAAAGCATATAGGCCCATGATAAAGAATAGCTTATTTTAAAAATCAAAGATATATACCTTCATGAAAACTACTTCTACATTAACAGATAAGGTACAATGAAAATCGATATCCTAACCAATGAGCCATCCCTGAGTCCACTATCTACAGCATTAGAGTAAAGTCATATCTGATAGGAATTAAGCCTCCTTACATAAGAATGTACATGAAAGCTCACCTGACATCCCACAGAGCTTCATCGTGCTGCTGTTTGGTGTATTTTAAAATTACTTCCTGAGCATCCAGTTTTCAACATTGTAAGTTAGTTAAAACAAAGCTCCAAACATCTACATTGTTGTCCTCAAAAAGCAGAATAGAAATCAAAAGGATGAAGATTTATCTCTTTGATCCTGAGACAAGAAGTTGGATAACATCAAGTTTGCAAATTTTATAAACCTTTTAGATTGTTCTCACAAATGAAATTTGCTATGTCAAAGATAAGATTTGTGTCCCAAGAGCCAGCTTTGACAGTGGACTTTAATTAATGTTTCAATAAAAATGTGGTATTTCAGTATGCCATGAAGTTTCATTTAATGAAAATTAATGTTCCAGACTGCTTTATGAGAACAGACTTTGGGTGGCACTTCCGTTCTTGGCTTTGCCAGCACCTCATAATTTACTCAACCAAGGCAGCTAAAGAATTGTCTAGATCTTGTCAGCACCAGATAGTTGACCACTATTCCCTTAAGTCTGCTAGACCTGGGCCTTGACCCCACTGAGAAGGAGTGTCTCTAACGCAGGCAAATGATGTTCCTGATTAGTGCCTGTGTGGCCCTTGCTGCAATGGCTGGAACAGACTGAAGATGGTCTTCTTTAGGGTTAAGGCCACATGGGGCCCCTAGGATGTTTGGCACAGCCCAGCTCTTGGGGACTTGGGTTCATCCCCATCGTGCAGAGGTAGTGTTCCCTTCAATGTAGAGGAACGAACCTGGTAACTGCAAACACGAATATTTTGATCCCTCCTTGCAGTCTTCACACTGGCACCCTGCAAGTGTGAGACCCTGGAGCCCTTTGTTCTGCGTGGAGGAGGACATGCCTAAGTTCATGAAGCAAAACGTGGTAAGTTCCAAACAGTCTGACATTTCTATTGAGTGTGGCCTATGATTGCCTTCCCTTCGTTTTAAATCATTCATGAGGAGGGAACTATCTAGGTTAATCCAAAATTAACAGGGAGCCCAACACTGTTCCCTTTCTGGCTGAGCCAATCACTCCCACATGTACATTTTCTGCTGAATGCACAGTTTCAAACTACACTGTAAGTCTTTTTATTTTCCCCCTGAAGTACGTAAGATTAATGCCATAGATCTCAGTTAGGTTAAAATTTTGATTTAAATATCTTGGTGACCACATTTCTGATACTACTTAATTGCTTGAGCACCTAAGAGAAAACAGAAAAATAAATACATACAGCTCAGATTTTAATTTTCCTCTACTCTACCCAACAGTACTCTATGTATAAATAAACTAAGAAAAAAATCTCCTTATTTCATATATCCCTAACCAGCGATTTATAATAATAAATGCTAACCCAAGAGGCTGAAAATATCACCTATTACTTCCATCAAACACATTTTTTTTGGCAAGAAATGCATGGCATTTAATATTAGTAACTATCAGTTAAAATATTTAAATTTTGAAAATAAAACTTTTAATTTAAAATTTTTTAAAAATGAGTAATTATATGAAGACTGAAGCAGTTTTCTCCCTACCCCCAGCATCCTATCCCCAAGTGACTTCATATATTTCAGGGCACATCAGTAATCATCTGGACATTCCCCTGCTGTTTTCCTTACTTAAAACAGTTGCTTGGTGGTCAATATATTTACATAGTTCATGTGTGCTGTGCTTTCAAGCATTGAGAGTTCAAATTTATTTCACATAAAAGCAAGAACCCAAAGTGCCAAAAGGTGATCATGGGCATGAACTGAACCCAGCAGATATAATATTTGCCTATGACTCAGTTTCACCATTTGTTTTCCCAGTTGTCACCTATTGGCAACATCTTAAACGTGGTACAGGCTACAGACTACTCAGAGAGGATATCGTTTTCCTGTTTTATTTCTATATATGTAATATAAGCCATAGGAGTGGAACCAGGTTCATTCATGCCCACAGAGTTCATGTGCATATCTGGGCACTGCCTAAGTCACTGCTTACACCAATTCTCCAGCCTTCTGCACCTGTGGCATAGATGGAACCTGAGCACGCAGATGGTCACTATCCAAGGACTGGAGGAGAAATCAAGAACTGGAGGTAACATCACGTCCATCCATGGTATACATTGTGACCAGACACATCCACAAACTACCAAATATTTCAGAAGTCAAAGGTGCCTTGCCTTAGAGGTTATAAAGTCTGTGCCCTCCTATAGGTGAAGCCAGGAAGGTCTGTGGAGAGGTGGGAACTGAGTTACAAGCCACACTGTCAGTGTCAGAATTGGGTCAGAAATCCAGCCACCATGAAGGCCAGTTCCAAGCTTTCACTCTCACTGCCTGCCTCACACTTGGTCCCCTTTCCTGGCCATCATGATATAACAAAAATAGAAGGGAAGAGGGATTGCACAGAATGCTTATCATGGCTTTCTCATTTATATATTCATATGGTGTTTCTACAAGATCTTAATGTTCTTTTCCTCACAGTCTTCAAGATCAGATCTATTTATTATTCTTTAATGACTTTGTACAAAATATTTGTTCTTTTTAAGTAAAGTTATTATACCCATGTTTCATAAGATGCATATATATAGACAGGACATTTTCAGCTTAGTCTCTTTTACTGTGATAATTTACGAGCACTGACCCAGCTACTTTGAAAGGTAATGGTGCTGGGCCAGCTTTAGCAACTTGGAGACTCTGTCTCAAAACAAAATAAAAAGGACTGGGGATGTAGCTCAGTGTGTGAAGCACCTCTAGGTTCAGTCATATTCATATATATATATATATATATATATATATATATATATATATATATATATGTGTGTGTGTGTGTGTGTGTGTGTGTGTGTCAAAAAATTTGAGGATCTTACTTTAAGCTTCCATACAAAAAAAAAAAAAAATGTTGGGGGGGGGGAAGGGGGGCAGAGAAAAAAATACCCATACAGTGCTCTGTTCTTTAACGAGGTAATTTACCCAGGGGAGGTCAGGAGTGGGGAAGTAAAAGAAAACCAGCAGTCTTTCTAACTTCTTTTTAATTGTTTAACTTTATTACTGTTGCACCATTTATACAATTACATATAATTTCAATGCATCCATTGTACATTTTTTTATTTTTTTATTTTTTATTTTTTTTTCCATTTTCCAATGAGTGGTGTGTTGGTGTCTGTGACACAGAATGAAGAGAAACTGGAACTGCAATGAACGCAGACTTTTTTTTTTTTTTCATTTCCACTGACCAATAAACAGAACTACAGGTGCACCCAACCACGGACATGCATTAACTCGTCATGAGAAATCTAGGTAGGCTAAGTACGATGAGAGAATGTTTGTTACTCCCAAAATTATCTGGAGAGGAAGAATGGAGGGTTGGCATCGAGATACATATGGACAAGCTAAGTGGGCTCCGTCTGAAAGTTGGCATTCATCCACAACATTAAAAAAATATCAAAATAAGAAAGGCTGTAAATTAAAAAGAAAACACAGAAAATACTGCTTTCCTAAAGATCTGATTGCCTTGGCACAGGCCCTGTGGGCAGCATCAAACGCCCCACTCCAAACTCCCAGGCAGAAGCGGAGAGACTGGGCTCCTAGCGGTGGAGTCGCGCGTGCGCAGCAGTTCACGTACGAACCATGTACTGTACTTTCAGACGCTCATCTTCAAAATCCAGGACTTATTGGTAAAGTTGACTGAAGGTATATTAGATATTTCCCCACAAAAATACTATTTGGATTCTCCCACCCCCTCCCTCCCTCGATGGGGCAGCATCCTTTTCCCCCCTTGGGCAATACATATCCTTACTTCCGATTTGAAACAAGTTAGTATAGGAGAGAGAGAGTGAGAGACAGTGTGAGAGACAGAGAAAGAGGGGGGGGGGGGAGAGAGAGAAAGAGAGAGAGAGAGGCTGTTTGTAAGTGGCATTTCCCTAGGCGTCCCGGTTACTCTTTCACGGCCACGCTCTGCTCGGCAGCTGGGGCCTCTCCAGGCTGGGGCTCCTCGGTGGGCGCTGCTGGCGCTGGAGCCTTGGTACTACTAGGCGCTTCCGAGGCTGCAGGGGGCTCCTTGGGGCAGGCGGCCGCCTCGGCGCTGCTAGGTTTTGAGTCTGAGGCCGGGGCCCCGTCACTTTTCGTTTCCTGGGTGGCAGGAGCTGCGGGAGCCTCAGTCTTTTTGGGTTCCCCTTCCTCCTTGCCCGCGCCGTCCCCGGGCGCGCTGGCCGAGCTCTCCGCCGCGCCCGCCTCGGCAGCGCTTGGCGCTTCCGCGGCCCCGGGCCCAGGCTCCTGCGCGGGCGCAGCCGCTGGCTCGGGCTGCTCCTCAGCGCCGCCCTCGCTCTTCTCGGGCTCAGCCTTGGGCGCCTCCTCCTTGGCTGCAGCCGCCGCCTTGTCGCCTTCCTGCGCCTCTGCTTTGCCCTCGGCGTCCGCCACCTTGTCGGGCTTCTCCTCCTGGCTCTCCTTGGCCTCTGCCGCGTCGGCGGCCGCCTGGGGCTCGCTCTCCTTTGGGGTCCCTTCCTCTTCGGTGCCCGTGCCTTCGGCCTTCTTGTCTTTGTCCTTGGCCTTCTCGTCATTCACATTGTAGCCCTTCTTCTTCTTGCTGAGCTTGCCTCCCATCTTGGAGCTCTGGAAGCAAACAGAAGACAAGACAAAAGGGGTTAGTCGCCAGCCGTCAAGGCGTCAGGCTCAGGCGCAGAGCAAGGGGCTTGGTCCCAGGTATCGCACTTGAAGAAATGGACGGCGGAGCACATCGTGCTACACGTATTGTATCACAGTTAAAAATAAAAACTAAACATGGGTCAAAAATGTAAAAATGGCAGTGGCAGTTACTCTAGGTCTATATGGGCTTCATCTTTTTTTTTTTTTTTTTTTTGGGGGGGGGGGGGGGGAATTAAGGATTGAACTCAGAAACACTTAACCACTGAGCCTTGTCCCTGGCCCTATTTAGAGACAGGGCCTCACTGAGTTGGTAGTGCCTCGCCTTTGCTGAAGCTAGCTTTGATCTCGATATCCTCCTGCCTCAACCTCCCCAGCCTCTGGGATTACAGGTGAGCGCCACCACGCCCGCTGGGCTTCATCCTTTTAAAGTACATTCTGCATAGCTGCAATAAAGCACAAATCGGGAATTTCTAGGAAATAATCTCAAACTACAACTCTCTTCAAGCTCCTTCATTCATCTGTTTCTATACGCAAACACATCTTAAAGACCTGAGGGCAGGATTCACTCTTCTAACCAAGGAAGAGCAAGAGTGGAAAGTACACTTTCTCTAGCTTTATTTAATTTCCTAGTGTGTCTGATTTGTATTCATTGCTTTTCAAGGTACTTTTGGCTTAAACGAATAGTTCCATAGTAATATAAAATTGTCTCCTGATAGAATCTGAATTATATATGCCAGGTAAAGGGCCTTTAATGGCCTTTTCCACTCAAAAGTTACTTCTCTATCTTGAGGCTCTTTCTTCCATTCTGATTAAAGAACCACTGGTGTATTTGAGGGCCTACTATTTCTTTTTTCTTTAAGACAGGATCTTGCTGTGTTGTTCAGGTTCAATTCAAACTAGAAAACCACTTGCCTTAGTCTTGCTGAGGGGATAGGACTACAGGCATGCACCACCACACAAGCTCAACTGGTTCTATTTGAATCATGAATTTTTCTTCTCTGATACCAAAGCATTAAACCAGAAAAATAATAAATTATATATTCATAATTAAAAATTCATAATTCACCATTGGTGCATGAAAAAATAGGAAACCTTTTTTTTCTTCAAATGCATTTTTCTAGTATCATATCCATGAGAATCCACTGAAATGTTGGTCTTTCAAAAGATATCAGTTGCTTTTCCTATAGGAAACATGGCCAAAATTACATACCACGGTCCCCTTCAGTCCTACAAATGAAAGGTGTCCAGCAGAGGGGGAACACCTTCCCAGGTCCCAGCGGAAGCTGGAAAGTCCAAGAGACCATCTAGTTCTGGCCCAGGTCAGTGTTTACTACTGGGAGAATTATAGCATTCTCCTTAATCAGTCATCTTTTTGAAAATATCCACTCAGTACTGAAAATGAGCTGGTTTATTCATTACACTCCTTGGAATCATGATTCATGATAGTAAAATAACCCACGTTCATCTTTTAAAAGTCAGGTGTGGGATAGAAAGCACTACTCTTCAGTAAAATTTGTCGCTCCACTCTATCCAAATTTTCTGTCTGAAATGACTTCAACAGTTGGAGGGGGGAAAAGCAAAAAATTGAAAGATGATTAAAATAGTCTTATTTTCAAGAAAAGTCTTTATCACATTATCCAAAAAATTCTCTTACATGTCTTTAAAAAATGGCTTTTGGTCAAAATCTATTTTAGATAATTCACAATTTTTCAAGCAGAAGTAGGAGCAAAATATATGGTAAAAATAAAATTTAGGGGGCTGGGGTTGTGGCTCAGCGGTAGAGCACTCACCTTGCATGTGCAAGACTCTGGGTTCGATCCTCAGCCCCACATAAAAATAAATAAGTGAAATAAAGGTATTGTGTCCAACTACAACTAAAAATAAATATTAAAATAGAATAAAATTTAGTTTTAATGCAAAGCAATAAATGAAAATAAAAATAAACCTGATCAATATTTTAAATTATAATTTGTAACTCTCAGTGAATTCTTAATAAGCCAGTGTACATGGATGGTTTATATCAATTATAATTTTAGTTCTGATATTTCAAAATTCATTTTGGTAAATTAGGTTGAACTAAAAAAGAAGAAACCTGATAGGCCTGCAGTAAATATCTTCTCCCAATTCCCAACCTAGAAATTACGGACCATGAGACAAATAAATGTAGTGTGCATTGTGAGCATAACGGGGGTGCTTCATTCTGACACCCACAGCATGAAATTCTATATAGCAATCCCCAGAGGTTAAAGTCCTGTTGGTTTACAAACCTAAAATCTAAGTTACTAAAATTGGTTTTCTGAAACACAATTAAAGTCACATTCTATTCTCTAAGTCCAGCTGCACTGCTTTTCTGGGTAAGAAGTGAACATAATCAAGTTGTGGTAAGAGAATTTGTCTTTAATTCTGTTCTTTTTTTCAAATGCAAAGTTAAGTAAATACCCCCAGCTTTCAGGTAATTTACTTGTGTGAGCTATAGTGAGGTAGCAGAGAAAGACTTGTAGAATGCCCTAGATCCCTGGAACAGCAGGGTCATCTGGTGAGTTCCCAACACAATGGAGTGAAGACCTTGCTTACTTTCAGGGGTAAATGAAAATCTAATGTTTCCTAGGTTCAGGCAAAATCCTAATCCTAAACATACACAGTCACTTAACTCTTTAAGCAGCACCATGCAGCTGTTGGCCATTAGTACCCTCTTTACCCAAAAGGAAGTCCTATCTGAGTTCATGGTGCTGTTTAATAAGCAAAAGGCCAAGTCCAGCAACATCTGGTAGGAAAGAAGACACCATTGAGGAGGTCAGAGGGGACTCCACCAAGAGGCTGGCAACCAGGCAGAGCTTCCAGCCCAGGAATGTCACCCTCTTTGGGTCACAGATAGGGATGTGGGGAAAGTAAGGAAAAAAGTTAGCTTTTCATCTTCCTATTTGCCAAAGAACCTTTGCATCCACACCTTTAGGAAATAAGGGAGAATATGGGCATGGAGTCTAATAATTTCCCTCATTTCTATTAACTTCTGTTTATGGAAAAAAAAATCATTTGGTGGAGAAAGTTGGAACTTTTAAGTTGAAAAAGAGATACATATTTCAACAAGTTACTATTTAATTCTCCCTTGAAGTCACTTAAACCTAAACCAAAGCAAAACCCAAAGGGCTAAGGCTGCCTTTACATTGGTCCACATTCAGGCCATCCACTAGCAGGTGAGTGTCACAGAAAGGATCCTCAGATGCCGAATGCAGACTAAGTTCCATGTGTTCATACAACAACACACACTAGAGTTGATCTCAGTCCTCACATCCCAAAGGAAAGAAAATCAGGAGCTGTCCTTTAAAATCACAAGAAACCTCTCTGTCACAAGGGTCAACCTGATGTAGAAAATAATTAACAATAAACAGCAATAGAGAAAAGTATTTTGAGTTTAATCTGGTAAATGTTGGACTAGAATTGTTTCAGGGAAACTCTGGACACTGAGTCATGGTTGTCTAAGGTGTTAATAAGAATTCTATCTCCATAGCACACCCGCCTTGAATCCTTGGGTAAGTTATGTAACACTGCTGTCCCACTATTTCCTGTAAAATAACAAAAATCAATTTAGTGGGAATTTCATGTGAGGCATCAGTACAACATTTGACCTTTCAGAGGTCTACAATAAATGTTAGTTCCTTTCCTTATCATTTAATTTTATAATTCTTAAGTAATTTCATGCTTATAAACTGCAACAGAATAGCAAACATGGATTTCACAAACACACATTCTAGAACCAGCCATTAGAAGCACTGTACTTAAAAGTATACATTAAAAATAAAAACTTTAAAAAATGGTATCTAAAGGATGTTTGGTATGTGTTTTATACCAAATTCCAAGCAAGCTCCTGCTCTCTCTGTATATGTGTAAAGGAAGTCTGTACAGTAATCTACTGTTGCCATACTGCTGTTAAAATCAGTCTGCTTCTTTGATTTGAATGCTTTTATGTACTTAAGATTTGAGAGGTAGTGAGTCTTTTTAAATAGATTAACAGCCCATTATATGAAGAAATCAGTTTCTAGACAAAGATAAAAAAAATTACAGATTAGTCATCAAGTTCATTGCTCTTGTTTTGAATGAGTCCCAGGTGATCATGGAAGAACCATCCTTCCATCTTCCCTGAATTCTCATGACCTCTTCATCACTTGGTTCAAGCAAACAAGAAACTCTACTTTCATCATCAGGATGGAAAAGAATCCAATTGCCTTAGTTAAAATTCAATCGTGGCCTCAAACTTTTATGCATGAAAGCTAAAAAATTTGATCTGCACTTTGTCTTGGTTAATAAGCTAAACATAAAAGACTTCTGAGGAAGTAACATTGTCAAGTCCCCTATCAACACTTCCTACAGATTCATTTTTTAAAATATCAAAGAGTTTAATATTTTAAAGCAAATAGATATACACACACATATATGCTAAATCTCCCACAATTGTCTTATAACCAATTCTATTCCCTTTGCTTTATAAAACCCAGACTGTATTTAATTAATCCCATTGGCTATAAACCAATGTTCTAGAAGAAATGTTTTCAAGTCCCACACCCTTTTGCAGTGCTAGTTGATCAAAACAACCTGAAATGGGAACCTGGAAAACCAGAGGTAGGTCTAGAAAGGTTACAGTTTCATTGGTGGTTAATGGCCACACCAGCCCAGTTCTTTTGGCTGACACCTGTTGAGGAACTCAGAGTTTGCACCCACATAATATGCACCCACCCCCTCTGGAGACTGACATCATGGAATGGTTGTCAGATTAACCACACTCTCTTGGCTGGCACTAGCTTTCTCTTGCTTATTGGTAATTCTCATAAAGACTAAGTACGCATTTATGAACTTTCATGAAACTTCTAAACCTTTGTTTCTCCACCTTCTTCATCAGAAAAGCAAATAAAAGAACAACTTACTAGTTATGTAAGCCAGGTAAAGTGATTTTTTTTTTTTTTTGGTCCTTGGAAGCAACTGCATACTAATAATAACAATATATAATAATGATGATGATAATAAAAGGACAAAGAATAGGCCCTAATTTTCTCTCCAAAACAAATATTAGAAGGATTCTGTCAAATTTTGATGCTCACAGATATATCTTTCCTTAAAGAAAATTTTATTGATCACCTACTGTTCAAATTTTGTGGTAAAATTTATGGTCTTACATAATGCCATTATAACATATCTAAAAAACATCGGTTCTATTGGGAATTTCAATATGAAAACTATATAGCTATGTGAAATTTAAAAATTTATATCTATATGAATATTTGTATTTTACATTTGTATGAAAGTTTGGGAGATCAAAGGTGAGTAATAATTTGAAATATTTTGTAAACAAGATACTATAAAAAAGGAGATGATCTTCAAAGTTTTTCTAATAGTTCATTTCTTTCCTTCTAGGAAGGCAGCCCAGAACAGGAAAGACTCTGCTTAGCCATTCAAATCATCCGAGTTGTGTTTATTTTATACACAAAATCCCTAGGACACACAGGCCCAAAGCACCTTCATGCAAGCTTAATTACCATGGAATTCCATTAAACAACTACGGTTCTCACAAACTACCACACGACTTGGCTACTAACATGATCTAATTCATCCAAAACATTCCTAATATGCACTTAATGTTTTTCTTACCTTAAGCCAAACTACCTGAAAGTCAAATAAATGAAAAGTTAGAATTCACTTGAGAAAATAAAAGTGAAAAGGCCGGTGACAAAATGACATGCAGGAAAAAATTAAAATTATAAAATCTTTCCCTCAGGACTTGCGTCAAAAACAAGCTATCTAGTATTCAGAGTGAAGTTGGCTAAAAAACAGCCGATGTGCTGGGTGCCAGACTCCACCATCAACAACATACTGAGTCTGAACCAAGTCACCTTTGCTCTGGGTCTCAAATTTCTTAATCAGTACAATGAAGATTTTAAAATTTATTCTGTTTTGGGGGAAAAGATTTTTTTATCAATGCATATGGCACTAAATAAAATGTCAAGCATGGGAAAAATGTGACATTATCAATAAAGTTCTCTCATAAAAACTAATATCATCATACCCTCAAGATTAAATTGAGAGCCAGCCAGTTTAATCACTATGATTGGATAGTCTTTCTACATGATTTCAATGTCTGTGAAGCTTATTGAAAATTAAAAATAAAATAGTGCTCTATATGGGTAATAAGAATTGTAATGCATTCTGCTGTCATATATAAATAAAAATATATATAAAAAGAAACTTAAAAATAAAAATGATTTTTGAAAAATTAGAAATAAAAATTTGTAAAGTAATACCTAAATATTTACCAAGGCATATAACTTTTAAAACGTTCTCAATTACATTTAGGAAATGTTTTCAGGATAATGTATCAGCTTCAGTAATGAGTCAGGATGGAACTACACACTGAAGACATCTCAGATGAAGTCATAACTGTCAGAAAAGAAAGATTTCATGAGCTTCCCTGGCACAGAACACTTTGACAGTGTTGTGGTTATTTATAAAAGACACTCAGTTGTTTCCCTTTACCTATTTTCAGCGAGTCATCTACCAGCCATCAGTGGTCCTGCCTGGCAAGATTTGCCCTATGCCCAGTCTCTGTGAGCAAGAGTACTTCCTAAACCAACCAAACCATCTTTCAATGCAAAGCAACATCAGCCTACAGATATTTTAAAATTACCATTCCAAAAAGAGTAAAATCGACTCGAGTCTAATCACAATTCTCACACACCAACATGACATTCAGTTTAGTGCTGTGTAGGAATGTTGAGAAAATAATAAGTGGGAAGAGTTCTCAGGCCCAGAGTTTTAGAACAATATATCCACGACCCTCTGAAGAAAAAAAGTGACTTCTAACTTAAAATAGAAACCAAGCAATATAAAAAAAATTACCAAACCTGGAAAGCTAAATTAAAACATTTTCCTTTTACCTCTTTGTAGCCTATGAGAACCATTTAATTATAAATTCAGTCTCATGAATCTAAGATGAATTTGTTTCCTGTACATAAAACCCATTTGTAAAAACATAAGTAAACACATACCAATGTAGGACATATTTGGTTGACATTGTAGACAGTGTGTGTAAGTCTTCAGGATCACAGCATGCTCAATGCAAATGGGGAACTTCTCTTTGTTCTAAAGCAAGCTAACGCTGTTTCATAGGACACTAATACTGAAACCTGCACTTCGTGGGGACACATGTCATCTGCCAGAAACTTTGCTTTCACCTGTTTGCTACTGGTAATATTCAGCTAAGTAGTAGGCTAGATTCACTTCTTCCTTAATTAATGTTAAAAATATCAAGTCCTTAGCCACAGACTCCTTTTTCCCTAAGAACATGTAAGAAATAATTAACACACACAGAGCAATTTCAATTATACCTACATTGATCCTTTCGGGGTGGGGGGGAATATACGGTAAGTATCTTAAATTTTATCAACAAAATGGATTAAATTCCTGAGATGTTAAGACAGTGCAGCACCATAAAAATGGCCTAAATTTCACCAAAATTGAAGGTGTTAGCTGTTGACTCATTCCCTTTCTCTTCCTTCAAATTTTAAGGCTTAACACATAAACATTCTTCTCAACAATTAATCCTAAACACTAACTTTGGATGAACCATTTGGTATTTTGTTTTTAATTGAACACACAAATATGGAGTATTTCTTCTAAGGGGGGGGGGGGGAAACTAAATTTGTTCACTAATGCCCATACATTTTCAGAGCTTCTCTATTATGTTCAGAACCTGTTTGAAAAGGTCATCTAAGGAATTCTTAAATAACCCCACAAATGAAAGGTTAACTCATTTCTATCTTTTTTGAAATAGAAAAGTTATACAAAACTAGGACATCTCTACAGAGCTATCAGAGTGCAACATTTTATTAGATTTTGTTTAGAATTTATAGGTTGGGAGAGTTCCAGGCCAGTTACAGCTTTTAATCCCTACAGTCCTGCTTTGGGAACATCCCTGGGAGGCCACAGTGACTTTAAACAGGTAAGGACACCGATTCATTACCCTCACACAAAAGAGGGCAAGAGTGAGGAGGAGATCCTGAAAAGGGTAGGAGGAGTGCTTCCCGACTGGAATAAAGTCTCTCCTCACCCTCCCAATCCCATCTTTGGAAAATCTTCTCCACCAGAACCAGCCTTTTTTCTGAATGGAAGCCCCAGTTATAGCATTGACCACCCCCACGATGAAAATACATCCGTGTGGTTGTGGAATGTTCTCTCTCATGCATGAAGGCTAGAGCAAAGGAACGGGGGATACACAGTTCTCAAGGAAAGAACTTGAACAGGAGAGAATGGGACCATGGCCTTGTTGAAAGAGCTAGGATGCTACCCAGAGCCTAAGCGTTAGGCACTGAATCAGAGAAGGTCTAAGCGTAATTAAAAGACAACAAAGTGTTTCAAATCTAGATTCTGAAACACCCCATGAAGACAAATCCAGGGCCAGAGAACCTGGCAATTCATACAGTACTCATTGATTTTGATAATACTTTGAAGTCGTTAAGAAAATGAGACATTTCATTAACCAGAAAGACACGAAAATATATTGGTATGGAAAGACATGAATTATATATGATAAATGAGAAAAAAAATTTAAAAATCCCTTTCCTGCAAAATTACCAAAAAAAAAAAAAAAAAGAGGGAAGGTCAGTGCAGTAGAAGGAGACTGACAGGCAGGGAGGAGGGATGGGAAAGGGGCTCTTGTAATTTGACAAAATTACACTATGTGCATATGTAAATATAGCACAGTGAATTCCACCTTTAAGTATGTCTATAAAGCACCTATTAAAAATAAACAAATGAGTGGAAGGCAGACCAGTAGAGTAGAAGAAAACACAGTAAGAGGAGGAATAAAGGCAAGCAAACCAGGACAGAAATGGAGTAAATTAAATTCCATGCATGTATGATTATGTCATAGTGGACCCAACTGTTATGTACAACTATAATGCACTAGTAAAAGAAAAGAAAGTGCCCCCTTGCATAATGACACAGTTTCAAGGCATAACCTACCCCAAACCCACGGTGTGTACTTCCTATACTATATTCTCCATGACACCTCCAATTCCATTTCTGATTAGCATATTTTTACTTGATGTTGCTCCAACAATGAACAACACAGTTCAGTGACATCATGAAAGTCAATGGCATACAGTAAATGATTTCTACAACAAAACAAGATATCAAATCTCTCCATATCATCCGAAAGTTCCCGTATTCACTACATCATGTGCTGTTACTATGTAGAGCTTCTTTTTCTGGACTAGTAATATCTAGGCACTTCTTTTATACAAAGGTCTCGTCCACTGCAACATTTCTATTTTGAAAATGTAGACTTGGATTAATTAATCATTTCACCTATAATCCTCAGAACAGAGTTCTTAAGGATGACAGCAAACAGATTATAATGCAGGAGATGACTCCCGGTCTTCAGCAAAGCCCGACATGAATATACAAGAGTATGTGGCAGAGTCCGGAGTGTTACATCTAGTTTGATTACAGCTTCATCATGGCATGAAAACAAGAAGCAATCTCTTTTTGATTTTATTTCCATCTCATAATCAGGAGAAAATCTATTAGGATGCTGGGAATGAGTCAAGGGATCTTGACAAAGTGCAGCCTGTGTCCCCAGCATATTAACTGCCTATCCTCAGACAACCAACTGTAACATAAAGTTACAACTTGCCTATGAGTTTCACCCGCAGAAAAATTCAGACAAGGAACTTTATGATTACTTAGGTTGGAAGAATCCAAGTTACTGATCTACCTAGCTCAAACATACTGGGATAAGAGAGAAAAAGAAAAAAAAAATCTTTTTTTTTAAACCTTAAGAAAAGAATTTTAAAAGAATAAATAAGCACAGCATACTCTGAAAGTATTTTCAGTAAAAATAAAGGGAAAAAACATTAAAAAACTTTTTTTGTTAGGGGGTAGGAGGCTACTGGGGATTGAACTCAGGGGCACTCAACCACTGAGCCACATCCCCAGCCCTATTTTGTATTTTATTTAGAGGCAGGATATCAAGAAGTTGCTTAGTGTCTTGCTTTTGCTGAGGCTGGCTTTGAACTCAAGATCCTCCTGTCTCAGCCTCCCAAGCTGGGATCACAGGAGTGTGCCACTGCGCCTGGCTTAAAACTTTTGGTTCTATCCACAAATACCTATTTTGAACAAAGGACTGGCCTCTTTCTTTTAAATGGTCAAAATTTTTATTGTAAAATGGAAAAATGAAACAATGTCATGTGTGTATATTTTTGGCTTCCTGTCAATATGTGTTCTGTCACAATGATCTCCTTCAGGTTTCTTCAATGCCTGGTAATTCTCATTTAGAGGTATTGTTGCCAATGTTTTGATTCAGTCAAAGCTTCTATTTGGCAATTCTAATATCACCAAAATTTATGGGATGGGAATGTTCCCTGAGGAGAGAGAACTGTAGTAAGAATTGTCAATCCATGTCTCAATCTCACATTTTTAAATACCACAAAAATTTAAATATAGTAAAAATTCAGAAAAAAACATTTTCATGATAATTTATTCCCTTGTCACAATAAAAATATTAAGCATTATGAAAATGTACTGCAAGACAATTTGGGGGTGGGGAAAATACAGGCAGTGATGCACACATTCATGCAACCCCATTTTCCCAAACAGGGCATTAAAGTGAGTTACATCTATTAAGTCAGAAGGATCAAACAAGACTAATCACAAGTAACCTCTCCAACTCCTTCGTGAAACCCAGACTAGTCCTGCAAAGTGTCCTCAACGTGTCTTTGGGGATCTCTCCTAAAAATCCAACAAGCAGAGTGATCTCAAGACTGTCAGATGTTCCAAACTTATTCTAGAAAAATAGGCTTGATCTTTGTAGGGAAAGATCTTTTTGGAAATGTGTACCAAGTGTGAAGACGTGGAAGGGGACATAATAAGGAAAAGACCACTCCAATCTAGCAGGAGGGGAAGACAGAGAGACACCTGAAATATAAATGATGGTAAGTGCCATAAGAGTGATAAACAATAAGAGTTTCACCTAAAGAGAAGACGGTAGTTGAGGTCAGGAGACCAGGAAAGGTCTATTGAGAAAGCAGACTGAGATAGCAGAAATATCAAAAGTACAAAGAGGACTCACTCTGCCGAGGACTGTTTTAGTATTGGACCTTTACAGAAGTCAATCCCTTCACTGTCCTGTGTGAGGACAGAGCTATTGCTATTCCACTCCACCATGAGGAAGCGAAGAATCACTCACCCAACATCAAACCTGAGCAGTTTGTGCAGATGCGATGAGAACCCAGGCCCTCTGGCCAGGCAGGGAGCCTCATAACCACCTTGAAGGTCAGATGAACTTTCGACATGAAGATGGGGAAGTGCAAAGTGCAAAGTGTGTATGACAGAAGGAACAAAGAGGAAGCATCTGGTTAAGATCATCAGAAAACCTTTTCACACTCAGGAGGCAGACGACTGCTCTGGACTACCTGGAGTGAGGGGTGATGGAGTACAGACCTACAAGGTTGCCTAACAGGGAAATATCTCGATTGAGGTAGCAGAATGCAGGAAAAAAAAAAAAAAGTTCTTGAAGGAAAAAATAATGTCCCTGATTACCAAAAAGAAAGCAAGATTTTACGAAGCAGCTCTGAGGAGTCCTATGCTTCTACAGAAAGGTTAAGAAAGATAAGAATGGACATTGTGCAATCTGACCTGCTAAGGAGCTGTCTCCACGGCCTAGGGAGCAGCTTAGCTAGAGCAGCTCAGACCCTGGGCTCTTGGGAAGGGTTCAAAGAGCATGTGGGCACCTGAAGACACCTCCACATGGCCAACACCAGAGTGTGTGAGGGGAAGGCAGGAACCCGGAACACTGGCGAGAATGAGCTTCATTTGTTTATAAGAATTTAGAGAAACTGAAAATACATATGGGAAGAAGGAATGGAACAAAGAAAAAAAGAGAAACTGAAGATCAAAGTGAAGGAGAACTATTGATAGGGCACAGTCCTAGGGGTCTCAGAGAGGTACATCAAAATCACGTTTATTGGTTCAGGGGCCCATGCCTGTGATCCCAGCTACTCGGAAGGCTGAGCCCAGGTGAGCAAGGCCACCCTAAGAAACACAGTAAGAGACTCCATCTCAAAAAAAAAAAAAAAATCAACCGTGGAAGAGGGACACTTGCCACTCATTATTCAGATAGGGGAGGGAGGAAAAGGAGAGAGGGACTCCCAGAAGAAGGCCCTGGCTTAACATCACTCTCCTCCAAGTGAATATGGGCAAATATGAATTACTGCAGACCAAACGCTTAGTAAGATCTTTACACGGTAAATGATAGCTCATATGTCTCTGAAATGACCATTTAATCTTTCAGTATTTTAGGTGTTCATTTGTCCTGCCATTTATCTTCTCAGTTCTCTCCCATTACAACATTTAAGGTTTCTTAAGTGCTGGGAACAAAAGGGCAGATATTTCATCAGCAAAAGGTGAGAGAACTGATGTAATGACCACTAAACCTGGAGAGGTCTTATTGTGAAAACATTCCATGCACAGAAGTAAATAGACTTGCTGCACTACAGTTTTATGAGCTTCTGAAATAAAGGAAGACTCAGTCAATACCCAGACACATATTTTCAAATATAGAAAGGGTCCTTAATTCTTAAGAACTCCTTTTTCTCCTTTATTATACAATCCAGTCTTCATCTTTGGTCATTTATCTGTATCATCATTACTTAAACCTTTCATATTCTGTTGTATTGTGTTGCAAGTTTTAGCAGGAAAATAGATCCTGACTTCTCTTATATATTGACCTACAGTTTTTCTTTAGTATAGATTCAAATATGACTGATGACTCCAGAACAAACATTTTGTTTGTGGTTACTATTATAATGTAAATATTATAAACTCACTACACCCTGAAAGATTCAATTTCAAAGCTATAAACTTGTAGGACAAAAAAAAATCAATACAACTATGACTATAAATTAAGTTACGTAGACTCATCTTTCACTTAGCAGTAGAAAAAAATAAGTATTTTAAATTATAACTGAAATGTCCATTCCATTAAATGAGACATGACCAAGTTCCAGACAACATCTGTGGCAGCAAATTGCGACCCATCACATAATTAAAGAACATAAACACGGGTACCATTGTGACAATACTGTGAAGACTTTTAAGTAACTATGTGCATATTGTAGAGACCAATTTTTTTTAACTGAGTACTGTCAGCCCCCATGAAATCTCAAAACTGGTAGGACATCCAGCCCTTAAGTCTCAGAAATTACTCTGCATAGCAGAAGTTCCCTAGCAGCCAATTCTCCTCCCCACGGACTACCCCATCATCCCCTTCCCTACTGTTAACCCTTCTTGTTAGTGCAATCCTTGGCCACAGAAGGGACAAGACACAAGTACATCTCCTAATTGATTCTACAAGTTGTAACCATGAAATTCCAAATTGATGATGGTGATACTGGTATTAAAGTGGCAGATGATAGGCTTCTCTTCAAATGCAAAGGTTGACTGAACCTAGACATTATGCGGAGGGTTTTTCCCCTTTTAACATATTCTGCCACATGCAGCAAACACTATCAGAAATCATGCATTATTCATTCTCATCAATAGCCCACTGCTTTTAGAGTCCACTGTGCAGCCACATGGTTATTTATTTGCACTTAATGGGTGGTCCTTTCAAAAGCCCTGGTTGCTGCATCCTAACATGACTTTGTATGAATCACCTGCTCTTTTAGTCAATAAGGTGAGTAAGTGAACCACAACCAGCTCAGGAAATGCAAACTGCTGAGATCATTTCTGAACCATTTTTCTCCTCCAAAGACCCAGGAAACTTAATATGTCTTATCACTGCAACTAATTTAGAACTCTCAAAACAGAATTCAAAATAAAGTATGGGGAAAAAACTAATAGCAGCTGAGATATATTTGCTGCTTATTAATGGACTTGACAGAATGTGATGGGCTGGGAGCCATGAGAGGCCAGTGGCTAAGAAGAGGAGGGGAGGCCCACCTACACCAGGGGTAGCTGCGGCATGTTTCCAGGGATTTTTATCTCCAAATATAAAGTGATTCACACTTAAAAAAAAAAAAAAAAAAACATTTTTTAGTTATACATGGACAAATATCTGTATTTTGTTTATTTATTTTTATGTGATGCTGAGGATCAAACCCACAACCCGAGCCCTGGTTCACACTTTTTATTACCAACAAAAATTGGGTATCTCTTTTTCTGGCATCAACAGCAAATGTAGTATTTATGATCCTAAAGCTATTTCCTATTCTCATCATTCTCAGTGAAAACCATTCTAAAATTCTTTCAGGCATATCCTTAATTTATTAAACAAAGAAACTACTTATTTCTTGGTGTCTTGAAAAACACAAATAAGGGTTAAGAATACATTTGCTGAATTAATGAGAAAATGCATTAAATCCAGAGGTGAAGGGCATAGGCTGTGTCCACCTCTGAGACTCAAAAGTTGATTCTGAACAACACAGTTCAGCATTCAATGTCATTGGCTCCTTCTCACAATTCAAATATATTTCAGTGGAAGCTCCCAGCCTATCCATGATCACATTCTCCTGCACTCTTTTGCCATCTTCAAATCTGAGCCTCTTGGCTACCTAATGAGACATTGAGCAATGAAGAAACGCCCAAGACTTGAATCCAGAGTCTGTGAGACTTTCAAAACAGAAATGAGGGTACTTCTTCTCACTGATGGAATCTTAAATAAAACTGTGCCTTTCATCCTCACACCCAGCACACAATAAAAGAAAAAAACAATCAGCATTTTTTTCAATGAACGAATGGAATGAATTCTAACTGAAGCAACTAGAATTCAGTACCTATGCCCACTACTCATGCTGTGACTTACAGCCATCACTTTGTCTGCTTATTTGCCAATATTTCAACATAATGCATCAGACAGTAGTGATAAAATGGGCGTATATAGTAATCATCTGAGAAACTTGTTAAAAATGATATGGAAGGGGATGGGGGGGCACCAGAGCCTCTATCTACTCTTTCCTAGTGGAGGCCTCCACTGAGTCCTAAGAACTCATATTTTACTAAATGGTGCAAGGTTACAACATTGAGAAATATAGATACACGTAGGTTGCAGTGACTTTGAATCAGCTAATGTTTTTGCATCATCCATAAAACCAAGAACAAGAAAATCCCAAAGACCAGTGTAATTATTAGTAGTGACAAAGCAAAACCAAAATCATGCCAGGAAACCAGGCTGGGCCTCGACCTAGAGGTGAGGGTGCACTGAACTGAGTACTGTCAGCCCCCGTGAAATCTCAAAACTGGTAGGACATTCAGCCCTTAAGTCTCAGAAATTACTCTGCATAGCAGAAGTTCCCTAGCAGCCAGTTCTTCTCCCCATTGACTACCCCATCATCCCCTTCCCCACCACTATCTGTCAACCCTTCCTGTTAGTGCCATCCTTGGCCACAGAAGGGACAAGACACAAGCAGCCTGTGTTGGAATGCAAGGTTCTGTCCAAGCAGCAGCTTTATAGGTTGCAGAGAAGCCCCTTGTCCACACACTGGGTTGGGACAACTTTTATCACTGGAGAGTGTAAGGATAGCCTTAGGCCTTAGCCTAAGCAACTCCATTTTAAAACTCCAGTTTGAAACCTGCAGTCTCACCAGGCACACCCAGGAGCCCTCCAGTATGGCCCTCAGGCACAAACAAGTCACTTCTCCCCACCCTGACAAGCTCAGAGTGAAGTCTCTGCCATGTTGTCCTCACCTGGATAAGGGGGACAGGCAAGAAAACCAGACCAGATACTCTAACCCCAGGGCAAATGACATCACTGAGAAATCTGGTAACAGCTGATAGGGATTCAAAGAGTGGTCAGAAGCCCCAAAATTTAGTATAAATGATGGAGCAAATGAACAGATATTCAGCCAGCTGACACTGATGCACACAAGCCTGAGAGCCTGATGAGAACCTGGACTGAAATCCAAACTCTTCTCCTCTGCCTGATCCTCTGCATTGTTCTCACTGCTCTCAAACTCTCCTGCAGCCTCTTGACTCTGGTGAGAAAAGGACTTCTCCCTATGACCACCTCCTCAGCCAGCCATCAGTTCCACCCCAGGAGAAGCCTGCCTTGGTTCCTGATCTGATCACCAGGATCTGAGTGAGGTGCATCTGCTGGACTTAGAGCCTAAGGCATGAGACTTTTGATCTGACACTTGAGTTTAGCGTGCAGAGGCAATGTCTGTCAGGATTAAGTGTGTTTGCAGTGCTTAGAATTAATCTAGAATTGTTTGCTGTGAATTGATTGTGTCTATTGCAGTGCCTAGCATTAAGGATTGTCATTTTTCTTGATTAAGAACCTATAGAGTGAAATTGTATTGAGTGATTTGAGTGAATAAAGCATTGAAAAGGGCAGAAGTGTGTGGACATTCTTTATTTCTCCCCCTCAACTGCATAAGTCACACCTTGTGCCCATTCCAACAAGAGGGGGACAGGAAAGGCACCCTTGGGCTCTGTAAGCACCCTTCTTATGTAATGTGAGCCTTCAATTGTCCACAATTTACAGCCTGCCCTGTGAGATGATCCTCTTTTCAGAAGCATGCATTGTATGTAATTAGAGTTCATATTTCAGAAAACAGGTTTTTCTCTTCCAGTTCAAATGGAACTTTGATGGCTTGCCAGTAAGTTTTCAGCCCTGACCCAACAACACAGACTGTGAAAAAGAAGTATATGGGGTAAGGAGTCAGTGGACCACATTCAGTGATGTGATCCAGGGTCTGCAAAGTCAGCCCCAGAAAACCCAACCTGCCCTACAGAATCAAAAACAGGGCAGGAGGCCATTAACAGCATCAAAGGGAATATTTGCAGCCAAGGACACAGTTTGCCACATGACACATACAGTAGATTTTCAGTCACTTTCACCTTCCTTTACCTAAAACTTCATTTCTTAGCTCTGTTCACATATAGCAGAGAGTAGGTCTCAATTTCAAGGAATTCTGAATTTCAAAAACAAAACAGAGGTAGGACAAACTCTGTATTCACAGCTGGCAAACAAATGGGTATTGATTCAATTACAATAATCATCTTCCTTAACATTGAAATCCCAGGTTAGTCTCCGCAATATCCATTATATAACCTATGATTCTAAGAGTAAGTCAATGTTATTAAAACTTACAATGACAAAACAGATGGATCACGTTGGTAAAAGATACATACAACTGGGCACAGCATATAATCCCAGCTTCTCGGGAGGCTCGGGAGAGTCATAAATTCTAGGCTAGCCTCAGCAACTTAGCAAAACCCTATCTCAAAATAAAAAATTAAAAAGAGGGGTGCTAGGGATGTGCTAAAGCACCCCTTGGTTCAATCTCCAGTACCAAAAGGAGGAGGAGGAGGAAAAGAAGGAGGAGAAGGAAGAGAAGGAGAAGGAGGAAGAGAATGAGGAGGAGCAGGAGAAAGGAAAGAGGAAGGGGAGAGAGGAGGAGGAGGAAGAGGAGCTGGATTGTGGGGGAGTAGATAAAGTGTCCCTGGGTTCAATTCTCCATTCTGGGGAAAAGAAAGGATGCATACAAATGCAGAATGCCAAATGACTGAGTCAAGCACAGACCAACACTCTAGGAAATAATCCCAAGGGAGAATGCACCTTGGAAAGTGTTTTACGTTCCCAGAGGAATTCCACTTAAAGCACCCTTGTGAGACAGGCTTTTCTTAACTATATTTTCATCTACTTGCTTAGATGAGACAGAAGCTGCAACAAAAGGCCATGCACCTTACTCTCTTTTGTCCCATTCACCAGTTTGAGGTTCAAAAAGTTTTTAAATTGGACTATCTTTTCCATAGGAATATTTGATTTTCCACCCATAACTGTAAAATCATATATTCAAACACAAAATAAAGGAGTAACAGATATCCTTCCTCAACCTTAGGATAAAATCCAGCTGGAAGTCAGACACCACTGTTTTTTCCTATAAACCTAGAGAAAGCAAGTCAAGAAAACCTGTTGCCTGAATCCAGGAGCAGCTCTCCTAGAATTAGGGAACCACTAGGGAATGTGGCACTGCATTCCAAGCCACACCTTGGTCTCTTGGTATTCAGCCTAAGGGCTCAGAATCAAGGCCAAGATAATGCCAGAGAGTCCAGCGCTTGTTCCAACCACACAAATTATCTCTGTAGAAAGTGAGCTAACACCCTCTTTGTATATGATTTTTTGAATATGAATCTTAAAAAAGAAAAAGAAACAGAAAAAAAGAAAAAAAAAATCTATTCAACTTGGGTTTGAGTTTACCACAGCCACCAAACTCGCCGTTTATGTAAAACAGCTCCTTTTTACCTCCCCAGTTTGGCTATTTCACTTGCAATATAAATGACTTTAATTGTATCCCTTAGGTCTATAATTTTTAGTCTTTACACAAATGTGCAGCAACCATCTATACATTTAATTACATTGTATTAAGCACTCAAATCCACTTATTCCAGAAAAGATGTAAACATCTAGGCACTGTGCTAAAGGCAACAGGACACAAGATCAACTCTGACCTTCCATAGATCTCTCTAGCCTGTATCCTAGGAAAATTACACCTCTTTAAAGACTCAAAGGAAACAGGAAATGCCAGCCTGTTGCCTAAATTCTGGGAGCACTGCTTAAACAATTTTAACAGGTCAGCTACTAGAAAAAAATAATTTATTTTGCAAGAGTTAGAGTAAACTAATTATATATATTTATATATAACTAACTAACTATATATATATATATATATATATATATAGAGAGAGAGAGAGAGAGAGAGAGAGAGAGAGGGAGAGACAACATTTTTTTTTTTTTAATATGGCGCTAAGGATCAAACCCAGGGCCTCCTTCATGCAAGGCAAGTGCTGTACCACTGAGCTACAACCCCAGCCCCCAAACCTTTCTTAATGAGGCTTTCTGGGGTCTCCACTCAAACATTTTTGTGCACTGTTGTGATACAGGGCAAGATGGGAACTGCAAAGAAGTGGAGTGTTGGAAGGTGAAGGTGTAAAATATACAGATAGCAGACAAATGAGGAACAGTATTGAACCTCAGATGTCAATAAAAGGACACCTCCAGATTCATTCAGTAATTACAAATTCCTTTTGCAGTCAGTAATGTCCTATGCTATGCACTCAAGGATGTCTTCTACATTTGACCACCTGGATCTCCCTGTCTATAACCCTATGCTGCTCTATAAGACAATGCTGAATAGAATACACCAGTAGCAGCATAAGTCTTAAGCAATCTGGAAGATGCAAAAAAAAAAAAAAAATGTGTTTGAAGATGGTGTAATGAATTAATAGAAAAGTCAAGGCAAACATATTGCCAGGCTAAAACAAGGGTAGAAGTATTAGAGATGTATTCAACATGAGAATATTTATCTGACTTACACAATCTGACAAAACCCAACCTCAGTGAAGATTCTGGGTGTCTAAACACTGATGCACACAGCCAACCCTGCACCTCCACAACTTCCTTTCCTGTAACTCCATCATGAGTGCTGGGTTACAAATTTCATCATTTCCCTGAATGACACCAAGCATCCAACATGGAGCAAGCGATTTCAAAACATGCACCAGCCTCAGTCTGACACAGGTACCACAGACTCTTGGATGCTGAAGGAAAACAGAAAATATGAGCTTAGAAGGTGATAGTAAGCTATGACTCATAAGTCTGTTTTAATGGGGAAAATCCTAGTGAACTTATTATAGTATTAAGTGGGTAGATTATTTTACTATGTCATTAGCATGAGACAGAAGGACTGAAAATAGATTATACTGAACAAAAGGGAAGTAGAATCTGTTAGAACAGCATCACCTAGCTCTTGTGACCCTGTACCATTTCTTCACATCTGCACCCATGAGATTGAGCAACTTCATCTCTATAATGCTGTGTATCTAAAACTCTAATATGATAAATACCAAGATAAAAAATTTGCAAATCCAAAACAGTTTACATGTTGGAAGCAATAGGTCCACTAAATAAACAAAAACATTGCTTGTAAGACTAAATAAACTGTCATATGATATGAAGGGGAAAAAAAATCAATGTTATACCTTCAGTCAGTTGAAAGACAGGAAGAAGCAGAAGACAAACTGCACTTACCCAAGACCCCCATAGGAGGGGCAACATTTACGAAGAGAAGGATTGGTATCAGAACATTGTCTTTTGGTGCCAATTGAAATAGGACATTCTATGTGCTGACTGCTGAAATCAAGATATCCAGCGTGGATGGTGCTTTAAGATTTACCCTCTGCATTTATGTATTCAACCTCTTTTTTTCATTTAAACCTCAAATATCTTATGACCAGGATCAACTGTGGTATAGAATAAAATTTCAGTATTCAGGATGGGATGATTCATATTTTGTGACAACTCAAACATGGCATTTGCAAATCTTGTCAAATCTAAGAATAAATGTGGCCACTAAAAGTGTTTTCAAACACTTAATAATATACAAAGATCCACTGCACATCAAATGTTTTATCAACTTACCTCACTTGACTTGTTCACACAAACTGCTTCCCTCTAAAAACTCCTAGGAAATTTAAAAAAAAAAAAACAAAACTGCACTTCCAAAAAGAACTAGAAAAATCTGATCCATCCCCTTGGACATGGAATTAGTTAAACTCGACTATTTTAGTTGTTTTAACAGATTCACAGGATTCATCATGCCCAGAGGAGTCTTCCCATCTCCCCAGTCACTCCAACATTCAGAGACCCTTTGCACCAGAATGTTTTATTCTCAAAACCCAGGATAAAGCCAAAGGTCAAACAGATGAATGGTCCTCAGCCTCAGGGTGAGGGGACCCTGCTAGGAGTGCACCCTAGGTTACTGCAACAGTGCAAGCCTGCTGGAAAGGGAAAGGTCCTTTTCAGATAAACACAAAGAATGAACTACAGTTAAGTAGCAGGAATATGCTTGAGCAGTTGCAAACAGACAAGAAGGAACTGCTAAAAAGAATAGAGACCAGGGGTTGGGGTTGTGGCGCAGCAGTAGCATGCTCGCCATGTGTGAGGTGCTGGGTTCCATTCTCAGCACCACATAAAAATAAATAAATAAAATAAAGGTATTGTATCCATCTACAACTTAAAAAAATTAAAAAGAAACCAGCTTATAATTCTTTTAGAAATTAATTATGCTTATGTGTCATAATCAGCCCTCATTTGCATATAAGATGCTAAAGTCCTCTTAGTTCATTCTTTTATTAAAAAAAAATTATCCCTTCAAGATTCAGTCTAGTTCAAATTACCAAAAATCCTCAAATATGGTACCAATGAAGTCTGACAATTCGAACACAATGTTAAAATCATCAACATTCAAATCCCATTTATAATGCTTTTCAAAAGTACCCAATGCATATCCTCTGCTTAATACAAATTAAAAACATCAGACATAGTGATTAATGTTGAAGGGTATTTATGTTCCAAAAAGCCTCCTAGAGGTGTTAGTGGTCTTCTCACTTCTGGTGAATTAATGCATGAAAATTCACTAGTAATTCAAGTATTCAAGCTTTCTCTTGGCCATGGATTCCTGTGTGTAATCCCACAGACGTTGAGGTTCACATAGATGGGGATCAAAGCAACTCAAACTTCTCAGTTTGGTAACCAGGGCCTCCCTGATTTAGAGGGTAGTTTGGGTTATTTTGAGAGATTAGGAGGACTTGATTATGTACTGCGAGTTCCATCAAGGCTACACAGGAGAAAATAAAGAAAAAAGTGGGCAATCTAATTTCATACTTTGCATCTGTGTTCCTAAAATCATCATTATACATTTCAAAGATCAATGCAGAGATGTCAGGGTTTTTTTTTAAGTAGGTACGTTTTTGTACTCAGTAAATGAAGAAAAACAATTCACTATTTTCACAGTTTTGTCAGAGATGATTTTACATGACAAATTAAAGGTGAAAATTCGAGAATATAACCTTTCCTTCTAGAGCAGGGGCCAGCAAACTGGGCAGGCTACTTGTCTTAGAAAATAACATTTTACTGGAACACACTCATGGCCATTCATTGATACATTATCTATAAAGCTCTTTCACACTCCAAGAACAGAATTGAGTAGCTGAAACAGAAAGTGTATAGCTGGAAAAGGCTAAAATATTTTCTATCCTGTCCTTTAAGTAAAAGCTTGCTGACCTGTGTCTGGAGTCTTAGATGAACGTACTTAACCCAATGACTCAGTTCCTAAGATCAGATGAATGTGTGACTCAAGTCTAAAGGATGCTGCAAAGATTAATCAGGCAGTCTTTGGTTTGCAACAATAGTATCAGTGAAAAAGAATGTCACATGGGAATGTATTAAGACTGGGAAACAAGATACTTTTTTTTAAAACTCTAACTGCTTATTCTGGTATTTTGACTGCCTGAGAGCAAAGAGATTTAGATTTGAGGTAGAAACATAACCCTTACCAGGTCAAAAACTTTGGACAACTCATTCAGTCTCCCAGCAGGCACAGTGCTACAGCACGAAGTAAACAAAGACCAGAACCAAAAAAAAATCATGCTTGGGTTCCAATCAAGGATCCATCCTTTCTGTTGCATGGTATACAAGGAGTCCCCTAACCTCAGGAGTCTGTTTTTTATTCACAAGCACAGGACAGGGAAAATACTACCTTCATGTGAGAAAGAATTTGTAAAAATTAAACAAAACAATAAAGTTAGATGCTACTCTTGAGCAGAGGATGTGGTCTTGTGTTGCCCCATCAATTATATAATGTCTGACCCTGTCTGAAGTTATCTCTATGATGTTTCCATAATACCAAACAATAGTCCAATGATAACAATAAAGGGAAAGAAAAAAATAGTTGTTTCTTATGAGCTTACCCCCAGCCTCACAAAAGTTTCCTTTCAGTTCTCCTAGGACTTGTTTTTCTCACCTTCCTCCCCAGCTTGGGCTCTTCTCCACCATTCCAAGCTTCCTCCAGAAGTTCCTGGGGGCGTCACCTAAGCCCTTATTCATTCAGTCTTCCTGTTCTTCTTGGGAGAGCCATCCACTTAGAGTCTCCAGAGCCCTTTTGGATGCTGAAGATTCCTTTCTGTACACTCTCCAGACCACTGTCTTTTCCTAGGCTTCAGATTCAGGCACAGTGGTACCACTGACCTACATGGATATCCTCAGGAACCCAGACTCAAGACTTTCCCACATGTGCTCATGGCTAGCTTTCCACTACCTGAACCAAATCCTTTCCAGTATTCAGTTCCAAGAGGCAAGATGCACCATCCACCCCATTCCCTTCCAGAACTGTGGGGCTCTTTCTGGGCCAGCGTGTACTATCATCATCACTACCCTTGCATCCAACTGCATCTCTCCTCTTTCCACTTAAAATCTGTTTCTAACTCTACTGCAAGGTGCTAGAAAGTAAAAACAAAAACAAGCAAACAAACAAAAAACTGTATGCTGGCTGTTTCCTAGTACATCTTTTTTTTTTTTTTTTTTAATTACACACAACCCCTTTACCTTTTGAAAACTTCAATTTAGATTCCATTCTCATTGAATATAGCAGAAGAGATATCATGAAAGTCATAACTGCATTTGACGTTTCAGATTCCTGGTGAGTTAATCACATCCATATAGATATTTCTGGTCCCACAGCTCAGGAGGGAACTACCACACTGAAGATCCAGAACCCTGCATTCCGTAAACAGAAAGCCTCTGCCTGCCTGCTACAGATATGCACAGGGAGGAACAGATGGCATTTCACCTTTTACTGAATTCTCTTCTGAGTAAAAACCAAAGGAAATGCAGAAAGACCAACATTTACTATACCCCATACAGGTCAGACCCATCCAGGGATGAATCAATGCAAGTCCTGCCACAGGGACAGTCCCTGCATTGGGCCTGCAGGCACAAGGTCGGGGTGTCTGAGCTCATCAAGGCCCTGAAAAGTATCGAAGTTTGAGATAAAAAATAAAATAAGTCCTCCAGAACACAAAAAAGACCTCCAGATTTTAATTAATAAGTGTTTATCTACTGTAACGGTTATGCCAATTAGCTTCTACAGTTCAACACATTTATAATTATGCAAATTGCATTTAATTTGGGATGTGAGTATGTGTTCATGTTTAATATGATTTGGAGCAAGGCATCCATTATGAAGAGATGCTGGAGCCCATGGAATTGTGGTGCATGAAGGGAAAATGGAAATCAAGGAGCCCTACAACAGGTGCACTGATAGGTAAACGTGCTTTATGAGCTGTAAAGAAGCACAACTGCTAGGTGGGTTTTCTTTTAAGAGATTACAGTGCTGTCATTTTTGTACCACCTTATTTAATGTGGGCCCATATAAACATGCTTGTCTGGGGACATACTGCAAATCATTCCCATTCTTGTGGGACTCTGTGGCTCCTATCCTTCTGAGCTTGAAAGAACACTGTGGTGTCTGCACTTGGTTTTATTAATTCTCAATTCCATGCAATGAGGATATTCCATCATAGAATACACACTATGGTAATGATAATTAAACGCCATCCTATTACAGAGTAATGTCCAACTCAAGCTAAAATGAATACTTTTGGGTGGTTTTGCTATAGTGGACTCCCATTTAACTAAAACAGAATAGAATTATAGTCCTTTATAGAATCAATGCAATCTACCACTGACAGGGGAAATTTTAATTATAAAAGCCTTTATCCAGAACACACAGAAACAGCACATGATGGAAAAA